>NC_092135.1:85372963-86622963 GCF_043159975.1 Macaca nemestrina | reverse complement strand
TTTTGAGTTTTAGGGCTTATATTTAAGTCATTACTATACCTTGAGTTAATTTTTGTATATGGTGAAATGAAGGGGTCCAGTTTCAATCTTCCGCATACTGAACTGACCAACCAGTTATCCCAACTTTACTTATTGAATAGGGAGTCCTTTTCCCGTTGCTTGTTATTGTCAACTTTGTCAAGAATCAGATGGTTGTTTGTGTGAAGCTTTATTTCTGGGTTCTTAACCTAGTCCATTGCTCTATGTGTCAGTCTTTGTACCAGTACCAAGCTGTTTTTATTACTGTAGCCTTGTAGTGTAGTTTGAAGTCAGGGAGTGTGATGCCTCCAGCTTTCTTATTTTTGCTTAGGATTGCTTGCGCTATTTGGACTCTCTTTTGGTTCCCTATGAACTTCAAAATAGTTTTTTTCTAATTCTATGAAAAACAGAATGGGAAGAAATATTTGCAAACTATGCATCTGACAAAGTTCTAATACCCAGAATCTATGAGGAACTTAATTCAACAAGCAAAAAGCAAACAACCTCATTAGAAAACAGGGAAAGGACATAAACACTTAACAAAAGAAGACATACAGGTGGCCAAAAAGCATATGAAAATAATGTTCAACATCATTAATCATCATAGAAATGAAAAATCAAAGCCCTAAAGATACCATCTTGCACTAATCAGAATGGCTATTACTAAATGTCAAAAAATAATAGATATTGGAGAGGTTGCAGAGAAAAGGGAATGCTTATACACTGCTAGTGGGAATGTAAATTAGTTCAGACACTGTGGAAATCAGTTTGGAGATTTCGCAAAGACGTTAAAACAGAACTACCATTAGATCCGCAATCCTGTTACTGGGTATATACACAGAAGAATAGAAATAATTCTACCAGAAAAGACATATACACTCATAAGTTCATCACAGCACTATTCATAATAGCAAAAACGTAGAATCAGTCTAGATACCCATCAATAGTGGACTGAATGAAGAAAATGTGGTACATGTATACCTTGGACTATTATGTAGCCATAAATAAGAACAAAATCATGTTTTTCAATCTGCAGCAACACAGATGCAGCTGGAGGTCATTATCCTAAGCAAATTAATGCAGGAACAGAAAACCAAATATCTCATGTTCTCACTTATAAGGGAGAGCTAAACATTGAGTATACATGGACACAAGAGGGGAAGAGTAGACACCAGGGCCTACTTAAGGGTGGAGGGTGGGAAGAAGTGGGGATGGAAAAACTACCTGTCAGGTATTATGCTCACTACCTGTGTACAAGTAGTAGTTATGTACAGGTAGTACAAAGTAATTTGTACTCCAAATGTCAGTGATATGCAATTTACCCATGTAACAAATATGCACATGTACCCCCAAACCTAAAATAAAAGTTAAGAAAGAAAAATAAAATAAAGTAAAAAAACTAAAATGCATGGTGGAATCTACAATTTTGTTTTTGTACTTTGGCTAAACTGTATTTTTCCTGAAATGCCTTTATTTACTCCATCATTTTTCTCGTTGTTTAGACTAGACTTTGGTTTCTGCTGTTCCAGAAAAAAAAGACACAATGTGAAAGAAAATATGATATTTTAATACAATTAGGGATACATTGCTGAGTGAAGTTTTACCTTTGTCTCTCTCTCATAGTTTGAATTAGACCTAACTTTTTCCTTCTCTGTAGTAGTACTATAAATCTATCTCTTGGTAACGCCCTCATGATGGGCACAGCATAGTTCTACCCTCTGGAATTTGGGTGTGGTCTTGTGACTTACTTTGACAAATGAAATATTAGTGACGTGATGTGAACTAGGTTTAAAATGTGTTTGCATGGATGTTTTTCTCCTCTTTCATCTCCATTTTTCTCTGTAAGCACATGCTTTGGGTAGCCACTAGTTCAAGGTGGAGCAGACGTAGATCCGATCCACAATTCAGAGTCACTCGCGATGGGAACCATCCTTCATAAGCTGAACACCCACCAACCCAGAGTCATGCAAATGTATTGTTATAAGCTGCTGAGTTGAAGTAGTTCCCTGCAAGAACACTGTATGAGGGCTTAGAAGGGAGAAATGACAGCATACTATTTCCAGGCATAAGAGGACCAATCTGTCCTCACAAGAGCACAAAAATTTCCAGGCATAAGAGGACTGACCTGTCCTTTCAAGGTGTAAGAAGACCAACCTGTCCTCACAAGAGCACAAAAGAGCATTTACAATTTCCCTTCCTCCACCCTTTCCCTACAGAAGGAAGTAAAGACCTTCTGAAAAAAGTGAAGTGTGGAGGACTGGATAAGGAGGTACCGTGAAGGAGATTCAGACTCAGTATAGAATCAATAATTTGACAAAGATCTCAGTGAATGCCAATAAGGAATAAAACTATGCCAGAAGCAATGTCTTGTATCTCAAAGCATTCCAATGTGAAACTGACAACACAGTAGCATTTGCTTATTATTCTATAGCTAGTTATTATCCTCAGGATAAAGACCGGAACTCCAAACTTCCTGATGCAAAGAATATTAAATTGATTTCTGGACAGGAAATGTTAACAAACTATAACAGAAACCTTAATGAATACTCCTCACACTAGAGTTCCTGTCTATCAGCCTATTTCCAGGTTTTTAGTGATGATGGGAGGATTCCTCACTCATTGCAGGGGAAAATAAAGGGTCCTATCCCAATTTATTTGGTTTCTATGTTCTAAAGGTAGCACAACATATTGTATTTGGAAAAGAGACATAGTCTTATATTATTGCTATGAAGAAACCAGAAACTGGGGACAGTGTTGTACTAAATATGATAACTTCCCTTCCTGAAGAGGTTTAAGAGATTTACAAAGTGTATTACACTTAAAAAAATATGCTCAGACACAGGATTGCCCATGTAGCAAAGCTAGACAAATTAAATTATTTAAAATAAACCAAAAAATTATTTTAAAAACATTTTAAAATGATATACTGTGGGTGAACAGGAAATTTTCCAGATGTGAAAGAGAGATTACATACATAACAAAAAATATCTATGAAATGGTACTGTCTTATGGATGAGATAACTGAAACATAGGCATCATTCAAGTAGGTGGTACAGAAATGAATTTGAACCTATATGATAAATACACCACAAGATAGACACTGATCTCTTTTTATAGCATAACTTTGAAATTCTGTTGTTAATCCTGGTGTTAGTTTCTAATATCTGAATTATGATTCCTTAAAAAGTCTCATTGTTTTAAGCTCTTCGTTGACATTGAACTATGATCTGTTCATCTGTAGAATGACACTTTTCTGCCATAATTTTGCATTTGAATCCACAGTAAACAATTTTTAAAATATTTCCAGACATTTTGAGGAAGGACTTGACATCTAAGTGCATGCTTCCAAACTCTAGTCCCATCTTAAACTCAATAGATCAAGAATCTTAAATTTATTTGCCTCAATAATATACATAAATATATAAAATGGAAGTGCACAAAGCCTATATTTTTTGTCAAAGTAGATCAAGTATGCACTCCACATTTAATATTCTTCCAGTGACTTAAATATAATGTAGAAAGAAGCACATACAGAACATAACCTTTATGTATATTTACAATTTAAGAATGATGGCAAATTAAAGATATGTTTTGTCTAAAAAAATTAGTTGTTCAACCAATGGCAGTAATCATAAATTTCTCCTTGCTATTGTTTTTACTCATAAGTGCTATGACCAACTTAAATTAAGGTAGTTAAATAGCTACCTAAATACCTAAACAAGCGACCTAATAAACACTGCTTCATGTATATGAATCTCATCATATGGAAAAAGCATAGTTGGCACAATATCTTCTTATCACTCAGATTAGCAAGAAGTAATAGAATGTGCTTAGTGCCTTTTCCATTCAAGTCTGTTTTTCAACTTAAATATAATTATTTTATTGACAATTATTAATACATGGCTCATTGATTCCCAAGCATTATACTAAGTGAGATCTCATAATTATCCCATTAGGTAGGTACCGATATGTCACCTTCATTTCACAATGAGGAAACCAAGACAATAAGGAAACTGAGGTTAGAAAACTTGGCAAAATGATAGAGCTATTAAGAAGAAAAGGCAGGTCTCTGACCTAGACAGTCTGCTTTCAGAGTCTATTCTCCAAATTACTACTCTGTACTATCCATTTCTACCATGATTTTCTTTTTGTATTTGTTTCACATTTTTAAAAAAATAACATTTTCAATTTGTCATTTATAACTACATTAAGTGAACATTAAAAGCATGATACCATTAAATAACAATGTAAGCAATCACTTTGAACCATACAAGCTTTTAATAAGCAGCTTTGCATACACTATTTTTTAATTTGCTAACTTATTTTTCTTTTCCACCATAAACAGAGAGTCATTTCAGGTATAGTCTTTCTTTACCAAGGTTAATCTTCATATTTGTTGGTACCCCTCTTGTATTATTATTTCCTCAACACTATCCTCCCCTGCTTTACTTATTTTTAAACAATTGTTGTCTTTCCATTATGGGTAAGGCTTTATACCACAATAGATTCTCTTTCTACTAAAATATTTGAGATCATCAAGATGACTGAATTCACGACCACCTGATGGAATATTTTTGAGGGTTAAAAGAATCTTATTAATGATGACTCCCATTAAAGCTTATATAGAATAGACTCTCTTGGAAATCTAAATTTATGTTTACTCTAGACATGTAAGGTGAGCCTTGAAATAAATACATTTGATAGACTAAGATGGTAGAGAAGTGTGTTAATCACAAGCTGTAGAGTCATTAAAGGAAGAAAAGCCTAATGTGTGTTTATGGAAAGTGTAAGAAGCTTAGGACAGCTGGGATAGAGGCTCCCAATTCCATGGAAATAGATAATAAAGCTACAGAGTGGTTACTCATAGTTTAGAAGACTGTGATCACCAGATTAAGGAATTTGACCTTAATTTAGTAGACGGTGCAGGCTCATCCAGTGTTTCCGGGCAAGAAATGGAGAACCAAAACATAATGAACGAAAGCTTAAACAAGATTAATCTAATTGGTGATTATAGCTGATGGATCATGGCAAGCAATTAGAAGATGGATGAGACAGCTCAAGTGTGAAGTGATAAGCTTCATACTTTGTCAAGGTCTTTTTTTGGCCTTTAAAATATGTGCTATAATGAAAAGATTTGATCTGACTGTTTGAGAAATCCGATGCTGGAAAATTTAGTGAAACTTAAAAACTTTAGTGATGGATTTCCTGGCAACAATAATTTTTTTCCAAGACTTACTCCAAAGTTATATTAATGAACACAGCTGCAAAATCAAAACCTTACAGATTATATCACAATTCCCTAAGATTGAACACCGGGAAATACAATATATTTTTTTTCTATTTTTCATACATGACTTTAAAATGAAGTAGTCAAAACCATTTTTATAATTATTGATCCCCTTCACTTATATGTGATCCTATAAAATTAAAAATATGCCATGAAATCTTGGGTTTCCAAACAAAATGAAGGCAGAAATAATACTGTATATTGGTATATTTATTATTCCTACAAAATTGGCTATTTTTTATTTTTAATAATTATCTCATTTTGCAGGTGAAGAAACAAAGGATCAAAATCAAAATTAAGTAACTCTTGTACTACCCAGCAAATAAGTCTGAGTAAAGTAAGCAGGGCCTTGTTACTCTGACTCTAGTCCTTTTTCTGCCCTTTTCACCAATAATCATTCAGGAAAATAGAAATTTTCTTCTTACTGAAGAAGAAAATAAATTTCACAGCATTGGAAAATGGTATTTTAGAAATAGTGCCTTCAAGTATCAGTAAAAAATGTAGGGCTTTTATGTTATTCTATACTTTAAAATGAGACATAGAATACAGACCTAAATTTGTTCTGTAACACGGCCAATGGAAGCCAATCTTCCGTGTATTTCTACACTTGGCACTAAAGAAATGATTAGTTCAGGAAAAATCTTAAAACGTATATTAGTGATATGTGTTAGTACTAATAATAGTGATAAAGCACCTACCTTGCCTTGATGATAACTTCACCCATTCTTTAATTTTTTAAATAGTAGGATGTGGCCTTATGATGAGTGTATAATATCCTTGAACTCTATTTTCATTCTAAATGTAGAAAATTAACAGGTAGATTTATATGACTGACTATGACAAAAATACAAAGTCGAGCTGCCTATTATCTCCAAAAATAACTTTTTTCACTATAAAGTTACTTATAATGTTTTTACTTTACACTTTTTTCTTTATACCTGGATGCAGGCTTTTATGTAACAGTGTTTTGTTCTGTCCTCACAATAGTCTAGCCAAGAGGGGGTCACTAAGTACTAACCTGGCAACAAGTGAGTCTGCCCCATATAATGAGCCTCCACACATGCACAAAAACTTTAATGTACATGTGAGTTACCTGGAGATTTTGTTAAATTGCACAGTACGAAGCAGTAGGTCTAGTGTGGTCTGAGACTCTACATTTTAAGTAAGCTCTGTGATGCTTGCTTCCGATTCTCAGACCACTGTTTGAGTAATAAGACTATGGTAGCACCGTAGCAGTAAAGAACATAGAAGGTCATTTTCAATAGGATTCTCACAGCACAGTGAATACAAGATACTTGGAAAGTTTATTGATACTGGGAATTGCAGAGTTAATGCCAAGGCAGCTGCAGTAAACTTGTAAGTATTCGCAGTACAGTGCATTCCACACAGTTGAGACTAAAGGAATGAATAATCCAAGGAAGATCCTAAAACATGTTAGTGATAAATGTTAGACCTAATGCTAATGATGATAAAAGTATCCTATTGCCTAGAGAACAGCTTCATCCAAAAAAATTTTTTTAAGCAGAGTCTGCTTAGCTGTATAATGTCTCTCAAATCCAAACCAACGCAAAATTATTCTGCCAAGTTTAGTTTCAAGGAAAAAGGTTTTTTTTACATGCTAAGACCTGTTTTAATTTCTTACATAATGAAAATTGTTTTCTTTTTAGAGTTACCCAGAAACTTTAGAGATATTTTTAAATGATATCAAACACTTCAATACATAAGGAGTGACAAATACAATTTAATTGTATTGTTTCACTTAATGTCTAACTTTTGTATCCCTAATACTCTTATTTTGCATTATGCTTGATCTTATAAATGTCTCCAAATAGTTTTGTACAAATAAAAAAAGGAATAAAATGAAAATTAAACAATGTAACAAAGATGGAGTAGAGATGTAGGAGAAAAGGAAGAGGAATGAGAGAAGAAGGGAAGGGAAAATAAGCATGAAACAAAAATGTAGGGGGAGGGGAAAGCAGCCAATTAGGCCAATGGGTTAATTTTGGTTTCTTTAACTTTATTGAGGTATAATTGATATGTGAAAAATTGCAAGCATTTAATATGTACATCTAGATGAGTTTGGACACATGCTTACAGCCATGATGCTGTCATCACAACCAAGATACTGAACATATCCATCACCAAAAGAACTACATTTTTATAAAATGAAGAAAACTGAGGTCAAGTTTCTCTCTCTCTCTCTCGTCCCTCTCCCTTTACCTATCGATTTCTGATTGCTCCAGTATCATTTGTTGAAAAGGCTATCTTTTATTCCACTGAATTGCTTTGCACATTTGTCAAAAATTAGTTGGGCACATTTACGGAGGTCTGTTTCTCGGTTCTCCATTCTGTTCTGTTGACCTACATATCTGTTCCCTCCATCAATATCACAGAGTTTAAACCATAAACAATCAAGACTATATAGTATTCCTACTACTTTATGCTTCCTTTTCAAAGTTGTTTTAGGAATTCTTTTCTTTTGCATTTCTATGTACGTTTTAGGATATTCTTGTCTATACCTAAAAAAACGTCTTTCTGGAATTTTGATTGGGATTGCTTAAACCTGCATATCATTTTGGAGAGAAACGTTATCTTTACTATGTTGAGTCTCCCAATCCATAAATAAGGTATCTCTGTCTAGACTTAGATTTTCTTTGTTTTCCTTCATCAGAATCATGTAGCTTTAGAGATAAAAATCTTGTACAAGTTTCGTTAGATTTACACCTAAATATTTCACTTTTGAGCCATCATAAACGGTACTGTAATTTTCTCTGTGTCCACTTCATTATATGCTTTTCTTGCATGTTTATCTGTATCTTGTGTATATATGGAACTTACTTATATGTTCTTACTTTTAAGTTCTAGATATATTTTTGTAGATTCCTTTGAATATCCTATGTAGAAAATAATATATGTAAGTAGGAATAGTCTTATTTATTGCTTTCTGATACATATGTTTTTATTTTATTTTCTTGCATTATTACAGTGGCTAGAACTTCCAGCACTGTGTAAGTAAGAGTGATAAGAGCAAATATGCTTGCCTTGTTCTCAATATTTAGAAGAAGAGCATTCAATCTTTCAGCATTAAGTAAAATATAAGCTGTAGGGTTTTTTAAATTTTTTTCTCAATAGATGTTCTGCATCAAGTTCTTCCCTAGTTCCATTTTTCTGAGAATTTTTATCAAGAATGAATGTTGACTTTTTGTCAAATACTTTTTCTGGATTGATTGATACAATCATGTGATTTTTTTTTTTCTTTCTTAGCCTGTTAATACTGTTGATTACACTGATTTACAAAAATTGAAACTTACTTGGATCCCTGAAATAAAACATATTTGATTATAGTGTATAATTATTTTTATATATGACTAAATTTTATTGGATAATGCTTTGTCAATAACTTTTCTGCCTATATTCATTAGGTATACTGCCTCTAATTTCCTTTTACTGTAATGCCTTTGTCTGGTTTGGATATCAGTGTAACATTAGCTTCATAAAAAGCATTTTCTTCTATTTTCTGAAAGATATTGTGTATGATTAGTGTTAATTCTGTTTTAAGCTTTTGGTAGCACTCTCAAGTGAAATGATAAGGGCCTGAAGATTTAACTTTTGGAAGTTTTAAAACTATAAATTATCTATTACATATTGGATGAATCCTGATAGTTTGTGTTGTTTGGTACACTTCTTCTAAGTTGTCAAATTTATGTGTGTACAGTTCTTAATGTTGTTCCTTTATTATTCTTTTAATGTGCACAGGAACTGTAATGATATTCCCGGTTTTGTCCCTGATTTTTATAATTTATGTCTACTGTCCTATTTTATTTGTAAATATTTCTGGAGATTTGTTAATTGTATTGAATTTTTTGAAATATCACTTTGTTTCAGCTCCATAAAAATGTGGGCAAAGAACATGAACAGAAACCTTTCAAAAGAAGACATACATGCAGCCAACAAGCAAATGAAAAAAGCTCAACATCACTGATCATTAGAAAAATACAAATTCAAATCACAATGAGATACCATCTCACACCAGTCAGAATGACTATTGTTAAAAAGTCAAAAACTAACAGATGCTGGCGAGGTTGTGGAGAAAAAGGACCACTTATATCCTGTTGGAGTGTAAATTAGTTCTGCCATTGCAAAAGATGATGTGGTGATTACTCAAAGACCTAAAGACAGTAACACCATTTGATCTGGTAATCCCATTACTGGGTATATACTCAAAGGAATATAAATCATTTTATTTTAAAGACACATGCACACGAATGTTCATTGCAGCACTATTCACAACAACAAAGACATGAAATCAACCTAAATGACCATATATGATGGACTGGACAAAGAAAATGTGGTACATATACACCATGGAATACTATGCAGCCACAAAAAAAAGAATGAGATGATGTCCTTTGCAAAGACATGGCTAGAGCTGGAGGCCATTAGCCTTAACAAACTAACACAGGAACAGAAAGCCAAATACTACATGTGCTCACTTATAAGTGAGAGCTAAATGATGAGAACGTACGAACACATAGAGGGGAACAACACACCCTAGAGGGTGGGAGGAGGGAGAAGATTAGGGAAAACAATGAGTGAATACTAGGCTTAACACCTGGGTGATAAAATAATCTGTACAATACACCACCATGACACAAGTTTACCTATGTAACAGACCTGCACTTGCACCCATGAACTTAAAATAAAAGTTAAAAAAAAAGAAATATCACTTTGTTTCATTGATTTTGTTTTCCCATGATTTTATTGTTTCATTGATTTTTTTCTAGTGTTTTGCTGTTTTCATTTTCATTGAATTCTGCTCTTTATAATTTTCTTCTGTTTGTTTGCTTTGGATTTATTTTGATATTTGTCTAGGTTCTTGAGGTGAAAACTAGATTATTAGTTTGAGACTTCTTCTCTTTCCTAACACATATAGTCTGTGCTATAAATTTCCCTATTAGTACTGTTTTAGTGTATCTCAAAAGTTTTAATGTGTTGTATTTTCATTTCCACTCAGTCAATGTACTTTGTTAATTTTCTTGACCAAAAGAAATTTAGGAGTGGTGTTGTTCACTTCGCATAGTTGGTGAACACTTGGCGTAATTTAATTTTTTAAAATTTGTTAAGTATTGTTTTATGGCCACTAGTGTGGTATATCTTTGAATACCTTCTATGGGCACTGAGAAATAATGTGTATTCTGCTATGGTCCGAAATATTCTATAAAATTTGATTAGATTCTGTTGGTTGATAGTGTTCTGGAGTTCTATATCTTTGTTAATTATTCCAGTTGTTCTGTTGAGACAGGTGTGTTGAAGCCTCTAACTGTAATTGTGGATTTTTCTCTCTGCTCCATCAGGTTTGCTACGCATATTTTGTATTATCTTGTTTGGTGCATATACATATAGGATTATGATATCTTCTTGTTGGATTGATCCTTTTATTACTACATAATACCTTTCTATGTCCCTGTAGGTTTCTTTACTTTGAGGTCTAATTCATATGATATTAATGCAGCCAGTGCTGTTTTTTGATTAGTATTTGTATGAAATGTTTTTTCCATTCCTTATTTTAACCTGCCTTCACATTATATTTGAAACGGGTTTTTGTGAACAACATACAGTTGAGCTACATCATTAATTTACTCTGAGAATTTATTTTACTTAGTGTATTAAGACTGTTTACAGTTAATTTGATTAGGGTCTCATGTTTACCATTTTATTTCTATGTATTCTGATCTATTTTTCCTTCTTCTGTTTTCTTTCTCTGGCCTTTCTATACACAATAACATGCTTTAGAATTCTATTTTGATGTATTTATAATATTTTCAATGTCTCTGTATAATATTTTATTGATTCCTTTAAATATTTTATTTTATATACATAACTTTTCACAATCCGTTGGTGCTGTTATTTTACCAATTTAAGTGAAATGTAGGAACTTTTCCTTCTTTATATCTCTTTAGCCTCCCTCATTTATAATATAATTACCTTAAATATTTCTCTTACATATATTTAGAATTATGTGACGTTATTTTATAATTTTTCTCCTTCAACCATTAAACATAATTCAGAAACTCAAGAGTAGAAAACTATTGTATTAACCTTTTTTTTTTTTTTTTTGCTGTGTTCTTTAACCCTTCCTAATATTAAGATTTCTTCTATCTTTCATTTTCTGTTTAGAATATTATTCACCAATATTTTAACATGTGCCTGCTGGTGAAAAACAGATTAAGTTTTTACTCATCTGAAAATGTCTTGATTTCCCCCCTTAATTCCTCGAAGATATTTTTTGCATATATAGAATTCTTGACAGTTCTTTTCCTTCCAAACTTAGAAAATAGTGGGCCACTTCTTTCTGGACTCCATGGTTTCCAAGGAGACACTCACTGTCATTTAAATATACATGTGCATGTATGTGTGTGCATCTATCAATCCCTACAACAAATTCTTATGCATATAGTTAAACCAAGAGTGGTTCCAAATAAACAGAAATTTAAGACTGAACTGATATTTACCTATATAGAATTGATTCTCTCTACTGTTTAGATTTAGTTATTAATGACTCTTCCTAGTGGTAAAAGCAGTACACTGCACACCGCGGCAAACAAGTACATAAATATCATCTATAGACATCTGTAATTTAGTGTCAATATAAGGAAAGGCTTTGGGTGACTAAGCATTTTCTGCTATAGAACAGCTTATTGAAAACAAGATGTAAAATAAGACTGGTTGGTTGTTTTTAAGTGTTCTAGATAAGTTGGAGAAAAGAAATAATTAGATCAGATACTTAAATTACTGGCGCATGGCCCACAGGTGTCTCTATTCTAATACTCAGGATCCTGCTCCTTCCCAATCAATCCCCTAACTTTATCAAAAAGATCATTAAAGGATAGAAAATTCATATGTGGTAATCCAGATACCTGCAGGATTAAACAATAAATTTGCTTTCAGAAATGGAGTCTTTTTTTTCTCTACCATCAGAAGTGTTTTGGTTTCAGCTAGAAAGGCTAGCAATATGCCTGGATGAAAACAATACAAGGATATATGAATGAAGTCTCAGCCCTATATTATAATATTTAAGGAATTTGATTAACTTTTCATTGTACAGGCATCATGCTGGTTTCTGACATTGCTGATATGATGCTGAATGGACCTAGACTGATAGAGTCTGCTTAAGCTTTTCATATCTAATGGGGTTCACTTGGTAAAATGTTTTCCTAGGAAGTTGTCCATTTTATTTAGGTTTTCAGATTTATTTGCATAGTTTCATTTTGCTCTATTTGCTTCAATAGTTGTGTTCATTGTTATTTCTCATTTTGTATATTTCTATACTTGTCTTTTCTTATTGTCTAATTTTTTTCAAAACATGCATATTTTTATTATATATATCTACTGTTCAATACCCTACCTTCTTGATTTTTGTTTATATCTTTATCATTTACTTCTTTTGTTTTATTTTCATTTATTTGTTGTTCCTTTTCTAGTATTTAACCTGAGAATATATTTTTTATTCACTTATTTGCATTTCTTAGTCCTTATTGATAAATATGATTATAGAAGTCTTCCTTTGATTACTGCTTTAACATATAGATTCTTATGTGTGGTGTTTATGTTACCTTTTATAAATTACATATTCAGAAGTTATTTTCCCCTCCTGCCAAGTTAGCTTAATAGAAAATTTTATTTAATGTCCAAATGGAGGAGCTTTTATAAACCTTTTTTTTTTTTTTGAGATGGAGTCTCACTCTGTTGCCCAGGCTGAAGTGCAATGGCGTGATCTTGACTCAATGCAACTTCCACCTCCTGGGTTCAAGAAATTCTCCTGTCTCAGCCTCCCGAGAAGCTGGGATTACAGGTGCCTGCCACCATGCCTGGCTAATTTTTGTATTTTCAGTAGAGACTGTTTCACCATGTTGGTCAGGCTGGTCTTGAACTCCTGACCTTAGGTGATCCACCCACCTCTGCCTCCCAAAGTGCTGGAATTACAGGCGTGAGCCACTGAGCCCAGCCTAAACTTTTTAATTTTTTCTTGCACTAGGATCAAATACTTTTTAAAACTATTTGTACCTCATGAAATTTACTGACACATTCTTTGTGACCTAACATATTATCAAGTTTTGTGAATATTCCATACATACTTGATAACTAGTATATGATTGGTAAAATTGCAATAGTCTATATTAAGACTGTCCTTTTTCACACTGAATTCTATATTGGATATTAAGATTACAAACCTTGTTTTTTATATTTTACATCTGTCTAATATATTTTACATTTACCCTTCTTTTTATTATTAGCCTGAGGTGTGTCTAAGCCTTTAGTTTTGCTTTTAGATTCAAATTGAAAACTTTTTTAGTTTAAAATGTGAGTTAATTCCAATCACCTATATTGATGTGACCTTATGTTTAAGCTCAGTTCTATCATGTTACTTTATGTTATACTTTTTATGAGCATTATGGCATATTTGCTGTGTTTCTCTACATCTTGTGTTTTCTTCACTCTTATACTTTTTTATATTTCTTTTAGCATATAAGAATGTTTTCATTGTTGTTCTAGTTGTTACCTTCTTACAATTTTTATTTGCATTATTTCTATTTCACCCGACTGTATAAGATTTATGTGTCATGTTTTCATCTTTGTCCTCATATTTACTTTAGACTTAGGCCTATGTTTAAATATTAAGTGCTCCCCATCAGGCCCCTGCCTATCTTTCCAGCTTCATCTTATATGACTCATTTTTTGCTACCTTTCATCTTAAGAGGTCTGCTACATGTTCTACTGCCACCACACCACTGTTATGCTCTGATTGCCATGGATTAATTATGTTATAGTGTTTATCACTACCTGAAAGCATCTCATTTGTTTGTTTATTGTTTATTTCCCACCCCTCTTCTTCAAGATTCCATCTTCATATGAGCATAGTCTTATCTTCCTCATCTATTTAATTTACAAGGTCTTGATACATGGATAGCCAAAAGGCTGTCCCAAAAAGAAATTCAAATCCATGAATCCTGCTGCATTTTATTCTCTTATACTAAAGAAGTATGAGAAGAATAGTCCCAGAGATTTTAAGTGTGCCATACTTAAAAGAGAGAGCTAAATTCTATATAGGAGCTTCCAACATTCAGAAACCAACACAGAAAAGTGCATCATTTATCCAATCACTTCTATTCAAGAGATCCAATAATGTAACATACGTGAACAAATTTGATAATGATGCAAATTTATGACAATATTGTTTTTAAACAAAGTTTCTACTTCTGAGTAACTAAGGTATAGAAAAGAAGTCCAAGTTAATTGGTTTTAATTTAAAAATTGGTAATTGGAGAAATGAAGTGGTGAATTTACTATGTGACAATTTAGCCAAAGTGTATTGGGGAAATAGAAAAAAGAAAACTAAGAGAGGCTGAGTAAAACCTAAGGAACAGCAAATACATTCAGGGAAGTGTAGCTCTCAAAGGCCTGTCACAGTAAGAATGAAGGGATCTTTAACATTTGCCCTTGTCCACAATTATGACTACATCAAAATGTGTACTGGTTGCAATATAAGAAATAGTAAATGATATAAGCCTATGACTATGTTTCTATTTCAAAGTCACTAGATTATGCAAAGTAGTCGTTATTGGTGAATAGTATACATTTCTACATAGCTATAAATGTGGCCAAAATTCCCTACATCACAACTATGTCTTCTGATCCTTGTAACTCCTTGGCCAAGCATACACCCTGATACCTTGTGAGGTTTTAATAAATAAATAGCAAACAAATAAATTAAATGTTATTAATGAGTATCAACTACTTATGAAAGTTAATGAATAAATAATTGTGTCACCCTATTTAACCTAATTTTCTCTAATGATATTTCATCAAATCTAATATGATTTGCCTAAAATAAGTTGTAGATTCAACTCCTTACAAATCATGTATTTTGTGCCTATATGTGTATTTATTCAAGAGTCTACTTTAGAAAGCAAGCAATTATATTCTAGCTTTATTCTGTTGTGGCTACAGACCTGTATATCTAGATATCTGTATATCTAGAACCTGCTATTGCACAGCTCAAAAGGATAAGCTGAATTTTAAAATTCAGTCCATTTGTAGAAATTGATTTAAAAGAGGGACCAATTAAATGAAATTAAGATTTGAAAAGCTATGAAAGAGAATATTGCTTATAATACAAACTATTGCACAAGCAGCTGGATAAAGATTTTAATTCATGGTTAAAACTATAAAGAAAGGAAAGGCAAAGGAGAGTTAAATTCTATCAAATAAAATGAAATTTAAGAAAACTGGGCTTGCCCTTCTTATGAAAATGTTTAGAGCAGATTATTCTTTAGAAAGGAATTAAAACTGTGAATTCTCTAGAATATTTATGAGCTATAACTACATAATTAGTGAACTGAGTTCATGAAGTCCAAAAAGTGAAATTTCATTAAATAAGCAGTAGTTATTAATTTAAATGTATTAGTACCATAATTAAATATTGCCTTATTTTTTATGTTACCTACATTGAATTCTAAACAGTACTTTCCAAAAATGAGCATAAAAAGAGCTTTTCTGTTTTAGGTGTATGTGATATATATATAGGTCTATAACATAATTTAAAGTAACATACAAATTTTAACTTACCTTTTGAAATATGTACAACTTTGAGGACAAGAGTTGTGTTGTATTAAACCTTTTATCCCTCCAAACGCCCAACACAAGATTCTGAACATAATTAGGTACAAAGTAAGTAATATCAACATTTGTAGTAAAAAATGAGGAATGAAGATTAGACACCTAAAATTTATTAGAACACATTATCTTGCCCGCTTTTAGATATGTATTTACCACTTACATGGCAATTTCCTGGAATGAAAAAGCTTACATTATACTAAATAAATTCAAGTGACATGATTATTTCAGAGAAGACAACAATAAAACAAGATGCTTGATTCAGAACAGGCAATATTACAAAGGATATTTTTATCAGTATGTAAGTCATTCTAAGCATGTTTAATTAAAAGTTAATTAAGTTAATTAAGAACAGAAATAGCAAATTTAAATAATTGTGAAGAAAACAGATGACACTAATAATAAAAGAAAGTTTTAAAAGCCTGGGAACTTTAATTAAATGTAAAACAAACTTTGAGCTATGTACATATAAGATACAAATACAGATTCAATTACTTGTAATTAGACATTAGAAAATCATTATTACTTATTTGCCTACATTGTCCATTTATTTTCTGAATACATGTTCTAATATACACAATTTTGTTGAAAATGATCTTTCAAAGTAATAGGTATTATCTCATTTTCTAAAAGCTTATTATACCTGGCTACTGTGGGCCAAGTGTAAGAAATGGTGGTTAGCACCAAATATACAAATTCCAGTTGTCTAAATTGAATTATGTGACTGAACATGGTGGCTCATGGGAGCACCTGAGCTCAGGAGTTTGAGACCAGACTGGTCAACATGGTGAGACCCTATCTCAACCAAAAAAAAAAAAAAAAAAAAATTGCTAGGTGTGGTGGTGCATGCCTGTGGTCTATGCCTACTCAGGATGCTGAGGTGGGAGGATCACTTGAGCCCAGGGGGTGGAGGTTGTAGTGAGTCAGGATCGCACTACTGCACTCCAGCCTGGGAGACAGAGCGAGATCCTGTCTCAAAAGTAAACAAATAAATAAATAAATAGAATCTCGTATGGTGAGCTCATTTTTTTTATGTTTATATATTAATTAGTTACTAGCCATGAGTAAAATACCAAACAAAAAATCTTACACAATGAGAAAAATTTAATTTCCCATATAAGGAAAATTCTAGAGGCTAGGGATTTCTAGATTTAGTTAATATAATAGTTCAAAGATGCCAGCATCCTGGCTCTTCTCCGTAGTTCTCCCAACTTTATTCGTAATTGCAAGATAACAGCAGAAACTCCAACCGTTACCTGACAACCCATGTCCCAAAGGAAATACAACGTTTTCACAGAAGCGCCCTGGCAGATTTTCTTCATCCAGAGTTGTGTCCCATATCTTTGCTTAAATCAATGATTGAAAAACACACAGAATTTCCAGGATTTACTTAAACTTATCAACATTTGCCCTCTGGGGCTGATTAAAAGGGTTCACCTTCCATGAACGCATAAAAACAAACAAACGAATAAAAAACAGACTCTGCTGGCAAGAAATAAGGCTGTTAAGGATATTGAGGAGACCACAGACAAAATAATTTCTCAACAATATTCACTTAAAATTGATTTCCCTCTATTACTTAGTTTTCAGAATTATATAGACCTTTTCAAAGACTGGATTTTAGAAGACAGAATTGTTTTCCTGTATAGCTTTCTAGGTGTTACTTCTATAGCCATGTCTTATAGGTAGAGGGTTGTCCTCAGTCTCGTCTCTCATACTTTTGCAGACCCACTTGCCATGTTTATTCCTGCCCAGAATCTCATTTCTACCTTATCTCTTCAAAACAAAACATAACTATTTTGTAAGACACAAATGAAGTAACATGTCTTTCATAGTCTTCCTCTCATTTTATTTTCACAAGGATTACTGTAATGCTTATTTAAAAATTGCTCTAATAGTATGGAAGTGTTACATAGTCAATGATCAAGTAGTATGTGAATGTTTTGTCACTGTCCTTATTCACTCTGATTTTCCAACCTCAGACAACTGACTTCTGTTAACTGGTGTTCATCAGTTCATTACATTTCTGTACAAGTCCCATATTTACATGTTGTTTGCTCTGTGGCATTAATGAGATTATACACTACGTATTGCAATTTGACCTGAGTTTTAACTTGACTATATCTTCGTGTTTTTTACTTCAGTATATATGTATCTACTCAAATCTTTTTAGTGTCTGAATAGCATATGCTTTACCATAATTAATTTAATCTTCCATAATTGAGTAACTTTTAAATTGTTTGCCATTTTGTTCTTATGAAAAGTGACAATGAACATCTGCATGTGATTCCCCAAAACAGACTCCTAAAAATGAAATGTTTGGGTCAAAGGGTATATTGCTACCAATGTTTTAAAATTTCCCATCAAAATGCTAGTTCCATTCTACTTATAGTTAACCGATATATGACTGCTTAATAACCTGCATCTATATCAAATTAGATATTACCAATCATTTGTATAACATCATTGTTATTGTATTTTGATTACTTCCATTACTAGTAAGATATCTTTCTATTTTATTTTCAAAATCAAATAGAACTTAGTATTAACTAAGAACTGTCCTTAGCATTACATTTCTCATAAGTCATGTAATATATATGCCAATTTTATGAGTAGATACTAATATGATCACCAATTCAGAGAAGAGGATTAGGCAAAAGGAGATCACTTCCCAGGGCCACATGACCGGACTTGGAGAAGCCAGAATTTTAACCCAGATAGCTTGGATGCAAAGCTCAGCCGGGATTAAAGTACACTTTTCTGTACTTTCTTCTGAAATGGATATGTTTTTTAAAACTTTAATTCTCAATTTATTCCTCTATCTATAATATATTCTTTGTATTTCTGAGGTAACTTTACTTTAAAATACATAGCTTTAAAATTGCCCAAACAGCAGTAAAATGCCCATTTTATCATTAACTCCACATCTATAATGGTGCCTGGGAAATGTGTGTAGGAATCTTGGACTTAGACCCTTCTGTAAAAACTTCTTTCTCAATAGATTTTAAATGTAATTTTTATTATAAATAAATATATATGCTTATGGCTATGCTACTTGCTTATGACTGTGCCAATCCACATGATTTTAGTTACAAATTCATTTTATAGTATGCACCAAGGGAAAGCTACTTTCATTACCCACTGCCAAACTCTATTCTCCACTAGTTTTTAACTGTTTATAGATTTTCTTCCAGATGCATTTAAAAATAAAAAAATTAAAGTCTATTAAAAACAGCTATTAGGAATTTGATTGAAGGAAACTGGCATCTTTTCAATACTGTTATCTCAACTCATCATTCTACCTTGTTTGTGTTTTTTAAAAGACATTATTAACTTCACAGAAATTCAACATATTTCTTATTCCACTTCTTACATTGTATGGGCAGTTTGCTGGTAATTGTCTATTTTTTATTGATAGGTTTCTGATTTTACCATGAAGTTTTTTTTGTTTATATATGTATTCTTCTTTGAAATATATGGTAGACTAAGCTCACGGTCGTCACACCCAAAGAACAAGGAAGTTAAAATGTTTATCCATAAACTCTCATCCACTAGTTCAGAACACTTACAAAGGCATTGATTCCAGAACTTTGGTCTGCCCCATTGAAGGGCAAGTGCCAGATGTCCTCAAAGTGTAGATCCTGACAGTAAGACAGTAAGAGCTTTAAGATCTGAATGCATGAGAAGAGGGGACACCAAGGGGATATAACTGGGGCATCTCCAGTATCTGCCACAAGTAATGTTTATAATTGATTTCAGCTAATTCAGCTCTTCACAACTTGAAGGCTTTTTTATTTTTATTTTTGTTAGATATCTGTGACTTCAAAGCAATACCTTCCTAGACCTATGCAAGAGAAGCCCCTTTCCTGAAACTTCCTCCTTAGAGAGACTCACATATCAAGGATGCCATTTAGGTCTCACAGAAATACTTTCCCGTTTCTTACCCAAAGTTCTGACGTCAAAAAGCAGTACTATCTTAATCCTGTGAAGATCTGTGGGCTCTGCTGCTGCCAATCCATGATTAAAAGTACTTATGAGTGTGAAGAGGATTTGAGTAGTAAAAAACTTCACTAAGAGAAAAGGCAACTTAGTCAATTTATTAAATTCTTCCTCTCAGATGACAATAAATAGTGTTTCAGTGTTGTCAAGGTAGAAGAAAACACATAAAGTTTGTCAACTTGATTTATAATTTTAAATTTTTAAACCTGTGGTATATGGGCCTCCATTTGTACCCCTAACCTGGGCTTATACATATTAAATAATAAGATAAAATAAATGAAACTTAGAATGAATTCTGCCATATTTACATAACATTTACTAGTAAGCAGGCACAAAAGTGTCATATAATCTGTTCTATCAGCAGCAGTGGTGAATCCAACGGGTCTGTAGCAAACATGATTCTTGCCTCCTTGGAGGGAAAAATTCAGCTGAGAGGCATAAGACAGAAGGAAAGACCAAGGCAAGTTTCAGAGCTGGAGTGAACGATTTTTTTTTAAATTTTTTGAGTAGGAACAAAAGGAAGTAAAGTACACTTGGAAGAGAATCAAGCAGATGACCTGAGAAATCCAAGTGCCCAGTCAGACCCTTGACATGGAGTTTTTATGCATTGGAATGATTCCAGTGTTTGTGTGTCTCCTCACTTGATTTTTCCTTAGGGCGGGCAGGATGCACGCACAGTGACCTGCCAGCACTTGGGAGGGGCTACATGTGCCATGTGTATGTGTTTACTGAAGTTGTGCATATGCTCATTTGAGGCATTTTTTCCCTTACCAGTCCAGTGTTTCTAAAGGAAGTTCATATGCCAGTTAAAGTCTGCCATTTTCCCTCTTAGTGTGCATGCTGAGACTGCTCACCCAACTCCTGAGATCTTATTAGGAAGCCGCTGATCACCAGCTTCAGGTGTTTTCTATCTATTGAGAGTTTGCCTTTCCCTAGTGCCAGCTTTGACCAATTATTGCTTTAGAGAGACAGTTTAACAACTCCCTGACCATCACCTGATAGTCACCTGACATTCCTGGGGAGGGGGAGCGTACCATCTCCCGCCCTGCTCATGTCTGCTTAGCTACCTACTCTAACACTATGAACTGGTGATTTCTGGGGTTTAGGGATTCCAGGAAGGGCCTACATGAAAAGCTCATCTGAGGTATATTCGATACTACCTTAGTGTCAGAATTCTGTTCATCTAATCAGAGTCAGGACAGAATTATCTACAGGTAGCCTTGCACAAGACCAGTACAAATTCCAAGCCTAGGATATTACCCAGCCAAATCCTTTCTTCCATTAATACAAAAGCTGAGCTGCCTATTGTGTCTAGGCCATCATGGACTTCTACCATTCCTTATGAAAAATAATCAGCTCTCTAAGGCAGATTAAAGTAGAATTATTTAAAGCTCCTCCCTGTTAACTTTCTCTGGTGTGTGAATTCTTAATTCAGGTATTTAAGATGCTAACTATCTAACCCTGAATTATAAATTCTTGATTGGGGTACTTGCCCTAGGGCATAGATTAAAATTTACACACATAGCATTGTATACATTGAAACCCTATAATGGAAATTAAATGTAGTATAATGCACTGTTATGGAAGGCCTTGCCCTGGTTTTGCTGAAAGTTCTACAGGAGAACTGGGGCATAGTAGCCTAGAGCAGGCGCAAAGCTTTATGCCTCCTTTCTCATTCTACGGTCCCCTTCCCATTCTGTCATGGACTTTTCAGGTCTAGAACAGTTCATGGAGAATCTGAGTAGGAATATTAACCAAGAACTATCTGCAAAGCTATCAAAATCGGCTGCCTTTATGTCAACATCAGACTGCTAATGTATGTGACCTTTAAGATCCATTTGTGCTTGCTCTCAGCAGGATTGTAAAGATGTTCTTAACATTCAAGAATGGAATGAATGCTGACTTTTAGCCTTCTTTATTCTCCTGCAGTAGAAGCTGAGAAAACGTTTTTACAATTTGAATGTCAGGCTTTTTCTTTTCTTTCCTTTTTTTTATTTTTATTTTTATTTTTTGTTGAGACAGATTAAGGAGAAACAGAGCTTTAGAACTACTTTCCCTCCAAGGCCTCCAGGAGTTTGGCTGACAGCCCTAATGCCCACAGCAAGTCAAAAAGAATAACTGCACATTTGGTTTTCTGCAGAACCCATTACCTTTAGGTCCCCTGCCCTTCCTCCAGGCGTTTTCTTGGCTAGGACTTAAACAAAGGATTGTGAAAGAAATATCAACCTAGCGAACTTTTTCTAAACTTCCCACACCCCTTTTCATTTATAGCCAATGCTCTCTGAGCAGAGCAAGGCCATATAGAGCAGAGCCTACACCAGACTTCAAGACAGTGGCACTTCTGCATGAGATGCAATGAACAAAGAAATAGGAGATTTCATCTTCTAGTTCACTGGCCTGGCTTGGCTTTTACAGTGCAGCATTCTCAAGAAAAGTATCTAAAACACTCCAAAAATAAAAAATAAAAAATAAAAAAGCATCCTGTGCTTTTTCTAACATTTCCCATCTACACCCTGCTTTCCTAAACCTAGATGTCATAAACTGTGGAGAGAAGTATAAAAGGGACTCATTCAAGACCTGTCCCCAGGAGTCCCTTCACAATTCTGTGCCATGTGCTTGTAACCAGCAGTGGCTCCAGAGAATGAAGACTCAGATCCCTTGGATTCTTCTGCCTGGCCTTTTAGAAGCCCTCTGGTCTATTCCCTGCCCTTCGCTGAGGGCACCTCCAGCTTGTTGAAATGTTGGCCAGCCATGACTTTTAACCACTGCCAGAATTCTTTGTTGCAGGATTACTCACATCCCTGAGGACGTGGATGGAATAACTGATCTGTAAACAAAAGGGAAACAACTGCCAGCTCCTGAATCCATAATAAGGATTACACTGTGGAACCCTTGTGAGACTCTTAAATACTAAATTCCACAGTCAGGAATGGGGAATGCCCCAATTTGGGGCTTTTTGGTGTCTCCATCATGGGTTGTGTGCCGTGTCTCTTGTTCCTGATGTTTTATTATGTCAACCACAAAAAAACCCAAAAAAACATTGCATGCCTCTGCAGTAGTCATCCTTCCTTTATTTTCATCCTTCCTTCTCAGATTTTCCCAGGCTTCTGGCTGATTCTGCAAGAGAAGGCTGGAGCCTGGAGGTTTCCCATATCAAGAACATTTTCAGAATCCTTAGCACTGGGACTTTAAGGATTCAAAACAAATGGATGTGCCTTCAGATAAATGGCTCCATTCCCCCATTTCTTTTCTGCCTTGGCCCTTAAGAGGCAATATAGACCATATAGCTTAAATGGGGCAAAATAGAAATGATCACATATTTTAAATGGAGAACATACATGTATATCTCATGAGGAAACTGAATGATGAAGCCTCCCCATGTTATCTAGGAACTAGATAATGGTTTTTTTTGTTTGTTTGTTTTCTGCAAGTGATTCTGAGTCATTGGTACTAGGACTTAATTTCCCTTGAGAAACAAGACAAGGTAGATGTTTTTCTTATCCGAAGTGGGAAAGAATGGTATTGGTGGGATGAAGAAGATGGGGAAGTACAGGCCAGCAAGAACTTGTAAGGCAGGACAGGGAAGCCTGTGTACTCAACCTCTGCCGTGATATCTAAGAAAGTTAAGGAAAAACAAAATCATCCTCTCTAAAATACTGGGAGTTGTGGATCTAAAAAAAATTAAACACAAGGGCACACTCTGTCCCTCCTCTGCCTATATGAGATCAGAAACAGAACTCACGATAGCAGCACCAGAGGACCCACGAGCAGGCTCTTCTCTTCCCAAAACTTTACCTTTCCCACATTTTCCTACCTTTTGGAAGCCTAAAGTTACTCTCTTCTTAGGCTTGTCACTGTATAATATTTATGGCTGTTTGTTAAAATACTGTTTAAGCAAGGGCCCTAAGTCATTGCCTTGAGAGAGAAATACTTCTGAACTGAGGCCTCTGCCATGTAATGAGTACAACATGCATTAATAAACTTCTTTTACTTTTCTTTGGTTAATCTGACTTTTGTTTTTAAGATCCACAAAAGAGAAAGAGAAGAAATTATGTTTTCTGTGCTTTCCCTTAAAAGGCATTGAAATTGCAGCCAAGAAAAAATGTCAAATATGGGACAAAATAAAAGACTCCTTCAAGGGACATTGTTGTGATGCTCAGTCTTACTTGAGCTTGAGTCGTCTCTTACTGACTGTCCAGCTGTCATTCCAGTAAGAACACACAATCACATCCATCCAGGGGCTATCACAATTGATCATCTCATCCACACTAACAAATCCCTAACTCCCCATCAATGGCCTAGTAGGAATAACACTTGTCTGTGTCACAAAATTTTGCTCAGACCCAATGTAAATAATCCCTAGAAAGCCCCAGAATGTCCATAGGCATCAAGACTGTGACTGTATAATAGCGCATTTAAGATTAGGTTTGGAGAATGGAACTAATCAAACTGGAGACCAATCAGCTGGGAGGTGATTTGTAACATCTCCACTGATATGCACATAATTTAGAGACATGCCCTTCACTCTCCCTGTATCTTAGCTCCATAATCTGGCAATAAAACAGATCTCTGTCCCAAACACACAGGTCTCCAAGGACCTCAAAAGTTTTGTACCTTTAGTAGGTCTTTAGAGCTCCAGTACTAAGGGGTTTCATGAACATTTTGGACTCAGAGCTGCCTCGAAAATGAACCTTTAGAAATAAACGCAATTTGCATTCTACCATTTTAGAATTCCTAGATCCAGCCTCCTCTTGCACAGTAACATAGAAGGAGACATAATTGAGAAGTTGCTTGTGGCACAAACTGACTATTGCACATCAAGGCATAATGCCTATGTTCCAAGAAAGAAAAGGGAGAAGAATAAGACTTTTCCAACTGACTCTTTCCCTTTGTATCATTATGGGATTATGCTGTAGAAGGCATTGAGTATCAGACAGAGACTGGGGGAAGGGGTATTAAAAGTTTTGAGCAAGGGGATAACTTAGGTTAAAAAAAGAGAGCAAAGTATCCACATGAAAAAAAAAATTAGAACTCTGAAATCATGTAAAGGAATAAAATTTTTAAATAATTTGTTTTCTTGAGTGAAAGAAAAAGATACAAAACCCAAAGGACCCTATAATTCATTTCAAATATGATATAGTCCACAGGAAGAGTTTTATAACATAAGTAAGCATACAATGATTTTTTAAAAATCAGGGCACATGGCATGCAAGTATTACTGAAATTGGGCTATACTGGAAAACGTATGTAGAGTTATAGACCAAGTGTTTCTAACTTCTCCATAGAGAAGAAACACATGGAAGATAAAAACATTCATGACTATATGGACATTTAAATCCTTTCAAACCTTATTTTGTCTAAGAGACAGTAAATACTTGTTAATAATAAGACAGAATGTATAAAATTATAAAATATACATTAAATTTTTAATATGGATAGGTCAATTATTGTCTACATTAACCTATGAAATTTGTGTCCAATTTATAAAATAGAAAGAAGTTCAACTTACCATTTTTGTTCCTAAACTTGCCTACCAGGAAACCTGCTAACTGAAAAAAAGGTTTCACTATTTTTCTTCCAGCCAGGAAAATTCAAATAAAATTTGAGGAGACAGAAATTTGAGTTATAGGACTGTCACTTTAAGACTTTACTGGGTAATTTTTTTTATTGACTCTGCATTTTTTTCTTTTTTAAGGTCTCGGGGTACAAGTTCGGGTTTGTTAACATGGCTAAGTTGCATGTACTGGGGTTTGGTATATGAATGATCCTGTCATCCAGCTAGTGAGCATAGTACCTGATAGGTGGCATTTCAAACCTTGCTAGCCTCTAGTAATCCTCAGTATCTATTGTTCTCATCTTTGTGTCTGTGTGTACTCAATGTTTAGCTCCCACTTATAAGTGAAAACATGCAGTATTTGGTTTTCTGTTTCTGAATTAATTTGCTTAGGATAATGGCCTCCATCTGCATCTTTGTTGCTGCAAAGGGAATGATTTCACTCTTTTTTATGGCTGTGTAGTATTCTATGTTACCACATTTTCTTTTTCCAATCCTCTGTTGGTGAGCATCTTGGTTGATTGATGTCTTTGATATCATAAATAATGCTGTGATGAACATGAGTGCATGTGTCTTTTTGGTAGGATGATTTATTTTCCTTTTGGTATATTCCCAGTAATGAGATTGCTGGATCAAATGGTAGTTCTATGTTCTTTGAGAAAACTCCAAACTGCTTTCCACAGTGGCTGAACTAATTTACGTTCTCACCAATGGTGTGTAAACATTCCTTTTTTCTCCTTTTAAATATACATTTTCATTATTTTGTAGTGTGTTTTGTTGCATGCAATGGAAATTTTAATCTAGTGGTTTGGCCTTTTTTTTTTCTTTCATAGGAAGAAATCAGCAGTAGAAAGCTCAGGACTAGCATGGAGGCCTCCTATCATGCCATCAAAGAGGGTTTGATGTGTTTTCTCTGCCATCTTTAATGCCTGGCTTTCATTCTTAATAGCATAGACTGGCTGGTGAACATCTAGGCACCATGCCTGAATTCAAAGAAGGAAAAGGTGGAAAAGTAATGAATTTCCAATGAACTCTTACCCTTCATATCAAGACATATTATAGACTCAGCTATAAAGGTGCTTTCATAGTTACAAAAGAGTATAGGGAAGTAGGTAATTTTAGTTGGGCATGTTGCCATGTTGAGCAAAATTGGAGTTCTCTTGGTAAGGAAGAAAGAGAAAATAAATACTGGGTAGGCCACATGCAACATATCTCAATACTTCTAAACATTTTAAGTGATTATAAATTTTATTCAATTTTAGCTTTTATTAGGAGTTCAAGGACTGTTACATCTTCTTTTAACAAAAATCTCTTTATGTGTCCCTTAATTAATCATTGAAATACAAGGATAAAATATAGGGCCTAGACCAAATAGTATATGGTTCTATATATGTTTGTGTTTATATTAGGCTGGGAGAAGACAAGAAAGGGTAAATGTAAACATATTTCTGTATGGGTGATATGTGAACTATTTATCAAGTGCTAATCTGAGTTATATAACGAATGTCTCTTTGGTGTGAAGGTGAGGAGGTATACACTGGTAAAGAAGCCTTCTAGATGAGATAACAGGTAAGGCTTATTGTGTCTCCAAGGATTTGATATGATGTCTATAATGACACCTAGAACTGACTAGGAACAGAAAGGAAGGAGAATTGAGCAGCCACTCACAGTGACTCTTGGCCTCCCAAGTCTGACCTCAGAAAGCTGAACATTCACTGTATGTTATTGATTAAATCTACTTTTTGGGAATAGTCTCAGCCTTTTAACTTTAATGTCAGACAAGAACAATATGAAAAAGTTACTTGATGACATTTGAACCAAGAGAGGTTTTTTTGTTATTTAACATTTTATTGATTTTATTTAAAATCAGACTATTGAGCTGTTTGGACAAGTGTCAGTGATGTTGAGATCAGAAAGACAATAACAAAAATTATAAAAACTATGGGTTAACAGGATTACTTTCATGAAAAAAAATGATAAACTTGAGTTTGTAAGGGAAAAAATCTATTTCTTAAAAAAAATTTTATTTATATGATAGGCAGGTTATATTCCTTTCATGTCAAGCATTTGGAAAAGCAGAGACTGATCAAGGCATGAAATTCACCATATTCACTCCAGTAAAGCCTAAAAGTTTTATACGAAATACAGTTTGTAGATATTTTACAAGAACACTGTCTGAGGCTTATGAACCATACACAGAGGCTTAGATCAAAGCCACAAGACATGTTGAGGTTTAGTTCCTGCTTGAGTTTATCCAGAAACAACGGAAACATGATATCATTTCACATCAGGGAATAAACTAAAGTGGAAACAGCACAGTTTCAGTGATGAGTTCAGTCTTTGGTCAGGTCACGCAAGAAAAGGAGTAGGAAAAGTAAATTGTTCTCCCACAAAACTGTATTTTTCTTTGTAAAAAATTATCATCAAATTGTGATCTATAATGTTAATGAGATATTACCAGAAGAAGAATATCCAGTTATTGAATGCATTATATGCAGCGAGTTATTTGAGAGAGTTTTGTTTTTCTTTTCTTCCTAAGGCTCCACTTTTGATATGAGAGTCTCAGGTTTCACATCAGGCCAGTGTGTATTGGTAGTGATTAAAAGTGTGAAGTCTTCTGGAAAGAAAGCAATGTAATCTCTAGTTTTTCTAGATAACTATGTAAAACCTAAAGGACTACTTTGATAATAAACATATTTTGCCTCTCTCAACAAAAAAGCCAAAAACATTAGTTCTGCTTGTACTTCCAATAAACAATTGTATTATATTGTGCATTTTAAAATTTTCAATACATATTTTCACTTTAAACAAACATGTTAGTGTTCATTGAAGATAAGGTTCACATTTTTTAAATGAAACATCACGTTTGGATCTTCTTGATTCCTTCATAACCAAAATGAAAAAGAACAATACCTCACCAGTGGCAGATGTAGAATCAACACCCAAGATGTAGGGACCTAGAGCCCACAGCTTAACTATTATGTTATTTGATCACTCATTAAATCAAGTTAATAATTATTTATGTTAGTCAAGCATTTTTTTTTTCTTTTTTAAGCTCAATTTTTTTTTCTGATTATAAACTTATTAGATTGGGAATTAGGAGACAATTCGTTCTGTATTCTAAGTTAACTGTAAAACATTGGGCCCCTAAACTATGTGAGCTTCATTTTTATTGTCTGCACAATGGAGTGGTTGGAATAAATGATCTATGAAGTTCCTCCTGCTCCCTAAATCCACTTGTTCATTAGGATCCCATTCTATAGGACATATCCATCTATTTCATTTGCCACCCTGTCCTTAATGCACGCAGTTTAAGCTTGGGTTGACAAGGAAGTAGGGAAAAGGAGGGCATAGAATACTCCTTTTTCTAAGTTTTTGTCACATTTTGTGAAGTTGGTCAGAAAAAGAGCACTTTGTAACATTTCATGATGTCGGCCTGAAAGGCAGATTGGGTTCTACTTGAATACATCTGCCATATAATTAATGAGTCTATATGTGCCATAAGAGATAAGAGAAAATACAAATAAAATACAGCTTAGAAGATGTGGATCTTGGATCTTGAAGAATTTGTAAGATTTAGATAAATGGAGTGGATAAAGAGAGGATTCCACATAAAGGCCACATTCTGGGAACAAATACAGAGGCAGGAATGAGAACCATGTGTTTGGAGGGAAATGAGAGAAGCTGGAAAATACTGAAATAATGTTTTCGTTTTTCCTAATCTTGAGAAATATTACAAGATGGGTAAGTTGAGGTTCAGTTGTAGAGTGTCTTAAATGTTGGTGACTAGTGATCAACTGCTGCATAACAAAGTACTATAAATTTAGTGGCTTAAAATAACATCCATTTATTATGTCACAGTTTCTGTAGGTTAGAAGTCTATGCATGGCTTAACTGGATTCTCTGCTTAGCGTCATAGAGGCTGAAATTGAGCTTTTGGCTGGAACTACTATCTTATCTGAGACTCAGGGTCCTTTTTCAAGTTCATTCAGGTTGTTGGCAGAATCTATTGCCTTGTGATTGTATGATTGGCATCCCCATTTTCCTGCTGTCAGCCAGAGGTCTCTCTTAGCATCTAGAGGACTTCCATTTACAGGCCCTCTAAAAATATGGGAATTTACTGTTTCTTAGAGGTCAGTGGGAGAGTGTCCTCTGACAGTCCACTTTCCTTTATTGTTTTCACTTGGTTATGCCAGGTCCACCCAAGATAATCCCCCTTTTTAATAACTCAATTGATTAGTAACCTAACTGTGGAAGTGAGATCACATTATATTCATTGGTCTGGCTCACATCAAGAAAAAAGGATTATATAGGGTTTATACACCAGGAGATAAGGATCTTGGGGGCCATCTGAAAATATTGTCTATCATAATTGCACAGAAGAAACATTATACTATAATATGGTATAATTTAAATGTATTGCTGTGTGAGATAATTTTATTATACAAACAAAACATAGAGAGGCATACTACCATACAGTGTTTGAGGTTGATGCTGGATGTTGTCTCTGCCTCTCAGATACTCCATAAGATTGGAGCATTTTTTCTCCCAAATACTTGTAATATTTTCCCCTGATGGAACATAGCTGAATTCCCCTCTAGGAATTTCCTTCTGCCAAAAGAAGCTGCCTCACCTAAGAGTACACTTCATCTTCAGGGCAGGCTACATACAATGACTGATCTAAATAGGAAGTATAAATTCCCCTAATTATAAACATTTTTATAAGTATATTCCAGCTATAGCGTTCCCTATCGAATTATTTGAGGTCTCGGTTGCAATAAAAACCCAATGCCTAATCCTGCTTCCCTATTACTTAACAGTTTTTGTTGCTGCAAATTTCCAATACAGAGTCTATTTCCACAGGGATTTGACCTATGGCAATTAAAACAGAGAGTAGTCCTACATGGCAAACTCTAAAATGAGATTTTGGAGCAAGATCACTTTTGTCAGGCTGATATGATAATCAGGACTAATCGCTGTAGATGTGTAGAATACTGATAGAACCTGTCTGGGTTTTAATGCAGTAGAACCCAGTGCAGTAGAATTAATAAAACTAATAACCAATAGACTATTGGTTAGTCTATAACTAAACTAATAGAACAATAGTCCATAACTAACTAATAACTAATAGAGCTAACAACCCTACCCTACAGAACTGCATTCTAATGCAGTAGAACTGGTTGCTAATGCAGTATCTGCGCCATTGATAAAAGTAGTGAAATTGGAGATATAGTTTGAATTTTTGTTCACCACAAATCTCATGTTGAAATGTGATCTCCAATGTTGGAGGTGGGGTCTGGTGGGAAGAGTTTGAGTCATGGGGGTGATCACTCACAAAGGGCTTGGTGCCATCCTTGAAGTAATGAGTGACTTCTTACTCTATTATTTCTCGTGAGATTTGATTGTTAAAAAGAGCCTGACACCTGCCTCCTCTTGATTTCCTCTTCTCTTACCATGTGATGCCTGTTCCCCTTCTCTTTCTGTCATGAGTGAGAGCTTCCTGAGGCCCTTGCCAGAAGCAGATGCTGGCATCATGCTTCTTGTACAGTCTGCAGAAGCATGAGCCAATTAAATGTCTTTTCTTTACAAATTACCTAGCCTCAGGTATTTCCTGTATAGCCACCCAAACAGACTAAAACAACTGGCAAATGAAATAACCTAGTGATACGGTTTGGCTGTGTCCCCACCCAAATCTCATCTTGAATTGTAGTTCCGATAATACCTATGTGTTATGGGAGGGACCCAGTGGGAGGTAATTGAATCATGGGAATGGGTTTTCCCATGCTGTTCTCTTGATAGTGAATAAATCTCATGAAATATGATGGTTTTATAAAGGGCATTTCCCCTTCACATGCTCTCTTGCCTGCCACCATGTAAGACACGCCTTGCTCCTCCTTCACCTTCCACCATGATTGTGAGGCCTACCCAGCCACGTGGAACTGTGAGTTCATTAAACTTGTTTTTACTTTATAAATTACCCAGTCTCAGATATTTGTTCAAAGCAGTAGGAAAATGGACTAATATACCTAGATATTCAAGAATTTGGGGAAATTAGATATAAGAACCATGCAATTGAATAGCTGTTGCTTGGGCATGTGGATATATTAATTAGAAGAAACAATTGTCTGCTGAGAGTAATTGTTCATCAACTTAATGCAAACTATGAAATCCAGAGTGCCTTGACAGACAGAAAAAAAGCTGAAGATAAGCATCAGAACTTAGAGAGGAGGCTTGTTCCAGAAAAGACTGGATTTACAAACTGAAAGTCTATTATAACAAATTTAAGACTTTTATTAAGAAGAAATGAGAATCTGAGAGATAGAATGGGGCATGTGGATCAATTTAATCAAACAACTGAATACACAGATCATTTTGAATCCTCTAAGCCCACATAAGAGGCTTAATGGTTTGCAATTCTCACCTGCTTTTAGAGGATTAATGAGTCTTAAATATGCATCCCCTTTGGGATCTGCACCCACCTATTTTCTGGGCCAATAAACCAATAACTAGGGTAAAGTTACAATATAACCTGGAAAAGTAAGTACTGAGCATGCTAATGGTCCACATTATATACCCAAAATGCTGCAGAAGCTATAGATTTACAGGAACTAGAAGAACATTTGAGAATCAAGAGAAATAAATGGTACATTTGAGTATCAAGAGAAAAAAAATGTCACCAAGACAGCTGAATAAAGATACCCAACACTCCTTTCCTCCAAAAGGAAAGATTGTAACAACAAATACATAACTGCACTTTGAGTAGTGTCTAAAGAAAAACACCAGAATTCATCAAAAAAATGAAAAACTCTCTGAAGAATGAATACTCAGGCAGCATAGAGAGGGAAGTGAAGTACCCAGCTGAGATTAGCCTGGAGTCCAGGAGGGACTTTCCATGTTCTCATAGGCTCTGAGCCTTGTATAGGGAGTTTCCTGCAATCCATGTTCCCACACTGCTCTAGAAAGGAAATTCGTGCTGGGTCCCTGCAATTTCTCAGTATTCAAACTGCTGCGGCATGGTACCATTTTGAGAACTGAATCATTGCTGGAATACAGTGTGCGCTGAGATCCAATAATTCTTGCGTCACCACATTCCTGGGGCTCTACTATCACTCTGCCATGCCCACACTAAAGCTGCAACACAATGACTCCACAAGCACCTAGTGGTACAGCCATAGACCTTACCCAAGTCCATGCCTTAAGAACAGGCAGTTCAGCAGATTAGGGGGCCACGTCAGGACTAAGGGAGCCGACGGGAACACTCCGCAGGCCTGGGAGTCAGCCACACAGTAGCCACCAGTGCCAGTGATGATGTCCCCTCCACAGGCAGAGATGTCATGTGCCATGCATGTGCTTCCCAGGGCTCAAGGACCAGCCCATCTGGTGTCCACTGCCACAGACAATCCTGCCCCCTGTAAAGCCACACGACTGCTTACAGAAACACTCAAAATAATCTAAACCACTGAAGCACTCACAGACATTGCTGACACTGATTATAACCAAAGATATAACACAAACGCTACACCATTGCATCCACCCAGGACCAAAGCCAATGTACCCTCCCAACCAACACTATAGGACACATCTACAGAAACAGTATTTCCCTATGAAAGCTACTCCATAAAATTAGAAGTGACTGCTCAATCACATGTGCAGATAGCAATATAAAGACACAAGAAACCTTTAAAAAAAATCACAAAAACATGACACCTACAAAACAACACAGTAACTATCCAGTAATAGATTCTAAAGAAAAGGAAATCTGGCCAGGCATGGTAGCTCATGCCTGTAATCCTAACACTTTGGGAGGCTGAAGCAGGAGGTTCACTTAAGGTGTGAACTCCTCCTTGAGGAGCTCCCAAACTCCTGTTGGCCAGGAGTTCAGGACCAACCTGGCCAACATGGCAAAACCCTGTCTCTATTAAAAATAAATTTTAAAAAATAGCCAATCATGGTAATATGTGCCTGTAGTCATGACGACTTGGGGGGCTAAGGTGGGAGGATCACTTTTGCCCAGAAGATCGACGCTACAGTGAGCTGAGATTGTACCAGTGCACTCCGCCCTGGGTAACAAAGTGACACCTTATCAAAAAAAAAAAAAAAAAAAAAAAAAAGAAAGGAAGAAAAAAAAGAAAAAAAATCTGCAAAATAGCTGAAAAGAAATTTGAAATAATGATCTTAAGGAAACTCAGTGAGGTACAGAAGAATACAGATATACAATTCCCAAAATCAGGAAAACCATTCTGATCTGAATGAGAAACTTAGCAAGAAAGACATAATAAAAAAAGAGCCCAAAAGAAATCTTAAAGATAAATAATTCAAGAAATGCAATATAAAATACAATAGAGTTTCAACAGTGGATAAGATAAAATATAAGAAAGAATTTCTGAACATGAAGACAGGTCTTTTGAAATAACCTAGTAAGAGAAACAAAGAAAAAATGAAGAAAGCCTATGGGACATCATTAGGCAAAAATATATTTACATTATGGAATTCCAGAAGATGAATATGTAGGAAAGGGCATAGAAAGCCTATTTAATAAAAGAATAACTGAAAACTTCCTAAGTCTTAGGAGAAATATGAACATCCAGACTTAGTAGGGCTTCCAAATAGATTCAGCCTGAACAACTCATCTTAGAGGCATATTATAGTCAAACTGTGAAAAGTCAAAGATAAAAGGAGAAATAAAAAATAGTAATAGAAAAGAGTCAAGTCCCATATAAAATAATCTCTATTAGACTGACAGATTTATCAGCGGAAACCTTACTAGGCTAGAAAAGAATGACATTATATATTCAAAGTGCTGAAAGAAAACATGAATAGCCTAGATTATTATACCCACCAAAGCAGAAATGAAGGAGAAATTAAGTCCCAGGCAAGCAAAAACTGAAAGAGTTTATCACCACTAAACCAATCTTACAAGACATGCTTCAGGAAGTCCTACATTTGGAAGCAAAAGGACAATAACTACCATTATGCAAATACAAGAAAGTATAAAATTCACTGATAGAACAGATACACAAATGAGAAAGGGAAAGAAATCAAACTTTATCACAACAACAAAAAACGAACTGTGTAAATAAACAATAGAATAAGAAAAAAATCAAAGGATGTACAAAGCAACCAAAAAACAATTAACAAAATGATAAGAGTGAGCCCTCACCTATCATTAATAACTTTGACTGTAAATAGGTTAAACCTCTCAATTAAAAAATATAGACTGGGTGAATGCGTTTTTTAAAAAAAGAAATAAGATCCAACTATAGGTTGCCTACAAGAAACTCCTTTCACCTTCAGAGACACACATAGACTGAAAGTGATGGGTTGAAAAAGGACAGTCCAAGCAAACAGAAACCAAAACCAAGCAGAAGTAGCCATACTTAATATCAAATAAAATAAACTTTAAGTCAAAACTATACAAAGAGACAAATGAGGTCATTATGTAATGAAAATGAATCAATTCAGCAAGAGGATATAATCATTGTAAATATATAGGCACCCAACACTGGAGCACCCAAATATATAAACACAATATTATTAGTTTTGGCCGTGCGAGATTTTGGTTCACACCTGTAATCTCAGCATTTCTGGAGGCTGAGGCAGAATTACTTGAGCATAGGCGTTTAATACCAGCCTGGACAACATAGTGAGTTCTTGGCTCTATAAAAAAGTAAAAATAAAACATTAGCTGGGTGTGGTGGTACATGCCTATAGTCCTAATTACTTGGGAGGCTGAGGCAGGAGGATCACTTGAGCCTAGGAGTTTGAGGTTACTGTGAGTTACGGTAATGCCACTGCACTCCAGCCAGTTTGATAGAGTGATGCTCTGTCTCTAAGGAAAAAGAAAAAAGAGGGAGGCCGAGGCGGGCGGATCACGAAGTCAGGAGATAGAGACCATCCTGGCTAACACGGTGAAACCCTGTCTCTACTAAAAATACAAATATATATATATATATATATATATATATAAAAGCCAGGGGTGTTGGCGGGCGCCTGTAGTCCCAGCTATTCTGGAGGCTGAGGCGGAAGAATGGTGTGAACCCAGGAGGCAGAGCTAGCTGTGAGCCGAGATTCGCCACTGCACTCCAGCCTGGAGTACAGAGACAGACTCCATCTAAAAAAAAAAAAAAAAGAAGAAGAAAAAGAGAAAAAGAGAGAGAGAGAAACAGAGAAAGAGAGAAAGGAAGGAAGGAAGGAAGGAAGGAAGGAAGGAAGGAAGGAAGGAAGGAAGGAAGGAAGGAAGGAAGGAAGGAAGGAAGGAAGGAAGGGAGAGAGAAAGAAAGAAAGATTATTATTAGATCTAAAAGGAGAGGTAGGCCCAAATACAATAAGAGGTGGGATTTTTAACACTTTAACACCCTACTCTTAGCATTGGAAAGAATATCTACACAGAAAATTAACAAAACAAAATTGGATTTATACTCTAATATAGACCATATGGACCTAAAAGACATTTGCAGAACATTTTATCCAATAGCTGCATAATATGCACTCTTCTCATTCGCACATGAAACATTCTCCAGGATAGATCATATGTTAGGTGAGCAAACAATTCTCAACACATTTTTTAAAACTGAAATCATCACAAGTATTTTTTCTGATCACACTTGAATAAAAGAAGAACTTTGGAAAAAGCACAATATGTGGAAATTCCTGAGTGACTCAATGCATCAGTAAAAAATTAAGAAAGAAATTTCAAAATGTCTAAAACAAATGAAAATATAAACCTCAACATACCAAAACCTATAAGATATAGCCAATGAAGTACTAAGGGGGAATTTTAAGGCAGACAATGCCTACATCAAAAAAGGAAAAAGATTTCAAATAAACAACCTAATGTTATACCTCAAGGAACCAGGAAAGCAAGAACAAACCAAACTTCAAAGTATAGAAACCATAATAATAATAAAAGATCAAAACAGAAATAAACAAAATAGTGACTTAAAACACACACACACACACACACACACATACATACACACACAGGATCAACAAAATGAAAAATTAATTTACTAAAAAGATTTTTAAGATCAGCAAATCATTGGCTAGACCAAGAACAAAGGAATACACAAATAAAATCAGAGATGAAAAAAGAGAAATTATAATTGATAGCACAGATATGCAAAAGATAGGTAGACACTATCATAAACAACTGTATGCCAACAAATTGGGAAATCTAGATAAAATAGATACATTTCTGAACAAATGCCACCAGACATTTAAAGAAGAACTAACACTAATTCTTTTCAAAATATTCCAAAAGATTGAAGGGGAGTAAATTTGTCCAAGCTTATTTTATAAGGCCAGTATTACTTTAATATTAATATTAGACAAGGACACAAAAGAATAAAAAACTACAGGCCTATATCCCTGATGAATATGGATATAAAAATCCTCAACAAAATACTAGGAAACTTCAAGAAAGGATTCCAGGAAAAAAATATTTTAAAAAAATACTGGAAAACAACAACAACAAAAATATTAGAAAAACAAATCCAACAGCACATGAAAATGATTAGACACCATGATCAAGTAGGATTCATGCCAGAATGCAAGGGTGGTCAAATAAACACAAATCAATAAATATGATACATTGCATCAACAGAATGAAGGACAAAAATTATATCACCATCTCAATAAACACAGAAAAAAATCTGATAAAATTCAATATCCCTTCATGTTAAAAACTCTCACAAATTAGACATAGAAGGAACATACCTAAACACAATAAAGGCCATATGCAACAAACCTGTAACTAATATCATATGGATGGAGAAAAGTTGAAATCTTTGCCTCTAAAAACTGGAACAGGACACAGATGCTGCCCACTTTCATCACTCTTATTGAATATAATACAGAAAGTACTAGCCAGTGAAATTAGGCAAGATAAAACAATAAATGGTATCTAAATTGGAAAATAGGAAGCAAAAATGTTTCTGTTTGAGATAATGTGATCTTATACAGGAAAAAACCTAAAGGCGTCACACCCAAAAAAACTTATAACTGATAGATAAATTCACTAAAATTGCAGGATACAAAATCGATATACAAAAATTAGTAGTTTTTTCAATATACCAATAATGAACTATCTGAAGAAGAAATTAAGAAAGACATCACCATTTACAAAAGCTAGAAAAATTAAAATATCAAGGCATAAATTTAATCAAGGAGTTCAAAATGCCTCTACAATAAAAACTAAAAAATACTGATTAAAATAATTGAAGAGGACATTTAAAAATGGAAACACATGTTCATGGAATGGAAGAAGTAATATTGCTAAAATGGCTATAAAACTTAAAGCAATCTACAGATTCAATGCAATTCCTATCAAAACACCAATGCCATTATTCACAAAAATAGAGAAAAAATTAAATTTGTATGGAACTCCAGAAGATCTCAAATAGTCAAAGTGATCCTGAGCAAAAAGAAGAAAGAGAAATTAACTGCCTGACTTCAAAATATACTGCAAATCTATAGTAATCAAAATAGCATGTTACTGGTAATAAAAGCAGACACATTGGTCAATAGAACAGAAGAGAATTCTGTTCTATTCTGAATTCAGAATAGAAAACCCAGATATAAATCTACATATATTCAGCTAAGTTATTTTAACAAAGCTCTCAAGAACATTTACTGAGGAAATGACAGTTTCTCCAATAAATGGTGCTGGGGAAGCTGAATGTCTACATTTAGAAGAAAGAAATTAGACCATTATCTCTCACCACAAATAACCATAAACACAAAATAGTTAAAAAAATTAAATATAAGATGAGAAACAATGAAAGTGTTAGCAGAAAACTTAGAAGAAAAACTCAATAATATTGGTCTGGGCAAATAGTTTTATAAATAAGTTATTAAAAGCACAGGCAACAAAAGTGAAAATGGATACATGGGATTATATCTAAGTAAAAAACTTCCACATAGCAAAGGAAACAATCAACAGATTGAATCAACAATCCAAATAACAATTGGTCAATTGATCTGCATAGACATTCCTCAAAAGAATCATACAAATGGCCAAAGAGTATATTTTAAAATGCTTAACATCATGGAAATGCAAATCAAAGCCAAAACAATGAGATATCATCTCACCCCAGTTAGGATGGTAATTATCAAAAGGACAAAACACAACAAATGCAGAGAAAAGGGAACTGTTACACACTGCTAATGCAGATGTCAGTTAGTACAGCCACTATGGAAAACTATATGGAGGTTGCGCAAAAAAACTAAAAACACAACTACCATATGATCCAGCAATCTTACTGCTAGGTATGTATCCAAAGGAATAGAATAGATATCTGCACGCCCATGTTCATTGCAGCATTATTCACAATAGCCAAGATATGAAAACAAACTAAGTGTCTGTCAGAAGATGAATGAAGTACAGTATATATACAAAATGGAATAAAATTAATCCACAAAAAAGAATGAAATCTTGTCATTTGTGGAAACATGAATAAGCCAGGAGGACATTATATTAAATGAATTCAGACAGGCACAGAAAGATAAATACCACATGTTTTCACTTATATGTGGATGTTTAAAAAATTTATCTCATAGAATTAGAGAACAGAGTAGTGGTTACTAGAGACAGGGAGTGGTAGTAGTTAATGAATACAAAATTACAGCTAGCTAGAAGGAGTAAGTTCTAGTGTTCTATGACACTGTAGGATAACTACAATTAATAATATACCATCTATTTTCAAAAGCTAGGGGAGAGAATTTTGAATATTCCCAACACAAATAAATGACAAAATTTTTTTACATGACACATATGCTAATTACCCTGATTTGATTATTACCCATTGTATACATTTATCAAAATATTCTGTACTACATAAGTACAATTATTATGTATCAATTAAAAATTATAAAAAAGAAAGAAATTGTAAGTTTTAGAAGGAAGAATTTATTGATATGGGATTGCTCTTCTGTGGTCCATAAATTTTGTAGTTTAGACAATTTCATCATGTCAATGAGATAGTTTTTAGAAGCTTCAAGAAAGTGATGGCCTTTTGCAGGAAAATATACATCAAAGAACATTTGTAATAAACAGTGAAAGAAGATACAAGGATCAGAGAAGTGCTACTACAGCAGATAAAACATGTAAGCCCCCAAAATTCAATCGCAATGTTCCTTAGAATCACCTAGAGGATACCCCATTTACTAAAGTGATAGAAAATATGGTATTACAGATAACAATGAAAATAATAGGACCTCCAAATAGAGGTCAAGTACAGGCATTTAGCCATCAAATGGAAAACACTGCAATTATCATAAAGAGCAACAAGGCTGGTCTCTTAGGCAGATGTTCTTGACATGTAAAAGCTATGGAAATGATCAACAAAACATGGCATCCCTGTGGTCAATGTAAATGGTTAACCAAAAAGAGTCTTGCTCAGTCTACAAATATGGTCTATGGTCAGCCAGAAAAAATGTTACCAAATCTATAGTTATCAATATAGTTTTACTCAATCAAGAGAAACTGAGGATAATCAGCTTCTCCAATAAAAATGTACAACCTCTTAACCAGCATCAATAATTGAGCAAGTTTTTAGAACCAGAGCCCATTGACTGAAGAAAGGGTCAAATCCTCAGGAGTAAAGACTCTGTGACACCACACAAAAAATATTTACATATAATGATATTACTTGACTTTTACCAAAAGTATTTGCTATGGTTTGAAAATTTGTCCCCTCTTAAACTCATGTTGAGACTTAATCTCTAATGTAATGGTATTAACACGTGTGGCCTTTAAGTGTTGATTGGGTCATAAGGTCCTTGCCCACATGAATGGATTAATCTATTCATGGATTATTGGATTAATGGATTGATGGGTATTATGGGAGTAAGTTAGTTATCAAAAGAGTGGGTCTGTCATAAAAGCCAATTTGCTTTTAGTCTGCCTCCTTGCCATTAGATGCCCTGTGCCACCTTGTAACTAACTCTGCAAAGTGTCTTCACCAGCAAGTAGGCTAATACCAGATGTGGTCCTTTGGCCCTAAACTATTCAGTCTCTAGAACTGTAAGAAATATATTTCTTTTCTTTATAAATTATCCATTTCTGGTATTCAGTTATACTAATAGAAAACAGCATATGACAGAAAAGGTACCAGGAATGGGGGTATAGCTAATAAAGAATACCTGAAAATGTGAACACATCTTTGGGATTGGATAATGGACAGAGGTTAGAATAATTTGAAGGAGAAAGCTAGAAAAGGCCTAGAAAGCTGTAAACGGCACATTAAGGCCGATTCTGGTGATGGCTTAGAAGACAAGAAAAGTAGGCAAAGTCTGGAACTTCTCAGAGATTACTTAAATAATCACAACCAGAATGCTGATAGAAAGGTGGACCAAAAAAACATTCCGATGAGGCCTCAAATGGAAATGAAGAACAGCATATTCGAGTCTGGAATAAAGGTCATCCTTGTTATAAAGTAGCAAATAACTTGGCTGCATTGTATTCATACCCTAAGGTTTTGTGGAAGGCCAAACTTGAGAATGATAAGCTAGAATATCTGCCAGAAAAAAAATGTATGCAGCAAAGAGGCTGTGTGGTTACTTTGGCTGCTCATAGTGAGCTTTGGGAACAAAAAGATGATTTAAAGACAGAATTTATAATTAAAAGGGAAGTAGAATGTAAACATTTGTAAAATTTACAGACTAGCCATATTAAAAAAAAAAAAAAAATCCTGTTAGGATGTGGCCAGGCAACCACTTGCCAAACAGATTAGCACTGATAGAAGAGAGTCAGAGGTTATTCATCAGAACAGTGGGAGATTTCAAAGGCATTTTAGAGATTTTCAAAGCTTCCCCATCCATCACAGACACAGAGAACTAGGAAGGCAGAATGGATTTGCGGAACATGCTCAGGCATCCTTCACAGGCTTCCTAAAGCTGCTTTGGGACTCTGCTCACAACATCCCAGCACAGTGCTCCTTGGCTGCCAACACTATAAACCTTGGCAGCACCAAGTTTGGGCTCAAGTGGGCTCAGATGCAGCTTGGGCAGTGGCTCTAGAATTAAGCATTGGTATTGTAAACATGTTGCTAATTCTAGAGGTGTGCAAAATGCAAGAACTGTGGAAGCATGGCAGCTTCCACTGAGATTTCAAAGGATGCGTTGAACCGTTTAGAGGTCCAGACAGAAACTTGCTATAGGGGCGGATTTCAAAGGATGCATTGGACCACTTAGAGGCCCAGAGAGAAACTTGCTCTAGGGGCAGAGTCACCACAAAGAACCTCCACTTGAGCAATGAGCATTAAGTGTGTGTTAGAGCTGCATCACAGTGTCCTTGCTAGGTTAATGCCTAAGGTAGTCATGGAAGCGGGCCCACCGCCACAACTCCAGAACTGCAGAGCCACAAGTTTATGACCCCAGCCAGAATGCTGAAATGTGGGCCAAGTTCAGAAAAGCTACAGGAGTGACACTGCCTGAGATTTTGGGTGCCCAACCCTGCACTAGTGTGTCCAGAGGAGGACCTTTTGAAGGTGATTGGACCATGAGGGCGCTGACCTCATGAATGGATTAATCTATTCTTGAATTAATGTGTTAATGGATCAATGAGTTATCAAGGGAGTAGGTTAGTTCTCATGACAGTGGGTCCGTGACAAAATGCCAATTTGGCTGTCTCTCATGAGCTCCATTGCCATGTGATGTCCCATGCCACTTCAGGTCTCTGCAGAGAGTCTCCATCAGTGACAAGGCCCTCACCAAATGTAGCTCCTCAGCCTTGGGTTTCTCAGCCTCTAGAGCTCTAAGAAGTAGATTTTTTTTTTTTCTTTATAAATTACCCAGTTTCAGGTATTTAGTTACAGCAATAGAAAACAGACTAAGACAGGATCTATGGCCAATTACTTTAGTAATTGTACACTGAAGAAAAAAAATAACCAAGTATTTTGAGGAAAACTGGACACAAGAAATCATCATGGACCCTCTGTTAGAGTGAAGGTATCTGGGGTCTTGCCATAAATGAATTCCTGGCCAAAGTTCAAGTTCCAATGAGTCAATTGAGTTTTGGGTCATTTCCCTGGTACACAAATTTATAATTTGTTACTAAGAAAAACCCCAAGGTAGTTCCTTGGCATGTGGGGTTGGAGATATTGCACTGATGTAAATAAAGTTGAATCCATTAAACTATACAAGAGAGTAAATAAAAAACTATGAATATTGAATTCTGAGAGAGCAGTGGGTAGGAAGATTATATGGTTTGGATCTGTGTCTCCACCAAAATCTCATATTTAATTGTAATCCACAATGTTGGAGGTGGGACCTGGTCAGAGACGATTGAATCATGGGAATGGATACTTCATGAATGGTTTAGCACTATTTATTCAGCGTTGTTCTCATAATAAAGTTCTCATGAGATCTGGTTTTTGTAAAGTGTCTAGCGCCTCTCCTCTCTGTCTTCATTTTGCTCCAGTCATGTAAAATGTGCCTGCTTCCCCTTTACCTTCCACCGTCATTGAAAATTCCTTGAGGCCTTCCCAGAAGCTGAGCAGATAGCCAGCATCATGCTTCCTGTACAGCCTGCAAAACCGTGAGCCAATTAAAGCTCTTTTCTTATAAATTATCCAGTCTCAGACATTTCTTTATAGCAGTGTGAGAATGAACTAATGCAGGAGGGAAGTCATTATTTCCATCCTTAAAGACCTAAAAGATGCGAGTTAATTATCCCACCAATCCCATGTAATCCAACAGTCTAGACTTTATCAGATAGATTCTGGTAGATATCAGTGCCCTACAACAAATTCAACCAAGCAATGGTCTGAATTACAGCTGCTGTGTCAAAGCGGATTGGTTGGGGTTCAGGTAAATGGCATGTTTTTTTTATCTGGAAAATGGATACTTTCCCATTCCACTGCCCAGGAAAACAGGCAGAATGGCAAATCTTCCAAATAGACAGAGCTTTGATGTTATATCTGGTCACCTGCTTCATGAGAAAAAGACGGTGACTTCTGGTAATAATGGATTCAAGCTCACAGACATGGTGATAAATGTGTTTTTGGTCAGAGATCTAGAAGAATATTAAAAGATCAATGACAAGATTTGTGTTTAAGGCATGTGGGTAGCACTAGGATATTGAGCATGAAATGTGAAAATAATTTTATTGCCTGTTAACAACCACTGCAAGAGAATTTGCATGGAAGTGGCAATAAACAACCAGGTAGACAGAATGACTTGGCCAGTTGACATCTGCCAGCTTTTATCTTTGGCACAGAGGGTAAAAGAATACAGTAGTATAGTGATAGGGAAAGATGATAAGCATACATTCAGAAGCCTAGGTTTCAGCTTTCTAAGGCTAATCTAGCTACTGCCATTGTCAAATGTCCAATATGTCGGAATAGAGAACATCCCAAATTCTCTGAGCTGGTACCATCCTCTGAGAGAACAACTAGTATTTGATAGCAAGTTGATTATATTAAACCACTTCTACCCTGGAAGGAGTAGAGATTCATCTTGACTAAAATCAACATTTATTCTGGGTAAGATTTTACTTTCCCTGCCTTCAAGATCTCAGGGCTTTAAAAGGATTTGCTCTATTAACAAGGAATTCCTGTATAGCATCACATCAGACAAAGAGTCAGACTTTATAGTACAGAAGGTATAGCAGTGGGCATACAGTAGTGGTCCAATCACATACTGTACAGCCCCAAAACTGCTGCTCCTATTAGCATGACGGTGTTTTGACAATGCACCTAACAGACTAATGTGGAGATAATTCCCTGTGAGCATGAAGAGCATTCTCCAGGTTGTAGTGTATAACCTCAATCAATTGTCATTATCAGTGATGTGTCACTGATAGGTAGTATATATGGTACTTGTAACCAACTGGTGAGTAAGTATGATCCTGCCTACCCTTACTCCCAGTGGCCTGCTTGAGAAATGTGTCCTTCTGGTTTGTGCAATTATTGGCTCTGTAGCTTCAAATGTCTTGGTTCCTGATGAAGATATGCTGCCATCAGGGAAAAGTCAGGAATTCCATTAAACTTTAAGCTATTGATGTTATCACATATTTGAGGCTCCAAGAGATCTTCGGACAAGGAAAGGAATCACTGTCCTGGTAGAAATAATTGCCATTAATCTTTAGGTGGAGTTAGGGCCACTGTTACACAATGGAGGCAGGTGATCAATTGGGGCATTGCTTGGTAATTCCTCTGCTCAATTTTGATGGTAATAAAGTAGCAGATATAGTCTAAAATGAGCATAGTGTCCAGGGTCTTAGTCTTTCCAATAATGAAGGCCTTGCTCACCTCAATGAGGTGAACATTTAAACTGGAATTTATTTACTTACAATAGAAATTTAGAATGGGTAGTATTACCAGCTGTGGTATTGGGAGTTCTTAGTTTTTCTCGTTAATTTTTCTTTTGCGTATTTTCTCAGGGAAAGAGGACCAACCGGAACTGTGGAGGAACAGTTCTCAAATGGATTAAACTTAATAAATGTCCACATCTCTCCAAAAGGATGTTCCCAAGAAACTTGTATTCCCAATTTCCAGAATTGTTGCCTTCTAGTGGCTCATAGTTAAGTCTTTCCCCAGGAAAGACTTTAGGTGGGGAGCTTCCTCACCCAGAGTAACTGCCACTCTGTGGAAGCAAATTGCACATCATAACTAATGCATGAGAGGGTACAGAGGACCAGTTGCCTTCTGTCAATCCAGAGTATCTATGAAGAGTCACTCCAGCTCCAGAGCTCCCTGTCAAATGACTGAAGCTACTGTTACATCAGAGTTCAACATCCTTCTCTGCCCGACTCTGCATCTTCCGCTCTGCATAGGTGGCATTAAAAAGAGCAATCCCCAGTGAAACATTTGTATGTAAATATCCATCTCAGTGTCTACTTCTTAGGGAACCCATCTTGTTACATCATTGTATCTTAATTTCTTTAGCATATATTTAAAATACTAAGCAGAATTTCCCTGATGTCAATCTGTCTCTCACCTGCCAATGCCCCACTTTCAAAAGTGCAAGTCTTCCCCTGGGTGATGCTGCTTGGAGTTAGTTACCCTAGGCCTTTATGCCATGCTTTCTTCCTAGGACTGTAGAGTAGTGGGGTAATTCCCCATTGGTTTCAACTACATGTAAAAAGCTGCTGCTAACTTATCATTTTTCCTGGTTGTGAATATTCATGAAATCTCTATTAAGTGATGGTTCAATAGCCCAAAGTTAGCAGCCTCATGTGTATTCATTGTTTTTATTTTCTCTGATCTGGAGTCCAGTTTGGGGTTGTTTACTCCATATCTTCTATTTTGGGTACTCTATTCTTTAAGAATTCTCATTTTTGTTTTTTACACAAGCTTCCATATGTTTGCTAAAAAATTGCTGCTCAATTCTCACTTCATATAAGAAAAGCAGCTCAGTGGTTTAAACCCGCTGAGAATGCCTCAAACATAAGTGTTTAGAAAGCTATGTAAAATCCATTCAAATTTTTATTGTTCCTTTAATAGCCATGTCCCACACTGGCTGGTTAAAATATTTAAAAATGCTTCTGTTACCTCAATTAAAATTAATCAAATATTTTTCTCAGATCATAATTACTTTTGAGTAAATATATAATTTTTAAGATACAACAGCAAAAAATCAAAGAATGATGAAAAGATAGGTGAAAATAGAACTGTAAACCAGGCAAGAGATTTCCTAAAAAACCAAATGCTTACTAATAAACTTCTGTTTATAGTAGTACTGTGTCAGACACTGAAAGTGATGCAATACGTATAGTTTGTAGCAGTTTAGTAAATAGCTTAGTGACTAGATGGAAAGGCAGAAGACAGAACATAACACAGCAATAAATGTAAGAATTCAATAAAATCCAAGTAGAAGTAGCTAAAACTATATGAATGTGAGAAAAGTTTTACCAGTGAAAGAGAAAGACTGTACTTGTAAAGAAGAGAGTACTAGAGTCATGGAAATCAAATACTCAGATTTTCAAAAGGGAGAAATATAAGGACAGTACATTTAAGCCAAATACAATTACTTCCTGCTTCTTAAGCCAAATACAATTACTTCCTGCTCCGTCTCTCTACCATGCTCAAGGAACCAAAATTGGACAGACACTCTGTCAGCAGCCATTTACAGTTCAGCATATCTGAGCTGCCCAAGTACTCATAGTTTCTAAGAATTTTAGCCAAGTTTGGTTTTGGTTTGAATTCTTCCTTGAGATAAATTTCAAACCATAGAAAAAGCAGAGTGATTTTGGCTTACCAGTAAGACAACGCGGATTATACTTTGTGGGACTCTTGGTTCTCTAGCCACGCTCAGCACAAAGGCCTTTGGCAGACACAGCCCCATTTCAAAAACCATTCTAATGGCTGTCATGACAGGGGAAACCCTTCCCTAGACCAATAGTACTGTTTTCAATTATGTAGGTCTTGCTATGATTTATTTAGTTCAAGACAAACAATCCTGGAAAGATTGACTCTCACTTTCATGAAAGATACCATATAGAGCAAACAGGCAGCTAAAAATTGCAGAATATTTTATGGAACAGACAAAATAAAATTATTCTGAAAAAAATATCAAAACAATATTTCATTATATCATTTTATGATATTTTAAAAATGGTAAAATACATACAAGTTTATAAGAACTTTTATATTAATATCTTTAATGCTTTATTGTTATTGTCTAAAACTCAGTTGAGCCATTAAGACTCTCATTGCTGTAACAGTAGCTTTACATTCATTTGGTATTTATAATAATAGCTATCATTTATTCAGTACCTGTCTAATTTTAAATGCTTTACATATTTATTTTCATTTTGTTTTTAATTTTATGACTAAATATTGCTCATATTTTCTTGGTAAGGAGTTGGAGGCATAAAAATATTATGTAACTTTTCTAAGGTCACAAAGTTAGTAAGTCTTGGTGGCATTCAATAAGCATCATGGATTACATTACTGATGGCCAACTTTTTGTTTCCCTCCTTGTACTGTTACACTTTATATCCCTTTTCTGCTGAACTCAGGAGTATGCATGTGACTTACTTTGGACAACAAAATAACATGTCTTCACTGCTGAGCAGAAGTGATCTGTGACTCTGCCAAGCAGAACTGCTGAGTCAGCATGTGGCTTGCCATGCTTCTTTTCTTTACCACAAGATCAGTAATGCCCCAGTTAGAGACAGCTTTTTACTTGGTGTAGAGCTTCCTTGGAGGAGAATAGCAATAACTCAGAATGAATTTGTAGTGTGAGTGAGAAATAAACTTCGTTGTTAGCCTCTAGTACATGGGAGTCATTTGTTGACACAGGGTATCCTTGCCTGACCTTGCCTCAAGTAGTTTCCTCAACAGAGTCAACAGGTAGAATTCACTGTGACCTAAATTAAAAGGCCTTTCCATGACCCTTATATTGATTCCTCCTGAGTTGTTCAACTACGAAAATCTGATATCCCCAACTTAATTAAAATCTTTTTGAGGGTAAATATAATGTGTTAAGTTTATAGTTTCATATTTCCCTGCAGAAATAAAATTGATCTACTCAAAATATTTATGTGGCATCTGCTGTGAATGAATAAAATTTCATTCATTTACTTTTAGCAGCTTTACTTTTTTCGTTTTTAATCTATGACCACACAATGGTATATAAATGCCATTTTCTCTACATGGCTTTAAGCATATTAAGTACCATATCTATTTACTTAACTTCCCAAGGTGCTTGGAAGACAGTAAACTACTCTTGAATTGAAATAGACAGAACCTTTGGAATAGGATTGTAAAATATCATTTTGTAATGTTTTGCAACTTTAAAAAATCTAGTATGTCTATGGACTTCCTATAAAATTAATGCCTACTCAATTCTGATTTGATTATTACCACTTCTATATTTCTGAATCTACATTTCTCTTCTAGGTTTTAGACTAAACAGGCTTTTCTTCTAGTGGTGGGCCTAAAGAAAAATGGGCATTTCTCCAGTTAATTTTCTTATTCTTGTAGCTATATTTTAAAAAATATCTTGAGTTCCATCTTAATAAAAAATCTTTAATCAGTAAACATTTAAGTTATCTCTCAAGTAGCTGTTAATATTTGTACAATAAACTTTGAGAAATTTCAGAACGGTTTTAGATTTACAGAAAAATGACATACTACAGAGATCCCATATACCACACACATCTTCCCCTATTATTAAAATCTTACATTTTTTAGTGTACTTGCTACAATTAATGAACTAATACTGATGCATTATCATTATTGACAAAAGTCTATAATTTATTGAGATTTCCTTAATTTTGCCTAATTTCCTTATCCTGTTCCAGGATTCCATCAGTATGTCATATTACATTTAGTAATCATATCTTCTTAGGATCCTCTTTGCTGTGACAGTTTCTTAGACTAACCTAGATTTTAATGGCTTTGATGATTTTCAGTAGTACTAGTCAGCTTTTTTGCAGGATGTTCTTCTGTTGAGATGTGTCTGATCCTTTTTTTTTTCTTATCATTAGCCTGGATTTATGGGTATTGGAGAGGAAGTCCTCAGAAGTAAAGTGTCATTTCATCATATCATATGAAGAGTATGTACTATCACTATGATTGATAGTTTATCAGGCTTCTCCACTGCAAAGCTAATTTTTTCTCCCCTTAGTGTTGTACTCTTTCCACATTGTATTGTAATTGTCTACACATCGCCCATGCTTAAGGAGTGATGAGTCATGCTTTACCTCGTTGATGGCAAAGTATCACATAAATTATTTGGAAATCTTCTGTATGGAGTTGTATCTTTTCTCCTCAATTTATTCAACCACTTCTTTATCAATATGACTCATGGATTATTATTTTAAAACTTGGGTTATAAACCAATACTACCGTCTTTGTTGTTCAGATTGTTCCATCTTTAGACAATGAAAAGTTTCTCAGTTGACTCTTGTGTTTCTTTGACATATCCTCATCATCGTATCATTTCTTCTGTTTCTTTTTTTTAAAAAATAATCTCTTATTTTCAGATGCTACATGATGCTCAAACTCATCTCATATATTTCCCTCCCAAAACCTAGAAACAGCCTATTTTCCAAAAAGCAGATTTGTTTCTTTTTTTCTGATCACCACGAGGGAGAGTTCCTGTTGCTCCACATCCTCAACAGCAATTTTCAGCATTTTGAATTTTAACAAAATATCATTATAAAACATGGAAGTTTTAATTAAGAAATGACTAATATCATTAAGAATAGCCAATGTCCTGACATTTTATATTTTTTCTTCTGAGATTTGTTAATCCAAGTAAGTTGCCTCAAAGTCAATTTCAGAACATTTTAACATTCATTACTACGATAAACTCAACACATTATTATCACTGTACTTGAATGTAATTTTTACTATAAAAAAAGTGAAAACCAAAGTTACAACTAGTAAAGGAATTGTGTTAGCATACAGTATCTATAGGTTTTAAAACAAATTTAACACAGAACATAATTCACAGTCTATCACATGATCAACACAATAAAATTCACATTTGGCTAAATTTTAAATCTCAGTAGAGAAATCTATTGTCCATTAAATTTAATAATAATAGTGCCATGTATTTTACAATTATTTATAATTTACAGAACATTTGTATTCATCGGTTATTAATATGACAATAACTTTGATATTAATACTTTTTAAATTTTTAAATAAATATTTTTCCTATGTATATTTTTTGAGATGGAGTTTCACTCTTGTTTCCCAGGCTGGAGCGGAATGGTGTGCTCTTGGCTCACCAGAACCTCCACCTCCTGAGTTCAAGTGATTCTCCTGCCTCAGCCTCCTGAATAGCTGGGATTACAGGCATGCACCACTAAGCCTGACTAATTATCTACTTAAATAAATGTTACCTTCTATTTCTTAACATAAGAATTAAAAAAAAAAATTTGATTTTCTTATTTTCATCTGTCAAAAGTGTTTGATTGTCTATAAAGTAATGTGGAATATTAGAGAAACAGGACTATTTATTTCAATAGGAAAATGTCTACACCTTGTGGATTTCAGGTTATTCACCTGAAAAATTGTTTATGCTGCAAGTTTGCATCTATAGGCATGAAATCACAATATGGGTAATCAGAAGGTTCTGTTAAATAATTTACATCATTTTATGTACATTGTGAAAAACTCGGGGAGCAGGATAGTAAATCCCTTCATCATAGGACAAACAGATTATTTTTCCTCCACAAAATTAACTCAGCGAAAGATAATGTATAAAGTTTCCTGGCATTAATAACCTATATATAGAGCCAAATTAGTAGGTGATCAAAAAGAGCATCCTTACATAAGTAAAATAAATTTTTAAAAGTATCATGTATAGAAAATTAGCTTTGTGTAGCATAAATATATATATATAAATTAAGAAAGAGAAAATCATTTTGCAAATTTGTCTTTATAAAAAAACACAAAAATATGTTTAATGAAAACATATATATAAACACACACACACACAGGAAGAAAGAGAAAAAATACATGGAAACTAAAAAAAGTTGCATGTAAAGATCTCATTACAAATTAGTGAAAATATACATACTTCTTATTCTTTAGGAAAATACTTTGTTAAACACACTGGTACTGGATTTATAACAATTAGTATGGTTAAGAAGTAGCATTAAAATGATAATTCTCAACCAAAGATTGTATGTCAACCTAAAATGTACCTTACTTTAGTTTTTGTTTGTGTCTTGAAGTTCATACAAATGCTGAAAAGATAGTGGCCCTATCTGACTTTCATCCTGAATTTGTCTATAGTATTGCTATAAATATTAAATAGAAACTTAGAAAAATCACACTTTTATATATTCCTAATTGCCTTGGCTCTAGGTCATATTAATTCACAATTATGAAGTATCAAAAAAGTTAAAACTAACATGAAAATGCCTGGACAATTATGTACTTTACAATGAGAAAAATGTTTCTGTATTGTGACCTATGTATGCTGACATATTCTACACAAAGAAAAGTTTTCATGTTTTATGAGCAAAATTCACTTAGGCAGAATAGATACATTCATCTGCAAACCCCAGCTTGATTAAATATATAACTATGGTGCTTCCAACGGTCTTTCGTTTGAGACCCCGTATCTAAGAAAAATGTAATTATGAAATGCTGTTTAAATGTTTAAACTGTCTACTTTAAAACCACATTACTGTAGTTTGCTAATAACCCTTCTATATTATGCTGATCTGCAACTTTTAAAGCCACATTTTTAACTCAAGTAGTTGGCATAGCTTCTATTGCAATGAATTTATTCTGGGAAGTCTGACTGCCATGATTAGTGGTTTGACTCCAGTATTTCAAACATACTGCACTAAGTTCCCACTGATGTACTTGTGGTTTCACATATACCAAAGAATATTCTATGATGAGTGCTGGATGGAAAAGATTGTTCATCTGACAATAATCTTTCTAGCCACATAGACATACCACAATCTCTATCAGTAATCTTAAATTTCGGCAGTCATAGATAAACACTATTCTTGCCAATATATATTCATTATTTATACAATTTTCCTTTGATGACTTTTCCTTTAGGAATTGAAATTTTTAAAGAATGTGTGTCTAAATTGTTTTCAGAATGAATGCTCCAAGCTGTTTTAATATTTGGCTTAGAGCAAACTCAAAATCACATTTCTAAAAACTTCAGTTCTGTGTGTATACTTTTGGAGAGAGAGAGGCTTCTCACTGGAAAGGAAGCATAGCCCCAGTGAAGAAGTAAGCAGGGTGCAGACATTTCAATTGCCCCTTCAGAGTATGTGCAGTTGAAGCACTTAAAAGGATTAGTAAAGGACAATTACTTGTTTTTTCTTCCACTGTATACCCACTGGGGAGCATAGACTCCAGTTGGCACAAAAGGATCACATCAGAGAAGTCTTTTAACATAAAGCATCTGTCTTAAGTATTAAAAATGTGACTTCAGTTTCCCGTCTTGAATACCATCACAGCTGACCTTTTCAAACAGAACTGAAGTTTCTCTCTGCTTTAAATTGCTCATTCTCATGAAGAACAATGATGAATTAATGCATTTATTTTAATCTTGGTTGGCCTTTCTTAAGAGCAAGCACATTCCAAAATAACTCTCTCGTTCTTTAAATCCTAGTTACATTGTTTCATATTACTACCCAAAATGAATTCATTATTATAATTTTCCTGCTAATTCTTAAAGGAAAAGATCACTGGTATTTGACGCAAGTTATTTATATGAAATAAAAATACTATTTTATTGAACAGACTAATAAAAATCAAAATGGTAAAACACAGTTTTTCTTTATTATTCCATTTGTTTTGTTTGTTGTTGGACAATTTTTGTGCATAGCATTTTTGAACACTTTTGTCCAATTTTCCTTTGATTTTCGAATTTTTAGTAGGGGAACAGTGCGGGAAACAATCTGGTTTTGATGGAATCTCAAATTTTTGTGAGTGTGTGTGTTCTAAATAAACTCAACTAGGTCATATGACTCATGTGCTTTCCATGGTCTCATTGACTTTATTTTCTGTCTAGAAACTATTTAATAAATCTTATTTGATCAGATGGATATTCTTTACTGCTTCTTTAACAAAACAAAGTTGAACTGTTTGTTAAGAAGTACTGTTTTAGGTTTCTTTCTTTTTGTAAATTATTTTCTAAAAAGTTGAAGAGTTTTGATCAATTTGCATAACATAATAAATACTTGAGTCCTTTGTGGTTTTCAGGGCCAGCTGTTTTCTCTAGCTTCAGCTCTATGATTAAGGATTAAGGGATGCAAAATGATGAGAAATGCACAGGGCAATGCTGCCTTTGGAAGATTTAACACCATGCTGAGGACTTTTATATTCTCTGCATTTCCCTTCCCTTTACAGGTAAAATAAACAAGAAAACTACCAAAAAGGCCATTCAAAGAGTGTAACTCAACATGTCAAAGGCAAGTTTTATTTGAATCTATTTCAAGAAAGTATTCTAATATTCATATTCACACACATTACAAAACCTAAGCATATACATGCAAGTTCCTGAGAAATCTCAGTATAGGACAACTTCTCTGTGAATCTAAATATTTCTATCCATGTGAGTACATGTAAGAATACTTGTGTTTTGGTGTTTCGATGTAGTATTATCTTGTATGTTTCAGCTTTGTTTTTTTTTTCTTTTTTCTTTTTCTTTTTTTTTGCTGGCATTTTCAAGGTTTAATATTCACTTGGAAAGAGGGGGAGCCTTGGAATTCTTTTGAGACATGCCTTATTCATCTTGAAGTCATCCTGAAAATGTGACAGGCCATTAATACTTTTGTAGAGAAACACAGGCTCCATTTTTCCAGTGTAAATATATGCTGAGGTCTGTCTTTAAATGTGTACCTAGGAGTAAGAAAGGTTGAGAAAAGAGAGAATGATACTTTTGCCCTGCATTCAACTTTGAGTGTTATGAACAGAAATAGTTTACATAAAATATTTCTACAATAAGGAGATTCAAAGGCTTGAACATTTTTGTGATCCCTCCTGTCCTTTTTTTCAAGACTATTATTATCTCTAATTCTGAGCCAGATACACTATTTACTTAGAAGCCATTGATTCGATATTTATTTACAACTAGTAGGCAAGTTAAAGAATGTAAAATACATGATTCTTCTGATAATTGTTTTTTAAATCTTAGGTTTATTTGGGGGAATTTCTTCCTTTTTCTTTATGCCAAGAATGGCTAATGCTTGTGAATGTCAAGGGACATAAAACCCCATTACATGAATTTCCCAAAGTCAAAGAATGTTGAATTAATGCTGTAAGCAAAGCTGTGACATCAAAGCATAGAGTGCTACAATTTAGTTCAACAGTTCCCTGTAGATCTGGCTTTGTTCATTGTGAGTAATCTTTTAAAAAGTTACTTAAAATTTCAAGAGCTGTATGGTTTAGAAATTTAGAAACTCAAGTGATTTCAAGGAAGGAATATTTGTTTTTCTAATTGCCATTGGTGGCTGGAAGTCATGAAACAGTAACCAGCTTATTTTTAGCAATTTTTCTGTTTAATTCCTTTTATGTAGAAAAGACAACAACTGCAGGCATTATGAGGAAACTAGGGGAGATTAAAGAGAAATCACTGTAGAAACAACTTTTCAGATAACTGCATCATTCTTAGTACTCCCTGGTCCGAAAATGGTTCAACTTGTCTGAAAAATGAAGAGGTCAAATATGTGCACACAGCCACTTTGCCAAGTGTGGGTAAGTTGATATCTATGAAGATTTATGAGTATCCCCTCACTACCTGTCTCCTCCACTCCTTGTACTGTCTAGCCTGACTCAAGTTTATTTTTCTTTAGTTAAAGCAGCTACTAAGAATAACATAAATAAAGAACTGAATAGTTAAATGGAGTGTGTATGTATGTGAGAAAGGAGAGAGAGATTAGTATTTAATTAAAATGTACCAAAATGTATCTGTATATACTTCTGACACACGACTGCCTATTTACCTAATGATACTGATACTAAACAACTGATTTTGAAAAGTATATAAAAATAAAAATAGACACAAAATATTGGAAAATAATAACAATTTTAACTGGGTTCTAGAATTATATGATCTTTTAAAAGCATGGTCCAGCCATAAAATTATTTTATTTTTTCCCTTCAAAATGTAGCCAAGAAACAAACATCTATCTTTGCTTTCTCTGCAGGAAAGAACCAGTGTCTGGATTAGTTCCAAGCCATCCAGACAGCTATTTCAACTGGAACAAGTGACCTTTGGAACAGACTAGAACATAACAGCCTGGCCAGACAGAGGGGAGGGAGTAGGCAGTTGGGAAGGACCCCAACATGTTCTTCTGAAAGCTCATTTGAAATAAGAGGACAATAAAAAGTTAAGGACAGAAATATGAACTTAAAAATATGTCAAACCAGTAAAACCTGTGTGACCACAATATGGGATTCAAGAAAAGTTAGTTTTTAGCTGTCATTCTTTCATATACACGCTATATATATATCTATCCCCGTGAGCACGGGCCCTGTCTCTTAATTACATAACATTCATGTTTGAATCGTCATAGCCTCTTTGACACTAAGTAACCATTATTTTTTTTTCTCTATCAATTGGGCCAGACTTCCTTAGTCTATGATTCTATGGTGATTGTTAGACAAACTTCAATAATTACTAAGAGATTTATTTAGCAAATTATTGCTACAATAGAAGTTAAAATAATAATAAATATTTTATTGGAAATTAGATAATGGTTATCTTCTCCCAACATTTATTTGAAGGCATGCTGTTCTTTTCTAAGAGAACATAAAACATTTAAGTTCACATCATTAGCAAGAAGCATCTAAATAAATATGCAATCTTTTAATGAATGCTTTTGGACAAAGTGTTGTACTTGGTAACAAAGAGGAAGGATGTCAAGACAATACTTTCTTCAAAATGGTTGAAAAATGGAGAGCAAAGCTTTTTAAAAAATGTTTTATTAAAAATACAAAAAGAAAGATGTTTCTTAGACAATATCTTATTGATTTTACAAAATATACTATCATAAGTTGATTATGTCCAAGGTGCTAAGAAAATATGAGATTTCAGAGTGTTCTTTCTTGGAGAACTTTGTTATTCCAGCAGGTACTGGAAAATATTTTTAAGAAGACAACTTCTATAGCTTCTAATCAGGCCTTCTTGAATGAAAACATAAACCTTTAAAAGTCTTAATGAATATTCCAAGGTGTCTATAGAATTGCTTGAAAACTAGAAGATTTGGTTCAATGAACTTGGCATGTAGATCTGAATGAATGCCAAAAATATAGCTAAGGTAAAGAAAATAAATTTTTACAAAATTTGTGTTACATAGTCTTGGTGGTACTATTAACTGACAAAAAACACAATGTTAATGATACAGAAATAAGAAATTTGGTTATTTCAATTTATCATGTAATGTCAGAAAAATGGAAAGTGAGCCTTTAATCTCAACTCCTTCTTAAGTATGCCATTAGAATTGGCATAGTATTGATTAGAAGTATTGATTAGAAGCTAAGAAGTAGAGCAGAACAAAATGAATCCAGAGAAAGACAATACTGTCTGCTACTTACATAATATTCGTATTTCTTAAACTGTATTTTGAAAGCAAGAAAATAGACCATGAATGATTTTAGGAGGTTGTGTTCTTGCTAGATTAAGAAAATCCCACTTGGAATTCTAGAGAAATTATGCTTTTGGGGAAGGAGTTTCATTAGTGGATTATCACGGACCTTAACAACAAAAGATCAAAACACGAAATAAATGTACAAGAATTAAAGTTTGTGTCAAATTTGTGAGATGAACATTAGAGGGGGGAGATTTTAAATATTTGTCTGAAGTTATATAGGAAGAAGACACTTTCTGCATGAGACACAGGGGTCCAAGGGCAATTCCAACTGTGACCATCACATTTATGAGCTCCCTATAAAGGGTGTAGTTTAGGTGGAGTCTGAAATTCAGTTGTCAAAAATGACTCCAAGATTCTTCAAGTAATTTAACAGAGGATGAAGCCCAAAATCATGAGTAAATATTGAATCTGGAAGCATATGTGGAAACATTGGAATAGAAAAACATTAACAGCCAGTTTTTTCAGGGTTATGCTAAGTAACATAAAAACGAATAAAAAAATCAGTATTTAGAAATGCAACATATTATCTATCAGAAATCCTACTGAAAATACATTCCCATAATATTATTCATTTTTTAAGGAAAAATCCAAATCCAAATAAAAGAACAAAAAGAGATGAAGAAAATTTTTGCCATTGGGCTATTCTGATAAACTTCACACTGGATGTCTGATAGCTGACATCAGCCAGTACGAGGTACCCAGACTTAAACATGCTTAAATATAAGTGTTCCTGGGGAAGTTTTTGGTTCACACAGTGTTGTAATACATATTGGCTTTTATTCATTAACTTATATGCTTCTCATACTTTTACTTTATGACAATAAACTGACTGAAATTAGGGATCCTGTCAATTTAACGCTACCTGCTAACACATGTTAGCAAACTTGCTAGATGTTTTCTTACCCCATAAAGTACATGTTATTCATATAAAGTGAGTAATAAATGAATTTGATGGAATGAATTGATGAATTGTTCCTTGGTGTTCAAAGGCTGTGCATGTGAGTCCCGTGTCCATAAAATACTTAACATCGTGTTTTAAATTGATTCAAAACTTCTTCATGATTGTACTCTTAGTCATAATCCGCATCCTATTATCAAGTTCCACCTTTATAAAACTGTCGGCCAAGACACCCTTTGCATTACTGCTAAGTTAAAAAAAGCCTCCAGTTATGAAATTGATATTTACATAATACAGTTTTTGCACCAGATGCTTCTGGTAAAAGGAAGCAAATCATGACCTCTCTCACCAGCAGGATCAGTCCACTGTTTTCACAACTGAATGACATTTGCTCATAAAGCTAAAATGTGTGTGGGCTGCAAGAAATGAAGTTAAAGGTAAAGCCCTTTATTTCTTCTTTGCCTTTCTCTCTGACTCTCTCCCTTTCTTTTAGCTCCATTTATGATCAAGAAAATCTGTTACATAATTAGCTTCAGAATGTGCCTATATTAATTACAGATTATTTAACAAATGAATTATGCAATTTAATTTATTTAAAATCATTTATTTTCAGGAAAACCAAACATATCATTGAGTTTACATAGAAATACAATTTTCAACCAGATCTTCATAAAAACGCACTGGAGAAATAAATGTTCATAATTAATGACCAATTATGTACTATTTCATCATGCCAGTAGCAGAGTTGATTACCATTAAAAATTGGTAAAGTAACAGATCTTAAATGTGCAAATACCATCTCAGTACTCTATTGTGTTACCATTGATAATAAATGGCCACTAAATATATACCTATTACATAAATCTTTTTAAAGTACAATAAAAATACAAATTCTATCTGTTAAAAAAAGCCACTTATATGGCTTCTAAACATCCTCATTATACAAATTCCAAAATACTATCTGACAAACAAAATTATAAAGACTCTTCCTTATGAAACATATATTGTCCTCTAATTAAGGTACAACTTAGCAGATAAAAGAAACTAAACAAGAAGGCTCATATATACCATATAACATTAAGGAAAAACAGACAAATATATATTGCATAAGCATATTTGATTTCTTTTCCTAGTGAAAATGTACCTTTAACACTTGAAGAAAATTCCCGTGAGTAAATGATAAATCTATTTTTGAGGGTTACCCCTAATTTAAGTCACATTTTCATTAATTTAATTTATTTATCTTATAATGTGATGAACCAAGTTAGAAATTTTGATCATAAATTTTTGCTTTACTGAGTACAAATTAGTCTGTTATGTAATGGGTAAAGGTATAGGAAACAAATATTTTTAAGTCTAAGTTCATCAGCACATCAAAAATGAAATGCAGGAGAATTTTATTGCTCATGTTCAAGACTAAACTGAGCAGTAACAAGGTTTTTTTTTAATGAGATTTTTGACTTTAACAAAACAAATACAAATTGAATTTACCAAATAATATTGATAATTCATATAGAATGGGTGTCACAGATTTTAAAGTATCAAAACCAATGGGGCATCACAAAATAAACTTTGGTGAAAAATATCTTCATCAAAGAAGAAAATATGAGAAGAGTAGTCCTTATGTAGTGAGAAGAAATATATTTGGTAAAGTAAATATGGATAATAGACACTGAATCTATAGATAGCATATATTCCAAATGTTTTTTAGGGAATATCAAATCAGATGATGCTTAGATGTTATAGTAATATAACTTGTCTCATTTGGAATGAAATTTAAAGTTTTTTTAATAAATAGCAAATTTTCATTTTTTCATTATCTTTATAAAACAAATTAAATATTTAGAGTATAACTGATCATAACTAACATCACCTTGCATTTACTAATAAATACTCTAAATACATTTGGTTTATTATTGGAATTTATATCCTTATAATTTTACCTGCTAGAAATTAGTGACCTTGTGGCATTATGTTTAAAGTTTACATTTTCCCAGTGATGTGAACAGTATTTATACATAAAATGACATCTGTCTAATGAATAGTAACATGTTTGTTGGTTTGAAAACAGACCATGTTTAGTTTGGCATTGGCATATCTCTTCAGAATTTAAAAAGTTATCTTTAAGGTATGGCTTTTGGGAAATCATTAATAAACCAGCAATCTGGAAAATGGATACAAGTTTCAAGATGCTAACTAAATAGAACTCAGACACAAGGCAGGTATTTGTATAATATGTCTTTCAATTACAAATTCATACAGTAGAAACAGAAAGGAACATAAAAGTATGATCTACTTTACAGTAAGTTGTTTTTAAAATAAAAATTATAGATCAATAGTGAAGGTGAGGAAATTTAACTGAAAAAAATTTCAAAATATTAAAATATTCAAAAACATATTGGCACATGAATAATACCTATCTTAAAGTAATAATAAATGACATGTGTATAGAAACACATTTAACATGAATCAGGATTTCTTGTTCTTGATGTCAGCACCTACTGTCTAATGGGTCGAGACAAAATACTGTGCCTTCAAGAGTTAGTCCCATTTTGAACCCCTCCTGTAAAACAGAATAAAATCATTAATATCCAAAATGCTCACAGCAAAATAAAATAAAATCAGTGAATAAAAAAGACTACGCACTGAAGTTGAAATATTCATGCTTTGATCAACTAATAACTATATGTAAAATGTTGACTTGTTGAATTTTTATATAGGTGTATAAGCACTGGTAGTTCTTTCAGACCCATTAACACTTTAATGTTTTAAATATATGTGAGGTTAGCATGCATGAGAGACAGAAGAAAATACATAAAATTAAGACACAGGTTTCTTTTTCAGGAAAGGTTAGTTACTACATCATTCTATCGCAATGAAATCTGTTAGCTTTAAAAATTATTATTAATTTAAATATTATTAAGATAGTTAGACTTCAAATTGATGAGAGGTTCAAGATATCCTGATGATTTTCACCTTTTCTTCCCGGTTAGCACTGACCAGAGCCTTGGTAAAATACTTCTTTTAAATGGAATGCCATATCCTCTGTGGAACATACAACTGCAGATTATTTTGCCATGGAGAAAACTTCCCCTACTAGCCTTGCTGTCGCTTGTAGCGGACTGGCTTCTTTGATTCCTACTCTCCCTTGCATATTTTAGAAGTTAAGTTGTCTTTGATTTATTGAGTGTAAGAACACAATTGCTATGAAAGTGTTTTTCCACCAAGATTTTAAGTTAAAAGTTAATGGCAAAGGAGTCTGTCCTTCTCCACTCCAATCTCTCTATTGTTTTAATTGCATAATATAATTGAACTGCGGGTCATCTCTTCTTACCACCTTTCCTCATTCCTACCCTTTCTTGTAAATCTCTACACATGGGCCTACAAAAAGATGAAAAGCACAGACTTGCACTGATCCATGAAAGTGGAGGTTACATTGTAAATCTCCTTGTAGAAGCAAATGTGGTAGTGCTCTCTATATACTCTACCTTTTTTTTCTTACTAACAGAACTGAAATGTTTCAGAAAGGTAATTTGTAATTTCGAGTGGCCACGTGACACATTATTGGCAAATAATATGCAGATAGCAGTGTATTCCTAAAGAAAAGAAAATGCCTCTTAAAGGTAACCATTGGTTTTCACCTCTGCTTTGGGTGTTTTATTCAATTAGACTGACTATATTTACTTGTATGTTAGCTAATTGTGTATCTTTTTGCATCTCCCCAAATTATTTTTATTTAGAATAGTTATGTAAATGTTCTTATCTTTCTCTAAATCCAGTGTAAACATCATCATATGGAGGAGGAAGGCAGTTACAAAGCTGTAAGCCACACTTTGTTATTAATGTTCAAAGAACATTCTTCATTATGTTTATAGCACAGAGACTACTACTATACAGCAATATAGTGATGTAATCATTGTGAAAGTTTTTCAGAAGTCTTTCCAGTACTTGGAATACAATCTTTATTTAGTTGAGTAAATATGAGAGTACTTATCATTATTTTTTAAAAATCTGTTCTTATCACAAAATACATTTTGTCATATTTATTTATATTTCTCAAACAGCCAGCAAATACTTAGAAAAATAAATACTTCATAATACTGTAAGTAAACTTTTCTTTAAAATTATTTTATTTGGATATCTGAAGATTTGTGTATTATGTCATCTTCTGGTATACTATAAATGGTAGAGAGATGATACATTGATAGACAGATAATGACAGATAGAAAGAGTGTGGAAATGTTTGATACCATATGGTACTTTTAAATTTTATCAGTTCATTCTGCTAGTAAACCAGTATCACTTCAATTACACTGAAAATACTATTTGTCAACGTGTTATCAATATTGGAAAAGCAGAATAGCAGTCAAAGTAAAATAGAGGTTAATTACTATTTTAATAATAAAGTGTTAGTATATGATTTACGATAATATCTATCTCTATATTGACTTTTTAGGGATTCTTACATAATATAAGGTTTGTTGATTTTCTTTTTTCCTAAGATAAAATTTCCCACACATTTCCTGTCTTCTTCGTAAGTCCCATTTTGCAAATCACAATTTAATAAACTCCAAATCATTCCATATCCTCTTGAGCTTCAAACCTCTTAATAAAAATGATACTTTATTTATGCAGTGATGGGAATTACCATAAGCTAATGTCACACAAAAGAATGATTAATTAAAATATTATTCACCATATGAGTTTTATATGTAATATTTTTATGAATTTTCTTATTTTGAAATAGAAAAGCATATCAAGGAAGGAAAAACCACTGCACTTTGAGGTATGTCTTTTTTTCTATCTATAGAATTTTAAAAATGATTTTAATGATAACATGAATATCCATATATTTATGCCATATAGTTTTCTTATGTAAGTAATTTATTACATATATAGTTTTCTATCTTCCTCTTTTCATCTTTGCAGACCTTGATTATTCTAAATTCCCACAAAACTAATTTATTATGACTATATAAAATGCTATTAATTTTTACAATGATTGCTTCCCAGCATTTTAAAATTATGAATAATATTGACTAGGTATTTTTATTCATAGAGATTGAACACATTTATAATTACTTTTTCTTCCGAATAGATTGCTTTAAAGTTTTGATATCAAATAGAAATAAAAGTATTAATAACAAGTTACTCTTTAAAGAGATTGCTAGGCCATAGGTACCTCTGAACTAACTCTGGCCTGCCAACAATTTACAGTACTTGTTTTATTACACTTTCATTTGTATTGATTGATTATTAGTTTAAAAAATAATCTGCTAGATTAAAATGGCATTACAGTTCTTTATTTGATTTGTATGTTTACTTTGATTAGACAGAACATGTCTACATATGTGTAAGCCACTGGTGGTCTTCTTTTGTGAAGCTTTTTATTTATCTGTTGATTCTTTAGTTTCCTAGTCATTTGTCTAATTGCTTTAATTACATATATGTAATGTATTTATATATTTTTAGACAGTAAATGTTAAAAAATTGGATACTATATGTCTATATTTTTCTTTTTCTTATAAAATTTTCTTATCAATTCAAAAGTCTGATGAATATTCAGTAATATTTTAAACATCTTAAAATGTTGATTACTTCTGAAATTTATCTCGGCATTTGCTGTAAGTTTCAGCAGTACATTGATCTTCTCCCAGAGTACTAGCCAGCTGACTTAACACCACTTGTACGTGATTTTTTCATCCTTTACGAACTTGCCATGCTTGTTTTTTAATGTATTAAATTATTATAGCTTACATGTTACAGTGTGGCCTATCAATACTATTCCACTTAGCTTCCTGTTGGTAACATGTGCTGGACAGTTTAAATTATGTGAAATCAAATAGCTACATTATTGATTTCAAATAAATGTTTAATTTTCTAACTGCTTATACTGAAATATGGTTTAACATTTCTGCATAAATGCTTACATGCATGAGACATTTCTGTGATTTCAAACTTAATAATTCAATTCTCTTAAAAGTAGCTTAGTCACAATACTCTAAATGAAAGATGAAAACTAAATGTCTCACTAAGCTTATTAACTCAATATGGTATTCACAATCCATGCACTATATTAAGTTTTTATAGGATACGCAAAGATATAGTAGCTACATGTGTGCATTAGATTCATTAGGCTAGCAAGATTAATAATAAAAGCCATCATAGAGTTTAGATGAAGAAAATATTATTTTACTTTTGTTAAAGTGACCTTGCCACTAAATCTTGGACTAAAAGAAACAATCATGGCCAGGTATGGTGGCTCACGCCTGTGGTCCCAGCACTTTTTGAGGCCTAAGTGGGTAGATGGCTTGAGCCCAGCAGTTCAAGCACAGTCTGGGCAACATGATGAAACCCTATTTTTAACAAAAAATACAAAAATTAGCCATGCGTGGTAGTGCATACTTCTAGTCCCAGCTACTCAGGAGGCTGAGGAGGGAGGATTGCTTGAGCCTGGGCAGTGGAGGTTGCAGTGAGCCAAGATCACGCCACTGCACTCCAGCTTGGGTGGGGCGATAGAGTGAGATTCTGTCTCAAAGAAAAGAAAAGAAAAGAAAAAAGAAAAGAAAAGAAAAGAGAAAAGAAAAGAAAGAAAAAACAATAAAGTGAACAATGCAATAGTGACTAAGTCATTGAAAAATAATCTTAAAATATGGTTTATGAAACCTCTTTAAACATAACTATCAGATATACCCATATGAAGCTGTTGTTTGAATTTTTATTAAATAAAGCATGCAAATTTTAAGGTTTCAGCTTTAAACATTTGTAAGTTGTTTAAAATTGTTATAAAAATAATATACCAACCATCTCTGGCGCTACCCACCATGAAAGCAGTAAAGAATTAAAAAAGACATTAAGAAAATATTAGAAACAGCAAAAGCAAAAACATCACAGTTTAACATTATTTGAGTGTCACATCACTCAATCATCCCAATACAGTGCGTCTCACACTTGGTTCCAACAAAATCTGGAAATAGAGGCTTATCCTTTAAACTCAATAAATTTTTTTTCCCAATTTTGGGAAAATCTAAAAAATTCATAGAAAAGTACTCTGTATTACCTGTGTAACCCTTGAGAATAAATACTACCACATAAATATTTCTTTGTTACTACAAAAGCATTAGTACCAGATAGTACATGTCCAATGGGTAAAACTAATGTAAAAGGAAAGGAATTGATTTCATATGAAATACAGCATTCTTGATAAATTATCATGCACCATTTGAAAGTTTCATAGTATTTGAAATATAGAAAAGAAGTAGGAAATCTGTGCCATCAAACAGTATACATGTTGAAATCAATAGAAATTTTAAAAGGTGGTTTTAGTTTCAACCAAATAAGATCATCCATCCTCTACTAGAGTTGCAATTTGACTTTCATTTAATGTATAATTTATTGAATTCATAATTTTATAAAAACTATAAGACAAGTTGTTTATAATATTTTTGTCAATATCTAAAAATTGTAAGTTAATACTAAGGATCTAAAATAATTTTTTATGTAAAAGGGGATTAAGAATCATTCAACTTGAGAAACACTATTTCAACAGATTCTTTGACAACCTGAAGGCATATGTTAAGTAATTCAACTTTTAAATTCAGGCATGTTATTACATCTAGAACAATAATTAATTCATGTATTACACAGAAAATGAGATAGCTACACAGCTGCAGTCAAAAATGAGTAAAAGGGCATTTAAATTAACTTTATAAGAAGGATTGTAATTATCAGTGATAGATCAGAGTTCACCTATAATTGTTTTTTCTAGGAAGTGAGGCATTGAGAATGAATGTATTAAGCCAAGACTAATAAACAAAAATACCTCATTCTCCTTACTTTAGTGTCTTCATTGTCTCTTCTCAATCAGCTTCATATAATTGGTGTCTGTCTGGATTCTACCATATATAAACTTTTTGATGAAAAATAGGATATAATAACTTCACCAAAATGTAAAGGGCAAATATAAAGAGAAGACTTTATTCTGGGGTTTATAAGACTATTTTTAAATCATGGCCCATAGTGCAAAGCATTTAAAACCAATTTCTGTAAACTGCAGACCAATTTAGAACAAAAAAGTAAAAGGAAGAGAGAGAAATGAAAACCCAACTGAACTACATTCCTAAAGAAGTTGTCACTGGGTGTCTGCTTTTTAAATAAAAGCCCAAAAGTTATGAACTACAGCTACAATGCTTCTTTTCAGAGAGAATAATTTCAATCTTACAAAGATTTTCCCTCATCTACCCATTTACAATTTTCAAATTCGTAATTGTTATGACTGAGATCAAATCTTATAAATCTAATGCAATGACTTTTTAACTCTAGATTTCAAAACAATGAACCATTAGAATCCATGCCATTTTGTATTAAAAAAAAAAAAATGAACCATCTTATTGCCATTGTAAATTGAACCATTAAAAAAACCAACGACCTTATCCTTAGCAATTGTAGGAGTATTTTTAGGACTAACTGTACATTATTATTTTAAAGTAATTATTTTAAGTGAGTTTTTATAGTGAAAATAATTAAAGGAAACCATAGTTTTGGTACATAACATTCTCTTTGTTCCATATCAAAATGAAATAAATCATTTATGGGCCAGTCAGTCACAATAGTCACCTGCATCTCATCTAATTTTGATTGAATATCTGGAGGGAAATCTGCTGCTCCACAGTTAAATGGGTCAAAAGGTTCTGCTCCAAACAGGTCCCGTTCTAAAAGGAAGGAAATAATTTAGTAAATGAAATAACAAGTGAGCTGGAGTGAGTTAGATTTCAAAGGCAGGATTATATAAATGAATATTTACATGATCAAATGAACCACTAATCCACACTTACACTGTATGTGGGGCTTTCCTGAGCTTAGACAAGTTAAACATTAATAAGGAAGAAAAGACCCATTTTATGATATTAAAAAGTTTTATTATAAAGAATTATTATCTAGAGAGATTTCTGTGTTTTTAATGAAGATTTCTTACTATCAAATTCACCAAAGAGCTGATAATTAATATGTTACAACACCTATATTTTATTGAAGCAATTTAAATTTGCTAAAATTAATGCGCTACTCATTGAGGCTACCCTAATTCCATTGATTGATGCCTTGCAACACAATAGTTAAGCAATATGTAGGACTAAGTAGACTTCTAAGTAGCTCTACTCAAAGTTCATGTACTCTTATCTCCCCTTTCATCCAGAGAAAATTTTAAAGCACATTGTCTCATGTAGTATGAAATATCACCTTTCTAGATAGTCACAATGAGATAGTTTCTTTAAAAATGCCTCCTATCCCAGAAATACATTTCTTTTTTTTTTTTTTCTGTTTTTTTGTTTGTTTGTTTGTTTGTTTTTTTTTGAGACGGAGTCTCGCTCTGTCGCCCAGGCTGGAGTGCAGTGGCGCGATCTCGGCTCACTGCAAGCTCCGCCTCCCGGGTTTACGCCATTCTCCTGCCTCAGCCTCCTGAGTAGCTGGGACTACAGGCGCCCGCCACCGCGCCCGGCTAATTTTTTTTTTTGTATTTTTAGTAGAGACGGGGTTTCACCGTGGTCTCGATCTCCTGACCTTGTGATCCGCCCGCCTCGGCCTCCCAAAGTGCTGGGATTACAGGCGTGAGCCACCGCGCCCGGCCTACATTTCTTTTTTAAAAGCAGCAGGGATGCAGTGTCAAAAAAGCTTTCTGTACATATGTTCTAAAGTATGCACTACTTTTTTTATCACTAAAGAAGTATCAAAGTTGAAAGTGATGTTTGTAATTGATAGATTTGGGCCTATTATGGGATTTTTAAAATAAAACATTCTTCAGGAATTTCTTTCCTCCGAATCAATTCAAATGTATCCTTAATTGGAAAAACATTAAATTATATATGAAAATGGGTATTTATAACATATTCATACCTTCATTTTGCAGAGAACTTTACATTCTCTAAATTCAATGCCATGTAAGAAATAATATTTATGCTACTTGATTTCTGCCATATCCTCTAAAATCACTCTGTGATTCTCATTGTGAAGGAGTCTTACTTTTCCAGTCTTCATGTTTTTTTTTCCAGATTCTTGTATTAAATAAGTTAATAAATGAGAAATTTTTACAAGCTCCTTGTACTTGCAGGTATTGTATAAATAAGGGGAACATATAATTTTTCATCCAAATGCAGATACTTTTAAAAGTAAAAGGATCATTTTCAATAGTTACACTGGGTAAAAATCTATAAGCCAGGGCTATCCTAATAAAATGGGAATTTATTGTTACCGTATATATAACTGATGAGTATTACTATTGCTGTTATTTATTTTCTTCAGTTTAGTGTTGCTCAGGCAATCAATTGAAATTTAGCTTTCAAAGGATCTTTTCTTCAGAGAAACGTCCTGGTTTCCACTACACCATAAGCATACTGAATAATGCTTTTCACCTAGTAGGTGTTTGTTAAAAAATGAATTAATGAAAGGGAAGATTTGGTCAAAAGGTTCCGCTTCAAACCCATCCCGTTGTAAAAGGAAGAAAAAAATTTAGTAAACAAAATGACAAGAAATGACTTGGAGGGACTCACTTATATAGATTATGTCTATATAATCTCTATTTCTCTGTCTATATTTATTAAACTTTGATACTCAGGAATATGTAGACATTGAAAAAGCTATCAAGGTGTTACTGGAGCACTCTTGTTGTGCTTCAGCAAAGAGACTGGCCGTGTTTTACCCTTGCCCTAGAGATCTGTGGAACTTTGAACTCGAGAGAGATGATTTAGGGTATCTGGCAGAAGAAATTTCTAAGCAGCAGAGCATTCAAGATGTGACCTGGCTTTTTCTAAAAGCATACAGTCATATGCATTCACAAAGAGATAATATGAAATTGGAACTTATGTTTAAAAGGGAAGCAAAGCATAAAAGTTTGGAAGATATGCAGCCTGACTATGTGGTAGAAAAAGAAAACCCACTTTCTAAGGAGAAATTCAAGCCTGCTGCAGAAATTAGCATAAGTAAAAAGGAGCTGAATGGTAATAGCCAAGACAATGGGGAAGATGTCATCAGCACATATCAGACATCTACAGCAGCCCCTCCCATCAAAGGTCCAGAGGCCTAAGAGGAAAAAATTGTTTCATGGGCCAGGCCCAGGGCCCTGCTGCTCTGTGCAGCCTCAGGACTCGGTATCCTGCATCCCAGCCATTCCAGCTCTAGCTGTGGCTAAAAGGGGCCAAGATACAGCTCAAGCCATTGCTTCATGGGGTAAAAACCTTAAGCCTTGGTGGCTTCCATGTGGTGTTGGGTCTGCAGGTGCACAGAAGACAAAAGTTGAGCTTTGGGAGCCTCTGCCTAGATTTCAGAGGATGTATGGAAATGCCTGGATATTCAGGCAGAAGTCTGTGGCAGGAGCAGAGCCCTCATGGAGAACCTCTACTAGGGCAATGCAGAGGAGAAATGTAGGGTTAAAGCCTTCACACAGAGTCCCCACTAGGGCACTGTCTAGTGGAGCTGTGAGAAGAGGGCCACCGTCTTTCAGACCCCAGAATGGTAGATCCACCAACAGCTTGCACTGTGTGCCTGGCACTCAATGCCAGCCTGTGAAAACAGCCATTGGGGCTGTACCCTGCAAAGTCACAGAGGTGCCCAAGGTCTTGGGTCCCATCCCTTGCATTAGCGTGCCCTGGATGTGACACATGGAGTAAAATGAGATAATTTTGGAATTTTAAGACTTAATGACTGCCCCATTGGGTTTCAAACTTGCATGGGGCCTGTGGCTCCTTCGTTTTGCCAATTTCTCCAATTTGGAATGGAAATATTTACCCAATGCCTGTATCCTCATTGTATTTTGCAAGTAACTAACTTGTTTTTTATTTTACAGGCTCATAGGTGGAAGAGACTTGCCTTGCCTCAGATGAATCTTTGGACTTGGACTTTTGGGTTAATGCTGGAATAAGTTAAGACTTTGAGAGATTGTTGCAAAGGTATGATTGGTTTTGAAATGTGAAAAGACATGAAATTTGGGAGGGGCAAGGAGTGGAATGATATGGTTTGGGTCTGTGTCCCCACCCAAATCTCATCTCAAATTGTAATCCACACATGTTGAGGGAGGGGCCTGGTGGGAGGTGATTGGATCATGTGGGAAGTTTCCCCCCTACTGTTCTCATGATAGAGAGGGAGTTCTGACGACATCTGGTGGTTTAAAAGTGGCAGTTTATCCTGCGCACACAGTCTCTTCTGCTGCCATATAAGATGTACCTTGCTTCTCCTTTATCTTCTGCCATGACGTTGAGTTTCCTGAGGCATCTCCATCCATGCAGAACTGTACTCTTCGCTTATAAATTACCCAGTCTGAGGTAGCAACTTTATAGCAGTGTGAAAACTGACTGATACACTAGTGTTATTACCTTGTATTTACAAATTAGTCCTCTAAAATAAATTGAATACCTAACATGAGCAATGTATTTTAAGTTCCTTAGGGGAAATGAATATAATATGGCCCTGCCATGTACTAAAGTCTTAAGCTAAAACTTCAGAGTTATATTCACAATGATTTAATATAAGCTAGAGAGAATGCAATCAAGTAGAATGTGTAAAACCCTCTTTTCTTCAGTTTCCTTTTAGACATAGTGACTGATTCATGACCATTGAGAATTATGCTTTCAGTTTCTGTCACAAGGCACAGATGGATATGTATTACAGCTAAAATATTGAAAATGAGCATCTGTTAGGTGTTTTCTAATTAATCAAAAATAGACTTTAATGTTCCTTCCAGATATATAAAAGATAAAACAGAAAAGCAATGAATTTATAGCATTTTAGATAGGAAAGAACCCTTACAAAAGGTTAATAAATCACAACATTCATATAATTCATATATTTTTTAACTAAAAAAGTCCATAAGCCCTATGAACAAACATATTTTAAGTAGCTCTATTAAACATGTAAAAAATCATTAATAAAATTACCAGTTGTTTTTAATAATTAAAGTAAAATATTAAAAATATAACCCAAAACAATGATATATAATTAAATATTTTCTATTATGAAGTAATACATCAAAACATAATTGTTCAAATAATGGGTAAAAGTTCCAAGTAGAGATGTCGTTAGTAGTGCAGTCTGAATTATAAAGTAAAATAGAATTAATGGAAATTTATACATATATAAAAATAATACTTCAAAAATTGAAATTGTAAGTTGTTAAGATATGTAATTTCCCACAAAGTCTTAATTATATATTTAAAATGTACACAACTATAACAAGAAACATTGATTTGTTGAGAAAGCTTACTAATCTCAGTAGATCTACTAGGTACTGGAGGTGGCTGTGTGCCATTGCGAGTAGGCATTGAAGACTGGTGTGATATTGGAGAAAATGGAATCATATCAAAGATGTCAGTGGAGGGCGACTGAGGTGTCATACTGCCTGCCTGCAATGAAAATAAATGAATTAGGGTAGTATTTCATATAGACACATTGTAATGCTAAATATTTCACATGCATATAAAATATATGTAAACAGCAAATTCAGTTGAATCATAAGAATTTGCCATTTTGTAGACCGAAAATAGTTAAGTATTTGCAATTTCATGTGGTTCCACTAATTATGATAAATGCTCATTTAGAAGAAAGCAATAGAACATTTCTGCAAAAATGCTCTCAAAGATGATGGCAAAATGGTAACAATATTATTCCAGATGAATATAAAAGATACAGTGAATTTTTTGGATATATAGAAATGATTGCTACTTATAACAGAGAATTAGATATAGTAGAAACTATTCATATAAAAATATGATTTCAGTAAGATACTCTGCATAAGATAACATTTCAAACAGGAAAAATTAGACATAAGTGACTTGCCTTCTTAAATATAAACATTCAAATGCAATTGTTTTTTTGCATTCTCAAAAGTAGAGTATATTTTAGTTTGTATTTATAACAACAGTGGCAACCAACTGATATTCATTGCAGTACATTTTATTCTTGAAAGATTTCATCAAGTTTTCTGTAATAAATAGCTATCTTATAAAAACTAAATTAATAATCACCAATGTACTGCCCAAATCATTGAGTTTTCTGATACAGTCTGGGTCAGGACTAAATACATATAGGGAAAGATAAATGAAAACCTCATGAAAATATAGCCGAGAAGTAATATCAAAATTAGACATTCATCTCTTTGTAAAACAGGGAACAATATGTATATACGTACAATCTCCTTTGAAAACCATCTCACTTGATCAGGGATAAAAGAAAGAGAATTTCCATTTTGGGGGAATAGTGATGAAAAATTTGCTTTTCCTGTGAGAACTTGGACAGAGATTGCTTTGAGTGGTTCATATTAAAATTAGAATTCTCAGAATACGTTTAATTTTCTGATTTACAGATAATGCAGGTGATGAAAAAATCAGGCTTACTGTGTGTAGAGTGATGGGTTTACTATTCAGCTAAAATAATTGTTAGTACATTATTTTTCGTGCAGGAAAATTGCTGTCATCCTCCTTTCTTTAACAATTTGTTTATTGTATCCCCTCACCCTATTCCTGTTACTCAGCAATACTATTCCCCTAATTATCCCATTCCCGTATCCCCTCTCACTTCTATCTCTCTACTCTTTTTCATGATACAAAAATTCTAAAATCTTGGCTGTCATTAAAAGCAAAACAAACCAACCAAAAATTTATTTACTCTGTCCCTCTTTAATCTCCCAATTTCTATTTTCTTTTTCTTTTTCCTTTAAGGCTAAGCTCCTTGAAAGAGATACTACACTTTCTGTCCTAAGATTTACTTCATTCTATCTTTAACTCTTATCAATCTAGATTTGCTCTTTTTGCACTGAACTCTGCTGAAATTGCTTTTACCAATGATCTAATTTGCCAATAGTGATATCTGATAAATCATTTGAAGTATCTGTATTACTTTATATTTTTGTAAATTTCTACACTGGCACCACCCTCTACTTGAAACTTTCTGGTATCAGGTAATCAAAGAAAACAAAAATGGCACACAAAGCCTCCAGATCACATCACATTGATTCAAGATACATCTAAATTTTTGATAACTTTATAAATAGCACATTTTGGCAGAATTTAAACAAAATAAGTCGGATAATAAAAAGAATTATCTGCTTAGCAAATTACATGCGGTCTTGGGATGCTGCTCTCACTGACTGGCTTGGGAAAGCCACATTTAGAAGGTGGTGGTATTAACAGTCCCAGTGATAGTCTGGAATCAGGTGAGTTGACAGGAGTGACAGACATGGAAGAAATATTGAGACAGGGAGATGAATCACCACTACTACGCCAGAAAGAGGATGAGCATCTCTGAAACCCGTGTTGCTCATGATCAGACATATCGTGCAGCAGCTGTAAAGGAATGACAGAAAGAGAAATATCCTAAGAGGAAAGGCATGAGGAAAGGAAAAAGTATACTTGAAATTTATTTGTAAAATGGTGTTTTGTTAAGATGATAAGATCATTTCACAATAACTTTTCTAAAATTAAAACATAGAGTTGGTTTTCCTATGTGATAGTCCTTAGATTCTGCATTGCTTAATTTGATGTTTTTTTACTGAAATATTACATTTGTAGATATTTTAAATAGAATATTGCATTCATCACGACGTAAGAGGAAGGTAATGGAGAGAAAAATGAAGAAAGCCTGAAGATTTATTTTGGAGAGGGCTTCTGTAATGAAATGGGAAAAGGAAGGATAGTAATGAGAGAATAGTCACAGAACTAGGAGTAAACTCTTCCAAATAAATTTATGGTTTTGTAGAATTTTCAAAAGAGCTCACAACATACATTTTATGTTTAATCCTCAAAACATTCTTTGAAGTATCAGTAGTAGTAATATTATGTCTTTATTACAATAAACACATGGGAATTAAGCTCCACAGATTCTTTGTGACTTACGACAGGAATTAAGGTCCACAGATTCTTTGTGACTTATTCTTATATGAGGTAGAAAGCAGATTCAAAATTCAAAACAGTCTGATTCTAATCATCATGCCCTTTCTATAGTCATGAGGAGTTCCAAACTGTAAGACTTTTAGGGGGATGGGAAGAGGTGACTGTCAAGCATCTCAAATAAATCAGAGAGATAATAAATAACAAGCAAGCAGTGTAGTAGGTCTGAACATCAGTATGTGCATGACTCTTAGGGGCTATTTCCATTACAGCATGGAAAGCTACTGTTAAGAGCTGAGCTGGAGAGAGCTGAGCTGCCAGATGTCACAGCGGCCAATTAAACAGCAGCCAAAATGGAAGTAATAATTAAGTCCGTATTCATTTACTGCTATAGTATAAGCAAGAGGCCAGAGAGAAGGTGCCTGCTCTATCAATGCTCCATTTTCCCCACGGAATGGCATTGAGCAAGGGTCAGAAGTATCACTGCAGAAGTGAGCCTTTGTCTCATTACTTAGGGACTTCTGCACAAAAGGTTCCTAAGGGTTTTTCTTTGGACAAGAGACAGTGGAAGGGAGAAGGGAATGGCTAGTAGTAGAAAAGTACTGAATACTGAGACATAGTGGAGAAAAGTGGTCTCCAAGTCCCTTGAATAAGGTGGTCTCAGGAGAGGCACCTAACGCCCTCTAAAAGGAGGCCCCTGAGTGGAGTTGCATGGGCTATAAATGTAGATATGCACAAGAGCATGGCTGGCCAGGGGACCTGAGTACTAGATTCAATTCCTCCAAACTGTGCACCAAATACAATGTGATGAGGGCACCTTTCTCCCACCAAATACAATGTGATGAGGTGTGCCAGACAAAGCCTTTGTAACTGCCTACGCTCCGGCCAGAAAGATCCCACATAAGATTCTGGCTGGGAGCCACATTCCTCAGCTGCAAATCACATGTCAGAGATCTTTCACCACTAACAAAAATTCAGGGAGAAAACAAAAATCTGATTTTTTATAAACTTTGTTGTAAAAGGTAGTAATTAAAATTAGTGAAGGACCAACAAGTCTGAGGTTATGTCCTTAAGCTAGGAGGACCCTCTTTACATATTTCCGGAAGCAGAGAGAAAAAGGAAGCCATGCAAAGTGAGAAATTAAGTTGAGGGAAAGGTTCAGTGTGGAAGCAAAATCTCTGCTAGTCTGAGTTATATAATTAATCACTCTATTAATATCCATATGTAAATATATAATTTTTGATTTCTCTGTTGATCTTCATTGTAATACACCTCGATCTATTTATGTAGAGATGTGTTTGTACACAATTTTTAAAATCTATTTTTGTTCGATATAACTTACTGTATCATTCTGTCCTTGGTGGCCAACTTTTAATTATAGATTACAGTTGTAAGCTCTTTGTGAGAAAATTTTTGTTTTTTGTTCCCAAATACCCTATGTAACACATTAGTGTAAATGATATTTATTGTCTAATTTATACTAGAGCATCTTTTTACTTAAACTGTTAATTGATAAGGCTGTCTGTACTGAGTAAAGATAAGATATTAAGTGGAAATTGTCCTTGATATTATCTAGTTTAAAATATACATGGTAATACTCTGTATTTTTTTAGGATATATATTGGCCACAATTCTTTACTAGGTACCTGAAAACAAACTGAAGGTCAAAATAACCTTACTTGAAAGTGCTCTGTTATTTTTATCATAGTGTTTGCAGTATTCTTATAGTACTACTTCCTTTGGGGAGGTAAACTTAACATAAATGAAGAATTTATACAATATAAAAATAATCAAGTATTTATACACTATAATCAAGAGGTCTTTTTCAATTTCAAAATGGTAAATCAGGGATATTTAATAATGTCAACTGTTCTGGTATCTAGAGTTTAAGACTCCAGAACTATTCCTCACAGGTCTTCTTTGGGTCATCAGTAATTTGGCAGTTTTTGTTTAGATCACATGGGTCTTTTAAAGCATAGAATTAGGTGTTCCCAACACAAAGAAAAGATAAATGTTTGAGGTGATGGATACTACAATGACCCTAACTTGATCATTATACATTATGTGCAGGTATCAAAATATCATCTCTACCCACAAACATGTACAATTAATAGGTATCAATAAAAATTTTTAAATTAAAAATAAATTAATATATAAAAATAGATTACATATTAAAATCCAGAACTTTTCCCCAGAAGTTAGAAAATCTAGAATGTAGGCCCACACACTTGCATGAAAATAGTTGACTGGTATTGCATATCTGCTGTGTCTTTGAAGTTAGCCTGTGCTTTCAAATTTATCACTCCTACCATATGCCCATTTCACACTTGAATGTCATAATCTGGGCTATATTAAAGTTTGAGTTTTTGATTCCCAACCTAGAAGCAATTCAAGTCAAGGAATCAGATGTTATATCTAATTCCCTATAAAAATGAAATGTAAGTCCAGCACATTTAAATATATGGGTAAAGTTGGTGCTTGATTCTGTACTAAATGGTTAGGCCTATTCAATAAGGATATGAACGTGTGGACATTAGCACCTAAATGACAAACAGTGACAATTTTGCATTTAGGTCCCAAGGTTCTGGAACCAGTCTTTTTTTTTTTTTTTTGGCTGCTATTTTTAACTGGTTGAGGATGTTTATGTGTTTAAGTAATTAAGTACATTGTTTAGAAGAAAAACAGTTCGAGGAATTTTATTTTGGGCTTTCTGTCAGTATTCTGACAGATGGCTAGGAACCAAATTTTTTGGATTGTCCTACAGAAGTACATGGCACCACTGTTCAAGCAACTCCTTTATGTTCGTAGTTCCAGGTGTCTTGGTCTTTAGGAACATGCACAGAATCTGAATTATTATACTAAGGGGAATTCTGTGCAAAAAAAATATGTGTTAGTTATACAGAAGTTGTTAGGTTATTCAGATATATTAATAATGAGTGTCCATGTTTAAGATTTGTTTTTGCTACACTTTTGTAGCTCTTTTTCTTTTGTCTTTTTTTTTTTTTTTTAAGTTCTGCGATACATGAGCAGAACATGCAAGTCTGTTACCTAGGTATACATGTGCTATGGTGGTTTGCTGCACCTATCAACCCGTCATCTAGGTTTTAAGCCCTGCATGCATTAGGTATTTGTCCTAATGCTCTCCCTCCCCTTTGTAGCTCTTTTTTTTCAGTAAGTAGCATCTTGGTGCATTTAAGCAATGGTGAATATTTCAACCTTGAGTTTTATATAAATATGATAACAAGAAGAAATATCATAAAAGTGTTTGAATTCTATCAGTAAATATTAAATACATTTGAACAATAATAACAGAAACACTGCTTTTAAGATTAAGCAATTCTGTCATAATATGTTTAGAAATATTAGGATTATACTGAAATTTTATGTTTCACTGTTAATTGCACTGGCAATACAAATATCCAAAGACTTTTTAAACATAAAATACAAATGTCAAGATTAAAATATAATTTATCACAACTACTAAAATGGCAGAGTTCAAAATTATATTTATAATTAAATTAAGAAATAATTAAGAAATAAATTCCCTTACATTTGTATATTAAAATAATTTTTTTTAGTTAAAACCCTGGAAAATTATAATTAACATTAAAGATGGAGAAAGAAAATGGTAGCATAAAATGTTCTAGCAGATGTTTCTAGATTACCATGCTGATTCATACTTTTAAAGTTAATTGTTATAACATATCTTCAATATCAGTTTTTAAATAAAGTTTAAAAGTAATGATTACAACTTACAGCACAAGGTCTGTGTTTTTTCAGATTTCTAGGTCTACAGTTGGTTTATATTGATCTGTTAGTTGTAAGACCTACTGTCTTACAGTTTTCACAAGAATCTTTCAAATTAAATGGATATAATTGTACCACAAAGCGGAAAACTGCAACAAGGAGAGGCTAAATGACTTGACCAGGTACTTATGATCAGAACTGGAATGGGAACATATTTTTCTTCCCGTTAGACAGGGTTTATGCTTTTAGAATTATCTTGTGCAACTAACAATTATGAAAGTGAAGTTGTGGAATGGTAATCATTTTTTGTGGGCATCAAATGTTCTTGAACCAATTCATATTTAAAATTTATGTCTTTGTTTAAAGATTCACATTCAGCTTGTTGTGTAATTAAGACCTTTCACAATCTGCTCTTGCCCATTCTCACTTCAATAGTAGCAGAGAAAACACTAGAGGAAAATAAATAGATTCACTGTTTATCCACAATGAAATATACATTTTAGGCTATAATTGTCCCATCAAGTCTAATCAGTGGCCACACAGTTGATTATGTAAAGAAATAATTTTATCTAAGGGTTTAATTGAAAGGAAGACATTTGTTTTACTCAGCAATAGAATCCAGTATTCCCTAGGACTACAATTTTACTCACTTTGCTTCCTGGCAGTAGTCTGGTTTGGTTAAAACCTTCTATAGTCAGAAGGGTAAAATGAAAGTACCCAGATACAAGAATCAAGAGGAACATTTTGATTGAACTTGTTATGCCCACATCTTACAATGAAACAATCTTCTTCAGGCATTCATGAGGCTATGAGGCTATGAGGGCAGAATAAACTCTTTTTTTCTAATATAAATACAGGCAGCACTGCCATATGAATGTAATAAATGGAAATCAGATTGTTCCCAGATAATTAGTACCAAATGGTGGAAAACCTAACCTCTAATCCATTGCCAAACCACTGGAACACAGCAAAAAGCAAACAGCACAGTCAAGTAACGGAAATTTCTCAGTGTATCTAAGTGACTGTATAAAATAAGGATCCAATATCTAAACCCAGGGAAAAGATTTTCACAATTTCAGTGTGATACAGAGGTATGTAATATAGGTACTCTTGAAGATTATTTCATTTGATAGAAAAGGAACCCATGATTGACCCAATCGTGGTGGTATTTAGAAGATATGTAAGCATTCTGTTTAAAAACAAGTAAGAAAATATTTTATATACATTAAGTGTTATATATTCATATCAATTTTTATATGAGAAAGTGAGAAATAGGAGTGGTCTCCATTTATCATGCATATGAATAATTGGTTTTAAGTGAAAAAGATCGGAAGCAAATATTAAAGATACACTTGTTAGGAATGTCTTAATTTCAGTACTGAACAAAAAAGTAGTCTCATATTATTTTCTTTAGCTAGAACTCAATCACATAAGCTCACAGTGACCAAATTTATATTGGGCATATTAACTAAACAATAAACAATTAGAATAAAAAATGACAAACTTTTTTTTCACTCAAGCACATGAGACCAGACCTTCTCTATGAATTCCAGATTTGTATATTCAGCCATCTAATAAGCATTTCCAATTGGCTGTCTAGTTGGCAGAAATAACGCAGGCAAAAGTGAAATATTGATTCTTTATCACTCACTCCTCCTAAGTCACGTCTGTTTCAAAAAATGGCATCATTTCCCACATGTTAAGGAGAAAACCTGAAGGGACACTCCTGCTCCTTTTGTGTGTGTGTGCGTATACTGCCCTCAACAAATCCATTAGTAAATTTTGCAAGCTCTACCTTCAAAATGTTTCAAAAATCAAGCTCTGCTCATAACCTTCACAGGTAGAATTATAGTCTAATTTACCCTTCTCCTAGACTACTGAAATGTCTATTTCTGGGACATCACTTTGGCCTCTTTACAGTCCATGCTGCATATAGCAGCCAGATGGTCCACAAATTCCGTTTAAAACCTTCAAGTGACATATCATTGCATTAAAAAAAAATACCAATCCTTTGCCATTGCCTATGAAGACCTATCAAATCTAGACTCTGAGTCTCTCTTCAATGTCCTTTCCACTTGTTTTGGCTTTCAGTCACTACACTGCAGCTGCAAAGTTCTTGTAACTGTTTTCAGTCTGTTGCATTTGCTAACATTTTATCATTCAGATTGCAATTCAAGTGCTACCTTCTTTGAAGGGGCTTGCTTCCCTGGTTACTTTCTCTAAACAACATTCTCAATCATTCTCTTCTATTCTGCTCTATTTTGTTTTATTCATAGCATATACAAGATCTAAATGGTTACATTTATTTATTGAAATATTTATGTATTTATTACCAACCTTTCTTTCTTTCCCCCATGGAATGCAAACCCTTTAACATCTGAAATACATAAACTGTGAAAACCAAAGAGCCTAGATATATGGAAATATTAGATCTTCAGTACACATTTTATAATATTCCATAGCAGATCACAACTGTATCAAATGTATACAATCAACAAGTGAGATAAAATGAAAATCAAAGTGATATGCATTGTAACATACGGTCTGCTATTAAGAACGATTTCAAAATCCCAGTGATGAAGCAGTGGGACTACGAAGACCAAAACCAAAACTAAAATGTACACCATAAAACTTTGAGGGAACATTTTAGAAGTTTGGAATATCTTTATTCAAGGTTTCAACCTAAAATTACTTAGTTTGCAATTCAAAATCCATCAGTATGACCAATTCATGTTCATGTATATAACATATAAGTGACTGACAAACTTTCTAAGAAATAACAACCTTCCCTTAGGGCGTCTCTGAGGAAAGTAGAAACATGCATGCACCTATGTTCTCACTTAAACAGAGACTCTTTAAAGTACAAAGGTGTCCATGTAGATCATTTTACTGCATTGGGCCTCACATTTTAAATTTATGATTTAACACAGAATAAGGATATCAACATCAATAAGACTGTAATATATTATTAGGAGATTTGGTACATTTGAATCATTGTCTTGTATTACGGAAATTCAACTTTAACTTTGGACCTCTTGTTAGAGAAGATGGCTTGTCATTTTTTAGTTATCTAATCAAGCTTTGTTGTTGTTGTTTGTTTGTTTGTTTTTGAGACAGGGTCTTACTCTGTAACCCCGGCTGGAATATAGTGGCATGATCATGGCTGATTGCAACCTTCACCTCCCAGGCTTACCACAGCCTCCAACTCCTGGGCTCAAGCAATCTTTCCACCTCTACCTCCCAAGTAGCTGAGACTACAGGCATGCACCACCACGCCCAGCTAATTTTTGTATTTTTGGTAGAAACAGGGTTTTGCCATATTGCCTAGGCTGGTCTCCAACTCCTGGACTCAAGCTATCAGCCCACCTCTGCCTCCCTAAGTGCTGTGATTACAGGCGTGAGCCACCATGCCCGGCCTAATCAAATTTTATCAAGAATGTTTCCGTTGCTTGCCATATCTGACTTTATCTTCTACTTCATCACAAACTGATAAGAAAATAACATCTATAATATTAATTTACATTATTGTTATTTTCACATTACTTTTAATTCCACAACTCCCAAAATTCCATTCCTACTTTTTTCTTTCCCTTTCCCCAAAGAGACTATATTAAAGCTATGATTAAAGATGTATTTTATTTGACTAGCAATTGCTTAGTGTGAACTATACTGTGTTAGGCCAGCATATCCAGATATTTCAGAACATTATTGTGCTTAAAGGTATATTTTTATGAACCAAATTATAGCATTAAATAATTTATAAAGAACTAAACCTGAATTAGAGTTTTTTGATAAAAGTGTCACCTTTCTGTGACTTGAAAAATTTGGCTTCCAGTAGGATCAAGATCTGTCTTGGGCTGGTCAGTTGTGAAGATATTTCTGTGCGAGGGGTTCCTCTCATCACTAAAAACTCATCAGGTTCCAAATTAATTGCATACACCATACCCACCTATGTTGTAATTCAATATGTATAACGGGATTCATAATTCACTTCAATGCTTCTTTAATAATGTATCGATCACTGCCTCTAATCCTTTGAACAAACTGATGAGAACTTTAGTCATTTTGGAGCACTCTAATCCTCAGTCCTCTGAGCTCAAAACAAACACATAAAACCCACAGAGTCTTATTTCCAGGGTTATAAACTCATTAAGCATTTACTTTGCTAGCCGTGGGGGCACTCTGTGAGGTACTTTGTGTTCCTGCTGTGTGTCCTGTAAAACTGATGTTCAAATTTCATAAGAAAGAACAGATGTAAAACATTTCTAACTTAACAGAAATTTCTTTATTGCAGGCACATGGTAAGCTATTAAATAAGATATTATAAATTTACATTTTATTATTTGCCATTTGCATTGTCTGTTTTTCAAATTCAATAATCTGAATCATTAATAAATCTTCAAAAATAACTGCAGGTAACTAATTTTATTTTATTTTAATATCAGGAATTTGGGACCTCATTTGAGTAGATATGAAATAAATAAGCTGTACTTAGTGTTCTACAAGTTTATTTCATAGCCACATTACTAAAATCGGAAATGAAAGGCAAAAATGTTTTTTAATAAGAAGCACATTAGCAAATGCTGTAACGATGTTTTTTAAACCATTTGAATTGGTTAGGTATCTCATTAATTTACATTTTAAATTTTAGCATTTAATTTTACATTTAAATTTTAGCAATTTTAAAATGCTCTTGAGTTCACTTTCTTTTAAAAATCAAACAAATTCTATTTTCACATATTTGTTGTGAGAACAATTAAAACTACTTTGGCAATTTTCAAGTGTATAATACCTTGTTATTAATTATAATCACCATGTTGTACAAGAGATCTCTTGAACTTACTTCTCCTAATTAAAATTTTGCATCCTTTGATCATCTTCTAGACCCTTTCTATAAAACTCTACCCCAGCCCCTAGTAACCATTATTCTACTTTCTGCTTCTATGAGTTTGACTTTTTTAGATTCCACATATGAGTGATATCATGTGATATTTGTCTTTCTGTGCACGGCTTATTTCACTTAGTATAATGTCCTCCAGATTCTATCTTAATGAAGACATACATCTTCCAGCATATCAACAATTTAAAAAATCATATGATAAGATTTTAGGAGCTAAAAAGTCATGTGACAAATATAAAGTTAAAGAAAAAGTGTAGACAATGACATTACATGACAAAAGACTATAAGTAGATTGCAAAGTTATAATTTGTCATTTCCACAATGATCAAGGATACAACAAATTTTCTACATATATGAACTAAGTGTAAGACAGTGATTTAAAGACAGTTATTTCTTTTTAAATTCAACCTCTTAGTTGTAGTTTCTGAAGCATTTTATTTAGACAAATCCAGGCCGAGATGAACACAATGCCTAAAATAATTATTACATGATGTAACCTTGGGAGGGCTAATTCATTTTAAAACATGGCTTTTTCAATATTTTTACTCTTTATATATAACTGGCTCTACTAGTGAGAATTGCTAAATAAATGAATTATGCTTATGAACAGGTTATGTTTCCTTCATATACCAACTTGCATGCTTTTCACTTGAAATAGCTATTTCAGCTAAATGGTCAAAGACACTGAAGCAAGGGTCATCTTGTCATTCCTCCTGTCCTTTGTCACTTCTGAAGCTGACTCAGTAACCCTATGAGATCACCAATGCACATTCATAATCCAAATCCTGACCCACCTTCTTCTCAGAGCAGTGTCTGCTTTGGGAAGATAAAAAAAAGTAGGATGCAGTTTGATTAATATGTTTGAAACCTCTTTACTCTTCTCAAATGTTCTTCCTCAGATAAAGAGGATACACAATGACCGGTTTTGGGTTTGCATCCAAAAAGCTGATGGAGCTTACTTTACTCCTTTGTCAACACAAAAATGAAAGCAACACTACTCTTCATATGTGATGAATTCCAGAAACAACTACGTTATCAAAACTCCTTGAAAAAGTTACTTCCCCTTCATACAAATGAAGTATATTTCTTTTTATTCTCCTAGTATATTTCACAACATGGCTTATCATATGAATTTCAACAAGACCCAAGAGGATGTGTCTTCCATCTTGGGATGGAAGGTTGAATAACAAATTTGAGCTGATGTTCTGTCCCTTGCAGTTAGAGAGGCGAGAAAAAATCATAATCCTGGTGAGCAGCAAACAGTGACAAGAAAAAATAAGAAGGAATATCAGAGTAAAACCAGAACCTGAAGAGGATGCTCCAGCACATATATGTCAGTACCTCAGTCTCAACCTCTCTCATCAAGGCCATAACAGCCCTACTGGCACAAAACACAAAACCCACAAGCCAAGCAATGGAAATGCTCACTCTTTCATATGGGAGGTGGAAAAATGTGAGTTTACAAGAAAGACCATTTTTTGACCCATTTCCAGAGTGTGCCAAGTTTGAAACCCAACATGAAACTTCTATAGAAACATTCTTATTCATAGTGATGACCTTGTGAACGATTCTAGTATTAGATATTAAAAAATGAACATTTTCATTGAAGCACAATAAGCTTCCATAAAAAATTTTGCAACAAATTTCTTTTTTCAGTTCATGTTTATGTTATAAGTTAGATATGATTTTTTTTTTGAAACAGGGTCTTTCTCTGTCACCCAGGATGGAGTGGAGTGGTGCTATCATAGATCACTGCAGCCATGACCTCTGGGCTCAGGCCATCCTCTCACCTCAGCCTCCCCAGTGGCTGAGACTACAGGGGTGTGCCAACATGCCTGGATACTTTTTTGTATTTTCTGTAGAGACAAGGTTTCACCATGTTGCCAGACTCGTCTTGAACCCCTGGGCTCAAACGATCTGCCTGCCTTGACCTCCCAAAATGTTGGGATTACAGATATAAGCCACTGTGCTTGGCTTAGATATTAAATTTTTTAAATGAAGAATAATAAATACACTTTAATAGAGAATATCAGTAGTACAGATGATTCAAACCAAAAATCATCTTCTCCTGAATATATTTTGCCTAGAAAAAATATTGTTTTAAATTCCACCTCCCTCCAATAAATTCCCTTTGCCAAAACCACGTAATAATGATATCATACATGGTATTGGGAAAAGGATTTCAAAACTGTGACGAATCAGACATAAATATTTTAACTACAAGGACTTGAGTTTTGTCTGCAGAGAATACCACTCATTTTAATGTTTGAAATACAATTGCCTCACTCCCAGTGGGAACCCTTACCATGTAATATAAGAAACCAGGTTCAGTCTTGCTCACAGCTGAATTCCTATAATGAAGTTGAGCACTTCAAGGGGAGACTGGCATAGGTCATTAAGTCTAACTCAGCAAATAGTAATTAATAGAAATGAAAGAAGAATATGCCACAAAGAGAATAATTATATTATTTAATAAAACTTAAGACTAAGTCGAGGGTTGAATTATGTTAGAAAACCCAGAGGAAAACAGCAACATAGAAAACAACTCTGATTTGAACTAACTAGGTAATTTTAAGTTTTAAATTAAACTGCTTAGCAGCCTTCATCTCTATGCATGTTTACTTTGAAATTACTGATCCCAAAGTATTATGTGAAATATTGCAGAACTAGTGATACAGAGTTGTTTTATCACCACAAAATCTTGTTTCTAAGGAAAACATACACATGTTCAATATACTCACTGGAGATGTTGATACTTGAGTTATTCTTAGTTGGTTTTCCAAATCTTGTACTTTATTTTTAAGTTCCATATTTTCTGTTTCTAAGTCTTGGATCTAAAAAGAAAATGATTATTGAATAACTTTCTGTTCTTTTTTCTTGGAATATACTGGCTACAGTTATGAGTAGGAATTTATATTATGCAAAACCTTAATGTACTTTGTTGTGCATGGGGAGAAAACTGTTTGATAAAGTTTGGGAAAGTTGGAGGATTTCAGATCATTGAAAGACTTAAATTTATAATATATTTGTATGTGTGTGCAAATTTTATGTTCCTAATATCTCAACATTGTGTTTTCTTGTTGGACTGTGCAAACTATAACCATAATCTTGGAATATAACCACAAGACAGTGAAACTTGCTTATGATGATTTTGAAGAGTGGAGAAAGGCATAATTTAATTACCAAGGAATCTGATCTGCATGGAAAACCACTTACCCAGCATCTGCTGCTTCTGCTGCTCTGATCCCCATGAGAAGCATCAGGAAGTGAAGCAAAGTCACATGAGAACACTAAGTTCTTGTGGGAATTCAATATAAAATAGTTAAAAAAAAAAAAAAAAAAGCTGTGCAGGGGATCAGGAATGAAAAATTATGGGAACATAGTGAAAGCAGTTCCAATCAGTCAGTGTGGGGGAAATTTAATGGCAGGTCTTCTAAATTTGTTTGATGATATGCAAGTTTCCCTGTACTTACATCACACAAATGTAAAACAACAAGCTTAGTTTACTCACTCTTTTTTGTAACCCTGCGATCTGTTTTCTTGTTTCAACATCTTTTCCTCCTGATTCTAGAAATTTCCTGTATGCCAGGTCAAATGCTTGGCCAATTGTTAAAGTGATCTCTTCAGCCTGTGTAAAAATCAAACAATGATTTGCATTTTAATAATATGTCAAACTTTTTTTGAATTGAGAAAACAACATTCATATAAGCACTTACTGTAAGACATTCACAAGAGGTACTTCAAAAGGGCAACAGTTTGTAGTAGAGATGTAGTAAATGAGCAAGGTAGTATGCTAACATAATAACTCAATGCCTACCCAGGCACAGCACTGAAAAAACAAGCAGACTTGGGGTGGGCATTACTGAACAGCTGTTGAAGTAAGAAAGTTGGAAGCAAGAGTTCTTTCTGTCAAAATTCTCATCTCTTTTATTGTATTATTTTTTCCTACTAGTTTTTCTCCCTTTCTCAACTATTTAGTGCCTATTAAATGAAAGCAGAGTGCCAAATGCCGTTTCTCTTCTTGCTTAGCTACTTATTTCCTTTTCCTTGTGGGGCGGGTTTGTTAAACCCTAAGCAGGTAACTGAATGAGGCTGCCAGGTGGTGTCTCTGGAAAACATGAGGTATGCCCTCTAAATGGCACACCTGCTACTCGGTCCCAGTTAATTGTTGCCTGGTGGAAGTGAGCAATTCCAATCTGAAACTGTCAGATCTTATGTATACAAGATAAGGTCAGAAGTCTGAAGTTTTATATGAAAGCTCCCAATTTTAAGTGATGGTAAACAGTTTGTATTTTGGTAAAACACAATGCCACTGATCAAAAAATATATATATCATCTGAATTTGGGCTTGTAAACAACTAACAATCTCAGATCTATTGATTAGAAACTGCCACAAATATATCTTATGTCCACCAGCTCATTTCTTCTCCATTCATATCTCCACTGAATTTATAATGTCTTGCACATAGTAAAGACTTATATTAAATAGAGATTTATTTACTTAATCAACATTATAAAGAGTTTTGGTAAAGGCATGAGTCAGATTTAATGTTGTCACAATTATGCCATAAGACCGCCAGACAACAAGAAGACTGCTAGTAATATATATTGAAAATGCTATGCTTTAACTTTACTACAAATCCTAATAATTTATTATCTGCTGTGATCAACATAAAATGAAAACATGCTTTGTTAATCAGCTTCTATCATTTAATGGAATTTTTATAGTTCATTATTTAAGGAGGGCTTTAGACAAAAAATACAGTATTTAACCTAGTTAACTAAAAAGTGCAAAATATGTACATAATATTTTAAAGGAATACTGTTTTATGAAAGAAAAGAAAAAAGACAGGAAAGTAAATGACAATGAGCTATAATAAAAACTACTAAATAAATGAAAATTACAGATACCAATGTATGCATGTTCAATGACTTAAACTAACTGGTTGTGTTAGATATTAAGATTATTTGTAACATTAAAAAGTGGTAGAAGTGGTTTTGATAGATTGTGGGATTATGAATAATTTGTTTTCTGTTTCTAATTTCAAATCTTTGGGTAATAAGTTTCTATTTATTTTACGATACAAAGACTTTTTTCTTCTTTTTAAAAATTTCTTCTAAAAAAACATGGGATACATGTGCAGAATGTTCAGGTTAGTTACATAGGTATACGTGTGCCATGGTGGTTTGCTGCACATATTGACCCATCCTCCAAGTTCCCTCCCCTCATCTCCCACCCCCTAATGGGCCCTGGTGTGTGTTGTTCCACTCTCTGTGTCCATGTGTTCTCATTGTTCAACTCCCACTTCTGAGTGAGAACATGTGGTGTTTGGTTTTCTGTTCCTGTGTTAGTTTGCTGAGGATGGCAGCTTCCAGTTTCATCCATGTCCCTGCAAAGGACATGATCTCATTCCTTTTTATGGCTGCATAGTATTTCATGGGATATGGGATATATGTACCACCTTTTCTTAATCCAATCTATCATTAATGGGCATTTGGGTTGGTTCCAAGTCTTTGCTATTGGAAATAGTGCTGCAATAAACATACGTGTGCATTTGTCTTTATAGTAGAATGATTTGTATTCCTTTGGGTGTATACCCAGTAATGAGATTTCTGGGTCAAATGGTAGTTCTAGTTCTAGATCCTTGAGGAATTGCCACCCTGTCTTCCACAATGATTGAACTAATTTACATTCCCACCAACAGTGTAAAAGTGTTTCTATTTCTCCACAGGCTTGCCAGCATCTATTGTTTCCTGACTTTTTAATAATCACCATTTTGACTGGTGTGAGATGGTATCTCATTGTGGTTTTGGTTTGCATTTTTCTGATGATGAGTGATGTTGAGTTTTCTTTTCATATGCTTGTTGGTCGCATAAATGTCTTCTTTTGAGAAGTGTCTCTTCATATCCTTTGCCCACTTTGTGATGAGGTTGTTTTTTTCTTATAAATATGTTTAAGTTCCTTGTAAATTCTAGATATTAGACCTTTGTCAGATGAGTAGATTTTTAATTATAGGTTGTTTCCCCTCTAAATTATGATTTTGATGTATCCTTCTTGTTTTCTTTTTTTTTTTTTTTTTTTTGAGATGGTGTCTCACTCAGCCACCCAGGCTAGAGTGGCGCGATCTCGGCTCAAACTGCAACTTCCACCCTCTGGGTTCAAGAAATTCTCCTGCCTCAGCCTCCTGAGTTGCTGGGATGCGCCACCACACCCAACTAATTTTTGTATTTTTAGTAGAGACGGGGTTTCACTATGTTGGCCAGGCTGGTCTCGAACTCCTGCCCACAGGTGATCCACCCGCCTTGGCCTCCCAAAGTGTCGATGTATTCTTTTAACGAGACATTATGTTATCTTCAAATAATCAATTTGTACATTATAAAGAATCATTTAAATGGTAACATTGTTGATTCTTCATTAATGATATTTGGCCTCATATTATTTATTTATATTAGTAACTTTAAAAAAACATGTTCTCGTTTTATAATAACATCTTTATTAGGCACTTAGCTGTCTAGTAAATATTCTGCATATATTATTTTACTTGATTCTCATTATGGCTCTGAAGTAAGGATTATAATTACCCCACAATACATATGATGAAACTGCAATTTTGTAAAGTTGTATAACTTGCCTAAAGCTAGTGAGTGGAGAAAATGAAATTTAAATCCAGATTTCTGACTCTCCAACCTTCACACTTTTGGGGGTGGGGGGTAAAATTTATATACAATGAAATGCACAGATCATAATAAATTTATAAATCGTATAAGATACATAATCCCCAACTTATTAAAAATAAATAATATTTCTAGCCTGCCAGAATGTCTCTTATGCCTACTTTCAGTCAAATCCCATCTATTATGGGTGACCATTCTCCAATTTTTATCATTATAAATCAGTTTTGCCTGTCCTTGATATCTATAAAAATAGACTATATAATATGTATTCTTTTGTGTCTGTATTCTTCTGTGAACTTAAAGTTGTTGAGTTTCATACGTGTTGTACATATCAATAACATACTGGTTTTGTTGCTGATTAGCATTTGCTGCTGATATACCACAAGTGATTTATCCATTGTACTACTGATGGACATTCATGGTTTTGTCAGTTCTTAGTTATTAGACATGAAAACTACCACAAACATTCTTCTAAGATCTTTTTGTAGACATATGTTTTCTTGTCTCTTGGTAAATACCTAGAAGGTAATTGTTAAATCATAGGAGGTCTACCTTTAACATTATAAGAAACTGTGCAACTGTTTTCCAAAGTAATATCATTTTGAATTTCCACCAGCAGTAAGAGACTTTTCGTTATGTCACGTTCTCAGAAACAACAGATATTGACAGTCTTTTTCATTTGAGACAATATACTGGATGAGTGATGCTATATTAATGTGTTTTAAATTTATATTTCCCTGTTGAATAATAATATTAGCCCAGTTTCATGTGTTCGTTGCCTTTTTTATGTTCTCTTTAATAAACTAACTTCCTGTAGAAGTCTACTGCCCACTTTTATTAGGTGTTTTGTCTTTTTATTAGTGACTTTTAGGAGTTTTTTATATAGTCTGGATACAGATCCTTTTTCAGATACATGTATTGGGAAAATAGCCGCTTGCTTTTTCAGTTTGCTGATAGTGTTTATACATTAACAGACAATGTTTTATTTTTGATAAAGTCCATTGTATTCTTTTTTTGTTCATGTGTAGTGCTTTTGGGGTCATTTCTAGGAAATCACTATTCATCCAAAGTTCATAATGACATTCTATGTTTTAATGAAAGTTACATATAAGATTACAAAAGCTTCTACTTTTATGTCTATGATCCATCTCAAATAGTTTTATGTACCATAAGTAGAAGATAATTTTCATAATTTTTTCCATATATTTAGCTAGTTATTTCAACAACAATTGTCAAAAAGACTTTCTTTTTTCCATTGAATTTTTTTGTCACATTTGTGGAAAAAAAATTAACCATGTATGTATGGATATTTTTAAACTCTACAATAGAGTTCATTTATTACTTATTATTACATTAATACCACCCTGACTTGATAAGAGTTAAAGATAAGTTCTGACACCAGGTATGCTTCCCCAGATTTTGGGTTTCTCTCTCAAAATTAATTTGTTTTCACTCTAGGTCATTTACATACCTTATTAGAAGTAACTTTGCAATTTTTACTAACAATCCCATTGTGATTTTAATCAGAATTGTATTGAAACCATGGATCGATAAATTTGGTAGAATTGACCACAATTAAACTGAGCCTTCCAATCCATAAATATGATATCTTTCTTCCATTACTTTAGGTCTTTTTTACTTACATCGATACTTTGAAGATTTCAGTATGGAGGCCTTGCATATTTTTAAAATTCTCATTATTTCATGTTTCCTGATGCTAGAGTAAATAAATTTTTCTTTCTTTCTTTTTGCTAGTAGACAGGCATAATTTAATTTTGTACATGACTTGTAAGCTTTGTTTTTGCTAAATTTGTTTCATAAATCTAGTGGTTGTAGATTCTCAGCAATTTTTATGTAAAAAAGTTGATACTATATCTGCGAAAAAAGACAATTTTTTCCTATTTCTTTCCTATCTTTGTGCCCTTCCTCCCCATCTATTCACTAGCTAAGACACCTAATACCACGTTAAATAGGTAGTAAAAATGGACATCCTAAATTGCTCCCAGTCTTAGAAGGAAAGCATTCAATAATTCACCGTTAATTATGATGTTACCTGTAGGACTTTTAAAGTTTTTATCAGAAAAAAAAAAAGTCTCTTCTATTCCTAGCGTGTTATAAATTTAGCAGCAATGCGTTGAATTTTGTCTATTGGCTTTTCTGTATTTGCTGAAATTACGGTGTTATTATTCTGCTAAGATGTTGTATTATGTTGATTGATTTTTTGTATGTTAAACCAAACTTGAATTCCTGGGATAAACCTCATCGGGTAATAATGTATTATCTCTTTTATATTTTATATATTGCTGGACTTGATTTGGAATTATTATGTAAAAGAGTGTTAAGTCTATATCATAAGAAACACTGGAATATAATTTTCATTTTTTGTAAGGTCTTTGTTATGTTTTTCAATCAGGGAAACACTGGCTTCATAAAATGATTAGAAGTGTTACTTTATTCTCTTAATTCTGAAAAGGTTTATGTATAATTGGTATTTTAAAAAGAAACGTTTTACAAATTTTAATAGTGAAACTATCTGGGCTTGGTAATTCACTTGTCAAAAAGTTTTGTCAAATATTTGGACCAAATATTTAATTCCAAATATGTGGGCCAAATATTTAGTTCCAAATCTTTTTAAAAAATATAAATATAAGTTTACTTTTATAAATTAAATATATTTATATTAAATATTTATATATAATTTTATATATTCAGATTTTTCAATCTGGTAAATTGAGTTTCAAGATAGTCATCAATTTTATATTATTTACCAAATTTACTGGAATAATAGTTATATAATATTTATCTTTGTATCCTTATAAAGAATATAGGATCTGCAGCCACTATTTCTAGTATTGGCAATTTGTGTTTTCTGTCACTTTCGTCCCTGATGACTTTTTAGCGATTATTAATTTCATTCTTAATAAAGAACGAATATTTGGCCTTGTTAATTTTCTTTGTTTGTCCAATTTCAATGTCATTGATTCCATTCTAGCATTTCATAACCTTCTACTTTAATTTTGGTTTGTTTTTCTTGTTTTCATTTAACTTTATAATGTCAGGAATAAAATGATTAATTTTAACTTTTTTATATTTTCTTATATAAAGATTGAAAGCTATGAATTTGCCTCTCAGCAGCTTTATCTTTTAAAAGTTTTGATAAATTGTATTTTACAATTAAGGAATAATTTAATTCCCCTGTAACTTTTCTTTTAGCTAGAGTTACATAAAGGGTATTTTAATTGTAAATATTTGTACAAAATATTTAACTTTAAATATGTGGGCCAAATATTTAGTTCCATATATTTGTAGTTAGACAATATATGCTGTGATATTTTCCATTTTGAAACTTATTGAGTCCCCTAATATGACCCAGCATACAGTGTACCTCTGTAAACATTCCATGTGCATTCAAGAGGGAAGTACACTCTGTTGCTTGGGATAGGATTCTATTCATATCTATTAAAGTGGTGGGTGATATTGGGGTTTTTTTTGGGGGAGTACCTTTATTGACTTTTTTTCTACTTGTTCTGTCAATTGCTGAGAAAAGCATTAAAATGTACAACTATAATTGTAGATTTGCCTTTTTGCCAAATAAAACTGCTAGATTTTCTGTTTCATTTTTTAAGAAACTAATGTCATTTCATAAATAAATCTTGGCACTTTAATCACATTTTGAATATATAATCCAAGAGCAAACACTGAAATTCAACAGAAAAGTGACAGGAAACACCAAAAGCAAGGAAGAAAGAAGAAGACAGGCAGTCTGTTTGTTTGAGATCAGCTGGGAGCCAGGAGTAACTTTCCATACATGGGAAAAGAGTGAGTGAGAGACTTCCAGCAGCCCTCATCCCCATCATGGAATCATGCAATCCTGACAAAGGGACAGCCCCTCAACCCTCCCAACTCCTGAAACTAAAATATGGAGCTGTTGGTAGACCATGTGATAGAACTGCTCCCATGAGGGAGCTTGCACTAGGTCCCACAACATTTCTGAGACCTAAGCAGCTACAGCAAGATGCCAGTTTGAATCCTAGCCTTGAGCAGATTGCACACTGTCCTGGGGCCCAGAAGTGCTGAGGCTGAGGCATTAGGGAAACTTGGGCTGTTGCTGCTGGGACTAGGACATGACCTGGGAATAAGCTCCCATGGGTGAGGCTGAGAAACAAACAAGGCATTGGCTGTAGCGGCCGGATAGCACACAAGTGCCACGGAGACTGAGAATGGGATGTGAGTGGGGTGCAAGTTGCCACTGAAACTTAGTCACAAGCTGAGTAGGGGCTCCTGTAGCTGGGGCTGAGGTACAACCTAGGCAAGGACTACCACTGCCAGGGCTGAAGGCAAGTGCAACAGGACTGGGCCATAAGAAGGATGCGCATTCCCCACACCCCAGCCCAAGATGTGGCTACCAAGGCCAACGCCAACGTCTGCAATGCTGGGGCTTCAGCGTGGCTACTACTGCCCCTCACTCATGCATTCTGCCAGGGACCTGAGAATTGCCCTGCCCCTGCCCACTACAGCTAGCGACTACTGTCACCACTGGGGGATCTGAGCACAAGCTTGCCCAGCACAGACTCCAGGACTTAGCCCAGGGTCCTGTGGATTACCCAACACAATCCATGACATTGGGCACTTGAGTGCACCTCCCAGAGGCATGAGGTTGGTCCTAAACTCTAAACTCCTGAATGCTACTACCTTAACTCACACCTAAGGGCCTGAAGACTGGCTCACCCAGCCCATCATAGCCACTGTCAACATCAACATACAGTACCTGGGATGCAGATAATTTTCCTGTCACTGATACTACCATAACCCATACCACAGTGCCTGCTTAGGGGACCAAGAACTTGTCCACCTGCTCAGTCCACTGTGGCCATGACTGGCATCCAAGCAAGCCAACTAGAGGCCCAAGAATTGGTCCACTGGTAACCATAATACCACTGCCTGTATATATCAGCCTAGAGAGAATAAAGATAGGTATGATCTGCCTACTGTTGCCACAACTGGGGCTTAAACAGTGATATGCTTAACATTCCAGTCCCCAGGACAAATTCACCACAACCTCCCCTAATATCTGCACACTAACCCTCCAAGGAAATGGCAGCTCTCACTACTGCTGTTTATAGCTGATATGGTTTGGACCTCTGTCTCCATGAAATCTCATATCAAATTGTAATCTCCAGTATTGGAGGTGGGACCTGGTGGGAGGTGATTTGATCATGGGGGTGAATTTCTCATAAATGGTTTAGCACCATCTGTTTGGTGCTGTTCTCATAATAGTGAGTAGGTTCTCATGAGATCTGGTCACTTAAAAGTATGCAGCACCTCCTCATTACCTTCCATCCTGCTCCTGCCATGTAAGCCATGCCTGCACCTGCTTTGCCTTCTGTCACGATGGTAAGTGTCTTGAGGCATCAACAGAAGCTGTGTAGAGGCCAGCATCATGCTTCCTGTACAGCCTGTAGAATTGTGAACCAATTAAACTTCTCTCTTTATAAATTACCCCATCTTAGGTATATCTTTATAGCAATGTGAGAACATACTAATACAGAAAACTGGTACTGAAGACTGGGGCATTTCTATAAAACTACCTGAACATGTGGAAGTCACTTTGGAACTGGGTAACAGGCAGAGGTTGGAAGACTTTAAAGGGCTCAGAAGATGGGAAAATGAGGGAAAGTTTGGAATTTTCTAGAGACTAGTTAAATGGTTGTGACCAAAATGCCAGTAGTGATGTAGACAGTGAAGTCCAACCTGAGAAGGTCTCAGATATAAGTGAGGAACTTATGGGGAACTGGAGGAAAGGTCACTTTTGTTACACCTTAGCAAATGACTTAGCTGCATTGTGCCCCTGTCCTAGGTGGAACTTTCAACTTGAGAATGATGATTTAGGGTATCCGGAGGAAGAAATTTCTAAGCAACAAAGCATTCAAGGTTTGACCTGGCTGCTTCTAACAAGCTATAGTCATATGCATAAGCAAAGAAATTACCTAAAGTTGGAACTTATGTTTAAAGGGAAAGTAGAGCATAAAAGTTTAGAAAATTTGCAGCCTGGCTATATTAGTCCATTTTCATGCTGCTGATAAAGACATACCCAGAATCATGGCAGGAAGCAAAAGGCCCTTTTTATGTGGCAGTGGCCAGATAAAATGAGGAAGATGCAAAAGTGAAAACCCCTGATAAAACTATCAGATCTCATGAGACTTATTCACTACCATGAGAACAGTATGTGGGAAACTGCCCCGATGATTTAAATTATCTCCACCAGGTTCCTCCCACAACATGTGGCAATTATGGGAGCTGCAATTCAAGATGAGATTTAGGTGCAGACACGGAGTCAAACCACATCATTCTACCCCTGGCCTCTCCAAATCTCATGTCCTCACATTTCAAAACCAATCATGCCTTTCCAACAGTCCCCCAAAGCCTTAATTCATTTAAGCATTAACCCAAAAGTCCACAGTTCAAAGTCTCATCTGAGACAAGGCTAGTCCCTTCTGCCTATGAGCCTGTAAAATCAAAAGCAAGTGGGCCTCTTCTCACAGCTCCCCTAGGCAGTGCCCCAGTGGGGACTCTGTATGGGTGCTCTGACCCCACATTTCCCCTCCACACTGCCCTAGCAAAGGTTCTCCATGAGTGCCCCACCCCTGTGGCATAATTCTGCCTGGGCATCCAGGTGTTACCATACATCTTCTGAAATCTAGGTAGAGGTTCTCAAACCCCAATTATTGACTTCTGTGCACTTGCAGGCTCAACACTACATGGAAGCTGCCAAGGCTTGGGACTTGCACTCTCTGAAGCTATAGCCTGAGCTCTACCCTGGACCATTTTAGCCACGGCTGAAGTAACTTGGATGCAGGGCACCAACTCCCTAGGGTGCACACAGCACAGGGACCCTGGGCCAGGCCCAGGAAACCATTTTCTCCTAGGCCTCAGGGCCTGTGATGGGAGGGATTGCTGTGAACACCTCTGACATGCCCTGGAGACATTTTCCCCATTGTCTTGGGGATTAACATTTGGCTCCTCATTCTCTATGCAAATTTCTGTAGCAGCTTGAATTTCTCCTCAAAAAATGGGTTTTTCTTTTCTATCACATTGTCAGGTTGCAAATTTTCTGAATTTCCCTTATAAAACTGAATGCCTTTAACAGCACCCAGGTTACTTCTTGAATGCTTTGATGCTTAGAAATTTCTTCCACCAGATACCCTAAATTATCTCTCTCAAGTTCAAACTTCTGCAAATCTTGAATGCAGGAGCAAAATACTGCCATTCTCTTTGCTAAAACATAACAAGAGTCACCTCTGCTTCAATTTCCAATAAGTTCTTCATCTCCATCTGAGACCACCTCAACCTGGACCTTATTGTCCATATCACATTCAGGCTTTTGGTCAAAGCCATTCAACAAGTCTCCAGGAAGTTCTAAACTTTCCCAAATTTCCCTGTCTTCTTCTGCACCCTCCAAACTGTTGCAACCTCTGCCTGTTACCCAGTTCCAAAGCTGCTTCCACATTTTTGGATATCTTTTCAGCAACACCGCACTCTACTCATACCAATTTACTGTATTAGTCTGTTTTCATGCTGCTGATAAAGACATACCTGGGACTGGGAAGAAAAAGAGGTTTAATTGGACTTACAGTTCCCCATGGCTGTGGAGGCCTCAGAATCATGGCAGGAGGCAAAAAGCACTTCTTACATGGCAGTGGCAAGAGAAAATGAGAAAGATGCAAAAGCAGAAACCCCTGATAAAACCATCAGATCTCATGAGACTTATTCACTACCATGAGAATAGTATGGTGGAAACTGCCCCCATGATTCAAATTATCTCCCATTGGGTCCCGTGGGAATTATGGGATTACAATTCAAGATGAGATTTAGGTGGGGACACAGAGCCAAACCGTATCACTGGCCATGTGGTAGAAAAGAGGAGCCCATTTTCAGGGCAGGAATTCAAGCAAGCTGCAGAAATTTTCACAAGTGAAAAGGAGCCAAGCACTAACAGACAAGATAATGGGCGAAAGGCCTTAAGGTAATTTCAGAGACCTCTGTGGCATAACCTCCTATTGCAGGCTTCCTAAGAGGGAAGAACAGTTTCACGGGCCAGGGCCAAGGCCCCACTGCCCTGCACAGCCTCACAACACTATTCCCTGCTTCCCAGCCACTCCAGCTCCAACTATGGCTCAAAGAAGCCCAGGTAAAAAGTATAAGCTACTGCTTCAGAGGGTGCAAGTCATAAGCTTTGGCAGTTTCCACGTGGTGTTAAGCTTGTAGATGCACAGAGTGTAAGAGGTGAGCTTTGCTGTAAGATTGGAGCCCTCATTAGACACCCCACACAGACTCCCCACTGGAGGACTGCCTAGTGGAGCTGTGAGAAAAGGGCCACCATCTTTCAGACCCCAGAATGGTGGATCCACTGAGAGTTTGCACCCTGTGCTTGAAAAGTCACAAGAACTTAACACCAGCACATGATAGTAGCCATTAGGGCTGAACCCCGCATAGCCACAGGGGCAGAGTTGCCCAAGACTTTGGGAGCCCACCTCTCAAACCAGTGGGCCCTGGATATGGGACATGGAGTCAAAGAAGATTCTTTTCGAGCTTTAAGATGTAATGACTGCCCTGCTGGATTTTGGGATTGCATGAGGCCTGTATCTCCTTTCCTTGGCCAATTTCTCCCTTTTGGAATGGGAATGTTTACCAAGTACTTGTACTCCCATTGTAGGTTGGAATTAATTAACTTGCTTTTGATTTTGCAGGCTCATAAGTGAACGGGACTTCCCTTGTCTCAGATGAGATTTTGGACTTTGGACTTTTGGGTTAATGCCGAAACGAGTTAAGACTTTGGGGACTGTTGGAAAGGTATGATTGTATTTTGCAGTGTGAGAAGGATATGAGATTTGGGGGACCAGATGCAGAAAGATATGGTTTGGATCTCTGACCCTACTAAATCTCATGTCAAACTGTAATCTCCATTGTTGGGAGATGGGGCCTGGTGGTAGGTGATTGCAACGTGGTGGTAGATTTCTAATTAGCAACATCCTCATGGTGCTGTTCTCACCATAGTGAGTGAGTTCTCATGAGATCTGGTCATTTAAAAATGTGTAGCATCTTCCCCGCCAACCCTCCTGCTACTGCTCCTGCCATGGAAGCCATGCCTGCTCATGCTTCACGTTCTGCCATGATTGTAAATTTCCTGAGGCTTCCCCAAAAGCTAAGCAGATGCCAGCAGACTATTACACAGTCTCAGGTATTCCTTTATAGCAATGTGAGAATAGAGTAATATAAGAGCAAAATAAATCATTCAGAGATTACATTGCTGTATACAACCAAAATCAAAGTCAAAGTGCCCTACTCAACCAACACCATAGATTCATTTTCAGGAAAATTTCCTCCCCACAAAAAGTAAATTCAAAAACAGGAAGAAGTGACTTTTATATAGATGTGCAGATATAAACATAAGGACAAAGGAAACATAAAAATCAAGGAAATATGACACCTTGAAAGAAACATAATAATTCTCCAATAAATTAAGATCTCCAATAGATCTTAATAAAAAAGAAACTCCCAAAATCCCAGATAAAGAATTGAAGATACTGATTTGAAAGAAGCTCAGTGAGATACAAGAGAAACCTGAAAAACAATAAAAAGAAATCAGAAAAACAAATCAGTATATGAATGAGAAAAACACCAAAGCGATAGATATGTTTTAGAAGAATGAAAGATAAATTCTAGAACTTAAGAACTCATTGAGGAGAAACACAATGATAACTTGACAATAGACTAGATCAAGCGGAAGAAAAAAAAGTCTCAAATCCACAGATCTTTTGAAATAATTCAGTCAGACAAATATAAAGATAAAAATAATAGAAAAGAATGAGGAAAGCCTTCATGCCATTTGTGACACCTTAAAGTTACTGAAAATTCAAATTATCAGGGTCCCCAAGGGTGAAGAAAGCACAAAGGGATTAGAAAACCCATTTCATGAAATAGTAGATGAAAACTTTCTTTTCTTTTTCTTTTTTTTTCTTTTCTTTTCTTTCTTTCTTTTTTTTTTTTTTTTTTGAGATGGAGTCTTGCTCTGTTGCCCAGGATGGGGTACAGTGGTTCAATCGTAGCTCACTGCAACCTCTGTCTCCTGGGTTCAAGGAATTCTTCTGCCTCAGCCTCCCAAGTAGCTGAGATTACAGGTGCATGCAACCATGCCTGGCTAATTTTTGTACTTTTAGTAGAGATGGGGTTTCACCATATTGGCCAGACTGGTCTCAAACTCCTGACCTCGTTATCCACCTTCCTAGGCCTTCTAAAGTGCTGAGATTACAATTGTGAGCCACCACACCCAGCCTAGATGAAATCTCTTTAAGTCTAGCAGGAGATATAAATATCCACTTACTGAAAGATCAATGATCGCCAAGCAGATACAAAGCAAAAAGGCAGTCACCATGGCACATTATACTCAGACTATCTAAAGTCAAAGATAAAGAATTCTAAAAACAGCAAGAGGAAAGTGTCTAGTCACCTATAAAGGAAATCATATCAGCTTAACAGTGAATTGCTCAGCAAAAACATTACAGAGTAGAAGAGAATGGGCTAAAATATTCAAAGTGCTAAAAGAAAAAAAAAAAAAAAGGAACATGATATCCAGCAATATTCTCCTTTCTAAATGAAGAAGAAATAAAGTCTTTCTCAGACAAGTAAATACTGAGGGAATTTGTTACAACTAGACTGGTCTTATATGAATTGCTCAAGGAAGTCTTAAACCTGGAAACAAATGGACAAGATTTACCATCAGGAAAACACATGAAAGTATAAAACTCATTGGTAAAGAAATAACACAAAGGAAAAAGACACAAGACTCAAAGTGTACCACTACAGACATCTACCAAAACAATAAAGACGAACAATAACAGAAGAAAGTTATATATAAAACAACCAGAAAACAATTAACAATATGACAGGAACAAAGCCTTACCTAGCAATGATAACACTGACTGTAAATGGATTAAGTTTTCTACATAAATACATAGTATGAATGAATTGATGTTTAAAATGATCCAAATATATGCTCCCTTCTAGAAACTCACCTTACCAGTATAGGCACATATAGACTAAAAGTAAAGAGACAGAAAAAGATATTCTACACAGATGAAAACCAAAAGCAAGCAGAAATAGCTATACTTAGATAAAATAGGCTTTAAGACAAAAACAGTTCTAAAAAGATGGAAAAGGTCATTATATAATGATAAAGGAATACATCCAGTGAGAGATATAACAATTCTAAAAAAATCTAAATATATATGCACTCAATATTGGAGCACAAAGATCCATAAAGTAAATATTTCTAGATCTAAAGAGAGAGATAGATTGCAATACAATAATAGTGGGGGAATCCAAAATCCCATTGTCAGTACTAGATAGATCATCTAGACAGACAATGAAACCCCCCAAATTTAAATTGTACTATGGACCAAATTGACCTAATACACATTTATAGAATATTCTATCCAAAAACTGCAGAAGATTCTTTTCATTAGCACATAGAACATTTCCCGGTATAGCCCATATATTAGGCCATAGAACAAGCCTCAACAAATAAAAAAATGATAATAATTTCTACTATCCCCTCAGACCACAACAGAATAAAAATAAATCAATACCAACAAGAACTTTGAAAACATACAAATACATGAAAATTAAACAACATGCTCCTGAATGACCATTGGGTTGACAAAGAAATTAAGATGGAAATAAAAAAAAAATTACTGAAACAAATGAAAGTGGAAACAAACTAAAACCTGTGAGATACAGTAAAAGCAGTACGAAGAGGAATGTTCATAGCAATAAAATCCTGTGTCAACAAATTCCTGTAGAAAGATAACACGTTAACAACTTAACAATACATCTTAAGGAACTAGAAAAGTCAGAACACACCAACCCAAAATTAACATTATAAAATAAATTAAAAAGATCAGAGCAGAACTAAATGAAATAGAGACTAAAAAAAATACACAAGATCAAAGAAACAAAAAATTGGTTCACATTGGAGTAGTTCAACATTCCTTCATGATAAAAATTTCTCAACAAACTAGGCATAGAAGAAACATACCATGAAATAACAAACCCACACCTAATGTCATACTGAAGGAGGAAATGTTGAAAGCCTTTCCTCTAAGAACTGGAACAAGATAAGAATGCCCACCTTCGTCACGCCTATTCAACACAGTACTGGAAGTCCACCCAGGTCAATCAAACATAAGAAAGAAATAAAAGGCATCCAAGTTGGAAAAGAGGAAGTCAAATTATCCCAGTTTGCTGATATGATCTTATATCTAGAAAAATCTAATTGCTCCATAAAAAAATTATTAGATTTGATAAATGAATTTAGTAAGATGGAGGATACAAAATTAAGGTACAAAAATCAGGAGCATTTCTGTACGCCAGTGATGTAGCTGAGAAGGAAATCAAGACAGCAATCTCAGTTACAATAGTGCAATATGTATACACATGCATATATATAGATAGAGAGATAAACACATATACGTATATACATATATATAGGAATAAATATATACGAATAAATTTAACCAAGGAGGTAAAAGTTCTCTATAAGGAGAGCTACAAAACACTGATAAAAGAAATAGTAATTGACACAAACAAATAGAAAAATATCCTACGTTCATGGATCCTAAGAAATAGTATCATTTAAATGACTCTACCATCCAAAGCAACCTGCAGACTCAATGCAATGCCTATCAAAATACTGACATCATTCATCACAGAATAAGAAACGAAGAAACGGCAAGCTTAAAGCAATTCTGAGCAAAAAGAGACAAGCTGGAGGCATCACATTACCGGACTTCAAAATATACTACAAGGTAACAGTAACCAAAGCAGTATGGTATTGGTATAAAAACAGATACACAGACTAATGGAATAGAATAAAGAACTCAGAAATAAAACCACATATTTACAGTCAACTGAGCTTTGACAAAGCCAAAAAGAACTTACACTAGAGAAAGAACATCCTCTTCAATTAATGGTTCTGGGAAAATTGAATAGCCACATGGAGAATGAAACTGGACCCCTATCTCTCACAACATACAAAAATCAACTCAAAGTGGCCTAAAAACTTAAACGTAATATCTGTAACTGTAAAAATATGAAAAGAAAATCTAAGGAAAACTACTGAACATTGGACTAGGCAGAGAATTTATGACTAAGATCTCAAAAGTACTGGCAACACAAACAAAAATAGACAAATGATACTTAATTACACTAAAAAGCTTCTGCACAGAAAAATAAACAATCAACACAATGAAGAAACAACTTTTGAACTGGAGAAAATATTTTCAGATTATTCATCTGACAGAGGACTAACTTCCAGATCATATAAGGAACTCAAATAACTTAGGAAAAAAAAAATGTTCCCATTTAAAAAAAAAAAAAAAAGGAAAGTACATGAATAGACATTTCCCACAGGAAGACACACATTCAGTCAACAAGTATATTAAAACATGCTCAATATCATAATCATCACGGAATGCAAGTCAAAACCACAATGTTATCATCTTACCCCAGTCAGAATGGCTATTATCAAAAAGACAAAAGATAATAGAGGTTGGCGAGGATGTGGAGAAAAAGGAACTTTTATGTACTGTTGGTGGAAATGTAAACTACTAAAGCTACTATGGAAAACACTATGAAGATTTCCAAAAAAAAAAAAAAAAAAACCCTGAAAATATATTTATCATTTGGTCCAGCAGCTCCACTATTGGGTATCCACCCAAAGGAAAAGAAATCAATATATCAAAGGGATTCCTGCAGTCAGATGTTTATTTTGGCACTATTCACAATAGCAAACACATGGCATCAATCTAAATGTGTGCCAGTGGATAAATGGATGAAGAAAATGTGTTGTATACATGCACAATGAAACATTATTTGGCCGTAAAAGTAATGATATCATGTCATTCGAAGCAACATGGATGGAATTGGAGGTCATTATCTTAAGTGAAATAAACAAGGCAGAAAAAGACAAATATTGCATGTTCTTATTTACATGTGAAAGTAAAGTATTTGATCACATGGAGGTACAGAGTAGAAAGACGGATAACAGAGCCTGTGAAGAATAAGTGGCAAAAGGAGGATGAAGAGAAGTGGGTTAATGGGTACAAACATACAGTTAGAGAGAAGGAATAAATTCAATGTTTGGTAGTAGAGTAAGGTGACTATAGTTAATACAAATGTATTGTACTCAGGTGATGTCCTCCCTAAATGCCTTGACTTGATCACTGCGCATTATATCCATGTAACAAAGTTTCACATTTATTCCATAAATTTGTTCAAATAAAAGAAAGTTTGTCTTCAAAATCACATACAAAAGAACCTCAGACAATTAACTGAAAAATTAGTTTTCTAGTGGATAGCTGGTCACTCCTGCTTGCTGTCATAATAAGCCAATTCTTTGGAGTTTTTAAACTCAGGGACTTGATATGTAAATTATAGTATTTCATGAAACGGAAACATGAAAACTAGTATTGGAGGCAAATACTCAGCAACAATAAGCTTCCAGATTCTAATTTTAAACTAATTACATTAAGTTGGATGGCTAATCTAAGAAAATTAGCTCTCCCTCAATCATGTAATGAAATATAAAAAACAATCATTTTTTATTTTAATAAATGTGATTCAAAAATTATTATTAATACAAGACAAATGTGAAATAGAGCTATAATAAGAATATGAGTAAACACCTTCCCCCAAACAGATCTTGTAAAAAGACTGGATGCAATGATTCCTTTTAGTACTAATAATGTATGATTCTTTTGACAATGAACCCTTTTTACAGAGAATTAATTAAGATGTAAAAATGAAGTTTTAAACTTTGCCTTATTTTACAGTTCCTTTCACATCTTTAAAAAACACGTGTGTGATAATTTGATTTGATAATTTGGGCTACTCTTTAAATTATATTTAAAGTAGCATTCATCAAGTAAGGTATATTTATTAACATTTAGAAATGAAATTGTGAAAAATGAAGAAAATCAAAACAATGGTTAAACAGTTGACAGCAATTATATTTCATTTATAATAAAAATCAGCCATATCACAATAAATTCTCTGTTCTAGTTGTATTTTTGTAATTTAATCAGATGACTGTAGAAGTTGCATAAATATCAAATGTAAATAATATAACATGATAATACCAATAAAGTGAATTCCAGTTTTGTAGTATGCTAAGGTAGGCCTTCCTCTAAGTTCAAATTCTGTTTCTATCTAGCTTGTCACTCTGGGAAAGAAACTAATTCTTTTTGGCCTACAATTTACTTAAAATAAGATAAAAGGTTTGGTTCAAATAGGCCACACTTTATTTTTCAGATATTTAAAGTAAACTTTATTTTCAGATAATTTAGATTTACATTCAGCTGTAAGCAATAATACAGAGATCTTGTGTATCCTTTGTCCAGGTTATTCTAATGATAATATATTGCAAAACTATAGTACCACTCACAACCAGGATATTAATAATATAGTCAAAATACAGAATAATTTGATTACGACAAGAATCCTTCATCTTGCTGTTTTATAAGCACATCCTCTTCTAGCCTGCCCTCATCATTTCCTTAACCTCTGGAAAACACTAATTTTTCTCCATTTCTATAATTTTGCTATTTTAAGAATATTATAGAAATGGAATCATAGAGTACACAGGCTTTTGAGATAGACTTTTTGCATTCCCTAATCTCTGGAGAGTCATCCACATTGTTGTGTGTCTAATAGTTCATGCCTTTTAATTGCTAGGTAATGTTCTTCACCCATTTTCTGGATGGCTTGTAGTTTTGGGCTATTATGAATAAGCTTCTATAAATATTTGTGTATAGGATTTTGTGTGAACATTTTAAGTTTTGATTTCTCTGGGATAAATGTCCAAGTATTTCACAGGACAGTTGCATGTTTAGTTTCTTATAAAATTGCCAAACTGTTTTTCCTAAATGGCCATATCATTTTATATCTCCATCAGCTATGTGTGAGTGATGTACTTTTTCCCCATTCTTACCAGCATTTGGTGTTTTTATTGTAGCCCTTCTGAAAGTTCTGTAGTAATACCTTATTTTGATTTTATTTTGCATTTCCCTAATGGACACCAACGTTTAACATCTTTTCAAATGCTTACTTGCCATCTGTATATCCCCTTCAATGAAATGCATCTTGTTGTCTTTTGTTCGTGTTCTAATTTGATTGTTTTCATACTGTTGAGTGTTGAATGTTTTTTTACTAGTTATTTGTCTGATATGTGGTTTGCAAATACTTTCTCCCAGTCTTTTCATCCCCAATTTGATAAAGAACATCTAAACAAAATACAGATATTTTACTTTATGATAAAATAAATGAATGCTTTCCTCCTAAGACATGGAGCAAAGCACGTACACACAGAAAAATGTTTTCAAAAGTTCAGTGTATCATTTTCCCCCATTTTGATGTCAATGGATGTCATTTGGATGCTATGGATGTCAATTCTAAGAACTCTTTTCCTAGCCCTATATTCTGAAGGTTTCCCATGTGTTTTTCTCTAAATGTTTTATAGTTGTACTTTTTATATCTAAGTCCATGATGAATTTTCAGTTAATTTTTAGATAGAGTGTGAGGTTTAGGTCAAGGTGCATTTTATTTGCCTTTGAAAGTCCAATTGCACCAGCACTCTTTGAACAACAACAAAAAACAAAAACAAAGCAACAACAACAAAAAAACAAAAACAAAACAAAAACAAATAAAAAAACCCTCAAAACCTTCTTTCCCCTATTGCACTGCTTTTGTAGCACTGACAAACATTAGCTGGGCATATTTCTGTGTGTTGATTTACACGTTTGCTCCTCCATTGACCTATTGTCTATCCCTCCACCAAAACTAAAGTCTTCATTAGTAAAGGTATCTAATATGTCTTGAAACAGGATAGATGAATTACTTTCACTTCACTGCTCTTTTTTTGAAATTGTTTTAGCGATTCTATCTCCTTTGCCTTTCCATATAAAGTTTAGAGTAATCTTGTCTATATCTACAAAACCTTGCTATAATTTTGACAGGAATTGTGTTAAATCTATACATCAGTATGAAGAACTGAAAATAGTATCTCCATTTATTTATACAGTCTATCATTTCTTTCATCAGCATTTTGTTGCATATGAATTTTCAGCATACAAATTTCACTTCTTAGTTTAGACTTACACCTATGTATTCCACTTCTTTTAGCAATTGTAAATTTTTGTATCTACATGTTCACTACTAGTATACAGCAATACAATTGATCCATGTATGTTAATTATGTATTCTGCCACCTGGCTAAATTCATTTATTAAATCCAGAAATTGTTTTAGACTCAAAATTTTCTACATAGACAATCATGTCATCTGCATATAAGCAAATATTTCTTTTTTTACAATCTGCAAATTTCTTACATGCTTTTTTGTCTTGCTGCGATGGCTACAGCTTCTATGGCAGTGTTTCATATGAGCCAAGAGAGTGAAAAGCTTTGCTTTGTTCCATATCTAAGGAGGAAAGCATTCTTTTTTTTTTTTTTCCATAAAGTAAAATATCTGCATTTTGTTTAGATGCTCTTTATCAAATTGTGGAAGTTCTTTCTATTCCTATTTTTCTGAGAGTTTTAAACAATGAGTGTGTGTTCATTTTTTAAAAGTATTTTTAAAGCACTGATTGGTATTATCACATGATGTTTCTTCTTTAGATTTATCATGTGATTGATTACATCACTAGATTTTCGAATGTTGAGCAAAATGTGTATCCTTGGGACAAACTACTCTTAATCTTTGCATATAATTCTTTTAATGCATGTGATGGTTATTATTCAGCATCAACTTTATTGGATTAAAGGATGCAAAGTATTGATCCTGTGTGTGTCTGTGAGGGTGTTGCCAATGGAGATTAACATTTGAGTCAGTGGGCTGGAAAAGGCAGACCTACCTTTAATCTGGCTGGGCACCATCTAATCAGCTGCTAATGCAGCCAGAATATAAAGCAGGCAGAAAAACGTGAAAAGTCTAGACTGACTTAACCTCCCGGCCTACATCTTTCTCCTGTGCTGGATCTTCCTGCCCTTGAATATTGGACTTCAAGTTTTTCAGCTTCGGGACTATGACTGGTTTCCTTGCTCCTCAGCTTGCAGATGGCCTATTGTGGGACCCTGTAACTGTGTGAATTTAATACTCCTTAGTAAACTTTCAATATATACATCCTATTAGCTCTATCCCTCTAGAGAACCCTGACTAATACAATGCATTATTGGGTTATATTTCCTTAGGAATTTTTACATTTTTATTCCTGAGGAATTCAGATCTCTACTATTTGTTTGTTTATTTATTTATTTGCACTAAGTCTCGTTTTGGTATCAGAGAAATACTAGTTTCACAAAATGAAGTAGAAAGTGTTTCTCTCTCTCTTATTTTTCACTGGAATGGATTGTACAGAATAGCATTAATTCCTGTTTAAACATTTTATAGAATTCTCCAGTGAAACCATCTACACCTGGAGATTTATCTTTTAATAACTTTAAATTTATAAATTTAATTTCCTTTATAGTTAGGCTATTAAAATAATTTACTTAATAATGAGTGATTTGTGGTAATATTGTTCCTAAATAATTGATCCAATTCATTTGTATTTTTGAATTTGTGTGTGTAAAGTTCTTTAAAGGATCCTCTTATTCTTTTGATATTCAGAGAGTCTGTAGTGAAATCTGCTGGTTCTCATTCTAAATATTGGTAACTTGTGTCTCCTCCCTCTCTTTTGTTCTTTGCCAAATTAATACAATTTGTGACTTTTATAATCTTTTGAAGAATCAGGTCTTTGCTTCATTGATTTTCTGTATTTCCAATTTCTTATTAATCTTATCTTCCTTCTGCTTACTTTGTGGTTTATTTTGATATTTTTGTTGTTCTGTGTACTTGAGATGGGAACATAGATTATTCATTTGAGACTTTCCTCTTTTCTAATGTTTTAAATTAGTTGTTACAAATTTCTTATCACTGCTTTAGTTATATCACACAAATGTTGATATGCTCTATTTCACTTTTATTCAATTCACGGAATTAAAAATTCATGTATGAATTGCTATTTGATGTATGGAATATTTATAAATATGATGTTTCATTTCCTAGCTTGTAAAGATTTTCTGGCTTTCTGTTACTGATTTTTAGACTGATTTCCTTATAGTCAGAGAAATGTTAAATAATTTTAATTCTTTTAACTTTTCAAGATTTACTTTATGGTTCAGGATGTGACTTAATTTGGTACATCATCCTCAAACACTTGAAAATAACATACATAATGTTGTTGTTAGCTGAGGGTCTCTGTAATTGCTCATTAGATCCCACTGGTTGATGATGTTGAGTTATTCTATATCCTTGATGATTTTCTAATTATTCTATAAATTTGAGGGAAAGTACCAGTAAAATTTCTGACTATACTTGTGTATTTGTCTATTTACCCTTTTAGTTCTATCTGTTTTTGTTTCTCATTTTGCAGCTCTATTTTTTGGTAATATACAGTTAGAATTACCATATCTTCTTAGGAACTGGTCCCTTTTATCACTATATGTCCCCCTCTGTCTCTGGTAATTTTCTTTGCATTGAGGTCTACTTTATCTGATGTAAATATAGTTACTATTGCTTTCTTTGAATAATGTTTGCATGAAAACTCTCTTTTCATTCTTCCATTTTTAGCCTGCCTATATCACCTATACCATTATGTTTGCAGTGAACTTCTTATAGACAATATGTATCTGGATTACGTTTTGTAATCCACCCTAACAACATATTTTAACTGGTGTAGACTATTTACATTTAATGTGATTTTTGATATGTTAGGGCTTAAGTACATTATTTAATCTTTTTCTTTTCTGTTACTTATCTTTTTTCTTTCTCTGTTTTCTTTTCATTGCATTTCTATGGGGTTTTAAAATGATAACATTTTAATTTCTCTATAGTGCTTTTAAGTGTATCTCATTATATAACAAGTTAGGGGTTGTTGTCAGATTCACATTTTATCTATATAACTTATCATAGTTACCTAGTGCTATTATTTTTCCAGTTTATGTGAGGTGTAGACACCTCACCTCCCTTTTTACATCCTCTCAACCTTCCTAGTTTAATATAATTGCCTTACATATTTCATATGTCCATATATGAAATCATGTCAGATTTTAAAATCACATCAGAAAGTATTTTTTTCTTCTATCATCAAACATAACTTAGAAACTAAAGATTTACTCACATGTTTGCTCATCTTGTTTTTTCTTTTCCTTCCTTATGCTCCAAGTTCCTGTTTTGTATTGTTTCCTTTCCATTTAGAGAACTTCCTTTAGCCATTCATTTAAGATGTCTAGTAGTGGCAAACAATCTTAATTTTCATTCATCTAATAATTTTTAAAATTTTATTTCCAATTTCTGAAGAATATTTTTCTGGACATAGGATCATTTGACAGATTTTTGTTTTTTCCATTACTCAACAGTATTATGTAACTTCCTTCTTGCCTTCATGGTTTCTGGTGAGAAATACACTGCCATTCACATTCTCTGCTATAGGTAAGTACTTGCTTATCTCTTGTTGCTTTCAAGACTTTTCTTTTGTCTTCAGTTTCAGAAGCTTGAATATGATGTGTCTTGGTGTGGAGTTATTTGGATTAATCCCGTTTGGAGATCACCCAGTATTTTAAATCTATAGGTTGATGTTCTTTGTCAAATCGGGAATGTTTTCAACTAATATTCTTGGAGTGTTTTTTAAGGGTGCTTATTTCTCTTTTTCCAGGACTCAGATGACACACAGATGTTAGATATTTTGTTATGGTCCCACAGTCCATGAGGTTCTGTTTTGGCTTTGTTTTTGCTGGTTTATTGAGGCTATAATTTTTGTGTTGTTCAGATTGGGCATTTTCTATTTGTCAATCTTCTAGGTCATTGATTCTTTTCCTCTGTTCTCTCTATTCTGCTGTTGAGCCTATACATTGAGTCTTTCATGTGGTTATTTTTCAGTATTCTTTATATCTTCTGTTTCTTTGCTTAGATTTTCTATTTCATTGATAAGACTTTCTGCATTCTCATCTGTTTCATGTGTGTTTGTGACTGCTCATTTTATTATGTTATATGATGGCTGTTCCAAAACCTTTGTCCTATAATTCTAATATCTCTGACATCTATGTGTTGGTAACTACTGACTGTCATTTCTTTTTTAGTTTAAGAAACCTGTTTCTTGGTACAAAGAGTGATTTTCATTTTATGAAATACTGGAAATGATTTAAATTTTCTGCTTTAGGTGGCTTCATCTGATGCAATTCCAGTATGAGAGTGAGGGTGGAAATGCACTGCTCCCTTATTGCCTGGTAAGTATAGAGGCTCAGCATTCTAATTTGGCAGGGCTGAATGTTCTCACTCCTCATATGGTCCTCACCATCACTATAGAAGAAGGAGGACTATTAATACAACATGATACTGTTAATAAAGTAGTGAATTCCAGTCTTGTGACATACTAAAAAAGGTTTCATCTTTCAAATTCTCAATTTCAAAGAAGTACTAAAAAGATAAAATACAATGAACAGATAGAGTAAAGGCCCCAATAAGAGCAGACGAACTCTAGAGGAGGCCACAGTTATGGGAGTAATATAGCATGTTGAGATAAATGTAGCAATGGGAATTAAGAGTCTTAGATTTTAGTCCTGATTCTACTGACTACTTAGTTTTGTAACTTTGGAAAACTTACTTCAACATCTCTGATCTTGGTTTTTTAAAATAGAAGGAGATTTGTATGAGATAGGCCATAACTTATTTCCCATTTTAGCACTCTATGATAAACTATTTAAAATAAGAATTACATAAGATGGCATATCAAAAATTCTACATACATATAACATCAGTGTTATAAATATAGTCATCATTATAATTAGCACTGATAAAACCTCATAGTTAAGATAGTGCAGGTATAACAAATTTTTAAGAAAACATGTCATTTTTCAGCTCATGAAGGTGATGCCAACTTATAGTTGGGAGATTTTCTGGGAACTTTTCAAAGCCAAGACTTCCTCTACCTACAGCAGAACAACTTGGTATACTTGATAAATATAGATTTCCTGAGCTTCAGCCCCAATTGATAAGAGTTTTTAAAAGGCATCCCGTATGATTTTTATGCACATTAATGATTGTGAACCACTGCTTAGGCTTTAGGAAATTATTTTCAGTCTTTAAGAAAAAATAGAGTAGATATGCTACATCCAAAGAGAACAAGCAATTACAGACAGTTAGGATGAAGAAGAAATGGGGTCTATGCTTTTAAGCTGGCAAGCTTATATTTTAAATATTAATTTAACAAATTTGGATAGGGATCAAAGAATATAAAACAAGTGGCACAAATCTATAAGAAGGCTAATATTTATAACGAACTCTGACTCTGAAACATTTCAAAATTTATTTCTATGGGTAAGGCAGAAAGAAGAATAACTGAGTTTACTGCTTTATGTCGGTGGTAAAAGGTTATAAATTATGTATAGAAGATATTCAACAAATATCAACTTCAATCTTCTCAGTCATAGAGAAAAGAATCTGTAAGCAATCATGGTTAAAAAGCACTTGAAATATGTAAATTATATGTAAATTTTATTTATTCATTCAACAGAAGTTCATATAAAATAAAATTCAACATCAATTTGAGCTATATAAAATGTCTTATTGTGCGCAAAATATTGTCTTAGATTGCTAAGCATCTTTTTCTGATGAAATGTTCCATAATGTGCACCAAATTCACAAAAGGTATTATGATGTCTAGTAGCTTAGCACATTAGCTTTCCTTTCTAGAGAACTACAGTTTAAAAAATAAAAATGATAACTTGTTCTATGTTTTGTAAGTTTTCAACGCGATCTTTTTCTTAAGGAATGCTTCATCGAGCACCTATTGTCCACTTGATGTAGGAGTCACATGAAAAAATAAAAAGGTATTTGTTCTCAAGAAGCTCAATACTGAAGCTAGATAAACAAATGACATAATAGCGATAATAATATTTGCTATCTATTTTTGACAGCAAGATAAATTAGCAAATAGATGAATTGTTTTATTTCCTACCTAAACCAATACAATAGTTGAGGTTACATGTTTTTCCTTCACTGCAGCCATCAATGGGTTTTCCTTAAGATTTCAGATGATTAAAGAACAGCTACAGGATTTAACATAGAATTTCATACATATAATTCCATTAACTTTCATTATATTCAGTTTTTTGGTTTGTTTTGTTTTTTCTTTTCTTGAGACGGAGTCTCACTCTGCCGCCAGGCTGGAGTTCAGTGGTGCGATCTCTGCTCACTGCAACCTCCACCTCCCAGGTTCAAGTGATTCTCCTGCCTCAGCCTCCCCAGTAGCTGGGACCACTGGCACGCGCCACCACATCCAGCTAATTTTTGTATTTTTAGTAGAGACGGAGTTTCACCATTTTGGTCAGGATGGTCTCGATCTCTTGACCTCATGATCCGACCACCTCGGCCTCCCGAAGTGCCGGGATTACAGGTGTGAGCCACCGTGCCTGGCCTAAGAGTTTTATATAACGAACATAAGGAACTACATTTTCAATGTATTGGAAAATCTTTTAAGGAACCATACAGATTATACTTCCTGGAGTTAAGAATATTTATTTTTATAAAATCCATCAGATTCTGCACATGTGGGGGAAACACACTTTTGCTCACCATTACTCTTATATTATGTGCATATTACTAAATCCTATTTGAGTTTAAAACTAAAATAGATTAAATTATTATAAAATAAATAAATGCATAACATAAGCAGGCATGACATTCTAATAAAATAAATTTGCATGTGAGTTTATGCTCATGAACATGAGAATTTCATCATGGATGACATCCTGAAGCATATTCTCATGACAAAATAAATCTATTAGTATAGCTAAGTATTTACAGACATTATTCATTTTCAAATACTTTACTAATGCCAGAAACTAGACAATTCCTGGCTTGTAAAACAGAACAAACCACCCTAAAACATCTGGGATACTTACACACTTTTCGCTGTCAAATACATAGCACAAATGTTTATTTGACTCAGAATCTTTGCATATGAAAGTGAATATCCTCTTGTCAGTTTTATCATCTGCACAAAAAGATATTCTATGAAGCTGGCAATTGTGTTGAACTTCCTGTAAACACAGATGGAAATAAACATAGTTGATGGGATTCTTTTTTCATTTTCTAAAATACTCATTTGTGTTAATAACATATGACTTTAAAAGTAGAACAATCATCTGTCAATCTTTGATTTTATAATTATGTATACTCCAACCTAAAACAAAGGCATAATGGATACAGATAGACCTCCTGATTCAGGATGAAACTAAGATATGCATTTCAATAGTGCTTAGCAAAACACAAGCATAGTACAAAATGATCAAAGATTTATGGCCTATCTGAGCTACAATAGCTCTTGAGAAATCATACACTTTAAACTTTGCATATTTACAGAGGAGAACAATGAGACCCAGAAAGAATAAGACACCAGCACAGTTTTACAGAATTACCAGAACTCTTTTAAACCAGAGGATTCTCATTTTATCTCACTGCTATTTACTAGCATTATAATTTAGAACACAGCCTTATCTGGATACAATTTCGTGTGAAACACACTATAATTTCATCCTTAGTAATCTTATTAAATTTTATTTTATATAATTTCATGGTTACTCATACACTCTTGAACCTTTTCTGTCTAGGAAGCTCATCTTTCGAACTTCTGTAGCATTTTTCATGAAGCAGTGAATGAATGGTATACATATCCAGACTCCATATCATAAAATCAAATCTGTTCATCAGTAGAAGGCAAATACTGCAACCAGATAGATATAGTGGCAGTATATATTTACACATGCACACACACAGACACACATATACATTAAATTATAAAACTTATAAAATAGCAGGTATATACATCATTAAAATAGAAATATTTATATAAAATAAATGTGTTACTAAAATTACTATTATTTAGTCAAAAGATGGGGCATTTGACACTTTTATATTCATATAGATCATCCATATTAATTATTCATTCTTCACAGTCTTCTGAAACATGTTGGAGGTAGAAAAGAAATTCAATGCTTTTTGATTATGACAAATAGAAAAATCAACTATTCCATTTTCTATTGTAGTCATAAATATATTTTCCTAAGACACATTGTAACACTAGAAATATCAATCAGAAACTCAGTTCACCAACATTATTGAGTGGGTGTTTTATAAGATTGGAGATGGAAGCAACTATAGTTTCATCTAAGGAAGGCTGGCTGAATATCCCCCCAAAAGCTTTATTTTAAGGTTGTAACTAGAAGAGTTTCTCTAAAGGTGGCTTCAGACAACCTGTAGCACAAATACCTGGGGTGCTTGCTATAAAAATTTTCACTGTTTTAACCTCAGTTGAATCAAAACCTCAGAGATTTTGGTCAAGATAAGAATCATTGATATGAAAAACTTAAACTTCTCAGTTCAGAGTTTGATGTGTCAGCTTGCTGAGATTTGCTCTAGTACTCTGATTCAAATAACTGCTCATCAGACTGAAAATGAATATATAAAATGAGATATAAAGGCTGGGCGCAGTGGCTCACGCCTGTAATCTCAGCACTTTGGGAGGCCGACGCGGGTGGATCACGAGGACAGGAGATCGAGACCATCCTGGCTAACACGGTGAAACCCTGTCTCTACTAAAAATACAAAAAAAATTAGCCGGGCGTGGTGACAGGCGCCTGTAGTCCCAGCTACTCGGGAGGCTGAGGCAGAATGGCTTGAACCCGGGAGGTGGAGCTTGCAGTGAGCCGAGATGGCACCACTGCACTCTAGCCTAGGCAACAGAGCGAGACTCCATCAAAAAAAAAAAAAAGAAAAGAAAAGAAAAAAAGAGATATACAAATGAATGCTAAGAGAACTGTCTACAGCAATGCATTCTTTCCCTGCATACAATGGTAAACCAAATGGTAAGCCAATAAAGAGCTGCTTGGTAAGTATGAAAATTAAAATGAGGAAGTATATTGTATGATCGTAATACTCACTGGCATTATTAGATAGCTTAATTTATCTGTTTAAAAGCAGAGGTAATCAATTCTAAGAAGAGGTGCTTGATTTACTTAGCTTTTAATGGTGGCATCTTTCCTTTCTTATACATAGAGCATTGATGGACAATGACCATATTTGTTTAAGACTATCTTCTTTCTGTATTTTGCCTATTAGAACAGTTTCCTTTCTTATTGACATTGTTTTGTTTTAATGACAATATAGTCAATGAAATAACAGCCCTCTGTTACACTATAGCTCCCAAATACTCACAGGAGGTCTACACCAGCTTATTAATTGTAAAAGCATGTTAATGATAAATAAAGAGAAAATATTACTGCTAAACACTATAGGAAAAAAATTCATTTCTCCATAGATGCGAGAAATTATGAGTAACATGCAAAACACAACATTCACTTAGCTGGTGCTGAAATCTACATAGTCTCTCATTTACTTACCCAACCAGTATGATCATAGAAAGTGGTTATGACCAGTGGTGAATCATCCTAATCTTTGCTTGGATTAGCAAAGGTATCTTCCTAAAACAGTCTAGGGAGCTGAAACCTGTAATTTCATTATTTTTATCAGTTATTTTATTATTATTGTGATGGACCACTACGAATTTGAAATGTAGCAATAATTTTTGGTAAGACAGGATAAAGAGACACAGGAACACAATAACCATAGTGAAAAACACTAGGCTTTCATATTAATGATATTTTATTGGAGTTGGAACAAAAAATCAGTAGATGTTTTTATCCCCAATTAATCTATCTACACCACCTGTTTCTAGCACTCTATAATCTTCATTTGGAGGACAAGTGAGAAAAGCAGAAAAGAAAAGGACTCAGAAAGAAAGATAGAGGAGCCAATTGTTATTGAGATTGCTTTCACTTAATTTTCACTTTCCATTTTCATTCATCCAAGTGAAAAAAAAAATAAAGATTCTATTCTGTATAAAGATAGTCCATGTTAGATTAATAATATATTTAAAAATCCTGTCTCATAGCTGTATGTTTAACTATAAATAAATTTATTTTAGAAGTATCACATTTGTTTTTTCTAAATATCAACATATATCTAAAATGAAATGATTGATTTTTTTGTTTCACTTATATATATGTCCTTGAATAGTAGTTCCTAAATGCATGTCCATGAATGCCTATGAATAGGTTGTATCCAAGAACTGAGGATTGTCTCTTTCTCTCTCTCTCACTACACACACACACACACACACACACACACACACACACACACACACAGAGCAATTGGCATTCTTAGGAATGTCTTGGGGACACTGGTGCTTTGTAAATCCCTTTTTTAGATTTCCTACATTTTTAATGCATTCAAGACATGGTATTTTATATATATGGGTAAATAGTCATATACTCTATATTCATATGTAACAGGGTAAATAGTCAGTTTTTCTACATTAATATGCAATATAATTGAATGTATAAAATATCTCAAGGATTTTTAAACTCCAAGATTTCTCTCCAGGTTTGGTAGGGATTAAAATAGAGATGCTTCTTTTTCCTTAAGAGTTTTAAAAACTCACTTCTGGGAATAGAATTCTAACAGGGCTCTTAAAAATTAGTTATCAGTGCTAAATGCATACCTCAGAAATTTAGAAAGATCACTAGTTAGCAATCGAATATCACACCTAGGGGAACTAGAAGAACAAATATCAACTAACCCCAAAGCTAGCAGGAGAAATAACTAAAATCTGAGTGGAACTGAATGAAATTGATATAAAAAAATCCATAAAACAATAAACAAACCCAAAAGTTAGTTCTTTGAAAGGATCAACAAGATCACTAGACCGCTAGCTACAAGAACAAAGGCTAAAGGAGAGAAAAGCCAAAGAAGTACAATGAGAAACAACAAAGGTGGTATTACAACTGATCCCACAGAAATACAAAAGATCCTCAGAGACTATTATGAACACCTTGAAGCTCACAAACTAGAAAATCTAGAGGAAACTGATAAATTTCTAGAAATGCATAACCTCCCAACATTGAATCAGCAAGAAACTGAAATCTTGAACAGAACAATATCAAGTTCTGAAACTGAATCAGTAATAAAAAATCTGTCAACCAAACAAAGCCCCAGAGCAGATAGATTCGCAGCCAAATTATACTATACCTACAAAAGAAGAGTTGGTACCAATTCTACTGTAACCATTCTCAAAAAACTGAGGAGAAGGAACTTCTCTCTAACTCATTTGACGAAACCAGCATAATTCAGATACCAAAACATGGCAAAGATACAGTGAAAAAAGAAAACTATAGGCCAATATTCCAGATGCACAGAGATGCAAAAATTCTCAACAGAATACTTGCAAGCTGAATTCCACAGTACATTAAAAAAATAATTCAAAACAACCAAGAAGGCTTTATTCCTGGGATGCAAGGTTGGTTCAACATATGCAAATCAATAAATACAATTCAACATAAAAACAGAATTAAGAACAAAAACTATATGATCATATAAACAGAAGCGGAAAAAGCCTTCAAAAAAATCCAGCATTCCTTCATGATAAAAATCCCTGCACAAACTAGGCACTGAAGGAACATACTTCAAAATTGTAACAGCCATCTATGACAAACCCACAGCCAACATCATACTGAACCGGCAAAAGCTGGAACATTCTCCTTGACAACTGGAACAAGACAAGGATGCCCACTCTCACCACTCCTATTCCACATAGTACTCAAAGTCCTTGCCAGAGGAATCAGGCAATAGAAAAAAAGAGAAGGCTTCGAAATAGAAAAATAATAAGTCAAACTATCCCTCTTAACTTACAATATGTAATATGATTACCTAGAAGATCCTAAAGATTCCACCAAGAGGCTCCTGCAACTGACAGTAAACAACTTCAGTAAAGTTTCAGGATATAAAATCAATGTACAGAAATCAGTAGCATTTCTGTACACCAAATAACATTAGAGCTGAGAGACAAATCAATAATGCAATCCTATTTACAACAGTCAACAAAAAAAAATAAAATACCTAGTAATACATCTAACCAAAGAGGTGAAAGATTTCTACCAAGAAGAACTGCAAAACACTGTGGAAAAAAAATCAAACATGACATAAACAAATGGAAAAATATTCCATGCTCATGAATTGGAAGAATTAATACTGTTAAAATGACCATATTGCCCAAACAACATACAGATTCAATGCTATTCCTATCAAATGACCAATGCCATTTTTCAGGGAATTAGAATTTTAAAAATTTTAAACTGCATATGAAACCAAAAAAGAGCTTGAATAGACAGAGCAATTTTAACCAAAAAGAATAAATCTGGAGGCATCACATTACCCGACGACTGTACTATAAGGCTATAGTAACCAAAACAGCATGGTACTGGTACAAAAACAGACACATAGACCAATGGCAAAGAACAGAGAATTCAGAAATGAAGCCACAAGTCTACAGCCATCTGATCTTGGACAAAGTCAACAAAAATGAACAATGGGGAAAGGACTCCCTATTCAATAAATGGTGCTGGGATACCTAGCTATCCATATGCAGAAGAACAAAAGTGGACCCCAACCTTTTATCATATACAGAAATTAACTCAAGATGGATTAAACAATGTAGTACCTCAAACTATAAAAATCCTAGAAGAAAATAATGTCAATGCCCTTCTTGATATCAGCTTGGTAAGGAATTTTTGTCTAAGTTCCCAAAAGCAATTGCGACAAAAACAAAAGTAGACTTGTGGAACCTAATTAAAGAGCATCTGCACAGCAAAAGAAACTATCAAACAGAGTAAACAGACACCTTACAGAATGGGAGAAAATTTTCGCAAACTATGCATCCAACAAACGTCTAATACCCAGGTTCTATAGGAATTTAACAATGAAACACACAAAAAAACAAATAACCATATTAAAAATTGAGCAAAAGACATGAACAGACACTTCTCTCAAGAAGACAAACAAGCAGCCAATAAACATGAAAAAATGTTCCACATCACTTATCATCAAAGAAATTCAAATAAAAACCACAATGAGATACAATCTCACACCAATCAGAATAGCTTATTAAACAGTAGAAAACAACAGATGCTGGTGAAGCTATGAAAAAAAGAGAATGCTTATACACTATTGGTGGGAATGTAATTTAGTTCAGCCTCTATGGAGAGAAGTTTGGAGATTTTCCAAGGAACTTAAAACAGTTACTGTTTTCCAGCAACCCTGTTAATGGGTATACATACTTGACATATACCCATAAAAAGACAAATCTTTCTACCAAAAAGACACATGCACTCGCATGTTCATTGCAGCACTATTCCTAATGGCAAAGACATGGAATCAACCGAGGTGCCCATTAACAGCAGATTGGATAAAGAAAATGTGGTACATATATACCACAGAATACTACGCAGCCACAAAAAGAACAAACTCATGTCCTTTACAGAAAATGGATACTGCTGGAGGCCATTATCCTAAACGTATTAGTGCAGAAACAGAAAAACAAATACTGGATGTTCTCATTTATAAGTAAGAAACATTGGGTACTTGTGGACATTATGATGGCAATAGTAGACACTGGGGACTTATAAAGGGGATGGGAAAAGAGGGTGTTAAGGGTTGAAAAATTATTGGGTACTGTGCTCACTATCTGGGTGATGGAATCATTCATATCCCAAACCTCAGCATGATGCAATATACCCAGGTAACAAATCTGCACATGTAACTCTTGAATCTAAAATGAAAGTTGAAATTATGAAAAACAAAATGAGCAGAAATAAGTAACAGAAAAAACAGAAATTAATTTTTAATATTAACTAGTAATTTACTATTATTAATTTAAATATTAAATATTTATTACTTTAATATTAAATAATTAAATATTACCAATTTAATCTTAAACACTAATTGAATATTAATTATTAATATCAATTTATTATTAAATATTAGTCTTAATAGGAAATCGAGACTTGTGGATAGGAAAGGAAAGGAAAGGAAAGCACTGGCATTATTGATTTTGGTAAGGCAATATAGGATAATGAAGTCAACTGGCTAATCATGTTGAGTTGAACCCCACCTCATTGATATTTTGTAAAGGAGGTTTAGGTTGGGGGAAGCACGGAGATTTGATATTAAAAGCTTAAGAAACAGAATTATATAATTGATAGGTTGTCATGTGATAAACTTATTGATAGAAACCTGAAAATACGATTTTCCAACAATAAAAATAGTATGTGGGAATCATCTACTTTCTTACTACCTTTCCCTTTGTTTTATGTTTTGATCACTAAACAGACCTTTTTAAACTTTTATTTTAGATTCAGGGGGTGCATGTTCAGGTTTGTTACCAGGGTATACTGCATGATGCTGAGGTTTGGGGTACAAATAGTCCCAGCACTGAGGTATTAAGCATAGTATACAACAGTTTGTTTTTAAGCCCTTGTCCCCTCCCTCCTTCTCCCTCTGGTAGCCCCCAGAAACTATTGTTGCATCACTATGTCCATGAGTACCTAATATATGTACCTACTTATAAGTAAGAACATATGGTATATGGTTTTCTGTTTCTGCATTAATTCATTTAGGATAATGACCTCCAGATGCATCCATGTTGCTGCAAAAGGACACGATTTCATTCTTTACTATGGTTGCATAGTGTTCCAATGATGTATGTGTACCACATTTTCTTTATCCAATCCGCCATTGAGAGGTATCTAGGTTGATTCCATGTTTTTGCTATTGTGAAAAGTGCTGTGATGAAAATGAGAGTGTATGTCTTTTTGGTATAAAGATTTGTTTTTCTTTTGGATATATAACAAGTATATTCAACCAGCAATAGGGTTGCTGGAAAATGGTTAACTATTTTAAGTTATTTGAGAAATCTCCAACTGCTCTCCACAGCAGTTGAACTAATTTACATTTCCACCAAGTGTATAAGCATTCCCTTTTCTTCACAACCTCACCAGCATCTGTTATTTTTTAACTTTTTAATGACAGTTATTCTGCATGGTGGTGATTGTATCTCATTGCGGTTTTGAATTTAATTTCTTTCATTAGTGATGTGGAACATTTTTTTCATGTTTGATGGCCACCTGTTTGTCTTGTTTTGAGAAGTGTCTGTTCCTGTTTCTTTTTCCCACTTTTTAATAGGGTTATTATTATTTTTTGCTTGTTCAGTTGTTTAAGTTCCTTATAGATTCTGGATATTAGATGTTTGTTAAATGCATAGTTTGCAATACTTTATCCCATTCTGTAGGTGTCTGTTTACTCTGTTGATAGTTTCTTTTGCTGTGCAGAGGCTCTTTAATTTAATTAGGTCCCATTTGTCAACTTTTGTTTTTGCTGCAATTGCTTTTGAGTCATCAATTCTTTCCAAAGGGCAATGACCGGAATGGAGTTTCCTAGGTTTTCTTCCAGGATTCTCATACTTTAAGGTCTTATATTTAAATATTTGATCCATCTTGAGTTAATTCTTGTATATAGTGAAAGATAAGGGTCCAGTTTCAATCTCCTCCATATGGCTAGCCAGCTATCCCAGCACCAATTATTGAATAATCATCTCCCCATTTGTTACTTTTGTTGACTTTGTCGAAAATCAGATGGCTATAGGTGTGCAGCTTTAATTTTGGGTTCTCTATTCTGTACTATTGCTGTACCACAGACTTTTTCTAAGCCCAGCTTAATTTTGGACCCTATTCACTTTAGTTTTTTCCTCACTCTACAGTATCATATGCTATTTTTTTTAAAGTTTGGTATTTCTGTCTTTATATTTACAAATATTTAAAGTTAAGGAAAAAAATTATCCTTATTCCAGGTAAATAATCAATGATCAGGAGATCAGGTATAAGGAATAACCTAATAAATCGTAAGTTATTGGTCAATTGGGTTTCATAAAGGTAGGTTTCTTCAAGTGGTCAGGAAGCCAAGGAAGAAAATCCAAACAGATATGATAGCCTAACTTTTGATTAAGTTTTTAACAGAGCTTTTCACATATCTTTCTTTCTTTTTTTTTTTATTTGAGATGGAGTCTCACACTGTCGCCTGTGCTGGAGTGCAGTGGTGCTATCTCAGCTCACTGCAACCTCCACCTCCTGGGTTCAAGCGATTCTCCTGCCTCAGACCCCTGAGTAGCTGGGATTACAGGCACCTGCCACCACACCCATGTATTTTTTTTTTTCTTAACTTTTAGTAGAGACGGGGTTTCGCTGTGTTGGCCAGGCTGGTCTCGAACTCCTGACCTTGTGATTCCCCTGTCTCGGCCTCCCAAAGTGCTGGGATTACAGGCATAAGCCACCGCACCCAGCCAGTTTACATATCTTTCATTGGAAGAAATAGTCTCATTTAAAAGGTCAGATGAAATCATGCAGGAAATAATAGAAAAAGTTGCAATACATACCCATATACTCTTCACCTAGCCAACTGGTAACATTGTGCCACATTTGCATTATATTTGCATTTGCATTACCTGATCCAATTTTGTCTCTCTTTACACACACACATACCCTATAAACATAAGTGGTAGCCATCTTGTAGTGGTAGTTAGTGGTCGCCACCTTGTAGTGGTAGGTAGTGGTAACCATCTTGTAGTGCTTTAAGCAATTAGCATTTTATGCATTTCTAAGGACATGCCATTATTAACCAGTGAATTCTAAAACCCAAAAAAAGTTTTCTCTACATAACTGCATTTAATCGTGTTTGTATTTTATAAATATTTAAACGTGATTATCAACTAACAAAAAATTTGAAACATGCCATATGTTCAATAATAGAAGAATAATTTGGTAAATTATGGTATATGAATGTGGTGAAATTATTAGAGTTTAGAATGCACCATAGGTAGATTCAAATACAAAATGACAGGAACATACGAAAACGATACATAATGTATATTATCAGCTTTATATATTTCAATGTGTGCTGTGACAAGCCCCAAACCTTCAGATAAGAAATTGAAAATAATATTAATTACACATACACACACAAACATATACACACACTCTGAAACAGCTATCTAATTCATATGATTTAGAAAAAAATCTTTCAACATAAGCATGGCCTACAAATACCCTATTCTGACTGGACATTTGCCACTATATATCCTTTTAATTGTGAAAAGAAGATGTAGGAATAGGATTTTATTTTTCATGACATGTAAGACGACACTTCATTGCTACACTTTTGATTGAATCATCCTTTTGTAACTTATTGCTTCCTTGGTCTATTGTTCTTTATGTAACTGCTAATTGCCTAATGAATTTATCTCATTCATACCTTGCTTTCAATTGCCTTGTTTCCCAGCAAACTACAGATATCCCAAATGCTTGAATCAACCTTCTACTATCTTTTCACCATTTCACTTTTTTCATTTCAGCCACCTTACCAGTAGTTATTTTAGGATCCCCATAACTAAAGTAAATCTTCACATCTTTGTTTGTAATTGAATATTGAGGGTGAATAATAGAGAAGATTAGACCAGATAATTGTGAGAGGACTTGAATTCGTGTCTTGGGAAGTTTGACAGAACGCCATTGTTCTTTAATATGGAAAGCTGAAGGTATGCCATTGAGCTTTACTACAGATTTCCACAGTCAGAGGTTCTGATTCTGGAGGCAAATTTGGAGCCTTAGAAATTACATTTGGAAATGCCTCAGGTAATTTTTTTGTAGATATTCCATAAGCTACAATTTGAAAATGAGGCCTACTGCATTTAGCCACTAAACTATGCACAACAGCAGATCCCCTGCAACTTTAATGTGCATATGAATCACTATGTTTCTTCTTTAACTGCAAATACAGATTCTGTAGGTCTGTAGCAGAGCCTGAGATTCAACATTTCTAACAAGCACCCAATAGATGTGATTGCTGGCGGTCCACAGGCCACACTTTAAATATCCAGTTGTTGCTGGGAACTGGAATTTACATAGATGAAGGTATCAAAGATACTTGCTGGACTAGAGAAAAGTTGCAGACCTGTGGGAAACATTTTTATAATCTGTTAACAGGCCAGAAGTTCCTCTTTTGGCTTTTATATTGAATTAATTTGTCAATATGTATCTTACGGTGTTAGAAGAATGCTTTAACAATATGTATTTATAAAATAATTGGAGTTAAATATTAATTTTTCCAAATTGACTAACATAGTCTTATGAAAATTACTAAATGATAACTCTGAGGCATTGTGAATAAAGTACTTACTGTATTTGTTTACTAAGCCTGCCATAACAAAATTCCACTGACTGGGTGGCTTATCCAACAGGAATTTATTTTTTCCTAGTTCCGCAGGTTACAAGTCCAAGATCCAGGTGTCGGTAGGTTTGGTTTCTCTGGGGCCTCTCTCTTTGGCTTGCAGATTGCTGCCTTCACTCTGTGCCTTCACGTGGGCCTTACTCCGAGTATACATATCACTGGGGTCTCTTCCTCTTTTTGTAAGGATACTAGACATGTTGGATGAGGGCCCCACCCTTAAACTCTCATTTAACCTGAGTTACCTCTTTGAAGGCCTTATCTTCAAATATAGCCATATTAGGGGTTAGGGCATCAACGTAGGAATTCTGGAAGGAAACACTTTAGTCCAACACAAGTACCTGTTAATGAATTTGAATCCAGAACAGATTATATTTTAAAATATTTAATTTGCTTTGAAGGGTCAGAGGCCCTTAAATACAAGAAACTTAAGTTTACAGTGTGTTATGGGCTGAATTGTGTTCCCCAGAATTCACATGTTGAAGCTCTAATCCCCAGCACCTCAGAATGAGACTGTAGTTAGAGTGCTAAATTAAATAAGCATGAGGCCATTCACCTGGGGTTGTCTCTGTTTTTTGAGTTCCTAGACAACAAACTGCAACCTAACTAGTACGTAAATAAACTGAACACTAATTTGGAAGTAGAACACACAGCTAAGTTTCAGCCAATTACAGGCAGCCAGCTCATCACAACATGTCCATATAAAGTAGATGCCTTGCTGTAGCCAATCAGGTGAGTTGTCACTTTGATTTTGTGTTCAGCCTATAAAAAGCTCCATGTTCACGCTTCTGGGCAAAGCTTTCTGAACATCTTCTGGTTTCAAGTGCTGCCTGCTTCATGAATCATTATCTGTTCAAATAAACTCTGCTAAATTTAATTTGTCTAGTTTTTCTTTGAACAGGAGATAAGGCCTTTAAAAAGGTAATTAAGTTAAAATGAGGCCATGAGTATGGTTCCTAATCCAATTTGATGAGTGTCCTTATAAGAAGAGACACCAGACAAGTGTGTGCACAGTTGGATGACCATGTGAAGAGGCAGCAACAAGGCAGCCCTCTGCAAGCCAAGGAGAATGGCTACAGAGGAAATCAACTCTGCTGGCATCTTGATCTTGGAACTCCAGCCTCCACAACTGTGAGAAAATATTTTCTGTTGTTTAAGTCACCCAGTTGTGGTGTTTTGCTATGGCCTTCCTAGAAAACTAATACACACTGATTACATCTACAGGAAATAAAAGTCAATGCAGAATATTTTAATAAGCAACACACAGCTTTTATCTTCTTTCATACTCAGTGAACCACACTGTATGCATTTCTTTCACATTTCATGAAAAAAAAATTCCTAAATACAAGTCCAAACACTGCTGAATACGCTTAACATAAGTTATTAATATTATATCCCAAACAAGCTGAAGAAAAGATCACTTATAACGCAATTCCAAAAGTTGTTTTCACTTCTAAAAATCCTAGAGTTTCGAAGTGCCATTAGCTCAGAACTAAACAGTTCAGGGTGGCAAAAATTATTAAATATTTGTTAAAGTAAGAATATAATTGCAATTAATTAAAGATTACCTCTAACATTAAAAAATAAGCCTTACCTTTGTTTTGGGTTCTAGAATTTTTACTCCATAAATTGATATTTGCAACTCCACTTTAGGAATTTTCTGGCCTTCAGATTTCTTGATATGTCTTGCAAACTACAAATGAAAAATTATTCACAAAACTGCAATTCTATTTCTATAAAGAACGAACAAAAATAAACATACATTTGGAGTTCATATTCAATTTCAGACTTTAATTAAGTGAATTTTTGCCAAGTATAAAGCATTTTATAAAGATAGTCTCAAAATATTTAAAAATCATAGCAATCAGCCATTATAATTCACATTGATTTTCAGCAATTTTTTTAAATTAAGATTTTTAATGCACTTCTTTCATGGTATTTACAAAAACGTATTCATACCAGACAGCTGAGGAAACTCAAAATACTTTGTGGGAAGATGTGTAGAGATCAGTTTGTTTTTCTGTGAATCTTTTGTTGTTATTATCTTCACAGAATTAGCAGTTCATCAGCTGTTGAATATGCCCTCTTTGCCATTTCTAGATATTTACCTAGTTTGGAACACTATTCTATCCAACCACATCAATACATAAAAAGAAGCAGATTACCATGTCCAAACTGAAGCTAAGAATTGAAGTAATTATCCCAGCTGAAAGACTCAGGTATAGAACTAGACTCAGTCTAGAACTACACATATAGTGAGTATCTTGAAAGCACAAATTTTTTTCAATACTTTTGTAGTAGTATTTATTATATTTTCTCACTGAGTTACTAGGTGTATGTAAATGCTTGTTCAATTCTGTTATAAAATCAAAAAGAAAATCAGAATACTCATGTGCTTAGCAGATGGAGTCTCTGCCTCTCTCCTAGCATTGCTTAATTTAGTGGGGGAGAATTTCAGGAGCCCAGCTAAACTTGAATATTAAACAATTAATATTCTTTTTAAAAACTTTAATTTTAAAATATAGGCACAAACACAACACACACACACATATATATATACTATTTAGTATACACATAGCCCATGCAACATTTGGAACATATTTGTACTAAAAAATATTTGTCTGAAATTCAAAGTTTACTAGGCGTCTTGATTTTAATTGACAATTTAACTCTCTCCCTACATTCCTTCTCTCCTCTGCAATCACCCCCACATCCAACTTTTTCTTTTTAAGAAATGGAAAGAAAACTATTAGAAGAAATAATTTCTCACCCCTCTTCTAGTGCTTCAAAAAGTTATTTCCTAGTGTACCTTTTTCTCTCTAAGGATATAGATCATCCTAACTTGACTCAAAATTGATGACATGTAATGCAAGATAGCGTTCCAGTCCTCTTGTATGTCATAGTTACTTGCACTGTGTATTTCACTGTAATTTAGGGCAGATGTGAATACACATGGCATAGCCACATTCTGGAGCACAGAGTGATTAAAAGTTTTTCTCTCTTTTCATGGCTTTGCACTGCCACAGAGAATAATACAATTAACGCATATATGAATGCCTTTAAGTGTCTGCCTTCCTATCCCAGGGGGTACCATTTGTTTTATTCCATTTTGAGTGGTATAATTTTTCCCCTTGCTGTCTATCTTGCTCTATGAACTTAGGTTGCTATTTTTTGTATTCAGCAGTCTTACTGCTGCACATGATACAACTAACTTGTGCCAGATACTTTTCTTTTTTGTCTTGTATAAATTTATTTTGCTTGAGTGTAGATCTTTAAAAATTATCCCAGCTATCTCCCAAAGAATGTGGATTAATTTTGTTTATTTTCACTTCATAATCTCCTTATATCAGCATAATTAAGCAATTTGAAGGTTTTCATATAGGAAGGCTTACAAAATAAGTCATCAGCTCTCCACCTATGTGAATGCATCTGGATAAAGCAACTCTCACTATCAGCTGCAGAAGCATCCTTAGTTCTGTTGTTTTCCTAAGTTCTGTTGTTTTCCAGAAAAAGACAAGAGCATGGCTTCTGAAGCCCCTTCCACATCCAGACTCAACCATTCCTGTGACCTCTGACAAGAACTGTGCAATCTTTAAAATTTTTTCCCACTGAAACATCTACCACAAAGCAACCACTATTATTAAACTTAACTATTGAGAAGGAAAGAAAGAATGGAAGAACTAGAGAAGGGAAGGAAGTAGGGGCTGAGGTAGAAAAACAAAGTGGAGAGGTAAGAAGGGAGTGGGGAGGAAGAAAGGAAGAGAGGGAAGAAGGAGAGAATGAAATAAAGAAAAAGAAAAAGAAGCACATTTCTAAACTAGGTTTTCTGAAACTTTTCTCTCTTCTTCATAACAGGATGAATTAACTGTGCTCAAAACAGCTTCAGATTCATGCAATCTAATCTTCTTATTTCAAAGATAAGGATAGTAAGTCCCAGATAAGCTATGTACCATGGTCATAAAATGGGTTTGTAGGAATTAGGCCTAGTAACTAATTTTGCAGATATCCACTAAATAATCTTTTTCTTTTATACAACATATATTCTGCATTTAGAAAAGAAAATTCCCAGTTCTACCTTCATTCTTATCAATGTTTACACTGGTTATTGGCCTTGATTTTTGAAACTATGTTACACAACTCTCATGCCTAAAGTTATACTCATTCACTCTATATTTTTTTCAGTTTAATATTCTCCTTCCTGCCTCTCTTTGTTTTTTTCTAAAACTTAAGCTAACTGTATTCTATAGTTTGCATGCTCCCCTCTAAGTCCCTTTTGCTACTTACAGATTTCTTGCCTTCCTAATATTTCTAATTAACCTTAGGAAGATATGCTGATCAATCTACATAACACTATATTCTATTTTTTCCCTAGTTACTATTTTAATGTCAAAGCTTGAACAGTCTTTTTTGTAAATTTCTTTCAATTTTTGCTTCAGTGGATTTATTTCTTGGTAGATCTAGATGGATACAGCTATCTGCCATTAAAACTTGAATATAATAATCCAATAAAAATTATTCAAAGGAAGTGATGCATAAGCATTTTGGAGAATGACTGGATACAACAAATGAATATAACCAAGACTTTGTCATCATAACGTGATGGGGAAGGATGGAGTAGTACTTGAAATAAAGTATTTGGTTAAATATATACTACTGATAAATAGAACTATTAAAGAAAATTTAAAGGGAGCACAACTGAGTTTCAATATTATCATTACATAATTTCTATCCATTTCTCAGAGGACTTTTTAAAAAGTGAAATTAAGTAAACTACTAATGGAATATAGAGTATTAGGCAATAAAATTAATTTACTAATTTGGGCCTATTATTTGAAGCTACTATTTTTCTTTGGGGTTCTCATATTTATATTTTTAATTTAAAGTATTTCTAATAACCCTGCAGGAAATGAGCTATGTTTATATATAATTAAATTAAGCTCTAAATGTTTTATTAATTACATAACTGATTGTGAAGACAACATAGTGTTATACAACACAGAAAGAGTGAGTTCAAATGGAAAATCTACTAGGTTGAGACTTCACGAGGCTTGACAGCAATTCCCAAGGGCTACATTTTCTTGCAGTAATTTCATGTAACTTTAATTTAGTTGTAGCAGAGTGAGGGGATTTTCACTCTAAAACTGGATTCCAGGAATGCTGCCCACTGGGTATCTCCCAGGGAAATTGATAAACTTTGAATCTATATATCAATACTTACTTACATGTAAAAATCACAAATTGTTTATGAAATACATTGAGCCCCCAACATCTGTACTAGTTGTATTAATAAAAATATATAAATCACTATTAAAAATAAAATTTGTTCCAATAAACAGTGCTATTCAATACATCGAAGTCGAAAGGGTTTAAAATTACTACATTTCAGAAAATTTATTTGTTGTTGTTGTTTTTGTTTATTTTTTTTGTTTGTTTCTTTTTTGAGATGAAGTTTCCCTCTTGTTGCCCAGGCTGGAGTGCAATGGCGCGATCGCAGCTCACTGCAACCTCCGCCTGCCGGGTTCCAGTGATTCTCCTGCCTCAGCCTCCCAAGTAGCCAGGATTACAGGCATGTGCCACCAAGCCCGGCTAAAACATGATCAAGAAATAGAAACTGTTGAACATGATTAGAAAATAAAGAACATATTTTGATATGGTATCTGAACTTTAAAAGGTTAATACTTACAAAAATAATTATATTTATAAAAGAAAAATTTATAAACTATAAATTCTCTAAAAAATGACAGTGTAAAAAAGTCAAAGTTTTAAAATTTTGTGAAAACTAAGCAGGCATCATTAAACACAGAAACACGAAAAATTCATATTGATAATTCTTTAATTTCTCCATCAGATTTTATTCTTAAATTTTAAATTCTTGTTTAATGTCAGAAGCCATTACATTAATATTGCTGAAAAAGGAGTAAATATAAATAAAATGTTACCTTACATGGTAATATAAAATAAATAGTATAAAGTAAAGTAAGTAATATAAAATAAAATAAATTATAAAATCACATACTGAATTATATAAATTTTTTTAAAGCAGTCAGAATTCATATGTTACAGAAAAAGAAATAGGAAATTAAAATGGAGATGTGTACGTATGATAAAAGAGCAAGTTTCTTTTTTTCTTTATTTTAGTAGAGCCACACCACCACCTACTGGCCATTTCGAACCAGTAGAGCCGGGTTTGACATTTAAAAAATATTCTTAGTATACTTTGAATTGTAGCTTCTGACCCTTGACACACACAAAAAAGCAAAAAATAAATAAATAAATAAAAAGTATTGTTTTATTCATTATCATTCGTGTATGAATCATTACCCTTAGATATACTTTCCTGATATACAAAATGTTTGCAATCAGCACAGTAAAATTGCTTATTAAATACAAACTTATTTTGGAAGATATTTGAGAAACAACAGCTTCTATAAACTAAGTGTGCATTTTTAAACTATACTACATAATTTTTTTTACCTTATTGTAGGTCACATTCTTTTATTAACAGAGTACATTTCTAAACATGCAACTCCACAGAAATACATATACAATCCTTCAAAAATATATGTAAACTAGCCATTGTTTAGAAAGCATTTGATTTCAAATATGTCTTTACATTTAATCTATTCATTATTCAATTGAACTTTTTTGGTTTTCCATTTGGGTTGACTGAACAACCTACAAGGCATAAAGAAATACTACGTGTAAATAGCATTGTTCTTTCATAAAATATTCTGATTGAAGTTGGATTCATGCCCAGAATTTGCAACTTTTTGAAAGCATTTAAATAGAATCCTATTCTAATGTTGTCCATAAACTGTGAGCCCTTTTAAATCTTCTTTTGGATTGATTAAAACTATTGGCCAATAAAAGGCAAATCTAAATTATTACCTAATGAACGGTGGAAATAAATAGTTGGCTAATCCACTTTTTTCCCAAATGGGAGCGATATTATCTTGGGAGTTTTCAGTATATTTACTTAAAAGGATTAGTAAAATATTTTCATATAAAATAAAGTGGATAAAATATTATTGACCTTTATTTCTTTATCCAGAATAGAAGCCATGCCAATTCAATTATTTCTCATTTTAAACACAGAGTGGATTCCACCAGATATGACATTCTCAAAGCAAAGTAATACCATTTAATGTCTCTGAGTTTGCCTGGCACACTCAGAGGTCTAACCCTCCTTTAGAATAACTGGATGGTCCCTAAACCAAATAAAGTTAGAGAAGGGTTATTTCTCCAAAAATGTGAGAGCGACTATAAAGAATAACATTAATTGTGTAAAAAAAAGTAGCACTATATATATTTTCTTATATGATAAAGCTGAGAATTCTGTTGAGGAGTTTTTTAAATTTTAAAATCTCAGGGAAACAATGTCCTTCGAGATGTGGAACAATTAGAGAAACATGGTGTGTGGCATCTTATATAAGATTTTCTCAGGAAACTTGTTGACTGGGATATGTGGGGTTGCTTATTAAATGTCTTTCTCTCCTCTCTTAGTTTCACCAGTTTCCCCATGGCTATTTATGGACATTGCCAGATCCTGTTGGACTTGTAGATTAGGACATATTTAACAGTGTCACTGCAAAATTCTGGTTGAAATCAACTCTAACTCCACATTTTTAACTGGTGGATATTATATCTTAGCCTTTAAATATAGTTGTTTTGCTATTACTAGCTTTTGATTTGGGACATAAGTTCACATTATCCAAGCAAAGTAAAGGCAAGCTATAAAACAAACATTCAAGACACACTGCCATAAAATATTATTTTTAGAAAAATATGAACAGTATGCCATATTTTTAAAACAATTTTGTGTACATGTTTACTATTAAAAATGTTTCCTTGATATGATTAATTTCTTCAATAGTTCATTTTTAATAGGGTGAAGCCATACCTGCAACAAAGTTATTCATGCTTTGATCTCCTTCAATCTGCTGAAAACGTGACAGAATCAATGTACTTGTAAATTATTTGAAGGGTTTTCCCTACCTTTAATTTCCTTACAGCATCTCTCACAACTTCTGTTCCTTTTGGCTGTTCCACTTCTGTACTGCCAAGAAACTGAAAATGGTCATTTGTGAGACACAGGCTTTCCTACATCATATATCATTGCATCATGTTGAACTATAAGATTGCATAATAGAATGGTTTAATAGTAATGCAAACTCACATTTTAATTAAATACAAATATTATTTTATATTATATCAAAATATAAATAAACTTTATCATTTATACTTACTGTCAATCAAAGTTTATTTTTAAAAACATACTTGTTTTCTAAATATTTTACTTGCAGATTTTTACTGGAAAGAAAACTGAAGTTATTTTATTAGGCCCAAGGGAATAACATTGATCTCAACCGTTAAAATTTAGTAAACTTATTAGTAATTAAAAATTATTTTTCATTCAAAGCATGTAATTGTATTTTGTTACTATATTTAACATCAATAGTAAATTTCAAAGTTTATAATTTCAAGTAAACATTTTTCTTTGTTTTCCACTTATGAGACTCATCTAACATGTAGAATTTAAAATACAAGCTTCTTTTAATAGCCAATATATACAACTAAGTAAAGTTATAGTTAGACTAAAGAAATAAAACATACATGACCTACAATTTTACTGTTTTAAATAAACCTGCAAGTAGTCAGTAAGTGATACGGTTTGGCTGTGTCCTCGCCCAAATCTCATCTTGAATTGTAGCTCCTGTAATTCCCATGTGTTATGAGAGGAAATTGGTGGGAGGTAATTGAGTCACAAGGGTGGGTCTTTCCCGTGCTGGTCTCATGATAGAAGTCCCATGAGACCTGATGGTTTTATAAAGAGGTATTCCCTTACACAAGCTCTCTTGCCTGCTGCCATGTAAGACATGACTTTGCTCTTCGTTCGTCTTCTGCCGTAATTGTAAGTTTGCTGAGGTCTCCCCAGCCCTGTGGAACTGTGAGTCAATTAAACCTCTTTCCTCTATAAATTTCCCAGTCTCGGGTATGTCTTTATTAGCAGTATGAGAACAGAATAATACAGTAAGTGTGTTTAGTTAAAACCTGACCGATCCATAAAAAGAAAAAAGTTTCATAATAATTATCACACTGTAATAAAATCTCTACCTTGGAGAGATATAATACCTCCTAAACAGAAGTCTAGCATCACTAAATGTTCAATATCAATTAGAATTGAAATATAGAGGTTTTATTCTAGAAAAATGTCTATATACAGGGAAAACAAACATTAAATTCATGAAGTATATGTAATTTTCCAAAGACTTTTTCTTTGTTCTTGTGACATACCACCAATTATAAGACCAAAGAGATTCACAAATTAATCACTTCTCCTATGTATAGACATAGGAGAATATGTGTTTGTAAACTCTACATTAAAGATTCCATAAGTGGAATCTTTTTCATGTATTAACTTACAGAATAGAAGGGAAAATATAGTAACATCATTTTATCTCTTATTCCTTCCTTCATTCTTGAAAAAAAATAACCACTAAGGAAATTAGAGTTTTGATTTTCAAAATGGGCTCACTGCACAACTGGCATGAGAATTACCTAGAGAGTTGGTTAAAATGTAAAAATACATGTTCGTTGGTCAAATAAATCATAATCTTTAGAGGTAGGGCAAGTGAATTATATTTCTAGAAGCACTGCAAGTGATTCCTTGTACCAAAGTCTAAAGAACAGAGTTAGAAACAGTTAACAGGCCATGCGGATAGTGGAAGGTAGGTACAAACGTGAGTTGAAAATACAGGCAATAACTGGTGTTCCCTTTCCGAAGAACTAATGGAGTATAGAGAGTAAAGCTCAGTTGCACTGAGGCAAAGAGAAGTTTCACTTTTCAGATTCTGTAAGGTACAACAGTTCCTTTTTCTTCTTTTTTTTTTTTAGATGGAGTCTCGCTCTGTTGCCAGGCTGGAGTGCAGTGCTGCAACCTCAGCTCACTGCAGCTTTCGACCCCTTGGTTCAAGCAATTCTCCTTCCTTAGCCTCTAGAGTAGCTGGGATTACAGGAACGTGCCACCACGCCCATGTAATTTTTGTATTTTTAGTAAAGACAGAGTTTCACCATGTTGGCCAGGATGGTCTTGATCTCCTGACCTCATGATCCGCCCACCTCAGCCTCCCAAAGTGCTGGGATTACAGGTGTGGGCCACCACGCCCGGCCAACAGTTCCTTTTTCTAATATGCTTCAACTATATCAAATTGTTAACAGGCCCTAGATAAGATATCAACAGGCTTTCAGTTTGCCCCACTGTGACCTGAAATTGTTGGTTGACCAGACATACATAAAAGACCAAAGTGAATGAGAAATTTTAAGCTGAAAAAGAAATGAAATCCTGCTACCAAGATCGGGAGACAGCCAAATCTATTCCTGACACCAATGGAGCTGTCACATTTCTCCAGTTTCGGATGAGTGTTTTCAAACTTGATTGAATGACAGAATCATAGGGGGCGCTTTAGCCAGGTGCAGTGGTTAGGATATGGTGCTTTAATAAGCAATCTGTAGTTTCAGCTACTCAAGAGTTTGAGGCAAGAGATCTGCCTGGGTGCAGGAGTTTGAGGCCAGCCTAAGCAACACAGTGAGGCCCTGTCTCAATTTAAAAAAAAAAGAGAGAGAGAGAGAGAGAAATAATCATATTGGAAGCTATAATCTTATTACCAATGCCTGCAAGTCTGATTTGACTAGCCTGAGTCAGAATCAGGCCATCTATATATTTTAAAGCTCCCTAAGTGATACTAATGTGCCACCAGGTTTGAAAAGCACCATTTCAGATCATCCAGAAAGGAAGAAGAGTTCAAGTAGCTGAGGAGGATTTAACATAATAGAAACTATTTAGTGCTGAATACATCCCTGGGGTAAACTGTTCTCAACTTCTCTGAATTTATCATATCACTGTGATTAGGGGATGGTCTAGTAGTAACAGGAGCAGAGGAGCAAAGGTGGATCCTTTATGGGGAAGTAACTATTGAACTAGAAGAAGGAAAGGTCTGGTGTGTCAGTAATAGACTGTAAGTTTTACTGGCAATATTTCTGAAGGAATATTCATACTTCAGCAGGAATGGCATGAGTCAAAAGTATTATATGCAAATAAGGCCATAGGGGAAAAGTATGGAAGAACTCCAAGTATATTCAAAATGAATCAACCTCTAGCTGTGCTCCAGGAACCTTTTAACATGTTTCTTTCACACTAGCTTTAATGAAATCCTTTGAGTAATGCAACACTGGGAGAAGCCTTGAGTGATGGTATGTATTAAAATATATCTTAATATGGAGTACTCTACTTAACCCAACTTTTTCTTATGTAATGTTAGAAAACCTATATGACAATCATGCTAAAACTAAAAAAAAAGTTTATTCCTTATACTTCCTGTATTTTTTTAATTATAAAAATCATGATACATAGATTAAATAATTCATATTTATATGCATTTCTTACGCCTATCTAAAATATTTATAAAACTCTTAGATATGAGGTAGCATGTTAGAACAAGCTCTAGATTTAGAATCTGAAGATGTTAGAAAAGTCCCTGAATTTCTGCCTTGTCTGACTCTTTTGAAAGACAGAGATAATAATGCTGTTCTTCTCTCCTTATAAAATCATTCTAAAGAGCAATTGCAGTAAGAGATGAAAAAAAGAAAACCTCTTTAAACTGCAAGCTGTTCATGAGGGATTGCCATTCCCTTATCTGGTAATTGTTAGGGGAAGATATTAGGGTTTAGTGGACACAACTGGTGCCTGTTCAGTTCTCCTGGGATCCACTTTATCAACTCAGAGACCCATCTTCCAGTTTCCACATGCTTTGCTGGTAATGACTCACACTCAAGACCTCCAGAGTATTCCTTTTGGGCAATGAAGTCAAAGGCACCTTGCCGGTATTGAGAGCTAGAAGCATATGGGAGTTGTTGTTTTTTTTTAATCCCCCCCATACCCACACCACCCCATCATCACATTCCTTAGCCAACGACTGACTTGGCTAAGGAAAGTAAGCCAAGTCAAGTTTTGTACCTCCACAAGTTTTGTGGAGGTACAAAAGCCCAGCTTCTTTGTTTGGAGGTGAGATAAATGCTAAGGTATAATGTTATGATGCAGAGATTACCATGGAATTAGGCTAATGCTGTGGCTCCAGCTGATGTCTACTCTTCCTTCATTTCTTCTTCTTGCCGGCTCTGCTTTTTCTATTCATTTACTGATTTCTCCTGGGAGCACCCTCTTAATAAATCAATACACTTAAATCTTTTGCCTTGGGGTTTATTTCTGGGAGAAACTGGTCTAAGACACTGGTTAAAGGCTTAAATGCTTACATTCCAGGGACATACAGTCTAGTATATAAACCCATAAATAACTGTCCTAAGTGCCATCAAAAGTCTTGTACAAAGTATACGAACTTTGATTTTTATCTTTTCCACTCTTCCTGGTTTCTGGAGGGTGACTGTGACCAGGGAATTAATTCACCCTATTCCAACAGAAGAGTTGTTAACTAGCTGAAGAATTAGCAAAATGCTAGGCATGGCTGGGAGCAGAAGTGAGTCACCTAACTGACAAAGATACTAAGCAGAAGTCCACATGCAGAATTGAAAGATCCTCTAGACTCTTTTCTCAGCCTGGCTCCCAGGATACTAGCTGCTAATCTTATCAGCCTCCAAGCAGAAGAATTTTTCCCTGAGGAAAACAGACCAAGGAAACCAAGACAACCTATGCTGACAGTTAACGATTCCATGTGAAATAGGTGAGTCACCTGATCAGTTAGCAGATGACAAGCCCTTCTCAAGTATACAGAACCGCCAGTTGGCTTTTGAGTGAGTCAATCTTAAATATCAAAACACAGCAAGTATGTGAACATATTCGAGAAAAGCCTCTCACATGAAAAGACTGGGGGGAAAACAAACAGCAACAAAAGGAATGATTAGAAAAGTAGAGGGAGTGCAAGAAAAAAAAATGATGGTTAATACTCTACAGTCAATATAGATATACTGCATTCATAATAAAACCAGGATGCTAGTAAAAGTAGCACATAAAGAACAAAAGAGAATTGACAGAAATTTAAAAATATGACTCAGGCAATTAAAAAATCATAAGAATATTAAAAGATAAAGTTAGAAAAAATTACAAGAAGTAATTATTAAATGCTTACAATTTTTCAGGTTGTATTTTAGGAGTTAAGAATATAGCAGAGAGGTAATACATTCATTAATTAGCTATACTTCAAAACATACAAAATAAAAACATACAATGTTATCTGTTAATTAAAAAATAAAATTAATATTTTATTAAATGCACTGAAAAAACAAATTTCCCTACCCTTATGGAACTTACATCCTAGTGGGCGAGCCAAACAATATTAATATGAATAAGTGAATTATATGGTACTTTAGAAGTGGTGGAAGTCAGAGTGTGTGACTATGTCTGTTTTCTGTGTCATATCATTTTAAACAGGATGTTCAGAGGAGATGTCACAGATAAGGTGAAATGTAAAACAATCAGAAAGGTAGATATTTGGGGAAATGTAGGCCAAGGAAGGGAAACAGAAAGTGCAAAAGCCAGATATTTAAAATGAGATACAAATTACAACAATTGAAGAATTGGTCTAGAATTGTGTTTTTCGAAATTTGGTCCCAGGACTTGTAGCATCAACTACCATAACTAGGAAATTATCATAAATACAAATTCTACTCAATCAGAAACTGGGAGTGAGGCCCAGCCATCAGTTTTAATATCTTCTACAGGTGATTCTGATGCATGCCTAAAGGTGAGAACCTGTTTTAGGAGAGCCAACATTAAACCAAATAGAGTCCTAGAAAGAGAGAAGAGGAAAAACTAAAGGATAGAACACTATCAATCACTTTCCCAGAACCAAAGGTATAAATTTTCAGAACCAAAGGTATAAAATTTCAAATTAATGTTATATTAAGGAGTGAAAACAAATATACAAGCACAAATAGGCTTACCATCAAAATACTAGAGATTAAAAAAATCAGAAAAGATTCCAGAGAGAAACAAACAACAAAAAACAAAACAAAACAAAACCCAGAAATATGAATGACATCAGATATCTTCTTCATATCAGCAATAATGGAAGAAAGTAACTTCAAATTCTGAGGGAAATGATAATTTTGAACCAAGTTTCCAGGCTATGAGGAAAGAAAAATTCATACTGAGATGTGCAGAGGCTCAAAAAACTGCCCTGCCATGTCCCAGTTCTCAGTAAGAAAAGAAGGAACTAAAATAAAACAGAGTAATGAGCCCAGGAAACAGGGCAGATATGTCAGGAGGGTGTTGATGGCCACTACAAACATGGTGAATAAAAGCACAGCAGTACAACAGTTTATCCAGAATAGCACAAAATAATAAAAGACAGGAAAGCAAAATGCAGTCGCTTCAGTGAGGCTTAGGAGAAGAGCTAGAGAAGGTTTTGTTTTTTAGTATTTTCATTATAAATTTTGGAGAAATATTTGGCTATTTTAAATGGACATAGATTATTTGATAAAATAAAAATGAAATTAAGCCCCCAGAAGGTGACATGTTAATTTTGCATATGCTCATTTATTCCTTAAAATATTTTTGAGTATTTAATATCAGTCTAGCATTTACTAAGTGCTGGGTAGAGATCAGGTCCCTGTATTCATGGAGGTTATCCTAATGAGTGTGTGTGTGTGTGTGTGTGTGTGTGTGTGTGTGTGTGTGTGTGTATCTATGTCTATTTTATGTCTAGATCACAGACACACATATTATATTTTGATCACACAGATGGACTGGGCAGAGTGTGGGTAATATTTAAGAAACAGTCGTCAGTTCTCTTTAAAAAGGTGGCATATTAATGACATGTAAGGAAGAAATGAAACATACACTCAAGCATATTGAGGTTAACATGACTCTGATGTGTTCACTAGAGATACCAGACTCAACAATTGAGTATACAGCACTGGAGCCTGAGGAAGAAGAATTCTGAAGAGATCATGTGGATTAAGGAGATCCTGGCACGAAGGTCTCAATGGAAGGCTGAGAGATTGAAAAGAGTGCCAGAATCCTGGGTCCTCAGGTAGCTGCCATATTTCAGAGGGAGATGGAAGAGAATAATGCTGCAAAGGGGAATAAGATGAGTGTTCAAGGAAACGGAAGGGGAATCATGCAAGTGAGACATTAATACTCCTGAATAGGGTTGCCAGATACAGCAAATAAAATTACAGGATGTCACTGATGGTGGGAATGTAAAATGGTACAGCCAATCTGGAAAAAAAAAAAAATGGCTTGGTAGTTTCATTTCAAACTAAACGTGGACTTACCATATGATGCAGCAACTGCACTCTTGAGTATTTACTTCAGAGAAATGAACACTAATGTTCAAGTAAATGTCCTGTACGGATGTTCATTGTAGCTCTCTTTGTAATAGCTCAAAATCAGAAACAATCTAATTGTCCTGCAATGAGTGAATGGTACACCTATACCATGGAATACTACTAAGAAATAAAAATGAATGAATTATTGATACACAGGACAAGTTAGATAGATCAAAAGGGAATTTTGCCAAATTTAAAAAGGTAATCCCAAAAGGTTTATTTTTCATTACTATTTACCTAAAAGAGAAATACAGGAATATTTCACTGACAATCTCTTTAAAATGGGACACTGATATATTCAACATTACTTAAAATTGTGTAAAAATACTCATTTTTATGTTTTGCAACTTTATGTCTTAATTCCTCCATGTGAGAAAAAAAAATTAGCAATGATGAAAAAAGAGTATAATGTTTCAGACTATTTTGCTTCATACAATTAGATTCAGAGTGTTATTTTTCACTTTGGCAAAAAGCAAAAGAAAAAAGTTATGTGCTGTCTGGCAAGTGATAATTGTTCCTGCATTTTTTTTTTTTTTCTTACTTAAAATGCTCAGGGTTTTATTTATTTATTTATGTTTTTCTGTACAATAAATCCTCACTTAACAGCATCAATAGGTTCTTTGAAACTGCAACTTTAAGCTGAAGGACATATAACAAAACCAATTTTACCACAGGCTAACTGATAAAAACAACAGTTAAGTTCCTACACCATATTTCTGGTCACAAAACTATCACCAAACTTCTAAATAAAGACCGAAATACTTCTAATGTTAAACACCAAAATAAATGTGAGTTATACATACATTTAAGAAAGATCAATAAAAACAAGTAAGATAATTATTTACTCAATTATTTTAGATCAGGGTCCCAGGTGGCAGGAGCCTCGCCTGATAGCTCTGGGACAAAGCTGGAACCAGCCCTAGACAGGACGCCACCCAGTGGCAGGGCGCATTCACACACACCCACACTCAGAAGGGGACCATTTAGACAGATCAGTTCACCAAACCTGTGCATTTTGGGATATGGGAGGAAACAGGAGTACTCAGAGAAAACCCACGCAGATATGGGGAGAACCTGAAAACCCCACACAGACAGTAGCCCTGGCTGGGAACTGATTTTTTTTTTTCTCATCAACCTTATAACCAATAACATGGAATAAAACATTTAATCAAAGAGTGTTATTCAAGGCCCTGCTGTAGATCCAAATAGACAAAATTTATTTTGGTAAATTTGTTTTAAGAAATATCAGGCCATAGGTTACATAAGTACAAGTGTGTGTCTTGCACAGTTGTGTGCTTGTGCCTGGAAAATGCAATAGGTTTTTCTGTTTATTTATGAATAAACACTTTAATTTTAATATTAATATATGCTCACCAAAAAAAATGAGAAAACTCCAGGAAAATGTATCAATGAAAATAAGCATCAACTTTTACCTCATAGCCAAGAAGTGACTTTGTTAAAAATATTGCATATTATCTTTTCAATTTACATTAAAATAAAAGTGATCGGCCAATGACAATATTAGGCAAACCTAACAAAAAAAACCTCATCGATTACTATATAATTTGGCATTATTGTGTAAATATGCAGGTATATCTATAAGTGATTATATCTATATATATTGAACTTTGAGATTAAAACATTGACTATGACTCCTAAGCAAAATGGACAGATAAGAAAGATATAAAACACAGATGGGAAATTTAAAATATTATATTATAGAAAGTAAGATGTAGTCAATTGATCTAAAAATGTTTTGTGTATTATTAGTCTATATAATGAAAGTTATAAAAACATGGCATATATTTTGTCAGATTTTAAAAACTAGTAAATGTCTTTTTTAAATCTATAAAGATTTTGATAAATACAGAACAAATTTCTGATACTATAGACATAATTTTATATTCAACATAAATACTCCACCCCATATATCTCTCCACTCAATGTATATGAATACTTATTGTTTAGGCAGATGTACTCAAAACAGGCATTTTACAGGCTGCAGTCTGCTGAAATTAAATCTACAGAAATATTATCAAACTTGCTATTGTAAACAAAGTATTTACCTTGGTGACTCTTAAAATGCTAGTAAGATATGTTGCATTTGGTTAATATTTTCCAAAATTCCTATAATTATTTTTCAGACAGTTAATATGAAACAAAGACTTCTCTTTTAAGCTTATTTCCACAAGTGATGTCTACATTCATTTCTTCCATTCTTTCACTGTATTCTATTATGCCTACCATTAGCATTTTACAACAACGTGTGCAAGTTTGAGGATTCCAACCACATTACCAAGTATTATTCAAAATGGAAGATTTTTTCACTCGAAAGGCTAAATAGTTGTTTTATAATTTGCTTCTTTGCCAGTAGAGAGCAGTGTTGGACATCATATGGACTCATTTATAATATCTGCTTTCTTTCCTCAAATGTTTCAGAATCACTCTATGAATACTGTAGGATTGTTTTTAAATATCAAAAAAGTAACAATTAAATAGCTAGAGAGTTACTAAGTCTAACTGCTATGAAATTTGACAGTATTTAACATACAAAGGACATTATTTATAACAAAAATATCTGGAATACACATTTTATGTATAGTAAATTCAAAATATGCCAATTTTATGTAGATAATATGTTTGCTACAGAATTACTGTAAAATATTAAGGGAGAATAATTCCTACTTTTTATAATATAAAAGTTTTATCTTGCTTCAAGATTAATAAATATTGGTGGCATAACAAGGAATATTCTCATTATTTTAAAAAATGCATATATATCTTTGTAACCAATGCTGCAGAGCCTCAAATATGATAGGACTAATTTTCTTTGAAGCAATTTGACTCCATACGTGCAAAAAAAAAAAAAAAAAAAAAAGGAAAAGTATTTAAGCCTGTTAGCTACTCAACTGTACCCAGAAGATAAGCTATATAGGAGTAAGCCAATTTAATTTTATAGCCTTTATTTGGCTGACTTGCTATGGTCCCATTGCCAAGCAATATAGGAAAAGCCATTTTTAAAAAGCACATCATAACAGTCATTTGCTAAAGCAGGGTCAGAATCAATTGGATTTAAACTTATTAATCAAAATCATAATCCTGAAAAAAACTAAAATAGATCCACCAACAAAAGGTTATACTTTAAATTTGAAATTAAATACTCTAAAAAGGTCATCCTTTAAAGGACAAGGAAGTTTTGATAGAAAATGTTTAAAATATGGACTGAGTAGTAAAAAGTCGACATTTTATATTTTATTTAATATTTGTTCCTCATTTTATTATAACAATTCTTTATTAAATTATATTTGTTCTTGTTTTACATGGATATAGGGTATATTATTTTTATAGTCTCTTGTTTTAAAACACAGTTTCCATGTTTAAGTCCAAACAAGTCTACTTGCTATAAACAAGAAACTGTGTTCATTGCTCAGGAGGCTCCCCCACCGAGTTTGTACCACACGGTCAGACTAAGAAGCAGCAAGTTTTTGTCCTGTCTGTGGAGTCCCTCCCATACTCAAACATCCTTCACATCTGAAGAGCGAGACAGGTGAAGTAAGTAGGGCATTTATCTGTATTGCTATCAACAGAAGTGTTATAAAAATAAATAGGCATCAACTTGAATAGAAAACCAAAAGCATGGGATTTGGAGCCAGGCAAGCTTCACAATCCATTTCTCACTAGAGAATCACATGATTATAAAACACATTTTTGGGCTGTGGAAATATTCTCATGTAACTTTCATTATTTTACAGATGTGAAAACTGAGGATCGAACTGAGGATAATATTACTTATCTATGCCACATCCATTTAGCTAGTTAAGATTTATGTTATATAGTTTCTATTGTGACAGTGGTTTAAAAACGAAGGCAGTCAAAAGAATATTCCATGTACTTTACAATCATAGAAAATGAGTTTCCGAATACTGATTCCACTATTTTACTCTACCTTTCATAGTCTCACTTTCCTCATTCATAAAATAGCGAAAAACTCGGTGTTCTTGTGAGAATTAAATGAGAAAATACAACCAGCGACTAGCACAGAATGAATATTCAATGAATTTATGCTTAGAAATAAAAATGAAATAATAACAACCACATCAAGCAAATAAAAAGAGCCAATCCACCCACAATGAACTGCAAAGTAAGAACGAATAAAGACCCTATTTTAAGCCACTAAGATTTGGGTTTTGGTTCTTGAGGCAGCTACACTACTTACCAACACATACGCAAGTTATTTTTTTTTCCATCAAACTGGTATTGGTTACTTTCAAACATTTATTCTTCTGAATTCCCACTGTAATTTAATTTAATTTATTTTCAATTCTCATTGCAATTTAATCAGATTTATATATAACATGAGACAAGTGAGATTTTAAAGATATCTACACATATAATATGTCTCTTTGTGAGGGTCTTTTAAGTAAGTGTTTATTCTGTTTCTTAGTGAGGCTGAGTATATTTCATGCTAAATATATTCTTATTGCTTTATAAGTTTTGGTAAGTTAGATTATTTTTCAATTCTACTTATAACAATATATTGCTATATAAGGAATGTTTACCCAGTATGTGGTAAGCTTACCAAATACTCTTAAGCCTAGTAGTATTATTTTTTAAATTTAAGTGCGCTAGAATCCAATTATCAATAAAAGGAAATATATCTTTTTCCTTTTCAATATGGTTACTAATTATTTAATTTTCCTTGATCACAAAATTAGTTAAAAAGCAATGTTGTAATCCTAGCACTTTGGGAGGCCGAGACGGGCGGATCACGAGGTCAGGAGATCGAGACCATCCTGGCTAACACGGTGAAACCCCGTCTCTACTAAAAATACAAGAAAATTAGCCGGGCGAGGTGGCAGGCGCCTGTAGTCCCAGCTACTCGGGAGGCTGAGGCAGGAGAATGGCGTGAACCCGGGGGGGCGGAGCTTGCAGTGAGCCGAGATCGCGCCACCGCACTCCAGCCTGGGGCACAGAGCAAGACTCCGTCTCAAAAAAAAAAAAAAAAAAAAAAAAAGCAATGTTGTGCAACAGTAATAATAAGCATCTATATTTCATTCTTAATTTTCATGGAACTTACTTAAGCTTTCGACTATACAACATACCAATCATTGTTCTACTTCATGTTTAAACTAGCACAAAATAATCTTCCCAAATGTACTTATGTGCCTGAACACTAAATATATTTATTTGCAGAAACCCCTGACATTTCAAGTGCCCTCTGAGCTCTCTTGAGCTAAATTTATCTCTTATTCTCCCTTTTGGAGAGAAGATTCTTTACATGCTCTAGCACCCCTCATCTTTCAGGGCTTACCATTCACAGGACTTCTCTGAGATGCTGGATTATCGTTATCATTACTATGATCATCATTAGTATGATTTCTATGTCCTAATCCATTTCAAAAATAGTTATTGTGCATACTCTATGTATCAGGTCCTGTTTCAGACATGAGGATACATCAGTGAACTAAATAGACCCAAATCCCTGACCTACTAATGCTGCCGTAGGCTACACGCGCATCTTCAATGACCAGAGTGCCTTATTTTTCTCACAGGTTCTTTGTCACTCCATTCTACCCAAAGCCTCGTTATTTGAGAACAAACAAATCAACTGCAACAAAAAGCTTTCAAATATGTAATAATTGCCCCAGCATAGTTTTCTGGCTGTAAGTGATTATTGTTTGTTTTGAACTCTTATGCCATTTTTGAGAAAACCTGCTCCCGTGCTACAAGCAGAACTTCTTTTTCATATTTGAATATCATAGAAAATGAGTTATCATATTAAGGGAGTCTGTTACTCAAACTCTTGTCCTCATTTTTGGTAGAAAAGGAGAAAAATCTACTCTTCAGATCTTGATAGGTTGTGCGTAGTTCTTTTGAGTGAAAAATGAGTGTGCTCTAACGATACTCCTGAAATGCAGATTTATTGATTTCATTTAATAGACTGTCAATGATTAATATGGCCTGACTACCTCTGCAAAGCATTGCTGTATGCAGAACTGTCATTAGTGTGCTATGAAGGTCAAAGCAAAGAAGGCTGGATCCTGTTTTACCTTCCAAGTTTAAAGATGCAATGCAAGGAAGCGTAAAGAAAATAAACAAACAACAATAACAAAAACCACTCTGACCTGAAACAAATTGAGACAAGCTTAATGTCAGTGGCCTCCTACAGAGGCATTAGGGAGAGCAGACTCTGCACTAGAGTAGAGCTTCTTTTATTCCACAGCTGTTTACTGAACACCTACTGTATACCAGGCACTGTTCCAGATACTTGAAAAGAAATGATGAACAGAAAAGTTAAAGATCCCTGTGGACGTGGCTTGGTGGAACTATGCAAATAAGTTTCAGAGTGACAGTCCAATGGATTTGTGTGGGTAAAGTGCCTGTTGACACATAGCAGGCACTCAATAAATATTTGCTTCCAAAAGCAAATGGTGCCGAATGATGTGTCCAGCTGTATATTATTTGGTTCCAGATCCCAAAGTAATGCTAGAATAACAGAGTTTGTGGCTTTTATTCTTTTCCACAAGGGCCATTTTTTTTCTAATTACTTTACAGAGTCAGTATAATTCTATTAGCAGGCTGAAAGCAATCTGCTGGGAAGTTGGTGACTTTGGCTCACTAAATGACAGACAGGAAGACAGGAACATCAAGCATTCACATGTGGTGGGGTCCTGACAGCTGTGGAGTTGGGAAAGGAGTGCAGCGCTCTTTGCATCATCAATTGGGTCCATCTCACTTTCATCAGTCTGCAATCAGCTATGAGGTGATCAGCTGTTTCATCTTAGCAGCTAATAAACAGCCTAATTCTCTCTTCCCCTTTTGTAAAAGTGAGCAAGTATTCTGCTTCCACTATCGCAAATCAGGCTTTTGTTACAATTAGGTCAATCATATTATACATTTCTAAATTCAGTTTGGTAATTTTGTTTACTTTTTAAATCCCTGTTTTTTTAAAGATAATTTCATTTAGTTTTCTCAACACTTGAAGTCAATTATCACTAATTAGTGCTATTTAGTAAAGTTATGTTAATGCTTCACTGTAATGTTTAATTGGTTTTGTTTGAACCCTACTATATGCTGATTCTATTTGATTTTCCTTGGCCTTTAAAAAAAATCAGTGGTAGCACATTCCTGGGCAACTTCTAAGAGTATTTTTCAGCTGCCCTTTTAAATTTCTAATCCTGCTATTATCATAGACCTTTATGATTTTATTGGAACCATTATAAAAATTTAATAGCCTGATTAGTAACTATAATCCCAAATTATATAAAAAACTACCCTTTACATATACAGAACTATATTGCAGCATATCACTTTTCTCAAAAAGAACCATACTATCTACTTTTCATGATATATTTGATTAATATATCAAATATTTAAGCTTGGTATTTTCAGACTACAGAACTAGTATTTGAAATGAGCCTTGACTCTGTGTACTTCCATTTATTAATTGAAATATGAACTGTGCATCTAATTGTTACATAGGAATGGTAATTAATGAACTATGTACTTTCATTTATTAATATGTCTGAAGATTAGAGTAAACCACTTACTCTTAATGTAATTTCAGTTCAAGCATTTTGTGACATGCCATTTCAGTTCCTTGATAATAATGCAAAATATAAAATACATATACTGACTCAATTCTGAGATTAATTTGATTGTTTTCATTCAAAGTGATAAATGCTATTAAAATACACAAATAAGTGAAGTATGGGCAAGAACACAGCATTATAATAGTATTAGAGTCATGCCACTTATTGCATCTCATTTCAAGGCTAATCTACTACAAATTTCAAAATTATATTTGTCCATAGAAATTATGGATACTGCTTGCCACATGCAAAATAAAAATAGAAAACAAATGGTCTTCTCTTTGCTCCAGAAACACACTCGTTTGGTGAATATTCAAGTGGAAACATCTGCACAAACCCAGGAAGCGTCACTCTATAAAGCCCAATAAATTCTAGAATGGGATTTTCCTAGAGACTCTCAGAGTTACTGCCACTTAATCATGATTAACTCTTTATGTGAAGATAGATAGCATTTTGTAAAGCAGGTAGTTTGGGGAAAGGCCTTTTTAAAGTCCTTCATTACATCCCATTGGAGCTGGAGGGGCCTAAGTTACTAGAACCCCATTGTCAATCTATGCCTATAGAAATCCTGCCAGCAGCCTGCAGGAAAGAATGCAAAGTGGGTGGATGGTCTGGCAAAAGCCTAGGACAAATGCAGGGAGAGAAAAAGTAACCTCTTCTCTCAACAGTCTTAGCCTCTCCACCGAAAGTCCTTTTGGCTTGCTGCTGTAAACACACTTCCTGGGAGAAGTTCAGGTTGTGGTTGGTTCTTCCCCACATTGATTGAATGTTCAATTTGTTATTAGTATAGCAAATTTGCCAATTTATCATATAAGCCATGGGTAAAACACAAACCCCCATGTAAACACTGATGTTAAGGCGTTTACTTTTGTAAATTGTTATTGTCCTCAAGAACTGACTATTTACTGAATAACAAGGTCAAAGTTTATGTAGTGATGTAGAATTTAAGGGGAATCTGTGGAATTATGGAGATTAAGATTTGAATCTGGGCTCTGCTGTTTCTAATTGTTTTGTTATATCTCCTTTGTATTCCAAGCCTATTATTCTTTAAAATAACAGTGGTGATATTTCTGAGGATTTCTTGAGTTAATGAGACAATGGAGTTTGGCACAGTGCTAAGAATTTAGTAAGTTAGTATTTAATAGACTTATCTCACTTATCAAGTGGGAGAACTAAAAGTATTTTATAGATAAAAGCCAAAGAGTATCCCTAAAATTAAATTGTTCCATACTAAATAATCCAGGTAGATTATAGAAAACAACTATAATCAGTTAGATTCTGGCTTTTATCTACTGATTTGAAATCATATAAATGCAAATGAGCAGGAAAAATATATTTATCATTGGTAGTTCTCCCAATAATTTTAATGTCCCATTATAACTCCTGGAATTTAATTAGTGAAAATCTTAAATTTAACGGGGATCATAAAATGAATACTTACATTAGCAAGTATGCTTATGACACTGTAATTAAAATTAAAAGACAAAAGAAGTATATAAATAGGGCACTACTTATCAAATGTTATAGATTAAAATTTGCAGGAAATATCACACTAAAACTTTATTAGGTGCTAATTATATTGTATATATTCTTCTAGAAACTTCTTTCCTAAATTTCATAAAGTAAATTTTGATACAGTACTATAATTATATATCTGTTAAGTAGTATAACTGTACTATGTAGATGTGTGGTGATCTCATTAATAAGGTCATGCAGTTGGTCAACTATAAGGTAAAAAAGAGGTAAGTCTGAGGCACATTTGTTCAATGACTATAAATTGGTTAAAGTCTGAAACTTGCCTTGTTAAATGATCCAGTTTATGAAGGTCAAGGCACAGCATTCAAGAAATATATCATATAAATTACTTCAATACCTTTAATTTACATATATCCAGTTCAACAGACAGAAAGAGTTTACAGCAAATCATTTAACTTCTTGGTTGTGATTTTCCATATGAATAGGATTGTGCACTGATAATTCTATTACTAGCCCAGAATGGCACATCTTCACCCAGTGGACCAAGGACTTGGAATGCTGTGTCTATTAGATTGAGAATATTTTTTGACAAGGAAATCAGTACCTCAGAAGAGAGTGTGATTCTATATTTATATAGAATACTATACATTAGAATATGCTGTTGTATATTATAATATGTACATTCCATACTGTATATTATAATATGCTTCATAGTATGGAGTTATTTGGGGGTAAACTATGAACCAAGAGTTACAAAATTAAAACAATGAAGGAATGACTCAGGATTGTAGATGATTTCAATACAGAGAGGAAGGGTGGCATAGTTTGATAATATGAAATTCAAAGCTAGAAAATTTTAGGGAGGAGAAAGGGAGAACACTTAATTCACCTGTTATACCAGGTGCTACAGGATAGTTGTGGAAAGAAAACAGATACTACTTCAGAGGCTACTGGCGATTTAGTGTCATTATGAGAGAATTGGTTTTTATTCAGAGCAAGGAGCAGCAGTAAGGTTCAGAAGACAGGTTTAAGACAAAGGTTATTTTGCTGATGATTGATCTTGAATTCCCAGGGATTCCTTCTTCAAATAAATGTATTTAAAAAAATAATTTCACTGATTAAAAAATTTTTCCACTACTTCCAAAAATTTATTTATTTAAGGTAGCTTATAACTACTCATGAAATACAGAAAGATAAAATAAATTAGCAAAATGAAGCCAAAAAAAAAAAGCAAAATGGAAGAGTAGAAACAGGTTTGCAGTCAAAAGCCATATAATCTCGTAAATTTGCTAGAGATCACTCAGAAAGTAGGCTATGACTTTATTCAACAGCAGCATAAAGTAAAATAACAAACAAAAAAATCAGTTACCTTATGATTCACTACTGATTAGCTGAAATAAAAATAAAGCTGTTTCATGTATATGATGGAGCTTTGATTTGCAATTGGATTAATATGTGATTTCACTAACAAAAGTGTTTGATAGTTCACTAAATTTCAAATAGCCCATTGGATATTTGTATTACTTTTACAATAGCTATGAATATGAAAAACAGCTTCACAATTCTGCTATTGTTAAGTACTTTAGAGAAATACCTATCACTCTCTGTCAAAACGGGATAAAGAAATAACTGCCCTTGCCTTTACATTCTGTTCTACATAGTTGCCTGTCTAAATAACTTTCTTTATAATTGTTTAACAACATTTAATTTATAAAACCATGAAATAATTATTAGGCTTGAAATGCATTGCAGGGGTATATACACCACATAGGCAACTCAAGCCCTGCTGTAAAAATGTTTCTCCTTAGTATAGTTCCTATTTCCAGCAAACTGCCAAGCTTTTAAAAGTCCCAATGAATTTCTACAGTCATGTTTTCCAAATCGAAAATATGTGAATCATGACATCTTGTCAGTTTTATTTTTCAGACAATACATTCTTTTTAGAGCTTTCCTAGTTCTATGTTATTAATGTTGGAAGTTAGAAGTCATGACATTTCCTTCTACTGTACAGAATAGTGACAGCTGAATTATTTCTGCTCCTTAGTTCTCCAAAGCATCATTGTTAACATTACCTTTGAGATACTCTGTAGTACTGAATTAAGGAATGGTTATTATCAGGGGAAAAAAGTATCGGGCAGATTAAGATCAGCACTTGAAAAGGAATTGTCAAGGCTTTATTTTTACTAAGTATATCTTAACCTAAAATTAAATCCAAAGAGTTAGGATACAGGTAGGTATTCTAATAATTAATTTCAATGTACATGTGTTACTAAAGTTTTTCAGTATATAGTATTATCAAGATAAAAAAGATGGTAGCGTTACTAGTTCAGGGATTCATATGGCATTAACAAGGTAATAGTACTCTCCATCGTTTATAAGACTTGGTGTGTGTTATTACATGCAAAGTCCATGGAAGTCATGTCCATGTCTAGTTATGGTTACAAGAAAAGGAGACTGCTATGGTTTAAATCAGGGGTGTTCAATCTTTTGGCCTCCCTGGGCCACATTGGAAGAAGAATTGTCTTGGGCCACACATAAAATACACTAACTGATATGGTTTGGTTCTGTGTCCTGACACAAATCTCATCGTATTGTAATCTCCATGTGTTGAGGGAGGGATCTGGTGGGAGGTGATTGAATCACGGGGGCAGTTTCCTCCATGTTGTTTTCATGATAGTGAGTGAGTTCTCACGAGATCTGATGGTTTAAAAGTGTTTGGCAGTTTCCCCCACCCTCCCCCTCTCTCCTGCCACCTTGTGAAGAAGGTGCTTGCTTCCCCTTTGTTTTCTGCTGTGATTATAAGTTTCCTGAGGTCTCCCCATCCATACAGAACTGTGAGTCAATTAAACCTCTTTCTTTATAAATTACCCAGTCTCAGGTAGTTCTTTATAGCAGTGTGAAAATGGACTAATACACTAACACTAATGTTAGCAGATGAACAAAAAAAAAAAAAAAAAAAAAAAGCCAAAAAACCTCACGTTGCTTTAAGAAAGTTTAACAATTTATGTTGGGCCACATGTGGCCCATAGGCTGCAGGTTGAACAAGCTTGGTTTAAATATTGTACCCCCTCAAAGATTCATGTTGAAGTGTAATCTCCAGAGCAACAATATTAAAACGTGAGACCTTTAGGAAATGATTAGGTCATGGATTTACCACCCTATACAAAGTCTTGAGGAACTAGCTAGGCCTTTTATTGTCCGTCTGAGGGCCATGTGAGGACACAGCACTAGTCCCTCCTGGACAACACAGAGTTCAAGATGCCATCTTGGAAGCAGAGACGGGTTCCTTACCAGACATTAAGCCTGCCAGTCCCTTGATCTTCGACCTCCTACCCTCCAGAGTTGTGAGAAATAAATTTTTGTTCTTTATAATTTACCCAATCTCAGGTTTCTGTTATAGCAGCACTAACTGACTAAGACGCTTTCTAGGAAATCTCCTTAAGTACTTGAAACACCCAGAGATTAAGTTACATTATTGCACAATTTTATAGTGTAGAAAATATAAAGGATATGATTTCTAACATATATTAGTCACCTACTCTGTGCCACAAATTGTGGGAGCTGTTTTCAAATACATCTCATTTAAGAAAAACATAAATAGGAGGTCTTAGGAAATATCAATTCATATGTTTATAGATTGAAAGAAGACAATTTTAACCTTTAGTAATATAATTAATATCCAGAAGTGGCTATTACTACATAAATTATAGACATTACTTTAGAGGGAAAATGAATAATTTACTCTAGAATATTCTTATAGCATTAATAATAATCATGAAATAGTATCTTTATTAAAACTAAATCCAGGCTCAAGAATGAATCCTGATAAGTTAGACAATAAATGTTCTAAAATGTATAGATAATCTTTCCTTAAGAATTGCTTCACCAGCCATAGAGTAAATCATAACAGCTTACTGCCTATGGGAAAACCACCTTCCATGGATATCAGATGCAGCTCTCTCCCTTTCTGTCCCTCTTCTTACTAGAAGCGTCCCAGTTTTATAAACATCTATCCATTCTACTATTATCCTTCCTCCACAATTGCCTGTTACCCTGCCAGGGCTACCTATTTACTATAATTCTAATAGACATGACTATGTGATGTTTATGAAGTCAGTACAAATGATTAACAAACATATTTTGAAAAAAATGGTTTATAAGTTAAGGCATTAAAAAAATTAAAACTATGGCTCTGAAAATCCTGGTGCAACAGAGGTAAAAGCACATAAAGTGTTCAAGGTTGGAAAAGTCAGACTGGGAGAGGAGGGAAGACAGCCTGCCTGGCTGATATGTTTTGGAAGAAGGCAGTGACAACAGGATACTTATTCTTTTCTGTTTTGGCAACTTCCAGGAATAAATTGCTAGAAACTACTCATCAGAACAGCAGGAACATATCAAGGGGTGAGAAACAGAGGCATCCTTTTTCTATCAGAACAGAACCAACGCCATGTGGTTCTATATGGCTTATATCTCAGTAAGACCAAGAGTCATCAATCCCTTTACTCTTCCTGACAGTTGTTCAACCTACTGTAAGATGCAGAAACATCTTTAACAAGAGACATTTCTACTTACATAAAAACAAAGATCTTAGAGGTCTCATATCTGGTGGCATGCCATAGTGATTAGAAGCGCATACTTTAAAATCATGCCATCTGTACTTGAATACTATGCTAATAACAAACTGTAACTTCTGGCAAAGAATGTGTATTAGTCCATTTCTTTTCATTGTTATGAAGAACTATCTGAGACTGAGTAATTTATAAAGAAAAGAGGTTTAACCCACTCACAGTTCCACATGATGGGAAGTCCTCAGGATACTTAAAATCATTGCAGAAAGCAAAAGGTGGGGCCAGGCAAGTCTTACATGGAGGCAGGAGAAAGAGCGAGCAAGAAAGAGGAAAGTGTGACACTTTTAAGTGTCACTCACTATCATGAAAGTGTGACACTTTTAAGTCATCAGATCCATGAGACTCACTATCATGAGAACAGCATGGGGGAAACTGTTCTCATGATCCAATCACCTCCCACCAGGTCCCGCCCTTGATATGTGGGGATTAAAATTTCACATGAGATTTGGGTGAGGACACAGAGCCAAAGCATGTAAGTTTGTAATTTTTATAAACTTCAATTTTATTATCCATAAAATGGGGGCCTTAATAGTAACCAACATAGTTAAAGTATATATAGGGTCATTATAACTACAGTATCTATCTCATAGAACTGTCATGAACGTAAAGACAGATTACATGCTGGACAAGTTTTAAGCAGCTAACAGTGCTAGCAGGATTGTGCTTACTGCTAAAGTACTAATAGAGTTGATAAGTCAGCACAGACCAATGATCAATCTCTAACCTTTAACCAATTTGATACAACATGGCTGGTTAGAAGATATGAATAAAGGGAAGAAAATTTGTAAAAGGGGCCCTGTTGAGGGAGTATCAAGAGCCAGTGGAGGAAGGCAGAGGACTATTAGGACAAACTATATAATTTTGACTCCAAGTTTTGTTAATCATAGATGGACATTCAAAAAATCTTGATGATGATGTCTGTACTATGCAAACATGTCCAAGAACAGCTTAAGAGAGGCATTTCTATTTCATTGGAAAACTGGTACTTATTTTAGCACAGTCAATTTTATTATAAGACCCTTGTTCCCAAAAGATGTATTTATCTAGGTAACACCAGTACAAAAGATTATTAACATCTGCAATTTTTACTCTCCTAAATCATCACCTTTGGGCAATTTTGATGCTTATTAACACTGACACAGCTGGAGTGCAGGAGCAGAGAAAATTGAAACTAAAGCCACTTAATTTGTGGCTTATCATTAGCTTCCTGTAAAGATTGGCAGGGGACGAGGTAGACATTATTGATCAATACAGGCTTTATCTGTGTACTTTATTTTCCTATTTGCATCCTCCAATAGAAAGAAAGTAACCTTATATTTCCCAGTGTTTCTCACATACATTCTGTCAAAATTCCGGTTTTCTGGCTCATTCTAGACCAGATCAAAATGAATGGACAGAAAATCTGTATTTTTAACAAGCACACTAATATAAGACACACTGATTCATCCTAAATAAATCCAAGTAAGATTAATTCTGCATATTCAATGAGAATGCTGCTCTATGACATATGACACAAAGTATTGAAGTAGCCCTTAATCTGGCCAAGGATACATATGCCTTAGTTGCCAAAATGATGATCTGTATTAGAATAGTGCAGAAAGGAAGTAAATATATTTTTTTAAAAGCACGTGGTAATAGAGTATCAGGTAGCAGCATTCTGTGGATTAAAAGCCAATCATTCCCAAAAATAGCTTTCTCTTTCATATATACTTCAATGCAGAAGGTTGATTTAATGTAAAACTCAAAATAAAAGTTGTATCATAATAATAAAAATACTACCTCTATCTTTATATGTTTTAACATATGTAAATAGGTAGACTATATATTCCTCTACTCTTATATTTCTGAAACTAGAGAAGACAGATTAAAAAAGGAAAACATTACATTTCAAATAATTTAAGATTTGAAAAGAACATTACCTGCATGGAAGACCAGGTTTTACTTTTTACATGGTGTGACCTTATACAAGTAATTTATGCACTTGGAAGTTGTATTCCTATTATAAAATGTAATAAGTTCTGAACACTTCACTGGAATGTAAAAGCATAAAGAAATGTAAGGTAGTAATATTTGGCAGAGACATGACACTTTGCAAAGGTATAGGGGCCACTACTCTAAATGACATATGTAATTTCTGTAGTTTACAAAAGATGAGTTTTTGATGTTTGTGATGACTTTTAGACATTTTACCATGAGGCAGGATGAGGTACATGCACAATATAATAATGATGATCCTTGCTATTAAGTATTTGAAAGGAACTTGCTTAGTATTCAGAAAAAAAAAATCCAGGTTTCTCTTTTCTCAGGTTTCAAAAGAATTGCTTATGTGAAAGATGCTTTGTCAACATGAAGACAGCTAGATTTAAAAGTCGTTACCATTTATTCCCCAGTCTGTAAGATACAGTACAGGGTTCACATATATATATACATATATATGTGCATTTGTATATGTGTGTATATATATACTATGTATACACACAGCACATACATTTATGAATTTAATTTCAATAAATTCCAACTTCAGACTGATTAAAATCCTTGGATAAAAGAGAAACTGGAACAAAAGGAAGAGAATGTCTAATTTGACTCCACATGGTATAAAGAAGTCATAATGAAATTCCCACTGCAAACTCCTTCTTCACATAAAGCCAGATTTCGCCTGATCTTGTGTAACTTTATTTCTTTAGAAAAATATTATTTTAATTTACAAATAATAATTGTACATATTCATGGAGTACATAGTGATGCTTTGAATATAGTGATCAGATCAGGGTAATTCCCAAATCCATCATGTCAAACACTTTTCATTTCTTTGTGTTGAGAACATTCAATATCCTCCTTCTAGCTATTTGAAACTACATAATATATTATTGTTATTTATAGTCATCCTACAGTGCTATAGAACACTAGATGCCTTTCTTAATCGAGAGAACGTCTTTATCTTTGAAGATAGTGAAACTTGAAAACAATAATTTGTTCTAACATAAGTGCACAGCATGAAACAGATTTTAAAACACTTCTTTGGTTCATTTTCCTATTTATAACTGATTCTGACAGGAATCATTAGAGCTCTTAAAATCCATCTTTTAATTGTTTAGTGTTTATTGAGTGATCACAAAAAGACTATGCTCTATATTTTGGGCTTTTTAATTATTTCTTGGTATTTCCAACCTAGATGTTCTATCGAATCTAAAATTCAACATCTAGAACTAAGAGGTATCTCTGACCCAGTACCTTAAGTTCAAGTCTGTCACCCAGAAATGCAACTGAAGTAGTATTGTGTTAATTCTTTGTCTATTTCACTTACATACACTCCAGTCACAGTGAACCCGTAAACTTTCTAAAATGTGCCAAGTTCTGGTATGTCTCTGGGATGCTGAGTATGCTGTTACCTCTGATTATAATGGCCACCTCACCTGACACACTAAGATAATTTCTACTGGCTCTTTGCATCTATTAGGAAATCTTTCTTCATTCTTCCCATGGATGCTCTTTAATATAAGTCAAGGTGCCAATATGTGTGAGATAGTAAGCCAGCTACATGGATATCTCTGGAATGTATGGAAATCTAGCACTCATCCTTAGCCAGGGTAAGAACAAAGTCTTCGGAAACCACAATTCCTCCCACATATGCTGTTGGTTCATAATCTAGAGGTGATTTTTGCGTGACTAACAAAGGACTCTAGAGAGCTGTGCCTCGAAGCATCTCAGATCCCTCATGTCTTTGTGGATTCTTTCTTTTACTATAACATTTTCTTTGCCTTTTTTAAAGCCTTGCAAAGGGTCTGTCTGTTCTTTCAACCATCAGCTTTGTGTAATCTCTGTAGTGGGTTTCTTCCATGAGACCGTGGAACACACATTTTCTACATCTGGAGTCTGCACCTAGTATATGCTGAAGAAAAATAGTAAAATATTCATCTCTTTTGTTGATTGGTTATTCTGAAATTGCAAACTTGCCTCTTAGAAGTTGTTTAAAAGATTGTTAATTTATACCCTTAAAAAAAGTAAACATACTATAGATATACACATCATCTCATTATAAGGTATTTCATGGTGAAACAGACAACAAAGTCATTTTAAGTTGTAATAGTCCATTACCTTTATCTAAAAATATTTCCATTTTATATTGGTGGTCATAGAAACACGCTGCACCCACTTAGTCAATTAATGTCCTGTTGTTTGGACTATTTACTATAATGTTATGCATGTTTGCATTCTTTGCTATTTTTAGTATACTGGAGAACATACAGAAGAACATTGCTTATGAAATTTACTAAATAAATGATAATATTCATTTGTTAATTTATTACAAAAGTTTAAGCTAAAGATGTTCAAGTAATGCTGACACAATGCTACCAGGACTGCATTCTGTATCACAATTCTGCTATATGTTTTTTCTTCATCTTAATTACTTTTTCAAAAACTGGCAGATAACTCATTGATATCTGTTAATCTGTTCTCACATTGCTATAAAGAAATACCTGAGAATGGGCAATTGATAAATTAAAGAGGTTTAATTGGCTCACAGTTCTGCAGGCCGTACAGGGAGCATGGCTGGAGAGACCTCAGGAAACTTTCCAGTATGGTGAAAGGTGAAAGGGAAGCAGGAACATCTTACATGGCCAGAGCAGGGGAAAGATAAAGGAGTGGGAGGTGCTACACACTTTTAAACAACCAGATCTTGCCATAACTCACTCTCGCCAGGACAACACCAAGGGGGATGGTGTTAAACCATGAGAAACCACCCCCCATAATCTAATAACCTCACACCAGGCTCCACCTCCAAAATTGGGGATTACAATTCAAAATGAGATTGGGGTAGGGACACAAATCCAAACCCTATCAATTATAATATCTGTTTTACTCCTTTAACTTGCTATGTCCACACTCACACAAGCATATAAAACCATCTGTAAAATTCTAAGTTCATTGCTTAAATTTTAAAGGTTTTTTTCTCACTCTACACCCTGAAAATAATTATTTTTATTGACATGTTTCTTCTGGCAATGCTTGAGCATATTTAATCTTGCTCATATTTTCCCCAGAAGTTTCTGAAGAATATTTTTTAGTTTGAATATCTGCAAATAAAAATAGCTTCTTTCCTGGTAAAGCTTGCTGCTTTGTTTTTATTCCATCATCTCCTAGCCAAATGTTTGTGTGAGCAAGCCTAGAGCAATACCATTCTAATGAGCAATAAAAACAGACATGTAACCAAGAAAGTGGTGTGGCATTTCTTGGAAATAAATGCAAACTCTGGGGGAGCTAAAAAGCTAGTTTTAATTATTTAGGATTACAGCTAGGGATCAACTAAAAGTTGGTCAAGCCCCTTCATTGCTTACTTTGATGCTCAAGATACTATTTCTCATCTGAACCTGCACAGTCTGGGGTGAGGTGACTCATGCTTCTCTGAATTTAAATCTCCTAGGAAGTAATTAGCCATTGCTGCCATGCCTATCATCATTAGTGATTAATTCTGTCACAGATAAAATCTGCTTGGGAGACAGGGCAAGAAGAGAGGGGGATTGTGCAAATCTATTCAATTTGGTTTTACAATTTTGTGATGTTGAATTTTGAAATGGTTGTGTTATTAAAATATGCAAGGAATCAGGGACTAACCTCCTAATGAATGTGCTATATTCTAAAAAATCCCATCTGTCAGACAGTTGTTTGAAATCGTGGAAGCTTTTCTTCCGTGTAATAAAGGTATATCAAATCTTTGTTAAATCTTGGTATACTTGAAAGAGAGAAAAGATAAAAAACTAACATTTAATGAGCACCAACCATATGCTAGGCACTGTACAGAATTTTTTTTAATTAAATATCTTAAAAGCTCTATAAAGAAGATATTATTTGCATTTTAGATGTGTGAAAACTGAGTTAAATACTAGGCTTGCAATTAAGTTGTAGTGTCTACTTTTAATTCATTTCGATGAGGCTCCAAAGCCCATGCTTTTTTGCTTACAGGACGCAGCCTTCCCAGTTCTAAACTGTTGGTTCTGTTGCAGTAATAGCATAATACCCCTTAAGCACTATTATTTCTTTAGATAAGTGAGTTTGTTGTTATATTTTGAAGAACATGGGACTAATCTTCTACTCACTTCTCTTGGTGGCCTTGACAATACAGTGGAGGACTTCACTTTCTGGCTTCAAGGCATTAGAGGTGTTTGCTAAGACTTACGTTAGAGTGGAACTGGTAAAGTAGGATGATGGAGTTGGGGCCTGGGAAGCCCCAGAAAAGGGCATATATGTAGTTATCATCTAGGCATTGGGTATAGATTGTGTTGCATGAACAGTCTGGTTTGGCTTGAGTTCCCTCTTTACATTTTCTCAGATGGACCCATTAATTGACCAAATTTCCACAGTAACGAATGAAAATAAGGTATTAGTAATAGTGTTAGGGGCAGAGATATAATGATGAACAAGATCTGGCCTTACCTCCCAAGATGCTTTGATCTAGTGAAAGCATACATACTGACAACTAAATAAGCAATTTACAAAATAGGATTAGAAGAGCTAGGACAGGGTGGTTAAGCACAGGATACCACAAAAACCCTTGAGTCAGAGATTTAGTTGAGAGGAAAGTGGTATCAGGTAAGTCTTCCAGAAGGAACAAGCTAAGCAGAGCATTGACATTTAGCCAGGAAATATAGTGGAGTCCGTGTATGTTCAAGGTAAAGACAGAAGCCCTGAGGAGAGCAAGAGTGGAAAGAGATTATGAGACAAAACAAAGGAGCACATAGAAAAAAAACAACATATAAGAGAGATGAGGCTTTAGAAGACAAACCAAAAGTTATGTTAAGGAGAGAGGAATAGCTTATGAGAAAAATGTGATGCTACTTAGAGATATTCAGGTTGGAAGATAAAATGACCAGATTTTCATTTAAAAATGCTCACTGCTATTTTGGAGCCATATCAGAACTGGGAGGAAGAGGAGGTCCACCTGATGTGTGGAGACTTCTGTAAGGGTCTGTGTGTGAGATAGATGACGGTGGCCTATAGCAGTTGACACCAAGTGTTGCATGCCAGATAAATACAGACATTGAGAGTCAGCATTTACCAATTTTTATAGCATTTTGACAAAGGAGGTATCATTTTGAGTATATTACTACAAGATTTTTGAAAATTATGAGTCTGTGATAGATTAGGGAAAAAATTTGCTGTTTCATCATAGACATTAGGAGAAGCACTGACCTACACCAGGTGGACAGTAGTAGCTATGTGGAGAAATACACATATTCAAGAGGTTTTCAAACAAACACAAAGTCTCAATGTTTAATTAGATGTAGACAGTAAGGGAGGGGAACACTGGTCACAGCTGATACATGTGGCAGAGTGCTTTTTTAATGGTATTTGTATCTATAACATCCTTTTTCCTTTCTTCGAGTAACTGGCTTGGCTTTCCTTTAGGGACCTACCCTTTCTCCACAAGCAGTCCATGTTGTCTGGGAATGCATTATGTCACATGGGTTAAGTCAATGAGTTCATCATTCACTGGCTGGCATGAACACATTATCCAGAGATTGGCTAGGAAGGGCACATGATCCATATCAAACCCACAAGGGTCAGCAAGATTCTATTCAGAAAGGTGAGTTTGAGTTATTAGAGAAGTGGATCTGAGAGCTGTCATGTAAATCTGACTCTGCCAGGGGACAGTAGGAAGAGTCTGAGAACTGAGGCAACCCAATGAAAACTGAAGGGAAGAGATTATCAAATGAGCCCTGAATCAAGTTGGCCTAGAAACAGTCCTCCCTGTGAGGTGTTCTTTTATGTAAACCAATGCATTCCCTTTCTTGCTGAAGCCAGATTGAGTTAGATCTGTCAGTTGAAACCAACAGTCCTTAGTGGTGTTTCTGGCTCAGAGAGAGGAGGATAAGGTTATTGAAGACTATCATAAGCCTGATTTGGGATTTATCCTTATGTTTTATTAAGGTCTTTTAAAAATTACGTGTCTGCTAGACAAATGTTTGGGTCTGGAGCTTAGGGATGATATTTAGGCAGGAGAGTCATCAAGAGATGGATTTAAGTCATGGGTATAAAAGAGACTTCCCAAGGGGAGTGGAAGAAAGAAGAAAATGTTCTAACGATAGAACCAATAGGAATAGTGGAACAGGACAATCAACATTAAGACATATCAATTATATAACTAAAATATAAGGATAAAAAATGAAGTCTCAGGCATCCAAGAAAAAGTAAGACACCTTCAAGGAGGGAAATTTGGATGGATTCAGATTTCTTTCTACAGGAGAATAAAGGAAGAATGTGCAACAATGACTAACGTTCTGAGGCAAAGAAAGATCCAAACATAAAGATGATAGATATTCTCAAGTTTGAAATACCCCACAAAACTTTCAAGTCATTGGGTCATTTTTAGAAAAAAATCTTGAGGACAAAAACTGAGATTTATAAATATAGGTCTCGTAAATAGAGAAGAAATAGGAAATAAAGTGTTTGGTGATCTGAATGCATTTCAATATTTAATTTAGACTAAACTGCTATGGAAATTATAATTTCAGAACAAAATGTAAACGTTGCAAATCCTGGCAAGTAAAACTAAAATAAGAAACAAAAACTGGGGTGGAGTATGTTACCAGGCAGAAATGTAAGTCAGCTATTCACTTTATCATTCATGTATAATATGCATTACTGTCAAAAATTGAAATGTGCTACTAAGGAAAAATACAATAATGCCAAACACTTAATGACTTTCATCATCATCTTCTTGAACCTTAGAACAACCTTTTAGGAATTAATATCTCTTTTGCAAAGAAATAGATATATAAAAAATTTAGGAACTCCTTCGATTCACTTCACTTTTTTTCTTCTGTTAAATTCAAGTAAAGTTCAATGTTATTTTAAAATAGTATCCATGTTATAATTTCTTTCCTTCCTTCCTTCCTTCCTTCCTTCCTTCCTTCCTTCCTTCCTTCCTTCCCTCCCTCCCTCCCTCCTTTCTTTTCCTTCCTTCCTTCCTTCCTTCCTTCCTTCCTTCCTTCCTTCCTTCCTTCCTTCCTTCCTTCTTTCCTTCTTTCCTCCTTTCCTCCTTTCCTCCTTTCCTCCTTTCCTCCTTTCCTCCTTTCCTCCCTTTCTTTCTTTCTTTCCTTCCTTCCTTCCTTCCTTCCTTCCTTCCTTCCTTCCTTCCTTCCTTCCTTCCTTCCTTCCTTCCTTCCTTCCGTCCTTCCTTCCTTCCTTCCTTCCTTCCTTCCTTCCTTCCTTCCTTCCTTCCTTCCTTCCTTCTTTCGAGGGAGTCTCGCCCTGTTGCCCAGGCTGGGTGCAGCGGTGCAATCTTGGCTGCACCGGCTCCACGCCATTCTCCTGCCTCAGCCTCCAGAGTAGCTGGGACTACAGGCATCTGCCACCACGCCTGGCTAATTGTTTGTATTTTTAGTAGAGACGGGGTTTCACAGTGTTAGCCAGGATGGTCTCGATCTCCTGACCTCGTGATCCGTCCACCTCGGCCTCTCAAAGTGCTGGGATTAGAGGCGTGAACCACCGCACCCGGCTATAATTTCATTTTTTTAAAAGTTAATTCTTCCTAGGAGTCTACCCATTCATCCCCAGCATCACTTTCCTTACTTACAGTTTCATGTTATCATTTAGCTGTTAAATGGGACGTATAAGTAGTCCAATTTCACTTGGCTTTTCTAAGGATTAAATGAGATGACAGATGTGAAATGCTTAGAAAATTATTGGTGGAGTCTTATTTATATGTTAAATGTTATTTTTTTATCTGTATATCCATTCTCGCACTTGTATTTATGCAAAGAAATGCCTGGAATACTGTTAACCAAAAGTCAATACTGGGTTATTTCTGCCTGATACGGTTTGAGCAATGTGTTCATTTCTGTAATTCTGTGCTTGACTGTACTGCTTAAATTTTAATAATTAGCACATAACGTGCTTCCAAAATAAAAGTTATTATTCTGAAATACATAACACTTTGAAGACCTAATAATGTAAACAGTTGATTTTTCATTGTGTTCTCCTGTGTTTTCCATACTTGGAGATATATTTTTCCTCAGATTTTGCTTATATGAATTACACCATATCCCAGCAACCTCTTTGTACTACTTTGCTATCACATCTGTGCAAGATATTGAAAGAGGAGGTGTTTTAATACTATCTGATTTACTATCTGGAGTCTATGTTTACATTTATGAAAATGATTTAAAGGTTTAGAAAAATAAACCACTTAGTTCTAGCAAAAAGGAAAAAAATAGATGACACACACTTTTCTGGAAACTGAAGAAACAAGCACACAACAGGAGACTATTCTTAAATGTAAAAATATGCATAACAGCTCTGGAAATGAAGTTTCTCGTAGTTCAAAATACTACAAGAAAGACAAACATGACTTTATTTTGATGTAAAATATGTGAATTTATGTATATGTTGCCTAAGGGATGAGAGATTATTTCCGCTAAAATATCTCTTAAAATGAAAGAACATTGTAAGTGGAAATCTTAGTTTGTCTTCTGAAGAGATTTTGTGTCTCTAGAGTGTGCTGGCCACCTGTGTTATCTTACACCTTTTGAATAAAATGACAAAGAGTGAATCTGGAGGCAAATTGCTTTCACCTACCATTTTCCTAATCAATATTTGAAATGCAACCATATTATCCATTGATAACACTGATAACATCAATGTTCACATCTAAATTATTTCCAAATCCTTGGTGTTTCCTGCCACATTTTACTTCTCTTAACAATCCTTTCCTCTTTATTCTCATTTCTCCTGCGTTTTCTGTTAAAAAAATGACAACAATAATAATAATAATAATAATAATAATGCTCACCTGTGTGCTAATTTTCTTTTATGCTGATTTTAGTCACTTATATGCTGCTTTTGCTCATCAAAACACTATTACTGAAATGGTATTGATAAAACATTAAATGTTTTTTATTTTTTGGAAAGATGTTTTTTCCTCCAAAACTATAATCTCTACTTTTCCTTTCTGCTCAGATCCTTAAGTCTCACAGTCCAGTCTTCAGAATGCTATTGCTTGACCCTTTTGAGACTAAATCAGTCCTTTCCTTCTTTACATTCTCTAGCTATGAACAAGCTTTTTAAAATTATTTCAGCTGGGCATGGTGGCTCATGCCTGTAATTCCAGCACTTTGGGAGGTCAAGTAGGGTGGATTGCTTGAGCTCAGGAGTTCAACACCAGCATAAGCAACATGGCAAAACCCCATCTCTACAGAAAAATTAGCCAGGCATGGTGGTGCAGGCCTGTAGTCCCAGCTACTCAGGAGGCTGAAGTGGGAGGATCACCTGAACCCAGGAGGCAGAGGTTGCAGTGAACCAAAATTGTGCCACTGCTTTCCAGCCTGGGTGACAAAGTGAGACCCTGTTTAAAAAATAAAATAAAAAACAAAAATTATTTCATCTAGGGCCAAACACATCTATGCAGAAATATGAAATAAATGATAAATATATTCAACTTTCAGAAAATGTCCTATGTATAACTAGATGCTCTGAAGGTGAAGAACCATTTAAGGACACAGATAACACCAAAGCATTTTTATCCAGGAATTATGTTAATAAAAATATCATTAAGCAAAGCAGAATAAAGAAAGATACAATACTTCATGGAAGCTTAGACATATGGCCTCTGTGTTAGGGAGGCTAATAAATAGACTTTATTTAGTCTGCTTAGCCCACTTGCATCTCTGCCAAACCATACCTAGTTTAAAATGATGTCCAGAGAATTATTTAACAGACAGGGGCAGGACTCCACAGATGAAGCAATTTCACATACAACATATACAAGTGGCAGACACATATACACATTTTACTTTGTCTTTAGGTCTTTCATCTGCTGGTTAAGTACTCTCCAAAATTAGGAACAGTATATCGCAATAAATAGACAAATGGATGTTGAACAGGATCAGATACTTGATTCTACACCTAATTTTGCTACTATCTTCCTGTGTAAGCTTAAACAAATCACAACTTCACTGGGTCTTGAATGACTTTATCAAGAAAATAACCAAATTTGAATAATGAATACTAAAGTCCTTTTCAAAACTGTCTTTGAATCCATAACACATATATTGCATTTTTTAAAATAATAAAATACTATAGTAAATACTGAAATGTAATGAGGACTAATAAAGTTTTTAGTTCCTATTCAATAATTTCTAGCAGCTATATAATACTTTGTTAGAGTACTCTCAGATGTAGAATAACAGTTTGTAATGATAACCTTCAGAATTAACTGAAAGTTTATCTCAAGAATTCAGAAGCCATGCAATGCTAAGTGTTTATTGCCATTGCCTTTTTTCCATTTATTCTTGTATTTTATAAGCACATACTAGCTATTAATACAAGTCACAACTGAACAAACTTCCAGTTGTTACTATGCTTTTATTTGCTTTCATATTTTTTGGCATAAAAAACACCATACAGTTTCCCGCTATAGAGAGGACAAGGGAAAGGTAACATTTTACAGATTTCTAATTTCCTTTTAAACATTTGTCAGTATTACTTTGACATATAAAGCAAAAATTCCAAGTGGTAACAGATCCCAAATTATCAATACATATTATAGTATACATTATCTCTTTAATTGGAAAAATTATGGTTAGGCTTCAATTTATATGCTCATTCTTTAATTTTAAAATGTTTGAAATGAATACAAATGATATATATTAGCATTATTAAAGACCAGTTCTAAAATCTAATAAATGTTTTTTAAAGGTCATGTAACACCAAATTTTAAAGTGGTTCCTATGTTTCGAGATTAAAGACTCATTTTTGGATAAATGATATAGATTATCTGGAAATGCAATTGAGCTCTTTATGTTTCTTATATTTCCCCTGGTATCTACAACCAGCAAAACTGGCAAGTGCTTATGTTTGCTGCTTTTATAAAGCTGCTCTAAAGAATCTCATGAAATTGCAATTCAAAACCATTTGGGATGTTTCAACAAGGCATCTCATCGATTACAGAGTTGCACCTTTTGCCCAACTTTCAATGATTCCACAGAGTTGAATCTGAAGATTTTTCTTTCTTCATTTCCTTTTTTTGACACACTAATAGATGTCATTTATTCCTAAGCCTGAATTTTTTTCAATTAGGTCATATACCAATCTTAATATCTCATTGAAAGGTAATTTATCATATACTCTCAAAAAACAATTTAAAGAACATTAGCAAAATGATTTTTTTACATTAAGATCCTTCTTTTCTATGACTCATTAAGCCACATAATGTTGTAACTTTCTCTCTTCATTAACTGATTACTTGTAAAACTCCCTAACAGTTTCAAAAGGTTTACAAGGGCTGCCTTATATTTCTATATTTGATTTTTAAGACCAGGACAATCTTTGCATTAATATTTTGCTTCAGAATGCAGTTACCTCAGAGTGTCTCCTATTACCTCAAGGTAACAGGAAAGTATAATCACAATGGTATTATTCTTTAATGATCAAAGCATTCTCTTGTACATAATTCCACCAAGGTGGCAATATTGAGTCTCCTGTTGTGCTTCAGGAAAAAGCATTCCTTTCCCATAGAACCTTTCAAAGTGGTCACTGCAAGTACTTCAGTTGATGCAAGCAGACAAAATAAAATACCTAATACACATTCTAAGTAGTTCGTTCTGTTTTTCAAGGCTACATTATTCTCAAGAGATAGTAATGACTAGTGTCAACTCCAGAGTTGACAGAACACTTTCTATAATGATATTAATAACGATAAACTTTTGTCATGCCAAACACTGATCTAAATTTTTAAAAAAATATATTAACTCATTTAAATATCCTAACAAACCAGTTTGATATTTGTAGTTATTAATCTCATTTACAAGTAAAACAATTCAAGGACAGAAAAGTTACATAATTCTGATAACAGCTGAGAAAGTAGAAGTTTGAACCCAAATATTTTGACCCAGAAGTGGCTGCTCTAATTACTGTAATAGGATACAGCAACTATGTGGCTATAAAGTTCTGGTAGAATCAGTGGAGTTGTTGGTATAGAGCTTACTCTTGAGGGGTGCATCTGAGCATGTCAGATAGGTGGGTTCTGATTTTTCTATGATTACTATTGGGCAGGTTTAGTTAAAAGTTTCAAACGTAAGTGCCCAACATGTGGTTTTCAACCAACTAAGGGTTAGAATCCTCAAGTTCCAATATCTTAGTGTCACATCTGATATTACATATTTTGTGTGGGGGGGAATGAAGGCAGTGTTTTTGTTCTTTGTCATTTTGTTTGTATTTTGAACCCAAATACAGGCTCATAGTTTATATATGTTGGCAAATTTAGGTTGTAAAGATGAGAAAGCCTCACTAGAAACTACACAACTCACTGGGTCAGCAAGCCTCCTCTCTGACTAACATACCTAGTGGCAAACGGTGCACATGTCATATGTAAAACTCTGATACTCTAGAAAACTCTGAAATGTAAGGTAATCTTTCTTTGTAAACCTCTCCTTGACATTTGAATTTTATTTTGTTGGTGATTATCTATGTAGTTTTCTCACTTGTAAAACTCCCTGACATGGTTTTGAAAGGGTTTGCAAGGAATGTGTTATATGATATTTCTATATTTGATTTTAAGATGTTCCACAGTTTAGAAGATAATGACATAGGTGTTGGTTATCATTATGTAATTTTCTTCCGAAATTCTTTCTGTGTCTCATGTGACTGTTTCCTCTCCACAGGGACGTCATAAGTTTTTAAGGTGAAGGTCCATGTTACTATTTGTTTTAGATTTGCTCACTTTTAGAGCTTGGAACACAGTAAACAGGTAATCAAGGAATGTTGACTCTTTACTGCTGCCTCATGCAAAGTAAGGTAGTAATCTCTTTATAACTTCATTCTTATACATCCTTGCATTTTTGTATATCTTAAAGACAGATTTTCATAAAAGGATAAATACAGTAAACTTTTGGGGGGATAATTATACATTTTAGAATAAAACAGTTAATAAAAATGTTTTAATGAAACATTTGTCACAATTTTTCATCTATGAAATGACTGTCTCACTCTAACAATAATAAATTGATTAAAATACAACTCTGCCAGCATTTTATCATTATAGAAAAGAGAGTTTAGCATTCTCATAGAAAATTGAAGGGAACAGAATTTTTTAAATTTCTGCCTTAATGTTCTAATTACAGTATCAATAAGAATCTAATACCTAATCTATTGATTCTGTCAACTTTACTTTCAAAATGCATCCAGATTCTCAGTACTCTTCTCCTCCAGCTCCTATTCAGCTTCAGCTGCAATCAACTTTTTTGCCCTTGTACCCATCTCTAAATATATGTCCCTATGACCCACTACATTGATTTCATGACCACATTTTTTCATAGGTAATAACCTTTAACTTGGAAACATCACTACAGAGTACACAGGATAATATAAAAGATTACCAATGAATATTAATGCTGTTACTTCACATTAAAGATCCAAAATAATGAATCCTACATAGAACAATGCTTATTTTAAACCATCTATTATTTTATATCGACATATGATCTGAAATCATTACACTATGAATATTAAATGTGAATTTTTGAAATCAATGTTCCATAAATTGAAAGAATGTAGAAATAAAATGTGTTCTAAAAAAGAATTATAAAATAAAACAGAACACTACTGCTTTAAAACTGAAGACACTTAAACATAAATGTTATTACATATTTCTCCAGGGAGAATAATAATTCTTAAATAGTTCTGTTAAATTTATCAGATTAATTTGTAACCAGTGGATGCCAAAAGTGAGTGAAGTAACAGAAATCTTTTAATGGTATGATGATTCTCCCTTTTAGCCAGGATGAAAATAGATATTCTTTCTTATTCTCTGCTTATATACCATCCCTATGTTACCTCAATTCTTCCTCTGGAATATTAAGCACATCTTTATTTTCCACTACAAATGTATCTACTACCCTATGGTAAACTTACTACCACACACTTGGACCATTAAAATAACTTCCTAAGAGGCTTAATGTCATTCTATCACTCCCGATCCAAACTGACCTTTTTATCACTACCGATTTATCTTCCTAAAATCCTGTTGGATTTGTTAACAACCTAAACTGTTGCCTCTGCCATTCAAGGCCTTCCCAATTTGCCTTTTTAACCTTGTCCATCATTAATACTTGTATGAGACCAGTTTTATGTGTCAACTTGGCTAATTTACAGTGCCCAGTTATTCAATCAAATTCTAATCTAGGTGTTGCTGTTAACTTATTTCATAGATATGATTAACATCTCTAATCAGTTCACTTTATGTGAAGGAGATTATCCTGGATAATCTGGATGGGCCAGATCCAATGAATGGAATGGCTCTAAGAACAGAACTGAGGGACGGAACTGACGTTTGCCTGAAAAAAAAAATTCCACTATTTCAGTCACTGTTGTAGCACTAACTCCTTTATGTCTATAACAACTCAAGTGATAAATTACTATTGTTCCTATTCCTATTTATTGATGAATAATCATAGACATCGAAAGGTTAAGCAATTTTCTCAAAGTCACACAGTAAACAAGTGTTGGGGTCATGACATAAACCAAGGAATCTAGCTCTAGAGTCTGTATTATTTTTTCTATTGTGTCACGCTACTTTCTGTGGTCATGGATTTGGTCTTCAAGTGGCATATTCTATAACAAGAGATACAGAATACCTTGAAAAGTAACTCTACTATGAAGTCAGCTTAAAAAGTGCCACAAACAAAGGAATTCAGAAAAAAACTAACATTTTTCAAATGAATTGACTGCTACTTTGTACACATAAAATATACATTATCACTCATGAGGCTATATTAGAATAGACAAAACCATCCTGCCCTTCCATATTGTACTGGTCCCAGTCTGGGAAGATGTTTCTGTACCCTCTACTTCCTGTAGAATGTCTTAAAATTGTTACACACCTGTGAGTTGGCACAGGCAACTTTTCCATGTAGACAAGCAGAATGATTGGCAGACTTAAATGTAGATCTAATTATAATATAACCTTTTAATCTTTTATAAAGCTGTTTCTCAAAATGAGGCATATCAGTCACATAAAAATAATAGTGATGGTTTAAACTGGTACATATAATTCCACTATGATTGATAATATCAAAAACTGAGCATGCACTTTAAAAATCACAGTAGCTTTCCAGATTAAAATTTTTTTCAGTGTAGATTTCATATAGTGTATCAATAGCTAATATGAACAATATCTGTGAAATGATGGATAACAAACAAATTTTTCTCATTCAGTTAACTAAACTTTTCATGCTAAATTAGGACAATCAACTTTTATGTTAAGTTTATAGAAAAATTCATAAGCACTGTAGTGATTTCAAGTATAATATGTTTATACAGAAAATATTTCCGATTTCTTTGCTGGTAAGTCAGCAAGAAAAAGACAAGAGATGGTGCACTCTCCAAATTCACTGCTGAGCAACAGCTCTGGAAGAACTTCTTCTAGCTAGGCTCTTAAATGTTTCTTCCTTCTGATTCAGACTAAGATAAGAACCCTAGATGTTTCCTACCACATACTGTTAATTTTCTCCTCAATAAACATTCTTTAATTTTTCCTGAAATAATTGCTATGCCTAATCTCACTGTATCCCAGTGTATACTTTACTAATCCATAAACGTTTAAGTTCTCTTATATAGTTTTGTTTTCCCCTATTCCATCTCCAAGTTCAGTTGCTTTTAAATTTGACTCTAATATTTCCAATCCCCTCTTTAACTCGTATCTGTCTCTTCCAAATTTTGACTCAAATTTCTCTGAAAATTATTACAAGTTTGATGATCATTAACTACAAAATAGCATCTTTCTTTAAAGTCCCTGTTGTAAACTGAATTCACTCATTTTTTTCAACAACAAATGAAATCTTTAGACACAGAGTATAGATTAATGTTTCCAGTTCTCTATTAAAATGCAGCAACTTGAACAAAATAATTTTTAAAAGGCACCTTTTTGTGTGCTTTATAAAAATAATTTAGGGTGGGTAGAGTGGCTTATGCCTGTAATCCCAGCACTTTGGGAGGCTGAGGCAGGTGGACCACTTGAGGTCAGGAGTTTGAGACCAGCCTGGCCAACACGGTGAAATCCCATTTCTATTAAAAATACAAAAATTAGCTGGGCATGGTAGCACGTGCCTATAATTCCAGCTACTCCAGAGGCTGAAGTGGGAGAATCACTTGAACCCAGGAGATGGAGGTTGCAGTGAGCCAAGATCTCCCCAGTGCACTCCAGCCTGGCTTACAGAGCACGTCTTCATCTCAATAAAATAAAAATTTAAACTTTGTTCTTTTTTCTTGAATGATAATTACATTTATGAAAATTGCAGCTCATTTCTCTCATTTGCAGGTTTTTATATTTAGGTCGTGTATTGTAACATTAAAATATTTTTAAAGAAAGCTAATTTGTTAGTGGTTTGAGTTTCTACAGGCCACGATATTGCAAATATTTTTAACAATAACCATCACTTGAAGAAAACACGTTTGACTTAAATAGTAATTTTAAAGAATATACTTTTAAAAAGAGAAACTATTCTACAGAGAAAAATAACTTCCCATGCCACAATTATTTTATTTATGTAACCTTTTTTCAGGAATCACTAACCAGGAAATGTCAATACATAAGCAATCTAAGATTAGCCATGAATCAGAAATAATACTATAACAAAATAAAATTAAGTAATATATGAACTATTTTTACCTTTGCATTATAGGGAATGAAATGTTTAGATAAAGCTTCAGGTGTATGCATCCATGTTTTGTCTGCAATAAAAAATACACAGAGTTAAATTTTAGGTTTCCATGGTGTCATATTCATGCATTACCATTTGTAGGACATCTGATCTGGGTAGAGTATTTCTAATTCTGAGATTCTTTGCTAAATTGAGAAAGAATAACCACTCAGATAGAAGAACAATGCAGTTAAGGAGTGATTATAGGATTCTTTCTTTGGTATAAAAGTCCCTAGCTTTTCCTTTTAAAGTTTTCAAATAATACAAATGATACCAAATTTTAAAAGAACATATAAAAACAATATCAGAGGGCTATGAGTAATTACATTCATTTGTGATTTAAAACAAGTATCTTTCTTCTTTCACTTTATATACTCATGAATTATAGGTTATTTTTCTTAATTCCTAGAACAATAAAATATAATCTGCTCTTTACCTCTTTGTGAATATTATATTGTAGCATCAAGATTTAGCTATTCTAAAGGGAAATTATCATATTATACTAACAACTGCATTTGTATGAAACTGAAATAAACCAACTTACTATGTTCATTTGGAAATCAAGATAATATTATGATAAATCCTTATTCTAAATTTGAAGAAACAATGATTGAAGGTCTTCTCTCAGGAGTTTTGGATAGAAATAGTCTCAAATGCAATAAATCAAAATGTTTCTTAGATAAGTGTTAAAAATGTTAGAAATAAAAGTAACTCAAAAGGATAGAATATATTAAAACTAATTGTATTATATATTATTTATATCTTGTTATTTATATTTGTATTACTAATATTTTTAATTTAATTTTTGAAATTTACTAATATAGCCCACATATTTTCCCCAATATTTTGATGAATGCATAAGGGGGAGAAAAAAAATGTTAACATTTACATGAAACAAATTGGCTTTTTTTTGAATCTGCATTTATTTGGAGTACGACTTCTCAATCTTCAATATTTTGTCTCCATTCATGTAGTTTTGTATGTATCTTATTTTTCATGGGAGTTTAAACATTTAGGATCAGTACTATAAATAGAACAAAATCAAAGATTTATTTTACCATGAAACATATAAGTACAAACTGGAAGGAAATACTGTATTACTAACAAAGTATTTTCAACATTAAATTTAGATTTTTTAAATGCTGTTAACAGAAACTAACTTGATACCCTTAATAGGTTCTTCTTAAACTGGGTGAATGTGAAGACATAGAGAAAATGGCACATATTTTTGGAATGTAAACTATTTTATACTATTTGAATAATAATGCAGTATATTTATATTAAACTTGTTTATGGGGTACAATGCAATATTCTCAAGTATTTCCAATACAAAAGATGAAGGGCCAAGAGAATTGGGGCTATTTGTGACTACTAGAGGGAATATATGATAGTCGTACTTGGGTGAAGTATTTTGAACAGCAATATATTCTAAGTTTTAAAAAAAAATTGACATTGACATTTAATGTGTGAAATTTGTATTTTCTATATGGATTTTCATCTTAGCTATACTTTTTGTGATTGCTAATGGATAGTAATATGATTAATTCAAGAATAATTTGCACTTAGATTTGGAATATAATCTTGCTTTTATACATTAAAAGAAGTAAATCACAATACTTCTTCCAAGGCAATAAAACACAAAACAAAAAAACAAAAAACACCTTTAGGAAAACTAAAAAGATGTCCAATTTCTCCTTTTAACTCCTTCACTTAATTCTTTTCATGTCTCCTTTCCAAAACATACAAGACATCTGAGGAACATGCGAAGTCTAACTAAACTCTCACCATGATGGGTCATACTAATCCTGAGGTAGAGAGTTATTAATAATTTCTTTCTCCATAAACCACTATTACTTGAAAACTGATGAAATTGACTCTGTTATAGACTCATATTGCAGTGACCTAAAAAGAGTATACCAAGCTGCCTCTGCTGACAGACTAAAATAATCACAATATTAAATTTCGATGGATAAGCTGCAGTTCCTACAATGACAAAATCTGCATCCATATATCGAGTGCTGATAATTTAGTGCTTGTTTATTACATAACCTCAAGTATGAGCAGTACAATTTATAAAACCTGAAGGATTTCCAAAATGCATTCTTACTGTCATCCTCATTTATATTTTGGCAAAAACATGACAAAATAAGACTCTTTATATTAACTTATAGATATGACTAAATCTTGAGTAGGAAATAGATATGATGGTCCTGGTCACTATATATGTTCACAGAAGGTATTAGATATATGAAAATGTGCAGAAATGGGAATATAGAGATTCTAAAAAGAGTTCCCCTTCTTTGAATTAAAGTAAAGTCACTAACTCAATATTGAACACTTACATGAAGGAAAATGCCAACATTTCAACATATTTGACAAATATCAATGTACTTTGATTGCTGGGTCAATAAATTTAGGTTTTCAAAATGCATTTAGATGAATAACTCATCAAGAAATATAGAGTAAATTCATTATTTTTGTATCATCAGAGCTTACAATGGTGAAACATCTACTTTTGAGTACTTTAAATTTAAAACTAAATGCTGGTTGATGAATAGATACATTTGAATAAAATGTTTGTTAAAAAAGAAAGTAACATTTAAATATTAAATTTTAAGTGCTGTGCACTATGAGATCTACTCGACAGTATGTCAACTAAGTTTAAAAAATGTAATTAGTTGAATTATTTAATCATTTATTCACATGTTATTTTTATGCTTTTTTACTTAATGATTTATATTTGATGTAATAAATAGAATTATAGCTTATAGCTCCAGCTTATCCAGATATACAAATACTCTCACAAAATTTAAGTTTTTTATCTCAAATTAAAATTTAATGAAATAATGCTATTGATGGAAACCAGGAGCAGAGGCTCTAAAATTTTTTTCTTTAACAACTTCACCCAATGATAAAGTCAGAACTGATTGGTAAACTTAAGGTAAAATTTTCAGTTTCAAGTTCTAACTTCAGGTTGGGGCAAAATATTAATGAATGAATTCCTGATACTAAATCATTAGACCTGAAAAATAAGAGAAGCCAAAAGAAATTGAAAGTGAATGAAGCAAATCGGGAAATAACAAGTGCTTCTGCTTCTTGATTCTCCGAATCACTCCACTATTCCCATAGTTGTACTCCCACTGTGTTCAAATGAGACAAATATACAATTACTGGTTACTCACATTACTATCCAACTCTTGAGATTTCTCAATGAAAAACCATTCTAAACCCCCTTCAAATAAACAGTAAATTAGAAATGTGGAGTTTCAACTTTAAAGCAATAGGAAAGGAGGATTGTTAGCATATATATAAAGAAAGGCCTAGAAGTGTTTATTAAAAATAACTTAGAGTGATTAAAGTGTTAAGTTGTGATGTAAAATTTCTATTGCTTTATTAAAAATACTTCAGGTTGGGCACAGTGGCTCACGCCTATAATCCCAACACTTTGGGAGGCCAAGGCAGGAGGATCACTTGATGCTAGGAGTTTGAGACCAGCCCTGGCAACATAGCAAGATCCTGTCTCTATATAAAACAAAACAAAAATTTCAATATATCATAGAATTATTTATAGATTTTGTTACTAGTAAAAGGAATGAAAGACACAATATTTTACTTTTGGTACTTTTTTTACATTTAAAAACATTTAAAATTTTTAAAATATTTACAAATCAGAAGCAGCTACAGACTATAATCAATGTCATTTTGCTTTCCCCTTATTCAGAAAAAATAAGTAAAATAATAAATTTCTAGCTTCCCAGGGTTGAAAAGTGCCTTAAAGTTTACGTTATCTAAATTCTCACTGAATACATTAATCTTCTCTGCCACATCCAAATGTTTGAACACCTCTCACTTTAGAGACGAAAAAAAAGCTAGCAATTTGAGTAATTTAATTAAACTTTTACATGACTTTCTTGGAATTCTTTTTCCCTATATTAAATCAGTGACATTATCATTTACACCTATTTGTCCTTTACTAAACTCAACCCCATGGCTAAATGGCAGTCCTTCAAATATTGAAAGACAGCTCTCATTAACACATGAATGGTTCTCAGTCATGCTTCCTGTTGCATGGCTGAAAGTCCTGAAGTCATCTCAGTCTTTCTCATCTGGGCATGTTACTATGTGTCAGTTAACACTGTAACCTTTTAAAGGGAGAACACACAGTGCCTGAATGCCTGATATTGAACAGAACACTAGTCATGGTTCTGGACTATTCATTATCCATACATTAGAAAATGACACAGAGCCTTTGATAATCACACTGTTGACTTTATTCTTCAGCCATTTTTACTCACACAGCATTTAAGGTGCATCTTCCAAATAACAGCAATATTTGAATCATGATAAAAGTATTAGATTTTCTGGGCCCTTGTTTGACAATTTGCAGTATCTTAGTAAGTTTATAGGGTGGAATAAGGCCTAACTTGTCATTTTTTTCTTCACACATCTGTAATCCTGCTATAGCATTCATGTATCATTACCTTCTATCTATGAATTTGATTATCATTATTTAAGTATTCTTTCAATCATCTACGAATTTGATTATCATTATTTAAGAATTATTTCCCAATTCATTAATAATGTAAAAGAGGAGAGAGCCTGATGCCCTCCACTAGAGAACTCCTTTGAGAATGAAAAGGATACATTATTTAAACTTCACTGACATCAACAAAGTTATACTTATTTTTCTATATTTGTAAGTGCATCATAAAATAGTTTGTCAAATGCCATGTTTTTCTGCCCATTAAGAAACAACATCTAACTAGCTGTTTCTTTCAGTCCTATAGTGATCATTATAATATACTGCATTCGTAGTTATTTAAATTCCTACCTAAAAATTAATAACAAACTTATTTTGGCCTCATTGTTTTAAATCTATCTACTACCAATCCTCACATATTATTCAATGATACATGAAGCCTATGCACACTCACACACATAATTATGAATGAATTTATGTTACCTTAATCTTATGTAAGCCCAGGAAACTTAGTATTATATAGCTACATAAGCTAAAGTTAGAACGGAGTTTCAGATAATTTTATTCTTTGCAATTTCACAACAAGCTTCAAATTGCCAGGCGACATATTATCACATATGTATTGTGAACTCAGTGTAATAAACAACTTTGATCTTTCACTAGGGTGATAACTGGAGAAAGCTAATTAGCAACATTTGCAGATTTGTGTTGCTCTAATCTAACTTCATTTCTTGGCCAGGTGGTTGAAAAACAAGAAAAACTGATTTCTTAACATCTGTGCTTACGTTCATAGCAACATTGGCTTGACTCCCAAGTTTTAAAAAATGACCACACTTACCTTTCTTCCTGCTAAAAGCACGGTTCATGATGAGGATCAGCCAAATAAATGTTCAGTTCCACGCCTTATATCCTGTAAAAGTGACAAAATATTAAAACATAAATGAAGGACTGTTGACTGACCTCTCTTTTGCTAATGTGGTTCTAATTACAAAGCCTTTTTAAATTTTTAAAAATATTTACAAATAGTATTCTATAATGCTTCAAAGGACATTGGGTAAGAAAAAACACAAGTACTTAATAATGTGAGTGGCAAAAGCAGATAGGAACAGAAATTCCTCCAAAGTTCTTCAATTTTGTCTTTTTTCTATTATACATCCATCATAAACTATATTTATTTGCAAACTTTAGGAGAAGAAAAATCGATACTTTTTCCTCAGCTTGTTGATAAGAGGTGTGTATATAAACACTTGATTTTTTATTTAACTGAGGCCCAGAGAAGTTTCATGTCTATTACAAAGTCACAAAGACAGGTGATACACTAGGAGCAGTGGTTAAAACCATAGGATAAAATTACCTACCAATTAAGATTGTTTTACACATTAGGAAAGATACGAAAGTACCTGGCACAGTATCTGGCACATACTGAGCTCAGAAAATATTAGCTACTCTCTTTTTGTTAGATACAGCATGGGATCCAAATTTAGTGCTCTTTTTATATGCGTTATTTATCCATCAAAGAGGTCCTCTTAATACCTGTTGTGTAGTGTATTCACTATGAGGGTTACACATCGAATTCGGCAGCTTAGGTAAAGGACTTTATGCACTGTTGTTCAATTGAGATCTTTCAATTTTATATATTTAATGACTTCGTGTACAAAACAACAATAACAAAAAGTTTTCTGGAGTAATTCCCTCAGAGACTCAGAGACAATTCACATTAAGGTCTGAGAAGAAAGTTACAATTAAATATTTATTGGCACTGCATTGTAATCTATATTTGGGGTCCATAAAATAGTTAATCTTACAGATACAACACTCAGAAGTAACTCTGCTGCTCTAGCAACAAAGTATTCATGAATTAACATTAAGATAGCCTTTCACTTCTACTTTATCTTCTATGAGGACTAGTGTTACAGGTATATTACAGGGTAACACAAATTTTTTTAGAATTAAAATATTTTGCAATTTTTCAAAAATTGGCATTTTTTTCATTTTTTAGAATTCAACCACAGTAAATAAAACTGTTTAATAATGTTCTTCCTTGATAACCTAGAGACCTGCTTCAACAGAAATCAAAGGAAACTCATGTGTTCAGTGTAAGAGCCCAATTTGGTGTGCTTCCATCTGCAGGTGGCAAGACAGTAACTGAACTCAGGGTAAAGCTTTCCTCACTCTCTGCCCACTGTTGCCTAGAGATCACAGCTGATAGAGATAAATTCACAAGAGACCAAAAGCTTTGCATGATTCTGGAAATAGCTTCCCCCATTCCACTCTAAGACTCAAAGTCTGACCACCACTTCCTGCTAGGAGATCTTCGTAATTTTATCATATTCTTTATTCCTAAGTATGTCAGTCAACACAAGCAGCTCAGGTTACTCTCATCACTCAGAATCTAATTCTAATGCATTACATTCTGTAATCACATCTTTCACTTCTCCTATCATCTGGAAACATTTCACTGTGTCATCTGGCATTCACAGTAAATCATTATCAAAATGCACTCAGCGTTTTTGCTAAAGATTTTATCCTCTCTGCCACTCTTACTGAAACCTAGTTGTTGCCTGAGCAAACTAGTTCTACTGCAGTCCTTTCAAGAGGCTGGCTGTTTATCTCCCACACATATTATACCAACAGACCAAGAAATGATGCATTTTCAATTATTGTACTTCTCTTTTTTTTCAAAACCCTTAATTTCTTTGAGGATTTTGCCATCAGACTATATATACACATAATGGAATATAACACAACAGAGAATATAATATATTTGGTATCATTTCAAAAGTTACTTTTCACCTATATCTTAACAGACCTGGTTATTTATTGAGCATATCCTGAAGAAATAAGGAAAAAATTTTAAAAAATTAGTAGAAAAAGAATATAATATATGCAAATGTAAAATTTGTCTTCTCTGGAAAAATAAAGTAACAAAATACTATGAAGTTTATTAATCAGCAGACCAAATTTAGTATACCTCTGCACTACTCAAATGTCATCACCATGAGGTGGACATTTTCAACAAAAGAAGATTGTGAAATATAAAAAAGGAGTTTAATACTACATGATTAAAAAATTCATAAAATTAAATAATAGTGTGACTTTTAAATTAAGAAAAATAAAATATAAACAACTTGGGGACATATAAATAGAACAAGAATAACAAAAAAAACCTTTCACATAATTATATAAAGTTCATTTGAGCAAACATGGAGGATATATGACATGACAATACTGTGACTCTAAAACACCAAGAGCACTTTTGCTTGCTCAAAAAATGCATAGATACAAATGTCAATATATATCAGATAAGTCATTCTTTCGAAATAAACTATAATTTAACTATCCAAACACCACTTGTTAGCATTTTATTTGATCCACTGTGCACTCTACACTGTTTTTGTAAAACACATCTTACAACTCCACCAGAAAACGTGTAGATATTAGCTACTTTGTTCAGTACCCCAATGTGTATAATACAATACATGACAGTACGTTGGCATTCAATATACTATTTATTATACGTATTAATAATGCATATTTTAATGTACTTTTATAATTGAAATAAAATACATAGTTAAAATTTTAATGTTAGTAAGTTAAGAAATACAATTCTATGTAAATTGACTTTATCTCAATTTATGGTGTAACATAAATCCTTCTTTTTAGAGAAACTTTTCACAAATATTGTTTTAGTAACTACAAATACATGTATGAATCATTTCCGTAGTAAAACGTTACTTTGGGGAGGCAGAACAAGATGACAGAATAGAAGGTTCCACTAAAGACATCAATTTAACAACTATCCAAACAAACAAACAAACAAATGCACCATCACAAGAATCAAACATCAGATGAGCACTCACAGTGCCTGGTTTTAACTTTGTATCACTGAAAGAGGCACTGAAAAGGTAGAAGGAACAGTTTTGAATCACCAGCATCACTCCTCCCCTACCCTCAAGCAGGAGCATTTCTGAGTGCTGGGGAAGGGAGACCACAGCAATTGTAAGGCATTCAGCTCAGTGTTATCCTGTTATAGCAGAAAGCAAAACCACACCAAACTCAGTTGACCCCCGGCCATGGAGGGAGCCTTTAAAACTGCCTTAGCCAGAGGGATATGTCTGATCCCAGCTGTCGAAACTTTAGTTACCACAAGCCTCGCCACTGTGGGCTAAAGTGTTCTGGGGCTCCAAATAAACTGGAAAGGCAATCTAGGTCACAAGCAATGCAAGTTTTAGTTAAGTCCGAGTGATGAACTGGGCCCAGAGCCAGTAGACTGCTGGGGCACATGACCTACTGAGACACAAGCTGAGACAATTAAGCTCCAAAAGAGACCCCTTCTTTCCACTCAAGGAGAGAAGAGGGAAGAGTGGAAAGGACTCTGTCTTTTGCAGCTTGGATAGCAGTTCAGTCCCAGCAGGGTAGGACATCTGTCAGAGTTATCAGGTACCTGTTCCAGGCTCTAGCTCCAATACAACATTTCTAGACACCTTGCACCAGAAGATAATCCTTTGCCTTGAAACGAAAAACTCAGTACTAGTAGCCTTCATTACCTACTAACTGAAGAGCCCTTGGGCATTGAATAAGTGGCAGTAATACTCAGGTGGTACATTGAGAAACTTGGGTGAGACTCTGAGGCTTGCTGGCTTCAAATGAGACTTAGCACATTCTCAACTGTGGTGGCTATGGGGTAAGATTCCTTCAGCCTGAGAAAAGTGGAGGGAAAAGTAAAGGGGACTTTGTCTTGCACCTAGATACCAGCTCAGCCACAGTGGGGCAGAGAACCAACTGGTCTCTTGGGGTTGCTGATTCCAAAACTGGGCTCTTGCACAGCATTTTTGGACCTGTCCTTGGCCACAGGAGAGTCCACTGCCCCGAAGGGTGAGTCTCAGGACTGGCAAGATTCACCACAAGCTGACTAAAGAGCCCATGGACCTGAGGGTAACATCAGCAGTAGTCTGGCAGTACTCACCATGGGCCTGTAGTGACAGTTGCCATGAGGTGAGGCATACCTTCCTTCAGAAAGGGGCTGAAAGAATGAGAAGGACTGTGTCTTGTGTTTTCAGTTCAGCCACAGTACAACAGAACAACAGAAAGACTTCTGTAGTTTTTGACTGTAGTTCATGGCTTCCAATAGGCAACTCTGGACCTGCCTGGGGCCTGGGATAACACAGTGCCCTGAATGGAAGGACAGAGGCCTAGCTGGCTTTGCCACCTGCTGATTGTAAAGCCCCAGGGTCTTGGAAGAAAACAGGCAATAGTCAGGGGTTACAGCAGGTCTTGGGCAAGAACCAGTGCTGTTCTGGCTTCACGTCTCACCCAACACAGTCCAGGGGCTGGGCTGAGGGGTGCTTGTGTCACTCCACCCCACTTCAGGTGGTTCAGAACAGAGAGACAGAGAGAGAGAGAGAGAGAGAGAGACCCCATTTGTTTGAAAGAAAAAGAAGAGAAGAAGGGAAGAGGCCAAGTCTTTGCATGGTGATCTGGAGAATTCTTTCAGATCTTGTCCAAGACCATCAAGGCAGTATCTCTATGAGTCTCTAAGAACCACAGCATTACTGGGCTTGGGGTCCCCCCTAAAGCAGATACAGCTTAGATCACAACATCCAAGTCTTTTTGAAAATCTGAAAAGCTTTTTCAAGGACAGTTACAAACAAGTGCAGACTGCGAAGACTACAATAAATACCTAACTCTTCAATGCCCAGACACAGATGATCATCTACACGTATTAGGACAATCCAAGTAAGCATGACCTCACCAAATAAACTAAATCAGGCACGAGAAAACAATCCTGGAAAAACAGGGATGTGTCACCTTTCAGACAGAGAATTCAAAATAGCTTTGTTGAAGAAACTCAAATAAATTCAAGATACCACAGAGAAGGCATTCAGAATTCTATTAGATAAATTTAAGAAAGAAATTGCAATAATTAAAAAGAATCAAGCAGAAATTCTGGACCTGAAAAATGCAATGGGCATAGTAAAGAACACATTAGAGTCTTTTAATAGCAAAGTTGACCAAATAGAAGAAAGAATTAATGAGCTTGAAACCAAGTTATTGAAAAATACATGGTCAGAGGAGACAAAAGAATAAAAGAAGTAAAAAGAATGGAGAATGCCTGCGGAATCTAGAAAATAGCCCCCAAAGGGCAAATCTAAGTGTTACTTGGCCTTAAAGAAGAAACAGAGAAAGAGATAGGAGTGTAAAGTTTATTCAAAAGGGTAATATCAGAAAACTTCACAAACCTAGAGAAAGACAGCAATATCCAAGTACAAGAAGGTTATACAACACCAAGCAGATTTAACACAAAGAAGACTATCTCAAGGTCATTAATAATCAAACTCCCAAAGATCAAGGATAGAGACAAGATGCTAAAATCAACAAGAGAAAGGAAACAAATAACATACAATGGAGTTCCAATACATCTGGCAGCAGATTTTTCAGTGGAAACCTTATAGACCAAGAGAGAATGTCATGACATATTTAAACTGCTACAGGAAAAAAATTCTTTTATCCTAGAATAGTATATACAGTGAAAATATCCTTTAAACATAAAGGAGACATAAAGATTTTCCCAAACAATAGCTGAGTTAATTCATCAACACCAGACCTGTCCTAGAATAGATGCTAAAGCAAGTACTTTAGTTGGAAAGAACAGAATGTTAATGAGCAATAAATAATCACCAAAGATACAAAACTCACTGGTAATAGTAAGAACACAGAAAAACAGAATATTGTGACACTGTAACTGTGGTATGTAAACTACTCTTAAGTAGAAAGACTAACCCATGAAACAATCAAAAATAATAACTACAACAACTTTTCCAGACATAGTACAATAAGACATAAATGGAAATTTAAGAAGTTTAAAAAGCAGGGACATAGTTAAGATGTAGAGTTTTTATTTCATTTCTTTTTACTTGTTAGTTGGTTTATGTAAACAGTCTTAAGTTGTTATCAGATTAAGATAATTTGTTATAAAGTAGTACTTGCAAGTCTCGTGGTAACCTCAAACCAAAAAACATACAAGAGATACACAAAAAATGAAAAGCAAAAAACTAAATCATATCACCAGACAAAAACTCCTTCAATAAAAGGAAGACAGGAAGGAAAGAAAAAAGGAAGAGAAGATCACAAAACAACCAGATAACAAATAATAAAATGGCAGGAGTAAGTCCTTAGTTATCAATAATACCATTGAATCTAAATGGACTAAACTCTCCAATCAAAAGACATAGAGTGGCTAAACAAGGGGGAGGAGCAGTGGGGGGACGAGTCATTGATCTGTTGCCTACAAGAAACACACTTCACCTATAAAGGCACTCATAGACTGAAAATAAAGGTATAACACTATTCCATGCCAATAGAAGCCAAAAAAGAGTAGGAGTAGCTATATTTATTTCAGATAAAATAGATTTCAAGGCAAAAACTACAAAAGGAGAAAAAGAAGGTCACTATATAATAATGAAGTGGTCAATTCAGCAAGAGGATATAACAATTTTAAAAATATAGAGTTAGACTCCAATATAATAATAGCTGGAGATTTCAACATTCCACTTTTAGCACTAAACAGATGTTCCTGACAGAAAATTAACAAAGAAACTTTAAACTTAATCTACACTCTAGACAAAATGGAAGTGACAGATATTTACAGAACATTTAAGTGGTTGCAGAACACACATTATTTTCCTCAGACCATGGATCATTCTCAAGGGCAGACCATATGTTAGGTCAAAAAACAGTTTAAAACATTCAAAAAACTGAAATAATATCTAGCATCTTCTCTGACCAAAACTGAATAAAACTAGAAATCAATAACAAGAAGAATTCTGAAAACTATACAAATATATGAAAATTAAACAACATGCTCCAGAATGATGAGTGGGTTGTGAAGAAGTTGAGAAGGAAATTGGAAATTTTCCTGAAACAAATGACAGTGGAAACACAGTATACGAAAACCTATGGAATACAGCCAAAGCAGTACTGAGAGGGAAGTTTATAACCATAAGTGACTCCATCAAAAATGAAGAAAAGCTTCAAATAAACAAACAAACGATACATCTTAAAAATTAGGAAAACAAGAGCAACCCAAACTCAAAATTAGTAAAGAGAAAATATCCAAATAAATCAAATCTGACACAAAAGGAGATTGTACAACAGACATTCAGCAGACATTCAAAGGATCATTCGTGGCGACTATGAGCAACTGCATGCCAATAAAATGGAAAAATCTAGAATAAATGGACAAATTCCTAGAAACATAAAGTGTATCAAGATTGAACCAGGAAGATATTCAAAACATAAACAAATCAATAACAAGTGACAAGATCAAAGCTGTAATAAAGTTTAACAGTAAAGAAAACCCTGGGACCTGATGACTTCACGGGTCAATTCTACCAAACACTTAAAGAACTAATACCAATACTAACCAAAGTATTCCAAAAAATAGAGGAGGAGAGAATACTTCCAAACTCAATTCTATGAGACCAGTACTACCGTGACTCTAAAACCAGACAAAGGCACATCTGAGAAAAAGAAAACTATAAGCCAATATCACTAATGAATACTAATGTAGAAATCCTCAACAAAGTACTAGCGAACTGAATTCAACAATACATTAAAAATATCATTCATCATGAATCCCAAGTGGGATTCCATCTCCGGGATGAAAGAATGGTTCAACATAGGCAAATCAATCAGTGTGCTATATCATACAAACAGACAAAGGATTAAAAACCATATGATCATCTCAATAGATGCTAAAAAAGCATTTGATAAAATTCAACATCTTTCATGATAAAAACCATAAAAAATGAGTATACAAGAAACATACGTCAACATAATAAAAACCATATATGATAGACCCACAGCTACTATCATACTAAATGAAGAAAAACTGAAAGCCTTTCCTTTGAAATCTGGAACACAACAAGGATGCACACTTTCACTACTGTTATTCACTCTCTCTTGCTCCTGCTCACACCATGTGAGATGCCTTACTCCCCCTTTGCCTACCGCGATGACTGGAAGTTCCTGAAGCCTCCCCAGAAACAGAAGCCACTATGCCTCCTGTACAGCCTGCAGAACCGTGAGCCAGTTAAACCTCATTTCTTTATAAATTACCCAGTTTCAGGTATCTTTATATAGCAATGTGAGAATGGACTAATGCACTTGTGATCCCGGAAAAAAAGCAAAAAAGAAATTATCCCACACCTTTGTGTTACAGAAACAGCTTATTGCAAGGAACTCTTCCCCATATGACTTAGATGAGATGTAGGATACTTCCCTTTTGTACTTATCATCTGTGATAGAGTCTTCATTTGATTGACTTATTTATTTTTCATATCTCTTAAAATGTTTATTTAGTATCTCATACATCGTTATGCCTAAAAACAAAGGGAACGATATTTGTAAATGAGGAAAAAAATAAGTTATCACTAAGTGAACCACATGGAAAATATTAGTAGGAAATACAATAGCTGAGATTTTTTAAAGCAATGATAAATGGCCGAAATTGGAGAACTGTGTGTAAAGCTTACAGATATATTACTGAGTTCAAAGATAAAGTGGAGAAATTCTCCTAGGTGACTACAAAAAAGTAAAGAAATATACCAAATAAATACTAAGATATATGAAATAAAACTGCCAAAATCTTGATACTGAGATTACCATAGAGAAAAATATAAACAAAGAGGAGGGTATAACTGAAAAAATTATGAAGAGATATTTCAGAGAATTAAAAAAGATTATGAAAAATCTCAAACTGTAAGTTTTCAGCATGTTATCATAAAATTAAGAATATTACAGGCAGAAAGAAAATATGCAACACTTCCAGGCAGAAAGAGAAGGTTGCCTCAATAGCAACAAGAACTCTCTACTCTTTGTTCCAGTTTAATTCCAGATCTTTCCAACCCCTGAGATTTAGCATTATTATGAAGGATGCCTCAATAGCAACAAGAACTCTCTACCCTTTGTTCCACTTTAATTTCAGATCTTTCCAACCCCTGAGATTTAGCATTATTATCCTCCTAACTCCAACTCTTGAAAATAATGAGAGACTTCTCTTTTAACTTTTGCCACAAACTTTTGTTTTTTTCAACTGTGTCATGTCCTCAGACCCTTGGCAGTCTTGCTTGATTTATATTTCTAAGGGAAACCTGACCAGTCTAATTGATAGATGAATATTGAAGGTAACAAAAAGAAATTCAAGGACAGCTGCTACTTTTTTTTCCCCTTCTTAAATGAGTGAATCATAGTGCCATATATTAAGAAAGGGACACCTGGGAAAAGCAAAGTTTGAAAGGCAGAATTTAAGACTTCTGTTTGGAAGCCTTTCCTTATTAGTATAGTGGTGAGTTTTCCTACCTGTCAAGACTTCTGTTTTGGATATGTTAGTTCTGAGATACCTACCAGACATCGAAGATGAGATGCTGAGTTAGTAGTTGGATATATGAGTCATGGTCTGGTAGGTAGGATAGGAATAGAGATACAAAGTAACCAGCTTGCACATGATGAGATTAGTTAAGAAGTATATGTAAATAGATAAACGATAATTGAGCCTAAAAGCATGCCAAATTTATGAACAAGGCAGAATAAGAAAAGCAAGCTAGAGATAGCCAAAAAATAGTCATCGCCTGTAATCTCACTTTGGGAGGCTGAGGCAGGAGGATCATGAGGTCAGGAGATAGAGACCATCCTGGCTAACATGGTGAAACCCCGTCTCTACTAAAAATACAAAAAAAAAAAAAAAAAAAAAAAAAAAATTAGCTGAGCATGGTGGTGGGTGCCTGTAGTCCCAGCTACTCAGGAGGCTGAGGCAGGAGAGTGGCGTGAACCCAGGAGGCAGACCTTGCAGTGAGACGAGATCGCACCACTGCACTCCAGCCTGGGCAACAGAGCGAGACTCTGGGGAAAAAAAAAAAAAAAAAGCAGCCACTAAGGTCAAATAAAAACCAGCAAAATGTGCTTTCTGGCATCCAAATGAAGTATGTTTTTATTAGGAGAAAAAAAATGATTTAATGATATTGAGAGCTCTACAAAGAGAAAGCCTGAAAAATGACCATTAGTTTCAGAACATGGAGATAATCGGGGACCTTTGCATCGCACTTTCCGAAGACAGGGACTAAAATAGCCTGACTGTGGAGAGGGGTAGATCAAAATGGCAAAATAGAAGGCTCTCCCAATTGGCCCCCCAGTGAGGACACCAAGGTAACAACTATCTACACATACACACACACACACATACACACACACACACACACACACACACACCCCTTCATATGAACCAAAAATAAGGTGAGCACTCACACTACCTGGTTTTACCTTCATACCGCTGAAAGAGGCACTGGAAAAACAGTCTTGAATCTCAGACTCCATCCCTCTTCCATCCCTCAGTAGAGGCAACCCTGCTCAGAGAGGCAGCCTGGTGTTTCTGAGAGCACAGTATCATGGAGAAGATGTGAACATGAAACCGCCATGCAAGGTGAGAGTAGCTAACACGACAGAGAAGATGCTTCTAAATGAGGTCCAGAGAAGCATGGGCTGGGTGGGGTGAAGGAAGAGGAAGAACTAGCAATTCTGAGGCATTGAACTCAGTGCTGCCCTTGTTAATAGCAGAAAGCAAAACCAGACCAAATTCAGGTAAAGCTAGCCTAAGGAGAGAGAATTTAAATAAGCCCCCAAAAAAGGGGAATTGTCAATCCCAGTGTTTGGAACTTCAGCTCCCCCAAGCCTTGCCATCATGAGCTAAAGGGCTCTGAACCCAGTCAGTGGACTGAGGGAAAGAGGAGGTCATGACCTACTGAGACATCAGTCAGGATTGGTAAGGGACTGCTGGCATCACCCTTCCACTAACCTGAGGCTGCATAGCTTGTGGATCCAAAAGAGACCCCTTCCTTCTGCTTGAGGATCAGAGAGGGAAGAGTGGGGAGGACTCTATCTTACCTCTTGGATACCAGCTCAGGCACAGCAGGATAGGGCACCAGTCAGTCTTACGGCCCCTGTTCAGGCCTTAGCTCCCTGATGACATTTCTAGAAACACCATGTACCAGAAGGAAACCTACTGCTTTGAAGGGAAGAACTCAGTCATGGCAAGATTTGTAACATGCCAACAAAAGAATAACCAGAATAATAACCAGAAGCAATACCTAGGTACTACATCAAAAACATTGGGTGAGACTCTGAGACTTACTGGCTTCAGGTGAGACTCTGTATATTCCCAGCCGTGGTGGTTACAGGGTGAGACTCCTTCTGCTTGAGAAGTGGAGGAAAAAGTAAAGGGGACATTGTCATGCATCTTAGGTACCAGCTCAGCCACAGGGTGGTAGAGCATGAAGTGGGATCTGAGGTCCCTGACTCCAGGACTTGACTCTTGGATGGCATTTCTGGACCTGCTCTGGGGAAGAGAGGAAGCCTACTGCCATGAAGGTTGAGTCTCAGGCTTGACAGAATTCACTAGAAGCTGATTAAATAGCCCTTAGGCCTTAGGGAACATTGGCGGTAGTCTGGCAGTATTCCCCATAGGCCTGAGGTGGCAGTGGCCACATGGTGAGGCTCTTCTGCCTTTGGAAAGGGGAGGCAAAAATGGGAGGACTGCATCTCATGATTTGAGTTGCCAGCTCAACCATAGTATAATAGAACAACAAATGGACTTGTAAGGTTTTTGACTCTAGCCTCTGGCTCCCAGGTGGCACCTCTGAACCCATGTAGGTCCTGGGGCAACTCACCACCCTAAAGGAAAGAATACAGGCCTGGCTAGTATTGCCACTTGCTGATTGTAGAGCCCCAGAGCTTTGAGCAAAAATAGGCAGTAGCCAGGGAGTGATTACAGCAGTCCTTAGGTGAGAACCAGTGCTATGCTGGCTTCAGGTCTGACCCAGCGCAGGCTATGGGTGGTGCCTACAGGGGTGATGTGTCACTCTACCCTCTGCTCCAGGTGGCTCAGAATACAGAGAGGGACTTTGTTTGGGAGAAAGTAAGGGAAGAGAACAAGAGTCTCTGCCTGGTAATCCAGAGAATTCTTTGGGTTCTTGACCTAGACCATCAATACAGTACCTCTATGAGTCTATAAGAACCACAGCATTAGAGAACTTGAGGTCCCCCATAAAGAAGATAAAGCTTAAATCACAACACCTAAGTCATTTTGAATATATGGAAAGCCTGCCCAAGAAGGATGCATACAAACAAGCTCAGACTATGGAGACTACAACAAATACCTATTTCATCAATGGCCAGACACATGAACATCTACAAGTATCAAGATGATCCAGGAAAAGATGACCTCACCAAATGAACTAAATAAGGCATCAAGGAATAATCCTGGAGAAACAGAGATAAGTGACCTTTGAATTCAGACAGAGAATTCACAATATCTGAATGAAGAAAACTTAAAGACAGTCAAGATAACACAGAGAAGGAATTCAAAATTTGATCAGATAAATTCAACAAAGACATTGAAATAATTAAAAAGAATCAAGCAGAAATTCTGGAGCTGAAAAATGCAAATGTCATATCAAAGAATGCATCAGAGTCTTTTAATAGAAGAATTGATAAAGCAGAGGAAAGAATTAGTGGGCTTGAAGACAGCCTATTTGGAAGTACATAGTCAGAGGAGAAAAAAGAAAAAAGAAAAAAACAACAACAATGAAGCACATGGACAGCATCTAGAAAGGTGCAACAGGGCAAATCTAAGAGTTATTAGCCTTAAAGAGGAGGTAGAGAAAAAGATAAAACTAGAAAGGGATAATAACAGTAATTATATAATAACAGTAATAACAGATAATTCCTAAACCTTGAGAAATATATCAATATCCAAGTAAAAGAAGGTTATAGAACACCAAGGAGATCTAATCCAAAGAAGACTGCCTTAAGGCATTTAATCAAACTCCCAAAGGCCAAGGATAAAGAAAGGATGCTAAAAGCAGCAAGAGAAAAGAAACAAATAACAGAAAATTGAGTTCCAAGACATCTGACAGCAGACTTTTCAGTGGAAACTTTACAGACCAGGATAGCATGGCATGACATAATTAAAGTGCTGAAAGAAAAAAATATTTTTTCCTAGAATATATCTGGCAAAAATACCTTTCAAACTTGAAGGAGAAATAAACACTTTACCAGACAAGCAAAAGCTGAGGGATTTCATCAACACCAGACCTTTCCCACAAGAAATGCTGAAGGGAATACTTAAATCAGAAAGGAAAGTATGTTAATGAGCAATAAGAAATCACTTATTATTTCAATTTTTTGAATGTTTTAAGACTTGTTTTGTGACCTAACATACGGTCTATCCTTGAGAATGTTTCATGTGCTGCAGAACAGAATGTGTATTCTGCAGCAATTTGATGAAATGTTCTGTAAATACCTGTTAGCTCCATTTGGCCTAGAGTACAAAACTCAATGGGAATAGTAAGAACACAGAAAAACAGAAACTATTATAACACTGTAATCAGTTTATGAACTACTCTAAAGTGCAAAAACTAAACAATGATCCAATCAAAAATAATAACTACAACAACTTTTCAAGAAAAATGGAACAATAAGATGTAAGTAGTAACAAAATATTAAAAGAAAACAGGGGTATGAAGTTATGGCATCAAGTCTTCATAAGTTTTCTTTCCTTGTTTGTTTATGAAAATGATGTTAAGTTGTTATCAGCTTAAAATAATGGGTTATAAGATGGTATTTGCAAGCTTCATGGTAACCTCAAAACAAAAAAATATATAATGAATATACAAAAATAAAAAAACAAGAAACTAAATCGTATCACCAGACAAAATCATCTTCAATAAAAGGAAACCAGGAAGAAACTGTAAGAAAAGACAAAGAAGTTCACTATATAATAATGAAGATGTCAAATCAGCAAAAGGATATAACAATTTTAAACATATATGCACCCAACACTGGAGCACCGAGATATATGAAGCAAATATTATTAGAGCTAAAGAGACAGACTCCAATCCAATAATAGCTGGAGACTTCAACACACCACTGTAAGCGTTGGAAATATCTTCCAGACAGAAAATAAACAAAGAAAATTCAAACTTAATCTGCAGTCTAGGCCAAATGGAGCTAACAGGTATTTACAGAACATTTCATCAAATTGCTGCAGAATACACATTCTGTTCTGCAGCACACGAAACATTCTCAAGGATAGACCATATGTTAGGTCACAAAACAAGTCTTAAAACATTCAAAAAAATTGAAATAATATCAAGCATCTCTTCAGACTACACTGGAATGAAAGTAGAAATCAATAAGAGAAAATTTGGAAACTATATAAAGACATAAAAATTACATAATATGCTCCTGAATGATCAATGTGTAAATGAGGAAACTAAGCAGAAAGTTGAAAAATTTATTGAAACAAATGATAATGAAAATACAACATACTCAAGCACACAGGATACAGCAAAAGCAGTACTAAGAGGGAAGTTTATAGCTGTGACTCCAACAAAAAAGAAAAACTTCAAATGAATAATGTAATCATGCATCTTAAAGAACTAGAAAAACAAGAACAAACCAAACCCCAAACCAATAGAGAAGAAATAAATAAAATTAAAATGAAGAAAACAATATAAAAAATCAATGAAAGAAAAGGTTATTTTTTTAAAGTTAAATAAAATTGACAAACCTTCACCCAGACTAAGAAAAAATAGAGACAATGCAAATAAAAGCAGAGATGATAAAGAAAATTTTACAACTGCTACCCCAGAAATTCAAAGAATCATTAGTGGCTACTATGAGCTACTATGTCTAGAAGAAATTGACAAATTTCTAGACACATACAACCTACTAAGATTGAACCAGGAAGAAATTCAAAACCTGAATAGAGTGATAACAAGTAATAAGATTAAAGCTGTAATTAAAAGGTTCCCAGGGCTGGGCACGGTAGCTCAGCCTATAATCCCAGCACTTGGGGAGGCTGAGGTGGGTGGATCACCTGAAGTCAGGAGTTTGAGTCCAGCCTGACCAACATGGAGAAACCCCATCTCTACAAAAAATACAAAATTAGCTGGGAGTGGTGGCGCATGCCCATAATCTCAGTTACTCGGGAGGCTAGGCAGGAGAATTGCTTGAGTTCATGAGGCGGAGGTTGCAGTGAGCCGAGATCATGCCATTGCACTCCAGCCTCGGCAACAAGAGCAAAACTCTGTCTCAAAAAACAACAACAACAACAACAACAACAACAACAACAAAAAACAGGTTACCAGTAAAATGAAGCCCAGGACCCAATGGCTTCACTGCTGAATTCTACCAAACATTTAAAGAAGAGCTAATACCAATCCTACTCAAACTATTTAAACTATTCGAAAAACAGAGGTGGAGGGAATACTTCCAAATTCATTCTATGAGGTCAGGATTATCCTGATAACAAAACCAGACAAAACACATCATAAATAAATGAACAAATAAATAAATGGATAAATAGAAAATAAAACTATAGGTCAATATCACTGATGAATATTGATGCAAAAATCCTCTACAAAGTGGTAGCAAACCAAATTCAACAATACATTTAAAAGATTATTCATCATGACCAAGTGGGATTTACCCTTAGGATGCAATAATGGTTTAACATATGCAAATAAATCAATGTGCTACACATCATACAAACAGACTGAAGGATAAAAACCATACGATCATTGCAATTGATGCTGAAAATTCGACATCCCCTCATGATAAAAATCCTCAAAAACTGGGCATAGAAAGAACATACCTCAATGTAATTAAAACCATATATGACAGACCCACAGCTACTGTCATACTGAATGGAGAAAAACTGAAAGCCTTACCCCTGAAATCTGAACATAACAAGGATGCACACTTTCACCACTGTTATTCTACACAGTACTGGAAGTCCTAGCTGGAGAAATCAGACAAGAGAAAGAAATAAAGGACATCCAAATTGGAAAGGAAGAAGTGAAACTATCTTTGTTTGCAGATGAAAGGATCTTATATTTGGAAAAACCTAAACACTCCACCAAAAAACAAACAAAAAAAACTATTAGAACTCATAAACAAATTCACTAAAATTGTACAACACAAAAATCAACATACAAAAGTCAACAGGATTTTTATATGCCAACAGTAAACAATCTGAAAAAAAAATCAAAAAAGAATTCCCATTTACAATAGCCACAAATAAAATTAAATACCTAGGAATTAACTTAACCAAAGAAGTGAAAGATACCTATAATGAAAACTATAAAATACCAATGAGAAAAGCTAAAGAGAAGACCAGAAAATGCAAAGATATTCCATATTCGTGGGTTGGAAGAATCAATATTGTTAAAATGTACATACTACCCTAAAGCAATCTACAGATTCAATGCAATCACTATCAAAATATCAATGACATTCTTCAAATAAATAGAATACAACTATCCTAAAATTTATATGAAACCACAAAAGACCCACAGTAGCCAAAGCTATCCTAAGCAAAAAGAACAAAAATGGAGGAATCATATTACCTGACTTCAAATTGTACTACAAAACAGCATAGTACTGTCATAAAAACAGACACATAGACCAATGAAACACAATAGAGACTTCAGGAATAAATCCACATACCTACAGTAAACACATTTGCTACAAAGGTGCCAAGAACATACACTGGGAAAAAGACAGTTTCTTCAATAAATGATGCTGGGAAAACTGAGTATCTATATGCAGAAGAATGAAACTAGACCCCATCTCTTGCCACATACAAACATCAAATCAATATAGGCTAAGACTTCAAATTATGAAACTACTAGAAGAATACATTAGGGAAAACATCCAGGACATTGATTTGGGCAAAAATTTCTTTAGTAAGAACCCACAAGCACAGGCAACCCAAGCAAAATGGACAAATGGTATCTCATTAAGTTGAAAAGCATTTACACAGCAAAGGAAACAATCAATGGGATAAAATATTTGCAAACTACCCACTTGACAAGGGATTAATAACCAGAATATGTAAGGAGCTCAAACAATGCTGTAAGAAAAAATCTAATAATCTGATTAAAATATGGGTAAAAATTTGATTAGCTATTTCTCAAAATGAGACACAAAATAATATATAGGCATATGAAAAGGATGTGTTTTCTGTAGCCTCAGAAAGTACATTCTTTTCCTTCCATTAAAATGGCTTATATCCAAAAGTCAGGCAATAAAAAATGCTGGTGAGAATGTAGAGAAAAGGAAACCCTCATACGCTGTTGGTGGAAATGTAAATTAATACAACCACTGTGGAGAACAGTTTGGAAGTTCCTCAAAATACTAAAAATAGAGCTACCATATGTTCCAGTAATCCCACTGCTATGTATGTACTGAAAAGAAAGGAAATCAGTATGTCAAAGTGGTAACTGCACTTCCATGTTTGTTGCAGCTCTGTTCACATTAGGCAAGAATTGGAAGCAATCTAAGTGTATCAACAGGTGAATGGATAAAAAGAAATGTGGCAGTTACACACAATGGAGTACTATTCAGCTGTAAAAAGAATTAGATATAGTCATTTGCAACAAATGGAAGAAAATGGAAGTCATTATGTTCAGTGATATAGGCCAGGCACAGAAAGACAAACACCCCATGATCTTATTTGTGAGATCTAAAAATCAAAACAATTTAACCTATGGAGGTAGAGAGTAGAATCATAGGTATCAGATATGGGAAGCAGAGTGTAGGGATAGGGGTGGAGTGCTGTGAGGGAGGTGGAGAGAGTTAACGGGTACAAAAAGAAATTAGAATGAAAGAATAAGACCTACCATTTGATAGCACAAAAAGATGTCTACAGTCAGTAGTAATTTAAGTTTATTTTGTTAAATAGCTAAGAGTATAATTAGATTGTTTGTAACACTAAGGATAAATGCTGGAGATGATGGATAGCCCATTTTCCATGATGTAATTATGATGCATTGCATGCCTGTATTAAAACACTTCATGTGCCCCATAAATATATACACATACTATGTACCCACAAAAATTAAAAATAAAAATAAAATAGACTGACTGGTGTGGGTAGATTTTTGCATTGTATTTTCAGAGGATAGCAGGCTAGAATAGCCTGACTGGTTGAAAGAAATGAAGAAAGGAAGTAGAGAAACTCAAGGAATTTTGCTTTAAATGGAAACAGAAATAAGGTAAGAAATGCAGGGTGACACAGACTCAAGACTAGACATTTTTGGGGGAGCTACTGGATATATATTTATGCTGATGGGAAAATTATGTTAACAGGAGAAAACTGATGATACAGAAAAGAGAGTATAAATGCAAGAATAAATTCTTTGAGAAAGTATGAGGGAATATGGTCAAAGAGAAGGCCCTGTCCTTAAATGAACAGAAGCAATTCATTCAGCATAAGAGAAGGGAAGGCTGACTCATGGAAACATATTAAAATACTTAATAGTTTGGTAGATTTCATGATGGGAAAATGTAGAATTTTCCTTCTAATTGCATGCATTTTCTCAGTTGAATAAGGAGTAGGTACTAGCTCTGAGTATGATGATGGGGGTATAAGGATTCAAGAACAGAAAAAGAGGGTTGTTCAGGCAGAAAATAGTCATCTCAAATAGAAGAGTGAATGGAAGATGTAAGGAGGCTAAATTTCTGTACAATTATAATGACCTTATGATGACTGTAATCCAAATGTAAGATAACTAATAAACATGGTTATATGAGTTTGTGGGAATGCATGTGGCAGGGATTTGTTCCAGCCATATTGTTTGCTTAAGTAGAAGAGTGCATAGAAGAGTGTGTTCCAGGGGTTGGAATTTTTCCACACAAGTAAGAAAGAAAAAAGGGCAAAGATGTCTTGATAAATTATATCCATATATTGAAACAAAATTTACCTTTGAAACTGATCCAGCCTTAGAAACTACATCAGTTATGTTCTTCTTCTTATCATATCCCTTTATTGTACTGTAGTAGTCCACTTCATGTTGCTTATAAAGAAATACCCAAGACTGGGTAATTTACAAGAGAAAGAGATTTAATTGGATTCACAGTTCCATGTGGTTGGGGAGGCCTCACAATCATGGCAACAGGAGGAGCAAGTCACATCCTGTGTGGATGGCAACAGGAAAAGAGAACTCGTTCAGGAAAACTACCATTTTTAAAACCATCAGATCTTGTGAGACTCATTCACTATCATGAGAACAGCACAGGAAAGACCCAGCCCCATAATTCAATCACCTCCCAACAGGTTCCTCCCACAACATGTAGGAATTGTGGGAGTTACAATTCAAGATGAGATTTGGGTGGGGAAACAGCCAAACCATATCACTCGGCACCTGGCCATTCCCACATTTCATGTCCTCACATTTCAAAACCAATCATGCCTTATTAACAGTCCCCCAAAGTCTTAACTAATTTCAGCATTAACTCAAAAGCTCACAGTCCAAAGTCTCATCTGAGGTAAGGCAAGTCCCTTCTGCCTATAAGCCTGTAAAACAAAAGCAAGCTAGTTACTTCCTAGATACAATGGAGGTACAGGTATTGGGTACATGTAACCATTCCTAACGGGAGAAACTAACCAAAACCAAGGGGCTACAGGCTGCATGCCAGTCTGAAATCCAGTGGGGTAGTCAAATCTTAAACCTCCAAATGATTTGTTTTGACTCCATGTCTCACATCCAGGTCACGCTGCTCCAACAAACGGGTTCCCATAGTCTTGGGCAGCTCCACCTCTGTACCCTGTGGCTTTGCAGGGTACAGCCTCCCTCCCATCTGCTTTCATGAGTTGGCATTGAATGTCTGTGGCTTTTCCAGGTGCATGGTACAAGCTCTCAGTGGATATATCATTCTGGGGTCTGGAGGACAGCGACACTCTTCTCACAGCTCCACTAGGTGGTGCCCTAGTAGGGACTCTGTGTGGGAACTCCCACCCCACATTTCCCTTCCTCACTGTCCTAGCAAAGGTTCTCCATGATGACCCCACCCCTGCAGCAAACTTTTGCCTGGGCATCCAGGCATTTCCATACATCTTCTAAAATCTAGGCAGAGATTCCCAAACCTGAATTCTTGATTTCTGTGCACTCGCAGACTCAACAGCATGTGGAAGCTGCCAAGGCCTGAAGCTTGCACCCTCTGAAGCCACAGCCCAAGCTCTATATTAGTCCCTTTCAGCAATGGTGGAGCAGCTGGGATGCAGGATACCAAGTCCCTAGGCTGCACACAGCACGGGGACCTCAGGCCCAGCCCACAAAACAAATTTTTCCTTCTAAGCCTTCCGGCATGTGATGGGAGAGGCTGTCTCAAAGGTCTCTGAGATGCCCTGGAGACATTTTCCCCATTGTCTTGGTGATTAACATTCAGCTCCTTGTTAGTTATGCAAATTACTGCAGCTAGCTTGAATTTCTCCTCAGAAAATGGGATTTTCTGTTCTACTGCCTTGTCAGGCTGCAAATTTTCCAAACATTTAAGCTCTCTTTTCCATTTGAAACTGAATGCCTTTCACAGCACCCAAGTTATCTCTTGAATGTTTTGTTGTTTAGAAATTTCTTCTGCCAGACACCCTAAATCATCACTCTCAAGTTCAAAGTTCCACAAATTTCTAGAGCAGGAGCAAAATGCCACCAGTCTGTTTGCTAAAACATAACAAGAGTCACTTTTGCTCCAGTTCCTAACAAGTTCCTCATCTTCACCTGAGACCAACTCAGCCTAGACTTTATTGTCCATATGGCTATCAGCATTTGGTCAAAGTCATTCAACAAGTGTCTAGGAAGTTCCAAACTTTCCCACATTTTCCTGTCTTCTTCTGAGCCCTCCAAACTGTTCCAACCTCTGCCTGTTACCCAGTTCCAAAGTTGCTTCCACATTTTCAGTTATCTTTTCAGCAGTGCCCCACTCTACTGGTACCAATTTACTGTATTAGTCCTTTTTCTCACTGCTGATAAACACATACCCGAAATTGGGCAATTTACAAAAGAAAGAGATTTAACTGGACTCAGAGTTCCACATGGCTGGGGAGGCCTCAAAATCATGGCAGAAGTCAAGGAGGAGCAAGTAACATCCTGTGTGGGTGGTAGCAGGCAAAGAGAGCTTGTTCAGGGAAACCCCCATTTTTAAACCCATCAGATCTCAAGATTCATTCACTATCATGAGAACAGCTCAGGAAAGTCCTGCCACCATAATTCAATCATCTCCCACTGAGTCCCTCCCATGACACATGGGAATTGTGGGAGTTACAATTCAAGATGAGATTTGGGTGGGGACACAGCCACACCATATCATGTACTCAACATGAATATTCACTTATAATTTACTGTTTGGGGAATATTTTTAAATTATAGGGTTGAAACTTGTTCACAAATTAATGACCAAAGGTGAAATATGCACCTAGGTATACTTATACATTTTGTCTGTCATGTTAATATATTTATATCTTAAAACTTTTTTTATTTTTTAAGACAGGATCTCACTCTGTCTCCAAGGCTGGAGTACAGTGGTATGATCATACATAGCTCACTGAAACCTCAAACTCCTAAACTGAAGTGATCCACCTGGCTTACCCTCCTGAGTAGCTGGGACTACAGGAGCATACCATCATACCTGGTTAATTTTATCTTATTTATTTTTTTTTTGTAGAGATGGGGGTCTCATTATGTTTCCCAGGCTGGTCTGGAACTCAGCTTTAGGTAATCCCTTCCACGTTTACCTCCCAAAGCACTGCAATGATAGGCATGCAACTCCATGCCCAGCCGAAGGTTTTCTTGAAGTTTCTTCTAACAGAGCACCATAGATAAGAGGTACAAGAGAAAGATACACTTTAGTGTCCCTATGCCTAATGTGGATTTCATCACAACTAAGGTCAGTAAGTAAAATTACTGATTCTCTTTATTCATTAGTACCAGCAGTCTTCAGTTTTGAATTTCACCATCCTTTTCACCCGTAAGTCCTCTTGTCCAATTTGAATTAGACCCTTTTGATCCTGATCTACTGATAGAGGCAGGAGGCAGACACATGCTTAGGCAAAAAGAGGTGGTTCCCTGGTGAAACTCTACCTTCAAGTCAAAGGCAGTCCTGGGTAAATCCTTGGACCAGACTGAGAACCTGTCTTCCTGTCTGGCATGCTTTCCTCTGATTGATCCCCACCATTCATTTATTTTACATATACTTACCCTTCCCTAATTAGTTTTTTACATTGTCATGCCCATCTTTGAGTGGTGCCTTTGTTTTCACCTTTTTGCATACTCACAAACTAATCATCATGTCCTCCCCATTCTGTGACCATAAAAAACCCAGACTAAGTCACGGTGGGGTAGAAACCACCAGACTGCAGGATTGGGGGAACACTCCCACATCCCCTCTCTGCTGAGAGCAGTCCCATCACTCAACAAAATTCTGCCCTCCTCACCCTTCAAATTGTCAGCATATCCTTAGTCTTCTTAGATGTAGGGCAAGAGCTTGGGAGCAGCCAAACGGGGGTACAAGCTATAACACAGGCAGGCTGAGTGGGCAGCGTGCCTCCAGCAGCAGGCGTGGGCCTGAGCAAGCCTCAGGCAGCAGGAGGGCACTGCCAGCCATAGGGGTCTCCAGGTGGCAAAGTGGCAGAGAAAAATCCTGTATCATTACCAGATGGGGAGCCAAGAGTGTAGTGGAAAGAAAGAAAGGCCAAAAGCACCTGAGGCATTAGCATCTACAGAACTAGCAAAATTCACATATGTAACCTAGAATATCTTTTCCTGCTGGAAACCTTTAACTGTCCCTTTTCATATTTCTGGTCTTTGTTTTACTTAGTGGAGTTATTCCCCACCCCTATCCTTACACTACACACAAAATGAAGTGCAGTCATGTTGAGTAAGGGCAATCCTTTCTTTTGAGCAAGTTATCCAGAGAAAAAGATAAAAATCTAAACTGCATATTGGCCATTGCTCTCTGCATCTTGGAATATGCCAATAACTGTTATTATTTAGCCTTTACTCAATGAAAAGCCCAGAGAAAAGTCAGAGTCCCTACGTACTCTGATATTTGTGATAAATGTTTATGCTGTTGCTTAACTCTGGCTTAGTTTCCAAAATCTTAAATAGGGGTGCTGAGTCACATCCACCAATCTATATCAAGCCCAAGTCCTATAAGAGGGCAAATATAATGAGTTACTACGAAGACACTCATGTAAACATTTCCATGAAGGCCTAAAGGGGGCAAAAGATCTAGAAAAATAAATACTTTAGGATAAAATACTTTTACAGAACAGTAATAATGTTAACATTTTAAACATTTACATTTCTAAATAGATCAATACTCTGGAATTCCTCCCCATTTTAATGGTTTTTTGTGTATCTATATTCACATATAAAATTAAAAGAATTGTAAATTAATATTTTGTAAATTGACTTATTTTAACACATAAACAGATATTTGTGGTAGATAAATACATAAAACACAAAAGTGAGTAATTCTGTATTAAAAAGAAGGGCATAGTGGCTCACACCTGTAATCCTAGCACTTTGGGAGGCTGAGATGCGAGGATCACTTGTGCCCAGGAGTTGGAGACCAGCCTGGGCAACATAGTGAGACCCTACCTTTAAAAAAAGGGAAAATATACCTTTTGTTAGAAATGGGAATTCAAGTTGACTATTTTACATATAATCCTCCAAAAAAGTGTATTTGATGTTTCTGTTGTGTTATTTACTACTTAATGTTGTAAGTGCTAATAGTTTTAATATGATTTACTACTTTTGAAATATATCCTATTATTGTATTAACAAAATATTCAAATTCTACCTCTAGAAACAAGAATTCTGTTAGAAACTGTGGGAGAAACAGACAAGGTGGGAAACTTGATCCTTGTCATGTAGTACCCCAAAATGACACTGTGGATTGCTTTGGACTAGTGCTTCCCAAGTAGGAGCACCACAGTATCAGCAGTTGGGGCAGGGCAAGGGACCTAGCATTTGTTGTTTTGAAACACATATTAATAGTGTAATTATTATGCTCGTGATAGAAAATACAGGAATAAAGTTCTATAAATTCTTGAGAAGTGAGAATTGCAGAAGATAAAATGAAAAAATATTCTTAAATAAGATGGGTTGGAAAAGTTCATAAACATGTGGGGAAAAACACACTCTCTTTGTAATTCTTGGCATCTAAAAAGGAGACTTGAACTATGTGATCTGAGTCTATCTCTTTATTTTGCATTTTTATATCCTAAAATTGTTGTCAGGCAGAATCCCAGTAGGCCTGCTCTGCTTTCAGGCCGGTGACCTGGAGGTGAAAAACCTTCTGGTTCTCTGATTCATCTATGGAAATAAACACTGGCTTTTGGATCTAGTGCTTTCTTTCCTTTCATTATTCTTAACACATAAAAAGAGGAGTCACAAAGCCTAATCTTCAGATTTAGTGACACCTAGACAGAAAAGGCACAAGTCTGGGAATAACAAGACTGTTGGTTCCTGCCTTTTTCAATTTAGAAAGCTAAGTCTGCATATTAGAAAATATTAAATGCTCGAGTGTACTTACTTTTCTAGTGATCCAAAATTATAAAAGTCTCAGTTATAAAACAATTCATCCTAATTCTGCACATCTTTATGTTTCAAAGCTTACTTCTTCTACTGGAGAAATGTCCTATTTAAAATATATTTACTATCACTAATTGAAGTCCATATTTGCTTTTAAAATAAAACTTTAATTTACTATATATTAATGACAGATACATTTCTCACATACATAAAAACCAACTGCTTCAATGTATCTGAATTACATTAATGAAATTTAGAATGTATTTTTTTTTTCCTAGTATAACTGGCAGGGATATCAAAGAGAAGAATAAAATATAAAGAGAGATAAGATCATTCCCATTACATACTTTACAAAGTGCAGGCAAAGCACACTTTAAAAAGATTGTATTTTCAATTTTGACATTAATAATGAGAAAAACAAAAAGCCTAAATTAAAATAATCAGTTTGAAAATTATGAGACTTTCCATAAAATGTGAACACATTCTGAGTGCTAGAAAATATTCACTTATCTAACAGAATAAGCAGCAGATAATAATTACCTAATGATAAAAATGCAGTATATGCACTGTTACAAAGATGTCCTGTCTTGGTAGAGGTAAAATAAAAACTTTCTTTTAAGAGAAATAAATCTGGAGTTTTCTCATGTTTCCAATGCTTTACTTTTTTTTTTTTCCTATTAACATTCGGTTCTCATAATGCAAACCATATGTGACAACATGCAGCCCGAGCTCATTCCTTTAACATCACACAAATATGCTCACTCAGCAATCTAACAAAAGTGAATGTTTGTGAATGTCTTTGATCATGCCAACATTGGTCAGGTAAAGTGAAACAACGTGCTTGCCTCCCGAATATATCATGTGTTTTACATCATAAATTGTTAGGAAAAATTAAGTAGAAAAGTAGCATTTAAAAACAATTCAAATTTAGAAATCATCAGCAAAATACAATGTTAATTTAGATACCAATGGTGGTTTGTTTTCAGCTACAAAGAGTCACTAAATTTTGGAATTTAAATGGTAGCATATACCCATTTACTAATTGAGTAATTTGCTGAAAGGTGAAGGCAAAACTTGCTACTTGCTTGGCAGAAGTCAGGTGCTGAGATGGGGAAATGTTGTCACTGAAGCTTAATGATTCTCAGCTGTGAAGCAGATGGTGCTTGAACTGCAATCTTTGCTGAATAGTAAAGTTGAGGCTCCTGAAACATGGAGTAATCCTACTCTTGCTTCTATGGGTCCCAAACTGAACTACAGAATAGCAATTCTTTTGGAAAGTTTATTAAGTACAAATGCACTTAATATATGGGAAACATCTTTGTCTCAAAAAGAAATGTCATGTCCTAATATTCTTTTTTTTAATATTGTGTAAAACATTCTAAATGAAAGAGAGTTAAATAAAGTGATAATAATTCATCTTGGCCCACTGGGTGCACTCACTTTAGCATTCAGGGAAAAATATAGTTGTACATACATAGATGAATATAAATAATGTATATATCTATATAGTGATTAGAAAAACACTACTTTTTTAATAATAAAGAAGTCACTTAAAAATGTGCACACTAAGCTAGTTTCCTACATCTAATTATTCCAGGTAACTAATATTCCCCTATTTCAAATGCTGACAAGAAATGGTTTACAAAGAATGCTTACAATATTCTAATACAATTTAACTGTATTATATATACCTAACACTTAACTATTATTTATTATAAACCATTGAGTGATTACATACATAAATATTATGATAAAAATAGTAATTAGACAACAAATAAATGTAAACCTGAGAGAAAGTCCCTAATTTCTCATCAGTAAACATAATTATTTTCATCATGTTCTGTAAATCCTAAATAACCTGCTATAGTGCCAGGATCACTAAAGTATCTTTCTCAATGGTGTTGGTGATGATCATGTAACAAACATTTTTGGCAATTTCTTCATATCACGTACATTATTAATATTACCTTAGATAATCATCAATTTGTATGTATTGATACGTAAACCATAAGTATAAAGCATTTGGTTAGATTTAGAATAAATAAGCAGAAATCTAGATGTGTACTATTGAAAGAGAAGAAGAAAAGAGGAAGAAAGGAAATCAGAGCCAAGAACCATTTTCTAAATATCCAAATGAGGTAAAAAATAAATAAACTCTATAAAGCCATTTGAACTATGGCCAAACCCTACCTCCTTTAAAGTTCAAGGAAAACCAATTTCTCACTGAATTTGCCAATAATGTAGCAATAATTCACTTTGGCCATAATCTCATACAATCCTTTCAATGCATTATTTCCAGGCATGATTCCAAGGTGCTGAAGCCCAGAGTAGCAATGGGAATTGCTTTACAATCTTTCCCATTAGCAGAAATGTATTCTCATTTGAAAAGCGTACAGCAGAAATGCCTATTTTAATTTTTAGCTTCATCATTGTGCTCCATACTCTATACTGCATGCACCAACCCATGGAAGTAATGGTATCTCACAATGCTCATGCCATCTGTATCCTAATACTGTTATAAACCGAGTTCCATAATGCTATTAGCAGAAGTATATTCACTACCTAATTAGTATTCATTCTACACAATATCCTTAGTGAGCAAAATAAATGGATGTATTGGGGTTGCAGGCCAAAGCTGCAAATCATAGACACTCAATTGGGGGAGGAGAGGAATATAAAGAAAAGTTGTATGGAAGACAAAACAAGAAAAAATAGTAAAACAGAACCCACTGAAACACATTTCCTACCCCTGAGGTTAGCTTTAGCACTTGATAAGATAAATGAAAATAGAATTACTATAGGACTAACATATTTTTGAAAGATAAACATTCTGATTTTCTGCAGGGCTGGGGAAAATGCGGTTGGAAAAGACAAACACTGAATTGAGGAATAACACGTTTAGGTTCAGTGAACATCTACTATGTGCCTATTCTGTGCCAAGCTCTGTACATATAGCCACTTTCACATATTTTCTGTGTTTGGCTGTTTTTGTGTTGCTCTAAAGGAGTATCTGAAACTGGGTACCTAATAAAGAAAATAGGTTTTATTGGCTGATGGTTCTGCAGGCTGTCCAAGCATGGCACTGGCATCTGCTCAGCTTCCAGGGAGACCTCAGGGAGCTTTTACTCATGGCAGAAGGCAAAACAGAAGCAGGCATGTCGCATGGCCAGAGAAGGAGGAAAAAGGGGAGGGGCAGTGCCACCTACTTTAAACAACCACATCTCGTGAGAACTCATTTACTATCATTAGGACAGCCCCAAACCTTGAAGAATCTACCCGCATGACCCAAACACCTCCCATATCTCATGAGAATTCAGGCCTCACCTCCAAAATTGGGGATTACCTTTCAATATGAGATTTGGGGAGAATAAATACTCAAACCATATCACATATGTTCTATTCAATACAGTCATTCTCTGAAGCAGATAAAACAACCTTTATTTTATGGATGATGACACATAGGTCCAAAGTAAGTTCTAAATATTTCCAAGATCATACAACCGGTAAGACACTAAATATCTGACTCTGGCTCTTCTAATGGCAAGTTCAGAAAATTTTAGCACTATATTAAAAATGCCATAAAAATTCAATTCCCATCATGTGTTTTCCAAAGGAAGATAATTTTGTTAAGTAAAATATTTATTTTACTATTTTTACTGTTTTTAAACTGATTTATTCTTTACAGTGACATGAGAAAATTATTTCTGGGATAATACGATAGAACAAAAGTTGGGATAGCAAAAAAATAATATGGATCCTGATTGATTATAACAGTGTAGGACAAAGAATTACTCAAATATTTCCTAAAACTAGATATTATCAACAATTCTACTTTTACTTTTGCTGTCTATTATCTATGTAAACTTTATCAAACATTCTCAAATGCTTCTAATTTGCTCTTTTACCATCGCAAGTGATCAAACTTCCATACATTCCACTATTTCAGAATCTAAACTATATCTCTGATTTTACCACCTTTGTTTGGACCTGGCACAGACTATAGGTTCTGATGTTTCAAATTATGTCTTCCGTCTATGTGTCTCATTTTTGCTTTGACCAGAATGATCTCTATATTCCTACAAAAGCATCAATTACTGACACTTTATTTATGCTTTGTCCTGAAAAGAATGGGTTTGAATTCTTTCTCCCAAAAAACTTACAGTGATCAATAAGAAAACAAGACATATTTACAGCATCATGCAGACTATGAGTGTGGAATAAAATAAAACCAGCAGGTTCACAGAGTAGCTAAAATTCCTCATTTCAATCTCATTTGCAGGGAGTGCTGAAGAGTTGATATACTATATATTTGGCACCTAGTATGTGTCTAGCAATGGTATTTTCAGTACTCTACCAGTACTTTCCATGTAGCATCTCATTTATTTCTCAAAATAATATTTTCAGAATGGTAGCAATTCAATATGATTGCATCTAGACTAATGTAGCAAGATGATTTGGCGAAAATTGTGTCAATCAAGTGGTGGGATCAGAATGTTGAATGTTACTGTAAGCTGGTATGATTCTGATATTAGAGTTTGAACATTCCACTATACCAGGCTGACTCCCATCTCAGATTCATTATGATGAAGCAATGCCTCTGTAAAGCAAAAAATAATAATAATAAAAAATAAAAAATTCTAAGGTCCCCCAACCGTCTGAACAGATTCTTCCTCTTAGCCAGGGCAATCCAAATTTAACGGGAAAAACTGGTTCATGCCATCATGGGGGCTGGAAGATGGACATGCCTCATTACACCCTCCTCCCTTTCAGAATTGCTGATAGAAATGACTCTTTAATAAGAAACATTCACAATTTATTTTTTCTGAAGCCTGTTACATGGAGGCTTCATCTGCATGATAAAATTATGGTCTCCACAACTCTTTATCGTAACCTAGACATTCCTTTTCCTTTCTATTGATAATAACTCTTTCAACCAATTGCCAATATGAAAATTTTTAATTCTACCTGTAACCTGGAAGCAAGTCGTCTCAACTTTCTTGTGGGATAACCAATGTATTTGACTGATGTCTCGTGTCTCCCTAAACGTATAAAACTAGGCTATGCCTTGACCACCTTGAACACATGTTCCCAGGGTCTCCTGAGGGCTGTGTCATGGACCATGGTCACTCATATTTGGCTCAGAATAAATCTCTTCAAATATTTTATAGAATTTGACTCTTTGCTGACACTTCTAAAATATCATTCTTTATAATGAAAGTGACCAAAGCAACTTTATTCCAAAATATGTCAAATGTCTAGCAAGAAATACAAATACATCATTAAGTAAAAGCATACTTCATCCATAAGTTCAAACACTGATTTTCTTTGTATATAAATTAATATTTACTTTTTAAAGTCCTGCTTAAGAAACAGGTCCAAAACTGAAAGGATCCTAGTGTATGTAACAAGCACTGGCACTGAAGAAATTTAAACCAGACAAGTCATTTGTGGCAGAGACAGACAATGCAGTAACCTAAATCCAGTCAGACTAACAGAATCCAAATACAAAAACCCAATAATCAAAGCTGAACTCGGAGTCTAAGAAGTTAGAATTGTGCCCTATGAACAATTTTATGCTGCCACCTAAGAGTAGCCAAATTTGGATTCCATTTGTCTTTGTAAGGATACTTTGGAGATGCAAGTAACAGGCTGACCAAAAGTAGTTTGCATAATAGGGTCTTATTATCTCATTTTATAAGAAATCAGAAAGTAAATGGTTCCAGGGTTGGTAAACAACCCAGCAAATAGCTATTATCCAGGACACTAGTGTTTTCAATTCAGTTGTCCCATCCTCCACATGATTATTTTTGTGTTTAGGTTGTTGTTTCACAGTCACAAGTTGACTGTCTCTATTTAGGTAATCATATATAAATGCAGGTAGAAGAATATCTCATTTTATTGCATGAAACAAAAACTTTCTAGATGCTCCCAAGCAAAAATTGATCTTCTGATTAGATGATATCTCCCTCAAAAAGTAGGGAAATAAGTATGGGTCATTTTAGACTTTCTAGGATATGGTGGACTCTCACTGACAAGAAAGGCTAGAGGAATGGTGAAGAAAGGGCAGCTAATAGTGTCTACCATATGTAAATCTGTGATCATAAACAAGTTTACAGACCTTAAATGATCAGTCCCTGCAACAGAGGTTGAAGTTAAATCCTAAAATTATCTGACATGTTCACGTCTGCTTTACTACCTTTCCCCCAACCATCTTTAAAATGTATCCAGAGATTAGAAAACCTGCTTCAACTCCTAGGATTAATAATAATCTGGAATGGAAAGAAAATAGCAGAATAATAGAACATTAATAAGATTTTAAAATATCCTTTTCACTGCCAAACAACACTGTTCTAAATGTCCCAAACATCTGGGACTTCTACTAAAAACCAGTTGTGGACACTACTCATAATTTATTGACTGCTTATAATCTATGAAGTACTGTGCTCATCTGGTATCATGACAGACCTGGAGAAGAGTCTATGGGGAGTGGTAGGAAATAAAAATAGATACAAGAGACATGATGAGTTCTCAAACACACCTTTTCCATTGTTAACCCTGTGTATTTCAAAAATATTTATTTTTATCAAAGCTATTGATTGCTAGAGCACTTAGTATATGCTCATTTTTGGAATAGAGTAGATAGGCAGTCCTTGCTTTAGTCATTCATAAGCCATTTGAGTCTCCTGCCATTGCTGTCTCTGAATCTCTCTTCCAATGAAACATGCTCTGTATGTTTCCTGCTTTCAGTGTTTTTGTTTTTGTTCCTTTTAACAATTCCTCGTTTTTTTCTATTATAATTTTCATTTATTTAGGGACCAAGATAGATTGCAAGACAGAGTTAGCAAGCTGAGGAAGAAACCTAGAATTGAGATAAGGCTGAATGGCATCAAATGTCAAGGTTTATGCATCCATCACAGCAAGAAACATGGGAGAGCCTGAGATCCATGAACTAAGAATATGGAGATACTGAAAATTCAGTCTCTGCATAAACTAGGAACCTTTTTTTTCCGCTTTTAAATTAGAATGTTATATTTTATTATAAATTTGGCAGAAAATTAGGATATTAACATTAAAAAATAGGTGACAATCAGTTGAGTCTGCTTTAAAATTTCTTCATATTCTCGTAACATTATCATTCAAAATCTACTATTTATTACACAAGACTCTAAAAAGAAACATTTGGTAAAACCATGTCATTGTCAGTGTTTAGTTGAAAGTATAGGATATTTTTAGTAAACTCCGTATAAACCTTCACAGACAACATGGATAGAATTTGCTGACCAGAAATGTACAATATCAGAATTTCAATATAAAATGTACTGACTGCTTATAATCTACAAAGTACTGAACTTGGCATTTTTCATCACACCAGCCCAATTATGTGCTGAGGATTAGAATGCATACAGAATAAAGGAAATTACTACGATACAATGTGCTCATGGATAACTGCCATGTGGCTGTGAGAGAAAGGAGTGACCCAGAAGTTCAGGAAAGCAGAAATCACTCTGGCTTATGAAGGAGTCAGATTTTCCAATTAAATTGCAGGTAGAAAAAATACTTTGACAGATAATGATATTAGATATTGATCAAGGAAAATGTGTTTTCTCAATATTAATCTGGCAGCACAGACCAGAGTAGTATAATTTTTTTAATAGTTAAATTGACAGATGATATTGTATGTAGTTATCATGTGCACCATGATGTTTTCAACATTTATATTGTGGGATCACTAAACCCAGCTACTTAACATATGAATTATCTCACATGGTTATCATTTTTGTGGTGAGAACACTTTATATCCACATTTTTCAAGAATACAGTATGTTATTAACTACAGTCATCATATTGTGCAACAAATCTCTTGAACTTATTCCTCTTATTTAAATAACATTTTGTATCCTTGGAGAATAGCAAAATTTGAATAAGAAAAGTTGACAAGGCAGGAAGATCAGCTAAGGGTGTATGCAACAGTCTGGGATGGAGGTAATACAAGTAAAACTACAAAGAGAAGAAAGACACTAGGAACTGGCCATGAGTACTGCGAAATAAAATAGGATGCCACAGTGGATTTTCAAAAATCTTTCCAATAGTATATTTTTGGAATGGAAAAAAAAAGGGCAATTGACTTTCCCTTTCTGAAGAAAAACAAATATGATGAGAATTACTACTCTTAGTTGAAATATTTAAATTCCACCCTAAAGTATAATTAGAATTAGAAATTCATTTTTCTGCGGGCGTCTGTAATCCTAGCTACTCAGGAGGTTGAGGCAGGAGAAGTGCTTGAACCTGGGAGGTGGAGGTTGCAGTGGGCTGAGATCGCACCATTGCACTCCAGCCTGGGTGACAGAGCAAGACATTGTCTCAAAAAAAAAAAGAAAAAAAAATTCACGTTTTTCAGTTGAAGCTGTTTATAAAATCAGTTTTTAGCAAAACAAACATTTTATAGAACTGTATACAGGTTTGTAATCTAAATTTCTCATAATATAAACTGATAAAGTACTGTTCTAGGTGAGTAGAACTCCATTTTAACTTTATATTTGCTTGACTGCTTAGACTCGAGGGTGAATTATTAAACTCTTTTTTTTTCTTATGGTGAAATGGTAGCCACTGTGCTGAATGCTGATTTAAATACCATAGGGAGTCCTATTTAATGTCTACAATGTGATAGATGTAGCTTTAGATCAGGCTTTGAACATTCAGAGGCCTTCACGAATCAGGAGGTAAAATAAACATGTAAATCATGCCAGTTACAACACAATAGGGGCGGCAAGGCTTGTGTGAAATAGAAGCACATGTTCAATTTTAAGGCATCTGGCTAACCACTGCGCTAGGAAGCAAGTCAGGAAAGGGTGAACCCCCCTCAACCCCTCCACCCCCACCCCCCACCGGCCCACTTTAGCTAAGTGTACCATATCTCTCTGGATACTTGCTAATTCTTATTTATTTCTCTGGTGTATCTTCTCCCCAAGACCATTATACAAATCCAATAGGGGTTCAAACATGAATAGTTTTAACAGTTAAAACTATGAACAGTTAAAACTATGAACAGTTAAGGGATTTTTGTTGTTGCCGCTGTTTTCTTCTTCATAAGGCACTTGAATTTTCTATCTCCTAAGACTGTTTACACACCTGTATATTTTGTTTCCTTGATAACTCCTCTCTGGTACAAAGTTGAAAGACAGGCTGCTTTTCAGACAGGGAAAGTTGTGATGGGGAAGCTGAGAGAAGGGACAGAATCTGATCTTTCAAATAAGATTCAGTCATGAATTTTATAGTGCCATTATTTAATTAGCAAAGCACATAAAAACTACTTTGATTCAGCTGTGTCACATCAAAAGATATTAACAGCTATTAGTTTTTATTATAAGCCAAGCACCATTCCATGAATTTTATAACCCAATTTTACAGATGAGGAAACAGAGTTGGATAAATTTGTCTACAATCATTTAAGTAGAATGTTTGAGATTTGGACCCAGACTCTCTAGTGTATCCTATTTTCCCAAAAGCATCTCACTACTTACCTAGGAGCCAAAATTAAAAACAAACAAACAAACAAACAAACAAAGACTTCTATGTAATTTACATATTTTTCAAAAGTGGCTTAGAAAGTGTTTTTGTTTTATTTTTATAAATATAACATATAAATGCCTTTTTATTCACAGAGAAAATTGGTTATCCATTATAATGACTTTATTAAATTCCCTCCCTTCATTTTGTAAACTGCTCAGAATGTGGCTATTAATGTTAATTACTTTGTATATGACCTGAAGATTCATGTGCCCTAACTACATTTACTGGTGTGACTAAATGTCATCAGACCAAAATAACAACAAAAATAAAAACCACATTACCTTATGGGCAGAAAATTGTATTTGTGCACTAAGTCTCCATATATTATGCAAAAACATCAAATGGAAGAAAATTTATTTTGACCTTTATTATAAATTTAAAATGTCACCAACCATTGTTTTAATTTCAAATGTGTCCATCATTTTACTTTTCACACAAATAATTTAACCTCTGTAATTACTGTTAGAAGAATAATTTTACTGGTACTCTAAAAACAAAAGTACATTTCTATTCACTGACATTTGATATTTTTCAGCCATTTTTTAAAGGCTATTTTTTATGTTTTTGAAAACCAAAAGTCTTAAACTGTCAACACATCAATGCAAAGTCTAACTCAAAATGTTTGCTTGTCCAGTAAACAGAAGCCATTTAAGATCTGCTGCATTATTTAACTCATACAGCTCTATCAGTCAGGGCTCTATCAGATCCAAATAAAGGAAAATCAATTCTAGCTCATGCAAGAAAAGGAGTTTCTACTGGCTCATTTAACCAAACCACAGCAGGTGAGAGGCTCAGTGGTGGACCTCACTGGGCCTGGGCTCAAGGTAGACTGAAAAGCATCAGGCCTCTCTTTTCTCCATCTTGTGGCTCAATCTTAATTTTATGAAGATAGGAAGATGTTCAGGCTCCCTCTTTTACATATCTTTGTAGAAGATTCACTGGCTAGGCATTTGAGCCTGAATGCAAACACACCTTACAAAGGTTCCCAGAAGCCGGGTAATATGGCTCAAGTCTGAGCAGCAGCAAGGTTGATAAGAGTCCTAGCACTGTGGAATATAAGCAGGAACACTGCTGGATTTAGAGGAGGGCAAAGCTCAGTTTAAATCTCAGCTCCAAAATGCAGTGGGTGGTTTAGGTTAAATATCAACCCTCCTCAGCCTCAGCTTCCCAAACTCTACAGATCATAAGAAACATTTATTTTGTCAACATGATTCACTGAACAGCATGTAAAGGGTGTATAGAAAGCCTGGCATATAGTTTCCACTTAAATGTGCCGGGAGACTTGAGACTAAGAGGAAACTTGTGGTTTCCTCTAAGCAGATGGATTCTGAGAGGATCAAACGTAAGGCGAGTGTTTTGTAAATATTAAAGCACTACGTAGATGTTAGGTATATTATATTCATCTCCACACACTGACTTGTGATGTTTATCCACCACAAATTGGACCAGTGCTATCTACCTCTCCCAGTAGAGCTTAGGATGCTATTCCAAAGCCTCTGCCCTCTAATATGCAAACCAAGCCAGGATAGGGACCGCTTCTTACATCTCCTTTGCCCCCTCCTCCTCCTACAATTCCTAGCAGTATTCTGAGCAGAGAACAAAGGCCCAACATACATCTAAAGGCTGACTAATAAGATTTATTCCATCATCTTGATATTGACAGAAATAAAATGTCCCAATATACAAGTGGAATCTCATCTTTTTTTCCTACCAAAAATATTCCATATAGTAAAGTATTGAGGAATTAAGTACATTATGGTTCTGCTTTCAAGTTGATAACAAACAACTAGGTTTGGATGTTTTCGGTACCCTCTATTTATTGCAAAAATAATATGACTACTGGGGAGGCTGAGGCGGGAGAATTGCTTGAACCCGGGAGGCGGAGGTTGCAGTGAGCAGAGATAGCGCCACTGAACTCCAGCCTGGGCGAGAAAGCAAGACTCTGTCTCAAAAAATAATAACATGAAATGGCTAGTGAAAACTACAGTTAATAAAAATTTGTAGCCATAACACATAAACAATGTAAGCAGTGTACTGAAGACAGGAATTATTTCAAAGTTGAAATACTACAATATCAAAATAAACTTTTGCATGAGTGCGATCCTTCCTGAAATTCATTAATGCCGTATGTAACCTTGAAGATGGAGGTATTCCCCATCGGTAACTTTTAAAATAGGTGTGTTTTAGACGACCTGGCTTTTACTGTAATTTCATATCGGAACTTTCTACAGTTAAGTTTAGCATTTGAATGACATGTGAAAGAAGCTTTAACAGTTATCTTCTCTGCCCTCAGGCTGATGCAAAATGACTGCTACAGCTTCCCAACAATAGATTTGTTTTTATGTAATGAACACTGTGAATCATGTTTCTTTATCTGGTCTGGCTGTTAGAAATATTAGAACCACATTTGTGGCCCAATTTTAGCAAATGTGATAGATCTCCAATATATGCATTTCATAATAAACAAATTCTTTTTAGTTTTACTTTTTAAAAAATGTATTTCCTCTCTGTATTTCCTCACGTTTGAATTCTTTAGATGTTTTGGTGGTACTCTGTCTTAGAAAAATATAGGATATGCATAAACAAATAAGGTTTAAATGATTTCCCTTTTCTATTGTCTGGTACTACTTGATGTAAGGCAGTCTCATTTAATTATGCTTTTCCTGCATCACCTTACTTATAAAAAGTGATCAATGTAGGCTGTCTCTGATATTTTACTTCCCACTTCAATTTTTTCATGATGAAAGGCATATTGCAAATTTTGAGAAAAAGAGAGACATAGGAAGATAAAATTAAGGTGTCCTCCCCATAATTAATATTCCCCTCACCACATCTCCCAGTTGCCTCCTACCACCAGAGCCATGTCCTGACCACTGACAGCAATTCGGTGTATAACATTACAGAACACACAAATAAATACATATGCATACATACACACACACACACACCAGTAGAATGTATGTATATGTGTACACATATGCATAATCTTTTTCTCACATCTCAAATGTTTAAAGGCCAATTACCATTCCATTGTGTGGATACATAATTTACTTAACCAATTAATAGATATTCAGGGATTGGAGATATAGAAAGAATGCTGTAAATGACATTCTTATACATGCATACATCTTTGTCTGCTTATACATTTTGGTAGAATTTTTTTTCTTCTAACTTTAATTTAATGGTTCTAATTTGCAACCAGACAGGAATTTAGAAAATCAAGATGATTAAAATGCCATACAAAATGAAAAATGTGCTTTAAGGTTTCTTCATTGGTAAAATTCATCTGCTTTAAATTTTAATCTTTATGAAATTCATCCCTTTCCAACTCCAACAGCTTTTACTTTCTCTGAATTTACTTTTCTCTGGAATGTTGAGATTATCAGCTAACCACGACTTCTAAACATTTATTGAACACCAATAGTTGGTAGAAATATGCTCCCCCGGAAATAAGAAAAATAATTAAATATGGTTTCTGAAGAAGAGTACAATTTAAAATGATAAATTAATAATATTCCTAATTTAACAATAATTCATAGAAAGTTCTTTTTAAAAAAAGTATCCTCTCCAAAACTTTAAACATTTCTGGAATTTTTATTTCTGGAACATATATACTATACAAATATTTCTGGAACATATATATTACACAAGTGAAGGCATTTCTCTTTTATATTATGCTACAGGGTTTATTGTTACAGACATGAAAACACACAAATCAATAATATTATATTAAGCATGGTGTACACTAATATAGTCCTTTAAGCAGCATATAGATTTATATTTATTTCAGTCTGAAAACATGTGTTTTAACTAATTTTATTTAATTCCTTTTATTTTGACTACTGATATATTTGGATTTTTTCATGCAAGTTTATTTTGTGTCTTCTTTACATTTTTTTGTGATATATATATTCTATATGGCAGACATATATAACATATATAGCAGGAGAGCAAAGTATTGGGAATAATGCAATTAACCAGTAACAGTGCAATAGGAAGTAAGAAATGACAGAAAAAAGATACAAATTATTATAGATATTTAATATAATTATACTATTAATAGAATATGTGTATAATAATTGTTATGTTAATATACTGATTATATTATTAATTTAATAGTCATATATTATATATTTAATATAATTAAAGAATTATATAATGTATCATAGAGAATATATACTATACATGAGATATATCTATATCTATATATGTATATATCACAATCTTGATGTGACTGACTTCATGAGGGCAAGCTCTGAAATTGGGCATGTGACTGCATTGGCCAATAAAATGTTGGAAGATGAAATGCAAGTGCAAATCAGGAGCTGAAATGCATTTGCACAGCTGCTTTTTAATTCTGTTTGTCCTGTATAAGATTTTATATTAATCATAGTCTTGGTTTCTTCAACCACACTGGAAGTATATATTAGAACTCCCATCACTGCATTTGTATTTTTTATGTATTTATATTTTAATGCTTTTAAACTTTTAATTTAGGATCAGGGTACATGTGCAGGTTTGTTATACTGGTAAACTCATGTCACAGAGGTTTGTTTTACAGATTATTTCATCACCCAGGCACTAAGCCTAGTACCTAATAGGTATTTTTTCTGATCCTCTGTCTCCTCCCACTCTCTACCCTCAAGTAGACCCTGGTGTCTGTTGTTACCCTCTTCATGTCATGAGTTCTCATCATTTTGCTTCTACGTATAAGTGAGACTATGTGGTATTTGGTTTTCTGTTCCTAAGTCAGTTTGCTAAGGATAACAGACTCCAGCTCCATCCATATTCCCGCAAAAGACATGATATTCTTTTTTATGGCTGCATAGTATTCCATGGTGTATATGTACCACATTTTCCTTACCCAATCTGTCACTGATGGGCATTTAGGTTGAGTCCATGTCTTCGTTATTGTGAATAGTACTGCAATGAACATTCACGTGCATGTGTCTTTATGGTAGACTGATTTCTATTGCTTTGGATGTATACTCAGTAATGGGGTTGCTGGGTTGAATGACCTTTCTTTGAACTCAGAACTACTAAAGTTTATTTTAAAGAATACATTTTTTAAAAATCTCATTTTTAAAAAAGTATTTTATGCTGATGTAACTTATAAGTCCAAGTACTTTGATTGCCAAACAAATACCGAAGCCAAAGTGGGAAAAAAAATGCTTTTTCACCTCTAAATAGAACAAACAGATGATCGCAATGTATAATCAATTCTAACTTCAGTTTGGTATGTACAACTGCCAATTAGATCGTTTGGGCTCTGAATTTTAAAAAGCCTGAAAGAGCATTTGCAAACAGAATGAAAAAATTTAGATTTTAATACTCTTCATTCCTTAGACACAAAATGTAACCTGGAAAGCATAAGTGTTACATTTCTATGAAAGATTCAGGGACATTTCTACATACTGATAGGATATTCATCCTATCAGTAAACAGATGTTAACAAAAATATGAAAAACATAATTTTATAGTTTTCACATACTAAAAACAAGGACATATTAGAAAAGTTGTCCTACCAGAACTGATATGGTAAAGCTAATAAAAGAAGATAAAACTATAGTGGATAATGCTGTGGTCCAGGTAAGCGATAACACATGTTAGTTTATTGCAGAACAGCTGTATTTTATTGTTTTTATGTATGTGCCAAGTGCAAAAGATCTATGGATAGAAATAGAGGTATACAGTACCTATTAAAATAGTCCACTATCTAAACAGTGGTTTCCAAAATGTTTTCCTCATGAAGACTATATGTGAAAAATGTTTGAGCATGTGCCCCAAAATATGTAAAAATTAATATGTACTTACATAACATATATTATACTCAATTTAAAACTATATGTATAAACTACCTTTTAAATTAGTGCATATGTTATGAAATACAGCTGAAAATACAAATCGAAAGGTAAGTAATAAAAAATAATTTTTAATATAAATTTTAACATCTCTTTTTTCCTTGAATTTCCTGTAGGGATCCATGTTTGCCAGTTTAGAAATCAAGGGTCAAAGAATATAGATAATAAAATGTACTAGTTGCTATAATGGAGACATGAATATGTTTCCATAATAAGAACTTGGGAGGATCAGCTAAATCAGTTAGGAAAGTAATTTTAAATTAAAATGATGAGAGACTGAGGGCCTATACTTTGCTACTGGAATATCATACCTATGATGCTGTAGTGTCTTTTGTTACTATTGTATTACTTCCTGTTAAATTGTGTTAATATACAAAACGTTAATTAAAGGATTTTAGGAAAAGGTAATCATGGTGGCTGGTTTGTGAATTCTTCCATAATAAAAGATAATACAACCAGGATAGCAAAACAAACAAACAAAAAACAGGAACAAAATCTACAACAAAACTAGGTGGCAAGCTGTGATGGGGGGAATTTCAAAATGGACCCCAAGATCCCTGCCCACCTGGTGTACACACCCTGTACAATCTCTCCCCTTGAGTGTGGAAAGGACTTATGCATATAATGGAATATTAAAGCCAGGATTACCTTAAGTTACATGGTAAAGATTGAGAGGTTTTGTAGATATAATTAATGTCTCAAAACAGTTGATTTTGAGTTAATTAAAATAGAAATTAACATGAGTAGACCTGGCTTAATCAAGTGAGATTCATTAAAAGAGGGACTGGGCCTTTTTAAAGAAAAGAGAGTCTTCTGGTCTTGTAGAAGGAAAGAGCCATGTTATGAACTACCTACGGAGAGAGCCCAGTCTTTCCCTAACATTAGAGACTCCAAAAAGTACAGCCTTTGTCTCTCCTTTAACAGCTTTGAAGCAGCAAGCTGCCATGAATTGTGCAGCTGCATGAAAGGAAATGAATTCCAACAATGTGAGGGATCTCTGAAGCAGATGCTTCTCTAGCAGAGTCCACAGATGAGAATGCAGCCCAGAAAACTCCTTTATTTCAGCCTGGTGCTACCCTACGCCAAGGACACAGGTCTGGTAAGTCTGTGGGACTTCTGACACACAAAAATTGTGAAGTAATAAATGGTTGTAATTTTAAGCAGTCAAGTGTATCATGTGGCATAAAATTTGTTATAAGACATAGGAAACTAATGCACAAGCTTTCTCAAAGATTCTTGTGATGGAATTGAGTGAGAGTAAGCCATTAATAGTCAGAAGACACTCACGGTAGCAGCATCAGTGTTAAAGAAAATAAAGCCTACCAAAAGTCCATTTAACATACCAAAATAGCCAACAGGTTGTCAATCGGATCAGCAGTCATTGAAAGGGCATTTTCTATGCCAACTCACTGGCAAGGGCAAAGGTTTTCGCTTGTGTTCAAATCAAAAAGAGTTGGAACAATCTGAGTCATATGAATTCCCAAAAGCTACCTTTCAGGACTAAGTCTCACATTAAAGATAAACTTTGGAAATAAAAAGCAACCGAAACAAACTGGAATAAGGGTGATTACAGAAAAAGTCCAGAAAAACACTGGGGAGAAGACAAAGCCAGGATAAATCTGAAAGTATGAAGCTATACTTCTATCTATTAAAACCACCAGAATACAGAGTTTTAAAATTATAAAGATAGAAATGATATTGTAAGCCACTACCTTTGTCTAAAATTTTAGAAAGCCTAATCTCACGTAGAAAATTAAAAATGAATAAAACATTGCATTCACGTCTTACCTAAAGTTGTGATAAGATTATAAAAGGAGGAGAAAATAACATCCCTACAAGCAATAAAAACATGCAAAAAAAATTGTCAAAAAGTGAGATTAAAACTCTAGCCTAATTTTTCAAAATGAGCTAAAAACAATTAAGAAAATAATAGAAGATATGAAAAAGCAATATGAATAAAAATTAGAAAAACTCAGAAATTGGGTGCTAAACCTCAGGAAATTTAAAAATAAGGAAAGTAAGTAATTTCCAAAAGGAAAAATGAACCAGAAAGAATGCAAACAAAATGGGTAGTGCTATAAAAAGCAAAAATATAAACATAAGAAAATGTTTTAAGTAAAAAAAAAAAAGAAAAATGATTTGAAAGGATGTCACAAATATGGAAGGCAGAAAAAGAAATCCAACATATAATAAGACTCCTCAAAGAAGAAAACCAAAACAAGAGGCAGAATGGATACTAAAATTAAAAAGTAAAAAAATACTTTAGTTCAAAAACATGTACATATGAAGAATATGTTGTAAACTTGGGCAAAATCACCATGATAACCAAGAAGGAGACATATTCTACTCAAATTCTAGCAACATTTTAAAATAAAAAAAAGAAAAAGAAACTTTGGGAATATAGGGAAAGAACTCCAAGGCATTTTTTATAAAGGAGAAAGAAAAACAGACTGTAATCAAAATTTTGACATCATTGACAGCAAATGCTTTATGGCAGAAGACAACTGAAGGAATAAAAATAAAAGGTGATTTTAGAGCACACAAGTAACTCTGAAATATGAAGGTGCAGATCAACTGTTATCTGCATGTGACTCTAAGGAAATATTATTCAATCAGCTCTTCTGTACTATCACCTTCAGGCATCCAAACTACCTGAAAAAAACAATGACATAAGGCTAGTATCTTCACTAGAAATTTCCAGTTAAAAAAAAAAAAAAGGGAACTATTATGCCCTAACTCTCAGACCCCATTGTTTACCTATAATGAAAAAAAGGATATAGGGTAGAGAGGACAAGGATTGATGCCAGTCTTCTTTAAATTGTTTTGTAAATTGAACTTTGGAAAAATGTAAATTTTTGCTAAGTTATAAAGCAAAATTAAATCAAGGGGAACATGTTCTCAGGACCTCCTGAGGCTGTGTCACAAGCCATGGTTACGCATACTGGGCTCAGAATAAATCTCTTTAAATATTTTACAGAGTTTGGTTTCTTTCATCAGCATTAATTGGCACCCACAGGTAGCCTCAGAGAACACTCAGGACCTGCTAAAGGAATCACCTGAACTCAGAACTAAGATACCAAGATGTGCCCATTGAAAGTCCCCCAACTTAGAGATTCTCTCCTCTGATAGAACTGGTTAGTCCTCCTAAGCCCTGTACCTCCCACTTGTTCGACAGTCCTTTGGTTTATTCTGAGCTGGTTCTTTTCCTGGGGAGATTTCAGGATCCTAATTTGGATTCAGATGTGCATTCTAAAGGATCTTCTCCCTTGACTTTTTCTCTCATAACAAATTTCAATTAGCTCATCTTTGCATTTGCTGAAGAAATCGGACTGTCCTTTGCATAAACAAATGAGAGACTGAGCTTCTCAGTTCCACTACACTGAATCTAGACTACAGTTCACTTCCTACCTTAAAGAAAAAAAAAAAAAAAAAAAAAAAAAATATATATATATATATATATATATACACACACACACACACACATACACAAATCATTTACAAATGAAGAAAGACAAAGAGAATGACCCTCTTTGGAGCAACCCAGTTGGTTTCATGGCACATCTGCTTGCAAGTATTTGTGTAAATGGGAAAGTTCATGGCCATGCTGGGTTTTCTAGTACTTCATTTGGTTATGGCCTACTCTTGTGCACATTTTAAAATATAAAGTCTTCAAAGCTAAGTTATCTGTTTCTCTGTTTTTGTTTTTCTGCCTGCTTTAAATCTGCCATGACTTTTCTGCTGGTGTCAGGATAAAACCCACTCTTTGGACCAAATCTTTTTCATTTTTTCCTTTTGTAAGCTGGTAAGTTTGTATTACTATCTCATAGCCAGAGTTCTGAAGTAAAAGCAATAGGATCTTTGTGTTTGTGTGTATGTGTGCTTAGATATGTTTATGTGTAGGGACATGTATTTTGTAATGTGTTTTGGCCATGAGGTACCAAATTGGCTTGAAAATAGAGTACTCAAAAATTACATAAATAAGCCAAAATGTTTTTCAAGTTTATGTGATTTAAGTAAATATTAAATAAATCAGCTGAGTTTTAAATTACTGCTAAAGTAAATTTTAAAATGTCTTCAGAATTGTCAATATACATGTTTTCTCAATTTATTGATCAAGCAGTTTTATATTTATCTCTGCTAGATATTATGACGTGTCCAGTTTTGACATGAAGGTTATAAAACAATAAACCTAATGTAAAACAGAATTATATTTGTATAATTTTTGATAAATATTTATTTAGTATTGTTGGTTTAATGAAAACAGTGAAATCCTGAGTTATTGGCAAAACAATTTAAAAACCATATATTTAACCTTAAGATTCTTACTTAGGTAAATACCTGATAGTCATAGACTTTAAAAGAAAATGGTTAACAGAAAAATAACTTTAAATAATTTCTAGCTTTTTCTAATATCTGTTTTTCATAAGTAATCTAGGTAAACTATTAAAAATAAATTAATTAGGTAAATGTTATAGGATAAATGCTTATAAATGAGCTTGTCATGTAATTTAAAATCTTAACTTGTAGTAAATTAAATAACATAGACTCATTAAATGTCTGTATAATTTCCAATTTTAAAAAATATATAGGAAGATATTTTTTCTTAAAAAAATTATAAAATGGTTCATCTATAAAATGCTGAAGTAACAGACAATTCAAGATTTCTACTTCCTAGGTTTTCACAAAAATTTAAGGTTACTAAGTATAAAAATTCTAGTTCCCATATAATTCTGTATATCAAATATGCCAAAATAAGATGTGACTTAGATAAAAAAAATTATCAGACATGAAAATGTGCTCTTTTTAAAAGAAAAATAATTTTTATCTAATTCAAAGTTCATTTCCATATCATTTATGAAACAAATGAAAAAGAAACCAGTAAGTAAGAAAGAAAGATGTGAAGAAACTACATCTATGAAGAGGTATTTCTGACAAGAAACCTTAAAAACAGAATAATTTTGTATAATAAATTTTTGTCCTAACTTAAATGACTGGTTATTTAAGGCAGATGGATATTTACAACAAAATAGAAAGTATAAGCATGTTGTAGATGGTTTTTGTAAGTCGTGATAGGATTCATACAAACAGAATAAAATACATTTTCTATGTGATTAAGTTGGCTATAATTAAGAGACTTTTAATAGTCTTCCTAGAGATTAAGCTTTTACATTAAAATATGCTAATACATAACTAAATAATTGGTTAGTATAACTGGATTTCTTTACTTTTACAATTACTCTTCATGAAATTGTAAGTTTTAAATTTTTAATTCTATAATCCGCTTCTTTTTCAAGTTTCTCAGATTGATATTTTAAAAGTTCAGTTTCTATACCCTGCTGCTTTCAGCTTTTCACCGTTTGAGAAGACCTGAGATGCTAACTGTCTTCAACATTTTTTTTCTTTCACACACCCATTCATTGAAGCTTCAACTTCTGTTGGCTCCTGTAACACTTTAGTTCCTCCATTTCTACATCTGTTGTTATAGTCTAATGCTAAAATGTTTTATTTTGAAGGTTTTAAAAATACACGGTTTTCCTCCAGTATAACTTAATTCTGTACTCCTGGCTTTTCTTAATATGTTTATCGGCCAGAGGCCCTCTGAAGGTTTGCTGAAAAATCAACAAAAAAAGCTCAAAAAAGACAGATTGGTTGAAAGGAAGGTATACAGATTTGCTTGGTGTATACATGTGGGAGTTTTCAGAAGAAAGACCAAAGATACAGGGTAAATTGTCAATTTTATACTTCCAATAAAGTATGGAAAGACACGTGGAAATACGATTTTAAAAAGTGTATAATTTAATACTAGTAGACTGTGTGGGAAAAGCCAGCAAGGCCTGTCTGTCTGTATCGATTCTTAATTTCCTTGAGTAAGCACTTCCTTCTTTCTGGGTATGGGCGTCTTATAATCTACAGTCCAATGAAGAAGATGAGAGAATTTCTTTATGGCTGGTTCTTACACAAAAAGGTGAAGGAAAACTTAGGGTAATATTTTTAGGTTGTATTGCTGGCTTTGAGGAAAAGGAATTTTGGTTTCTAGGATCCACATGGAGGAAGAGAGGTCTAGTTTCTATGGGCAGCCTCAAGGGAAAATGGAGCTGAGTGACAGAAGGGCAGAAGGCCAAAAACTTTTATTTTTGAAGTTGCTTCTGAGGCCTCCATTGTGGGGTATTGTTTCCTGAGCCCAAACATATGTCTAAAGTGTTCAGTATAACCAGGCAACTTCCCATGTTGTTGCTAACAGTCACATATTCTCCTGCTTAAGGGGTCCATGACATAGTATTACTCTTTCTACGTCTGATTAACTCACATTCTATTTTCATCAAGTTTAACTTTCTGGTTATCTGAAGGAGCTTCCCATAAGCAAAAACTATCACACCACAGGCTCTTCCTTACCTTTTTGATAACTAGCTTAAGAAACAAAGATATTGCAATAATTCCTGTTGTTTTTATTAGGTTTTTAAAATTGCCTTAAGAAAACTAAATTTTGAAAGAGATAAGTTTTTATACCATGTAACTTTTTATATCACTTTTGAAGTCTTTTGATTATCACACTAGATAAATGAATAACTGTTACTTTACAATGACCTATGATTCTGTTTTAATCAAATGTTTTGAGGCTTTTAACATCTTTGACAAACATATTCAAAATCGAACACTAAATTAAGTGTCTGACTTAGAGCTATTGCAAGGGGCTTATCAAAACTATAAAAATTAACCACTGTAAGGTTGTAGAATTTTTTTACAGCTTCCAATTAAGTAAAAAACTCCACTGTAATCCCAGCACTTTGAGAGGCTGAGGCGGGCGGATTATGAGGTCAGGAGATCGAGAGCATCCTGGCAAACACCGTGAAACCCCGTCTCTATTATAAATACAAAAATTAGCCGGGCATGCTGGCGGGTGCCTGTAGTCCCAGCTACGCAGGAGGCTGAGGCAGGAGAATGGCGGGTGAATCCAGGAGGCGGAGCTTGCTGTGAGCCAAGATCGCGCCCCTGCACTCCAGCCTGGCTCCAGACGAATGACTAAACATCATTTTAAAAAATCTCGGCTGGGCGCAGTGGCTCAGGCCTGTAATCCCAGCACTTTGGGAGGCCGAGGCGGGCGGATCACGAGGTCGGGAGATTGAGACCATCCTGGCTAACATGGTGAAATCCCGTCTCTATTAAAAATACAAAAAAAAATTAGCCGGGGGTGGTGGCGGGTGCCTGTAGTCCCAGCTACTCGGGGGACTGAGGCAGGAGAATGGCATGAACCCAGGAGGTGGAGCTTGCAGTGAGGCGAGATCGCGCCACTGCACTCTAGTTGGGGTGACAGAGCAAGACTCCGTCTTAAAGAAAAAAAAAAAAATTCTCTCCAGCTCCAGGGTCTTTATAAAATATCGTTAACCACACTACTTTGTGCTGTTAAGTTGCAAGGCTTTGACTCGTGGGTACATACCTAACTCATCTGAAAAGGAGTACTGACTCCTACTGCATTTTTTTTTTTTTTTTTTTTTTTTTTGAGACAGAGTCTTGCTCTGTTGACCAGACTCAAGTGCACCAACAAGATCTTGGCTTACAGCAACCTCTGCCTCCTGGGTTCAAGAGATTCTCATGCCTCAGCCTCCCAAGGAGCCGGGACTACAGGCATGCACCACCACACGTGGCTATTTATTTGTATTTCAGTAGACACAGGGTTTTGCCATGCTGGCCAGGGTGGTCTTAAACTCCTCGTCTCAAGTGATCCACCTGCCTTGGTCTCTCAAAGGGCTGGGATTACAGGTGAGAGCCAGCACACCCGGCCCAACTCCTACTGAATCTTAAACATCAATACTGGTATCTGACACCAAATTCAAGTTAATTAAAGACTCATTTTCAGACCTGAGAGCAGACAATAGTCAAAATAAACTGACTTCATGTGGCATAGGACCAGGCCTGTATATAAAACCATAAATACTCATTTAGTCATGACTCCTCTATCTAAATTAATAGAATGTTCTTTGACTTAGTTCTAAATAATTTGAATATTTAGCTACCTGTGCGTTTCCTTTTCCTGTCATCATCAGAGCTAGGCAGTGCTTATCTTTTGTTTAAAACTTTACTCATTCTTTGTTTTGTTTTCCAGAGTAAATTTAAAACAAACAAACAAACAAACTTTTTTTAAAGTCCTTAGAGCTTACAAAATTGGGTAAAACAACAAAGATTACCTTTCTCTCTGAATTAGTTCATTCTCACATTGCTACAAAGAAATGCCTGAGACTGGATAATTTATAAAGAAAGGAGGTTAAATTGGCTCGTGGTTCCCCAGGCTTTATAGAAAGCATGGCAGCATCTGCTTGGCTTCTGGGGAGGCCTCAGAAAACATATAATCATGGAAGAAAGCAAACAGGGAGCCTGCACTTTACATGTCCAAAGCAGGAGGAAGAGAGAGAAGAATGAGGTGCCATACACTTTTAGAAGAACGAGGTGCCATACACTTTTAAACAACCAGCTCTTGTGAAAAATCTATCATGATAACAGCACTAGGAAGATTATGCTAAACCATGAGACACCACCCCATAATCCAATCACCTCCCAACAAGCCCCTCCTACAATATTGGGGATTATAATTCAACATGAGATTTGGGCAGGGACATAGACCTCAACCATATCATTCAGCCCCTGGCCCCTACCAAATCTCATCTTCTTCTCACATTGCAAAACACAATCATGCCTTCCCAACAGTTCTTTAGAGTCTTAACTCATTCCAGCATTAAGTCAAAAGTTCAAGGTCAAGATCTCATCTAAGACAAGATAAATCCCTTCTGCCTAGGAGCCTGTAAAATCAAAAACAAGTTAGTTCCTTCCAAGACATAATGGGGATATAGGCATTGGGTAAATACTCCTCTTCCAAAAGGGAGAAATTAATCAAAAGAAAGGGTACACAGGCCTTATACAAGTCTGAAACCCAGCAGGGCAGTCATTAAACATTAAAGCTCTGAAATAAACTCCTTTCACTCAGTATCTCACATCCAGGGCATACTGATGCAATGGGTGGGCTCCCAAGGCCCTGGGGGGCTCTGTCCCTGTGGCTTTGCAGGGCTCAGCCCCCATGGCTACTCTCAAGGGCTGGCATTGACAGCTTGCAGCTTTTCCAGGTGCAGGAGGTGAGCTGCCATTGGATCTACCATTCCAGGGTCTGGAGGTCAGAGACCTTCTTCTGACAGCTCCACTAGGCAGTGCCCCAATAGGGATTCTGTGTGGGGCCTCCAACCACACATTTCCCCTTTCCTAGTAGAGGTTCTCCATGAGGGTTCCACCAGGGTAGCAGGCTTCTGCCTGGACATCCAGCCTTTTCCATACATCCTCTGAAATCTAGGCAGAGGCTCCCAAGCCTCAACTCTTAGACTCTATATACCTGCTGGCTTAACATCATGTAGAAACCACCAAGGCTTATGGCTTGCACCCTCTGAAGCAGTGGCCCATGCTGTACTTGGGCCCCTTGGAGCCATGGCTAGAGCTGAAGCAGCTGAGATGTGGGGAGCAGAGTCCCAAGGCTGTGCAGGGCAGCACGGCCCTGGGCCTGGCCCATGAAACCATTGAGTTCTCCTAGGCCCCCATGCCTGTAATGGGAGGGGCTGCACAAATGTCTCCGAAATGCCTTCAAAGCTTTTTTCCCATTGTCTTGGCTAATAGCATTTGACTTCATTTTAGTTATGCAAATTTCTGCAGCCAGTTTGAATTCCTCCTCAGAAAATGGGCTAGGCTGCAAATTTTCTAGGCCTCCAAGCTTAGACAGCACATGACCAGGCTGCAAATCTTCTAAGCCATTAAGCGCTGCTTCCCTTTTAAATATAAGTTCCAGTTTTACATCATTTCTTTACTCACACATATGAGCACAGGCTAGCAGAAGCAGCCAGGTTACATTTTGAACACTTTGTTCCTTAGAAATTTCATCCTCCAGATACCCTAAATCATCACTTGTAAGTTCAAGGTAGCACAGTTACCTAGGGCAGAGGCACAATCCAACCAAGCTCCTTCCTAACCTATAACAAAAGTTACCTTTGCTCCAGTTCCCAATAAATTCTTCATTTCCATCTAGACCTCCTCAGCCTGGACTTCACTGTTCATATCACTAACAGCATTTTGGTGATGACAATTTAATAAGTCTCTCAAATGTTTCACATTTTCCCTCATCTTCCTGTCTTCTTCTGAGCCCTGCATGCTCTTCTAACCTCTGCCCATGAGCCAGTTCCAAAGTTACTTCCACATTTTCAGGTATCTTTGTAACAATGCTCCACTCTTCAGTACCAACTTTCTGTATGAGTCTGTTCTCACATTGCTATAAAGAAACTCCTACATTTTTGAGATTAAGAACAACTGACAAGCTTTAATATTAAAATAGAGATCACAGAACTAACAAAAGAGACTGTTGCATAATATACCAAATTCCAGCCTGACTCTGGTATAGCATCACATAACAGGTAGCAGGCCCTGAAGGAAATAAAGGTATTTTACCCCAAAATATATTTATTTGACACATTTTGAAATGACCCTGCAAAACTGTCTCTTATGGGGGAATCTGCATTCTGTACAGAATTGCCTTCCCTTTCCAGGTGTTTTCCTGATCCAGGAAAGAAGTAAGTGTCTGATACCTTTTAAGGTCCGATAAAAAAGGTTTACCATCTATTCTCTCTGAAGTCTGCTCTCTGGAAGCTTCATCTACATAATAAAAACCTAAACTTTCACAACGAGTCTTAACTATAGCTATCTTATCTACCCTTATCTTAACTCAAGCGCTTCTTTCTGCTAAGTTCAACTCTTTAGGCAGAAGTTATCTTTTTCAACCAATTGCCTGTCAGAAAATCTTTGAATCCACTTACAACCTGTGAGCCCACCGTCCCTGCCATCACTGTGATATGTCCAGCCTTTCTGGACTGAACCAGCGTATACCTTACATGTATTGTTTTATGTATTTGCCTGTAACTTGCATCCTTCAAATATATAAAGCCAAGCTATATCCCAAACACCCATTTGGAGGCATATGTTCTTAAGGCTTCCCGAAGCTGTGTAACAGTCCAGGATCAGTCATATTTGACTCAGAATAAACCACTTTAAATGTAAAATGTAAATTTAAAAGGGCAATTTCTGACAATAGAAAATAAGATGAAAATATGATCCTAAATACATATCCAATTGGAGGTATAAGCACAGAGACAGGAGCTATTTCATGTGATGTTAAAACATAATAATTTGACTGTAATACCCCTAAGAAGATATATCATGAAGACAAAAAGAAATGCAAACAAATTTTAAACTCAGTACTCATATAGATGAGGTAGTATTTGAATTGTTATTCTATGTCTCTTTTAAATGCAACATGTGCTTAAAGTGAATAATATGATACTCTAATTCTATTACCTTCAGTGCTATTGAGAACTGGAAAATATATGTGAAAAGAGATATAAATGTAAGATAAATGGTTATGTAAAACTGCTGCAGTTCTGATTCCAACTTAGAACAAGCTGTGTAAATTCAATACATAGTTTATCTTGAGGAAAAAAGAACTCTGACTATTGAAAGACTGGAAACTACAACTCCCAAAACCAAAGTTCCTTGGACAAATGACTGATTCACAGTCTAAGGCAAGTGGTACAAAGTCTTCGTTCAAAGTTGAGGAGACTCCAGTAATTAAAATGAGAAGAGTAACTAACCATGGATTAGAATAATAAATTGCAATGGGTTGAAATATGTCAAATATGTCTAAAGACATGAGCTCATAACGACAGATCATCACTCATCATTAAACAATGCTAGAAAATAAATTCATTATTTTGAGAGTCAGCAAATGAAGGGAAAGAATTAACTAATTATCTTGACTTCCCTGTATAAATTATTTCACTAGATAATCCAGTAGTAGGTGACAGGCAGTGGTGATGTTTTTTAGAAGTATTCTGCTAATTAGTATGTTAGTAATGATAAGATTGGAACAACCATTTTCAATCCCTGAAAAATTAGTAGTCATTGAGCATCAATTGGTACTAACATCAAAAAAAGAAACAAGCCAAAGTAATACAACTCCCAATGAAAGAACACATTACCACTATGAAATAGACTTGCCAAAAGAAAATCAAACATGATTCTGATCAAACCTTCATGTCTAGCTAATAATTTATAGGAAATTCCGTGAACTGATGAACCTGTTAAACTACAGGGATGCCATCATTAAAATACAGACTGTGGGAAACTCTACTGCACAAATGACATTTATTTGTTACATGGGGAACAAAAACAGAGAGAAAAAAATTATGGAAAAAGTACTGATTAAAGAGACTAAAATAAAGATATATAAAAATCTGAAAATTATAGGCATGTTAGGGAGTAGAGGTTATATTTATAAACAAGTAAATTCAAAATACTATAATTTTGATGAGACAATTGGGAATTTGAAACCTGGGTAGCTATTGATGATATTAAATAATTATTACTAATTATTTTAATGTAATAATGGCATAGTACTTGCATGTAAATAGTTTTTTAGAAATTCACACAGAAATATTTATAAATGAAATAATATATTATTGAAATTTGCATCAAAATAATATTGGGAGGAAGGTTGTGAAATGAGCATATGCATGAACAGAATGATCATGCACTGAAATTGGTGAAGGTGGATAGTAGATACATGAGGCCTCGTTACACTACTCTGTGTACTTTTGTTCCTGCTGGAAACTTTTTATAATACAAATTAAAAGCATTCTAAAATGATTATAATAAACTCCATTCAATTCATATGAGTAATTTTGATGAATTTTTTTTGTATTATAAAATTGACACACATAAAATTTTAAAACAATAAAATATTTGCAATTTTTGAATAGGCATTTTCCATTTGTTACTAGTTACTAGATCTTTTTCATCAATCCAAATAACAACCTTCGGTATTCAGTCTTACATTTGACATCGTAATTTCACTGAATGACTTACAGCACAAGCCCAGAGAATGATTCCTGCAATAAGAGTACATTTAAGCCCATAAAATTATTTTTTAAAACCTATATTAAATGAAATACCACAGCTTCCTCCTGAAATGAGGCAGAGCTACATTTGATTTTAAAGGTATATTTTAGGACTAAAATTCATGTCGTGTGTGTGTGTGTGTGTGTGTTGCAGAAAACAGAAACATTATAGAAGTTTGAAATAATTTTAAAAATATTATATATTTTTAAAATACCATTTTCTAGAAGCAGATCTTATGATGAAATAAAATTTAAAATTTAAATGCTATTTTCAATTCCATTCTATCTAATTTGAAAAGCTAACTAATCATAAACATTTATATTTCTGTTACCTCACCTGAAAACTATTTTAACATGTTAAAATTTTTCACAATAAACCCTTTATATTCATAAATTACTAAAATTAGAAAGAGTTAGAAAATACTGATTAGCAGAGGAACTTTGTTTTTATACCACATTTTTAAAATCTAACAATGCTTTCCCTCTCAAGATATCTAAGAGTATGTTTTAAAAGAATATAATACTCTTAAAATGCAATTGAATCATAATCATGTAATCTCTGAATGGAACAACTGTTTTATTTCAAAATAATGAAGGCACATATGTGTAGCAGCATTGTGTAGCAAAAAGAATATTACTTGGAAATTGAGAAAAATAGGTATTAATTCTCACTATCATTACCTATTTGGCCAAGGAAAAATCATATACTGTCTAATTTAATTTTTCCATTAGTACCATAAAGTAGAAATAATTGCTTCTACACATTCAACTGTTTTCAACAAATAAAGCTATTTCTTCATCTTTTAAAATAAGATGATTATAATAATATTAATAATTTACTAAGCTATTTTGAGTGTGGTGCAACAGAAAAGAAAGATGTGATTATTTAGCTAACATAGAGTTTCTCCAAAATTCACCCTTAGCTGGTGCAGCCTGATTTTCCTTTCATCCTGTAGAATAGTGAATAAACTAGAAATAGGTAGGCAAGGAAAAGAAGCCAAATTTAGTTTACTTTTGAAAAGCAGATTATATAGCACTAGAGATTAGTGAAAATCTCAAGTTCTGGGTAGTGCTTCTCAGTCTACGGGTCAAAGAGATGTTTGAAGAGTACAGGCATCTGGAAACTGAAAGAGCAGAGAAATACATAGTGCTCTACAAGGAGGGTGCCTCTAATTAGCACAGGCACAGAGATCCTCCACTGTTCTCATGTATGGTCACAAAGTAAGAAAAACAAGTTGTATTATATCTATAACCTGAAAATACTGGAAAGAGCTTAATAAAGAAAAAGGTACTTTCACAGTAGTTTAAAAAATTTATTTATAATGTGCCTCAGAGATTTTCAAAAATAAAAATTCCCACTTGAATTTAAACACGGATTTTAAAAATTGTATCGAAATTATCAATTAAATTTGAACATTTGTTTTTATTTATCTTAAATAAATGTGCACATATTTCAATAAATACATATCAGAGTTTCATAATGTAAAATGAAAAGCAAATCATAAGTTTTTATTATTAAATTATATGCTCTCTAAATAGTAAATCAAATATCAAATTTTCTAAGGCTATTCAAGTATAGGAGAGAGTTAAGCAGAAGGCCTATATTTAGTTCCAGAGATAAATTTAATTATGAATATATATGTGTGTGTGTGTGTGTGTATATATACATAGGTAACTGTACAAGTACAATTGCAATTGAACTAGTTCTTAAAAATTAGAAATTAACCAATCAATATGTCAAAATTTATAAAGTTTCAAAGGACAACTGATATAATAATTCCTGGTTATATTAATGATTAATTAGCACTTTAAAAAATGATGAATCTCAAGACGAAAAAAATTAGGAGAATTTTGAGCTGAAGAAATAAAATATTTAAAAGATATACAACATGATTGATTAAAAAGTACATTTAAAAAGAAACAAAAAGGTAGATTATGTCAAGAAAGACCAGGTCAAAAAAATAACAGTGTGTCCAGAGGTTAGTCAATGATTATTTAAGTTGTGAATATATTTTTTTTAATTTTGGATTTTTAACACACATGAAATATAAATAAGTACAATAAAACATAAAAAGAGTGATTTTGGTCCAATATTTTTTCTTTGAATAAAAACAAATTAAGAAACAGTTATTTAACACTGGTTAAGGTGTTTTCCCTCCTGGAAGTTGGATAAAGTTAAAATGCTATTTCTAAAATTACCGATTTTCCATTCTTCTGCTTTAAGTCCTTCATTCATCTATTCTTAGCATTACTTGTCCCTCTGCCTCTAAAGTTCCTTTCCAAATTAAGCAGGCATTGGAGTGGCCCACTCCCCAACATGAATGGTGACTCCATTCTCTATAAATTTATCTATATAATCTGTCATATTATCTGAAATTCTTCATTTATACATATTAGCACTCTACCAGATCAAAAGATTTGTAAAATCTATCCCTTCTGTGTGGTTTTAAGCCTTAGTCTGACACATATTGGGCACTCAAAAAACATTTAAGTGATTGATAAATGTAAAGTAGGTTGATAAAAGTACTAGCAATAAAGGGCTGGGAATGACAACCTCTCATTTTTTAATTTCTGAAATTTTAGTAAAAAATGCTTTAAAAGAAAAATCTCCTATGGTATATGAATATTTTACCTTTGTTTTATACATACATATATGAATATATACATGCATGCACAAATATTTTGAGTTAAAATATAAACACCATTAATTTTAATTCATATATATATAAGTTTACAATTTATACAGGCATAGGTCTGATTTAAATTTATTGTTGACAAATTTGAAATTTAAAAATGGGGCTATAGAAACACAATTGATCTTTGTAATTTGATTTTGTAACATGCATCTTTACTGAATTTGTTTATTAATTTCTAACAGTTTTTTTAATGGAATGTTTAAGTTTTCTATATATAAGATCATGTCATCTATAAATAGGGAAAATTTTACTTCTTTTTCAATCTGGATGCCTTTATTTCTTTTTCTTGCCTAAGTGCTCTGACTAGGACTTCCAGTATTATATTGAATAGAGCTGGAAAAGTGAACACCATTGTCTTAGTCCTGATAGTAGAGGAAAAGCTTTCAGTTTTTCATTGTTGAGTATCATGTCAGCACAATGAACTGTCTGGAGAGGAAATGAGGAAAATGATCTCATTTACAATAGTACTGATCGCGACAGGAGACAAATTCCTAGGCAGATAGGGACGGGTCCCCAGGAAACTTAACCTTCAAGCCACGGACAATCTAAAGCCTAAAAACCAAGCTACCAATCCGGATAGAATCCACAGACTGGAGTGAGAACTTCCTTCCTCATCTAACACACTCCCTCTCAGTTGGTTCTTTCTGAATTATGCCCTTTAACCAAATGAAAGGCACCTTTTCCAAGCCCACTCATAAACCAATCAGCATGCACTCCCCCATTCTAAGTCCATAAAAACCCTGGAGTCAGCCTCACAGACAGTTACCCAGTTTTGGGTCACGTCTCGCTGTCGAGAGCTTTACTTTCAACCAATAATTTCTATTCTGACTTACCCCCTCTCTGGTGGCCACGTACCTTATTCCTCCTGGTCACAGGACAAGAACACAGAACTTGCTGAACTGTGGGAGTGAAAGAGCTGTAATGCTCCTGTTCGTTGAGCAGAGGGCAGCAGGAGTGAAAGAACTGTAACACTCCTGCCCACCAAACTACAGGAATAAAAAGACCAAACATTTCCAAAACAGTAAAATACTTAGAAATAAACTTAACTAAGGAGAGACTTGTATACTGAAAACTACAAATTATTGGTAAAAGTAATTATGACACGAATAAATGGAAAAACATCCTGTATTTATTGAAAGACAGTATTGTTAAGATATTCACAGTACTCAAAGTAATCTACACATTCAATGAAATTCTGATTAAAATCCCAATAGCAGTTTTTGCAAAATTAGAGCAAAAAATCTAAAATTCATATGAAACCACAAAAACCCCAAATAGCCAAAACAATCCAGAAAAAACAAAACTGGAGGCATCACATTTCTTGATATCAAAATGTATTACAAAACACCAAAACAGTATGGTCAGAACAAAGACAGACATATAGACCAGTGGAACAGAACAGAGAACCCAGAAATAAACCCATACAAATATAGTAAACTGATCTTTGGCAAGGGTGCTAAGAACATACAATGAAGAAAGGATAGTCTCTTCAACAAATGATGTTGAGAAAACTGGATAGTCACATGCAAAAAAAGTGAAATTGTATCCTTATGTTACAACATACACTAAACTCAACTCAAAATAGATTAAGGACTTAAACATAAGACTCAAAACTGTTAAACTCCTAAAAGAAAACATAAGAGAAAAGCTTCATTACATTGGTCTTGGCAATAATGTTACAGATGACACCAAAACACAAGCAACAAAAACATGTGGGACTACATCAAACTAAAAAGCTCTTGCACAGCAAAGAAAACAATCAACAGTGCGTGAAAAACAAGCACTATAGAATGGGAGAAAATACTGCGAGACACATATATTATGAGAATTAATCTCTAAAATATAAAAGAACTCCTATAACTCAATATCAAAAAAAAAAAAAACACACAGAAATGGCCCAATCAAAAAATAGGCAAAGAACCTGAATAGACATTTTTTCCAAAAAAGATATGCAAATGGCCAACAGGAACATGAAAAGGTTCTCAGCATCACTAATCCAATGGGAAAATGCAAATCAAACCGTGAGATGTCACCTCACACCTGTTAGGAATGCCTATTATCAAAAAGACAAAAGGCAACAGGTATTAACCAGGATATGGAGAAATTGGAACAGCTGTTGATGGGAATGCAAAATGGTGCAGCCATTATGGTAGAAAGTAGAGGTTTCTCAAAAAAAACTTAAAACAAAAAACTGTTATATGTTCCAGGATCTCAAATCATGGTCTCAAAGAGAGACCAGCATGCCTATGTACAGTGCAGCACTTCACACTAGCCAACAGGTGGACCTAAATGTCCAGTGAGCAATGAATAAAGAAAATGTGGCATATACCTTTAAAAATCACTCTGAAAACAAATTCTGCAATCTGCAAAACATAGATGAACCTTGAGGACATTATACTAAGTGAAATAAGCCAGTCACAGATATACAAATCATACATAATTCCACTTAGGTATGTATTAACAAAATACTCAAATTTACAGAATCAAAGAGAGGAATTATGGTTGCCAGGCCCTGTGGGAGGAGAAATGGGGAGTTAATAATCAACAGGCATAAAGTTTCAGTTAACAAAATGAATAAACTTTAGGTATCTGCTGTACAACATTGTAGCTGTAGTCAACAATAATGTATTACACATTTAAAAGTTCACCAAAAAGGTAGATCTCACATTGTGTTCTTACTACAATTTTAAAAATGTCATCTAAAATTGTGCAACATTAATTATTAAAGCCAAAGTGTGCTTTATAAAATGTCATTTCTTTTTTATTTTTTTTGAGATATTGTCTTGCTCTACTCCCCAGGTTGGAGTGCAGTGGCGTGATTTCAGCTCATTGCAACCTCCGCCTCCCAGGTTCAAGTGATTCTTGTGCCTCAGCCTCCCACGTAGCTGGGATTACAGGCACCCGCCACCATGCCCAACTAATTTTTTGTATTTTTAGTAGAGACAGGGTTCTGCCATGTTGCCTAGGCTGGTCTCGAACTCCTGACCTCAGGCGATTTGGCCACCTTGGCCTCCCAAAGTGCTGGGATTACAGGTGTGAGTCACCGTGCCAGGCCTAAAATGTCATTTCATCTCTGCAAAAGTAATATATTCATCATGAAACATCTGGAGCACAAAAGAAAATGAAAACAAACAAACAAAAAAACTGTAATCTAACCCATCAGAGATAAGCATTGTAAATATTTTGGCAAACTACCTTCCAGTGAAATAATGTGTTTCTCTACTAAATTTTAAAAACTATCCTTTAATCCTAAATAAAAAATTCGAGTCTTCAATTTTTTTTTTTTTTTTTTTTTTTTTTTAAGAAAAATAGACTGTATGTGGTGGCTCACACTAAAACTTTGGGAGGGCAAGGCAGGAGGATTACTAGAGGCAGGAGTTTCAGACTTGGCCAGACAACATACCAAGACTCTGTCTCAAAAAAAAAAAAAAAAAAAAAAAAATTAGCCCTGTGAGATGACATGCACCTGTGGTCCCAGCTACTTGGGAGGCTGAGGTAGAAGAATCACTTGAGCCCAGGACTTTGAGGCTGCAGGAAGCTATGATCATGCCACTGCACTTTAGCCGAGGTGACAATGAGACTCTGTTTCAAAAAATAAAATACAATACAAATTTAAAAAATACAAATGAGGGAAATATAAGCTCTTCCCTAAAAGTAAAAATCTACTCTTTGTCAATGAGGAGGTGAGACTAGATAATCAATAAGGATCCTCTGAATTCTCATTTTAAACAGTTGTTTCCATGCAGTCAAAATTCCATTAAGCCAAATTTTCATTAAAATTGAATATACTTATCTTTTACAAGAGAATATTTTAATTAAGTGAAAAAATTTTAAATGAAAGAACCATTGAACAAATATGAACCACTTATCTAGACATTCTAGAGTGATATTTTTTCCAGTTTTTATCTAATTTGAATAAATTATAGCACATAGTTTAGCCTTAGGAAAAAATGTTAAATGCATCTTCCTTCTTGCTGACGAAGCTCACCTGACCTATTTCAATAATCTAGAATAGGTAGACAATTTCTGCAAAGGAAGTAAGTGACAAAGAAACTTTGGGGTAATGCTAGCAAAACCACTAGCTTGAGCAAACATATAACAAAACAATTCTTTATAATCCAATGAGCCATGCTTTAAAAGCTCTGCAGAAACATCCATAGTCAACTAAGATGCAGCCACATCACGTCCTAAGAGAGAATGGGAAAAGGAATTTCCTGTCATAATAAGTGAGACAAGGCACCACAAGCAACCAAACTGATACGAATTTGACAGCACAATAAAAACAAAACAATCTTGTATTTGTATAATGTTAAATACATTTTGATTGCATGGATTCCTACTGCCCTAGTTTTATAATGGAACTTAACTTTTAGGTATTTTGAAAAACTTCCTGATGTAGACAAAGAGTATTTTCCAGGTATCCAAAATATTTTCAAAAATCAAACATACAATACTTTTTCAAAAACTAAATTTTAATTCACCATTGTGACATGGCATTCACTTCAGAATGAATACAGTCTCCTAGACTTCAAAAATAAATACTCAAACTGTTGTCCTAACTACATCTGATTAAACACAGTAGGTGTTTTGTGTGCTTTTTCTCCACTTTTCTACTGACTACTGTACATTCAAGAGCTCACTATCCTGTTGCTTATCTTCATAAATATCAAGTCTGTCTCTAAATTATCACAGACAGTCTCCTTTCTCAGGATGGAGGACACAAAGACCACAAATTGACATAGGTGAATTAAAGCGGTAACCAATGCCAAGTTTCTGATTGTCAGCCCATCTCTTCCATCACAAGACTAAAAAGTGCAAAATTGGTAAGAACTGAAAGGACATACCAACTGAGTCCTGAAACTGAGTGTCTAGCCTCGTGATTTGTTATAATCAATCTGAGATGAGAGATGAGAATAGGCTGCTGGCTGTCCTGTACTTTACTCACACCACTCACCTTAGTTAACCTCTAGTTGGCCTTTCACCTTTTTAAAAGCAGCTTTTGATATGTAATTTAAATACCATAGATTTCAGTCATTGAAAATGTGCAATTCAATGACTTTTAGAATATTTACAAAGTTGTGTAACTATCACCATGATCTAATCATAGAATATTTTTATCACTTTGAAAGGGCTACATTACCCCACACCAAAGGAAAAATAAAAGAAGGAAGAGGAAATTAGTATGGGACAGGGAAGGGAGAAAAAAAGATGGAGGAAGCAAGGGAGGAAAAAGAGAGAAAGGAAGAAACAAAAATCACCTAAGAAGAATTTCATTTTAAAGAGTGGAAACACTGCTTAATAAGAAATGCTAGAAAGATAAATTTAATAAAATTCTAAAGTATATTCCCACTTTATTCTAGATGATTATTTTCCTTCTCTTTTCATTGCTTAAAAATAAAACAAACAAACTTTTATGAATTAGTCACAGAATGAGCAAAACATTTGCAGCAAGGAGCTTTGTAAATCAACATTCTTCTTCTAACAGAGCACTGGGGCATCTTGGTTAGTTGTATCACTCTGCAAACAACAGAATTAATTTTTAACTGGGAATGACTGGACTCGATCCAAGGTACCTTGGGGTATTTTGAAATAATGAAAGTATTTTCCTTTCATTATTACTCTAACACCCAGTTTCAGGACTCAAATTAGTATGTGTTTTCAGGTCTTAACAATCTTGTGCTTTTACTCCTATAATGGAAAAAGATGGACTTACAATCAGAAAATTGGCATCAGCTTCAATTCTAAAACACCTATATTCATCCATGTCTTCTTTTCTAAGATCACACTCGAGGTTCTTCTATTTGTGCCTCCTATTGCAAATACCTTTTTTCTGCTCTGCTCTACAGTGACAAAAGATTTAAACAGATGTTAACATTTTCCACAAACTTTTTTTTTTTTAATTTTCTAAGGCAGCAGAGTAAGTGGCACACTCTCCAAATTATACGGGACTCTTCAAAAAACTAACCCCCAGGAATGACTATTAAACTTTTCAGTATCTCGAGCTACATTTTACAGACAGATACGTCCAGCCCTGCAGTCTTCTGAGATAAAGTTGCTTTATTTCTGAAATGGAATAGATTTCATCAGAGATCATTCTACTTAGCCCTGAGATATAGGAACGAGAGTAGCCTTCATTCTATAATCTTCTTTTCTAAGTCTCCAAAATGTGCTCTTTATCTGTGAAATGTGTAGTTTCCTTAAATTTACCCCTATCTCTACTAAAAGATCCAAAGGACATTTGAAGAAAATTAGCAGTATCATATTAATCTATAGTAAATAATTGTAGGTATTTGTAAACTAATTCTGGGATTGTGAAATGAAACCAATGCTGCTTAAGTTCTTAAATACTGCTATAAATCATCTTTAAACAATGCATTCTAACATCTTAAGACATTCCACATGGAAACATATTTACTCTTGATACAACATTATTCCATAAGGGCATAAATTATAATTTGGTACAAAGGCATGGAAAGGGGACCTCAGACACCACCTATTCACTGTTAGAATCCGTCTTATAATTATAAAATAGCCAGACAGATTAATTCTACTTAAGAAATTATAAATTACTCTAATTACCTAAAGTTTGTTTTTCGAAGACCAGAACTCTTTCTGTAATTGTGTGATTAAAATTTTTACACAGATTCATTGACACAGAAATTGAAGTTATCTTCCTGTCACAACATGTTTTTATAATAGAGCAAAATTATAAGCCCCTGACATATTACAAAAACTCCTTTAATGATTAATAGTGTGGAGTTATCAGGGGAATCGCCAAGCTACTGACATGTTAGGTTTTCCAGCTTCAGCATTCTTTTGAGCACTCTGGGAGGGCAAGCATCTTATATTTCAAATCCTTCACTTAATTCTTGCTAAACTGAGTTCTAAAAAACACACAACTTAAGTTTTTTCCAGTGAAGATTATTGAAGTGTTATGATTTAGAACAAGTGACTGCTGGCTAGATTCATACTAATAAATCATAAAAATTATTTGTCAAATGGAAACACAACTGTGGTTAATATTCCTATTTTTAAAAGTATTCATGTAGCTTCTTTGTAAAGAGTATGACCCAAATTTCAGTAAAGAAGACATATAACAAAAACTAAAAACTAGTCATCAACTAGAAATATATACAAATCAATCAAGGAACCATTTTTCTTTTGTCTTTTTTTTTTTTTTTTTTTGAGATGGAATCTCACTCTGTCGCTCAGGTTGGAGTGCAGTGGCGTGATCTCAGCGCACTGCTACCTCCGCCTCCCAGGTTCAAGCAATTCTCCTGCCTCCGTTTCCTGAGTAGCTAGGATTACAGGCACACACCACCATACCTGAATAATTTTTGTATTTTTAGTAGAGATGGAGTTTCACCATGTTGGTCAGGCTGGTCTCGAACTCCTGACCTCGTGATCCACCAGCCTCGGCCTCCCAACTTGCTAGGATTACAGAATCAATGAATCGTTCTAACTAAACCCATTTTTACAAAACAACACTAACTTTATTTTAATGCATTAAAAAATTCATTTTGAACAAGAAAATTTAGGAACATCTCTTAACAAATACAAAATAACCCACCTATATGAAAAGGGTAAGCCTTAGCTCTCAATAAATAATCAACCTTTAAAATTAGTAACACATCTATCTTTCAATTCCTTATGTAAGCATTATTTACTAGGAATTTATACTGTGGCTGACATTATGATAGGAAAGAACAAGGCAGAAATAAACTATACCCCAATGGAGCTTACATGTTGTTAGGAAAGACTGATATTAGGAGGAAAAAAAATTGTACACATAATGAGAATTTTAAAAAACACTTAAGATATATACAAAGAACTTACACAAATTTACAATAAAAAAATCAAACAACCCCATCAAAAAGTGGGCAAAGGGTATGAACAGACACTTTTCAAAAGAGGACATTTATGCAGCCAACAGACACAGTAAAAAATACTCATCATCACTGATCATCAGAGAAATGCAAATCAAAATCACAATGAGATACTATCTCACACCAGTTAGAATGGAGATCACTAAAAAGTCAGGAAATAACAGGTGCTGGAGAGGATTTGGAGAAATAGGAACACTTTTACACTGTTGATGGGAGTGTAAACTAGTTCAACCATTGTGGAAGACAGTGTGGCGATTCCTCAAGGATCTAGAACTAGAAATACCGTTTGACCCAGTGATCCCATTACTGGGTATATACTCAAAGGATTATAAATCATGCTACTATAAAGACACATGCACACATATGTTTATTGCGACAGTATTCACAACAGCAAAGACTTGGAACCAACCCAAATGTCCATCAATGATAGACTGGATTAAGAAAACGTGGCACATATACACCAAGGAATACTATGCAGCCATAAAAAAGCATGAGTTCATGTCCTTGGTAGTGACACGGATGAAGCTGGAAACCATCATTCTCATCAAACTATCGCAAGGACAGAAAACCAAACACCACATGTTCTCACTCATAGGTGGGAATTGAACAATGAAAACACTTGGACACAGGGCGGGGAACATCACACACCGGGGCCTGTCGTGAGGTGGGGGAATGGGGGAGGGATAGCATTAGGAGAAATACCTAATGTAAATGATGAGTTAATGGGTGCAGCAAACCAACACGGCACATGTATACATATGTAACAAACCTGCACATTGTGTACATGTACCCTAGAACTTAAAGTATAATAATTATTATTATTTTAAAAAGATATATACAAAGTGTTGTGGGGGCGTATTGTAAAAGAATCTTAACTAGTGTAAAAAAATCACGGAGAGTTTTCTTGGGGAAATAATGTTTAAGCTGCAACTTGAAAGATCTAAGTGAAGAAGTTTAGCAAGCAGAAGGAACATGGTGTGCAAAGATTTGAAGATGGGAAAACACAGCATTAGCATTTAAAGAACTGAAAACAGACCAATAGGAATGAAGAACAGGGAAAAAATGAGAGACAATAGGTATGGCTGCAGAAGATACGAGACAATGAAGAAACATTTTGGCACACTATGCCTAGCAATGGGAAGCAACTCAAGTTGGCTGGGACTGACCAAATCTGCACATAAATTCACACATAGTATTTTTGAAGAGGATACTAGAAGAAGACTTAAAAAGCGATTATTGTAGCTCAAGCAAAAGAGGGTGGTAGAGAGACAAGGGTTGTTTCTGAGAATGGAAGTGAATGTACTATATTTAGGTTTAACGAACAGGATTTGGTGTCTGAAAGTAATGCAGGTAGGAGGCAGCCAAAGTAATCCCAGAATTATGGTTTCAGCAGTACTGTGATGCCAGGTGGATGTGGGAGACTTGATGGAGTTCTAGGAAGCAGATACATGTCTCCCAGTCAATAAAAAGATTTTTGCCTTGACTCGATACAGTTTTTGGTTAATTCATCTTTACTGTTTAGGGAGCTCAATCCTTTTGTGAGAACTGAAAGATGATTGGTAATCTATCCAAAGATTCAAAAGTGAAGAGTAAAAACTGTCATGCTTTTGCATTTAAATGTAGAATTGGGTCATCAATAAAAACAAGGAAGTGTTACAAAATATTTATTAATGATGAAAGGAATTAATATATTTAATGGGGTTTTGCCAAATCATCATAATTTTCTTACACAATTGGATTGCATAAGCCCTGTTCTAAAAATATGGAATTGCTACAGAGGAAAGATAAATGTTAATCCAAGTAAATTCTAAGAAGCTCTAAATAGCCAATAGAAAATGTACACAATTTGCTCAGAAGGAATAACATTAGTCAACTCTTAACTATAGTGCATATTTGTTAGGTGGTGAGGAGAGGACTACATATTATTCTGAGACAAAAACAAAAGTTAAGCACCTCAGAAGTAAAATGCTTCTCAATATTGGAGGAGAATCATTGAATCATTCAGATTAATATCTTGTGCATAAGTTGATGTTCTGTCTCAAACCTAGCAATTCTATAAAGCCCTGTCTTGAACTCAGCAATGCCATAAAGCCCCCTGACTTACCACAGAAAATTCATAGAAAATATCTGAATACATAGTTGCAGATCTATTGGCTGAAAAACATTATCAGCAACTATAGGTGGTAAAGTAGCGTTATCTTCAGTATTCCCAACATTTGAACACAACTGGCTAATTTTATCAAAATAACAGAAACAGTTCATGAAATGTAATTAATAAAACTGCTGTGAATACATAAAGATTATGCTGAAGGTACTGATCTATGAATAACCTCCCAGAATTCAAATGATTTCTACAGGTTAGTCATATTTGTCTGTAGAGGAATGGCTGCTCAGTTATTTAATGATTTCATAGAATTTTTATATTATTATTTTTTAAAATGATAAAATTTGAAAAAATGTTCTATTTTATCTATTCAATTTTAAATTTATTAATTCATTTTTTAATTGACAAAAATTGAATTTATCATGTATAATATGATGTTTTAAAATACATACACATTATGAAATGGCTAAATCAAGCCATTTAACAAATGTAATCAAACTCATTAACATAAGCAATACTTCACATACTTATTTTTGTAGTGAAAGCACTTAAAATAAAAAAGTTCCTTAATTCTAGGTCGTAACAATTAAGGAGGAAGAGGCTGCAATGATACTGTCACACTGGAAATTAAACTCTCGATTCCAGGAGTTTGTCTATTTTGTTTTCCAGTTAAATCCACAGTAACTAGCATATTGTCAGGCACATGGCAGCTGTTCAATAAATATTCACAGAATGAAAGAGCACGCAAATGAATGTAATCTCAGATCAGAACTAGGTAGCACAGGTTCACACTGGAACTAACAATTCTAGCAACTCAAGAACCTGTTTAAGTAGTTTGACTAATGCCCTCAAGTGCCAGTATCTACAATTTAACCCTTGAGAGCTTGTGGCAGGAGGAATTGAGACAAAGTATAGGAAGAAGCCACATCTTAGACCGTGCTCATGCATCTCATATTATTTCTGAAAATTTCAGCAATACACATAAATCATAACATACATTAAAAGTATTATAAAAAACAGATCAATTTTCAATCAGAAGAGCCTGTTTCTAGTGTTACATTGCTGAATGTATTTGGACAAATCGCTTAATCCTCTAGACCTTAGTTTTCTCATCTGCACTGTGAATAGATTTGGTAAGCTATTTTAAAATTAGTTTTCTCATCTGCACTGTGAATAGATTTGGTAAGTTATTTTTAAGTTTTTTAAAAAATTTGGTAAGTTATTTTTAAGAGTTGAGTTCCTGGATTTAGCATATGAAAGTACAAATTTTATCAGTACCAGAAACAAAGCAGGCACTAAAAAGTGGGGTTTTAAGTCATATATTACATAATATATGTGATTGACTTTATTCCTGTGTCACATGAAATCATACCTACTTGTTACTAAAATAGCTTAATTCATTGATGAAGTCAAATAATTTTGTAAAGTTGGAAAGAACAACAGAATTCAAAAGACTTCAAGTTTCCTTGGCAGTACACTGAGTGCTCTCAGGGGAGACGGATAAAAGATGCCCAATACCACTTCAACAGTATCACAAAGGGTATGTGATATGGTTTGGCTGTGTCCCCACCCAAATCTCATCTTCAACTGTGGCTCCCATAATCCCCAGGTGTCATGGGAGGGAACCCATGAGAGTTCCCTAGGACACAATAATCATTTCATTAAACCGGAAGTTAAGATTGCCACCTAGCCACTTTGGGCTCTTCGTACCTCTGAGTCAACAGGCTAAGAAGAGAGTTACAGTGTTGGCTGGGGTGACTGAAGCGGATATCAAGATGAAATCAGACTATTACTTCACAATGAAGGTAAGGAAGGGTAGGCATGCATTCAATTACCCGTGGGAAGTAATTTAATCATGGGGGTGTTTACCCTTTTGCTGTTCTCATCAAAGTGAGTGAGTTCTCACGAGATCTGATGGTTTTATAAAGGGCTTCTCCCCCTTTTGCTCGGCACTTACCCTTCCTGCTGCCATTAGAAGGACGTGTTTGCTTCCCCTTCCACCATGATTGTAAGTTCCCTGAGGCCTCCCCAGCCCAGTGGAATTGCGAGCTTAAGCAGGTCCTGAAGACACAAGTAAGTTACATGAGGAAGTGGCTCAAAGGCCCATGGTCTCCACTCCTGCCACCCTTCTTTCTCTCCCTGAGCCTGCACTGATAACTTCATGGGGAGTTCCCTATGATAAGTTCACAGAGGAAGAGAAGACTAGGGTCTGGTTATAATGGTTCTGCACAATACGCAGGTACCACCCAAAAACGGACTGCTGCGGCACTACAGCCCCTTTCTAGGACATCCCTGAAGGACAGCAGCAAAGGGAAATCTTCCCAGTGGGCAGAACTTCGAGCAGTACACCTTGCTGTGCACTGTGCATGGAAGAAATGGCCAGATGTGTGATTATATACTGATTCATGGGCTGTAGCCAATGGTTTGGCTGGATGGTCAGGAACTTGCAAGAAGCATGATTGAAAAATTGGAAACAAAGAAATTTGGGGAAGAGGTATGTGGATGGAACTCTCTTAGCAGTTAAAAAAAAAAGACATTTGTATCTTATGTGAATGCTCAACAAAGGGTGACCTCAGAAGAGGAGGATTTTAATAATCAAGTGGATAGGATGACCTTTTCTGTGTTACTAAAACAATTACAGTCAAGTGTTGCATAACAACATTTTGGTTAATGATGTACCAAATATATAATGGTGGTCCTGTCCCATAAGATTATAATATAGCATTTTCACGGTACCTCTTCTGTGTTTAGATACACAAATACCATTGTGTTACAACTGCCTATAGTATTCTGCATATAGTCAGTATGTACATGCTATACAGATTTGTAGCCTAGGAGCAATAGGCTATACTACATAGATATAAGGTAGCAATACTATCTGGTATATACCATATAAGTATAGGTAGCAATCAGCTACACCATAGGGGCATAGTAGGCTGTATCTTCTAGATTTGCATAAGTACACTCTATGATGTTCATACAAAGATGAAATTGCTTAACGATGAACATTTTTCAGAAAGTATCTACATCCTTAAGTGACACGACCATATTTTGAATTCTCTGTCAGTTGGTTCGTACGTCTGCATTTCTTTAGTGTCAGTTAATAGAACTTTATTTTATCATGTGATGTCATGTTTCTCTGACCGTTCTTAATCCTTGTGGAATGAGTTGATGTCTGCACATTTGAAGAAACCAGGACTTTTCCAGTCTTTGCAGACTAATCTCGTTTGGGTAAGACTTCACCAGTCAGCCCATCCAGAAATTCTGAGTAGACCATTTGGTATGGTCTACAGGAGGGCTTGCTGCTGGGGTCCTCATGTAAGCTGGCCTGGTAACTGGATCAATGCATGGGTAGACCTGGTGCCTGGGTCCCTGAATTTAAGCTTGGGGACTGGATCCACTGGCATGGAGCTGTTAAAAGTTCTGTGGAATTGGGTCTGGAACCTATATCACTGAGGGCTGGCCTAAAGCCTGGGTCCAACAGAGCTAACCTGGCACTGCAGTGGGTCTTGTGCCTGAATTGGCAGGGGCCAGCCAGGCACTAGGACAGGCCTGAAGCCTAAGTCTGTGAGGGCTGACCTGAGGCTGGAGTGGGCCTGCAGCCTCAGTCCATAGGGGTGGGCCTAGAGCTTGAGTATGCTGGAACAGGTGTGGACCCTGAGTTTACTAAAGCATGATGCCATGGGAACTAGCCTAGAGCCTATAGCTGACCTGTGCTGGGAAAGGCATGATGTCTGAATCTGTGAGAGTCAATCAGGGGGCTGAGATCATGGGTGCTGGCCTGGAGCCGGGGGCTTTGGGGACCAACTTGGAGCTTGGATCCATGGGATCAAGCAGGGCATGGGTGTTTGGGTTCTATCCTAGATGATAGGTTTGCAAGCACTGGCCTTGATTCTGGGGCCACACAGACCAGTATGAAAACCTCGTTCATAGAAGCAGTTCTGGAGCCTGGGTCCATGGGGCTAAGCCTAATTTCTGGGATCTACTGAGATCGACCTGGACCTTGTATCAGCTGGAACGGTCCCAGACCCTGGCTGAGTCTGCTGGGATGTGAAGCCACAAGGGCTGGCCTGGAGGGTGGAGCCACAGGGGCCAGCCTGGCACCAGGTAGGCTTAGAGCCTGTATTCACAGTTGAAAAGCCTAGCACCTGAGGTTAGAGGTGCTGACCTGATGCCAGGGTGGTCCTGAAGCCTGGGTTGCATGGGCCAACTTGGCTTGGAGCTGATCTGGAACCTAGGGTGGGCCTGAAGCCTGGGTCCACAGGTGGCAGCCTAGAGATGGAGACTGGGGGACTGGCCTGGTCTATGGTAGTCCCAAAGCCCAGGGCTGCTGGGACCAGTCTAATGCTGGACCAGTCCATGGCCTAGGGCCACTGGGGTCAGCCTAGCAATGGGGTGGGCCCAGAGACCAAGTACCCTGGGCAAGCTTGAAGCCTGAGGCTGAGCAATCTGTCCTGGTACCAGAGGCAGGCCTTGTGACTCACTCTGCAGATTCCAACCTGGAGTCTGAGGCTTTGGAAACCTGCCCAACACTGGGTTTTCCTGGGGTGGACCCAGTGTTTGGATCCGAGGCAAAAACCATGGCTCACTTCTCTCTCCTTGCCCCAAGCAGAGAGTATCTGTCTCCACACCAAGCAGGCTGGGGTTGGGGGAGGAGTGATGCAGGTAATGTAAAGAGTGTCTGTCCTTTTTACTGTCTTCTATACATCTTATTTCTATGCTACACTCAGGTGCCATCATCTCTCACCTGGTTTCCTTAGCTCTTCTGAAGGTACTTGCATGCATGGATAGTTATTCAAATTGATAGTTCAGTGGGGGAGCAAGCATTAGAAAGCCCATCTTGCTGACAACCAGTCTACTTTTATAATTGTGAATTTATTGAGGGTTTCTTTTAAAAACATTAGTGATCAAATTTTTTGTTCACTTTTTTCTGCTTGACTCCCTTTTAGATTAGGAATCTTAGATTAGATTCTTAGATTCCTCTGCTGTTACATATTTATTGCACTCTGCTTACTTTATTAACTCTTGCTATTTCAGTGTTATAAGTCTATCTTTAGTGAGAGTTGGGGAATGGTGAGACACACCGAAAAAGGGAAATTTCAGTAGTGGGTGTCCTGGAAATGAGTTCCCTGATCCTCCTCACCATTGCTAATCATCTGAATACTTCACTGTTTTTCTCCAATCCAAACTCATATCCTTGCTGTCTAGACCATAGAAGATAAACAGGAAATTTTCAGGTTTGAATACTTGATTGCTCCTCTACTGTGTCCCAACTAAGCAATGAGTTACTTCTCCCTGGATTCCTGCTATTCCAAAAATCAGGAGCCTACCATTTTTGAGTATGGTACAGACTTAGTGCCACAGTCACCTTTGTTTGACAGTCCTCCCCTGTGCATAGATTTAGCTGTGGCTTCCTTCTCAAATCTAACACAGTCTCCTTTCTGGATATCTCATACTTTTTAGTCTATTGAGAGTTCTCTGATTTATTTTCCTGCATAGTTCTGAAGTGAGTTATATATACTATAGTTATTTTTTCTTCTATCCAAGAATTTGAAGTATAAGTGGAAGATTACTGTGTGTGCTTTGTTTATAATAAACTTAACAAGTGTAAGTTTAAATTATAAAAGGAGATACCAAAAGTTCTCTGAATCATTTCATTATCCTGGATTTATGACTGTTGTTTTCCTTCATGTTAATTTAGGGCACAGAAAAATATATTTATGTGTTACTATCTCAAAATGATATTTTCATTTTTTAATTAAAAAAATAAGAGATTTACCTTGGAATCTCTTTGTAATGATATATACTAGAAATCATGTAAATAAAAGTATAAAACTGAATATTAGGAGAGAGGAGTTAAGGAAGTTGAAATGAATGAAATATGAGAGGCTTAGGATACAAAAGTGTGGGAGAAGATTAAATATGTAACATGCCTAGCATAGAGCTGAATGTCAGATAGTCTCATAATAAGATGACAAGGGAATACTGACTAGGTGTTTGACATTTTTGGATTGATATACTTTCTCTCACGTTAATGTATGCCTTCTACAAGCAGTAGCATGTAATGAATAAAACAAGGACTACAACTGGGTTCTAATCCCATCTTTGCCATTGGATCTTAGGTAAATTTACTTTCTCTTTTTGTACATAAGCTTTCTCATTTGTAAGCTAAATTCTCTACCTCAAAATTTCCCTATGAAGATTAAATGTGTTAATTTGTGTAGACAGCTTAGGACAGTGTCTGACATATACAATGTAATATGTTAAGTGTTGGCCATTATTATTCCTATTATTATTATTATTGTTAAAAATCCTATTGCAGATTTTAAAACTTATTCAGGAATTTAGAAAATTCCACTCTAGAAAGGGGAAAGAAAAGGCCTATTAAGCAGATAGACATTCTAGAGGAAAGCCAGGTTTGTACTCCTAACTAAGCCAAAATTTTGTATAGGAAAAGTCATTTAAACATTCCTAGTATAGTCTAATTAAATGATATAAGTAATATAAACTTACTTTAAAAGACTCAAAATCTCTATTGAAATCTAAGCTTGTTTCTTTTCTATCATAATTATTATTACCTATATTTTTATAAAATAACAAACCAAGAAATGTAATTCTAGTATATCTATTACTAGAATCTATTCAAAATTATCTTTAAAGAAAGAGGGTCTGCTTATTTCATAGCCATTAGCAAGTAAAAGAATGTTCGAGTTTTGTAGCTTAGTTAACTGACAAAATTTTTACACTTCATCTCAGGTCAAGATTAGTAAATAATTTTATTGAGGAGTCAAAGCAAATAATAATAATTAAGCAATTATCAAAACTTTGAAGAACAAAACAAAACCTCCTACATAAGGATCAAATGAATTTCCTTACTGTAGGTACTAGCCGGCTTTCAACCTTTTATTGAAGTTATTACAAGGCATTAATTATCCTCTGTTACCATCAAAGTAGCCTAAAGATGATCTGAGAGTTTTAAATGCATCACCATATCATCCATTATGTGTTAATGGAATAATTAATATTCTGAAACTTGGAGGGATAGGGGAAGGGAGAGAACAGAAGAATGTGTAAATATGTTCTGTTCTCATGGCACAACCCGTGGATATGTAAAGTAGATTTAATATTAAAGCTCTAGCTTTGCATTCCAGCAATCTAAATACCATTAAAGTCTTACAGAAATTAGTAAAATCTGCACAGGAATGTTATGTCTAATCACCTTACGTAAGGCAACCTGGCATTATTACTAATGACAACTTACATAAAATGATCTATTTCTGTGTCTTATTAAATTGCTCATTCAGTGATGTGGTTTGCAAAATCAAGTAAAAATGCTTCAAGCTAAAGTTATTTTCTACTTTATGTCCAAAAGTAGTATTTTTATCCTGATTTCTCAAATAGCTACTTAACCTAAGGACACACAATACTATCCTCATATATACTTTGAGGTGTTATATAAATACTTGGCTCAGATGGTGTAATCCTTTTTCTTCTACAACTATTTTTTTCTCATAAATCAAAAGATGCTCAATCTTTGAAATTAACCACTCATTTTTAAAAATACCATGCTATAAATATCCAATCTCAGGTACATTTTATGTGCTAACACCTTACAAAAATTGGATTTTTTCTGGCTACAAAAGTATTATATGCTCATTGAACACACTGTACTTTAAAAATAAGTAAAAATAAATACATAAATAAAAGCACCCAGAAACAGCCACTACATTTAAGTGCATTCACTTATAGTGTTTATTATTAAAAGTAGCCAAATATAGAGTATCGAGATCTTACTATAGATACAGCTGTGTCCTAGTTTTCTTCTTTTCACTTAGCTTTTATAATGGTTATTTCATATGCTATTAAAAATTACTTCTACATGTCATTATTTAATTGTGCATAATACTCCCTTACTGACTGTAGTAATCATATAAACATTTTTCAATTCTCTAACAATTTCAGGTACCATTTATAAACTAACATACTAAGATTTATTTACTCACATCACTAGTCCATACAGGCCACTAGACAACTGGCTATTGGCACTTGGAAGTCCCACAGCAACCAAAACTAAAAGAAATATCCAAAACTGATCCATTCTTTACCTCTCTTTCCCTCCCTTTCTTACACACACACACACACACTCACACACACACACACACACTTCCAATTTCAGAACCTAGAACTTTCATCCACATAGTCTCAAAAGTCAGCAGCCTGGGCCATATTACATGTGATTCCTCTACCATCCTTTGTCTCCAATTCACGTAAAGCCCATTCCTCTTCTGTAAACATACCAGAATTGAATTTATTGGTCTTCATTCCCAACAGCATGTCCTTCTCCAAGTCATCATCATTTCAAACCTAAATTACTACAGAATATCCTAGCTAGCTTTTTTCTTCCAGCATTGCTTAGTTACTCCTTGTCTCCACATTGTATCCAATATGATTTTTGTAAAACACAAATCTGATTAGGTCATCCACCTGCTTAATTCCCTCCAGTGGCACTCCACTACATTCAGGATAATGTTAAATCCCTTACATGTTCCCTTACCATCTGTTACACTAGCCTCGTCACCATCATCTCTCCTCTCCACCTCTTACCCAGACCCTGCTAGAAACACCAACAGAACAATGTACCCCACTATGGTAGTTCAATAGTGCCCCACAAAAGTTCATGTTCACCTAGAACCTCTGAGTGTGACCTTGTCTGGAAATATGGTCTTTGTAGATGCAATCAGTTCAAAATCTTAAGATAAAATAATTCTGGATTTAGGATGGGTCCTAAATACAGTGACTGATATGTTTATAAGAGGAGGAGAGAATACAGAGAAACACAAGGAAGAAGGTCATGTCAAGATGGAAGCAGAGACTGGAGTTATGTTGCCTAAAATCAAGCAATACAAGGAGCCACTAGAAGCTGGAAAAAAACAAAGAAGGAGCCTCCCCTAGAGCCTTTGGAGGCAGAGTGACCCCTGGTACCTAGGTTTTGGGCTTTTATCCTCCATAACTATTAGACAAAGAATTTTGGTTGTTTTAAGCCACTCTGTTTATGGTTCTTTGTAATGGTAGCCCAAGAAAATTAATATGCCTCCTATCTTAGACTTATTGCAATATATTAGTGGTTTTATTTCTATTTCACTAGACTATAAACTCCACAAAAGCAAGGAATAGCTCCGTTGTTTATAATGTTATGCTCATTGTCAAGTATAGCAATTGACATGTGATAGGCAATTAGTAAAATACAAATATGTATAAAAGAAAGAACAAATGCATTTTTCAAGGTAGTAGATACCTACTGAGAACTAAGCAACATTATTATTTCATCTATTCTCACTTTGCTGGAAAAAATCTTTATTATATTACATTTTATTGTTATTACAGTTTGATGGATCTTTTTTTTTTTTTTTTTAATTTCTTGTAGGGATGGGGGGTTAATGTTGCCCAGGCTGGTCTCAAAGTCCTGGTCTGAAGTGATCCTCCCATCTCAGCCTCCAAAAGTGCTGGGGTTACAGATATAAGCCACTGCACATGGCCAGTTTGATGACTTTAAATAACGCTTGTGAAAAAGAGTTTTAGGAGGTATCTATTGTTTTTATTTGCCCCCATATTCACCCTCCGTCTTGGTTCCAGAACTTTAAAGTTTCCTTTGGGACCTACTCTCCCCAAGTACAGGCAGTCTTTTGAGAACTGTTAATCAATGGCCATGATTCCTGGCAGGGGGTAAATGACTCAAACTCAGCCATTCTGACTCCCTTTGTGAGTGAGAGAGAAAGAACATTAAAACATACTATTGGTCCATATTTAGCTCCACAGAAGTACCCACTGCTGTTTCTCTCCACTTCCTGATCTCTCGATGCCTGGAACAGTCTGGCTCCTGTCTTTTCTGAGAACTGTTTCATCTGACTACCCTCTAATTTTATGTGCTAAGTTATATCCTTTCAGCAAAATGCATTTTTTTGTTTAAATAGACAGAACTAGTTTCTGTTACTTGTGATCTAAGAATAAGAGACTCTTCAAATGTAGATGTGATTAGTACATAGCACAGATTGCTTGTATAAATAGGTGTTGTTTCACAGATGGTTGCCTGATCAAAAAGTTTCTAGTTTAGATTGTCAGGCTACCTAACTGATAAACTATGCAATTTAAAATTCATGATTTGCCAATTTCCTTCTCTAAGATAGCCACTTCCATTTTTTCATGCACTGTACATATTAATGCAAATCCTACTCTTCTCTCTCCTTTAGCTCAATCTTTATACACACAAATTATTCTCATGAAAATATTTTTTATTTTTCACCAAACTAAATTTTCTCAATATAAATCATGCTGTAAAAGCAAATTAAGCCATTTTATAAAGAATGTGACCTCTAAGAAAGTCAAGGCTTCAGTGTAATAAATGACACATCATAGCATGAATAACTAGTTTAGACTAAAAAAGGACTATAGTTTATCACTTTGCAACACAGAGAACAACATATTGATGAAAAACTACTTTTCTAGGTTTCATCATTTCATTCAAATAGTAATTAATTTATAAAGGGACTATTAATTATAATTATGTATTACATAAATATACAGAACTCTTTCTCTTTAAACTTATCCATTAAATAAAAAACAATGTTAACATTTACAGGTGAAGATTAATTGGAATATCATTATTAACACAGATGTATTACATATATAGGTGTAGTAAATAGACACTCTAAAAAGTCAGTGAAAGTAAAATCACTTTCTTCAGTTTCTTCAATAACTTTATTTTGTATTTTTTTGCGGCTGCCATAACAAATTACCACAGTTACCAGTGGATGGCTTAAAAGAACAGAAATTTATTCTCTCATAGTTCAGGAAGCCAGAACTCTGAAATCAAGGTGTTGGAAAGGTAGCACTTTCTCCCCAGGCTATAGTAGAAATTTTGTTTCTTGTTTCTATTGGCTTCTGGTGACTCTTCCTTGGCTTGTGTCTGTATCACATCAGTCCCTGACTCTGTCTCCACATGGTCTTCTCCTCTGTGTGTATCTTTTAAAGACACATGTCTTTGGACTTAGAGTTCATCCAGTTAATCCTGGATGATTGCATCTAAAGATCCTTAATTATACCTGCACAAATTCCTTTGCAGGGAAGGGGACAAATTCCTTTGGCCAGAACTGGGAGGCAAGTGGGAAGTGTGCTGCAGCCATGAACGCAGGAGCTGGACGCCCCAGCTTTGCCGGCAGACTGGGAAGGTTGTGGCCGGAAAGCCACGGTTGCTGTCTCCACCAGGAAGGCTTATGGCCTGGAGCGGTTTTAAGTTCTGAATGCAAATACTTGGAAAAAACTTTTTCCAAGTAATGCCACATTCACAAGTATTGGAGGTTAGGATTTGAACATATCTTTTTGGAAGGCACCATTCAACTCACTACAGATGGGATGACATTTCCTAGACTTGGTTATAAAAGAACATAGCTTCCATCACGGGTGATCACTTTTTCTTCTTTGGATTGATTGTTCACGAGGAAGACAGCTTCCATATCATAAGGCAGCTCTGTGGAGGCTGAATCTGGAAGTGGCCTCTTCAGCCCCAGTTGGGCTATGAATGACTGTAGTTGTAGCCGACAGCTTGACCTACAAGCATGAGAGACCTAGAGCCAGAGGTACCAGCTAAGCTGTGCCCACATTCCTGGTCCACAGGAACTGTGAGATAATTCATAAACACTGTATTAAGCTGGTAAGACTAAGTCAGTCAGTGATAATTAAGATAATTAAACAATGGGCATAGATTCAATTTTTCATATCAGCAACATTTATGAAGTATCTTCTATGAAAAAAAAAATCGCAGTGAGTTTTATTTAGATTTAAATTTATATCTGTAATTATAAATAATGACCCAGTCCTCAAAAATCTTATCATCTCAGGGTATAGTAGACAAGCCCACATTGTGCGTTATGATAAAGAAATGTACATGGTGTTAAGGTACACAGCACATAGAAGGATCTAGTCCAGATTCCAAAAGTTAGGAATGATATTCTAGAGAAGGTAGATTCTGAACTTGTAAAAAACGTACCTACTCATAGTTATGTATTAAGAAATGTATTTTTCTACAAGATGGCAGATTGGAGGCACTGTTAGCGTGCCTCACTCACTTGGAAAGACAAGAGTACATAGATAATCACACTGTGAATTTTCTTACAAGAAGCAAGGTAGAAACTTAAAAAGAAAACTGAAAGAAATCACAGATGCTTTGAAAGAAGTGGTAGGCTACAGCCTGCATCTTTTAAGCCAGGCATAAAATCAAGTCCTCCGAATGTGGAAGTGGGATAAACCGCCTTCAGGGTATACACTCCTACTGCAAAACCTGGCAATCCAGGCTACAGGGGAAGGCCTTACCCTAACCAGTGCTGGGAATAGTTCAAGGAGCAGTGGGCAATATAAAGTTGGGAGCAGCAGCAGGAAGAGACGTGTGCATTCCCAGTCTTCAGCACGGATGGAGGGAAACCTTTCCTCATCCTACCTCACAGACAACTTCGTGGAAGCCTGCCAGCTAACTCAGGTGACTGTGGCAGGTTTAGAGAAGCTCCCAACTGAAATTTACAATCTAATCTCAAGCGGGGACAAATTCCTTTGGCCAGAACTGGGAGGCAAGTGGGAAGTGTGCTGCAGCCATGAATGCAGGAGCTGGATGCCTCAGCTTTGCTGGCAGACTGGGAGGGCTGTGGCCTGAAAGACATGGTTGCTGTCTCCAACAGGAAGGCTTATGGCCTGGGGCAGTTTTAAGTTCTGAATGCAAACTACCTGGAACTTAGCTTGCTGTTGCTAGTGCAACACTGCAGATGTGAAACCTGCCTTAGCCAGAGTGGGGAGCTGAATGGAACTTACTGTCACCTGTTACTCTCCACTCCCCACATGGACTCTTCTGCACAGCAGAGGCAGCTGTGCTCCTCTCTGAAACATTACTCCAATAGCCAAAGAACCGTCCCTGGACCCTCACAGGAGCCCTTGTTTGTCACATGTGGAGAACCACAGCTCGGATCTTTCCAACCCAGCCCCAACCTGGCTTTGCCCCTCCAGCTGTTCTGGTAGCTTAACATGAAAGACAGAAATTTTGGCAGCTCTATGACCCCACCAATTGCCTGAGAAGCCAGAGTACTTTCCCTGGGTAGCATAAGAAGAGATCAAATCCCACCACTTCTACAGCCTCTGGCACTCTTTTGCAAATGCCACCTCCTGCCTGGAGGCCAAGTGACACAGTCCATTATAGCATCTGCAGGCAGAATAACACAGCACGAAGGATGGAAAAACTTGTGCCTGACCTCAGCTATCACTGTTGCCTGCAACACCCTGGCTAATCAGGAGGTCCTGAGTCTGTCCATGTGACCAGTTCATTACTACTACAACTGGCATTTGAGAAAGCCAACACACTAAGGCTATTTATAATCAATAAATCTCACAGAGGCTATGTTACCCCCACTACCCTCACCAGAGGTGGCACTAGTACCTGCTTCTGGAAGACCTCAGGAGAGATCACATCACTGGATCCCTTGAAAATATCCCCTGCACCAACCTAGAGTGTGGCAGCCCCATTGGGTGGCTAGACTCAGAGGAGCAGCAGCATTCACAGTAGTCTTGTTTTTAGAGATACTGCTTCTAGCAGAATGAGGAGTGCACTACACCAAGGGAACACCTCATGGGACAAAAAATCTGATGGCAGGACTTGAGTCCCAGAACTTTCTGCTGATGGGAAGCTCCTTTCAGCAAAGGCACAAATGCACTGCTAGGCTCAGTGGGGAAAGTTTGAAACTCCACTCCAACAGTCAGGCAGCCCTGGTGCTCATGAAGGGCCTTGGAGAAGAGGACCTGTTTTGCCCCTTGTCCACCACTGTAGACCCAGCTGGGGCTTCTTCCATGGGAGGTCAGTATGAGCACACCGAAGGACAGCCTTTCTGGAACAATTCAAGGGGATTATATCCCCACAGGAGGAGTGCATGCCAGGTTCGTGCTTGCACAAGTGTTAGAATTCCTCTCCACTTGGAATATCCACATTTGTGCAGATGAAAACATCCTGGTTTGATCTGAATAGCGAAAATACTGAGTCAGTAGTGTAACTAGGAGGTGGACTGCTTTCCTGCTGACCTGACAGGGGAGTTCAGGTGCCTCCAACCATTTCCCCTAGTAAGACCTCAGTGTTTTCACTGAGAGTTTCTCCACCTGCCTCTGTCAAGGCTGGGACCTCTTTCCAGGCTGGGACCTCCGTCCACTACTGGATACTGCATTTATCCACCTGCTTTAGCCACAACCAGTTTCTACCCAGGGAAACCTTCTCTACTGGCCTGAAGCTGGAACTATTCAACACAGTAAATAAAATACTGTGGAAAAAATAAATACATAAAAATGTTCACAGCACAGGGGAATGAATGAGATAAGCTTCAAGAGACCTTTGCCATTCCAACCCCATAGGAGATAGTGAACTTTGTCACAAATCAAGCACATTGCTACTGCAACCAGCATTTGAGAAAGCCATCATACAAACACTCTCTATAACCAAGGAACTCATACAGACACTTCACCCCTGGAAACACCAAGAGCTGCATTAGGTTACCATAAACTATAAACATTAAAGTCACATTCTTAAGGGAGACAAAAAGAATTTTTTTAAAAAGTCAAATCAAAAATAAATTAAAGAATAGAAGAAATAATCTATCCAAATGAGAAGGAACCAGAAAAATAATTCTGGCAATATGACAAAACAGGGTTCTATAACACCCCCAACAATAAAAATCACAGTAGTTCTTCAGACCAAGATGAAATTTTTGAAATACCAAATAAAAAATTCAAAATGTTGATAATTAAGCTACTCAAGGAGATACAAGAGAAAGGTGAAAACTTATTTTTTTTTAAAATTCAAGATATGAATGAAAATTTTTCTAAAGAGAAAGATATTTTAAAGAAAAACCAACCTGAAATTCAGGAAATGAAAGACACATTTAGGGAATCACAAAATGCAGAGGAAAGTTTTAATAATAGACTAAACCAACTAGAAGACAGAATTTCAGAGTTCAAAGACAAAGCTTTTGAATTAACCCAATCAGACAAAAATAAAGAAAAAATAAACAGAAAAAATGAATAATGTCTCCAAGGAATATGGGATTACGTAAAATGATCAAACCTAAGAATAACTGGTGTTCCTAAGGGAGAAGAGAAAGCAAAAAGCTTAGAAAACTTATTTGAGTGTATAATTGAAGAAAACTTTCTTGGCCTTGCTAGAGATTTAGATATCTAAATATAAGAAGATCAAAGAACTCCTGGGAGATTTATTGCAAAAAGGACATGACCAAGGCATATACTTATCAGGCTATCTAAAGCCAATGTTTAAAAAAAAAAAAAAAAGAATTCTAAGAGCAGTGAGACAAAAGCATCAGGTAACTTATAAAGGAAAGCCTGTCAAACTGACAGCAGACTTCTCAGCAGAAACATTACCAGGCAGCAGGGACTGGTGTCCTATCTATACCACCCTAAACAGAATAACTGTCAGCCAATAATTTTGTATCCAGTAAAACTAAATTTCATAAATTATGAACCAGAGCTGCCCTACAAGAAATGCTAAAAGGGTTTCTAAATCTTAAAAGACAAGGTGAATATGTACCAAAACAGAATCTCTTGAAAGCATAAAACTCAAGGTGCTTAAAAAACAGTAACATAGAAGAAAACAAAGTATCTAGGTAACAATCAACATAATAATTGGAGCAGTACTTCACATCTCAGTATTAACATTGAACATAAATGGCTTTAATGTTCCCCTTAAAAGATACAAGTTGTAGAATGAATAAAAAATCACAAACCAAATATCTGCTGTTTTCAAGACACTCACCTAACACATAAAGATTCATATAAACTCAGGGTGAAGGGGTGGGTAAAGACATTTTATGCAAATGGGAATGAAAAGCAAGTAGGAGTAGTTATTCTTACATCAGATAAACATACTTTAAAGCAGAAAGAATAAAAAAAGGTCATTATATAATAATAAAATAATCTAACAGAAAGATATTACAATCTTAAATTTACGTGCATATAACTTTAGAGATCACAGATTTGAAAAATAATTACTAGTAAACCTAAGAAATGAGATGGATAACAACATAGTAATCATAGGGGACTTCAACACAGCACTGACAACACTAGACAAACCATCAAGACAGAAAGACAAAAAAAAAAAAAAAAAGGACTTAAGCTATACAAATGGACCTGACAGATATTTACAGAACATTCTATCCAAAAAACACAGAATATACAGTCTTCTCATCAGGTCATGAAACATTCTCCAAGATAAACCATATGGTGGGCCACAGAACAAGTCTCAATAAATTTAAAATAATCACAATCATATCAACTTCTCAGACCATAGCAGAATAAAGCTAGAAATCACCTTTAAAAGGAATTCTCAAAATTATACAAATACATGGAAATTAAACAATCTGCTCCTGAATGATTTTTGAGTTAACGACAAAATCAAGATGGAAATTTCAAAATTCTTTGAAATGAAGCACAATAGTGACATAAGTTACTAAAATCTCTGAAGCAAAAGCAATCCTAAAAGCAGTTTAAAATGCTAAATGCCTACATCAAAAATCTGAAAGATCACAAAATGACAACCTAATGTCATACCTCAAGGATCTTGAGAAACAAGAACAAACCAAACTCAAAACTAGCAGAAGATAAGGAATAATGAGGATCAGAGCAGAACTAAATGAAATTTAAGAAAACAATATAAATGATAAATAAAACAAAAAGCTGGTTCTCTGAAAAGATAAACAAACTTGATAGACCATTAGCTAGATCAATAAATAAGAGAAAAGTTTCAAATAACCTAAATTAAAAATGAAAATGGGACGTTATAACCAACAACACTGAAATACAAAAGGTCATTTGAGACTACTATGAACACCTCTATGCACACAAACTAGGAAGTCTAGAGAAAATGGACAAATTACTGAAAACATACAACCCTTCTAGATTAAATCAAGAAGAAATAAAAACCCTGAACAAACCAATAAAAAGCAGTGAAATTGAATTCGTAACAAACAAAAACTGCCAACAATAAAAGCCCAGGGCCAGGTGCATTCACAGCTGAATTCTACCAGACATTCAAAAAACAATTGACACCAATCTTAGTGAAACTATTCCAAAAGATTGAGAAAGAGGTAATCCTCCCTAACTCATTATATGAAGTCAGTATCACCCTGATACCAAAGTGAAGAAAGGACATAATAACAGAAGAAAACAATAGACCAGTATCCTTGATGAACATAGATGCAAAACTCCTCAACAGAATATTAGCTAATCAAATGCAACAGCACATCAAAAAAATAATACACCATGATCTAGTGGGTTTTCTCCCAGTGAGGCAGGAATGGTTTAACATACACAAGTCAATAAATGTAATACATCATCTAAAGGGAACTAAAAACAAAAACCATACGAACATCTCAATAGATACAGGAAAAGCATTCAGTAAAGTCCAGTTTTCCTTTATGGTAAAAAACTCTCAAAAAACTAGGCATAGAAGGTACATACCTCAAAATAATAAAAGCCATATAACACAAACCCTCAGCCAAATCATACTGAGTGGGGAAGAGTTTAACGCATTTCCCCGAGAGCCTCAATGAGAAAATGATGCCCATTTTCAGCACTTCTATTCAATATAGTACTGGAAGTTCTAGCCAGAGCAATAAGGCAAGATAAATAATGGGCATCCAAATTTGAAAATAGGAAGTCAAACTGTCACTATTCACTGATGATATAATTGCACACATAGAAAACAATAAAGACTCCTCCAAAAGACTCCTAGATTTGATAAACAAATTCATTAAAGTCTCAGGTAACAAAATGAATGTGCACAAATCAGTAGCACTGCTATATACCAACAACAACCACATTCAGAATCAAATCAAGAACTCAGTCTCTTTTACAATAGTTGCAAAAAATAAAATAAAATACTTAGGAATATACTTAACCAAGGATATGAAAGATCTCTACAAAGAGAACTAAAAAAAAAACACTGCTGAAAGAAATCATACATGACCCCAACAAATGGAAACACATTTCATGCTCATGGATTGGAAGAATAATGTGAAAATGACCGTACTACCCAAAGCAATTTGCAGATTCAATGCAATTCCATCAAAATAGCAACATCATCTTCACAGAATTAGAAAAAAAAAATCCTAAAATTCGTATGAAATGAAAAAGAGGGTTCAAAGAGCCAAAGCAATCCTAAGCAAAAAGAACAAATCTAGAGGCACTACATTTTCAATTAAATCACAAGTTTACAGTTACCAAAACAGCATGGTACTGGCATAAAAGTAGACAAATAGACCAATGGACCATAATAGAGAAGTCAGAAATAGAGTTAAATACTTATAATCAACTGATTTTTAACAAAGCATATATAAACATAAATTGGGGAAAGGACACCCCTTAATAAAATGGTTCTGGGAAAACTGGATAGCTCCATGTAGAGGAGTGAAATTGGATCCCTATCTCTCACCTTACTTAAAAAAAAAAAAAACTCAAGATGGATCAAATCCTTAAATCTAAGACCTGAAGCCATAAAAAACCTAGAAGATAACCTAGGAAAAACTGTTCTGAACATTAGCCTAGGCAAAGAATTTATGACTAAGACCACAAAAGTAAATGCAACAAAAACAAATATAAATAAATGGGACCTAATTAAACTAAGAACCTTCCATACAGCAAAAGAAATAATCAACAGAGTAAACAGACAACACATAGAATGGGAGAAAACATTTGCATACTATGCATCTGACAATGGCCAAATATCCAGAATCTACAAGATACTTAAATAAATCAGCAAGAAAAAAACAAATAATCCCATCTAAAAGTGGGCAAATGACATAAATAGCTATTTCTCAAAAGAAGATAAACAAATAACCAACAAACATTTGAAAAAATGCTCAAGATCACTAATCATCAGGGCAATGCCAATTAAAACCACAATGAGATGCCCTGCAAGAATAGCTATTATTAAAAATTCAAAAGACAATAATAGATTTGGCAAGGAAGTGGTGAAAACAGAGCACATATACTGTTGGTGGGAATGTAAATCAGTACAATATCTATGGAATACAGTATGAACATTTCTTAAGGAACTAAAAGTAGACCTAACATTTGATCCAGCCATCCCACTACTGGGTATCTACCCAAAGTAAAAGCAGTCATAACAAAAAGACACCTGCATGCGTATGTTTTTTGCAGCACAATTCACGAAGGCAAAGATATGGAACCAACTTACATGCCCAGGGACCAATGAGTAAAGAAAATGTGGTATATGTACACCATGAAATGCTACTCGGTCACTTAAAAAAAAAAAAAAAAGGATGAAATAATGTCTTTTGCAGCAACTTGGATGGAGCTCAAGGCCATTATTCCAAGTGAAATAACTCAGGAATAAAAGAAACAAATCCCGCATGTTCTCACTTGACTAAGCCATGGGTAGGCAAAGGCATACAGAGTGGTATCAGAGACTTTGGAGACTGAATAGCTACATCCAGAATGGGGAGGGTGGGAACTGGGTGGGGAATAAAAAACTACATATTGGGTATAATTCACACTACTCGGGTGACAAGTGTGCAAAAATCTGACTTAACCACTTTACAATTTATCCATGTAACCAAAAACCACTGATACCCGAAGACCTATTGAAATTTTTTTTAAGAATTAATTCTCTTTATTTTTTAACAATTTAATATATAAGGTACTTCTAAGAGGTAAGGACACTTTTCCCATCCATTACACTAAGACTCATAATACATTTATCTCAGCTTTTAGAGAAAGAACATATATCCATTTTTGTGACTGCTGGAAAGTGTAAGGCTAAATTATATACATTGTGGTTATGAATGAAATCAGGTCTCTTATTCATATTTTTGTTTTGTTTGGTGTAAATTATATTTACTCTAATATACTTTTATTTTTAAAGGATGGAAAAATTTTGAGTAATAAATAAATGAATCCTTAACTAATCCTCAATAATATTCCTCAATTCTCAATAAGGAATTGCAATGAAATTTTAAAATGTTATGAGTGCTCTAGCAAAGGTTTGAACACAGGAAAGTGAAGCAGGAGAGAAAATTCTTCAGTGTTCAAAGCCAAACAAATTTTACCAACAATAACAAAACCCACTTTTACTCTGTTTTCCCCATTTCTGTGCCTGTCATCAACATGCCCCTCTTGCCTAAGCAAAAAGGCTGTTTCTTTAACCCCCGCTTAACTGCTTCTACCACTACCAAGTCTCATCTAACCACACCTTGTTTTTTATTTACATTTTTTTCACCCTAGACAAAGCTTCTATTGCTTCTTCTCGAATTATTTAAAAATTTAGAAACACTGCTTCCTGGGTAATCTTGATCAGACTTAACGTTTTGGGGGAAACCTAGTCTACTGGTAACTCAATATCTGCATGCCAACATAATTATTACTCACTAGTCTTTAGTTAAACATGATTCTCTTGTGCTTTCATGGGGTATTCTATTCATTTGCTTGTCATGCAGGTACATCCGCTACATTATAAACTCATGGGTAAAGATTATGTCTTCATTGTTTTATTTTCCTACAGTTCCTAGCTTAGTGCCTGGCAAGTAGCAAGGGTTCAGCAAATGGTGATCAAAATGTAAGGAAAAGCCTGCAAACTAATCTGCCTTCCTTTAAGCTGCTCTCTCTTCATTCGTCTAACACACATATCACTTTTAAATTAAACTTTTTTGTTTTTTTAGATTTTTTGAGACAGAGTTTTGCTCTGTCACCCAGGCTGGAGGGCAGTGGTGTGATCATGTCTCACTGCAACCTTTACCTCCTGGGCTCAAGTGATCCTCCCACATCAGTTTCTCAAGGAGCTGTAACTACAAGTGTGCACCATCATGTCTGGCTAAGTTTTTCTACTTTTTTATTATTTTTTTTGTAGAGATGGGGTCTCACTATGTTTTCCAGGATGGTCTTGAACTCCTGGCCTTAAGAGATCCACCTGCCTCAGTCTCCCAAAGTGCTGGAATTTGAGGCATGAACCAATGTGGTTGGTCTAGTTAAACTTCTTAAAGGATAGCATGGTTCATCTGATTCCCCTGCAATTGTTCCTCTCCATATAATGATGAGACAAAAATGCCTAATTATAAGAATCCAAATCACAGAACACATTTCCACCTACTCTGCTATATCTAATCTCTCTTTCCAGTTTCCTGAATATCCCATCCCTATGGTTTGCCAGCCCAGTACCTTTGCTCCAAGTTGACTCTCTATTTAAATGTTTGCCTGCCGTGTTCCTCTCCACCTTAAAAAGCACAACTCAAGTGGTCTTTTGTTTGTGAAAGTATTCCTCAATTCCCAAGCTGGAAGTGTTATCATTACAAACTGCCCTATTATTTTACTTCTTTCTGGGCACTTAATATGGCCTACTTAAACATAAGAAACCAAAATGTATTTCTCATCTGGCCATATTTTATTGAAAGTTAGAGGTGACAAGGAACTATTTATGTGCCTTCCCTTTTCTAATGTTTACCATCTTCACTGCCATTGCTAATCACAGTGCTTGATAAATATAATAAGTTTTCAATAAATATTAATTAGATAAATGTATACTTGGTATTATTTCTAAATGGTGCATTTTTAAACAACGTGGAAGGTTATACATATATAATATTCACTTTTTCTTTATTTTTTTTTTGAGATGGAGTCTCACTCTTGGTGCCTAGGCTGGAGTGCAGTGGTGCAACCTCGGCTCACTGCAACTTCAGCTCACTGCAACCTCTGCTTCCCGGGTTCAAGGGAATCTCCTTCCTCAGCCTCTCAAGTAGCTGGGATTACAGGCACTTGCCACCACACCCAGATAATTTTTGTATTTTTAGTAGAGGCGGGTTTCACCATGTTGTCCAGGCTGGTCTTGAACTCCTGACCTCAGGTAATCCACTGACTTGGCTTCCCAAAGTGCAGGATTACAGGCATAAGCCACCGCACCCAGCCTTATAACATTCACTTTTCCTCTAGGCTTAGTTATGTAAGGGAATATATTTGCTGAATAGATGTGAGTAAGAAATTGCTACTGTTTGCAACCAAAATTAAAAATTTTAACTTAATTTTCTTTTTTTTCCAACTTAAACTGCCCAATGAAAACTTTAACTTGTTACCACCTTCTACAGGTAAACTCAGCAATATCAATAAAAAGCCTTTAAAAGATCACAGTCATTGAGCCAGTGATACCAATTTTAGTAATGCTACTAATGCAACAAATGATGTACATATCAATTTATCTATAAGAATAGTGACTGAATAATAAATACAAAATAAAAATATTTTAAGACATAGTATATATTTACAGATATAACAGAAAATACAAAACACTAATTCATATTCTCAAAGGATAGAAGAAAACAAATTTGTTACAAAATAATAAAGAAAATCAACAAAGTATATATACAATTGGTATGGTTTGGCTGTGTCCCCACCCAAATCTCACCTTGAATTGTAATTCCCACAATTCCCACAAGTCATGGGAGAAACCTTGTGGAAGGTGATTGAATCGTGGAGGTGGGTATTTCCTATGCTGTTCTCGTGATAGTGAGTGGGACTCACGAGATCTGATGATTTTAAAAATGGGAGTTTTCCTACACAAGCCCTCTTTCCTTGTCTGTTGCTGTGTGAGATGTGCTTTTCACCTTCCTCCATGGTTGTGAGGTCTCCCCAGTCACATGGAACTGTAAGTCCCTTTAACTGCTTTCTTTTGTAAATTGCCCAGTCTTGGGTATGTTGCCATCAGCAGTGTGAAAACAGACTAATACAGTAAATTGGTATCAGGAGTTGGATGCTGCTGAAAAGATACCTAAAGATGTAGAAGCAACTTTGGAACTGGGTAACAGGCAGAGGCTGGAATAGTTTGGAAGGCTCAGAAGAACACTGGAGAAGGTGGAAAAGTTTGGAACTCCCTAAAGACTTGTTGAGTGGTTTTGACCAAAATGCTGATAATGATATGGACAATGACATCCAGGCTGAGGTTGTCTCAGATGGAGATGAGGAACTTGTTGGGAACTGGAGCCAAGGTGACTCTTGTTATGTTTTAGAAAAGAGACTGGCGGCATTTTGCTCCTGCCCTAGAGATTTGTGGAACTTTGAACTTGAGAGAGATGATTTCGAGTATCTGGAGGAAGAAATGTCTAAGCAGCAAAGCATTCAAGAGGTGACTTGGGTGCTATTAAAGACATTCAGTTTTATAAGGGAAGCAGAGCATAAAAGTTCAGAAAATTTGCAGCCTGCCAATGCAATAGAAAAGAAAATCCCATTTTCTGAGGAGAAATTCAAGCTAGTTGCAGAAATTTGCATAAGTAACAAGGAGCCAAATGTTAATCATCAAGACAATGCGGAAAATGTCTCCAGGGCATGTCAGAGGGCTTCATGGCAACCGCAGAGGTTTAAGAGGATAACATGATTTCCTGGGCTAGGCCAGGGTCTCTCTGCTTTATGAAGTCTAGGGACTTGATGGCCTGCATCCCAGGTGCTCCAGCCACGACTAAAAGTGGCCAAGGTATGGCTTGGCTGTTGCTTCAGAGGGTGCAAGCCCCAAGTCTTGGCAGCTTCCACATGGTATTGAGCCTGCGGATGCCCAGAAGTCAAGAACTGAAGTTTGGGAACCTCTGCCTAGATTTCAGAAGATGTATGGAAGTGCCTGGATGTCCAGGCAGAAGTTTGCTGCAGGGGTAGGGTCCTCATAGAGAATCTCTCCTAGGGCAGTGTGGAAGGGAAATGTGGGGTCAGAGCCCCCACACAGAGTCCCTACTGGGGCACCACCTAGTGGAGTTGTGAGAAGAGGGCCACCATCCTCCAGACCCGAGAATGGTAGATCCACCAACGACTTGCACCCTGCACCTGGAAAAGACTCAGACACTCAATGCCAGCCCATGAAAGCAGTCAGGAGGGATGCTATACCCTGCAAAGCCACAGGGGCAGAGCTGCCCAAGACCATGGGAACTCACCTCTTACATCAGCATGATCTGGATGTGAGACATGGCATCGAAGGAGATCATTTTGGAGCTTTAAGATTTGACTGCCCCACTGGATTTTGGACCAGCATGGGACCTGTAGCCCCTTTGCATTGACCAATTTCTCCCATTTGGAATGGCTATATTTACCCAATGCCTGTACCCTATTTTATCTAGGAAGTAACTAACTTGCTTTTGATTTTACAGGCTCATAGTCAGAAGGGACTTGCCTTGTCTCTAATGAGACTTTGGATTGTGGACTTTAGACCTGATGCTGAAATGAGTTAAGACTTCGGGGGATTGTTGGGAAGGCATGTTTGGTTTTGAAATGTGAGGACATGAGATTTGAGGGGGCCAGGGATGGAATGATAAGGGTTTGGCTGTGTCCCCACCCAAATCTTATCTTGATTTGTACCTCCCACAATTCCCACATGTTGTGGCAGGAACCTGGTGGGTAGTGATTGAATCATGGGGGCGAGTCTTTCCTGTGCTGTTCTCATGATAGTGAGTGGGTCTCACAAAATCTGATGGTTTTAAAAATGGGCGTTTGCCTGCACAAGCTCTCTTCTCTTGTCTGCTGCTGTGTGAGACGTGCCTTTCATCTTCCTCCATGATTATGAGACCTCCCCAGTCACATAGAACTGTAAGTCCATTAAACATCTTTCTCTTGTAAATCTCCCAGTCATGAGTATGTCTTTATCAGCCACATGAAAATGAACTAAATATAATACTATCATTGTAATTTTGCTTAAAAGAAAAATCCAACAAAACAAAAATAAAATTATATAGAACAAAATGATGACAGAGGTTATTTTCAGAAAAAAGGCTCATCAGTGCTTTTAATTTTATTTTATTTTTATGCATTTTACTATTTTTTGCAATGTAAGACTATATTTTTAAACATTCAGCACATAATAATAGCATTTTTATAATTTCAAGTCCTTTTTGGAAATAATGGAAAATGTATAAACAATCATTTATTCTTACCTGGGTATGCTCAAATATAGTTGAAAGAAAATGGACACTTGACTTTATATAGCTTCTATCATACAGTTGCCATCAGAATTCTTCTATCACTTTCTCTCCTATGTATATCAGATGGAATCATAAATAACTAAAAAGAAAAATATAATTGGACTTAGAATTAATCAATAATTACATTTGTTTATTTTAAATTTAGAAGTTCAGCATATCTTTTAAAATTCTAATTATGTCTCTTGAAAATGTTCAAGACAATTACCAAATAATAGGAAAATAATGATAAAATATGTAAATATTTGGAAAAGATTGTTACTGATACCTAGGTAATGAAAAATAGCAAGATTTGTAGATGATGTGTTAAATGTTTTAACTCACAGATATGTTACTATTAAAGCTTGGTGATAGTTCTTTAATAATATATGCCTTTCCCCCTTGAACAACAAGGTACCCCAACTATCTCTTTCACATACTATTTATTTGGACTAACCAATCTCATACCCTGTTAATGATGATTACGAAGGTGAAACTGAATTTTAGAAGGCACTGATTTATTTTCATTTTCATTCTGCTTTGACTGTTATGGCAAGGCATTCAGATAGCTTATCCTTCTATTCATAATCATGCTATAACTAGAAGAGATATGTTAATTGGTTAAGACTTTTATATTTTTATTCCAACAAACAAAACAAAAATTCTCTCTGGGTAGACACAACAGCACAAACTATGTCTTCCTTTAATTATATGATTTCGAATGTACCTCTGACATAAGTTCAAATAGTACCAGAAGAATTCACAGCGTAGTATCTTTTGCCAAAACACTAAAAAGACCTGACCTTTTTGAAGGAGGGGGAAAAATAGAGAAACATATCTAAGTCTTGATACAGACATTGATGATGCCATATGTGTACTTTTTACTTTCTTAGACAGATCTCACATATTATTTTATCCCTTCCTCTTTGTTTCAATCTAAGCCATCTGAATACTTTGAAAGCCATCTTTTTCCATCTTAGCTACATATTCATCAGAAGCCTATTGACCTATTTGTTCACTCTATTTGTTTTCTTCTGCCTCAGCCTCCTGAGTAGCTGGGACTACAATTGTATGGCATCACGCCCAGCTAATTTTTGTATTTTTAGTAGAGGGGGGTTTTGCCATGTTGGTCAGTCTGGTCTCGAACTCCTGACCTCAGGTGATCTGCCCGCCTTGGACTCCCAAAGTGCTGGGTGGATTATAGGTGTGAGCCACCACACCCAGCTTCTTTTTCATTTTCTAACATGACTTTAGAGAGAAATAAAGGATCTCAGTTTAGGTTGTCCTGGAGGCAAACACTGAGGTAATAATAACTTCAATGTGAGAAGTTTATTTGGGAGATAATCCCAGGAAATATTAGCAGGGTTGAAAAGAAAGAAGTGAGACCCGGAATGGAAGACTTCTTACCAACACAGAGATCATTATCAGACCTGTAACACTATTGGCAACTGCAGCTTAATCTGGCTGGGGAAAATCAGACATCCAGTGTGTAATACACCCCTCAGCTGTATCTCACTGTAAGAATGAGAGCTAGCATATTTATATACCAATTCTCATTAGTCATTAGCTGAGGGTTGCTCCCAGGGGCATTGATTCCCTAGAACTTTCAGTCTGTTTGGTTAACAAAGTGGTCTCTTGTGGCCAAAGAATCCCTTAGGTAAAGAAATGCAGGATAAGCATTAGAAATTTTGCCAGTTTGAACTATAGCACTAAAAGAGAGGTTATAGGCTGATCATCTACAGCATCTACAACAAAAAGCAACAATTTTAAATTTTGAATTAAAATATTAGCACAGTATATTTTAAGGTCATATATTGATATTTTATAATTTTAGTGAAAAACAATGTTTGCTTAACTCAGACCATTATTTATTAAATCATATGTTATTTTCTTAGCACTGACTGGATCTCAGCATGTATTAATTACACAATTCACTTCACCTTGCTGTAAAATGTAAAGGTTGTATCATCACATACTTCCAGCTCTAAAAATAGATGTGTTTATCCTGGACAGGAAATTTCAAGCATGACACATAGCTAAAAGGTAAACTATAAAACCATATCATGATTTCCACAGTCGTTTATCAGATCATGTTTTTCTTGTTTGTTGGTCTTAGATGAGAGGAGAGAAAAGGAAGAACAAAATTATTTATCTTTTAGGATGACATAGTTTTTCCATTTTTATTTTGACAACTATTGATCTTATGAACAGAAATTAGAGAGAAATAATTTGAGATAAATAACTTATCAAAACTCTTCAATACATTTCATTCTCAAATTTTATAGAAGAAAATATTTTTCTTAAAATAGTCAATTCAATTTAATCAAGATAAATAATTGTTAATAAAACTCTTCAGTAGATTTAATTCCAAAATTTAATAAAAGAAAATCTTTTCCTTGAAATGGTCAATTCAATTTAACATCCCTGTAGCCTTTATTTTTATCTTAAATTCACTGAAACCCAGTCACACTGAGGAAATACTTTTTAAACTAGAATATTTTATGCAATGTGACAGAATAAAGAAGAGCACAAAAATACACACATCAAAAAATAAGAACTAACTTATGCCTACTTCTGTCTTTCTTCTTGCAGGAAATGACATATTTTCCAAATGGGATCTATTATTCTATGTCTGATATGATTAGATTTTTCATAGAAAGAGCACTTTGAATATTCTTGCAAAACTCAGATTGGCTTAGGGGCTGCTCTTTTGAACATATTTTACTTTAAAATATAAAATCCTGATTTCCAATTCAAATGCTTCTTAAAATTTTAGTATGAACATAATATGCTCAATTTGATACTGTTTTGCCACCATTTATTACACATTTTCACACAATTTGAAGATGTATATGAAATTAAATGAAACCAACTATTTCTTTACTAAAACTTCCTTTATCCCCAACAGTACCATTTAAGAAAAACATTATTAATGCTGCAATATGACAAAATGCTTCAATTTGTTAATGTAACAGGTAAATCTTTAAATATTCTATATGTAATAAACCAAGCAAAACAAACAAGTCAGGCCAAATTGTATTTCTACTTGTCATCATGTGAAATATGGACCATCATTATCATGATCTTAAAATATTTTCAAAATCATTATTCTCTTTTTTACCTAGGCCCAAGAATTTAACAGTATTTAATCTAATTTGCAAAATGTTTTAGGAGTTTTCCTGGATATTTATTTCTTATCCTCTATAGGCTCCTAAATTCAAAATATATAAAATCAGATCTTGGCCCTGATTTTCTTTTCTATATTTTTCTTTTTTGTCTTGTGACATTAAGTAAGTAGTACAATCCCCACTGATTGCTCACACCTGAAATCTGGCATTATTAATCCTTCTTTTTTCCTTCATTACCACCTATATGCAGTTAAATAAATTCAAGTCTACTTAATACAACAATCTCCAGTTTGTTTTCTCTCCCAGTTTACACTCCCCACCTATCCATCCCTAGCCAGTGGTAATTTCTCTAACAAGTAATTTGGCCACATCACCAATGGACAAAGTACATATGCCTTAGTATGCCTTTAAGACACCTTCTTAAATGTTTTCACCCCAATGTTCTAAGCAAAACATACAAAGAAAGTGATATTAGGATGATTGTCCTAAGTAGCCCGGAGCAATCACTTCCTATGTATTCTAGTCATCTCACTAAGGAAATGACATACAAATAGTCATACCTATACCCCTACACTCTTAAGGAAAATAACATTAGAAAAGTAATTTTGTTCATTAACACAATATTCACTGAACAGCTATTGAATGCCCAGTTGTTTAGTTACTAGTGAGAGGAAAATAAGTCTGTATACTCCTTTGCATGCATCAGTGTGATAAGGACTATGTTCCTGGCAAGGCTAGGTGCTGCAGAAAAGTCTTCCTAAAAGAGGTAAGACTCATTAACCTTCAGTTAACAGAAGCTGTCCAGTGAGGAAGGTGGGGAAAGTCACAGTTGGCAAAGGAAACATCATAAGCAAAGGCACAGGAATAAGAAAGAACACGCCATCTTCAAGGATAGGCTATAAGAATATTTTATTTTAAAATAGAATATTTATAGGAAACTCTTTTGTATAAAACTTGAGGAATAAGATGAGGCCACATCAGGAAGTCTCCTGATTGCCATGTTATAACATTTGTATTTTACCTTTAAGGTGATGGAAGTATGATTAAACAGGGAAGCAGTACAGTAAGATATGTGTTTTAGATAGGTGTTTAGGATGATCATATTGCCAAGGCGGCTCTGAAGAGACATGAAAGGGAGGGGATGAGACAAGCAAATTACTTCTTAGAAATTTGTGTATATTTGTTAGATGCTAATGCAAAATAGACTCAAGGCATTCATATTTATAAGATGTAAAACTGGAACGATCTTTATAATTTAATTTATATAGGAATAGAACCAGACAAAGATAGCTTTGATCCTGGGTTTTTCTATTCCCGGAAATCAGATAAGACCAAAAATTCATATCACCTGTTATTCTTCCAAATGCATTCTGAGTTCCATACCCTCAGCTTTCAGTATGGTAATGAAAAAAGTGATAGTGGATGAGACATGAAAAACTCTTCAGAACACATAAGAATTTTAAATTTATCAATTTAAAATCAAATTCAATCCATGCTTTCCATTGCATTTGCTGTGAAACTTTCAGCAGTGCTTTGAAGCTCTCAATGGCAGGAAATTTTTCTAATTAAAAAAAGTAGAACAATTATCAAGTCATTCACTCTTTTTGCTGAAATTAGTGGAAAACAGAAGTCACTTTCCCTGAAACGTTTGGTTATTAAAATTTTCAGTATATATAGTGTGAATATGTCTATGAACAAAACACTTAGAAAATTAGAAAATTATAAGGAAAACAAAAATCATCTATATTAAGATAAACTAAAATATAACATTTAGACACCTTCCACCCAGTCTTTTCCTAAAACTGAAATTGTACTACACATATGCAAAGTTCAGCTATTTCACCCTCCAAACCTCATGTTGAAATGTGATCCCCAATGTCAAACATGGGACCTAGTGAGAGGTATTTGAGTCATGGGGGCAGAACCCTCATGAATGGCTTGGTGCCATCCTGGTGGTAATGAGTGAGTTATTGCTCTGTTAGCCCCTTGAAAGAGCTGTTTGTTAAAAAGAGCCTGGCACATCCCTCCCCTCTCTCTTTTGCCTCCTCTCTTGCCATGTCATCTCTGCTCATGCAGGCTGCACTTCAATTTCTGCCATGAGCCTGAACAGCCTAAAGCCCTTACCAGAAGCAGATGGTGGCACCATGTGTCTTATATAGCTTGCAGAACCATGAGCCAAATAAACGTCTTTTCCTTATAAATTACCTAGCCTCAGGTATTCCTTTATAGCAATACAAAGACAACATACAATTTCATTTCCTCCCTTTTGTCACCTACAGTGCAATCATATTCTTATATCATTAAATAAGTCTTCAAATAAATAATATCGGCATAGCACATCACCTTATAACTTTTTTTGCCCATTCTAATGTTCCATATTTAAGATTTTTCCGTTTTTTTTTCTATATAGAGACACTGTGATGAGTAGAACTGAAGCAAAGTAGTGACTAAAATGACTGTAGTTGGCCTGGAAAGTGTTATAAGCCTGATTCCAAAACTATGTTGCCTTGACGGGATACGCCTTAGTCTCCTCATCCATATAATCTAACATAGTGTTGCTTTGAGAAATAAATGATTACAAAGTTTGCGAAACACTTAAAGCACTGAATGATATATTCTACATATATATTTTATCTGTTATATAAATCATTGCTTAAACATCAGACCATCGAGACAAGGGAGAATGGAAATTACCGGATCAAAGTCTGTATATAATTATAATACTTTGTCTGGAAAATAGGGCAAATTACACTCCCATAGAAGTGAAAAAGTATGCAAATCTCACCCCAATCTTCCTGTATTGTTCATATATATTAGGGTTTTAAAAATTTATTTTAATTCAATAGGAAAATTGAATTATAATAGGAAAATTGCCTTACATATTGTTTTAGATTTGCATTTCATTTATGTAACATTAGCTTTTGCCCGATTAGCTTTTTGCAAAATTTTTTCTTATTGATAAATTTCCTATTCTCAATTTTTATTGTACCTTTTATATAACTAAGAACTAAGGGGAGAAGATAATTTCTAGCTCAACCCCCTAATCAATAGTTTGGGTATTCATTCTTATCTGAACCAATGAAGTGATAAGCACATTGCTAACCAATTGGTAGGTGTGCAGAATCACTGACTGGCTTAAGACAATCAGGGAGTATTCTTGGAGATACAAATATGGCCAATTCTCCTAAGTCATACAGCTTCCACACGTGATGAAAGGTGAGTTCCACTGAGAAAAATCTTGTCCATTATAAACACAGTGGTAGGTAAATTTAGAAATAAATGCTAAGTACACGTTAATGTGAACTTAGACATAAATGAGATAATCTATACACAGCACTAATCATAAAGCCCAACACATAAAATCTCAGCAATTTACAGTAATTATTATTTCTGTTGGTGTGTTTAAAAGTTCCGTATCTTTCACACTGTAAATAAAACCATAGTACACATCTTTGTACATAAACATTTGTTGTGCTCGTCTCAAATTCTTTTTTTTTTTTTTTTGAGATAGACTCTTGCTCTGTTGCCCAGGATGGAGTACAGTGGTGCAATCTCGACTCACCACAACCTCCACCCCCTGGATTCAAATGATTCTCCTGCCTCAGCCTCCCAAGTAGCTGGGACTACAGGTGCGTACCACCATGCCCAGCTAATTTTTGTATTTTAGTAGAGATAGGGATACACTATGCTGGGCAGGCTGGTCTCGAAATCCTGACCTCGTGATCTGTCAACCTTGGCCTCCCAACGTGCTGGGATTACAGGCATGAACCACTGCGCCCGACCCAAATTATTTCTTTATTGTGGCTTCTGTCAAAAAGTATTTGATCTTTTAAGCATTTTAATGCACATCATCAAGTTATTTTCTGGAAAGATATGTCAAGAAAGACTTCCACCAATAGCATATGACAATGTTGAATTTAAACCACACTTGCCAGCAATTATCTTTTTAATCTTTGACAATTTGGCAAATTTTGTACCTTTTCCTAAAATGCATACTTCTTTAACTGCAAGTGAAGTATGAGTTTATATGTTTACTTTATTGAATGCTTATTTTATAATTTTTATTTTCCTTTTGGTGTGCTTTTCAATTTCATGACATTTCAATGAGATTTTCTGACATTTTAATAAAAACCTTATGGCTTATGGCTTTTGAACTTTTTGTTCCTTTAACTTTGTTGCTCTTCTTACAGGTAACCAACTGTTCACTCAATTCCATCAGATTAGGAAAGGTTGCTTTACATTTTATTTTCCCTTAATGTCATTATTATACGTTTTGTCCATAAAATACTGTAATGTAAATTGCTAAATCTTACAGTAAGACCTTACCTACGAATTCATACAAAGGCATTAAAGCAAGTAAGTCATTATCATAGGTGTTTTTAAAAGTATATTTAATTAATTATTAAAATTGTATTTGTCGAATGTGTTTGATAGATTTAATTACATTTAATTTTGGGGATTAATCATCTCTGCATTTAGTTTATCATTTAACACTAGGAACACAGTTAAACCTTGAACAACACAGGTGGACTGCATAGGTCGGTCCACCTCCAGGTAGATTTTTTTTCAATAAATACACTTGGCCCTCCACACCCACAGGGTCTGCATCTCAAATCAAACTCAAATGGAAAATACTGGCATTCACAGAATACAAAACATGTGGATATGGAGGGCTGGCTTTTCATATATACGGGTTCCACATGGCTACTGCAGCCTTACTTGAACATGCACAGATTTTGTTATCTGCTGGTGGCCGTGGAATCAATCCCCTGAGGATACAGGGGAGCGAATATATTTGTTAAACACTGCAAATATGGATTTCAGCACCAAGATCAATAGAAACAGAATTTTTTCCAAATATTCCCCATATTTTAAGCTTCTGCCTTCCTTCTTTCATTTAGAAGATGAAATTATGATTCTCCATTCTTTACTATAGTATTTTAATACATTAGAAATACTCAGATGATTAAAGAAAATATTTATACAACACCTATTCTAAAAGCCACTATTAATTTTTAAGACTACCTGTTACTCCTAAAAGCTGTAAAACTATGTAAATATATTTCAGTATTAATGAAAAGAGAGCAAGTCTTCATTAAGGGTTCTTATTAAGCATTTTTGTAAACAGTCACACAATGGAAGCTGTTGGAATGAAGGAAATCAGGAAACTGTGGTTCATTTCCTAATGAAAAGTTGGGCCAGAAAGCATTCATTAACTTGGATTACATAAAAAGTCATTAGTTTAATTTTTCCAGTCCTGTGGAGTTTAATTTTGTTCACATTAATATCCATAGAGTGTGTAATATATTTAAAGACAAATTTCAGCGAGCCATTATACAGTCTTCCAATTTCCCACAGTTGCAGGATGCAGCTGTCAGGAGCTTTACTAATACTTGTCTCTATTCTACATTAATTGTAGTATCACCATAATTGGATATAATTTCACTCAAATTATACAAACACTGTTCAGTAAAATCTGGAATACCTTCTGTACCAATATAATCAAGCAGAAAAACATATACAAATTCATCTGTTGTTAGCCATATCATAATAATTGTTTCACAGATGAGGAAACCGTCTCAGAGATGCAGACATCACCAATATTTTATATGATGATTGGTTATGCCTGAAGGCCCTTCTTCAGCAATCGAACATTTTCAATATCAATGTTTTGTGATTGTTCTTTATGTTACTCTAATACCAAATGTTATTTCACCATTTAAACTGTCGCTCTGGAATGAAGAGAGACAAATGATCTCTCTTCATTTCAGATGAATTAATAACATATTTTACACCGCAAGCAAATGAAGAAATCACTGTTCAGTAGCATTTTCACAAAACAGTGTGCATTTCACCCTGCATTTAACTTGTTTATACATACATGGTGATTTCCTGTCACCACCCAACACCCTCCCCCCCACCAAAATATTCTGGTAATAGCACCTTGAATTTCCTTTGCAGACTTACTTTTTTTTTTTTTTCCTCTTTCCTGGTAGTTATGTTTGGCTAAGGGTGACCCAAGTTGTAGTTCCAGTACTGGTCAATGGCAGTACCATGATCCTAATAATAATTACTCACTTATGAGTGGGAATGTGGACTAAGTTAAAATAAAGAAAATACAATCAGCACCCTTTTTTAAAAAACTAGAAAGAAACAATCCCTTTCCACTTGAATTAACTAACTGAAGGACTGAAAACCTGGTGGCTATTTTGTCCTCATGTTTCTTGCCTTAAAATATAATTCAGTGGATAACAGAGCTATGAGAGGGAAACAAATTATCTACCTGCCTGGATTCAGTCAGGCCTGAAGGACCACTCTAGAACTTTCTACTATAGTAACCAATGTATATTATTTGGCTTAACTGAGCTTTAATTGGTTGTCTGCCAAGTACAACCAAATAATTACTCTTAAATGTATATGTTCTTTACTAATGTATACTACACATTTTATTGAATTTTTCTATGGCTTCTCCCAAATTGAGATAATATTAGTAAATAATAATGAGCCAAAATGATTGATTGATATTTTGAAGGAAATAAAAGTTTTCTATAAAATGATACAGATACTCTTTTGGTGTTTTGAAAACATTTGTTATTGGTAGAAGCTAAAAAGGGACATGGAATTTCAGATGAGCCTTCAGTAGCTTTTAAGAATTATTTATACTTTAAATATGTTTATATACTTTAAAATTTTTATGTTTGCTCAAGAAATAATGTCGCACAGTTTTTCATCAAATTTAGGTTGTGATATCCTATTAATTACATCTTCACTTCTTTTGAAGAGAGTAGAGGAGACCGATTTTTAAAACTGTAAATAAACAGATTTAGAAGAGATATGAACAATTTCATAAATGTGATATGTTACAGGTGATGTTGAGCACTCCCTAATTTAATAATTACACAAAGACAAATGATCTCTCTTGATTCCAGATGAATTAATAACATATTTTACACTGCAAGCAAATGAAGAAATCACTGGAAGCTTAATAGTATTATTCCAATTCAATTCTACTCTAATAAGGTATTTTCTTATTTCTTTGAAGCTCTTCCCAAAGACAAAAGCTAAGTAAATCCTTGGCGTCTTAGTAACTGGTCAAATAAGTTTCTAGAGTAATTATCTGCTTTGATACCTTTTCACTGCCTAAGCATCCAACATCTACTATGTGATATCTCAATGATCTGTCAAAAAATAAAAATAAAAACACTAGACACTTAAACTATCAGTGTTTATGGAACTGGGAAAAAGTAAATCCAACTTTATTTTATAAGAAACTTAAGATATATCAGACACCTGTGTTTATAATTTCAGTATTGAAAACTGGATGCTGGTATACATGACAGCATCACAAAATATCATAAAGAACCAAAATATAAAGAACCAAAAATGTATCTCTAAATATCAACTATTAAATAAATAAAAGTTTACCTTATTGAAGCTCATTTTTCTTCATTGTTCCCTCATAAAATATTAGGCTACTTTTCTTTTCTCTCAAATTAGTTCAACTGTATTATACTATTTAAATCTGATTGCTACTGAAGGTACTTGATTCCTCTCTAGAATGTTCTTCCCCATGATTCCTCTCTCTGTTAGAACTTAGTTCCCACTTCAAACAGAATTCAATAAACTATAACTACTTAAGAAAGAGATCATGCATTATAAATATATATACATATACATTTTAATCCCTTCCTTCCCCAGCTCCATAAAACAGACTGTGCTATAAATGAGTATATAAAATTCTTATAATAAACAAGCATTATATTCTATTTACCCAAGCTAAGGACATCTTTCTCTTCAGGCTATTCTTGGATAGAAGGATAAAATGCAGAAGGGAATTTTTTCTCTCTCCTAACACAACTTTAAAAATATCTCTGACCTTTTCAGTTATCTATCATTGATTCTGTGATACCTGAAGATAGTTTCCTACCTATGAGGAGAGAAGATTGCAATCATCTCATTTGAGCTCAGTCTCCAAAGACCCAATGATATGGTTTAGTGTAGATAGCAAGTATCTTCTTTGTTCACAGATTTTCAGAAGAATAAAAGGGGCAGAAATATCAACATAAAAAGGTCAAGTCTAATTTCATTTAACAATTACATATGTCACATGGAGGTTAGGTCAAAATAATCTATAGAGCACTTGCAAAATGATGTTAATAATACCTATTCTCCCTCTCTCCTAGAGTATTTTCAAATGAGTTCATGTATGAAAACACTTTCAAAACTGTAAGTACAATACAAATATGAGGTCATATTACACATTCCAGGAAAAGTTATGACATGCTGAAAAGGCAAAATTTACAACCAAATTTCCTTTTTCCAACAACTGATGTCAGAGTCTGCACTTGCATGTAAACTTTTGCAAAGACATTTCAACATAGGAAACAGAAGATTATGTAATACTAACAATATCTAATTTCCCAGCTGTGTGTAGTTAAAAGAAGTAAATGACCGAAGAGGAGTCTTCCCAATGCTCTGAATCTATTAGTAAGTAGAAAGTACTATTACTAGCCATAGAAGGTAACTCCTCTGGAGAACTAGATACAACTGGGCAAACCAGTCTTCATCTCTTTGCCATTCATGAAAACACTTATGTTCAAGTCAGTACAATACATTCTCTCAATGAAGACATCTTCATACAGCAAATGAAGATAATACTGCCAGGAGTACATCCTCTCTGTGTTTGCTGTAACCATTCACAGCAACGACAATAACAAGTGAAATTAAAGAAACAAAAGTTTTCCAATCTCATAGTTTGAAGCGCTGGAAAATCAATGATGTAGCTACCTCTTAAATGGATCTAAATCTTTCTCTGAAGCCTGATGGAGAGCTCATCCAGTAGTATATAATAATCAGACTATGATATTGTAAAGATTCATCTTTATCTCTTCTCTAGCTGTATTCATCCAATACACATTTATCAAACACCTGCTCAATGCTGTGCATTGTATAGGACTAGGAAAACAGATGAAGAAATTTAGTTTCTAATCTAGTAGAGTAGACAGACAAGTAAATAAATTATAATAACTTGTTATCGTAATGGTATAATAGATGTCAGCCTATTAAATACTTGCTTAACTTAATTCTTAATTTCTAAATAGTAATCTATACTAATTAGGTAAGCTTCTGATCATGATGAATTTGTAAGTTTCTTTTAATTTTTTAAAATGCTTTCACTGATATAATGACATTTTATTTTCAAAACAACTCTGTTCCATACACAGTGTTGTGCTTTCCTTCTTTTACCGAAGAGAAAATCAATGTTGAAAGACGAGTTAGTAGCACCAAAGCCAAGGTCAGGACTCAGAAATCTCTACTCTCTTATTTCCTTCTTACAAATGGAGGATAACACATCTGGTTTGCATGCTAAAATCCTGTGTACTATTTATCATTTGATTTCACCAATTTAGGGAACTGTAAGTTTTTATTGAAAGTGCTGGAAAAGAAAAACTCCCATTCATTGTAGAGTGTGTTTTTATTAGAAAACCATTCTAAGCTATGAATTATTTATTGCCAAATGAAATAATGATGTTTATTGTTTTCTATTAATATCTGCCAAGAAATCCTACTACAGAAGAAATCACAAACAGTGTGAAATTTGAAACAATATAGCCATTTGTACAAATGATTAAAAACTGCTGCCCAATCAAGGAAACCATAGTATTCAAACTACTTACATGTTGCCAGCTGATTTGTAAATACAGCAACCACAGACTTACTGTATGTCCGAATTAGATAAAAATCACATCATTTTCTTTGTGCCTGGGAAAGAGCAAATGCTCAATAGATGTTTAGGAAGAGTTTGGGTAAAGAATGGAAAGTGTTAAAGAAAGGAGAAAAATCTTATCAATAGGTCACCAAGCTCCACTCTGCCAAAAATCAAACCAACAATCATCACACACACACACACACACACGCACACACACACACGCTTAAAGAGAAGTAGAACACACATTTGAAAGTATATTCACTTAAAGACAACCTCCCCTCAAATTTAAAAAATGCTAACTGTGCTTTTGGTCAATGCTACATGTGTAATCTCTGAGTGTTAGCTCAAGGACTTACTTTGCAGAGAAGCAATTTATTGAAGACAGAGACTACACTGTGAGATGCAATCTTTATTACGTTTTAAAACTGAAATAGCCTCACATACTTACAGATGTCAACATTATCAAGTAAGTTTAATTCCCTGTATAAGTGGTTTATGTGTTTTAAGTCCCATCTGTGGACTGAAATAACCCATAAAGTAGTTAGTACATGACAATTAATTTATAAGGAAAAATTGTGAATTAAATGAGGGGGGCATAAGTAAAATATGCAATGAGATCCAAAGAAAATCTCAAAAACTCAGTAAGGAATAGTTATTTCTCATTCATTGATTGTTTTACTTAAAACAAAAATGAGGTAAACAAAAATATAAGGTCAACCAAGAGCAAGTTTCTGTGCTAGGTACCACAGATTGTCCAACCAGTGCACTTGTGACAGAGAGTTTCTCACTATGCTCAAACTGGTCATCTGTGTGCTCTCAAAATGCCTGCTATGCCTATAAATCTCATCTGTGAGTGTTGTCACCCATTCTCCTGCTAGAAGAATAATCCTACCTTGAGACAAGCAAGACAAGCCTTTCCCCCTCTGAAGATACGAGAGTAAGCACCTGAGCTAAGACTAGATCATCTAAGGCTTATGTGGGGATCTGGTACAAAAGGTACACCTAAACAAAGCAACAGCAGCTTGGGCAACAAAGCAAGACCTTGTCTCTACAAAAAATACAAAACAAATTAACTAGGTGTGTTGGCACACACTTGTAGTCCCAGCTACTTGAGAGGCTAAGAAGGAGGACTGCTTGAGTCTGGGGAGTCAAAACTGCAGTGAGCCATGATGGCACCATTACACTCCAGCCTGGGTGACAGAGGGAGACTTCTGTCTCTTTAAAAAAATGCAACAGTAACAGTGAATTACCTGAACCAAGAACAGGCTCTAGACTCTGAGTGAGATGGGAAGAGAATCAGTCTGTTTGTAGCTAGAGCAGAAAACCAAAGACATAGAGAAATAAGATATTTTACAGATGTTATAAAGCAGTAAAGTTCATGAATAATAAGTAGGAGTGATGAGAAACTGAGACAGAAAAAGGTAGAGAAACATCTACAATAAAGAGAGTACTGGTGGCCACAAGAAAAGTATGACAGAGGGAGCTGTGTCATCCCAATGGCAGAGGATCAACTCTGTCACTAGGGGGCAGAGAAGGAATCTGCTCAGAAAAGCCACACTAGTTACATCCCAATTCTAAATCTCAGTCCATTTTCCTCGGGTTCTCTTAAAGATTGGACATGTGGCTGGGGTTCCTGTCTTGTTCATCTCTAAACTTAACCTTACTGAGGTGAGTGAGTTTTTTTTTTTTTTTTCTTGCAATCAAAAGAATCTATCATCATCACTTCTGCCTGGTCTCCTTAATATCCATCTAAGGAACTTGTCTCAAAATGATGAATGAACAAAAACTTCATTGTACACTACACTGTAAAAATATTTTTTACAGTTGGGCATGGTGGCTCACGCCTGTAATCCCAGCATTTTGGGAGGCCGAGGCAGGTGGATCACCTGAGGTCAGGGGTTTGAGACTAGCCTCACCAATGGTAAAACCCCATCTCTACTAAAAATACAAAAATTAGCTGAGTGTGGTGGCATGCATCTGTAGTTCCAGCTACTAAGGAGGTTGATACAAGAGAATCGCTTGAACCCGGGAGGCAGGTTGGAGTGAGCCAAGATCACACCACTGCACTCCAGCCTGGGCGACAGAGTGAGACTCTGTCTCAAAAAAAAAAAAAAAAAAAAACCATATATATTTATAATATATATATATATTTATAAAATATATATATATTTATAAAATATATATATTTATAAAATATATATATATTTATAAAATATATATATAATATATATATTGTATATATATATATACACACACTATCTATTAACATACTTTCAAAAAATTATACTAACCCAATGAAAAGAAAAAAAAAGGCCACATAAATTTGTTATGAATCTTAAGTCACTGAAAAAAGTGTAGTTTTCAAAAAAGGAAATATGTTTTTCATTTACAGATAACTGCTCTACAGCTAATTCAAAGCAATAACAACAGATAAACCTATGCTGTGGTTATCTTTTCTTTCTTCACAAGAACAATAGGGCAAACATAATTTACCTTTGGCTTCTGTATTTTCTTTCTTATACTGAAAACATTTTTTTTTAACTAAAGTCTATTTTATTTATATATATATATATTTATTTATTTATTTATTTTAGATGGAGTCTCGCTCTGTTGCCCAGGCTGGAGTGCAGTAGTGTAATCTCGGCTCACTGCAGCCTCTGCCTCCCGGGTTCAAACCATTCTCTTGTCTCAGCCTCCCGAGTAGCTGGGACTACAGGCGCATGCCACCACACCCGGATAATTTTTCCATTTTTAGTAGAGATGGGGTTTCACCATATTGATCAGGCTGGTCTCAAACTCCTGACCTCAGGTGATCCACCCACCTAAGCCTCCCAAAGTGCTGGGATTAAAGGCCTGAGCCACCACACACGGCCCTAAAGTCTAAATTAAATGTATTCATAGGTTACATGAATGTCTTAGAAAAAAATACATTCTTTCTCAGTTTTATAGATCCCTCCACACCAAAAAAATCCCCAGACCTTTTTTCTAATTCTTACATATGCATTAGATTTTCTTTACCTTAATCATAAGATATTAGGTACATAATTTTTACCATACTTACAAAATCATACCCTGCAGCTGGGAGAAAGGCAAAAGAAGAAGAAAAAAAAGAGAAAGAGAAGATTGAAAGAGAGAAGAGGAAGGGATAGAAAGCAGAAAGGTTTCTGCTGTAAAGGAGACACAAAAGAAAGAGATGAAAGGGAGAAAAAATGAGGTGGACTAATAGTTACAAGTGTACCCACAGAGCATCGCCACGTCATTATTTTCCAAGCTTCACAATCAGAACCCCCACCCACCCATCCTACAGTCCAAACATTTCAGGAAAGAGAGAAACTAGGCTTTTTCATTCCTCACTCAATGATACTGATCACTCTTCTGACAGGTTGCAGGACAGTGATGATGGCTGGGTCCAGAGTCACAGCCTCCTCCCTCTCAGAAGCTACGCATTCTGTTAAGAGGCCATAGACCACCACTTTCCTAATTGTGAAGCTCTCCTTGGGCTTCAGTGTGTAACTATTTCTATCTTGATATCTGTTTCTGAGTTCCTAGAATCTTAATGTACTTTTGCTACACCCTCCCTCCAGAAACTGAAACTTGACAAATAAATCCCACTGACTGGCATGGCAGACCTAGACTTTATAAAGAACACCTGTTATAGCCCCAGGTGTCTACATATTAAATACCACCTGATTCTCCATTGCTGTGCCATACCCACAAGCTAAAGCTCCCTATTGCTCCATCGGGGACTCCTGGAGCTAATCTATTTCCTCCAAAGCGCCTGGAGGTAGTCTCGGGTAACCTTGGACATCGTGCTGCTTCTATTTACTCACTGGAATGCAACTGTCTGCCCTGCAGCTGAGACAACATCCCCAGCACCTGGCCTTCTCCCCTAACCATCGTGACCAGTTCACACAGACACAGACAAATACTAAGATATGAGAAAAACTATAAACAGTGGGACATCATTCCAGTAACTGAAATGTATTCATTTAACCAATATTTATTGAATGTCAGGGATAATGTCTGTATGATAGTGATATAACAATGAACAAGACAGATTTTCTGTCCTCAAGGAATTTGTGTCCTATTTATTTGCACATATAAACAAAAATTTAACTACATGTAAAGGTAAAAACATCCCTTTGTTACTACAACAAATAAAAACATGTGCACTTCTATCTATTGTCTAATATAGAGGAAAGTATCTGAAATGTTATGTCAAAATATAAGTTAAGGAGCATACGCCACATTTTCTTGAGTGGAAGATGCAAGGATTTAAGAAATTGGGGCTGGGCGAAGTGGCTCATGCCTGTAATCCCAGCACTTTGGGAGGCTGAGGCGGGAGGATCACGAGGTCAGGAGATCGAGACCATCCTGGCTAACACGGTGAAACCCCGTCTATACTAAAAATACAAAATATTAACTGGGCATGGTGGCAGGCACCTGTAGTCCCAGCTACTCGGGAGGCTGAGGCAGGAGAATGGTGTGAACCTGGGAGGCAGAGCTTGCAAGCGAGCCGAGATCACATCACTGCACTCCAGCCTGGGCAACAGAACGAGACTCTGTCTCAAGACAAAAGAAAGAAAAGAAAGAAAAGAAAAGAGAGAAAAGAGAAGAGAAAAGAAAAGAAAAGAAAAGAAGGAAGGAAGGAAGGAAGGAAGGAAGGAAGGAAGGAAGGAAGGAAGGAAGGAAGGAAGGAAGGAAGGAAGGAAGGAAGGAAGGAAGGAAGGAAGGAAGGAAGGAAGGAAAGAAAGAAAGAAAGAAAGAAAGAAAGAAAGAAAGAAAGAAAGAAAGAAAGAAAGAAAGAAAGAAAGAATTGGAAGTTGCCCTACAAAGTAAAATACAAAAAGCCCATGTAATTGTAAACAGACAGATATGCAAATGAATCAAAAGGTGAGGGAGAAAGAAAAGAGAGCTAGTTCAGATGCAATAGATGCATACTGGGCAGTTAACACAGAAATATGTGCACTTAATACTCAGATATGTAACATGAAGCTTATTTTTTTCTCTAGAATTGCATATAACGTCATGAACTTCATAAACCTCAATCTGTCTACAGAAAATAATTCTGCCTTTCTGGTATCCTTAGTCCAGTGGCTTCGTCTTGTAAACTGTTTCTTGGTTTTTGTTTTTATGGGGTGTTTGGGGGCTTTGTTTTGTTTTGATTTTCAAATCTCAGTCACTGTTCAGCATAAAATTTCTAATTCAGAGTTTCCTTTCCTCCTTTACTAGCCCTTCTTTTGCCCCATACCCTCTTCTCCTATGCTGTCTTTTCTTGGTTGGCCTGCTCTGGCTGCTGGAGGTGTCACAGAAAGTTGGATAACCTGAGCAATGTCCCTCAGTTGAGCAGAAAAGTTGGACAGCTGGTCTTGATCATTTCTTTCCCTGCTGGACATTGTTGTTCCCATCATCATTTTATCCGGCCCTGGCATTGGTATGACACTAACCTACTAATGTTCTGGCCACTTGTTCTCTCTAGGTCTGCCCAGATGGCATCCCTTTAGCTCTTTTCTGCAACACATTCATGGACTTCAAGTGTGCATATACCATATCGCCCACTTCATAGTCTTCTGACATCAGAGATTCCAAAAGCAGTGTTGCTTCCCTTGTCTCACCTCTTCAGGCAATCTCTGTGTGTCCCATAACATACGAAGCAGATTCCTGCAGGGCCAACTAGAGTCCCCTTACTTCTCAGGCCTGAACTATCTTTACCATGCCTTTCTTGACAGCCTACCCTCTCTTAATTCATTCTTTCTAAAGTTCGGTGACCCTCAGACAATGTTGCAGACATTCCTTCCCAGCAGACTTGCAACAAGACCCAAACCAATGTTCAATCAACAATTATCGGCTTCCTTCTAATAAATATTGGTAGCGCTCAAGAATTTTACGCTTCCTCATAACCAACCCGACAACCAGGTATATTTCACAACAAAACAAAGCACAAACAAAATTCTGCCTCATAAGCAAATATTAGCCAGCAGGCACAAAAACAGTCATACATACTGTTCCAGTAAGCTCTATGAAGTCCCTAGTCTATCACTACAAAAGCCCCTTACATGAATGGTGATCTCCAAGATAAATAAAATTGCATCCCCTACAAGATTAACCTTCCCAGTCAATCCAGGAAAAGATCCTAGGACAGATCTTCCATAAAAGAAATGGCAGGGCAGGAGTATAGGACCATGTGTACTGCCATACCAGCACACAGCTGGCAAGGCAGAGGTTTCCAAACCATATTTCTAGCCAGCTGCATATAATGAACACCACTTGTTTCATCAGGGAAACACTATTTTTAATACTTTTTGTGTTAATTAACCCAGTGGTACAGGTGTAAACAGCAATTTGAAATCTTGCCCCAGGTGCCTCCAGAACTTAGATCACTGATTAAAGTCCTTCAAATATTATCCAACCACTCTAGTGGTGGATGTTAAAATGAAAATGAATTGACCCAAGTATATATATGTGTGTGTGTGCATACATATATATGTGTGTGTGTATGTATCATAGATACATATATGACCCAAATACACACACACACACACACACATCCCATGATCTACACTAGCAGATCAACAAAAATTATGGATGACATTCAGAATGAGATTCTAATCTCCCTTCTTTGGAGAAAACCACAAACCATGGGGTACCAAGATGACTAGCATCTCCCTCCCAGAGAAAGAAAAAAAGAAGGGGAAAAGAGAAAGTGATAATGCTCCATAGTTGCTCTCCTTCAAGATTATAGTCTGCCTTATAGCTCCCTCTTCATACTTCCCTGGAGACAGAATGTTCCAAATTAGTTGGGCTTTATTATTACACAGATGTGAAGGCTGAGAGCCTACTACCTTGAGCATGGTAGTATTCTGAACATGCTGTTTGCAATTTAAACTCTTCACTTTCCACTATCAATTCTCTCCACAGACCTCCTTTCACCTATAAGTAACCCAGTAACCCTGAGGATCAACAAGTGGTTTCAGTGATCCTCCACACTACAGAAATGCAAACACCTACATGGAAAGCCAAAAGGGATTCCTCAGGGATTTGCAGGCACTTATTTGCAAAAGGGTTGCCTATTGCTTGAGCAAGATGATCAGATAGGAATCCACAAGGATTTATTTAATTATTTACCTACAGCAAATGATTCTCCTGAGAAGCACAGAGGGAGGTCAGCAAGTTCTAAATAAGCTAGATGCTAGATAAAATAGCAATAACACACATTAAGTTCACTGAATGTAAACTGAAGATTTTAATACACCTTTTAAAAAGCTGCAATGTTAGATCTGATAAGTTTAATAGAACATAATCTATAAAATCTGATGTAACACAAGCACATAAAGTCTGATCAGCAGGGACTACTACCACTGGTTAGCTCTTAAAGCTGACACAAATTAGACACATCCATATAAGCCCTTATTTTCATGATTAAAGCTGCTCCTCTTTCAAACTTCTTACCTTGCAAATGTCAGTTCTTCAAGTTGTACAGTATTTCTCCCTTTCACTCAACTCTCTACATCCTGTCATCAAATCTTACCTACAATAGCAAAAACCACAATTACTATTGCTCCGACTTAATATTTTGCTTTCAAAGGAGCATTATAATATATATCTTCTTCTTCATTCCATTAGTGTCAGAGACTAATAACCCTTTGCCTTGAAAATTGGACTAACTCTTCATTCATTCCTACACTGTTTTCCCCAGTCCTTGCTCTGTTCTCTGGCATTGATAGCTCATAACTGCAAATCTTGATTCTGCCATCCACATACCTACCATCCTTCAATGCTTCTTTGGAATTTTCAAGATAAATTTTACACTCCTCCATAATTAGGTCCCTGCAAACACCTAAACTAAACTCTAGTCAATTATTCCTTGATGCACAGCCATTGCTTTTGATAGTTCCAATCCATTGGACTCTAACGGCTACAAGAATTATTGCATAACATCTACAAATACACACACCAAGTAACCATCTATAGACTAAAAACATTACACACAGAGACATACTGTAATTATTCAAAGGTGTAAAAATGAACCCTCGAAGTTACCAAAGGCAGTTAGATGTTATGACTTTAAATTCTTACAGATACACTTGAAAAACACAGTGTTTTCTAGAAGAAAAAGCAGGTAATGATGTTAATTTAAAAGATAATAAAGATTGAGAAAGTAGTAATTTTTCAAACTTTAATATTTCCAAAACTCCTAGGAAATTAACTATAGGACGTCTTTCCAGTCACTTACCTACTTCATCTACCTTTCTTTACGATTCATATTTTTTCTTTTTTAAAATATTAGAGCATACCTCCTATTAAGCATCTTTTTCCTTTTCCATATTCTGTTCTCCTTCACAGGTTGGAAGTAAGATGTGGTAGATCTCCAAGTGTTTCAGTTGTTACACAATTGGTGGGAAAAGACACTGTGTGCATTCAAAGTATCAAATAATGTTTTACTCTCTTGGCCAGTATGATCCATCAGCCTTCTAAGTCAGATAATAGGTGAAAAAATGGAAAGAATCTACACCCATAATGTCCAGAGGCTTGTTAAAGAAACACAAACATGTAATATCTTGGCATATGGCTAAGAGGACTCTAGTTATTCCTTTGTGAAAAAGCCTGGGGTTACCTGTAAATTTAAATTTAAGACTTTAGAAAAACAAGCAACAGACCTTTAACAGGTTTACCTGTACGTCCTGCAGGCACTAATAAGGGAATAAATTTCACATCTGTTCAGTGTCAGAAAGAATCATAAGTTTTCCACTGTTTTGTTTTGTTTATAAACATGTGCAGGTGAGTAAGGCATCATCAATAATATCACTTGCAGAAATAAAAGTCAGTTATATATGTAGAAAAACATTTCCAAAAATGAGTTCTGAGAAACACTAGTTCTATGAAACGTTTGAGGTGTTTTACACACACACTCAAAAAGACTAAACATATTTAAAAAATGTTACAATGGTATTTCTCATATTTTTAATACATTAATGTTTATTTTGAAGATCCAAATAATTTCTTATTTTGTCTCACAAGGAAACATTTTCACATGGAATATTTCCAGAGTTTTGTTTGTAATGTGCTCAGAAAAATGATGAGATAGACATAGTTTTACCATTAACAATTTTATTTCCAGAAAATGGGTCAATTGCTACAATGAAAATCTTGACTGAAATGCAGAAGTATATGACATGCAAGTAGTCATTAGCACATTAAATCAAGTTCATAAAGATGTCATGAAATAATTTTTTACTTTTTAAAACTGAGCAACAATAAATCTCAGTACTTACAAAAAACATTTTGTCAATAAGGAAATAGAATTAAATTTGGAAAAGCAGGCAATCATGATGGAAACTAGATTTTGTTCAAAATCCCTTTAAGAAAAAATGTATTGATATAAATGACATATATTTATCAAAAGAAATGTGCTTTCTCTCCATTAGAACAGGATAATTATCACCATATATATCAAAGGCATGGTAAGCATTAAGTTGCTTTCTAAACCAGGTCGTTAAAAGATGAATAGATAAGTTTCAACTTTTCCCCCACACATTTTTCTTCTCATACAATTAATCTGCCAAACAGAATTACCTCAATTTGGTTTAGGTGTGAACACCTGACAAATCACAACAAACATCAAATGTGCAATTTCCAAGGATGTCCTCCATATTTTTTCTGTAATGATGTTAAAGTCACAATGATCTTTTTATGCAAATAATATCACATCATTTCCAGGCATAAAAATCATTTCATAGTTTCTGACAACACTTACAGACCTATAGATCTCACATAAGCTGACCCTTGTTTCTATCTCTCTCTGTCTCTCCCTCTCTCTTCTCTCCAGCCCCCCTGCCTCACCCACTCCATTCACAAAAATCTACAAATCTTCCTGCTGTGCCTCAAACAAGCCACAGTCATTCCTGCCTTAGGACTTCTTTTCTTAGACCTTGGCCCAGCACCTTTTCAGGCTCAGAGATTCTAATTTAAATAATTAGAGATCAGAAGCAGGCATCAGCGTTTCTTGAAAATGACTAGATAAAAAGAAGCCTGGGACGGAACAGATGAATAAATGATTGACATAAATAATGACAGCAACTCTCTAACAAATAATTTTACAAAGCAGAATGTATTTTACATGCGGCACCTAACATTTAGCATTTAATACGTCATGGTCAAGCTATCTCTGTCATCTGTGCAATATTTTGCAATGCAGTGACATTTTAGAAAGGCAAAGAGCTTTAAATTGCTAATTTATTGGGGAAAATAATTAAGTTTTCACGTTCATGCCACCATAAAAGAGAAAATATATTTCATGATTATGTTGAACAACACCCTTCAATTGTATGGTAACTAAACTATTTATTATATATTAAAATCAAGACTGTTAGTTGGGCTATTTACTTTTCAATTCTTAAAATCAGATAATAAAATGAAATATAAACTTCACAATAAAATTTCTAAAAGGCAGTTTGTGTTCTATTGCTCTGTATTCACATAAGCATGTCATGCCTTGCTATCTTTCCAAAAACAGCAGCCAAATGGTTTCCACTTAATCTCCTTCTCCAGTGCTGTCTTGACAAACAAGAGCACTTTCAAGGGTACAGGATCAGACATTGTGCACACCATGACCAAACCAAAAACAAAAGCTTCACCATTTACTTAGTCAACATTGATAATTAAATCAATCTTCCTCTTAAGAAATCAGAATAAAGATTTCACAGGTGGAAGCAGCTCTTACTGCCAAAGGGCTTTCTATGATTTGATGCATCCAAGATTTGATGCCAGAAAAAGTGATGAAAAACTTGAAATACTTGTATTAGTTTTCAGCTAGTGGAGGAAATTTCCATTGCTTGAAATTTAGTGTTAGAAGAAAACACTGAGTTGCCTATGGTGTATAATAGAGATTCTTTGAAAGCTACAGTAGGTAGCTATAGACTTTCGGGGTTATGATTGAAAATTTTTATGCTTGAAAATTATTAGCAGTTCAGAAAGAAAATAGAGCCTATTTTGTCCAGAATACATTCGTTTTAGTCATGAGTGGCACTGTTTATAAGATCATAACCAGAGAATCTAAGAATGAAGTAGGTAGAATCATCAAAGTAAACCAGCAAGAAACTAACTACAGGATGTCAATCAAAGAGAACTGGAGATCAAGAGGCAGCAGAGCATCCTGCCAATGGGAAAACAAAATTCTGCAGCATGGAGGAGTTCACCTCACATTGCAAAAAATCAATAAGGCTTGATAAATACAGAACAATCACAAGACAAACACTGAAAACCTCTACATTTAGCTAGTCCCCGGTCTCTTTCCTGGTTTATTTACTCACTGATTCTTTCCTCACTGTGGAATAGCTCTAATATGTCTTTTTGAACAATTCCTAAAGTTAACCAGTGCATAAGCAGCATCTCATCTTGAGTTCAGTTTTCTAAGTCCTACAATATTACTAATGTCACATGAAAAAGCAAAGTCTTTTCCTTCCAAAACCATGATAAGGAAAAACGAGCAATAAGTTATTTGGGGCCTATAATCTCCCTTCTCCTCAGAAAAGCTAATAGTACATCAACATAATTTTTAATACAGTTCATCTTGCTCTTATATTTATAACTAACTATAAAGGCACCTTACATTCAAAAAAATAAACTGAGGCAAATTTTCCCATGAGACTAACTTGACCACAATCTAATGAAACATTTTCATTTTGTATGTTGTAGAAGCATGAAGCATATGATAACAGGAAATACATTCAATGCCATGCTAGCAGAGAAAAGCTTTCCAAAAGTTTGGTTTAAGTTAGATAGATATTTGAGTTTGTTGGTAGCAACTTAAGTCAGTTATTTTACTGTCATTTTAAGAACTGTAAAATACAATCACGGTCCTGTTTATTTATTCCTTATAGCATATATCACTCTAGAGCCTAAATAATTATCTGTGACTGCATCGTCTTTGCTCATCACTGCATCTCCAAAAGTTGGTACAATGCATGGCATATAATTCAATAAATACCTTTTGAAAGAGTAAATTAATGTTAAAAAAATCATGAAATGAGAACAGAATGGAGGCATATCAGCTTACAGATACTTTGAAACATATATCTAAAGATGTTTTATGTTTATTATCCAAATCCAACTGAAAATAGTAAATTTATCTGTGAAAAAAATATAATTGATAAGACCTCCAATACTTCATTATAACTGCCTTATTATAATTATGTTAGCATTTTTTGAAAATCAAAAGAAAGTTTTGGTTCTTTTCCCAAAATGAAAAGAATCTGTAAACCAAAAGAATACAGTTGAGTCCATTTCAACTACATATTTAAGATGCTGGACTGATTACTTATTTTTTAATGTGTCAATTACTTAATATTTACTCATTAGAAATGGATGTCCAATGTTACTAACGTTAGTTAAACTAATGACTATTACAACTGAATGTATGTGTTTTCAACTGAATTGTATGTGAAGCAAGCTTATTTTTATTTAATTTTCTTCATAATCAATACTGTGCAAGAATTAGGCATTCTTAAATTTTATACTGTGTAAATCTTATTCCAACCTCGTTAAGTATGTCTCCTGAAAAATTAGTCCTTTATACTTATCAGAGTTTTTAATTGATGCACAATAATTGTACATATTTATGGGGTGCAGTGTGCTATTTCAATACATATATACTATGTGTAATGATCAAATCAGGGTAATTAGCATATCCATCACCACAAACGTTTATCAACTCTTAGTGTTGCCAATGTTCAATATCCTCTCTTCTACCTATTTGAAAATACACAATAAATTGTTGTTAGTTTTATTCACCCTAGTGCTAAAACAAACAAACAAAAAACACACACAACAGAACTTTTTCCTTCTATCTAACTGTTAATTTTATATTCATGAACCAACCACTGTCTATCCCATCCCATCTACCCTTTCCAGTCCCTAGTAACCATTAATCTACTCTCTACTTCTATAAAAACAACTTTTTGAACTTCCAAGTATAAGTGAAAACATGCAGTATTTATCTTTCTGTGCCTGGCTTATTTCACTGACAAGGTTTGTTGTTGTTTGTTTGTTGTTGTTGTTGTTGTTTGAAATGGAGTCTCGCTCTGTCACCAGGCTGGAGTGCAGTGGAGCGATCTCGGCTCACTGAAACCTCTGCCTCCCTGGATCAACCAATTCTTGAGCCTCAGCCTCCTGAGTACCTGAGACTACAGGCGTGTGCCGCCACACCCCACTAATTTTTTTTATTTTTTTTAGTAGAGACAGGGTTTTGTCATGTTGGCCAGGCTGGTCTTGAACTCCTGGTCTCAAGTGATCCACTTGCCTCGGCATCCCAAAGTGCTGGAATTACAGGTGTGAGCCACTGTGCTCAGCCAGGATTTCATTATTTTTTTATGGCTGCATATTTTATTGTACATATAGACCAACTTTTCTTTATCCACTCATCTGTTTATGCACACTGAGGTTGATTCCATATCTTGGCTATTGTTAATGGACATATCTTGGTTAGCACTGCAATAAACATGGGAGTGCAAATATCTCTTTAATACACTGATCTTCTTTCCTTTAGATATACCCAGTAGTGAGATTGCTGGATCATATGGTAATTCTATTTTTAGTTTTTTTGAGGAACCTCTATACTGTTTTCTACAACAGCTGTACTAATTTATCCTCCCACCAAAAGATTATAAAAGTACTCATTCCTTCACATCCTCACTAGTATTTGTTATTTTTGTCTTTTTAATAATAGTAATTCTAACTGTGGTGAATTATCATCTCATCATAGTTGTGATTTGCACTACCCTGATGACTAGTGATGTCGAGCATTTTCTCATATACTTTGTATGTCTTCTTTTGAGAAATGTCTATTCAGATCATTTGCCCATTTTAAAAAGGGATTATTTGTTTGTAAGCTGTTGAGTTTGTTATATATTCTAGATATTAATCCCTTATTGGATGAATAGTTTGCAAATGTTTTCTCCATTCTGTAGGTTGTCTCTTAACTTTGTTGATGGTTTCCTTTGTTGTACAGAAGCCTTTTCATTTGATATAATCCCATTTGTCTATTTTTGTTTTGGTTGCCTGTGCTTTTGAGGTCATATTTGTAAAATCTTTGCACAGACCAATATCCTAAAGTGTTTCCTCTATGTTTCCTTCCAGTAGTTTTGTATTTTCAGATTTTACATTTATCTTTAGTCCACTTTGAGTTGATCTTTGTACATGGTGAAAGATAGGGGTCCAGTTTTATTTTTCTGCATGTGGATATCCTGTTTTCCCAGCATGATTTCTTGAAGAGACTGTCACTTCCACAATAAGTGTTCTTGGTACCTCTGCTGAAAATCTGTTGGCTGTAAATATATGGATTTACTTATGGGTTCTTCATTCCATTCCATTAGTCTATGTGTCTGTTTTTATGCCAGTACCATGTTGTTTGGGTTACCAGTGCTTCATAGTATATTTTGAAGTCATTAGTCCTTAGTAGTATATTTTGAAGTTTGACACCTCTGGCTTTGTTCTTTTTCCTTAGGATTGTTTTGGCTATTTGGGGTCTTCTGTAGTTTTGTAAGAATTTTAGAATTGTTTTTTCTATTTCTGTGATGAATGTCACTGGTATTTTGAAAATAACTGCATTGAATCTGTAGATCATAGTGAATAGCATGGTCATTTTAACAATATTAATTGTGTTAATCTATAAATATGGAAATCTTTCCATTTGTGCGTGTGTGTGTCCTTCTCAAGTTCTCTCATCAATGTTTTGTAGTTTTTCTTGTAGAGATACTTCACCTCCTTGGTTAAATTTATGCCTAGGTATTAATTTGTAGCTGTTGTAAATAGGATTCCTTTCCTAGTTTTCTTCTTCAGCTAGATCTTTGTTGGTGTATAGAAACACTACTGATTTTTCGAGTGCTGATTTAATATGCTGTAACTTTGCTGAATTTGTTGATCAATTCTAAGAATTTTTTGGTGGAGACTTTAGATTTTTCTCCATATAAGAATATGTTATCAACAAACAGAAACAATTTCACTTCCTTCTTTCCAATTTGGATGCCCTTTTTCTCTTTCTCTTGCCTAATTGCTTTAGCTAGGACTTTCAGTACTATGTTGAATAAAAATGATGAAAATGGACATCTTTGTCTTCTTCCAGTACTTATGGTAAAATAATTTTTAGCTTTTCTACATTCAGCATGTCATATATGGTTGTGAGTTTGTCATATATGGCTTTAATATGTTGAGGTATGTTCCTCCTATCCATAATTTGTTGAGAGTTTTTATTATGAAGAGATGTGTTGAATTTTATCAAATGCTTTTTCTGTGTCCATTGAGATAATCAAATGGTTTTTGTTGATATGTATCATGAACATTGATTTGATTATATTGTACCATTCTTGCATCCCAGGTTAATTCCCACTCGATAATCATATATAATCTTTTTTATTTGCTGTTATATTAAGTCCAAAATACCGGTTTGCTATTATTTTATAAGCCATTTTTGCATCTATGTTCAATATCAGGGATATTGGCCTATAGTTTTCTTTTTTGTTGCATCTTGGTCAGGTTTTGATATCAGGATAATACTGGCTTCATGGAAATAGGAAGAATTTTCTCCTCTTCCATTTTTTCAACAGTTTGAGAAGAACTGGCATTATTTCTACTTTACAAGTTTGGTAGAATTCAGCAGTAAAGCCATCTGGTCCTAGAATTTTCTTTGGTGGGAGACTTTTTATTATGATTTTAATCACATTATTCATTATTGGTCTGTTCAAGTTTTCTATTTCTTTTTAGTTCAGTCTTGATAGATTCTATATTCTCAGGGATTTTCCCATTTCCTCGAGGCTTTCTAAGTTGTTTGCATACTGTTGTTCATAATAGTCTCTAATGATTCTTTGTATTTCTGTGATGTCAGCTGTAATGTGTCCTTTTTTATTTCTGATTTTGTTTATTTTAGTCTTTTCTCCTTTTTTTCCTTAGTCTAGCTAATGGTTTGCTGATTTTATTTATCTTTTAAGAAAATCCACTTTCCATTTCATTGATTTTTTTTTTTTTCAGTCTCAATTCTGTTAATTTCTGCTGATCTTTACTCCTTCTTTCTAATTTTGGGTTTGGTTTGTTCTTGCTTTTCTAGTTCCTTGAGTTGCATCATTAGGTTGTTTTTTGGAAATCTTTTTACTTTTTGGATGTAGAAGTTTATTGCTATAAACATTCCTCTTAATACTCCTTTTACTATATCCCATAGGTTTTGGTATGTTGTGGTTCTATTTTCATTTGTTTCCAGAAATATTTTAATTCCCTTCTTAATTTCCTCATTAATCTATTGGTCATTCAGTAGCATGTTGTTAAAGTCCATGTATTTGTACAGTTTTGAAAGTTCTTGTTATTGATCTCTAAATTTACTGTGTTATGAACAGAAAAGATACTTGATATCACTTTGATTTTTTGAATTTAGTGGAACTTATGTTTTTAATCTAACATATGGTCTATCCAGGAGAATCTTTCATGTGATGATAAAAAAATATATAAATTCTGCATATGTTGGATAAAATGGTCTGAAAATGTGTATTATATCTTCCTATTTGCATTTTCCCCACAATGGGGAGACTTAGCCATGGAGATCCTTCTTGGTGTCAGGTCTGACATGGCCTACAAGTAGCTACAGTAGTGCTGGGTTCCAGGGTCCAATTACTCAGAGTAGCTGTGAAGCTGAGGCCCTAGGCTCAGGTCCTCATGAAACTACTGTGGCATATGGGTTCTGGGGTGCAGATTCACTCTCTGTGAGAGTGTTGGATGTAGACTGCCCACAGAGGCAGCATCCATGACTCTCAGGCACCCTCGCAGTTCAGACCAAGGGAATTTGGTTGTAGCTGAGACTCTGTCCTAGTCTACCCTGGTTCCCAGGTGCAAACCTTCAGAGCATTTCTGCCCTAGGAATGCTCTGAAAGTTTGGACCTAGGGAGTAGGGTAGGCTACAGTTTGGGAACCAGACCCAGCAGGGCTCAGAGACAACGTAGATCCTGGGGGGATAAGGCACCATGTAGTGGTGACTCTGGACTCCGAGGTGGTAAAAATTGGCAGTGTCCCAGGCTCTATGAAGCCAAGTGTAGTGGCAGCAATGATCCGAGAATGGTATAGTGTAGCTATCGCTTGGGCCCTGGGGAGCAAAGAGCAACACAGCTATGACTCTACTCCCTGGGGAGGAGAATTTCTCAGTAGCTCATGCTCTAGGTGGCTAGTCCAGCTCCAGGGAAGCAGGGTACTAGAGCTGTTTGCCCTGTAGGACAGGGTGTCTCAGTTCAGCCACTGCACTGTTTCTTTGGGACTCAGCGTACCATGTCAGCTCTGCCCTGGGATGCACAGCTGCTCTACTTGGCCAAGTCACCAGTTCCCTGGGAGGTATTATGCAACTAACTTCATTGGTCAGGCCCTCTGTAGGGGTAGGAGGGGTTTGGTGTCTGCTCTGGGTGACCAAAGCACTATTTCTCTGGGATACAGGGCACCTCTTCAGCTTGGGTACTTGAGTACATGACCACTCCAGGAGGCCAAGACACCATTTCCTGTCATGGGGAGGAGGGAAGCCTACCTACTCTGGGCATTCAAGATACTGTTTTTCCAGGGACAAGGATACTGCTTCAGCTCACGCACAGGCAGCGATGACTGCTCTAGGCAGCCAAGGCATCGTTTCTCTGGGATGTAGGGTGCTACCTGAGCTCTGGCACAGTGACTACAATGGGTAGATGGAGTAGCTTTGCCAAAGCACTGTTTCCTTAGAGGCAATGTGTAGCTTCAGCTCAGGCCCCTATGGGCAGCACACAGCAGTGATTTCTAAGGGAAAATGGAGTAGAGTGGCTCCACCAAGACACTGTTTCCAGAGAGTGGCCTTGCAAGTTAACTAACATCTCTGTGTCTCATTTTGTTCACTTGGAAGGTTAAAATAAGATCATCATAACCTGTTGTGAGGATAAATGAGTTAGTACACATAAAGAATTTAGAACAGTGCCTGGCATGTAGTAAGCACTTGGTAAATGTCAGTTTTCGTTTTTTATTTAGTATTTTCTATTACAGATTTCAGTTTTCCTTATCCCTACCAAGTCTTTTCGTAAAATAATTCATATAAAGAACCTCATAAAGCATTTACCAGATAGTAAATACTCAAAGAATGTGTTACTTTGCCATTGTATACCTACTTATTTATTATCTCATGAATTTTCCAGGTTTATAGTTTATCATAAGTTTTTGCATACAAACTTAGCTCATGTTTCTGTCAAAACCTCACCGATCAGCTTCAGTGGGGAAAATGACTTTATTTAATGGTTTAATTTAAAGTAGAAATATATTATAAATATATAAATATGTGAAAGTGCTACATCAATGTCATCTTGTTTTGTCAATTAGCAAACTTCTTCACCTCTACTTTGCATCATTTTCTTGGAAGTTCAATGTATAATGAATCTAGAATTTTGGCATTCATATACTTAACATTTTCCTATTCAGTTCCTCAATAGTGAGGCTAAAGACTGAAAATATGTATTCAAATTGAAATCTTACTGAAACATGCATGCAAATTTAATGTATTACAAGCTGTATGACTGTTATTAGTCAGGGTTCTCCAAGAAACAGAACCGTGTGTGTGTGTATGTGTGTGTGTGTAAGAGAGCAAGAACAAGTGAGTGAGCAAGAGAGAAAAAGAGAGAGGATAATTTTAAGGAATGGGCAAATGGCTTCATGCAATTATAGAACCTAAGAAATCCCAAGATCTACAGTCAGCAATCTGGCGTAGTTTCAGTCTGAGTACAAAGGTCTGAGAATCAGGAAAGCCAATGGAGTAAGTTGTAGTTGAGAATCCTACAGGTACAAGATCCAAGAAGAGCCAGTAAGACATCAGTCCAAGTCTGAAGGCCAAAAAAGACGAGTGTTCCAGCTCATGCAGCCAGGCAGAAGAAATTCCATCTCACTCAACCTTTTTGTTATATTCAAATCTCCAGTTGATTGAATGAGGCCCACCCACAACAGAGAGGGCAATCTGCTTTATTCAGTTCAAATGTCTCATCCTCACACCCTCACAGAAACATCCAGAATAACATTTAACCAAATGTCTAGGCACACCATGACCTAGTCAAGTTGACACATAAAATTAGCCATTACAGGTGATGATGCAAGTTATCGTTCAAATTGGTTCACATATGAAAGTGAAAAGAGAGCTAACTTGACAGGGTTCCAGAACAACTAGCGCAAACTCAGATTTTCTCTGGCAAACAGGGATACATGCCAGAGGGGAAAAAAAATGGGATAGTTAAGAGAAATTTAGCTAGTATAAAAAGCAAGCTGCCTTCTTTATTTAACAAAGCCACAATTTCTTCTCGTGGGGCCTGGAATGGAGTAAATATGAAGCAAATATTTACTGAATAAATGAAGAAATTTAATACAAGAAGCATGTACAGGAATTCTCACATTAAATGATTGAAGAAGAACACGATATGACTACATAAGTTACAATTGCTCCTGCAGTATGATTACATTTGGATGCTCAAATTGATGTAACATGGTCTCATAAAGCTAATGAATGCATAAGTTTCATATTATAGATTGGAATACATTCATTTAAATTTTTAATATAAATATTGCTCTTTTTTCCTACTTATCATGAGCATTCTTGGCTATAACCTCTAGAATGCATGCAGCAAGGGTTTACATTACTGTGCTATAAGGTGCACTTCAGTGAAAAATTTAACATTTTTCCTACTTAGGAACATGAGTTGGATCAATGGTATGCGATTTGAAATGTGGGGGAACCTATTAAAGCCTACTACCCTTCATAGTTATTCCTGAAATGCAGCATGGTATAAATACAGGGTTTGAAGTCAGAAGGGTATATTTTAAGTCCTATTTCTGTCACTCATAGCTTTGGTACATTGAACAATTCATAGGACCTCTTTTCATATTTTTTATCTTTCCCTTCCCCTTAATTCTGCCATAATCAATCTTTCATCAAGTCTTATTTTTTGTCCCTCAAAAGTTCTCTCCTCATCTTTTTTTTTCTATTTTCATTAAAATTAAACTTTCTACTTTATATCTGCCTAATCATAAAATACTTCTAATTAGTCTTCTTTTTTTAAAGTCCTACTGAAACTATATTCCATCCTCTGAATTATTTTTCTAAGAGCTAATTTTAAAATTCCAACCATTTTTTAAAAGAATAAGGCCATTTTCTGCCTTTTCCATCATCCTAATACTTACATTAGTCTGAAACATCCTATTACTTTCCCCATTATCCACCAAATTTGTATTCAGTACTATATTTTCCTTGGAGCTATTTCAAGCATGTTGAGACTTGGCTTCTCTATGAAATTAAGTTTATAAACAAAGCTCATTTTCTTTCTAAACTCTACAATGCCTAGAACATTCCTGGAAATAATGTTGCATTCAATAAATATTTGCTGACATCTATGTTACAAAATGAGAATGATTTGCTCTCCAGGTTCATCTACTGTTGTACAGAAAATGTGTACTGGAACAGATACCAAAATTAATATAATCATGTTTTTCAAAAATGTGTTACAATTAAACCTGTTATGCTATAAAATTTGAATCTCAAATTTAGTTAAGAAAAAAAATAAAAGCCATCCACATTGGAAAGGATAAACTATAACTATCTCTATTCCCAGATGACAAGACCCCATATATAGAAATTCCAGTAAAAACAATAAACCTATGACAATAAACGAGTTCAGTAAAATGTATATATAAAAATCAGTTATATTTCTACACATAGGCAGTGAACAATTTGAAGAATAAAATTAAGGAAACCATTCCATTTATAATAATATGAAGAAGAAACTACATAAAATGAATGTAACAAAGACGTGCAAAATGTGTACACTGAAAACTAAAAACACATTGTTGAAAGGAATTAGAGAAGATCTGGCAAATATACCCTAGGCTTATACACTGTAGACTTAATATTGTTAAAATGGCAATATTCTCCAACTTAATCTACAGATCTAATGTAATCCTTATCAAAATTTCAGCTGCCTTTCTTGAAGAAATTGATAAGCTGATCCCAAAATTCATATAAAAATACAGGGAACCCAGAATGGACAAAATAATACTAAAAAAAAGTTGGAAGATATGCTTCCCAATTTAAAAATGCACTACAAAGCTAAAGTAATTAAGACAGTGTGGTCCTGGCATAAATCTAAGCCTATATATCAATTGAGTGGAACTGAAAATCCAGAAATAAACCCTTGTATGTACAGTCAATTGATTTTTTGCAAAAGTGCCAAGACAAATCATTGGGGAAACAATAGTCTTTTAAACAAATGGTGCTGGTACTACTGGGTATCCACATGTAAAATAATGAAGTTGGACCCCCTATGTCATATTATACACAATATTTCATTGACAATAGTTTATAGACCTTACTGAAACAGCTAAAACCATAAAACTCTTAGAAGAAAACATAGCCATAATTTTCATGATCAATTAGGCAATAGTTTCCCACATATGAAACCAAACAGAAAAACAATAAAAGAAAATATATACATCATCAAATATTTTCATCAAAATATTAAAGTTTTATGTTTCACAGGACAACATCAAGAAAGTGAAGACAATCCACAGAATTGCAGAAAATATTTGCAAATCATACATCTGATAGAGAACAACTCAACAATAAAAAGACAACTCAATTAAAAACTGAGCAAAATATCTGAGTACACATTTCTCTAACGAATATATACAGATGATTAATAAGCACTTGAAAAGATACCCAATATCATTAGTCATCAGGGAATTGCAAATCAAAGTCACAAAGAGATGCCACTACACAACCACTAGGATGGCTAAAATTACAATACATTAACAAGTATTGACAAGCATGAAAAGAAATTGGAACCCTCATATATTGTTGATAGGATTGTAAAATACTGCAGCCACTTTGGGAAACAGTTTGACAAGCCCTCAAAATATTAAACATAGAGTTACCATATGACCTAGTAATTCCACTCCAAGGTTTATATCCAAGAGAAATGTTGTCCATAAAAAACTTGTATACAAATGTTCAGAGTAGCATATTTCAAAATAGACAAAATGTGGAAACAACCCAAATGCCTGTCAACCAATGAATGCATAAACAGAACATGATACATTAAAATGATGCATTTGTGGAGACATTGCTTGGATTGTGGAAGTTTAAAAAAATATCAAAACTTTGAATACATTCCGGGTTAATTTGTGTTTTAAGATGAAATGTGAATGAGTTTTCTTTTTGAAATAGATTTTAATATTTACTTTTTTGATATGTCAGACGGTTTCAATAATGAGTTTTCTTTTTGAAACATATTTTAATGTTTACTTTTTTGATATGTCAGAAGGTTTCAATAATTTCCATCTACTATTGAGAAAAAGGTATTACTTTTCAGTGTTTGCAAAATAGGTTCATACTTAGGCAACTATTGCTTTAGATCATTTACTGATAGAAGATAAAGTACGGTCATCCTTTGGTATCGGAGGGCGACTGGTTCCAAGACCCCCTACAGATACCAAAATCCACAGATGCTCAAGTCCCTCAGTAGTACTACAGTCAGGTAAGATGTTACCACTGGAAAAGCTGGGTGATGAGTGTAGGGGACTTCTCTTGTATTTTTGACACTCTTATGAAATTATAATTATTTCAAAATAAAACATTATAACTCTTCATTTTCACTTTTCAGTATTGTGATATTCTGCTTGTTTCAGATGCACAACTAGAAAACAAATTCAAGACTACGCTTTTATCTAAAACTTCCTCCTTATACCCATCTTCATGGGACAGGAATTGGTGTTTTCATAAATATATGTTTAATCTACATGAACACTGAGTAATATCAGCAACATACTACATTCAAATCATGCGGCAAGATTCATATAATACTCCAGCAATTACTGGATGGATGACATATTTCAGTGTTACCACTGTTAGTTGATAATGGCAGTAAAAAGGCCAGTGCTTCAGTTAATAGTTACAGGCTTGACCAGATGACTTCCTGATATTCTGGGTCTCACACTGAATCTATTCCTGATATTCTGGGTCTGACACTGAATCTATTAAAAGCAGAATATTATTCAACAATGTGTTTAAAATTTTTCTTAAATATATTTTAAAATAGTATCAGAGAAATTGTTATGCAACATTAATATAACTCCTATTATATCAATTAAGTTTCATTATAATATTTTGAATAACAAGTTTTTCAATTGCTTTATAAATTCATGAGTTTCTCAAAAGTTTCACAATAAGTTTGAATTTGAATTGAATTTTATTTCTTTGACATTTACTACATCTACAATATTTTCATAGTAAAATAAACATAAGCTGGCTTCAGTTGATAATAAGTTCCATAATTCATGTCAGCAGATAATGACTGTTAATTCTTCAATTAAAACAAACAAAAATGCTTTGAGGCCAGGCATGGTGGCTCATGCCTGGAACCCCAGCACTTTGAAAGTTCCAGGTGGGCAGACTGCCTGAGATCAGGAATTCTAGAATAGCCTGGGCAACATGGCAAAATGCCATGTCTACAAAAAATAGACAAAGAAATTAGCTGGGCGTGGTGGCGTGTGCCTGTAGTCCCAGTTATTCAAGAGTATAAGGTAGGAAGACCACTTGAGCCTGGGAAGTTAAGGTTGCAGTGAGCCATGATCACACTACAGCACTCCAGCCTGGGTGACAGAGCAAGACCCTCTCTTAAAAAAAAAAAAAAAAAAAAAATGTTTTGAGATAGTCACTGACTAGAAGCTGAAACTACACGTGTACTAATTAAAAGCATGACTATATATTAAGTTGGTCCACTGACTTTCTTTGAACATTTTGGAGAACATTTAGATAACCATATTACATAATAAATGCATTGCTTCTGACAGTTCATTTTTATTAGAAGTTGTATTAGAAGACCCAGAGAAGAAGGAAAAACAGCAACAACAACTCACATGTGGAAACCCTAAAAAGGTAGCACAGCATCACAACACCCAACATCACAACAGAGTGCTGTTGGGTCCGTCTCCCCGGATTTGTGCTATGGCTGTCACTTACCTGTCACATACACTTGAATAAGTTACTTCTTTTCAATTTTCTCAACCACAAAATCCAGTTAATAATAATTTCTATAGCATAGAGTAAATTTCTTAACATTATGCCTGGTGCAAAAGCCCTCAACCTGTCAGCTATTGCTACTAATTTTTCTGAGTCCCAATTTCCTTATTTGTGATAAAATAATAGCAATACATCCTCTGTCTATGGATCAGAGATGTTGTGAATCGAGAGCAATACTGCTTATTGCAGTGCTTTATCAGCTGTAAAGAACAATGCACTAAAAGTAAAACAACTTTTTTTTTTTTTTTTTTGAGACGGGGTCTTGCTCTGTCGCCAGGCTGGAGTGCAGTGGCGCGATCTCGGCTCACTGCAAGCTCCGCCTCCCAGGTTCCAGCTATTCTCCTGTCTCAGCCTCCTGAGTAGCTGGGATTACAGGCGCCCGCCACCACGCCCAGCTAATTTTTGTATTTCTAGTAGAGACGGAGTTTCACCAAGTTGGCCGGGATGGTCTCAATCTCTTAACCTTGTGATCCGCCCGCCTCAGCCTCCCAAATGCTGGGAAGTAAAACAATTTTTATACTATGATTTATCAAATACTCACCATGGATAAATACAAAAAATTAGCCGGCCCTGGTGGCCGGCGCCTGTAGTCCCAGTTACTCGCGAGGCTGAAGCAGGAGAATGGCGTGAACCGGGGAGGCGGAGCTTGTAGTGAGCTGAGATTGCGTCACTGCTCTCCAGCCTGGGTGACAGAGCAAGACTCCGTCTCAAAAAAAAAAAAAAAAAAAAGAAAGAAAGAAAGAAAAGAAATAAAAAGATGATTATTGTTGTAAAAAATCTAAAAACCTTTTCTTGTTTGTTTTCTTAAAGACTCTGTTACTAGCCTTCATTAAAAATTTGTTTACACTTAAGTCTAGAAGCCACTAAACAACTACAGTCATAAGCATTTGGAGGCATTACTTGACTCATCAGGGGATTCCTTTAACCTGGAGATTTCTGCTAAGGCTTGGAGATTTATTTTTGGGCTCAAGCCAACGTCCCATTATAACACAACTGATCATTACATGGATTTAACCCTACCCTGGGTTAAGCCATATCATCTTAATGGAAGCCTGATAAAACACTGCTTAGCACTACAGCCTGTAAGGCAGGAATTACTTCTGGTTTTGTGTCAAGGTTAAAAGGAAGTTCCACTCTGTGATTTATCCAGATAGGTCCATTAAATCATGACTCTCCATAGAAATAGGCCATATTAAGTTCTGCTAAAGAATATGCTCAAAGCAGGAATGACCTCTATTCACATTTTCTGTTATGGCATTAAACTATAAATTCCAAAGAGCTTGAATAAGACCTTATAGTCCTCTTCCTATAACATCAGACACAGTGACACATTCAGTATATGCAAGAAATACTAGGGGTTATTGTTATTAATAAGGATTTGAATGAATGAGTATGAACACTTTAAGGAAGAGGGAATAAGACCAAAATACATCATTTTCTCTTCTCTTCTAAACTTCTACCCCTCTTTATGGACTTCTTTATAAATGCACTTGCATCTTTTTAATCTTAAATGAAATCTTATCTTCATCCTGCCCCTTTCCATTCACAGCTAGCCTTCTTGAAAGAGTGGTCCACACACAATATTCACATTTCCTCATTTCATACATACGGGTGAAAACACAGCAACTTAGTTTATATTCACCACAAGCTAAAACTATTTTCAATAGGCAAAAATAACCCTCAAACTCTCAATCCAATGATCATATTTAATCACTCCGTTACTTAACCTTTCAGCACTTGACCATGGTTATTATTTCTTTTTTAAAAAAATTGTTCCCCTATCTTCCTGGGTACATTCTATCCTGTTTCTCGTCCTCTGAGATAGCTGCCTATCATAGTCTCCTATGAAATGTAACAGCGACCTAAGGTATAGTGAAGCTTGTGAGAGGGATTTGAGAAAATCAGTAAAGTAAAAATGATCTTGAAAACCATTTGAAGTGTTCTGTTGTGACAGCAGGAGCAACTGGCAGATAGTGCAAAATGCTTAGGAGAGTGGTGTGATGCTAATGATTTAGGGAAATGGTCTTGCGTAACTGCATGGAGACGAGGGGGTCCATCTGCTTCACAGCTAGCTCTACAAACTGGTCATGAAAACAAAAAGGAAGACAATTTTTCAAAACCATACTTAGTTAGCAAAAAGTGAACCTTGGTCAGCGCCTAAAGTACATACTCTGAGGTTTTAAAGAAGGCAGATATTTATAAGCATTGCCCAGAGTTCTGGCATACAATTTACTACTCATGAAAATAAGATCCTAATTGTTTTAAAATAGCAAAGCTACACTTAAAAAAAAAAAAAAGTACATTGCAAGACATATCTATTTATTTCGAAAGATATATCTGTTCAAAGAATTTGATCTTAAACTAAATGTATGTATATGTACATAGTTCAACCATTGTGGAAGACAGTGTGGCGATTCCTCAAGGATCTAGAACTAGAAATATTTGACCCAGCCATCTCATTACTGGGGATATACCCAAAGGATTATAAATCATGCTGTTTTAAAGACACATGCACATGTATGTTTATTGCAACACTATTCACAATAGCAAAAACTTGGAACCAACCCAAATGCCCATCAATGATAGACTGTATTAAGAAAATGTGGCACATATACACCATGGAATACTATACAGCCATAAAAAAGGATGAGTTCATGTCCTTTGTAGGGACATGGATGAAGCTGGAAACCATCATTCTCAGCAAACTATCACAAGGACAGAAAACCAAACACCACATGTTCTCACTCACAGGTGGGAACTGAACAATGAGAACACTTGGACACAGAAAGGGGAACATCACACACCGGGGCCTGTCGTGGGGTGGGGGGAGTGGGGAGGGATAGTATTAGGAGATATATCAAATGTAAATGACGAGTTAATGGGTGCAGCACACCAACATGGCACATGTATACATATGTAACAAACCTGCACGTTGTACACATGTACCCTAGAACTTAAAGTATGATTTTTAAAAAGTACATTGCAAGACATAACTATTTATTTTGAAATATATATCTGTTCAAAGAATTTGATCTTAAACTAAATGTGAGTATATTTACACATATATGTGTGTATGTGTTTCTGTGTGTGCATATGTATGTGCATGTGTGTATTTGCAATGAGTACAGTTTTAAACAATCCAAGAGTGTCACATCTACAATCAGCCTGTGCTCAAGTGAGATGAGAATGGCCACCAAGGAAAAGACCACCCACGAATAGCCACACAACTGGATGACCCAGTGGTCACAGAAATGCTCTCTCATGTTCTGAAATCAATTCTGGAAATGTCTCTCCTGTCATCTTTCAGTCTGTGATACAAATGCCAGGAATTAATAATTTCTCAAGCCCACAAAACAAATACTCACCTTCTTATCATAAATCCCTCTACTATCTTGTCCTTAAAAGTTTGCTGAAATCTAATTGGTTCTGCAAATCTTTTCCCCTTGAATTTTATGTGAGCTTTTTGCAACACTTTTAAAGCACAATTAGAAGAACAGATGCCCTCAAAACAGAGTTCCACTTAACCAGCTCACCACTCACCAGGCTGAGTCTCTCCATTAAAGTGTCAGTCACACCTACTGGTGCCCATAGCTATCTGAACACTCATAGGTACTAGACTTTGCCCCATTTATATTCAAGCAGTGGTCTTCAACTAATTCTTCCACAGGCTTACTGTACTAAAAACAGTTGGCTGCGTAATAAGCATACATCGTCATTCCTTCTTTCTAATTCAATCACAATTTAATCAGGTATTTGCTCCCTACTGCCACATTATATATGTGCAAAACAGCTACAAAAGGTTGAGAGGGCCACGCGTAGCAGCTCACACCTGTAATCCTAGCACTTTGGGAGGCCGAGGCAGGGGCTCATTTGAGGTCGGTAGTTCGAGGCCAACCTGGCCAACATGGTGAAACCCCATCTCTACTAAAAGTACAAAAATTAGCCTGCATGGTGGCACATGTCCGCAGTCCCAGCTATTTGGGAGGCTGACGCAGGAGAAGTGCTTAAACCTGGGAGGTGAAGGTTGCAGTGAGCCGAGATCACGCCACTATACTCCCTCCCCTCTGGGAGATAGAACGAGACTCCGTCTCAGAAATAAAAAAGTTGAGAGGAAATTATTAAAACATAGAAGAAATCTGTACTTAGATCACAGTATAGGTGTCCCTAAGTTTTCCCACCCTTTGAAGAAGTAATGAGATTATCTGTAATGGGTATTTGTCACATAAGGAAGTCTTTGTAGAACTCCAATCAGCAGAATCATATTCAAAGAAAAGCCTTAATTTACAAGAAAAGTTTCACGGATTAATGCATCTGTGTAAGCTTTTAGTTAAAATAAAATAGTTTAAGTAGATACGCATCTTTTTGTTATTTGCTTTAAGGATCTTTTAGTATTACCTTATAAACTATAGTCATGATGCTATCAGATAAGAGGACGTCTGTTCTAACTGTACACTACTAGCTTTTATTCTTCAGTTAACATTGCCTCCCTAATGTGCCACTAAACTGCTTAAAAACAAACATTTTAATTTTGTGTCAAAAAAATGTATTGATTGCTTTAAATATTTATAGATCACCTATCCTTCTTGGCTTTCTTATTTTTATATCTAAAAGCACTTTCAAAATTTGCTGTCCACATTTCTTCATGAGTTATCCTCTCCAGGGCTCTTAACAATAAACAGGCTGTGGTCACCCTTCCATGCATTTTATTGTTTAGATTTTTTTTCCTATTCCACTCTGTAGAGGAACAGATCTTGCAAAATGCTGAGAATAACATCCAGGTTTTTTTGATGTCAACTTTAGTGTGTCTTTGGCTTTTCTCTCTAAGGTGCTTCCAATTTTAGTCAATCACCAAATATTATTACATTTTCTTTGCCATGACAATCTTTTGAATTCATTATCTCTTCGTTAAATTTAGTAGTAGCATTTCATATCATGAAACATTCTATGTAACTGTTTTAGGACTGAAATACGTGTTACATTTTTACCATTTAGAGTCTCTTAAAAGAAATTTTAGATATCAAATTTTCAAGTGATAAGGAACTAAATGTACATCTGTAATAGTATATATCCTGGGGCTAACAGAAAGATACACAGCAGCATACATTTTTACTAAAGAAGTAGCAAAAAGAAAATGGAATTTAAGTCTAAAATCTTTGGAGGATAACTGTGGCATTAAGATAATGTACATACAATAACATTCTTCTATAAAACACACTTAAAACTAAATAATCTGTGAATTGAGATTATCTCAAACCCAGATATTGTATTGTATTCTCTCATCTGTTTCTTTAATACAAATGCTCAAAATAGTATGGTTTAAAAATAGTGGTCCCCAAAAGATATGTCCAAGTCCTAACCTCTGGCACCTGTGAATGTGACCTTATCTGGAAATAGACTCTTTGTAGATGTACTTCATAAGGTTAAACAAATTGAGATAAAATCATCCTGGATTTAGGGTAGCCCAAAATCCTCCTCAATTAGAAGAAATCCTCCTCAATTAGAAGAACAGATGCCCTCAAAACAGAGTTCCACTTAACCAGCTCACCACTCACCAGGTTGATTCTCTCCATTAAAGTGTCAGTCACACCTACTGGTGCCCATAGCTATCTGACATGAGGAAAGTCATGCGAAGGTATAGACAAAGATTAGAGTCACACAGCCACGTGCCAAGGACTGCCAGTCACCACCAATGGCTAGGAGAGATTCATGAAACAGATTTTCCCTCAGAGCCTCCAGAAGAAACCAACCCTGCCAAACCAACCCAACCACTGATTTTGAACTTCCGGCCTCCAGAACTGTGAGAGAATAAATGTCTGTTGCTTTCAGCCAGCAAGTGTATGGTATTTGTTATAGCAGCTCTAGCCATTACTAACCCAATATTTAATTACTTACATGTATTGATATATTTTTGTTTATGTTCTTTCTACTTCTAAAAATGGACTTTCAGGACTGTTATAATAAAATCTCAAATATATCTGCTCATATAGCACACTAAAGGAGTGTATAGAAAGAGGTAAGAAAATAAAAAAAGTTAAGAATATAGACTGAAATAATTGCTGTAAAGAGCCCAATATGGTACAATACAAAGCACAAGTTGTAGAGTTAGACTAGCAATTTGTATTCTTAGCTCTATCACTTTTTTAGTTATATGACTTTAGGCAAAGTATTAACCTCTCTGAGCCGTAATTTCCTACCTTATCCATGTAATGAAAAAAACTAGCACTGTTTATTTATGTACTTTTGAGAAAGAAATGTGATAATTTATATTAAAAACTGTACATTTCTTGGCACATGGTAAACTCTGAATAAATGTTATCTGCTATTAGTTAGAATTAAGTTATCATAATGTTTTGTCTGAAAATAGATCCTTTATAGCAGATATAAATTCCCCTGAGACTCCCTGAGAAGCCAGTCTACTCTCCTTTCTCCAGTGACAGCAAAACTGATATTAAGTAAGATAGTATCAAGGATGTCCCCCAACAAAGAAACAGTTAAACAGTTATCCTCTATGATGATATAGTTTGGATGTTGTCCCATCTAAATCTCATATTGAATTATAATCCCCAATATTGGAGGTGGAGTCTTGTGGGAGGTGATTGGGTGACAGGAGAGGATTTCTCATGAATGGTTTAGCATCATCCCCTTGGCATTGTGCTGTCACGGTGAGTTTTCATAAGATTCGGCTGTTTAGAAGTGTGTGGCATCTTCCCACTCTCTCTCTCTTTGCTCCTGCTTTCACCATGTGATGTGCCTGCTCCTACTTCACCTTCTGCCATGAGTAAAAGCTCCCTGAGGCCTCTCCAGAAGCCAAGTAGATGCCAGTGATAGGAACAGGAGGCAAAGAAATCCTAGGCAGAAAAGGTCAAGGTCTCTGGTGAAGCCCCACCTCTCGAGCCTGGAACCACAGCCCAAAGTGAGAACATGCATTCCTGTTTTCCCATTCAAAAGTTGCCTTTTCCAAAACCACCCCTGACCTGCCCCATCCCCCATCCTGTACCCATAAAAACCCCAGGCTCCACTGGCAGAGAGCAGAGAAGAGGAGAAAAGAAGAAACAGCTGAATGTCGGAGAGAAGCAGTTTTATTTCAGAGGGATGGCTTGATGGCATGACTTCAGAGAAGAGTCCAGCCAGACACGATTGTACTTCAAGTGAAGAATACCTTCCCACTGCCCCCAACTTTCCAACTTCCCTTCCCACTGAGTGCCACTTCCATGGGCAATAAAGTCCTCTGCATTCACCACCCTGCAATTAGTTTGTGCGATCTGGTTTTTCCTGGATGCCAAAAAAGAGCTCCAGTGCCATGGGTGCTGATGCTAAAGGCTGTCATACTTACCCTCTGCCCTCACTGGTGGAAAGCAATCACCTCACACAAAAAGACAGAGGGCCCACTGAGATATTTAACACTTAAGCCATCTGTGACAGCAAAGCTAAAAGAGCATACTGTAACACATGCCCTCTGAGGCTTCAGGGGTCATGAGTACTCCCCAACCGATGCTGCCCTGCAGACCCACACAGAGTTTTGCTCCTGCTGGTACCCAGAAGTACTTGCCCCAACTCCTGCACCCACTCACCTGCATCTCCCCCTCCCACGAGGGGTTGAGAGCTGTGGGCTGAGTAAGCAAGGCACCCCTGTTGGTGAAGGGGTCAGGAAAAATTTCCTGTCTCACCAGTACCATATTTCCTGCATAGCCTGCAGAACCATTAGCCAATTAAACCTGTTTTATTTATAAACTACCCAGTCTCAGGTGTTTCTTTATAGCAATATGAAAATGACCTAACATAATCTATATTTAACTAAGTTCACTATTCCCTTCTCTAACACAGAAATTGATGGGTCTCTTGCCCCAAGTTATGCTTGCTTTCATTCCACCATTTCCTAAGTGACCACCTCCTAAAGGTAGTCCATCCCCTCTCTCAGATTCCATGATCCTTCATTATTTTAATACAAAAAACAATTATACAAATCTCTCGCATTCTTTTTTGGTTAATCAATATTGAGTGACACTTGCACAAAATCCTTTTTAATTAATACTCAACATGTGAACAGTACTTTCAAGTCCACACTGGAACACTAGAGCATTCATTTCCTGATAAAATCCTAATCCTATAAATGATTTCTATTTTACAAATAAGGACACTGAAGCTCAAAGAAGTGCAGTGAATTGCCTAGGTCCCAGGGTTACATTAGACTAACATAAAATGTTTTCTTTATAAGCTTTTATTACGTAGAAAATCAAATGTATCAAAAGATACGCAGATAGGAAAACATAGTAAACCTTCATGTACCCATCACCTAGATATGATGGTTATTTTGAAACCTTAGTTTAACAGGTTTAATTGGCTAATGGTTCTGCAGGCTATGCAGATAATATGGTATTCCCTTGCAAATGTTGAGGATTTAACTTCAATTTCTCAAAATTTCCCCAATGAGACAACAAACGTGCATTTCCAACCTTAGTTTTTGAGTAATGTATAATTAAAAATGTATATCATGTCTTAAAACAAAAGGGGGAAAACAAGACAGTCAGAAAAGATGTTCTAGGGTGAGAATTTTCCATCCAAAGCATCTCTAAAACCCATCTAATGACAAAGAGAATATCCCTAGGTAATAACACTCGAGGGACTATAAAACTTGAAACACCAAAAACATACTGACAAAGCATGATCTAAACAGAAAGTTTCTGATAATTCACAAGCAAAGGCAAAGCCTAAATCTGCATAAGTCTAATGACAACATCTCACACAAAGAAATTTCAAGTCTAATAGCTGCTTTTAAACTGATATTCAAAGTGAGCTGCTTTTAAATGTGTATACTGGCATCATAGAAGACTAGCCTTTAAACAAGAAAAAATAAGAGTACCCCATGTCTCCTATTTGTAAAAATTAAGCAATTTTCATCAAGGTAAACAATAAGCTAACTATTTCCAGGAGTCAATCACCATTTTTACCTACAAAGGTGCTGGAAGATGGATTTTCTCTGCTAGTAGTCATCATAAAGAGCATTGTACCCAACATGTCAATAAAAAAGAAAAACAAACTTAACTACAATTATAAGAATAATTTCTAGGAAATAAAACTGGCAGTAGTTGGTGAAGATTCAGAACTTCCACAAAGAGTGGAAGGGTAGCCAAAGAGGTGAAAATGGAAAGTCATTTTAGAGAAGTAGCTACATTTTTAACAATTCTTCTGAGATTAGCCTGGCACTAGTACTGGACAGATGGGAGTGGTGAAAATTATAAACACATTTTCACCTTACTTTTGTACAGCTACTAAGAAACACGTAAATTTTAGAAGCCCTTTCTTAGATGCAATATAGCTGACTTCCTAAAATGCTGATTACATATTTTATTGAAAGTATTATTACTAAACAGATATCAAAAATTTCTCCAAGTGTAGGCATGGTGGCTCACACTTGTAATCCCAGCACTTTGGAAAGGCCGAGATGGGAGGGTTGCTTCAGTCTAGTAGTTCAAGACCAGCCGGGGCAACAGAGCAAGACCCTGTCACTACAAAAAACTTAGAAATTAGCTGGGTGTGGTGGGATGCACTTGTAGTACTGGTTACTTGGGAGGCTCTGCAGTGAGCTCTGGTCTCACCACAGCACTCCAGCCTGGGAGACAGAGTGAGACTCCGTCTCAAAGAAAAAAAAAAAATTGTTTTCCCCAAAAACAAATATATTCTTAAGATTGTGGTTAATAATTAAATATTTCAGCTGTACCAATGAGGGGTGATCTTAGTTAGAGAGGAATTGTTCATCAATGATATATCAATGATATATTGAGGAGCCTAATAAGATCTTAAATCTAGAGGGAAGGTAGTATCTTTGTACAAGAACCTGCTCTTTAAATTAAAGGAAGCCAAAGAAAGAGGATTCCAGAAGGATATAACTAATTAGTCTTCCCTCCCATGAATGCAGAAAATAAAATAGCCCAAAATAATACGAAGAAGTTTATGAATACTAATTTTGAAAATACAAATATGGAAAACAGGACTTTGAAATAAGCATAGTTTATATCTCCAGGTCATTTTTGTTCAGAAATTAGCCCAAGAATTTAGAATTGGAATTAATCTCATGGATCTAGCACTTCTTGGACACAGACAGGAAATCTCCCTGTCCCTTCCTTTCAAGTTCAAGGCTTTGGCACAGAGTTCTTACTTGCAAACAGTGTAAATGAACCCTAGTTAATTTAAGTAAAAAAGAAATGTATGGAAGGATATTAGAGACTCATAGAAATTCCAAGGTGGCCAGAGAACCAGGCTATCCAGTCAGGAATGACTGATATAACAATATAAAGCTGGTTCTGTGAGCTAAGCACGACTACCATCACCAGGCACACTTACTGAAGTCTACTTTGCTAACCAGGATCTGGGTACCATACACTACATTATAAGCTCTACTATGGCTTTCCCTGGTAACAAAGTGTAGTTTCCACCATCATCACCAGATTTATTCCATGGGCCTTGTTTCTTGTCACTAATTCCCAGTTAAAAGTGTTAGGTACCTTTTTGTAGCTGACTGACAAAGCCTGGGTCATATGTCTGTGTTCTAGATGCAAAAGAGGTTGGAGGACGGGGCGCAGTGGCTCACATCTGTAATCCCAGCATTGTGGGAGGCCAAGGTGGGTGGATCTCTTGAGGTCAGGATTTCGCAACCAACCTGGCCAACATGATGAAACCCCATCTCTACTAAAAATACAAAAACCAGCTGGGCGTGATTGTGCATGCCTGTAATCCCAGCTACTCGGGAGGATGAGAAAGGAGAATCACCTGAACCCTGGAGGCAGAGGTTGCAGTGAGCCAAGATCTTACCATTGCACTCCAGCCTAGATGACAGAACAAGACTTTGGAAAGAAAAAAATATATATTTTATATATATTATATATAGTTATATTTATAAATGTATGTATTTATTTATAAATTTATATTTTTATAAATTTTATATTTTTATATAAATTTATAAATAAAAATATATATATATATATATTTATAGAAGAAGCAAGTTTCTGGCTTCTATTCTGGGAAACTACTCACAAGAAGATTTTCTAAAACCATGAAAGGTATCACAGAGTTGGAGGGAAGTATCAAAGGTGTCAAAGGTAACAAAGGCATCAAAGATATGAAAAAATTATCATGGATTGCCCTAGAGTATCTGCACACTGGTGTTTGAGAAACAGCCTGAAACCGTTGATTTTAAGTCCATGATCTAGACCTGCCAACTTCTCACCTTGTCTCCTGCCACTTTTCCCACCAGCTAAACTGGTCTTTTAGTGGTCCTCTTACTTTTATAGCCTTAGAATTTCTGCCCTTCAGCCTCCTTCGGCCTTCAAATCTACATGCCCAAATATATTCATGCTAACTATTGCTTTGTTCTCAGATATCAAATGTTATTTCTTCAGGGAAGACTTTCCAGACCACCTCATCCATGGATGTCTCCCAACACATTCCAGGACACTCCAGCCACATTCTTCTTTATTTTTCTGTTTATCTGCTTAATGATGCTAATCACTGCATGACTTTATTTAGTATGTTTATCTTCAGCCTGATATGCCATAATGAAAGCTCTGTGAGATTAGGGATCTTGTCTGTCTTTTTTGATGCTATATCTTCAGCACCTAGAATAGTGTCTGGCTCATAGCAGCCTTTCAAATATATGTTGCATAAGAATAAATCCATGATATAGTTCAATAGACCCATTTTACAAACATGTAGACTGAGAAAGAGAGGCTCAGTGATTTGTATATAATCACACAGTAAATTAGTGATCAAAGGGCAAGTTCTTGATTCCCAACTATGCAATCTCCTGGAAGAGACAAATATAAGAAGTTTCAGCTGCTTCTTAAAGAAAGGCAGCAGGGCAGAGCAGAAAGGACACTGACTAGGGAAAAAGCATGCATTTTATAATTATACATTTCTAAGTCCAAATCTGTGTCCCCAAGTCTAATATAAACTGCTTAGGATTTTTCAAAGAATTAAATATAATCATATATGTAGAGAGCACTTTATAACACAACATGCATAGGTACTTCATAATTGGAAGGTATACAATTATTATTAATTTATGAACAATGATATCCATATATGAGTTCATATTCTCTTAATAATATGCTAAGGGAGACATATCTGTAACATAATCTAAATCAGAAGGCCCTGATGTATAAAATGAGAGTGTTCCCACTTTCACACAACTAAAATTCTGCTTTATGCCAGGCATGTGTTACAAACAAGTTGAAGTCTCTGAGTTTCTTGCAAGCTCCTAATGCTAACAGCATCTCAATCTTTAATTGCCATCTCCAAAGATTATCTTGTTACTATAAACTAAGGGCAAAAATAGGCTTTTGCTGTCACTTCTTTCATTTATTTCTAAGCATTTTTTGCATCAAATCCTATGCAAAGTACTACAGACACGGAAGTCATTGAAAATAGCCCTTGCCTTCAAGGTACTTATTCGTTAATGAGAGAAACAGACAAAAAGAAAATTAGCAGCAATGTGATGTATACAGGATGCCACAGGGATCCAAAAGAATGGTACCCAATCCAGACTGCAAATAATTAGCAAGGGCTTTTTAGAAGTGATTCTGAGCAGAAAAATCTAGCTGTAGGGTGAGGATAAGGTAACCAGGATTATAAAGGGTCAGATATGCTCAGAAGTTCTTTGTAAATGCAAAGAAAACATCTGAAAGGGCCCAGTAGAGAATTTAAGCAGGGCATATCCAAGGAACTGATGAATCAAGAGAGAAAAGGGTCACAACAGTCACAAGAAGAGAGAATTAATCAAAAAAGGCTCTTCCCCTCCCGCCAAGAGTGTTAATGTTATGAATAATTAATTTACTCTGCTTTCCCCAGAAAAGAGAAACAAACTCTTCCATTAATTATTTTATTACCTTTCTAGTCTGGCACTAATCTTCAATTTTTGGTTAGAGTTTATGATATATCAAAAATATACACATATGTATTAAACATTACATTTTCATCAAAGCACAGGCTCGTGTTCCTTTTTAAATTTCTTTCATATCAGCAATTTTTCTTTTAAAAATTGTTCCTTTTATTTTTCTCTATGCCTGAAATGCCTTCAAGTTACCTTCCTTTGGCAATTTTCTCTAATTCCTCCAAGCAGAGTCTTCCATTCCTCCTATACCATGACAGTACTTTTTGCACTATTTCCATCACAACTTGTAGCAAATTGCCTTTTAATAAGTTTCTCTCTTGCTAGACAGAGTTTCTGGAGGAAAGGTATTGACCTCTCTATCCCAAATGTGATCTTTTATTCCCCTAATAAACAATTTTAATTTTATAATAGCTTTGGAATTACAGAAAAGTTACAAAGGCAATACAAATAGTTGCCTAGAGATCTGTTTACAATTTGGATTTTGATATAGTCGGTTACAGAGAGTCCTAATACTCTGGATTTCTACCTGATACAAATGCTGCTGAGCGAGGGACCATGATTTGATAAGGTATGAGTCTCAGACACATCAGGACTAGATTTGTCAATCCTAGCTGCAAATGGGAATCAACCTGAGAAGGCTTCCTTTGTTTTAAAACTCTCATACGTGGACCACAGCCCCAGAGATTTTAATCAAATTTATCTGCTATAGACCCAGAAATCTGAATTTTAAAAAAGCTTTTCAGGTGGTTTCAATTTGTAGCCAGAGTTGAGAACCACTTGTCCTAAGTTGTTAGACATCCATATCCCAGCAGGCTCTCCATTTCCTCCTTTGTAAAACAGAAATAATTATAAGTATCTGATAAGGTATTACTGGAACTAAGTGACATAGTGAAAGTAAGGCACTAAATGCAGTGCCTGTTATATTCTAGAATGCTTACCAATGTTATTAATTGCAAATTAACTTTTTTCGTAAATTCTGACAGGCAAAAGAACACGTAATTCTACATTTCTTCTCAATAAACTTTTGAGAACACTCTTCCAAAGTTACCTTCTGGGAGTTAGACTGCTCTCGGGACCCCAGCTGTCAGAAGAACATTTAAAAAGGGCAAGGAGTTCAGTGTTGGGGTGGAGTCACTACAGAAATTCCCTAGTCTTTAGGGAATGTGGTCTAAGAACCCTTTGATTAATTCAGCAGGCCCTGCAGCTGAGCCTGGAGTGCAGGGAGTCCCTGCCTATGTGGGACAGAAACAGCTTTGTATGGTCTCAGTCCAAAGGGTGGCTAGTTGGGTCTAAGCTGCTTATTATAGAACAATGAGTGATCACATCCGAACTGCAGCTGGTCTTAAGGAGAGATCTCAGAGAATCATATGGTTTCAAACTGCTGTTCATAGGCTTGAGGGCAAAGCACCTAACAAAATTAGGAGTGGTAGTATTGTCATTAAAATTCAAGTAAGAGAACACTAGTAATTGTAAAATTACATGTCTTCTAAACTGGCTTTTCTTAACATACAACTCCTTCTTCAACCCTAAGGAGTACAACACGAACTCTACTTTTAACAGACACTGGAAGTTCAAGTTATCCTTTATTTTCCTTAAGCTAAGATTAATAGTTTCTTGGGGTGATTAGAAAAGAGAAGATAGAGTTTACAGATTAAGAGATGCCATACATAATTACTATCTACTTTGAGTTAGAAACAAAACACACAAAGAGAATTAATCCTGGCTTGCCTAAACCAATTGCCTCTTACTTAGTAAGAGATATCTGTCCAAAATATTGTCACCTGCTTGAATATCTGGAATAATATTTTTGACCCCCTTAATAACGCTTGCCTCTAAACGCTTCTTAGTATTAGAATAGTCTTCTAATCTGTCTTTCTATCTCTAGCCATCCCCTTCCTTCCACATTTTTTTTTTTTTTCAGACAAGATCTCTCCCTGTCACCCATATTGAAGTGCAGTGGCACGATCTTGGCTCACTGTAAGCCTCAGACTCCTGGGTTTAAGCAATGCTCCCACCTCAGCCTCCCTAGTAGCTGGGGCTGCAGGCACACACCACCATGTCCCGCTAATGTTTTTATTTTTTGTAGAAATGAGGTCTCACTATATTGCCTAGGCTGGTCTGGAACTCCTGGGCTCAGGCAATCCTCCAGCCATGTCCTCCCAAGGTGCTGGGATTTTAGGCATGAGCCACCGCACCCAGTCTATACCTGCCATACTGCTGCCACAATACAAAAGCTGACCAAGTTACCTATCCAAGCTTTTTTGAATGGTATGAAGTTACCGTAAAATTGGGCTCCTGCTTATCCGCCCAAGGTTACCTCATGAAATTCTCTATGGCCATGCAGTGCTCTAAGCGTATCAAATTACTCACAGTTCTGAATTTATAACACACTAGGTCACATTTCTGTAGCTTTGCATAGGGACTCTCAAAGAAAAAGTCCCCATCTGGTTGGATAAGACTGATCCTCACTTTCAAGATTCCCCTCATTCAGCCACTCTTCAGTGAAACCACCCCAGAGCTTCCCAGGCATAGACAGCACATCTGTTATTTATGCCACCTTTGCTTCCTCTGCTATGGTAAGAATTAGGTATACAGGGTTTGCTTTCTGGCTCTCATGATTGGAACAGATCCTGGAACATAAGTGTTAAAAGAATAAATGAGATTTGGCACGATGGCTCACGCCTGTAACCCCAGCACTTTGGGAGGCCGAGGCGGGCATCACTTAAGGTCAGGAGTTCAGGACCAGCCTGGTCAACATGGCGAAACCTTGTCTCTGCTAAAAATACAAAAATTAGCCAGGTGTGGTGGCACATGCCTATAGTCCCAGCTACTCAGGAGGTTGAGGCAGGATAATGGCTTGAACCTGGGAGGTGGAGGTTGCAGTGAGCCGAGATTGTGCTGCTGCACTTCAGCCTGGATGGCAGAGCAAAACTGTCTCAAAAAAAAAAGAGAAGAATAAATAAATGACCGATGGAATGGCCTTGTACTGAATAACGAGATGACGATTAATGCTATCATCATCCTCCCTTAGAGAATATTGGAAGAGTCAGAATTTTGTACCCAAGGACCCTTACTCTAATGTACCCTGCAAACACTCAGTATCGATAGGAATGTTGCCATATGAGCTACATCTCTGTCTTCCTTGCAAATCTCTACCTTCTACAAAATCATCTTTATGATAAGTAGTGGGGAGATAAATTACTCATTAAATTTTCATTTTGATAACAAATACATATTCATTATAGAAACAAGATATAAAGATAAGTAAAAATATAAGTTGCCCATTAAATATTTTAATGATAAAAGTTATCATTGTAATAATCGTAAAAATCATTATTGTTACATTAGAAACGTAAAAATAAGTAAAAGTATAATTTGTCCATTTTCCCAACAATCAGAAATAATCAAGCATTGACAACATTTTGGGGATATCCTCCTAAATGGATTTTTTAAATACATAAATGTCATTACATACCAAAATTGAATCATATACAAACTATTCTATAACAGAATTTTCCAATCAAAATTATGTGTTGAGTTATAATAACAATCTAAATTTATAATCAAATCAAATGTTTGCTAAAAATGTAAATTTGCTGAACTCCATCCCTGATCTATTGAAATAATCTTTGGATATGGAGTTCTGGAATATTCAACATAATGCTCTAAGTGATTCTTATGTATAGTAAACTTAGAGCCACTAACCACAGATAGTGTTTTCAAATCACTACAGTAAAATGGCCAAAAAGTAGGGGTTTGAAAGATATTTATTTTGGCTGCACAAAAGAAAACATAAAAGCTATTACAAAATGGAATGGGTTACCATCCCAGTTGATGAGCCCCTGGCACTCTGCAAATAGATTTTGAATAACTAGTGTCAGGGATGTGGTGTTCATTCTGTATCAGGAAAGAGGTTGAAACAGATTATTTCTAAGGCTTGTCTCAACTGTAAGATCCTAAGACTCTATAATTAAAGAATGTGAAGGCTAAATTATACTTCAGAGAAAAAAGAAAAAGAAAACAAAAAGAATAGTTACCTGGGAAGACAGTTGTGAAACTAGAAGGACATGTTTTGTAGGGAGTGCTTTAGTCATAAAGCAGCTCTCAAATCTAACAAAAACTTGGTACATAATTAATTGAAACTTTTTTTCCTACACAAGATTAAGACCATTTAATTGGTGATCTTGTGGTTCAAAACATATTCTTGGTAGCACTAAGAACAAGTAAAAGCTAAAGGCTCTGGTTGAAACAGAGTGAAGGACCCAGGCATCTTTGGCGCACCTGGACCCATTGTGGCCATCCTGGAGGCTGAGAGAGAGACATCTATGGAACTGTGGAAACACCAGTAATCCAATTGAACCTTTTCATTTTCAAACAAAGAACACGAAGCCCAGAGAATTTCAGTATTATAAATTCACATGGCTTGTTGGTGACAAAATATTCTAGAAATCCAGACTTTTGACTCCTAGTCTACTGTTTTTGGTAATAAAGATTTCTTTACTATTGCAAATTGCCTTTTATTCAAAATACTAAAAGTTAGACATAAATCACAGAATGCCCAAGTGTTTAAAATTTTTTACATATAAAGATGCCATAGTGTAAACAAAGGGCTTAAAATAATCACATTTTAAAAGCAGACTGACATTTCAAGGATAGCTGCAATAACACTCCTTATGTTCTCCTCTCAGAGTTGTAATTTAATTCTGTTTGGCAGGAAAATCAGTAATTACTCTCACTTTCTGACATTGAAAAGTGCCCACCAAAAAGACAAATAATATTTTCAAACATAGTTCTTGTGTTATACATACTTTATATGTCTACCTGAGTTGACGTAGACATGTCAGTATTTTATGGTTATACCTATTTACAGGTACTTAGGTAGTATGCTTGCTAATTATAAAATAGATAAGTTTATTTTTATAAAATACATACCTAACCTTAAGAATGTTTTTAAATGCTGACTGGAATGACCCAACCACCATATATTTACAGTGAAAATTATATTTACAAATATCCAACTAAATACTTTGAGAATCAACAGCCTAGGTAATTTCAGTAAGTTTCATAACTTTAAATACCATCTATATGTTGATGACTTCTCAATTTGTATTTCTAGCTTACACATTTCCCATGAACTGCCTAAATATATCTACTTTGGCACATCTCAAACTTAACAGGTACAAAATCAAATTTCTGATCTTTCTCCCTAAACTCTTCCTCCAATGACTACTCTCCTATCAGAAAAGACAGATCCATCCACCCAGCTGCTAAACTTGGCATAATTCTAGATTCCCCTCTTAATATTCTACATCCATCAGCAAATCCTGTCCCCGTCTTGCCAAAATACATCACAAACCCCAATGCTTCTCACTATCTTTGCTGCTACAATCACCATCGCCTTTCTCAACAGACTCCTAACTGGCCTCCCTGCTTCCATCTTTGTCCCCATAGAGATTATTCTCCAAATAGTAGCAAAAGTGACACATTATAAGCTTATCATCACCTCCACTAATTTCTAATCTCATTCTGAGTACATGCTCTATAAAGGCACTCTGTGATCTTCCCATCTCATTCTACTACCTCTCTGACTTAATTTCCTACTTCTCTTCCATTTCATTCATTTCAGTCACACAGTCCACCTCATTGTCAATCCAACATTCCAAGAATAAAGCCACTGTTTTTCTGCACAGATGGTTCTTTTCCCCTCACATCTCCATGGCTTTTTTCTTCACCTCCTTCACATGTCACTGATAATGTCAAACCTATTCCTAGACTACCTTTCCTAGACTAGCATCTGAATCAGTCAGGATCCCAAGAAATGGGTGCTTTATTAAATTCAGACAAACAGTACAGTTGAATAAAGAACTGTTTACAAGGGTACAAGAGGGATGTAATAAAACCAGAAGGTAAAATACAGAACCATTGGCATGGTAATAATAGCGCTATTGCCTCCTCCAGCCTGAAGGAAGAAGAAGAAGATAAGCTAATAGAAACTAAAAAAAAAACAGTCCAACAGAGAGGGTTGCCTTGAGAAAAATACTGATGATTGAAGGAGGGAAGCAGACAGCCTGAGACTACCTGTGAAAAAGAAGCTGAGAGAATAAAATACAGTGAGAATAAATACAGAGAATAAATGCACTGCAGGTCCCAAGACCCTTTTGTATTGCAAGTGATTTATGAGTTGATTCATGATGTTTGATCCGTATCATAGATGCTTCTGATTTTTAAAAAGGGGAAAAGAAGTTATGTTTATATGTTATATTCCAAAAGGCAAGATAGTATTAAGTGTTTAAATATTCATCCTGTATGGCCATATTCATCATGAATAAATCAAGTAAGGCCTATCATAGGACACTTCATCCCCCTAGCAATAGTTTATTAAAGAAACGCTCTTTAGGGGACATTGGCCGGGCGCAGTAGCTCACGCCTGTAATCCCAGCACTTTGGGAGGCCGAGGCGGGCCCATCACGAGGTCAGGAGATCGAGATCATCCTAGCTAACACGGTGAAACCCCATCTGTACTAAAAATACAAAAAAAAACAAACAAAAAACATTCAGCCAGGCATGGTGGTGGGTGCCTGTAGTCCTAGCTACTCAGGGGGATAAGGCAGCAGAATGGCGTGAACCCGGGAGGCGGAGGAGCCTGCAGTGAGCAAAGATCGTGCCATTGCACTCCAGCCTGGGTGACAGAGCGAGACTCCGTCTCCAAAAAAAAAAAAAAGAAAGAAAGAAAGAAAGAAACAGACATTAGGAGAACCTGCGATTCCTTGATTTTGTAAATTATTTGTGACATTTAGGAACTCATTGTATGCAGTAATCAGAAAAACATTACTTCTTCTTTTACAGCTTCTCAGACTCCCCAAAGCTGATACAATTAAAGGAAAAGATAAAAACCACAGGGCAGAAGAGCAAACATCTGTTTTACTTGTGAAAACTGAGGAATTTATGTTGGAGGACAACGAATTAGCAAGCAATATGTTTTTGGTGATTCTAGTAGCACCTCCTAGGCCACCTCAGTTGGCGAGGCAAAATAGCAACCAAGATATTATGGCATTAAGAGAAACAGAAGTAGAAAAACACTAGAAGATATCCCTAGAAAAGGTCTTCGCCACCCATTCCTAGTTTCATTAAGAGACAAATCTCATTTATTGATGATCCCTGTCTGTCTTCATTTTCCTGAAAGGGGAGATAGGAATAAACGAGGTTGAGAGAAGATAGAGAGAAATGGGAAATAGAAAGATTAAGTTGCTATAAGGTTTCTGAAATGTGCTCTAAACCCTAGAAATATAACCTCATAGGAGTCTTACAATGTATTTTCATCCTACTACACTCCCTGTCCTGTGAAAGGTAATCAGATATGTTGTTGTGATTGCTCTCCAATTCTGGATCAAAGTGGTGGTGATGGTGGTGTTTCCTCTCTCTCCAAATGCTTTTGGTGCCAGATGCTCTCAGACACATACATATTACAAAATGACCTCTTGGTATGTACTTTTACTCATCACTCTGGGCATGTTGGATCATTTGGAAGCAGTGGGAGAAGGAGGAAGATTCCTGGGAGACATTTCTTTACCAGAACAGCAGAAATAACTTCATTATACACTGAACTAATTTTGAGCCACATAAATATTAGGTTGGCCATATGAATTTGTCAATGCTCCATCATTTTCAACCTCAAAAAATAACAGTTTCATATGGCTCACACCAAAATATTCCACTAAGTGCAAAACAAATGTATCTTTAACTCAGCATCCCATTAGCCAGAATTCAAAATTGTCCATGCCCACTCTAACACCATTTTGCACTAAAAGAAATATGACAAATAGGAGTAGAAGTGCACATTTTAACCTGATTATGTTTAAATCATCTTAATTGCAAATGTTACATATGGTCATGTGAATAAGGTTCAGGGTCTTGGACACAGCCTCAGAAAATAAGGAGCCCTGAAGCCTGTGGTCCATTAACTTCATAGTAAATAGCCTCTACAGTCTCAATCCTGTCACTGACAGTTTTGTCATCTGACCAGTCCCATGGAAACTTGTAAGGAGCATCAGAAAAGTAAACATACTTCTCTTTTCCCCCAAAGAAATGTTCCCATATGTCACAAAGAAATAATTCCCAATTTACAGGCACAAGCAGAGCAGAGCCTTATCCATCTATTGCCAGATTCAAATAATCCTGTTCAAAATGATGAAAACTTGTGAAACGAAGAGCCCTATGTTGGTATAGGAATCTCATCTCCTTATCTTATTCCCTAGGGCATTCATCAATTGCATGTTCTGTACAGAGGCCTCAGATAAAAATGTTCTCAATGCAAAATGTAAACTTGTGCTTCATCTAGAATCTGACACCAGGCTATTTGCTAACTGGCCCTACAGTGAAAGAGCTTTCTGCCCATATGATTTTTAAATCTAACACAAAATACCACACAGAGAATAGAGTTCAGCTAGAGCCCTCGACACATTTTAGTTAGCATCTTTTTCCCTGCTAGCTTTCCAGATAAGTCTCTCCACCACAGACCAATGCCTTGTACAGACTGTTTGTCTACTGAATTCTGCTGAGTCAGGAGCACAGTCCAGGAGAACTGTGCTGAGTCTACACAAAGGCCACCATCTGTTGCAGAGCTTCTAGGAAGAATGTCATCAGTATGAAACATGGTGTCAACCCTAATCATTACTGGACTGCTTTGGAAGCTAAACCCAATAATGGAAACATATTCCAGAAGGTCATCAACACGGCTTCTTTGAAATAATTGAGAACACTGCTACATAAGAAGAATAAATAAAACTATATCAAGTGTTCACTGTATTTAAATTCAAAAAGTATCAAATATAATCAACATAGATTTTAGATTCAGACCAGACAGAACCACAGCTATACCACTAGCTCAGACATTGGCATTGATAAGAGTCCCAACAGCAACAACAATTTTCATTTGTTGCAAGCTACTCGGTGCCAGGCTTTGTGTGAGCTGCTTCAAATATATATCTTAATCCTTACATTAACCCAATAAAGAAGGTATTATTATCTAAAAGGCAAACTATTTTCATCCTCTTAGCCTCATTTTTAAATCTGTAAATCTGTAAAACATTTCACTTATTTTTACAGGATTTTGCTAAAAATTAAAGATAGTAAAGTCTCAAATATTCAATAGTGAATGTATAAAATAATAAAATATATGTTATTAATGTATCATTAAACTCTTAAGGCTTACACAGATGGTATATATAATGAAATATTAGATTTAGACTTAATATGCATAATGTAAAATATAGAAAACCTCAAGTATTCCACCAGGTGAGCTAGGTTCTGATCCAACAGATTTTAAGAATAAGCTAAGAAAAATGAAGCAGAGTAGCTGAGTAGGGTTAATCATCATTTAAAGCAGTCAGCAAGTATTAAAAACCCACTATGATATAGTAGAATACTGCAAAGAAAGTAATAAACACAATTCTTCTGGAACTATATTTTGAGGATATGGAACATATATGACTGCTACATAGTTCTATTACTTAGAACAATGCGCACAAGAACAATAACTAAATGAGTGGCAACAAAAGCATTGGTCCAGACACTCAGAGATCAAGGATCTATGAAGAGTAAGTGCTGATAAACATTTATGCTCATTACATAATTTTCAGACTAAAATTCACTTTACATAAAACTGGTGTCGATGTGCCAAGTGACAAGGTTGACTAGTGATTCTATCCTGGTCAGTACTTTCCCCATGAGAGTTACTGCCATTCTCCCTTTATTCCCTGCCCTATTAGTCAAAATACTTCAAAGAGAGATAGGATAAAAAGCCAAGAGAAGCTTTAGAATATACTGGCTCTACCAGTCTACGAATTTCCATAGTGGTCCTATAAATTAAACATAAAAAATTATAGCTAGGATAATAGTTACTAAAAATGAAAAAGTAAATTCACCAGAATGTTTTGTGTTATTATCATCACCTAAATCAGAAAAAAAAAAAAAAATTGGCTTAAATCACAAATACTGTATCTTACGACAGAAACAACAAATCAAACTTTAAATAATTCTTGTTGGCTAGACTTAACACACGATTGAATAAGGCATGAAGTAACAACAGCAAAATTTTATTTGTCCTCCTTTTAATAACTCTGGTATATTCAAAGCCACTAGTCTGAAATATAATCAAAAATTGCATTGCATTCTCTAAGTACTGTTATGACCTCATACATTTCTGGCAAACTTGGATGGCCCAGATTCTCACAAATTAGACTATCAACATGATTTGGTGTAATCTCCTTTACAAATATTCAAATATCTTCACTGAGTTTTGGAAACTATATAGCAATAAAAGTTTCAGTATACAATAGCTTCATTTAGCACCAATATACTTGTGATTGATTTCAGTAAATTAGAAATAAGTCTATATTTCTTGTCTGTGTGCATGTGTGTGTCTGAAAATATCTTTATTTTGCACTCATTCTATAATGAGACTACTCATGTATACAATTCCAGGTTGACAGTTGTTTTCTAATAGTGCTTGAATACATTATAAACCAATGTCTTCTGACTTCTGTGTTTTGATACTTCTTCCTTTGTAGATAATGTCTTTCTGTCCTTTCAGATCATCTCCTAATTCCCTATGTTCTGTAGTTTTATCATGATGTGTCTATATTTGGATTTATCTTTATTTTACTGAGAGTGTAATGTCAATCTGAAAACTCATGTCTTTCCTCAAATTTGAAACCTAATGAGACTACACTTCTAAATAAAATTGATATTTCAACCATTGAAATAATACATGTATCTAATAAGGGAGGGTATTATAATAAAATTGATATTTAATTATTTAATATTTGATTTAACTTGTTTAATATTTGTTAAATATCAATTTAATTATATTTAAATTGTTTAAACAATTAAGCTGAAGTAAAAGCTTAAAGGTTCTTAAGTCACTATATTCAATTTCTTAAAAGTTCAACTTAAAATATACAGGCAACTAATAAGGGAAGGAAAAATCTTCGTTTGTCATTCAAAAGAAGACTCTTCTGAATATTATTCTTCTTGAAGATAGAGCATTGAAAAGTTTATGGGAATTTTATATGTTCACTAAGCAATTATTTTTGGAGGCTTAGTTTCAGCATGTTCCTTGGAAAATGATTCAGGGGCATCAGAGGATCTACAACAAATTTAATTAATAGTGCTGACATTCAGTCATTTACTCATTAGTCCTAAGTAAACACAAGAAAAGTGGTCAGAGTAATCACAGACATCTCTGTGCATGAGCAGCATGAGGGCTCTGACTGAGGGCCTCCTTTAGACATTAGGATGTCTTATATTTAAATCCTTATTTTATTATTTCTCTCATTAGGCCCTCGGACTAAGTTTAAGACAAATATAGCTAGCACTAAATTTTGCTATGCTAAGCACATGGTATTGAAAATATAGGAAAGGCATAAAAGCAAATTAGTATGTTAAGGAGCCTAACTATATGACACAATTATTTAAATTAATAAAACTTTTCCCATAGCCTATTTGCAAACTTGTGACGTTTTTCTTGTCTAGTATCTTGCTGCCCAGAAGGTAAATCATAGAGGAGAGCAAAATTGAGAGGATATGCCAGCAATTCCCCCCTCACTTAAAAATTTGAAATTAGCATTAGGATTCATAAGTGACCACAGCTATAATAGTTCTAAATGACTACATTTAATGAGTACATACAAAACTGAAAAAAAATAGGAAAATAGCGATAGTAAAAGCAAACTTCTCTTTCCCTAATTTTGAACACACATATACACACACAGACACACAGACACACACGCATACACACATCTTCAGAGATCTCCTCAATGGCACATTTTCATTCAATTTCCACACACAAAACTGCATACTTTTTGGAGAAGGAAGTGATTTCTCTGTGGGTGGCAAAAACATTGAGGATTCTTCAGGATATTGTTTAAATAAATATTAAAATAACAGTCCTTCATGAATAAGTGGTTATTCATCTTTTAAACATTTATTGCCAACTACAACTGTGCATGCAAGGAGTGGAGTCCCTAGAATATAAAAGAACATGTACCACAGCACAGCCTATGTTCAGGGCAGTTACAAAGGGAATAGATCAAAAACTAGATATACCTGACCCTAAAACCCATGCCTTTCTTCTGTGCTGAGATTGCAATCTAGCTATAACACAGTAAAATATAATAAAATAAAATAAAATTACAGGAAGTACAATGGCAATTCAGGGAAAAGAGGAGATATTCACTCTGTCTGCAAAGGATTAAAAGGGAACCCAAGCAGCTTGAGGTGAGAGGCAAAATGTGAGCTGGATCTAGAAGAGTGTCGATATTTACAGACAAATGAATTTATATTGGTTTTTAGGAAAACTCAATGAAGAGAAGAAAGGACAGCAAACGCAAAGGTAAAATCTCCTAAGGATACAATGATTGTCCAGCTTGTATCAAGTAGGGGGAGTAATGAGAGCATAAGGATAGTGCAGATGGTAGAGCAAATAGAGAGTAAAGATAAAGAGGTCTTGACAAAAGGCAGAACTTTGAAGGCTTTTGACCAGAATAAAACATGATCAGAGCTGCCATGAACAAGAGTGAGAAAATATCTAAGACTGGGAGGAAAGAATTTCAAGTCACAGGTAAGAGGTACTGAAGGCCAAAGTCAGGGTCAGGGAAGTAGCGGGAATGGACACTGGCTGGCTCTGATGTACTTCTCAGCCATAAACTCTACAACTTCAAATAAATGTGACCTTTACCACAAAGAGCTAAGTGAGAGTGGCATAAGAAACTTTAGTCAATATACATTTCCAAAATAAACCTTTGTAAAACAACTGAAATAACAAAGGTAGAGAAGAATTGCAGTGTTGTAAGAAATGGAGAAATAGCGACAGAAATACCTGGTAAAAGAAGAGCTACAAATTTGGATGATAACAAACCACCATGAATATTATTCTATCCCGCCACATGTTATAAACTATTTTTAATGCCATTCAGAGGAGATTTAGAATTAAGCTGAAATTAGCTTCAATTTTCTCCTTTTCTCTAAGGTATTACAAAGAGTAGGACAAACTAAGGAGGTCACATTGTTACTTCATTTACAACCTCACCTAGCAGTCAATGCCAACCTCTTCCTCTACCCCTAAAAAAAAAGCTCTAAAATATAAATCAGCATATTGAATTATACTTTATAATGATTAATACACTATATAGAGAACATTGTATATACAATTTAAAAATAATGAAGCAGAAGAATTTTTGATCATGTTCTTGATGGTTCCTGCTTAAAACCTGGCACCCCTGCAAATTAAAGGGCAAGTTTTGTAATGCACAAATTGTTTTCCATCAACTCAGTGGTGATGCTTTAGATAATTTTAAGTGATTCCTGGGTAACTTTTTAAAATTTATTTATTTATTTATTTATTTGTTTATTTGAGACAGAATTTCGCTCTTGTTGTCCAGACTGGAAGGCAATGGCACGATCTTGCTCAATCTTGGTTCACTGCAACCTCTGCCTCCTGGGTTCAAGCGATTCTCATGCCTCAGCCTCCCGAGTAGCTGGGATTATGGGCATGTGCCACCACACCCAGTTAATTTTGTATTTTTAGTAGAGGTGGTGTTTCACCATGTTGGTCAGGTTGGTCTTGAACTCCTGACCTTAGGTGATCTGCCCGCCTCTGCCTCCCAAAGTGCTGGGATTACAAATGTGAGCCACCATGCCCAGCTACCTGAGTAATCTTTCAACTCTGTGATCCTTTTTACTTTACTATTGAATGTGTACTGAAAAAAATATATAGAATACTATATTTCCCTTTTAAATATATTTAAGTTTTCTAGAAGTTTATTTCAATAAAAATATATCTATACAAGTGATAGTCAGTGCCAGTAATACAATAAAATTTTATATGTGAAAAACATTTTTAGCATGTTAGCACACTAAACTTGTTGTCACAGATATTGTCATCAGAATGTTATCTTTTAGTAGTTTTTACTTGATCCCAGTTTATGGAAAAATCAAGTCTATTGTATTAGACTCAGTGTTAGCATCAAATAAAACAATATCTAGAATTTGGTTTATATTAATTTACAAAGAAAATATTTCATCTGTCTATTGGATTTGCCATTTTCGAATCTTTTGACATTGGTTTATATAGTTAAAAACAGAAATTATAAAAGCAGAATCAGAATCAGAAATTACAGATTTAAAGGTTGGTATGTTGAAGACAGAAAAATAAATTGATCCATTAAAATCAATACAATGCTTGAATTTAACAGTCAAATTTTAATTTCAAAAAAGGTTGAGTATTGTTTCTGTAAAGGAAGTGATTTAACCACATGCCAGGAAAAGCTTGAAATAGGCAATTCTTTTAAAATCGCCTATAGTAGAAACTCCTTTTAAAGTCAACAGGAAATTCATTAAACATGAATATATACTAAGGGCAAAAATAAGACCATTAAGCCTAGAAATACAGGAAACTGTTTTTTTGAAGTAGCCTAAATTTCACGCTGAAGGACAGTTGGTTTCTTTTCTTTCTGTAGGTGGTTTTTTTTCTGGAGGGGGAAAGTACAAAAATTTTTAATTTCAAAGATTAACATGTCTGAAAACATATCCTAGATAGTTCAATACATAAGGTTTGTGTTATTAAAACATTACTAAGTTTTGCAAATTTTAGGTAAAACATTAACATTTTAGTTTATGTTATTTCCATTTAAATTGAAGATTGCCCATATTCACATATTAGAAGATGAATGTTGAGGGATTATGTGTAGAAAATCCATACATATTTAGACTTTATGATGCAGCATCTACTTTGAAAGACTGTTTTTTTAACAAAACATGCTTCTCAGAAAATATGTTTATATGTTGAATTGCATTGCCGAGGCCCAAATGCATACATTTTTGTAAAATACCAAGAGTCAAAGTGCGGTATAAACTTTTGTCAAGACATAGGAAAGAAGGTCTGGTACCAGGTTACTGATACTCACAGAGACAGGTGAAAACATTTCTTTCAAGTTGGAGAGGACTTTTTCATCAGTGAATATTCTTTCCATGTAACGATGCAGCAAATACATATCTACTGCCAAGGACGTTAAAGTCAATTATACATATAAGTAGTGAAGTTTCAATACTGTTGTATTTATGATACTTTTAATTATACTTCAAAACATGTTATGAATTGGTCCAGGGATAGCTACCTTTCCTTAAAAAATATGTTCAAAAAATATTACATGAGTTTAGAGATGCTAATAAACTATGGTTCTCTACCACCATGCTGTTACTCCCTAGGGGACATTTGGCATCAGCTGGGGATGGTCTTCCTCCCAGGGGACATTTGGCACCAACTAAGAGTGCTTTTGCCTCCCAGGGACATTTGACAACATCTGGAGACATTTTTCATTATCACTACTAGGGGCACTGCGCTGGTGTCTAGTGGGTAGAGGCCAGGGATGTTGCTTAACATGCTATAATGCACAGGGCCGCTCCCTTGACAACAAAGACTTATCTTTCCCAAAATGTCAAGATTGCCAAGACTGGGAAACCCTGTACTAATCTTATCAGCATCAAACATACTCCAAAATGTTAAGCTCAATGATAGAAGAAAGTAAAAAGGGCAAAAAAGATCAAATGAAAGAAAGAATATGACAAAAAAAAAAAAAGAGCTCTGAATCCATGAAATAAACATCTAAAGTTTTCTAGTAAGTATTTGTGGCTAATATGAGAAATGCAATATGGGGTCATGCTGTAGTAATGATGACACACATACACAAGAACTATGGGCAAACTTGGCAAACAACCATAAAAGAAAAAGGGTTGCTATTTAAGCTACATTTCTGACTTGTTGATGAATGACCTGACTTAATACAATTATTTTATATCCTCATAGTCATGTTTCCCATTCCTATGAGGTGCCAGCAGTGGTAGCTAGTTGGGTAGATTTGTCCAAATAATAAAGGGTGACCTTCAGTTATAAAAGCAAATCTCTTTATTTCCAAAGTATGTTGACCTCCTCCAACCCAAGTTAAAAGAATATACACTATGATTCCATCTTTCAATGTATTAATATCAAGATGTACATGTCTGAAAATGGTCAAAATTTTGTACTGCAATAATGCATACTAAACTCTTAAGTTTTTACCTCTGCGGGACATGGGTGTAAGGGGGGCATGAGAGTAAACATTCATATTTTGCTCTGTCTTGTTTTTTAATCTTTTATAATGAGAATGCATTCATGTGTAAAAACTTTTATTTTTACAAAGACTAAGCTTTCCCAAAAGCAAGATGCAAAAATTCTGCTATAGCTTGTTAACATTTAATGCAAATATCTTGCTTTGTATAATATAAAAATTGTTCAACAGTTACAATAACAGCTTTAATCATGCTCCCAATAAAGGAATTTGCTAGCTAAAGAAATTCTACAGAGTTTATTCCATAGATTTAAAAATCTTTAGAAAACAAGTATCACCCATAAATTAAATAATGTATTTGATGCAGGCCAGGCAAGCCCCCAAACTGGGGCTTAGCTTGGGACAGTTCTTGACTTTGTCCAGGAAAGCAATCAAAGGCATGACAATGGTAGGAGCCTCTATTGAAGTGGCAGTGTACAGCAGAAGCAGAAGTACTGCTCCTTGCAGAACAGAGCTACCCCATAGGCAGTGCTCCTAGAACAGCAGCTAAAAGGCTTAAGGGGCAGACTATGCAGAAATTTCTAGGAAAAGGGTAATAACTCCTGGGTTGTTGGATCATTCCCAGGGAAAGTGGCAGTAACTTGGGAGTAACTTATAGTAACTCACCATGCCAATGATAAACTAATATGGTGCACTGGTGGGCATGTCTTATGGAAAGCTGCCTCTGCCCCTTCCTTGCTTTACCTTGTCCTCAATTTGATCCGGTGTCCTAGCCCTGTCTCCATTGTTGAGTGCCACCTTCTGCCTCATATTGAGCTACATTTCCATATATGAAGTTTATTGAAAGAAAAGAACAATTCAATACCATCAGCACACCATTGTTACTACTGGGAATTTTACTGACATTTTTGTTATCTGTCTGAAAATTAATCAACTGATAACAACAGCATATTTGGGAATGTTAAAAGGACTTAGAAATTCTCCTACTAGTTATAAAAAATGTATATACCCTCTGAAATGGATACCATAAATGTTTTACAACTTTTATGAGACTGATTCATTAAAATAACATATATAGCGATAGTCTGTCGACAGTCAAAAAAAACTTTGAATTTTCTCCAATCTGCTTTATTTAATTCTGGGCAAGAATAACTGTACTTTGTAGATGATGATTGATTTTCCTTATTTATTAATATATCATTTAATGGAGCAAAAATGAATTAGAAGAAAATCAGTTATTTCATCCAACTAAGACTAGGCAGGTATCAAAAGTTTTTTCACTCATCAATTAAGGCAATTTACAATAAATAGCCAAGTGAAATTTTGTCTGACACTAAAGATTAGCTTGCCAAGGTATCAAAAATGAACAGTGAAAAACTGGAAAAGAAAAAGCTGTGATCATAAAATCAATCTACTTATGGAACTATAGTTTTACTCTCGGAAAAACTTTTCTCATTCCATCTAATATCATCTTCAATCCATTATACATACGCCACAATATAAAAAAATAACCCTACTAATCCACTTAATAGCATATTTTAAAACACATTGTAAATATACACATATTTATAAAAATATTTTAAGTTATACAGTCATGATTATGTATATTATTATACATTATAAATAAAATATATGTCCTCCCCAACTTTCCAAGGAAAGCTATCCATTATCATGGCACAAACAAATAAATCAAAACATGTATACTCTGAATTTCTCATACTCTAGCAGTAAGTGGCCCTTTCAACACATAAGCATTTGACAGATTGCACTGTAATCTGGAAAAATAAAACAATGTAAGGATATAAGAGATAAATCTATGTAATTATTCCAACAGACAAAAACATGCAAATCAGGTTATTATTAAATTATACTAAATATATTTCTCTCCGGTTGTCACTACTTCTTAGACTCCCCAAATCATCAATCAAAATCCCAGTTGACTAGATTGTGTTGACTATCACTTCACTTCCAGTATATTTTGTAAAAATATGTTCTCTATTTCATTCAGGAGAAGATTGCAATTCAATCTGAAAAGAACCATGTTCTTAGGATTAAAGTCCTCACCTACATCTGTACATATGTATAATCTTAGGAAACAAAATGAGCCATGGAAAATTATGTAATTCCTTCCTATGGAATGAAATGAGGTAGTAAAGTGGCTGAGGCTAGACTGCACAGGGCTATGTACATCATGGGGGAGAGTTTGGCTTGTTTTCTGCTAATGTCTCTGAGATAAAAACTGATTTTGCTAAGTAGTGGCACTCAGGTAACAGAGGAAGGGTTAAGTGCAGGTGTGGCCCTCTCCCAATTCATTATCTAACATTTGCATCTTTCTCACAGCTCTTCCCAAGGCATATTTTAATATAAGCATTTTCAATGAGGCATGTTTTCTTTAAAGGAAATGAGATCTTGAATTTATTCTTTCTTCATTCACTTATCAAATATCTGAAAGCCTACTATACCTGGCACGGTTATAGGTTTTGAGTTCCTAGGAATATAAATAAATGCACAGCAATCTCTACTTTTATGGGGATTCTACTCTGTGGGTAAGAAATATAAGAATAGCGAATCATTACATGATATAGTATATTAGGTGATAAATATTACTGAGAACATTAAAATAGGATTAATAGGAAATACCATGGTGTTGTGATTTTAAATATGGAGGTAAGGGTAGGCTTGCCAGGAAGATGACTTCTGAGGAAAAAGCAGAAGGAGGTGAAAAGTGAGGCATAGGGACAGCTGGGGAGGAGCACTCAGGGTGGTGTGTGAACAGTGAGCAATGAGGCCAGAAAGGCATCAAGAGGCCATACCCTGTGGGACTTCACAAGTAATTACTCTTCCTTTATATGAAATGGAAGCCAATGGAAGGTTTTGAGTAGAGAAGTGACATTTTGCAGGATCTGGGACACTCAAATGGAGAAAATGTACAGAAGTGAGTGCTGCAACTGTAATGAAAAAATCTAACACAAAGCAAACAACCTAGTAGACAAAAAGTCAAAACAGTGTGAAAGGCCATAAAGAGGTTAGTTGCTAGCCAAAGGCACTGTAATTCTTCAAATATATTAGAAGTTTCTTGTCACAGGATGAAACCTGTCCATGTTATCTGCATTTCCAAAAACAGAAAATGAGTTGTAAAAGGTAGTCTTTCTACTTTTCTCTGTTGTATCAGGCATACAAGTAAAAAGAGAGCTATACCTTCTATTCAGAGCAATAAATAAAATTTCATTCTAACTGTAGACCAAATATCATGGCTTTTTCTTCTACGTTTTACCCTAAATGGTAATTGCCATCATTACAACTATTCATTTTTATCTTTCATAGCAGCAATTTACTCATATCCTGCTTCTTCTTGGTGTTTCTTACATTCATTCCCTCACAATAGCCTCCTTTAATCTGCAGTTTTGCTTTCTGTGGCTCAGTTACCCTCAATCAGTCACAGTCTGAAAATATTAAGATATTTTGAGAGACCAAGAGAGGAAACATTCATATAACTTTTATTACAGTATATTGCCATAATTGTTCTATTTTATTTTAGTTATTATTGTTAATCCTTTACTTTGCCTAATTTATAAACTAAACTTTATCATAGATTGGTATGTACAGGAGAAAACATAGTACAGGTATATACAGAGTTACATACTATCTGTGGTTTCAGGCATCCACTGAGGATCTTGAAACATGTCTCCTGAGGATGAAGGGGGCCTACTATATTCGTTAATCCAAGAAACCTTTATTTTGTACTTCCTTAACATCAAGTAGTATGCTAAGTGCTACAAAGACAATGATTAAATACAAAAAATTCAAAGGTCTGAAACAAAGACATTGGGAAACAGACTCTGATAGGCCACAAAAATATCACAATACAGCAGTCTTCCCTTACCTGCGGGAGATACATCTCAAGACTCCCGGTGGATGCCTGAAACCAAGGATAACACCAAATCTTACATTTACCATGTTTTCTCCTATACATACGTATGATAAAACTTAATTTATAAATTAGACACAGTAAGAGATTAACAATAACTAATATAAAAGAACAATTACAACAACATACTTTAATAAAAGTTACCATGCACTGCAGCCATAATTTTTACAGTTTGAAGTGAGATGGCAAAACTAGCATGAGCTTCTTTTCCTTCATTACAATTTCATGGATTGAAGATTAGTTTTCACCATAGATCTCAGCAATCTCAGCATATGATTTTTTTTTCCTTTCCTTATAAGTTGAGAACTTTCTCACCTTTTCATTTTTTAAAGTGGCACTTCAAGGCTTATTCTTGGCATATTAAAATTCCCAGCATCACTACTCTGTGCTTTGGTGCCATTATTAAGTAAAATAAGGCTTACCTGATTACAAACACTGCCATACCAAGACAGCAGATCTGATAAGGGGATGGCTACTAAGTGACTAATGGGTGGGAAGCACAGAGAGCATGGATGGCTAGACAAAGGGATGATTCAAAAGTGCGGGATAGTGTGGGGTTTTATCACGCTACTCAGAACAGTGTGCAATTTAAAACAGGAATCACTTATTTCTGGAATTTTCCATTTAATATTTTCCAACCACAAATGACCGGAGGTAACTGGAACTGCAAAAAACAAAACCATTGTTAAGGGCAGGCTACTGTAATGTATTTAAAGGGTATATAAAGAAAGATTAGTGGGACTGGCAACAAAGAACAGTATAATCTACTTGGCCTGTGGGGCCAAAGGAGGTTTTACAAAGTTAGTTTTATTAAAAAATTGTAGTTGGTAAAAGCACAAGTTATGGAGACACACTGGCTGACTACAAATTTGGCTGAGGCCTACATCCTAGCTGTGTGACCTTGGGCAAGTTACTCAAACTATTAGTGCCTTAAACCCCTTTAGTGGAAAAAAAACAAAAAGATAGTAAAAGTATTTACCTCATAGGCTAATTTTGAGGATTAAGGGATTTAATACATGGGAAAAGTGCCTGGAACATCTCTGAGACATTAAAAGCACTACTAAATCATAGCAACTTTAATAATTTATGCTAAACTTTGAATAATGGTTAATATTTTTCAAAAAGTGAACAGGGGGTATGGTGACTCACACCTGTAATCACAGCACTTTGGGGGACCAAGACAAAAGGATTGCTTGAACTGAAGAGTTTGAGACCAGCCTGGGCAACATAGTGCGACCTCATCTCTACTAAAAATAAAAAAAAAATTAAAAGACCTGGCACGGTGGCTCACACCTGTAATCTCAACAGTTTGGGAGGCCAAGGCAGGCGGATGACTTGATGTCAGTAGTTCAAGACCAGCTTGGCCAACATGGTGAAACCTCATCTCTACTAAAATACAAGAAAATTAGCCGGACATGATGGTGTGCACTTGTAATCCCAGCTACTGAGGAGGCTGAGACAAGAGAATCACTTGAACCCGGGAGGCAGAGGTTGCAGTGAGCCAAGATTGCACTACTGCACTCCAGTCTGGGCAATAGAGCGAGACTCCATTACAAAAAAAAAAAAAAAAATTAGCTGTCTGACATGGTTTGGCCATGTCCAAACCAAATCTCCCAGAATTTCCACATGTTGTGGGAGGGACCCCAGGGAAGGTAACTGAATCACGGGGGATGGTCTTTCCAGGGCTATTCTTGTGACAGTGAATAACTCTCACAAGACCTGATGGATTTATCAGGGGTTTCCACTTTCGCATCTTTCTCATTTTCTCTTTCCACTGCCATATAAGAAGCACCTTTTGCCTCCCACCATGATCCTGAGGCCTCCCCAGCCATGTGGAACTGTAGTCCAATTAAACCTTTTTTGTTCTCAGTTTCGGGTAGGCCTCTATGAACAGCATTAAAACCAACTAACACACTGTCTCAAAAAAAAAAAAAAAAAAAAAAAGCAAGCACGAACTTTAGATAGAGAAAACAATTTACAAAGATATGAAGTGTTCTGTGAACTGTTAAGTTTTACTAGAGGAAATATTTTACAGTCTTCTGGGAACAGGGGAAAGTGGGAGGAGAGAGGTGGTTAAGTATGCAAGAAACTAAATCATGAAAAATGAAGAGGAGGAGGATAAAGATCTAGGACACTAGGACATGGGTTCTATTTTTCACTTTACAGGATAACAATTAAAAGAAAAAAATTTGTACAGGAGGAAGTTTGCCTTTGACATTTCAAGTTTTAAAAAATGATTCTTAAGGGAAAGACAATTCCCCTACTGTACTACTGGTACTTTGTTAAGGAACTTTTGTGAAGAGATTTTTCTCACCAAACTGACCTCCATTTTATATAGACAGATGGAGTAACTTGAAGGCTATCCAGTTGGTACCAAGAACTATATAGAAAATACAGAAAATTCAAAAGAATCCACAACTGAAAATTACTCAAAATGACTCTAGGTACAATGCTAAGACTTCATGTTAGCACTAGATCCAAGAATGGAGTCTTATTACGTTACTTTATAATTCTTTTCTATGTACTTTGGGGTTTGTCTTTTAAATTTTCCTTTTTGTTTCCTTTAAATTTTAAAGGAAAAATTTTAAATTTAAAAATTTTAAATTCCTTTAAATTTAAATTTTCCTTTAAATTTCCTTTTAAATTTTCATAAAAAGGAAAATTTAAAAGAAGAAAAAAAATTAAAAGCCTTAAGGATTTTCCCTAGGAATACAGCTTACAAGGGATGTGAAGGACCTCTTCAAGGAGAACTACATACCAATTCTCAAGGAAATAAGAGAGGACGCAAACAAAAGGCAAAACACTCCATCCCCACGGATAGGAAAAATCAATATTGTGAAAATGGCCATTCTGCCCAAAGTAATTTATAGACTCAATGACATTCCCATCAAAATACCATTGACATTCTTCACAGAATTAGAGAAAACTACTTTAAATTTCATATGGAATCAAAGAACACCCCGTATAGCCAAGACAATCCTAAGCAAAAAGAGCAAAGCTGAAGGCATTATGCTATCTGACTTCAAACTATACTACAAGGCTACAGTAACCAAAACAGCAAGGTACTGGTATCAAAACAGACATATAGACCAATGGAGCAGAACAGAGACTTCAGAAGTAACCCCACAAATCTACAACCATCTGATCTTCAACAAACCTGACAAAAACAACCAACAGGTAAGGGATCTCCTTTTTTTTTTTTTTTTTTTTTTTTTTTTGAGACGGAGTCTCGCTCTGTCACCCAGGCTGGAGTGCAGTGGCGCGATCTCGGCTCACTGCAAGCTCCGCCTCCCGGGTTTACGCCATTCTCCTGCCTCAGCCTCCCAAGTAGCTGGGACTACAGGCGCCCGCCACCTCGCCCGGCTAGTTTTTTGTATTTTTAGTAGAGACGGGGTTTCACCATGTTAGCCAGGATAGTCTCGATCTCCTGACCTCGTGATCCACCTGCCTCGGCCTCCCAAAGTGCTGGGATTACAGGCTTGAGCCACCGTGCCCGGCCCAGGTAAGGGATCTCCTATTCAGTAAATGGTGCTGGCAAAACTGGCTAGCTATATGCATAAAACTGAAACTGGCCCCCTTCCTTACACCTGATACAAAAATTAACTCAAGATGGATTCAAGACTTAAATGTAAAACTCCAAACCATAAAAACCCTAGGAGAAAACTTAGGCAATACCATTCAGGACACAGGCATGGACAAAGACCTCATGACAAAAACGTCAAAAGCAATTGCAACAGAAGCCAAAATTGACAAATGGGATCTAATTAAACTAAAGAGCTTCTGCACAGCAAAAGAAACTATCATCAGAGTGAACAGGCAACCTACAGAATGGGAGAAAATTTTTGCCATCTACCCATCTAACAAAGGGCTAATATCCAGAGTTTACAAGGAATTTAAACAAATTTACAAGAAAAAAACAAACAACCCCATCAAAAAGTGGGTGAAGGATATGAACAGACACTTCTCAAAAGAAGACATTCAAGCAACGAACAATCATGTGAAAAAAAGCTCAACATCACTCACCATCAGAGAAATGCACATGCCAATAATATGGCAATTATTAAAAAGTCAGGAAACAATAGATGTTGGCAAGGCTGTGAAGAAATAGGAACACTTTTACAGCATTGGGGGGAATGTAAATTAGTTCAACCATTGTGGGAGACAGTATGGTGATTCCTCAAGAATCTGAAACCAGAAATACCATTTGACCCAGCAATCCCATTACTGGGTATTTACTCAAAGGAATATAAATCATTCTATTATAAAGACACATGCATACATACGTTTATTGCAGCACTATTTACAACAGCAAAGACATGGAACCAACCAAATGCCCATCAATTATAGACTGGATAAAGAAAAGGTGGTACATATACACCATGGAATACTGTGTTGCCATAAAAACGAACGAGATTATGTCCTTTCCAGGGACATGGATGAAGCTGGAAGCCATCATCCTCAGCAAACTAACACAGGAACAGAAAACCAAATACCACATGCTCTCATTTATAAGTGGGAGCTGAACAATGAGAACACATGGACACAGAGAAGGAAACAACACATACCAGGGCCTGTTGGTGGGTGGGGGATCAGGAGAGGGAACTTAGAGGATGGGTCAATAGGTGCAGCAAACCACCATGGAAAACATGTATCTGTGTAACAAACCTGCACATTCTGAACATGTAGACAGGTATTTTTTAGGAGAAATTAAAAAAAAAAAAAAAGCCTTAGACATTTTCTAAAGTACTTAGGTATTTGAAAGAAAAACATAAAGAGACATGACATAACAGAAAGATAATAGCAAATCTAGGTATGGTGTTTTTGAATCATATTAAAGGAGCTGTCTATAAAGACCTCACTACAAGTGTAATTAGAAGTCTATATTGATGCTGTATTTCTCTCAATTCTTTATTTTTCCATCAGAATTATTTTGTTAAAAAGCCAGTTTAAGAAATGTTTAGTAGTATATGTGTATTAATAAAATATATGTGTATTAATAAAATATATATCATAAATATGTAAAGTATATATATTTATAATATATAATGCTTCTAAGTATTATAGTACATATATGTGTATACTTATACTTACATATAAGTCTAAGTATTACATGTCTAAGTATTATAGTACATATACTTATACATGTATACTTATATGTATAAGTATATACATATAAATATTAAATTTGTTATATTTATTTACATTTTATTATATACATATAAATATTAGATTTATAAATATATAAATATAAATATTAAACATGTTTATAATGTTTATCATAAAATGCTTTCTAAATATTAAGATAACTTTATAGTAAATAATTTTCAGTAACTGAGAAAATCAATTTTGTTAAAATTGGACACATCTACTCATACTTATTTCTAGGTATCTCTACTTCTTTTAAATGAGTGGTCAAATTCAAAATGGTATCAGAATCAGCAAAGCTCAAGATGAAGTCACAAAAAGGAAAAGGTAACTCCACAATGTGCGGTAGCTCACGCCTGTAATCCCAGCCCTTTGGGAGGCCAAGGCGGGCAGATCACAAGGTCAAGACATAGAGACCATCCTGGCCAACATGGTGAAACCCCGTCTCTACTAAAAATACAAAAATTAGCTGGGCATGTTGGCAGGTGCCTGTAGTCCAAGCTCCTCGGGAAGCTGAGGCAAGAGAATCGCTTGAACCCAGGATGCAGAGGTTGCAGAGAGCAGAGATCACACAATTGCACTCCAGCCTGGGCAACAGAGCGAGACTTTGTCTCAAAAAAAAAAAAAAAAAAGTATTTCTGGAAACCAATAACCAATTGCAAAAATATTATTTGGGGAACTGGGCATAATTCTTTGAGTTAGAGGCCAAAAATTCTTTATCCTTTGACCAAGGATTGAAACTCATTTTGCCAGACCTCTGAAATCTCTATTCAAATTCAGGTATGGAACTGTGTGGACATGGAAAGCTGCAACCCAAAAATGAACACAAAGCCCTGGCCAGCCAAGCTGACCATTTCTAGAAATATCTGGCAAATATCAGATACAATTTCATCTTTAACACAGTTAAGTCCTATTAAAATATTTTTCAAGTCAGTCCTTTCTTTTCTATCTCTTCTAAAATGATCCTAGTTTAGATCCCTATTAGCTTGCTCCTCTGAGGTTTAAGATGTCCCTCTGGTACTGAAAGTAAGGGCTCAGATTTTCTTCTCAGTGTCTATTACTGGCTCCTCATTTTCTGATTCTCCTCAAATATCAGTGCTCTCAGTGGTATGACTTCATGCCACCGACAATAATCTCCATCTCAGGATTTCCCCCTACTTCCAAATGGTATATGCAACTTACTATAGAGGACTTCTCCCTTAATATCCCCAAAACACCTCAAACTCAAAAATACAAAGAGGAATTCTTACTTTTTTCTTTCAATCAATCACATTCTTTGTCCTATATTTCCTTGTTTTGGTGAATTTTACTGCAATCTAGTCAATCAAGCAAGCTTGCAATCTACACATGATTCTATTTCTTCTTCTTGATATGCTCACATCCAATCAACCAACAATTTATATAAATTAAACATCACCCTGATTGATTCTTCTTCAACCTCCTTGATATTTCTTAGATTCAGGTCTTCGTCTTCTCTAATCTAGACTATTTTAACATTTTCTAATTTACTTATATTGCTTTATTCTCATAACTCTTCATTCTGTCTTGCTCAAAGCTGTGAGGTTTTGTAAGTGCAAAGTGTATCATGTTCCTTTCTTCTTTTTCCCTTCCTTTTATTTTGCTTAAAAACCTTGAATGGTTCCCCAGAGTCCACAGCCACAGAACTCTAACAGAGGCACATAAACACTTAGGAAATGTAACAGAGTTTAGGAGTAAATGAAGTCACAGAAATTAATACCCCATATTCCTAGAGGATTGAAATTGCCTCATTGTAGGTTTACTTTAAAACAAACTTTATGAAGCAGAAGGCCAGATTCTAACGAATTTAAGACTTCAAAGGAAGTACACTTGCAGAAGGCAGATTAAGCTTATAAATCCACTCTTCTCTGACATTAAGAATACCTTGGAGGAATCTAGCACAGTAGTTGGCACATAACAAAAAATAAGCTTTAAAAAGTATGTTGAATGAATGAAGGTCTGCATAGTAAAAGAAGGAAGCCCAGCAGTCTTCATCCACTTAGCACACAATTATTGGCTCTCCCTTATTTTACAAACATTATTCCACAAGATTGATCACTCAATTTAAATTTCAATTATCACAGTTGGACTTAAAATTTTTTTTCACTCACTGTCTTAAGCTACAGACAAGCTATGGGATACTCTTCAACAATAGCCCTGACCCGTAGTTACTCAGCCTTTCTCCAAAAAGGTTCAGTAACAGAGCATCATTATTGCATAATCAATCTTGATCCATTATCAGAAGCTTCTTTCTTATATTGAGATGGAATCTCAACATACTATAGCTTAATTTCTTCTTGTTTATTTATTTATTTTGAGAGAGGGTCTCACTCTGTTGCCGAGAATGAAGTGCAGTGGGGCAATCTTGGCTCACTGCAGCCTCAACCTCCCAGGCTCAAGCAGTCCTCCCACCTCAGCCTCCTGAGTACCTGGGACCACAGGTGCACATACCCATGCCAGACTATTTTTTGTATTTTTTGGAGAGACAGGGTTTCACCATGTTGCCCAGACTGGTCTTGAACTGCTGGCTCAAGCAACCTGCCCACCTCAACTTCCCAAAGTGCTGGGATTACAGGTGTGAGCCACCAAGCCTGGCCAATTCCTTCTTAACACAGAGATCATTCATGATGTTACATCTCCCAAAATACAGGATCAAAAAGAAAAATGCCACTGGATTCAAACTGTGAAAAGGAACAATTTCAAGAACAACAAAGTAACAATATAAATGTTAACAATGGGTTTTTAGGAGCTTCATGGTGATCTGATAGATGGAAAACAAGAAAATCTGATGCTGCCTGCTCTCCAAGCTAAACAGAGAAACACAAACTCTAATAATCTGGGGCTAAGGGAGGGAGCACACAAAAAAGCTCCATGAAAATGTACAAGTACCATTGCAGATACTCTCTTTTATACCTCTCAGTGATGCATACAAGGTTCAGGCCATTATCCTGATTTTACATTCAAGAAAAAATTCTAGAAAAGCTAAATAATCTCTGAATAATCTCAGAGTTAAATAAGAGTTCTTAAGACCCTTTACTAGCAAGCGATAGAGCCAGGAGTAAGGCTACACACCATGGGAATGTCTGGTAAGGAGCCAGGTCTATCTGTATCTCAGTAAGTCTTTAATAACTCATCTTGACATTCTATAATATCTCACAGACTATATACTTCACTTCATCTTTTGTACTGAACTTGCAGAAGTTTAGTATATAAGATGTAAAGGGGGTACAAAAAACAAAGCTCTTGTGCATTTCTGTTTTGTGGGTTTGTTCTCTCTCATACACACACACATACACACACTCACATACTTGTTTTTCAAATTTTAACCTTTTAAAAATGTTGGGGAAAATATGGTCAGAAGCTTTTTTTGTAATGTTTTCATTTTAATACTGAGGAGAATTAGTTTCTAAAACATTTTTCTGTGGTAATGACTTTCCCATGTAAATTTACAAAGCAGAATGCAGCTTGCCATTAGCCTTTGATGGAAATGATGCATTTAAAATACCACACCTAAAAAATAGATTCTGTCCACAATGTTAAGTTACTTTAATGACGGTGCTGATGTCAGGAGGACAGTTGCAGACAGTCTCTCCTCATAATCAAATTAGTTGAGTCTGAACACATGTGGATGCTAATGCACGCCACCCGGGGGAAAGAAAAAAAAAAAAAAGACCTAAATGATTCAGACTGTAGGCCTTAGTAATCATGAACATAGTTATTGGACTGAAAAATGAAACAACTCTTGAGAGTGCTGAGTGAGAGATAAAGCCCAGGGGCAGGACTGGCACAATGACACCCAGTTTATAATGTACTCATCCTTGTCTACTGGTGAAAAATTGCCGGCCTATTGATTCCGACAAAAACCACTGCCAAATGATTCATGTTTCTCTTATTACTAATTTTCTGTTTAGATGTTATCAATCCACAGCATTTCATATTTATCTTTAATAGTACTACAAATTTGAATTCATGAAATGAGATCCACAGGATTCTCCTCCTGAAGTTCTTCCTGCTCCCATATCATTACATACGCCTAAATCAATGGCTGTACATCACAGTACATTATGTGAAAAGAACTCAGTCTACAAACCAGTGTGGGGTACATGACCTCAATTATAATTAAACAATAAAGAAGAATGCAAATCAAAACAGGGAAACTAGCCTTTTTTCCTTTATACTAAACTTCAGTATTCTTAAATGTGTTTCAGCAGCATAAATTAATTATACAATTAAAAAGAAAACTACTGACCCATGTAAACTAAAAATCTTAGTAGCTTTCTCATACATAATTTTAGGATTAAGGCTTTCTTATTTTGTTTCATATTAATATTTTAAATTATAAACTTCCTTCTACTACATTTTATTTGTGTAAAAAAAAAATTCTCGAAAAAGGAGATGTATCTCACTTCAAATTATACAATGTTTTAAACTGGTGTGTATTTTCTTCTGAAAACATACAACTTTTTGATGGAGATATGTCAAAACAGAAATTAATTCTGTATCCTAATTTATATCTTTTCTAAGTCACAAATTACATACTATGTTGAAGTTGTTCTACCTGTATTTATCATTGTGGATAAATTTATTTTCATAAAATATCATATTTGTTCATCAAAATGAAAATAGCATATAATTTTACTGTAAAATTTAAATACAACAATCCAAAAATTATAGTTTCACGACACAATAATACTAGCTATCATTTATTGACCACCTACAAAATCATTCTTTTCCTTCAATAATTCTGCTTCTGTTGTATTTATTCTGTTGATAAATGGTACAAACATCCAAGTTACCAAAACCAGAAAACTCAGAATCAAGATGTACACCATTTTCCTGCCTACATCCTACTGTCTCCCTCCCACAATTATTGATAGTCATCAAATATACAAAAAGTACAAAACATTATTTCCTCTTTAATATTTCTGGGATAAAGTCATTTCCTATGGTCATCCCTCTAAACTAGGCTTCCACCTCCTCTTGCCTAGACATATTGGCAGACATAACTCAGCTCTTTCTAAAACGCAGATGATGACATCTTGTCACCAACTCCATTATAACCTTTGTTAAATGGTTTTGAATTGCTGTTAGAATGAAGTACAAACTTTGGATTGCAAAGTCTGACAAGATGACTCCCTGACTCACTGGCTTCATCTCCAGCAATTTTAGTCCCTCTTTTCTTTCTACCCTATTCTCTAGCTCTATTTTCAGTCTCCTATTCTGTAGCTAAACCATACATTCTCTCCTCCTGCTTACACACTTGACCCACTCTCTGCACACTCTCATTGCTTTCCACCAAGAAATCTTCTCTCACAACTAGAATGTCAAATCCCCTGCCAAGAGAACCTTTTTATAATACCCCAGCAAGAAATACCACAAGAGATCAAATGTCTAACAGTTTAAGTTACCAAAGAAAGACAAAATGATGAAATCAACTGCCAAAATTAGGACAACTTTGAATATGGTATTTTGATTAAGAAATCGGTTTTAGGTTTCTTTGACAAAAAAAAGAAAAAAAAAAACTATTTAAAGTTAAAACTTAGACTACCCTAAGGGCTGAAATGTTCTCTAAGGTTATCTAGTACATCTTCTCAGTGAAGAAAAATGTTGTCAAATACTTAAGTGAAAAGTACATGTTGAACAATTAGAAACTATTGATATTAGTAATTTTATATCTTAGGTTTTATTTACCCAAAACTTATCATTTGACAAAACCAAGGAGGAAAAATGGGATTAAGAAGAAATCAAGCCAGACACGGTGGCTCACACCTATAATCCCAGCACTTTGGCAGGCTGAGGCAGGCGGAACACTTGAGGTCAGGAATTCAAGACCAGCCTGGCCAACATGGTGAAATCCCGTCTCTACTAAAAATACAAAAATCAGGCAGGTGTGGTGGCACAGTACTGAGGAGGCGGAAGCAAGAGAATCACATGAACCCAGGAGACAGAGGCAGCAGTGAGCTGAGACTGCGCCACTCCACTTTAGACTGAGCGAGAGAACGAGACTGTCTCGAAAATAAATTTTGAAAATTTTTTTAAAAAAGAAGAAATCAAACTATCTCACCTAACATTTTAACTATCCTGACAAATCAAATCAGGCAAAAGTCAAAGCAATATGCAGACAAAACATAGTCAATGGGTGTGGTATCACCATATATATTGTTTTTCATCCACAGTTCCTGTCTCCCAACTTTCATAATCCTTGTTACAATGCTGGGGCACTTTAGGCCTCAGGAAACCTCTCTGACCTCCTGTCCGTCCTTTACCTGTCCAAGCAGGACTCTAATTTGATTGTGAATCAAAACACTCATTACAGATAGAGTCCTCCCCCATACCCTAAAGGAAGGAATGCTACACAGAGGAGCCAAGAAAAGTCTGAACGGACAGGCCTTTCTGGGTTTAGATCATATGCTTTGTCCAGTCACATTTCTACACGGTTTTCAATCATGCCTATATAATGAAGCCTCCCTCAAAACCCAAAAAGAGTCCAGAGAGTATCCTTCTGGATAGCTGAACATGTAGAGGTTCTTGGAGGGTGGCCCACCCAGGGAAGGCATGTAAGTCCCTATACCTCACCCTATATGCATCTCTTCATCTGCATCCTTTCTATTATCCTTTATAATAAACTGGTAAACATAAGTAAGTGTTTCCTTGCATTCTGTGAGCTGATTCAGTGAATTAATCAAATCCAAAGAGGGAATCATGGGAACCCCAGCTTGAAGTCAGTCGGTCAGAAGTTTCAGAGGCCCGGACTTCCAACAAGTGTTGGAGGGGGATGAGGGGCAGTCTTGGGAAATGAGCCCTCAACGTGTGGGATCCGACATTATCTCTAGATAGATAATGTCAGAATTGAATTAGAGGACACTCATTTGCTGTCCACTGTTTATTGATGGGGGGAAAAAAACACATATTTGGTCACAGAAGTCTTCTGTGCTGATTGTTGTTGTATGAGAGCAGAGGAAAAACATAGTTTGAGACTTTTTCCTTAAACAATGCATTAATTTTTATGCTTTATCTGACTGAAGAGGATAAAATGAACAAATGTCTTATCATACAGGAGGTACAAGTAGCTATGCCTAAGAGCAGGAAATGAGTAGCTCATTGTGCCATCAGAGGGACAAAAAAGAAGGAATCAAGCATCTGCCAGGAATCTAGGAATTCAGGTAATTCAAAGGTGTTACATTCTCACTTGTAAAGAGAACTACCAAAGCTGGCTTAATTGTCCAGTTGGCATTCAACAGCACACTTTTTCAGCTAGGACGGTGGTTGAGACGAATTACTTCCCATCCTACCAATTGCCCTGGTTCCACTGCTTTCTGGCTATGGAGACAGACAAGTTTCTTTATAATTTGTAAACTGTAAAAAACATTTAGCATGATGCTTAGGACATAGCACTCTAAATACTATTCTTATTATCTTTACTCTCTTGTTCGAAAAATCCATTTTGGTGTCAACTCATAGGTATAAGAAAATAGATTAGGGAAAGGGTACAGATGCTATGAAGATCTTAATAGAGAGAGACAAATTAAGGAAGGGTGCTATTTTTACTTTATCTGATTATTTCAGCACAAGTGGGAGTTGGAAATTGAATTATCTAGATATACATTCTCTCCCTCATTTTATATCTGCTGTGAGCCAAGTTATATTTTCTATTATAATTTCCAAACTCTTCCATAAGCAGAGTTCCTTTATGATAATTTCCATACCAAGCAGCATTTATTCTCATTCAAAAACCCCCAAGAATGTGGCTCCCTTTTAAAACAAGAAAAGGTCACCAGAGGGTACTCCTATTCTGTAAGGGCAGAGGGGGGCCCCAGGACAATCTCTAAGCAATCATTTCCAAAAGAACAGTAATCCTCTGAGAATTGCAGCACTTTGTATTCTCTGGTCTCCCTTGCCTAGCTTCCCCAGTGTGGTGACTTCCTTAGTTACCATGAATGAAGGTCATGATCTCATAAAGAAAGCATCTCAAGCATGTTTATTGCATTCTTATGCAAAAAACTAATATGCACAAGTCAATCACAGTAATGTTGGAGGTCTTGTTACTTCAAATGTTGCCATCAATAACTGCTTCTCTAATGTCTCTATCACTTTCTTTAGGTTTCCCAGTTATTGGCTACGTTTCTCTCCAACCCAATCTCCATGCTTTTAACATCCACACTGAAAACAATTCTAATACATTAGCGTTTCTCAGTCTTGACCAATGACCCAGTTGCCACACAGCTTTACTGCAGGCTTTCAGCATCTGTGACATTCCCACCTACAGTTTCACCAACTCTCTTTAAGGGCACTGCCTACACAACCTCTGGCTTTTCATTTCTCACATCGCTCATTCCCAGCAAACCTGCCCATTATGACACTTTGCCTATTCTTTCAGCAGATTAGGTTAGTCCTAGTTCTGCTTGCCTCCACCTCCTGCTTAAACTACTTGGTTAACTATTTCAGCTAAAGCGAGCTATAATACTCCAAAATATATTTCATCCCTGCTCTTGTCAATTCTCAGATTTTGGTTATTCCTACCACCTTCAGGGCAAAAAGACAAAGAGAGATATATCTCCTTATTTTGATTAGACCACATTACAAAAACCAATATGCATACTGCTAAGTCATTGTAAAGGGTGGGTCAGGTCAAGAACCTGGTAGCAGAAAAAGATTAAATTGCTAATGGTTCCAGTGAACTAGAGTTTTATAAAACTAGTGTTGAAAAAAATGATTCATGACATTGTTAAAGAACAGGAAGGCAAACTTTATTCAGGACCATCATAATAGGTGTTGGGACCACTACAATGGGGTTTTGCAGTGAGTAAGAAAAATTAGGCTCAACTTCAAATGCTACAAGAAAAGGTAGAAATTTGTGGCCAAATAGCAGGATGTAAGACAGTGGAAGAAAAATTACTAGTTAGGATTCTTGCTGAATGAAGGTCAGGGTGATGAGATATCATCTGGGAAATGGTGGAGGGTGAGGATCCTGATTAGACATAGAGTTGTCAAATATTGAGGATGGCCAAAGTGACTTAGCAGAATTCTTGCTAAATTTGGCAATGCAGATTAGAACACAGAAGCCCAAAAGTCAAGACCTGGTTGAGAAGAGGATGCACAAGAGCCTGGCCAGGATTTGATCAAGGAGAAAATCTTTGTCACTAGCTCTTACTTAAAAGTTTACTATATGTCTGTATTTTTTTATACCTCTGTGAGTGGAACTATAGTTTACCATTTTTTTAAAATTTTACTTGTATCAGCTTTATCTTTTATATTTAAATAGTTACAAATTAGTCTTAACATCACAGTATAAGTTTTAAATTACTCAGACCAGGCACTGAAATTGCTTTAATGTTTCTTTATGTATATTTAATGTATCCAAAACACTAAAGATACCACACAGCCAATAAATAGTGGTATAATTTTGTGAACTGATTAGATTACAAATTTATATTTCAAAAATTTTTAAATTTAGTTCTCTATTGTCTGAGCCTGTTAGATTATTCCTAGTTTTGCTAGTCTCTACCTCCTGCTTAATTTATTTATTTAAAAATGAATTTAGTAAGATGATTGACATATCTACTGTATTAAAAACTTAATGCATGGTGATTTGAATAATAAATTTTTATAGACTAACAGCACTAACCATATCTAAAATTTATAAAACCCAAGTAGTCTATAAAGTTTCTTCAATAATCTAAATTACTACTTCTAAAACTTTTACTTACAAAATTAAGATACCATTTAATAATGGCTATAATTAGGATACTATTTTAAGTAGCCAAATATTTTATTCAAGTGGGTTTGAAAAAGAAAGAAATTCATTATCTCACACAGCAGTAAATCCAGAAATATAGTAGGGAGTCAAGAACCGAATGATTCCATCAAGTACCCAAGATTTTTATATTTTTTTCTGCCATTTTAAGGCATTTGTTTTGCCCTCAAGCTGAATCTCCTTGTGACAAAAGATGATCCCTGTATCAATTTGAAGCATATATTCCAGATAGGACAAATATCAAAAGCCAACATGTGCTTTCTCATCCAATGTTCACTTGCTAAGTGGAACTAAATCTTTTCTACCCACTTCCCCTTAGTCCTCCCATTTCACCTGACATGTGATATATGACTATAACTGGGACAAGGAACAACCATTTCCAAGGGGCATAGAAACACTAAGATTTTTAGCTGAACCTAATCTAAAATTCCCTTGAATTAGGAGTCGGATTGATTTCCCCTGAGTTATGTGGGAAAGAGTGTACATTTGAATAACACCAGGGAAAAGAAGAATAAGGAATAGATTTCAATAATGTATGCCACAGTACAAGGAAGGTGACATAGCTCTCAAAAGTGAAAACATGCTTCTTGCAAATGGATATGCAAGAAATGGAAAGAAGAGTTAACTTCAGGTACAAATCACACCTGGTTTAATCCAATGTCATTAAGTGTCATTAAAAGGGAACTTGGAGCCAGGTACAGTGCTCACACCTGTAATCCTAGCACATTGGCAGGTCAAAGCCAGAGTATTGTTTAAGCCCAGGAGTTCTAGACCAGCCTGGGCAACACAGTGAGAACCTGTCTCTACAAGAAATTGTAAAAGTTTAAAAATTAGCCATGCATGGTGGCATGCACCTATAGTTCCAGCTACTTGGGAGGCTGAAGTCGGAGGATCACTTGAGTCCAGGAGTTTGAGGCTGCAGTGAGCTATGATTGCACCAGTGCACTCCAGGCTGGGTGACAAAGTGAGACCCTTTCTCTAAAATAAATAAATAAATAAATAAACAAATAAACAAACAGGAACCTGGACATTCAACAGGACAGGGAAGCAAATAAGTGTCAGTGGTGCTTGATGCTTACCATTACAGAAAACACAAAGTGAAGTCAAAAGCCAGAAAGAGACTGAAATACCATTATTTCTTATTGTGATCTTGACGGTATTGTCAATTTTCAAGTACAAAACTATTACCTTAGACCCATCCCTGGAACTTCAAGGTGGTTTAGACCTACTAAACTGATTTATAAATGTGAAGCTCTATATATTAACTATTTTAAATTAACACGTTTAAAGAGGCTGCTCTTGTCATATATTTCAAAAATAAAGTTGAATCATTAGTTTCAAATAAATCAAACATCAATAAGAAACTAATTTTAAAATAGTGTATCTCACAGAATGGTCAAGCCAAGCAAAAAGAAGGGAATATAGGGAACTAAATTATGTCATATATGTTTTAATTATAGGTCCCCTTCATAAGATAGTAATTTGTTATACTTGTATATATTCCAAATTTATTTTCCAAACTTCTTAGCAAACATTTACATTTTTTATCAACAATGGTCAGTAAGTAATGCACACCATATAACCAAATATATAATCTTAAATAAGTCAATGACGCATAGAAAAACTCTCAAGTTTCCATATGTTCAGGAAAAAAATATTTTTTTCAATATTATTCATAAAAATTGTTAATACTGGCACCGTTACTTATTACCAAGTAGGAGATAACTATTTAACATATCTGTTCTTTAGATATGAAAAATAAATATAAGACAAGATGCACAGTCAAATCATAACTCCTCCCAATATAGTTAATGCTGTGAAAAAGATAAACTATTTTTTTAATCTGCATGTTCTGAAATTAAATATAAATATGAAATCGAGAGCACAACCTACTCCTTGTGATTCCAATTACATGCTGATCAGGTCTGGAGAAATGGAAAAAGAAATAAAAACAAGATGGCTGTTTTGCAAGATAATCCAGCTAAAATTATTCAGCTAAAACTAATAATCTAGCTAAAACTCCTTTATGTAATTACTAATGGTTATTCATGAACATGGAAACATAAAGGAGGAACATCTCTATAATTGTAAAATCCACAAGTTGTTCTCTTAAACCATATTCATGGCTTCATGCCTTCTTGCCTTCCCCACCTGCTCTGACTGAAACTGTCCCTTTTCAATGCCTGCCCAACTCATCCTCATCCTCTGTGACTTGGTGTAAGAATCACCTCCACACATTCTTTCCATACACTGCTTCCCTTCACCCTGTGAATACCCCCCTTCCCCACCCCTCCTTCCTCAACATCCTCTGCACTGTACCTCAGAATTATATAGAAATACCAAGTTCTATTTAAGTTAAAAAGAGGAGATCTCTGTCACCAGCTAATCACACAACTACAAAAAGAACAAGTGTTATTTGATAAATATTTATTAAATTCAACTGTATCATATCAGAATCTCTTCATTTACAGATTCACAGTTTAAACACAGTTATATTTCCCAAAATGAGAAGGGGGAAAAGATTTCAAATGTATATAAGTGAACAGAAAATCATTGAATAAAGATGAAATCTCATTGAATAAGCATATCTCAAAGAAAGATTCATTATATTGTAGGATACAGTAAACTCCTCTTCAAAAAACCAATATGTCAGCATGTTGAGCTTCCCTGTTCTTTGTTCTCCATTTTAAAATTTAACTTCCTCGTTCTTTACATGTCCTTGTCCCTAGTTTCAGTAAACAATCCCCTCCTATCCTCTATCACTTGCTCTGTCCTTAGTCGCCTGCTCTGTCCTTAGTCACCTGCTCTGTCCTTAGTCACTTGCTCTATCCTTAGTCATCCTTGGTCACCTGCTTTGTCCTCAGTCATCCTTAGTCACCTGCTCTGTCCTTAGTCACCTGCTCTATAACCATACTTCCCACAAAACTACTCACCCTTCCACTCCAGCTCATACCCCTGCTCTCTTTAAAATAGTCAGAATTATCTTAGACTGTGCGGTCCAACCCTAGCCAATAGGGGAAAGTCACAGCAGTAGGGATTAGCTGCATTAATAGTAAGATCCCTTTCTCCTCCCTTGTCTGGTGTGCTCTCGCCATTACTCCATCCGCGAGACACACCCTTCTATAGAAGTAAATTGCCTTGCTGAGAAAACTTTTGCCTGAGTGCTATATTCACTTGGCAGCACTGAGCATTTACTTCCAACAACATGAAGTCTAAAATGTTGTTTTCTAAAACCTTATCTGTGCTACTTAGGAAATTTTATTCTTCCAAATTGATCATGAATGTAATCAACTAAACCTATGATAACTCAGACTTTACAAATATAGTAGTTCTTCCTCTAAAATGATTAAAGACATTAGCAATATGAGACATCTTACTGATTTAATGTTAAGAAGTTTAAAGGTTTTTCTCCTATATATCCAGTAATGGTGATGCATTAAAACAGAAAAAAATAATTCATAAAAATTTAAAGCAATAGCCATTGTTATTCTAAAATGATGCTATTTTATAAATCCAAAATACCAACAGACTTTTGCCATTTCAGATTGCATTTATATAATTTCAAATAAAATTTGTGTACTCAAATGTGACTCCTTAAAAATTCTCTCAAACTGTATTCTGAGAGACTATAATCCATAAACACCCTCTAATTATATTTACTTAACATATTCAGCATAGAAATAAATTGCTTTTAAATTAATTCAATTATGCAATTGCTCTTTCTAATTAGTCAAACTTTCTCTGAATTTATTTGCACTACTAGTAAAGTTCAATATTTATGTTATTGGACATCTTTATGACTATAACAACACACATCACCAAGGAGTAAAAGGAGAGTTTGATCATCAACCAAAGTCCTTTATTACTACACAGCTCCTCAAAGTAGACAAAAATAAAATAAATTACAGAGCATAACACATACTTTGACCTTTAAAGACACTTCACAAAATACTCTGTTTCTTAAACAAAACTCTCATTAGTACTTATAACCCTATGTTTTAACTCATGAGGTTGAAATCTGGGTAAATTAACCTACTTGCTATTAAAATTTTACCTAAAACTTGGTATCTCTTGATGGTTATAAATGGCTATGAAAAAATTGAGAAGCTAAAATCACATTTATTCTCTTATTTCAATGTTTTACCCCAAATTTGCATGTTTGCTACCATACTACAAATGTTCTGTTTGATTTTTGCTAAAATTATATTTAAAATTGATATTATCTCATTTAAATATAAATCAAATGAGAACAATAGTTATTATCTCATGAAATATTATATGGCTATAAACAGGCAAATCATTAATGATTCAGTCAGTAGATTATATATGCTGTTAAATGATTGTCTTTATTTCTGTAAGAGAGGAGAGTGAAGACTGAGCCCACAGTCTTCAAGCTACAGCCTTTGTAGCTCTGGCAAAGTTTAAGATCCTTGATGTTCCTGGAGGACTGGTGGATGAAGTTTCAAGAAATGCATCAATTGTAACACCTAATATTAAGAAAAAGCTGTACCATACCAGGAAAACACTACATTTGTATAAAATTCTCACTTCACAATACCTTCTAAACTTATCAGTAGTATCTAACTTCTAAATAGTGAATTTACCCTCTTACAGTAGTTAACTGCACATGTGCTTGTGTTCTACTTAAGAAGAGTAGAAAAGGCTTCCATGAGTATGCCATCATTGGAGACAACAACCAAGAATGTAGGTAGAAGATCTTGCCAACTATTTTTCTCTTCCTTCAGAGATATAAATAGAAGTCTAAAAACACTTCTAGAATTTGGAAAAAAGGAAAAAAAAAAAGGATTTCTAGGATTTCTAGCAATACTTATGTGGGAAACATTTTTAATTAGTTGTTAAAATTGGGCTCAAAAATATCAATTAACTGAAGCTATTTTTCCCTACAGAAAAACTATAGCACTAATAGAGAAACATCGAAGTATATATATGTATCATAAGTATGCACACACAGAAAGAGAGAAAGAAATGGAGACAGAGAGGGAGAGACAGACAGAGAGAGAACAACAGAGACAAAGGGAGAGACAGAGAGAAAGTAGTCCCCCAAAACATGGAAGTTTCTAAGGTCTACTCTGAACTTCTTCATCAGGAGGCATGTGATACATCTGATGTATAGGTATATTTATATAATGTTAATAGCGAAAAAAAAAAAAAACATGAAATAAAGGCAGGTATTGAAATCTAGATGCACTCTCTTAGTTGCATCCTAGAAAATACATACAAGGTTATTCAAAACTTCCTTTAAAAAGCCATATTGGCCGGGCGCGGTGGCTCAAGCCTGTAATCCCAGCACTTTGGGAGGCCGAGACGGGCGGATCACGAGGTCGGGAGATCGAGACCATCCTGGCTAACACGGTGAAACCCCGTCTCTACTAAAAAGTACAAAAAACTAGCCGGGCGAGGTGGCGGGCGCCTGTAGTCCCAGCTCCTCGGGAGGCTGAGGCAGGAGAATGGCGTGAACCCGGGAGGCGGAGCTTGCAGTGAGCTGAGATCCGGCCACTGCACTCCAGCCTGGGCGACAGAGTGAGACTCCGTCTCAAAAAAAAAAAAAAGCCATATTAATCTTTACAACTTAGCACAAAATACACTGAAAATCACAATTTCTATAAAAGTTAAGCTACTTATTCATATTACGTGTGCAAATCAGGGCAGCCTTTTCAAAACTATTCTTAAGTATACAATATTGAAAGACAAAACTAAATTCAAATTCACCATAACTATACCATTTCAGTGTAAACAGAAAATTGACACTTATTGTCCCACACAATATTTGAGTCAATTTACTGTCCTCTGATGACAATTAATCATGCATGGTAAGCATCATTAGAGTGGCTGAAAACATTTCTTAAGCATAAAACAAACAAAAAACTAGCAAATAACAGGGCCTGAAAACAGTATAAGCATTGTTTTCTAAGTCTTACTCTGGAACAATGACTTTTAGCCATTGTCTTTAAAAATAAAGGACTGATTTCAATTTCATATCCCCAGTGTTTGAAAGTGAAGTGATTTCTCTGTTCAAAGTTTATACCATTTTTTCCTCTTCTAATCTGAGTATATTTTATACTCTTATAGAAAAAAGTTTAAGTTTCCTGATCTCTAAATGCATTAAGGCAAACACTATTAGATCCACCAGCCTCTAATATGTTTAAGGACCACGGCTCATAGCAGTTATGCAGTTAGCTTCTGTAACTATCTTTGAATTCATTATCATATTGAAATAAAATTACTTTTTTTTTTATCCTTTAGCGGTTTTAGAAAACAAATTGCAATATCGCGGATTGAATCACAAATACACCACTTTGCTAAGTAAAATTTAAATCACCTACCATTCATCAATGGAGATAAGAATTTTAAGAATTTCTGATTTAAAATGAAAGGTAAAATTTGACATTTTTATTAAAATTACCCTAATATATCCTTGAACAGTTCAAGGATACCCATAGTGTAAGTTTGAGTATAAATTCAACCCAACTACTGTATCCCATATACTCATGCTTTTTACAGATTCACTATTAATGATAATATAAAGTCTAAAAATAAAAGCTATGACTAGGTATTTTAGCAAAAGACTATCCTTTAAACAATTCATCTATACTTATTCTGTTTTCTCTAATAAATTGATCTGTTCACCCGAAAAAGAGTTAAGTTAAACATCCATGACTGCAGCACAATACAATGAAACATAAAAATAGGTAGTATATTTTACTAATTGACATGACACACTAAAAAGTAAATATTTCACAATTATCATAATGAATCAACAATGAAAAGGTTCATAAATTATAGACAGAAATATAGACAATAAATGATATGTTGGTAAAATGTTTAAGAAGTAAAATAACATGCACAGAAATCACAGAGCTGAGAAGTTTGGTGCTGATGGGAATAGAGGCCTGATGATGCATGATATGCATACAACAAACATTGGCTGGATTTATTAATGAATAGCTCCAAAGTCTATCCTCCAAATTCTTAAGAAAATTATTGTGGCCATTGAGAAAAGAAAGTCTGTCTGTATATCACAAATACATTTCAGCCTCTCAAGTATTATTTCTGAGAAGAGAGCCAAGTTCTGTGAATATACTTGGTAATTTCTCATAAAGGTAAAATTAAGCTGCAATTTAATAATAACTGGTCTTGTGTATAAACTGAAATAAAAATAAATGAATTTGTTAATTGTTCTTTTCTGTTTGAGAAAATGACTCAGCCTTAATCATAACAAAATCTCCCCTATATCCTCAAAAATTAAAATTTATGATTAAATTAAAGCTATGATTAAAATGTAAAAGTGGTAATTTTTATAAATTAGATCCAGATATGTCATTATTACATGAGTATTCAACATAGAAGGATTCCTATTTTATCCCCACAAACTCAACTGAGTCAGCTGAGTCAGAAATCCTGTGACCTTTATGTCAAAAAGCCTATTAACATTATTTCATCTCTTTAACTCTCACAATAATCTTGTAATTATGTAAAGGAAAGTTTCTTTACTTTGCAAGTGGAAAAACTGAAATCATAGGGAAAACATTTGGCTGAGTGTGATTCACAAAGTAAGTCTCAGACAGCAGGCTAATATTCACAATCTCAAACTCTTAAATACAGAGGAAATATAAAACACATGAGTTTGTTTGTTTGTTTGTTTGTTTGTTTTCAACCATTTAACCCCTAAGCCCACAATAGTAAACCTACAACCCACTTCTCTGAAGAAAAAAAAAAAAGAGAGAGATGAAACATAACTTTAATACATAAAGAAGAGTCTGAGAAGGCTTTGAGTTTCTGGCTGGTTTGGAATTAGGAAGCAGTAAAGGGCAAATGTGTGAAATACTGAGACCATCTCACCTTCTACTTCTTCACATGAAACAGCAAGATCTGTTTATCAGGATCACTTTTGACAAGCACAAAGAAGTCATGCTGGATATGTTTTCTACTTTAATTCCATGACTCAAATCTATGCTGGTTGAGAATATCTAATTGAATTATTCAATTTAGGTAGAAAACCATCTGCTCAAACCCCTAAGTCTTCAATTCTTGCTGCTATGAAAACAAAGTAAGGCCAAAGTCAAGGAATTGAAGTTGCAGCAAATCTCGTCCAAGGAGACAAATAGCAACAAAGTGTGGGCATTTGCAAAGTCTGATCAGCACAAACAGCATCGGGCCCCCAGCTATTCCACTGCAACACTGATAAGGAAAGTTCAGACTTTGCTCCTGGAGTCCTTTTTGTAATTTCCTCAGTCATATCCAACTGCACTCTATGTTTAGTTTATTTTTTTGCCAAACAGACTGATCTTAGCCACCTAAAAATTCTCATTGCAAAAGAAACCTCTTGTTGAAACCCCAAGTACAACCGACAGCCCCTTTCCAATTATCCCCTGCAACTTCCCCAGTCTCTTTCATGCCTAGCTACTGAGCTCAGTCTAGTTTGGCTGCCGGCCAGGTTCCTCTCTTTTTTTTCCTTGTCAGTCGTAAAAACTTGGAAAACACTCCTGGACAGCTCAAGGAGACCTTTAATTATGCAGTGGGGCAGTACCTTAGCCTGTCTGCTGTTTCCAGCAAAGCTTTTAGTCACCAGCGACTGCACTCTCCCAATTCATGGGTTTTCCAACAAGGCTACTTGTTCATATGAGGGGAAAAGGGAAAGGCTGACAGAGAGAGGGAGTAATTTGCAAATCTGAAGAATTTCCAATTCCTCTCAAAGTTTTCTACTTCCTCACATTCACTCTGTCTAATAATCTCCCTTACTTTAAGCACCTAATCACCCATTTTGTAATACAGACACAAAATCATCAGTATTGTGGTCTCCTGCTAGTCCTAGAATTGAGTCATGACTTGAACATTCTCCGTAACTTTTTATTCTCAAATGTTGGTGTAACATATTTTAAAAGCAGGCACAAAATGAATTTATTAAATCCTTCCAAATTGCATTATATTTTGTCAAACTTGCAGATTGAAACAGTGCATGTAAAATGTCTGATTGCAAATGAGAGTAAAGCGAGCTCAGCTGGGAAACAATACTAGGACCCAGGGAGGGGAACCTTGACTGCCAGTCCTCATTTACTTGGAGTTTGCCCAACGTACCAAGTGGACCCGCCAAGCCCAACACCAGCTAAGTCTTCCTTACTCTACCTTGGCACGCTAGTTCCAGCTGCAGCGTCCAGCTTCCTGTTCAAGTCCCATTCAACATCGTAAACACATTCCAAGAAAACCAGCCTGCCCAGAGTTCCCTCCCGCACACAGGGAAGTCAGCGCGGCAGCCGCAGGAGCTGCAGAATAGAAAGAACTGACTGCTCCGGATTCTGATCCGTGTAGTGAGTAAGGCCACGAGAAGCTGGACCCGCCAAGTGAATTTAGCAGTCGGAGCGAGAACCCAAGGGTTCATCACCCCCGCCAAGCCTTGCGCCCTCCAGAAGCAGCTACTTGACCCGCGCGGCAACAGGGTAACCATGTGGACGCCGCCCCTTCCTTTTGGGCCCTCCCAGCTCTGGGCTTTAAAGTATCCGCGGCCCGGCCTTAGAGCTTCGCGCCTCCCCGCCCCCATGCCCACATTCTCTCCCTGCACCAACAAAAGGGAGGCTGCCCTGGAAGTTCGCTCTTGGGTCGCCTGGCTGTGACCCGACGATGACTTGCCTGCTCAGCCCAGTCTGATCCACGCACCCTCAGCCGGACTGATCCACGGTTGCCCCACCGCCTCCCTGCAGCTCCTGCCCACCGGCCCCCCGCCACTGGACCAAAGTTACCACAAAAGGCTAATGAGGCTTCTCGAGCCCGGAGACCGCTGCGTCCCCGACCTAGCTGGACTCCCCGCGTCATTCCTCAAGCGCTGCCATAGCAGGCGTCAACAGGTCTTAGCCTCCTTTCGTGCTGGACGACTCCCTGAGCCGTTAGCTGTCCTAATTTTTCACAACCTGCCCGGCAGCGGCTACCCGCAGCTCCGCGCCCTCCTTCCCAGGCACTGGTGGCTGGAGCTGTCCACCCCCGCTGCCCCTCGCGGTATCAGTTTCTAAGCGATTCCACGCTACCTGGAGGGAGCCGGGGCTCGCAGCCAGGGAAGAGCCCAGATCAATCTCCGTACCTCACTGAGAGATGCAGTCAGGTCAGGCTTCGGGCAGGGGCGTGAAGAGCTGCCGGGTCCTCCGAGCCTGGCGATCTCCGCTCCAGCACAGCCGGGGCGCCGTCTCCGAGGCCGAGAGGGAAAGTTTCTCTACGTCAACACGGCGCTGGACTCGGGACCCTCCAGCTTCGGTCCCCTCCCTCTTCGCGCGCTCTCCCCCCTCCCTCCTCTTCCTAATCCGCTGAATCCAAAACTGGCTCTGGCGGCAGCTGGGACGCGGGGCTCGGGACTCCGGGTCGCTCCCGGCCGGGAACGCGGGGCTCCCCCTCTCGGTGAGAAGGAAACTCTCACACACTCCGGCTTGCGCACTTCTGGCGGTCTCCTTGGACACTTCCACACGGGACGCCTGTGTTCGAGCTCGCTGACTTTCCTTCATTAATCTCCGATGGTCGTTATCTGTGGGCCCACTGGGCTATCCCGCGCGTGCACGCGGAACCGGAGGTGGGTAGAGGGTGGAATGAGGGAGAAACCCATCTGCAGAAGGAGGGGCCCTGCCGTACTCAGCCTTTAGCCCGGACAGAAGCAAAACCACAGGCCCCCGCTCCGCTCCCACCCCACTCGCGCGGTGTTTCCTTTCCAGCCTCGTCCCTGAGACACTAGAACAGGACCATTTGCCTTTTCTTATCTCTGTGTGTTTCCTAACACAATTTTAAAACACCTCTGAGGCTTCATAGAGGGGGAACGTGTCAAAAGAAATACACGAATAAGAGTAAAACGTGCCGTCTTCACAGCCTTTATCAAGAAAGCAGGCAGTTGCTGCTGCTCTGGCCGCACCTCAGCAGACTGGTTTGTCCTCATTTATTTTTTAACTAGGCCTTAATCTCTGGACTTTGTTATGCCTTAAAACAGACACACACAGACACTCACATACACACACGTGAAAATTGCCTTAACTCCCAGACCATACTAATTTGCTCCATTCAGATGCTTATCCCGGAATTAAGGACTTCTGTGTAGGATTTGAGGGAAAAAACAACAGCCCATTCTAATTGACCTTTAGTAGAGTTCTGTATGGGAAAGTGGGCGAAGAGGAGTATCCTCGCATAAGAAGTTCTTAAAGGATGAGAGGACTTTACTAAAATTCTTGGTGCTGCTCAGAATTTAGTTTACTAAATTTTAGTTTGAGTGTGAAAATAGATGAGAAAAGGAAAAAGGCATTTTGCAAAGCTAGCAGTTATAATGTATTACAATGGATCCAGGGCTTAGAGTCAGACAGACCAGATTACATTCCAAACTCCATCCTTAGGCTTTCTGTGCCTATCAATTATAACTGCCAACAGGAATTATATAATCTAGCTCACGGAGTCACAGTCACATTTACAGGAGTTAAAATAGAGTCGTGATAGGCACAGAGAAAATAATAAGTATTTGGTTCTTATATCCCACCATGTTTTACTGTTATTAGGAGAGAAGGTGGTGCTAGAAATTTTCCCCCAAAGACCCTGTAAGTGAATCAGTTTTCTTCTCCCTAATGCTTTTTCCATTTAAAAAGGCATCACTTCACAATTTTTGAAATGGAAACTATTTGTTTACAGATTAACTAGTTCCAGCTGAACTCTGTTATTTTAAATACAAGGTAATTGAAGTCTAGGGCTCTTGAGTGACTTTCCCCAAATCTCATAGTTTGGAGGTACTAAAGCTAATATCAGAAATCAGTCCTCTTAATAATTTGGCTAGGGTCCTCTTTTAACTGTTCTTCCCTTTATCACAACAGTCAAGCACACATAAAAATAATTATATTAATAATCTGAGGACAAATGCTAGTTGTTTTTTCTGTAAATAACTCTTAAGCAATGAATTTATGAACAATCATTAAAAATTAATGTCATTTAGATGATCACTTGGTATCAATGTGATTATAAAAATAAAACACATGGTAGTCCAGTATTTAGGAATAAGGTGGTTGATGAGATGAACAAATCCATGCTTACATTATATATTTACAGATAGATATTTTGGATTTTTTAGCCATAATATTAAAAGATTATAATAAAGAACTCTCAACTCCCAAGAATACATCAACATACCACTACGGTTGGCTGATCCTAGTTTGAGAACAACTAGATCAGTGTTCAGGACACACAATTCAACTTGAACAAGTTCAGGGCCAAAGAACAAATCAGGCTACAGAGATCAAACTTTCCATCCTGTGAAATAATGGAAAATCCCATAGCATGTATTTATTTCTCATTCATTTGCCTCTAGTACCTGGAAGAAGGTCGTTTTTAGAAATTATTCCTTGCCATACCCAATGTTGAAAATCATCTGAACTTTTACATAACTAACTCCCATGTTCTCAGAGATGAGACCCTATATCCTCCTTCTAAGTAGGAGTTATTTACTACTCCGGCCTCATCCTCAGTTTCCTAAAGGCATATCATAGCCTCTTTAGAGATCTATCTTTCCTATCCATGAGATTTGGAAGATCCTAAAGAGATTAAAATATATATATATATATGGCTACAAAAATATATACATATATATATATGGCTACAAAGCACATCCATCTTTAATGGATGAATGAAGACAGATGAGTCCTCATAACTGTCTTTTTCCAATCGTTACATACAGTGCTAAAGATTACTCATTTTTATATTTTCTCCCATTGTTTAAAGTCTTTAAACTTGCTATTGCTTTGTAATTTTTATAACCTGACTTTTGATATGATCTACTTTGTGAAATGGCTCAGAGGTATAAAAATCTCAAGAGTGTCAGAACCAAGTTTTTAAAAACAATAAAACTAAATGGAACAAGATTTTAAAAGAAATTTATAGCATGCCCCAGGAAGTAAAGAAGGGAGATGCCAAAGAAAAGGGTTGCACAAGCCTGGCAGGGCACTATGATGAGAAATACGCCTAACTTTACCTATTGCAAATACCTCAGATTTCCATTTGAAAGTTTTCCACATTCATCACAGGTGCATATAGACCATGATGGAAACTCAGCAGCTTTCCAGTAATTTTAAAATTAATTTTCTTGCTCAAACCAGAATTAGGTTTCTTTTAACCTGACTAAGGGAACCTTGGCTACGACAAAAAAATGCCTGCTACTTATTTTAAGAAAAACAGTTTTATTTCTGATGATTGCAAAAGCACACAAAAATATGCTGGTTGTTTAGCCCTATATTTCTGCAAAACCAACATTTAAAGTATTTGACAACTTTTTAAAAACTGTAATGAAAACCAAGATTGAAATCCAAATTTCAGTCATGTGATTTGAAAGGGGGACATGTTTCTGTTTGCCATGTGTAACAGTGACCAAATATCCTATGAGTACCTAGGGGGCTCTAGGTTCCAAAGTTATTGTGTTACATTTACCTTCAAACCTCTATCATTTTATCTGTCATTCTGAAAGAATTGCTTTATTTTGATCTTCTTGATTAAGAACATGAAACTTGACCATTGCAAAAAAAAAAAAGAAAAAATAGGAGGGCAACTGCAAAAGGGAAATAAATATCACCTGTATTCCCATCACCAAGAGTACCCATTGCTCACATTTTCTCTATAGGCTCCAAGGTTTGTTGAGGGCTCTGAGAGACTCAGGTAAATAGTATGCCTTCTTTATGCCTGGGTGGGGAATAAATTGACCAAAAGAAGTTAAAAATGAGAGCAAAATATTATTCTATTATTGACAGATAACGGATTTGAATTGGTAGATCCAAAAGCAAAGAACAGAAACAGCAGCCTCAGTCACGTAGTTCCTGGCCTCCTTCTAACTTGAAAGGAGACAGTGACTTTGAAAAAGGATTTAAATTGTTTTTTGAGTTCTATTCCAAAGAATGAAAGAGAGAGAAAGGTAGCTGAGCCTGGCATGCCCCGCAATTCTTCCCAAGTTTATTCCTAAGGTTATCTACCAAATGTCATAACATCTCTCCAAGGACAAGGAAAGACCAGTCCTCTTAACCAGTAAAATATTTTTGCATGGAAACCAGGAGTAGAGGAAAGGCATTACTCAGCACCCACAGCCATTTAACATTTTTCTTTCCATTAACGATTTTCTTTCCATTTTTTTTCATGTGTAACTGTAATGTACATACTACAATTTCTTTTTTTTCTTGAGACAGAGTCTCGCTCTGTCGCCCAGGCTGGAGTGCAGTGGTGCGATCTCGGCTCACTGCAAACTCCGCCTCCCGGGTTCACGCCATTTTCTTGCCTTAGCCTCCCGAGTAGCTGGGACTACAGACGCTGCGCCACTAGGTCCGGCTAATGTGTGTGTGTGTGTGTGTGTGTATTTTTAGTAGAGACGGGGTTTCACCGTAGCCAGGATGGTCTCCATCTCCTGATCTCGTCATCCGCCCACCTCAGCCCCTCAAAGTGCTGGGATTACAGACGTGAGACACCGCACCCGGCCCATACTACTACTTTTTAACAATATAGCATGGGCTTTTTTCCCTGCCAGTGTTTATTAATAATTTTTTGCTATTACAAACAGAAATGATGGCCATTTGTTCATACGTATTTTGTATGTCATCTGTTCACATAGTGTGCCTATCCCTTACAGTTATTTCCTTAGAATAAATACCTACAAGTAGATTATCAAGTTAGAGTATAGACTTTTTATTATTTTGAAAATAATCTCACATTATAGAAAAGTTACAGAGTACAAAGATTTATTTTTATTTTTACCTGAACCATTTTAGTATAACTTGCCATCATGATACCTCATCCTTCCCAAATCCTTTGTGGACTTCTTTAAAACACAGATCTTCTCCTCCATAAAGAAAGTAAAACATCAAAACTCAAGAAATCAACATTCATATATTTCTACATTTAATTCTCATGTCCTATTCAGGCTTCTCCAATTACTCCAACAATGTTCTTTATAACAACAGGATCCAGTTTGGGATCACAGTTGCATGCAGTTATCATGTCTCTTTGACTTTCATGGTGTTGATACTTTTGTGTATTGTTTACTACTTACCTGGCAAAAATGTAATTTATCATTAGAGTCAGCTAATGTATTTTGGCTGATGAAAAAACGGAAGTATGATACTATATTCTTTTTTAAAAAACAATTCTAATAAGTTGTACCCAGTTTTGATTTTTTCCTATTACTAATGATCCTCACTTGATTGTCTGTCAGACTTCTCCTCCGTAACATTAACCTCTCTCTCTTTATAATTGGTCCATATTGGTGGCATTGGTGGTATAGTGGTGAGTATAACTGCCTTCCTACCATAATTGGTCCATATTTCCTGGGGAGGCACTTGAAACTAGGGAAATACTTCATTTCTCATCAAACTTCCAATTTCTTAGTTTGTTTACTTATATTAGTATTGATACATGGCTTCCTATTTTACTTGCATAGGTGTAATCTGTTTCTATGATGATTTATTTTTGACACTTAAATTATCTCAGATTTGGCCAGACACTGTTTCAAGCTAAATTCCATATCCCTTTGCTGTGTATCTAGCATTCTGTGAGCATTTTCTCAATTTGGGGCACAAAAAGGTGTTCAAGTCTCATTTTGTATTTCCCCAGCCCCAGCCCAGGAATCAGTCATTTCTCCAAAAATTTGTTTCTTTTTAGTGAAGGATGGTATTTGGAATCTGAGCTCCGGTAGCTATGTTTATTGCTGTTAGGTTTTCTTCCTTTGCTTAGGCCCTCTCAGTAACCAAAGCCAGGGAATATATGCATGTATGCACTTGTACATATTTACATCTTTCTGCTAATCTATCTGCTTATCTATCACCTATCATCTGTCAACATCTCTATCATCTCTATCTATCATCATTTATCTATCTTGAAAGCCACGAGTTCAAACATTTACCTTCAATTGTAGTACAATACTACTTTTTATATTTGTAGCCCCCTTCTCCTCTTGTAAAAATCTGGCTTCAACTGTCATTATTCTTAATATATTTTCTTAATTAATCAATGTCCTTGTCCATACCCAATCTCCCATGGCTGTCACAGTCCCCTTTCCTGTGTGCCCAGGCCACTCCTTCTGCAGGAACATCCTCATCATCCTGCTCAGATTCTTAACACCTCAAGATTGACAGCCCTCCTGTGCCCTCTTCCCTCACCTAGGGCTCTAGCACACAGTGTCAGGCTTCTCTCTACAAGGATTTCCTTTGCTTCTCGAATGGGCTCCAATTACCACACCAGGCTGTTTCTCCACTGGAACACCATTTTCATTGTACTTGGGCCTCCTCACCCATCTCTGGGCCACTGCAATACCCCCACCCTTATATCAGTGCAGATGCTTATGTTACTTGGCCCCTTCTAATAGTTTAAATACATATTGCCAAACAAATTCTGAAAAGTTTATAAAAACGTACATTCCCTTGAGCAATGTAGGTCAGTGTCATTTCCTCAACATGTGGTACTTGTGTTTTATTTATGACATATGTTGCCTATGTAGACTATAATGGACTCAGGTGCAGATGGCTGTGCTAAGCATGCTTCTTGGTGTTTGGCACATCATTAACCTACAAGGTCCCTTGAGGATTTTATTTAAATATGTGCTTTTTCTTTGTTGAGGGGAGCTCTGAAAACATAAACAAATACAAACAACTTCATTAAATATGTACTTTTATTTTCATTTCCTCCCATTCACTGACCCAGCACAAGTATTTAATGTAATGTGTACTTTCATGTGTTTAAGGTGTACCTTTTTTTGTAAGTATTCTTTCAAAATATTTATTTTCATATGCATTTTTCATTTACCTAAATGATATCATGTAAACTATTCCATCTTGGCCCTTATTTTTTTTTTCTCCAAACACTTAAATTTTCAAGTAATCTTAGTGAAAAATTAGCAGCTCAATTGCTTTAATTTTTATTACTTTCACTGTTAATAAAACTGAATAAGTTTTCATAAAGTTAATAACTATATTTTCTTTTGTGAGGTGGCTATTTATATATTTTGTACATTTTTCTCTTTTCTCTATTGTTTCACGTATTTTTTCTTTTTCTTATTGATTTTTAAAGGTTCCATGTGTAGTAAATATATTAACCTCTAGCTAAAAAAGGGGGTATTTTTCTTATTAACTTAATTAAAATAATTAAATTATTTTGTTGTGTTTTAAAATTATGTAGAATTTCTTTAAATGTAATCTTTTTATGATTACTTGAGTTTTTAAAAAATATGATGACATTTCACCCAAACTAATTAGCAATATTTTCTTCTAGTATTTTGTAGTTTTTGTTTTTCAATTTATTCTGATGTGAAGTCTAAAGATAGGGCTTTTGTTTCCCCCAGAATAATGACCTAGGTGTCCAACACCACATATTGAATAGATCCATTCTTTGCCTAGTGATTTTTAGCAGTAATTTTTATCATATGTTAACTTAGATATGAAACAGGATCTGTTCAATCAGAACTTCCAGGTGTGGTCAAACAGCATGCAAAATTCAGTAAGACACCTAAAAAAGGCCCAGTGCAGAATAAAATCCAGCCAACTTCTTTCACCAGCCAAGCCAATGGAGCTTGCAAGCAAGAAGAAAGGGATATCTTTTCTAACTACAAAGGCATCTTCGGCTCCTAGCCAAGCACTTGCAGAGCTTCCTTGGAAAGAACTGGGCATCATGTGGGCTAATGGTAGTCCTTTCCCATTTAATGGTCAGTGTATTTCTGCAATAGAACATTATTAATTATCTCAAACTATCATTGTTTAAAATATCTACTGGGACAAATTCTCCTTTATTATTTTATCCCCTTTTCAAAGGTTTCATCACTATTCTCTCAAGATTATTTTTCCAAATGAGCTTTGGATCCATTCTGTTAAGTTTCCTTGTCACAACTTCTTATTTCCTACCTTTGACCACAAAAGTCTTCTGTTAGAAGTGTGTTCAACTCATGTATCAATTTACTTGAATTAACTTCATTATTCAATATTTTCTTCTGATTCTGAAAAAGGATGCTTTTTCAACTTGAAAAGACCTGACTCTACACCCATTCATATTATATTTTTACCCTCCAATCTATTAAATTATCACTTGTTAAGTTCCGTGTTGTTGCTAAGAGTGAAAGGGCCATTTTTCTACAACAATTGCAGGACACAAATAATACTTGGAATTGAAGACCCCTACTTAACACAAATAATGAGAGAAAGCACAGATCTTAATCAAGGGTCACGTTTCTGCTTCTTGTTCCAGTTCTCGTGCACTCTAGATTATAGTGAATGAGTGCCTTATGTGGAGTCCAGCCATGACCAAGAGACAGGAGCTAACACTCAGCTTCATGGAAAGGCCTGACCTAATGTCCAGGAATAGTCTCCCAAGGTATGCTCTTCTGCCACAGAGTTTTCCGGCCTAGAAAATTTGCTTGAAGCAGTTTTACTTGCTTGAAAAACTGCTGTGATAAGAAGATATTTTTTTCATTTGAAGATTCACATACTTAAAATAAAAAATAGAACAAAGATATTTTATTGCAAATAGAATTACGGTCTTATTTTCTTAATAGAGTAAAAATAATTGTCTAAAATGATTTTTGACAAAGGAAACTTTTTATTTGAGAATTATAATTTGCAGTCTTTCACTAGCATGCTAATTTATTAACTCTCTTCAAAATCCTGTATCAGAATTTACTCAGGCTTGCAGATAGGGCTTAACAAAAAAGCAAAGCTAAACAAGGCACCTATACGCTTGGGCCTGACATAATGTGATTTGAGAAAATGTCATCATGCTTTAAAACGCAAAGGGGACATTAGCACCTATCACAACCGAACAACAAAAGACGTTCTCTCATTGCGTATCTTTTCCATAACAGGGCTAAAATAATTCTGAGAGTGGCTTTTCTGTAAAAGGTAGTCTGTGGCAAGAGCTGTTAGAACAGAGACTTGCCATGCTGGTTCTGCATCAACAGTCTCTCTAGCTCAGCAATCTGAGAATACACACAGATAAAGTGCTATCAGTTCAATGGAAATTGGCAGGTTTTCAGAGGGTGTGACTGCAGAAGACTGTTGTTCAGTTTCAAAAATGAAACCCTCCAGAAGCAATTTCAAAGTTACACAAATCTTTCACATATACTGAGAGTGCAGGTGAAGATCATCCATTTTCCACATAAAAATAAATTGCTAAGGACTTTTAAATGAACACCCCTACCTAAAATGCAGTGTTCTGTTTGGAAATCTGTACATTATTCAAGTGAAGAGTATAATAAATCTTGAAAGAAATTAAATTTTTTTCATGGAAATATTTTTGTAGAGTGCCATGAGTTTGGGGGAGAACTAGTGAAATGTAAATCAACAATTTTATGAATTTATAAGACAGTTCTTAAAGTGTCAAGAAAGCTGTAATGGTTTAAATTCTATTTACTGAATTAAGCTTCAGATATTTCTTATAAAAGTGAACTTCAGGCTGTTGAGTTTTGAAGGGTGAAGCTTAGGATAAAGCTTTAAAGCATGTGCTTTGGAGTCCAAAGTCATGGTTAGAATGTATTCTTTACCCCTTACTGACTGTGAAATCTTGGACAAGTCACTTTCTTCTCTATATTAGTTCATTCTCACGTTGCTATAAAGAACTACCTGACACTGGGTAATTTATGAAGAAAAGAGGTTTAATTGACTCAGAGTTCCACAGACTGTACAGGACTCATGGCTGGGAGGCCTCGGGAAACTTACAATCATGCTGGAGGGAGAAGGGGAAGCGAGCAAGTCTTCCCATGGCAGAGCAATAGACAGAGAGCAAATGGGGAAGTGCTACTCACTTTCAAACAACCAGATCTCCTGATAACCCACTCACTACCACGAGAATAGCAAGGGGAAAATCTGCCCCCATAATCCAATCACCTCCCACTGGGTCCCTTCCCCAACACTGGGAATTACAATTCAACATGAGATTTGGGTGGGAACACAGAGCCAAACTGTATCACTCTACTTTAATATTAGTTTTCTTATTTTTGAAACAGTTGTCAAGATTGAGTTAATAAATGTAAAGCACTTAGCATAATCTGGCAAGTAAGTATAAAATAAATAATGGCTTTTCATGGAAACAAGTAAAACTATAAAAACTTTTGATATGTTAGTGGAAGTTTTCAGGAAACTGAATCAATATGGGTCAAAATAAAAGGAAAACAATAGCTTTGGCTAAAATTAAACTCTGTTAGTTTTTTCTTGGAAAAAATAAAAGTATTTTTGGTGTTATTTTTGTCTAGAAAGAATAATGATATTTATATGCTTATTTTTATTTTTTAACCAATCTACAGAATTCATTCAGATAGCCCCAGTTTTTCTTTTTCTTTTTCAACCTTTATTTTAGATTTGGGGGTACATGTACAGGTTTTGGTATGTTTAGTGTATTACCTGGGTATATTGTGTGATGATGAGGTTTGGGGTACAAATGATCTCATCACCCAGGTGCTGAGCATAGTACACAACAGTTAGTTTTTCAGCCCTTGTCTCCCTCACCTTTTTAGTAGTCCTCAGTGTCTATTGCTGCCATCTTTATGTCCATGAGTACCCGATGTTTACCTTCCACTTATAAGTGAGAACATGCTGTATTTCAGTATTCTGTTCCTGCGTTAATTTGCTTAGGATAATGGGTTTCAGCTGCACCCATGTTGGGACATAATTTCATTCTTTTTTGTCTGTATAGTATTTTACGGTGTATATGTACCACATTTTCTTTATCAAATCCACTACCGACATGCAGTTAAGTTGATTCCATGTCTTTGCTATTGCGAATAGTGCTATGATAAACATACGAGTTTGTGTGTCTTTTTGGTAAAAGTATTTGTTTTCTTTTGGATATATACCAAGTAAAGGGAGTGCTGGATTAAGTGGTAGTTCTGAGTCCTTTGAGAAAGCTTCAAACTGCTTTCCACAGTAGCTGGACTAATTTACATTCCCCTCAACAATGTATAAACATTACTTTTTCTTTCTAGCCTTACCAACCTCTGTTGTTTTTTTTACCTTTTAATCTAGCCATTCTGACTGGTATGAGATGGTATCTCATTGTACTTTTGATTTGGATTTATCTGATGATTAGTGATGTGAAGCAGCTTTTCATGTTTGTTGGGCGCTTGTATGTCATCTTTTGAGAAGTGTCTGTTCATGTCTTTTGCTCAGTTTTAATAAAGTTATTTGGTTGTTATTTGTTCAATTGTTTAAGTTCTTTACAGATTCTGGATATTAGATGTTTGTTGGATTCACAGTTTGAACATATTTTCTCCCATTCTTTAGGTTGTCTGTTTCCCCTGCTGACAGTTTCTTTTGCTGTGCAGAAACTCTTTAGTTAATTAGGTCCCACTTGTCAATTTTTGTTTTTGTTACAATTGCTTTTGAGGACTTACTCATAAATTTTCTCAAGGCCAACGTCCAAAATAGTGTTTCCTAGATTTTCTTCTAGAAGATATCTCCAGTTTTTCTATCAATGCCCTTTCTCTATTCCAGAATTCCACATAGCATTTATGTCTCTTAGTCTCTTCTAATATGTGACAGTTCCTTGATCTTTCCTTGTCTTTTATGACTGACACTTTTGAAGGGTGATGGTTTAGTATCTCGTAGAAAGTCCCACATATCAACGTTGTGTGCTGTTTTCTCATGGTTAAACTGGGGTTATAAGTTTTGGGGGAAATTTTCACAAAAGTAAAGTGTCCTCATTGCATCATATTGGGGTATGTGACATTGATATGAGTTCACACGAATAATAGTAAGTCAGTATAGATGGTGTCTGCCAGGTTTCTTCAATGTAAAGTTACTATTTTCCCTTGGTAATTAATCAATATTTGGGGAGACATACTTTGAGACAATACAAGTATGCTGTTTCTCCTTAAACTTTTACCCACTAGTTGTAACATGTATTGGTAGATATTGCCTACAAGATTTCCATATATCCCCTAACAATTTATATATATATACACACACATACATAATTATATATAAAATATATAAAAATGTATATACTTTATATATTATATTTTATATATAATTTACATATATACATTGGAATTCTTTTGTAAGGAAGAAGCATTTCTTTTTTTTTTTGAGACAGAGTCTGGGTCTGTCGCCCGGGCTGGAGTGCAGTGGCCAGATCTCAGCTCATTGCAAGCTCCGCCTCCCGGGTGTACACCATTCTCCTGCCTCAGCCTCCCTAGTAGCTGGGACTACAGGTGCCTGCCACCTCACCCAGCTAGGTTTTTTTTATATTTTTTAGTAGAGACGGGATTTTACTGTGTTAGCCAGGATGGTCTCGATCTGCTGACCTCGTGATCCGCCCGTCTCGGCCTCCCAAAGTGCTGGGATTACAGGCTTGAGCCACCACGCCTGGCCAGGAAGAAGCATTTCTTTTCCTTCATCTACAGTCACCTTTTAGCTTAGTTCAAATCTTAAAATAATGTTTGCTCAATGAACTAGACTAAATGGACATTTAGGGAGCAAGAATGATGGAGATCAGACCTGCCCCAGAAGTTCCATCACCATTCATTCAGCATTCAGTACTGTGTTTCTAATGTCAGGCACTGAGCTAGTATAGGAAAGATGATGATGAATAAGTGCAGCCTCTACCCTTAAGGAGCTCACAGCCCAGTAGAGGGAAACACAATGTAATAAATAAAATTATAAATAAATGTGGTTAGGCACTAAAACAGATATATATTTCTTCATTGTGGGCAAGATAGAGTAACAATTTAGAAAGCAGTCATGTTGTCAAAATGAGAGCTGAATTTTGAAAGGTGATTGTGTGTATAGCAGGTAGACAAGAAAGGGAGAAACATTTATGGCAGAGGAAATAACATTATCAAAGCCTGAGAAACTTGAAATAGCAAGAGAATTTGAAGAAATTAAAATAGCTTAGTGTGTTGGGGAGCATTAGATCAGGGTCTCGAACTTTATAGGGAATGGTATCTACTGCAAGTCTTATTATGGACAATTTTGTTTTAGAAAAAGCACTCTGGTGACCATTTAAGAGAAGATACTGAAGCTATGTGAGATTGGAGGTAAGAAAGGCCAATGAAGGGAGTTGGATTTTCTTATATCAAACTTATTATCAGGTGTCTGATCTGCTAAATACAAAAGGGTGTAGAAATGACAAACTTTAGAGTGATGTGATTTTTATATTGTATTAAGAGAACATACCAGGGAGAGGGTCTTACAGCTTTGATTTTTCAAAGTGAATTTTCAGCTCTGGTCATAACCCATTAACATGTTTGAGTACCTTAAATTCCGTGTTATTAGGATTTTCAGTACTGCTGGCTACTTAGAACAGTTAGTGTCATGATTATGGAAAAAAATCTAGATTTGTTGGACACTGCTTTTGTCTAGCTACCTTCACAGTCTTACAATGTATATTTTCATAATCTTTACTACTTTGCTGGAAATTAAAGAAGTCTAGGTATCTCAAGGGACCTATCTTATCTATAATCCTAAAGTTATATTTATTCAGGAAGTACCACCCTTTTAATCATTCTAAGTCAATATTGAATCCTAGCTGTTAGGAAATTTAACGTCATGGGAGAGATGTCAGTTGAAGAAATTCCAGAAAAGTGGAAAGATAAATAGTAGAAGAACATTCCAGTTATAAGTGAACAACTTGGAGTCTAAATAATGCAATATTATGTTGATATTAAAAAAGCTTATATTATATGTTAAAGAGATATTTTCTAGATATTATCTAGATATTAAAGAGAAATGCACAAATGGCAATTTAGACATGCTACTTATGACAAACTAACAATGTGTTAACATTTGTGTTTAGGTACAAAAACATTAAAGATTCCCTGAGCACCAAAAATACTAATCAATACAAATGTTTTAGAAAGGTCCGTGAGAAACTGTGTGAAATGGCTCATTCCAAACCAGATAATTTGAGAAAAAATTACTAAGAAGATTATTTATAAAGGTGCAGGCAGGGTTTAAGAAATGCAGTTATCCTCACAGGGTAATATTCAGGGAAACTATTGCCACCTCTACCCCTGAAGGGCAAGAAAAAGAGAGAGAATGGTTACCAGAACCCAGAGAGGATAATTATATGGAAAAGAAGTCCCGATAGAAATCGTGACCTTCAGTAAAGGAGCACAATCAAATGACAATCAGATAGTAAGAGAACAGGGAAAATGTGCTGATATCATTCTCTTCTCACATTCCCATTTCCAGCTGGGGTACCCATTGGCCAAAACCAATAGAAAATCTGAAGGCAATGAAACAATTGGATGTAGTTTCTATGGGTCAGTCTTTTGTAGAACAGAGCAGGATAAAGAAAGATGGAAAGTATACCTAGAGACTTAAAGATATTCAGTGCATTTTAACTAATATTTTGTAAGGCTCCAGACTTGTCTTTATTTAGATTGCATTTTTTAAATATACATCTCTTTAATGATAGAGGGGTTTAATCAATATAAATGTTTGGAATTTACTATATTTAAGGAAGCCTAGGACTTATTAACATTTTGAGTATGTTTTATCACTTTTAAATAAATTTTACAGTTATTGGAAACAGAAAGAATATACAAAGATACAGAAATCACACACATACTTGAAAGTAGTTGTATATGTCATTTTATGTAATGGAAGAATTAAATAAAATAAAAAATGGTTATAGTTTACAGGCTTAAAAACTTCAGTTCCCTACTGGGCATCATGAAATCCAATTTGACATTAAAATAAATAGGAAAACCCACAATAGATATTTAGAAAACTCATTTACATAATGCTCAGACATCAAAAACTTCTTAGATGCCTTTAGGCAAAACATAATTTGTTTTTATGATACTAACATTAAAATGTCTTCTTCAAGTAAAGTATACATGTAGGAATCTGATTTTTGTGTGTGTCTGTTAGTACAATGCTTGAATTTTCACATGGATGCTTGAACAGTATTATGTCATCATCTACTTCAAATAATGTTTAAGAGTAGTAGAGATTACAATTTTAATAAGTTGAATATTACAACTTATTATTTTTACTGCTATGGAAAAATATTTCTTTGTATAGTAAATCTTTAAATTGAGACAATATTTAAATACACACTTAAAAACAAAAGTCAAAGTAAATGACTTTTTACAAATTTGGGATTCTTTTTCAGAATATTCTATTTTGTATTAGTTTAAAAAATTAGTTTCTGTTAGCCAGGCCCTTGTCAAAAGTACCTTACAAATGTGAATTTTTTTCTGGTAAGCATTATTAGTTTCATTTTTATAGAAAGGAGGTTAATTTTTGCAGACTATACACCACTAACAAAAGGCAGAGGGGAGTTTTAACCTATTTATTTATTTATTTATTTATTTATTTAGTTTGTTTACTGAAAGTCTTCTGACTACAATTATATTGAGATCTTTTCTGTAGCTTTCAATTTCAATATTGGTTTTTAGTAATATGAAAATATTATTCCATTTACAAAAATGATTACATTTTAAATTGATATAATAGTTTCTGTCATAAAGATGAGTACTAAGCCACTTACATCACTGGTATCGAGAAGTCTAAAACAAGGAGTTAGAGATCATGTTTGAGAGAAGTAATGTACTGACATAGAACACAACAATCACCAAACAAACAAACAAACGTCTGGGCTGAAGGCAAAGCAATGGGGTCTGGGTTTTGGTTATGCTGCTCCAGAGCTCTGTGAGTCAGTTGTACCAGTCCAGGATAACATTTTATGGTATTAAATAAGGTACTGTTTTACATGCTTCCTTGTACCCATTGTTCTGGTAAAAATATTTCCTTCTATACTCTGTATACACATACAGGTGCAGGCATTCTGGCTTTTGAGCTCCTAATTAGGCTTCCAGAAGCCCAAACTGCAAACAATAGCTTGAAAATTAAAGTGCTTTTGATTTCCAAATGATTGGCTTTATTGAGAGAAAAAACGTTTCATTTGGAATTTCTAAAGCTGAATTTGGCATACTGAAAGCAAGGTTGGCAGAACTAATTCCAAGAATCAGAATAGAGAAGAGTGATAATCTAAAACAATTTTCTTATCCCAAATAAATAAATAAAAAAGGGTCTAATTGTGGCATTTTAGGAACAGCAGATGTAGCTGCCTTGGTTCTGTGGATAGCCAGGAGGATCTAAACCTGCCACCTTACTGAGGAGTTAGGAGTAACAGAGAGAGCACCCTACTCACAGAAGAAGGAATGCTCCATCCTCCCAGTGGAATGAAAACAAAATCTCTCTATGAATATTACACCTCCTTGCTGGGAGTGGTGGCTCAGCCTGTCATCCCCTCACTTTGGGAGGTCGAGCCGGCAGATCGCTTGAGTCCAGGAGTTGGAGACCAGCCTGGGCCACATTGCCAGACTCTCTCTCTACAAAAAACACAAAAATCGCGAGGCGGAGGCAGGAGAATTGCTTGAACCCTGAAGGAGGAGGTTGCAGTGATCCGAGATAGCCTCACTGCACTCCAGCCCGTGCGACAGAGCGAGACCCTATCTCAACAAACAAAACCAAAAACTTGCATCACACCTCCAAAAGGCTGAGGACTACAGTGCTGCTTTCCCTGTTCCCAATCATCTCCCTGTCTAACGTAGGGGTAGGAACTAGTTCTTTGACTTCTGCAGGTGGCTCTCTTTAGAAAATACCAGCATAGCTCCTCTTTATTTCTCCTTTTGGGTTTTCAGCACAAGAGGACAGCCAGAAAAGTCTCATTACAAATTCTGTTATGCAAATTCTTAAAGATTATCTAGAAATAATTATATTTGTAGATTATACAGTAATAATGGTTTTTCTAAGGTTTCAGTGATGGGTTGAGAAATTAAAAAGCATTGTAGTTTTGTTTATTGAGATTTTAACAATGATGAAGTGAGTTTCCAAGGAGAAAACACATTTGACAATTTTCTGTCACAGGGATTCATCTGTGTACAAAATTTATACAATATAAAAAGCTCATGAAATCTGCCATGTGGAATATAAGACCTAGATGTCATAAGTGAGAAATAATTCTCATAGAGCTACACATCTCATTTACGTTTGCTTCAGAATATAGCCACATAATTAACTTTTTTTATATAATGGAAAATTGGACTGGTTGTTATGACAGAGCGTGACTCCACTTGGAACTTATACAGGGTATGTTTAAGGACATGCAGCATGTATTGACACACAGAAAAATCTGAAAACTCTCTGTTCTATAAATACAGTTGTTCTGTTAGACATCGTTTTCACAGAGCCTTATTGAAACATTAGTTTATATGAGTAGCAGTGGAAAATAGTCAAGAGACATTAAATTAGAGGCATCCTATCACACTGTATTAGGACCTTTATGTTTTAAAAGATTCCAATTTTGGTTTGAAAATTAATCAGAATTCTACTTTAATCTCAGATTCCAAAATCTCAGGAAAACAAAAAAGAAAAATATTATTGAAGGCAAGAAAGTGATGTCTCAACTATAAACATAAGTTATAATTGTAATTTTAACTATTAATTTCAAAATTTTCAATGAACCATTAATTATTTTAGACCCACAGGTAAACTATGGATACATAGGTTTTTTTGTTTGTTTGTTTGTTTTTTACTTTCGAGAAAGTTATGATGTTGTTAATATTTGGGAAGAAACAACTTAAAAACCAGCAGGATTGTTTTAGAGATATGGGATAGTAGGTTTCCCTTTGTTTTCTTCTATTTCAGATAATGCTGCTTCGTTTACTGTTTCATATTCTATATTCCATCAACCACCAAATAATTTGACTCTAGAACCATAATTTACTCTAAAACAGGAAATGAGATTTTTCTTTTAATGCCTATATTAAAACAGGTAACATTTGGCCAACACATGGAAATCATAGATAAATGAGAAAGGAATTGCAAATAAACATAATGATATAGAAAAAGAGTGTAATTTAAGTAAGGGGGAAGGTGATGATGATTAACATAATAGATATATTTCTAACCTTGATTTTTATACTATATTTACAATGGTGATGACAAAAAAAGTAATGCAAGGTATGCATAGAATGTTATTAGTGGATAGTCTGGGTGGTAGAAATAAAAATTATTTAAATGTTTGTTAATTGTCTGCACTTCCTAAATTTTATACAATTTTTCTTCTTTTTAATTTAGCATAGTTTTCTAATTTCTAGGTTGTATTATTTAAGTGAGAAAAATTATGGAAATATTACAATGTTATTCTAATTTTACAGAAATCACTTACTGTTATGAAAGCAATGTTTCTCACTTTTAGTTCAGAAATTAGGGGTTGTTGGGGCTCAGAAACTGATACCCCAAAATACAGTGCTTTGACAGGCTGAACTGAGGAACAGGTCTCAAGATCTCTCTGAGCATCATCTCTACTTCTGTCCTCAATCCTTTGTCTTTCCCAAAGTACAGGATGAAGTTGTTATCTAACGTTCCTTTGTCTGCCTTATTTGCACATTAATAAATTTGTATGTCCTTTCTCCTCTAAATCTGCCTTTTGTTCACTAATTTTCAGTGAAGCTTCAGAAGGTGAAAAGGAAGATTTCCCTTGGCCAATTCATGGGGATACACCATTTCCTTCTTAGTCAAGTTATGGATAAATTCTTATAGTTCTGCCGGGCGTGGTGGCTCATGCCTGTAATCCCAGCACTTTGGGAGGGTGAGGCAGGCAGATCACCTGAGGTCAGGAGTTCAAGACCAACCCGACCAACATGGAGAAACCCCATTTCTACTAAAATGCAAAATTAGGTGGGTGTGGTGGTGCATGTCTGTAATCTCAGCTACTTGGGAGGCTGAGGCAGGAGAATCGCTTGAACCTGGGAGGTGGAGGTTGTGGTGGGCTGAGATTGCGCCATTGCACTGCACCCTGGGTAACAAGAGTGAAACTCTGCCTCAAAAAAAAAAAAAAAAAAAAAAACCTTATCATTCCAGTTGAAAATGTCAGGTCATTGCACATTAACTAAATTCGGTGTGTATATGTTTTGTATACTGTGATTCTGAAAAAAAAAAAAATGCATAACAATGTGCCTTTATATTCTGATTTGATTCTTTTTTTTAAGATGAAGTCTCTCTCTGTTGCCCAGGCTGGAGTGCAGTGGTGGATCTCAGCTCACTGCAACCTTCGTCTCTCAGGTTCAAGCAATTCTCCTGCCTCAGCCTCCTGAGTAGTTGGGACTACAAGCGAGTGCCACCATGCCCAGCTAATTTTTGTATTTTTAGCAGAGACGGTGTTTCACCATATTGGTCTGGCTGGTCTCAAACTCCTGACCTCGTGATCCACCCACCTCAGCCTCCCAAAGTGCTGGGATTACAGGCGTGAACCACCGCTCCCAGCCTGATTTGATTCTTAAAATAAAATCTAGCCCCTAATTCTTGAGAGAAAGTTTGTAGTAGTGGAAAGAATGTGGACTTTGAAATGAAACAGATCTATATGCAAATGCTGAGCTCTGTGACTATTTTTTTGATAGTACTTCTCATATCTCATATTATGCAAGTAACATGGTAGTCCCCCAAAGTCCTCTTTCACATCACTTTTCTGCTTTGCACATCAATAGGTAGTTTATTTACGCTCTCCTTGAATCTTGGCTGTCTTTGTGAAGTGCTTTACCTCATAAAATGCAGAGAACTTCTAAGTGCAGGTTTAAAAAGTACAGGTGGCTTTCCCTTTCTTCCTCTTAGAACCAAGTATCCAGAATATGAGAAGCCTCAACCAGGGTGACAGGTCAGGTGGGGATGCCATGTGGAGAGGAAAATGTCCTACAGCTGTATAGCAGAACGAAGAAACCCAGCCAACAGTAAGGACAAAATCCCCAGACATATGATTCAAGTTAAGCCATGCTAACCAGCCTCCAGTTTTTTGAACCATCCTAGCTGGGCTATCAGGCATGTGATGTAAAAGCCATTGTGAATGTTTTATGACCAGCCGAAGGGCAGGCTTTACAGATGTGTGACCTGAGCAGTTACACGGAAGGCTCCCATGCTTTAAGGTTTCTATGCGTGGTTTAATGCTCTGCTATCACTAAATTGAAATACTTAATAATTTATGAACAAGTCCAACTTCTTCTTTTTGCACTGGCCTGGCAAATCATGTATTAATTCTGCTCAGCAGACATCATATAACACTGAGACCATCCAAACCCACTGTGCCTTGTTCAAATGTCTTACTGAGAGTATTTTAAGTGATAATTAAATAATTGTTGTTTTAATCCACTCAGTTTTGGGGGAGATTGTTTACAGCAATAGATAACCAAAATACATGGCATTTTAAAATAGCAAAGAAGCTCACAAGGAGATCGTAAAAAGAGATTTATTTATGAAGACCAGGGATGAGAGGAAGATGCAGGTATTTATATGAAGATTTCAGGGTGTTCTTAAAGAATATATCCAAAAATTTATTGCTTTAGAATTGATGCAGGTCAGGCAAGTCCCAGAATTGAGGCTTAGCTAGGGAGGGTCTTGGCTTCATATAGGAAAGAATTCAGGGACAAGCTGGTGGTGGTAAACAGGAACTTTTATTGAAGTGGCAATGTACAGCAGCAGCAGAGATACTGCTCCTTGTAGAGCAGAGCTACCCTGTAGGGAGTGTGCTCAGAGTAGTAGCTCAATGGCAGTTCTGTAGTCATATTTATATCCACTTTTAATTATATGCAAACTAAGAGGTGGATTGTACTGAAATTTCTAGGAAAGGGCTGGTAACTTCCAGATCTCCAGGTCATTGCCATGGAAAGGGGCAGTAACTTCCAGGTGTTGCAATGGCAGTGAACTGGCATGGCACATTGCCATATATGTCTTATGGAGAGCTACGTCTTCCCTGGCCGTGTTTTAGCTAGTCCTCAATTTGGTCCGGTATCTGAGTTCTGCCTCCAGTACTGCATCTGACCTCCTGCATGAGAATAATAGATGGTGAAAGAAAATTTTTTAAAACATAAATATATTATCCAGTGAATCATTTGAAAAAGTTTAAAGACTTATAGCTGTAACCAACACATGTAAGCTATCCTTATTTGATATTTTAAATGTTGAATAATGAAAAAAAGTTAATTAATTTAAAAGTGGAGAATTTTAGAATGTATAATTTTAATAACTAGTTTATAATTTAAAAACAAGAAAAGCAAGCATACATATAAAAAAGTTTTGGTAGAAAATGATTTGAAGTTAGATAGGATGGAATAAAGGGATGCTTACAAAATAGAGTTTTGATGCTGTATCTTTTAGCAACTTAAAAAAATTAAAATATACAAACAGTTTTAAATGCCTTAAAGTTCTGTGTGTTAGCCTACCTGGAATGAATTTTTGTGTCTGATCTGAAATGAGATTCTAAATTTTCTTTTTATTCATTTGGATACCTAATTATTCTAGTGCCATTAAGTGGAGTTACCTCCTCTCCACTAGCATGTAATTCCCTGTAACTTACATACTACAGTGTCATATTTGTGAATCTGTTTCTATGTATTCTGTTATATTGTTTGCTTATTTTTTTCATTTATCAATACTATACTGTTTTAATTACTATAAACTTATCTTTAAATAGAAATCTCCTGTTTTATTTCTCTTCTTCCTTTTCTATTTTAAAATTCGACTTTTTCTTTGTTATTCCTTTTTTTCTTTCTTTTTTTTTTTTGAGACAGAGTTTCACTCTGTCGCCCAGGCTGGAGCTCAGGGGCGTGATCTCAGCTCACTGCAAGCTCTGCCTCCCGGGTTCACACCCTTCTCTTGCCTCAGCTCCCAAGTAGCTGGGACTACAGGCGCCCGCCACCATGCCTGGCTAATTTTTTTGTATTTTTAGTAAAGACGGGGTTTCACCGTGTTAGCCTGGATGGTCTCGATCTCCTGACCTCATGATCCACCCACCTCAGCCTCCCAAAGTGCTGGGATTACAGGTTTTTTATTCCTTTTTAAGCTCATCTTCTCCTCCTCTTATTTATTCTACTTTTCTACAAGTTTGTCTTGACAGTCTAGATTAGACTCTGCTTTTCCATTTAAATTTAGGATCAGCTTATCAATTACATGGAAAATAATTTTATTTATCATCTTATCCTGTATATCTCTGTTCTTTTTCTGGAACTCTTTTTTTTTTTTTTTAATCATATATTAACCTTCTTCATTTAAATACTGTCTTAGATTTGCAGCATTCTCTGTCTTTTAAGTAAATAATTCATTCCTGTCACATCATGTCTAGTTTTCTGTTGTAAGTATCAATGTAGTATTAAATTGCAGTATCTATATTTTTTATTTTCAGAATTTCTATTTTTTTTTTCAAATCTGTTCTTTTCTGTTCATGATTCTTGTTCTTCCATCATGTTTTCTTTTTCTTCTGTTAACAGTTTATATTTTTGCCTAGTGGAATTAAATGTTCCTTTCATTGAAATCTCAATTCTATCTTGCCAGCTTGCTCTGAACTAAAACAATTCTTTCCTCTTATAGGATGATGCACTTTGTATCTAGTGGTTGGGGACTATATTCAGGCCGAATATATCTCTGGTTATTCTGGTTGACAGCTCACATTTTCCATCCTATATTTGGTTTGTGCCCTTATTTCTAGTAGTTGGAATTAATCGATAAATAATTAAAAGTATTGATGTACTTGTTAATTCTTTAGTTATCTTTTAAATATAATTATTTGAATTGCTGACTGGACCCATAATGGTCAACAAAACATCCCATTTAGTCATTCTTCTCCCAGCCTTGGTTAAGCCTCTCTTCTTATGAGGTTACAGGATACCAAGATCCCAAGATTATGACACAACTCAATGTCTTCAAAATTAAACGAATCATACAGACTTGATTCATTACATTCTCAACTGAAATAGGTAAGTTATTTCAATCATATGATACCATGATTAGAATCAGCACAAAATATATTCTTTAGAAAAATACCACTTAAAAGTGTAATTTGATAGATAAGGTCTACAAATTCTTTCCATAAATAATAGTCAAAACAATTCTACAACTTTAATTGACATCTATATTTTAATACAAAGGATTTTGGTATAGAAACTAATTATTTATGATAAAACTGATAAGTAAACATCAAATTAGAGACTGTATGTAGGAATTTATGTAATTACAATAATTCAGTAAGAAAATTTACTCTTTTCCAAATAAAATTAAACATTGAAATTTTGCCAATTTGTTTTTGTTAAGAAAACATTCTCACATATTTGCAATTGTCAAAATATTTAAGCTTATTTTTTCATTATTCTTATTGCATGTCACCCTCTGGTTTCAACTAAACACACTCTTAAAATTTGACAAAATATTTTCATATTTGATTAATTAATCCCTCATTAAGAAATTTTACACTAAATACACCAAAAACTGTATAAGATGCTTAAGAGAAATGGTATTATCACTCAGAGGAAATCTAAATATTTGAAAATATTTTGGATATTATTTTTTCCAGATATATTAGTGTATAGCAGAGCCTATTAGTATAATACTTTAGTACAAATACTACTCTAAAAATAATCATTCATTTTCTTCTTGGTCTTAATACATCTTGGAACAAATAATAATACATCTTGGAACAAATAATAATTCTATATTAATATTATTTTGTGATGTTTTCTATGTAATGATACAAATAGAAATCTTTCCCTGTTTTCTATATTTAAAATCATTTTCTTAAATAGCGTATGATAGAAACAGTAAGTCTGTTATAAACTTCTGGGTCATATAATGAGATGGTATATTAAAAACACCTTCTTAGAAAATGAGAACTTGTTTAAAATAAAAGTCACCAGGAGTAATGTGGGAACGACTTCAAATACAATTTGTAAAATTCTATTTTTTTTTTTGGAGACAGAGTCTCGCTCTGTCACCCAGGCTGGAGTGCAGTGGTGCAATCTCGACACACTGCAAGCTCTGCCTCCCAGGTTCACGCCATTCTCATGCCTCAGCCTCCTCAGCAGCTGGGACTACAGGCGCCCACCACCGCGCCAGGCTAAATTTTTTTTTGTATTTTTACTAGAGACGGGGTTTCACAATGTTAGCCAGGATGTAAAATTCTTATGTGTAGATAAAAAGATACTAATGTCAGTCAAGAAATGCTACTTAAATAGGAAAATCCCATTCTAACATATCTGCAGCAGTTAATACATTGAACATACACACACATGGACACACACACATATCACATATTTAGCACACATCTTGAGTTTTTTGGAAAAAATCGATTTAAATAAAATGAAGATTGTTTTTAAACACTCATTGCTTTGTTTGAAGATACCTTAAAATACAATTTAAAGAAAATATTTGAGAAAATTATAAACAAAACTGAATCTTTTGAACAAATATAGACATAGAGAAGGTCATTGTATATTTTTAGCATAGAAGTTAAAAATATAGCAAAGGCCAGGCACAGTTGCTCACGCCTGTAATCCCAGCACTTTGGGAGGCCGAGGCAGTCGGATCATGAGGTCAGGAGTTTGAGACTAGCCTGGCCAATATGGTGAAACCCTGACTCTACTAAAAATACAAAATTAGCCAGGTATGGTGGTGTGTGCCTATAGTCCCAGTTACTTCGGGAGGCTGAGGCAGAACAATTGCTTGAACCCAGGAGGCAGAGATTTCAGTGAGCCAAGATCGAGGTACTGCACTCCAGTCTGGGCATCAGAGTGAGACTGTGTCTCCAAAAAATAAAATAAAAATTAAAAAATATATAGCAAATAAACTCATATTATCTTGGTTGTAATCAAATCCTAACTCTATGAACTTACTAGCACTGTGATTTTAGGAGAGCAGAGGAAATGCAGTATTTGAAACAAAACTGGCCGGGCGCGGTGGCTCACGCCTGTAATCCCAGCACTTTGGGAGGCCGAGGCGGGCGGATCACGAGGTCAGGAGATCGAGACCATCCTGGCTAACACGGTGAAACCCCGTCTCTACTAAAAATGCAAAAAAATTAGCCGGGCGAGGCGGCGGGCGCCTGTAGTCCCAGCTACTCGGGAGGCTGAGGCAGGAGAATGGAGTGAACCCGGGAGGCGGAGCTTGCAGTGAGCCGAGATCGCGCCATTGCACTCCAGCCTGGGCGACTAAGCGAGACTCTGTCTCAAAAAAAAAAAAAAAAAAAAAAAAGAAACAAAACTGATTGACATTTTCCAAAACTGATTTGAGAAACTTGCTAAACTCATTTATAATTTTTTTAAACGAAAACCTCATTTGGACAATTATATGAAAGCAAATGGAAACAAAATTTCAAATATGACTTTTAAAAGTATTAAGGGGGTAGGAAAAGGCACATTATCTTTAAAAGAGCAACAAAAAAGTAAAGTACACATGATTTTTTAGCAAAAATTATGGAAACCAGGGTATGATGGAATGACATCTTAATAGTGCTGAAACAAAATGATTTCAACCTAGAATCCTACACTAGTAAAATCATCTTCAAAATGAAAAGGGAAAATCATTTTTTTCTAGATAAAAAGAACCGGAAAGAAAATTTAATCAGCAGATCCACACTAAATAGATATGAGAGAGAGAGAGAGAGAGAGAGAGAGAGAGAGACTGAAGTGTTATTTTCCCTCCTCTCTAAACTCTAATTTATATTACATTATTTAGTCTAAAAATAATCTAATCTGTGAGATTGTCCTGATAATTTCATCCTCTACCATAGAATAACGTTTTTCTTTCTGTGTGATCTACTTTTTCATACACTAACCATAGTCTCTCTTTGACTGCACTTCAGTAAACTCGTTATAATATGACTCTTGCTTTAATATTAACTTGTGGTAAGCAGTAGTGTTAAACATTTAATCTGAAATTTTTGGTAAGAAATACTGTTTGAATAATCTTTCTATTTCAAACAATTGCAACATTGTCTGACTCAGTATATACTCTCTATGTAATTGATGAGAAAATAAATACCTTTGTAGTAGAGGCTATGGTTAGGAAATTATAACAACATAGCCTATCTTCTAAAGTGGTTATAACACAATTAAGATGACTTGTGAACAAAATTAAGATAAGAGCTTTTGCACATTAATTTGTGTAGCAAATTTATGGACTCCAAATGTCAGTCATACAATATATAATATACACAAGTCCTTTTGGATGTGGAGAAAATATTGTAACAAATGAAGATGCTAGTTAGTTGGTCTTAATAAAAATGTTACTAATTTTGTTCATGCTTCTTCAGCTGTCCTTTGAGTGATAGAAAAGGTAATGGCATTTTAAATTTTCTTGAGAAGCGAATTAATCTCATAGCACTAGCTTTGACACATTGTGAAATTGAACACTTTAATGAACACTTCAACTCTTTTAGAAGTTAGATTTTACATTTATAACCTCAAAGAATATAAAGGCAGCAAAGGATAATGAAAGAAATCAGCTTAGTGGCTGTTCAGAGAGCATGGCTAATCAGATTGCCCTGGTTTCTTCACCAGTGACTGGGCTCTTGCTGAGGCAATTGTGTCCACATTGTCTCTCAGTCCCACATAGTCATAAGAAGCCTAGGGTAAGCTGATTAATTCTCTTAAATCCTTTTGTACATCACCTGAATCTCGAGCAATTTTATATGATTGCTAAAATACTGCCTTTAATAAATGAGGTCATCTGGAGCTAGTCTCAGATTCTTCTTCTGATGTTAGCCCTGGGTATTTCAGTTACCTGATAAAATGAAATCATTTTCAATATACAGCTTATGTGTTTAGAGATTCTGATTTTTGAAACCAAAAGAATCCTAACTAAAAAAGACAGGAAGGATGCTATAAGAATTCCATGATATTTCACCCTGAGCTTCGCCTCCCTTTTTGCTTCCGTTTTCGTTTATTAATAAAAAACCACTTACATGACTCAGGCATATCATGTTGTTTGGTTACTTCATGTATTTGTGCCCTTTTGCGTAAAATTATATGTCAAAGCCTAGCACAAAGATCACAGTGACGTTTCTATGGAGGTTTTATTGATGATACATATCTCTATCTCCTCACTTTCCCCATGCAAACTTCCTCGTTCTTTTTTGTGCCAACACTTTGCCTTTTACATACCATTTTTACACAAGTAACACTTTATGTTAATGTCTGGTCCTCCCCCTGAGTAGGTGATTCTTGAGGATAGTAATTTTATCTGATTCGCTTTTGTATCCAATAGCAACTAATGTGGTGAAACTAAAGTGGAAGCAAAATATATATTGAATGCATAAAAATACCATAAAGAAAAATAAACTGAACACAGCAATGTCTTATGCATAAGTACTCCAAAAATATTTTCTCAGCTAGATAGCTATGTCTTGAGGAACTACTTTTTTATTATTTTGGTGTTTTTCTCATAAAAGAGGGAATAATGAAATCTGAAATCTTAAAGGCACTTTAAAGCATTCCCACATCAAACTTTTTTTAATATCACTAGGGTACTAAATATTGTAGGGTACTAGAATGCAAAACTTGTCAAATATCACTTTTGAGCTATCACAATGTTTCTGTCTTGAAATTTACACATTGTGTCCAAAAAATAAAGTGAAAGTACATTGGAGTAAAACACAGAACAATAGGATCATAAACAAATAATCAAATAGACTATATTCAAAGCTAAAAATCATAATGTATAAAATTCAACTCAGTGAAGTAGTTTCTATGACTAGTGGTATTAATAAGCCACTTTATAGAAAAAACATGCAAGGTGGCAAATAAAAACGATGAATAAAAATCACCTTTATTATAAATAAGTGTAATTATATTTTCTCCAGCAGCTTTAAACTGACATGAATGTCTGAGATGAATATCTTTGAGTTCTAATGTTACCTACTACACTAATAGATGAAGGATCATTCTATTAAAGGACTGAGAATGCTTCATGCATAGGTAATGATATTAAAAGGCATCAGTTCTTTTGAGTAAACTGAAACTCCTGTGACAACAAGTGTGGAAATTTAACTTTGTACTTTTAGTGAAACAAGTTTTTGGTCATGTACTGAAATACACCATAGCAAAGAAGAACTTCTTGATGGAAATGAAAAATTCTAACTATTTACTCCAACTACGAATGCTAAATTTGAAATCCCAATTATAGAATAATTATAATTTTTTTGCTAACCTTCACTAATAAAATAGCTATTGATAATTTGATTTCATTAATCTTAAAACCAAATAAAGATTACATTACTTCATTTTTTGATAACGCTTTAGAAAGTTCTACTTCCAAAGATGATAAGAGCAGCAACTTTGTTTTGTTCATTTCTATATCCTCAGGAAATTATTCAAGGACAAGGTGTTTTCTCATTAATTTTTTTTATGGAATGAATGAATAGATGAGTATGATGGTTAATACTGAGTGTCAACTTTATTGGATTGAAGGATACAAAGTATTGATGTTGGGTGTGTCTGTGTGGGTGTTGCCAATGGAGATTAACATTTGAGTCAGCAGGCTGAGACAGGCAGACCCACCCTTAATATGGGTGGGCACAATCTAATCAGCTGCCAATGCAGCTAGAATATAAGCAGGCAGAAAAATGTGAAAAGAGAGACTGGTCTAGCCTCCCAGCCTACACCTTTCTCCCATGTTGGATGCTTCCTATCCTCGAACATTGGACTCCAAGTTCTTCAGTTTTGGAACTTGGACTGGCTCTCCTTGCTCCTCAGCCTGCAGACATCCTATTGTGGGACCTTGTGATGGTGTGAATTAATACTTATTAAACTCCCCTTTATATATATCCCATTAATTCTATTTCTCTAGAGAACCCTGACTGATACAATGAGTGAAGAAATAAATTAATGACATTCACAATGAGTGTAGGTGCAGATAATGAAAGGGTCTGGAAAAGTTGGCCCCTCCCTTGAATTGAATAAGAGCTCCCAAAGAAAGAGTTTTATATTTTATTAACCACATATTTTATGCTTTTCATTTGTACACGTTCTATAATTGCAATGCAGGTTCAGTTTTTGTTTTTTGTTTCTGGCAATGCTGATGTATCCATTGGAATCAAGTCAGAAAAACAGAAGCCACTTTTGGATTTCAAACAGAGAGAATTTAACACAGAGAATGTTGCTACAGTTGAAATTAGAGTTAAAAAAGCCAAACAAAGGATAAGACGATCCAGAAATCTGTAATGGCAGGAAGTTGTTTCCATGATTATGCTGAAAGAATAAACCCAGAAGGCCACATTACTGGATCTCAGACGCTGGGACTACCTGGGAGAAGCTGGAAGTACACTACACAACAGAGCTCCATTCATGCATTAAAGGGTTGTTTGGTGGGTAATGGAGTCACTGAGAAAAACTGGCCATCACTGGAGATGCCAGTAGAGGTAGAGAGCTACAGGGAAAAACTGTGGAGTGAAAAACCTTGACTTCTCGTTTTATCCTGCCTTCCAATCTCTATTGAGTGCGTCCCATTGGTTGGCACTAGTTGAAAGCCAGTGGGCATGGGGTTCTGGAAAATTTATCTGATGCAGATAAAAAGGAGAAAAAGTCGGAGAATGAAACTGAGAGTAGATAGGCAAAGTGGAATGGGCTATGATTTTAAGTAAAAAAATGTTCACTTTAAATTCTTTATACGGGCACATTCAACTTTAACACAGAATTAGATATTATATTTTTCTGAGTGCATTTTTAAAATCTCCTCCTAAAACAAAGTATAAGAATGAACTTTCTGGAGTATAGATATACTATTTTGTTTTTATTTTTTCTTCATAAACTGTATTTGTTAACTTTATGAATGGTTTTGTAAGCTTCTTGGCAGAGTGTTTATTATATTTGTATTTTCTATAGCTATTATGATTATTATTTAATTGACAGATAAAAATTGTATGTATTGATGATGTACAATATGCTGTTTTGAAATATGTAGGCCGGGCGCGGTGGCTCAAGCCTGTAATCCCAGCACTTTGGGAGGCCGAGACGGGCGGATCACTAGGTCGGGAGATCGAGACCATCCTGGCGAACACGGTGAAACCCCGTCTCTACTAAAAAATACAAAAAACTAGCCGGGCGAGGCGGCGGGCGCCTGTAGTCCCAGCTACTCGGGAGGCTGAGGCAGGAGAATGGCGTAAACCCGGGGGGCGGAGCTTGCAGTGAGCTGAGATCCGGCTACTGCACTCCAGCCCGGGCGACAGAGCCAGACTCCGTCTCAAAAAAAAAAAAAAAAAAAAAAAAGAAATATGTATACATTGCAGAATGGCTACACTGAGCTAATGAACATATACATTGCCTCACACACTTATCACATTTGTGGTGACAATACAACATCTACTCTCTTAGGAATTTTTGAGAATATAATACATTGTTATTAACTATAGCCATCATGTTGTACAATAGCACTCTTGAACTTATTCCTCCTATATGACTGAAATTTTGTATCCTTTAACCAACGTCTCCTCACCCTTACCCCTCACCCCTCACCCCAGCCTCTGGTAACCACCATTCTACTTTCTACTTCTATGAATTTAACTTTTTTAGATTCCATATATAAGTGAGATCATGCTGTATTTGTCTTTATGTGCCTGGCTTATTTCACTTAATGTAATGTTCTCCAAGTTCATCCATGTTTTCCCAAATGTCAGGAATTCCTTCTTTTTAAAGCTGAATGATATTCCTTTATATGTATCCAATATACAATATATGTATATAATATGTACAATGGTATTCCATTGTATGTCTGTTATATGTATGTATCTCACATTTCCTTTATGTAGTCATATGTTGATGGACACTTAGGTTGATTCCATATTTTGGCTATCATAATAATGCTGCAATGAAAATCAGAGTTCAGGTGTCTCTTTCACATATTGATTTCATTTTCTTTAAATATATACCCAGTAGTGAGATTACTGGATCATATGGTAGTTTTATTTTCAATTGTTTGAGGAACCTTCATACTGTTTTCTATAGTGACTATACTAATTTACATTATCTGCAACAGTGTACAGTGGTTTCCTTCTCACCACAACCTTGTCGACATTTATTCTCTTTTGTATTTTGATAATAGCCAACCTAACAAGTATAAGATGATATCTTGTTTTTTTTTTTTAATTTTTATTTTATTTTATTTTAAGTTCTAGGATACATGTGCGGAATGTGCAGGTTTGTTACATAGGCATACATGTTCCATGGTGGTTTGCTGCACCTATCAACCCGTCATCTATCTTGTGGTTTTAATTTGAATTTTTCTGATGATTAGTGGCGTTTAGCGTATTTTCCATATACCTGCTGCCCATTCATATGTCTTCTTTTGGGAAATGTCTACAGAAGACCTTTGCCCATTTTTAAAATGAATCATTTGGTTTTTAAAAAAGAATATTGAGTTGAGTGTATTATATATTTGGATATTAATCTCTTATCAGATATATGGTTTGCAAATAGTTTCTCTTAATCTGTATGTTGCCTTTTCAGTCTGTTGATTTTTTCCTTGAGTGTGCAGAAGTTTTTTTAGTTTGATATAATCCCATTTGCCTATTTTTGTTTTTTTTGCCTGTGCCTTTGGGTTCATATCCAAAAATGTATTTCCCATACCAATGTCATGGAGCTTTTCCCCATGTTCCTTTCTAGTAGTTTTACAGTTTCAGATCTGACATTTAAGTCTTTAATCAATTTTGAGCTGATTTTTGTATTTGGTGTGAAAAAAAAGGTCTAGTTTCATTCTTCTACATATGGATATCCAGTTGTCCCAACATGATTTACTGAAGACAGTCTTTTCCCTATTGTGCGTTATTGGCACCTTTGTCAAAAGTCAGTTGATTTCAAATGCATGGATTTATTTATGAGCTCTCTATTAAGTTTCATTTCTGTATGTGTCTGTATGCTATAATAGTATCATGCTGTTTTGATTACTATAGATTTGAAGTACATTTTAAAGTCTGGTAGTGTGATGCTTCTAGCTTTGTTCTTTTTACTCGTTTTTTTTTTTTTCTTTTTGAGAGGAGTTTCACTCTTGTTGCCCAGGTTGGCGTGCAATGGTACAATCTCGCCTCACTGCAACCTCCACCTCCCAGATTCAAGCGATTCTCCTGCCTCAGCCTCCTGAGTAGCTGGGATTTCAGACTCCCGCCACCATGCCTGGCTAATTTTTTGTATTTTTAGTAGACATGGGGTTTCACCATGTTGGCCAGGCTCATCTTGAACTCCTGACCTCGTGATACGCCCACCTCAGCCTCCCAAAGTGCTGGGATTACAGGTGAGAGCCACCGCACCCGGCTCTTTTTACTTAATATTGATTTGACTATTTGGGCTCTCTTACAGTTCTATATGAATTTTAAGATTTTTTTCTATTTCTGTAAAAAATGTCATTGGAATTTTGATAAGGGTTGTATTGAATCTGTAGACTGCCTTGAGTAGTATGGACATTTTAACAATATTATTTCTTTCAATTTATGAACATGAAATATCTTTTCATTTATTTGTGTCTTCTTTAATTTCTCTCATCAATGTTTTACAGTTTTCAGCATACAGTTCTTTTACTTTCTTGGTTAAATTTATTTCTGAGTATTTTATTTTTCTGTAACTATTGTAAATAGAATTATTTTCTTGACTTCTCTATTTGAATAGATTGTATTTATTGTATAGAAACATCACTGATTTTTATATGTTGATTTTGTACCTTGTAATTTTACTGAATTTGTTTATTAGTTCTATCGGATTTGGGTGGAGTCTAGTGTTTTCTATATGTAAGACCATGACAATTTGGACAAGCATGGTGGCTCACACCTGTAATCTCAGCACTTTGGGAGGTTGAGGCGGGTGGATCACCTGAGGTCAGGAGTTGGAGACCAGCCTGGCCAACATGGTGAAACCCCGTCTTTACTAAAAAAATACAAAAATTAGCTGGGCGTTCTGGTGGGCACCTGTAATCCCAGCTCCTCAGGAGGCTGAGGCAGGAGAATCACTTGAACCCAGGAGACAGAGGTTGCAGTGAGCAGAGATTGCACCGTTGCACTCCAGCCTGGATGACAAGAGCAAAACTCTGTCTCAAAAAATAAATAAATAAATAAATAAAAATAAAAATCACGACAATTTAACTTTTTATTTTCTGAAGTGGATGACTTTTATTTCTTTCTCTTGCTTAGTTGTTCTGGCTAGGACTCCAGGGTTATGTTGAATAGAAGTAGTGAGAAGGGGCATCCTTGTCCTGTTCTGATCATGGAGAAACACTTTGAAATTTTCAGCATTGAGTATGATGTTAGTTCTGGGCTTGTCATATATGGCCTTTATTGTGTTGAAGTATATTCCCTCTCTACCTAATTTATTAATAGTTATTTTCATTATGAAAGAAAGTTAAATTTGTTTTTTTTTTTTTTGCATTTATTGAGATGATTATATGGTTTTTGTCCTTTATGTGGTTAATGTGATGTTTGGGAAAAATACTAAAATCATGTTTTTCCTCTGCCCTCACACCACAACAATCAATACAGAAGACTTCTGAGATCAAATATGTGGTTTATTTCCCCATCAACAAGTATTAGACATCAGCTGAGTATTCTCCAATTCAATTCTGACACTATCTACCTGGAGATAGACCACCTCCTTGAGCTTGATTAATTTGCTTGAGTGACTAACATAACTCAGTGAAACACGTCAACCAGTGTACTATGAAGGATATTACAATAACCACAATAAAGAGATGTGTAGGGCTAGGCAGGGGGTAAAGAGCACATGTCCCTGGATATGCCAGCCTCCAGGAACCTCCATGGTTATCTAGAAGCTCACCAATTCAGTCCTCTTGTGTTTTCATGGAAGCTCCATATGTTAACCTTCCTTCCCTAAGGGAATAGGGTGAAACCCTCTCTAGGGAGAGTCTTAAGACCTACAATCAAATTATAGTCCTACCTTGGGACTCTACAGAGCAGGAAAAGGTCACAGAGATTGTTTCCGGATGCCTGCCCCTGAGGTTTAATATACCCAACAGTATAACAAAAGACTGTAGTAAGGGCTATGGGAGTTATGAGCCAGGAAGGTGAACAAAAACCTATATATATATATATATATATATATATATATATATATATATAATCATACCACTTGTGGTATTTCACATTTAGAGATTTGCATATGTTAAATCATGCTTGCATCCTTGGGATTAATCCTACTTGATCCTGATAAATGATCCTCGTAATGCCCTTTTGAATTTGATTTGCTAGCATTTTGTTGAGAATTTTTATTTATGTGTTAATCAAGGATAGTGACTTGTAATTTTTTTTTCTTGTAGTATCCTTGTTTGGCTTTGTTATCAGGGTAATGCTGGCTTCATAAAGTGTATTTGGAAAAATTTTTTGTTCTTCAATTTTTTTAAATAGTTTGAGAAGATTTGGTATTAGGTTTTTAAATGTTTGGTAGAATTCAGCAATAAAGCCATCAAGTCCTGGTCTTTTCTTTGATGAGAGAGTTTTATTACTAATTCAGTCTCATTACTCATTATTGGTCTGTTCATATTTTCTATTTCTTCATAATTCAGTCTTGGTAGGTTGTATGTGTCTAGGAATTGATTCATTTCTTCTAAGCTTCCTAAATTGTTGATATATAATTGTTCATAGTACTCTGTTACTGTTCTTTTTATGATATTAGTTGTCTTTTTAATTTCTAATTTTATCTATTTGACTTTTCTCTTTCTTAGTCTAGCTAATGATTTATCTATTTTGTCTACCTTTTCAAAAAAACAACTGTTACTTTTTTTAATTTCTTTCTTTTTTTTTTTTTTCTCACTCTGTCGCCCAGGCTGGAGTGCAGTGGCGCGATCTTGGCTCACTGCAAGTTCCACCTCCCGGGTTCACGCCATTCTCCTGCCTCAGCCTCCCGAGTAGCTGGGACTACAGGTGCTCGCCACCATGCCCAGCTAATTCTTTTGTATTTTTAGTAGAGACGGGTTTTCACCGTGTTAGCCAGGATTGTTTCTATCTCCTGACCTCGTGATCTGCCCACCTCGGCCTCCCAAAGTGCTGGGATTACAGGTGTGAGCCACCACACCCAGCCCTTTTGTTAATTTTTTTTCTATTGTTCTTCTAGTCTCGGTTTCATTTATTTATGCTCTGATCTTTATTACATTCTTCTTTCTACTCACTTTGAGCTTATGATCTTCCTTTTCTCATTTTTAGGTAGGTAATGGTAGGTTGTTTATTTGAGATCTTTTTTTTTTTTTTAATGTGGGCATTTATTGCTGTCAGTTTCCTTCTTAGAACTGCTTTTGCTGCATCACATACAGTTTGATATGCTGTATTTCCATTGTTGTTTGTGTCAAAATAATTTTAAAATTTTCTTTTTTCCCTATTTAGTGCTCAGGAACTTGTTTAATTTCCATGTATTTGGGAATTTTTCTAAATTCTTCCTATTGATTTCTAGCTTCATGAAGCATAGAAGCACTTTTTTATTGAAGTTAAAATTACAGATCTAGTATTTGAAAAACCAAAAAAATGGTGTCAACTACCACATTTTTTCAGGAATAATAATATAATTTTTGCTTGCTGCTTAGAATAACTCAAAGCAACATAGACAATATTTTACGACACAAAGTTTACAAGTAAAATGACTTAATATTTAATAATTGTGTAATATTTTAATGAGCCCAAAACACTTTTTTCCTAGATTTTAAAAATGTTTGCATTTTGTCATATTTGTCATTTAAAAAGAAAGTTATAGATACAGTTGAATGTCCATTTTTGCAGTCAATCCTTATACCTCCCTTTTTAAAGGCATATATTCTATCTACATTTATAGGATTGTTAGTTCAGATTTTAAGTTTACATACATTTTTATACCAAATGATAATAAACTTTTAGAACTGGCCTTTCTAACTCAACATGATTATATATTTATCAATGTTGATATGTCTAGAACTTGTTCATTCTTTCATTTTAGTTGTGCACAGTATGCAATTGGACAGTATACTATTATTTATCTTTTGTATAAATTTGATGAAGTTTATATATTCTAGGTTCTGTTTTTCAGTTGATTATGTTGAAAACATTGTCTTCCAGTCTGTGTTGTAGTTTTGGCTAAAAAATTTTAATAGAAAAATGTAACTCATTTTTCTTACATATTATTTTAACTACAGGAAGAGAAAAAAAACCCAGACCAGTAAGACTGCTGAAACCTACTGAAACAAGCTAAATAGGTGACATTGCATGTAAACATACATACATCTTTCTATTCATAGACAAGACACAATAAAAAATCTTGGATAAAATACTTCAATTTGCATATATTACACATTTTCATTTTGCTGGTTGATTAATGACTACAAAGGAACCTGAACTCATTTTATGTGGAGAACATTGGTAAAGAAGACAAGAGAAATTCTGAAAAAGTACCTGAAAGTGAAGATTCTAAGAGTGAATTGGATCTTTTTAAATAAAAAGCTGTTGTTTCTCTTCTGTGGTATTTAGAGTTGGGAGTGGTTATATGCATGTTATTTATTCACTCATGCAGTCATTTAAGATTTTCATTTTCTTAATTATTTAGTAAAATTTACCAACACGAGGTAAGAGTCAAGGTGAAGACTTATTTTTATTTAAGTGGAAAGTAATACAAAGTTTTATAGTTGAAGGAAACGGTTTGCAACTGAGTTTGCAGCCATTTTGTTTTGGAGGTCCCTTGGATTTTCCCAGTAGTTTCTAGAGTCATTTCTACATTTTTTCTTATGAAATATCAAAACTATGTTATTTGCATTCTGACAAAGTTTGACACTAATCATACTTCGTTTGACAACCAAGAATTTCCAGGAAGTACCTAGTCTGGTCTCTTTAATGCCTGATTATTTTTATGTCCATATCCATATAACTCTCCCTTATGACACTCTGTTTCTCTAAACAGTTTGTCTCTCAGTTTGTTCTCTTTTTTTAATTAAAATTGGAGACACAATAGGATAGAAATTGTGTGTTTTGTTCAAATGGTGTGCCTTCAACTCACAGAAAAGTGTGTGACATATAAATGACATCCTGTTTATATTCATTGAACGAATATTTGCTGAATAAATAGAGAAAACAAGGCCTAAACAGTTAAATCATTCCCCCAAATCATACAAAGTATTTTTCTGTGACAACCCATTTCCCTGCCATACCCTCAGTCTGATAATTTAGTGTTTTAGACCCCTCTTCCTTTCATTCACATCTCCCTCATCTATTGAGACATTCAGAATTACTCTGCTCTTTTATTTCCAGCTCCTAATTCTACTCCTACATTTTACTAAAGCAGTTTAATATTTTATTTCTTCACAAGTTATATAATTTCTCTTGTAGCACATTCCTTCTGTTTTAAGATTTTTTTTATTAGAAAGTTATATTCCATATTCCTGACAGATAGTGTATCATTATCCTTTCAGATTTAGCTGCATTTGTACTGCTAGGGTTATTACTAATCTTTTCTTTCTTTTTATTTTCCTTATCTTGAATTCTCAGCTCTAGTAAATCTGTGCTTTAACTATAATTTTTAAACTATTATTCTCAAATGATGAATGTTGGTGATAAGCTCTCTGAATCTTTGGCTAATAATGAGTATCTTTCTCTCTTCCAGGAGACTGATATCTGGTCTGACTAAAGAATGATCAGTTTATCATCCTTTTTTCTCAGTAGTCTGAGTATTAATCCTTTGCTTTCTAGCAGATAAGAAGTTGGACACAAGTGATTCTTATTCTTTGCAAGTGACTTGTTCTTTCTAACTGGAAGCTTGTACACTTTCTTATAATTTTGCAGTTCAGAAATTCAGGTTGTGCCTTCACATAAATCTCTTGTCATCAGCATTACTTGGAATTTGATAAGACATTTTAATCTGCAAGCTTAAATATTTATTTAACTTGGAGAACACTTCTTTTACTATTTGTATGATCATTTCCTCTTTTCCATGTATTCTTTTTTTCCTTCTGCTAGAACTAATATTCTTCAAATGTTACATTAGTTACCTCTACTATCCTTGACATCTCTCATTTTCACTCACATTTTCCATGTGTTTGTGCTTTTGTGTTGTTTTTTTGTGGTATTTCTTCCTCTGGATCCTCTATTTGAGATTCCAAATGTCCATACTCTAGTATATCTGCAGAGTGTTTTTTAGTGTGAAGATGTGTTTTATTTTCAGAAATATTTCCTATAAATGTTCTTCCTTAAAAGTTCTTCCTCAGAGGTTCTATTTAAATAAAGAACCATGCTAAATGTTTTGTGGCTCTTCTTTGAACAGACTGTTGGACCCTCAGGTGAATGGTTACGTCTTTGTTCTTCTCACTATATCTCAGGTGCAGTTGCCATAGTACTGTCCTGGGCTGGGCTCTCTAGAAAATGGAATTGGAATGGAGATTTGTGTGCACTATCTTTAATAGGGAGTGGTTTTTGGATTAACGCCTATGGACAGTTGAAAGCCACCTTTGGTAGTACTTTTGAAAGCTGGCGAATATGTTTATCATTCCTGAGGGCAATCTGGACAGTGAACAAATGCCACTATAATTTCAGGCAGCAGTGAACGTGATGGAGAGAACCAGTGCCTCTCCTGTTACAAGCCAAGAGCAGCAGCAGCAGATTATTAGACCCTATCACTGCTACCAGGAAAAATCCACTTTGTCTCCTTGGATTCTCTGAGCTTAAAAACTAAAGAAGGGTTGGCTTCCTTTCCAATTTCTCAGAAAATGTTGGACAGAAATATGAGGCATAGTCACATTAACTTACAAGGATTTCCAAATTATGGAAGGTCATGCTTATGCACAACCATGGATCCTAGATACAGTTCTTTGAACCCAGTCTACTGCCTGGCTAGGAAAGAAAGAGGTCTTCAAACTGTTGGCTTCATTCAGGGTTTGCCTGTTGTCTTCAAAAAAGACAAAGGGAATGGTTCTATCTTTACAATATATCCAACTCACCTCCTCTAACTAGGGCCAAGCCATTATTGTTTCTCTCCTAGAGCCCAGTAATACACTCTCAACTACTCTTCCTGCTTTCATACTTACCTATTTTAGTCTTAATATTGCAGCCAGAGTGATCTTTTTAAAATATAAGTCAGATTATGTCATTCCTCTAGTCAACATTTTTTTCTGTTTCATTTGTAGGAAAAGTCAGTCCTTACAATAGCACAAGACTCATTACAATCTCTGCTAGTCACCTCTCTCTGCCTCCTCCACCACCCCCATATATATCTAACTTCATCTATTTTCTTCTCTTTAGTCTTTCATGGTTTTTCATTGGTGTGCTTTAGCTTTTACGACTTTGCACTAGCTTTCTCTCTGCCTGGAATGCCATTCAATCAAATATTCACAATGGGAATTCCCTTAACTCTTGTCAAATGTCACTATCTCAATGAGGCTTACCCTGAACACCCATTTTTGTGCTACTGAATTCCTTTAACTTGCTTTAATTTTTCACCTTCTAACAAAAGATGTGATTTATTTATTTACATGTTTATTTTAACTGAGGGCCTCTCTGCTATAATTTAACAAGGTTACATCTTTTTCAATGATTGACTCATGCATCTAGAGGAGTATCTAACCTCTGATACATAGTATAGGCTAAAAGAAAATGTGGCCACATGAATAAATAAATGTATGAATGAATGAATATGAAGAAGCTTAGACAATTTCAGCCTTCTCTCTTCCTATCACCTCTGATCCTTTATGCAAATTTTCTCTAATCTTCACAATAATCCTGCAATACTGACATTAATGTATCCATTCCACAGATTAAAAACCAAGGCTCAGCTAATTAGTGAAATATTCAAGATTAAAATTCAAATCTGTCTGACTTCCAACCTTATGTGTTTTTGTTTGTTTATTTGTTTTTGTTTTCTTCCCCATGATCCAAAGCTCTTTCTAAATGGTAATGATTGGGAAATAATGAACGTAGAAAAGATGGTTCTAAGAATGACTGTTTCTCCTGTGTATAGTTGACAGCCTCTCCTCATGAAGGAGATTAATTCCACAATTGGGGTGAGGAAGACGTGGACTTTTTCTTTCATCCATAATATTTAAACTCCTCAATTCTTGTCCCTCCTCCTCACCAGGGAAACATTCATTATCCTGTCCTTTAAAAATGTGTGTACTGAAGAGACATTGGAGGAAACATTCTAAGTTACTTGCTCTTCTAGAGTCATTCTCCATCATTCTCTTCACATAGTCACTAGAAATCAGTATGGAATAGAAGCATGGTGCTGTTGCAAACTTTACAATTAACAGTGCTAAATTAACAATTAACAATTAACAGTGTTAAATTTCTCTCATAAAACAGTACAACAAAATTACCAACTAAAAATGCATTAATGTTTATTGCCTATACAAGTTTGTTCTTCATTTAAAAAATCTTGCTTTCAATTCTTCCCCAAATTATCCTTTTTTCACCATAAACCACATGTTTATATTATAGCTATCAAAGGAATTACATGTGATTTTGTTTAGGTACTTTTTTTTTTTTTTTAGAAAAATGGTGTTATTGAGGCATAATTGACACATGATAAACTGTACACATTTAAAGTATATAAATTGGTCAGTTTATGACATGTGTATAGCTGTAAAACCATCAACATAATCAAGATAATGATAATATCCATCACAAAAGTCTGCTTTTGCTTCTTTTCAGTCTTTTAGTTTCTTCCTGTCTCCCCTCATCTTCAACTGCTGAGTTATTTGGTGTCACTACAGATTAGTTTGCATTTTCTATAATTTAACATAAATGAAATTATATCCTATGTTGTCTTTTTCTTTTGGCTTTTTTACTCAGCATATTTGAGAGCCATTTGTGTTATTGCATATAAAGATGGGTAATTCTTTTTAATTGCCAACTAGTGTTTCATTCTTTACATGTACTACAATTTGTCTATCCATTCAATTATTGGTAGAATTTTTATTTTTCAGTTTTTGGCTATTACAAATAAAGCAGCTATGAGCATAATAAAGCATCTATGAACTTCTCTTTGTTTGAATATATGGGGTTTTTTTAGGTAAATACCTAGGAATGGAATGGCTGTATCACATGGTTGGTGAATATTTACGTTTTAAAGAATCTGCCAAACTGTTTTCCAATGTTGTGGTAATATTTTACATTCTTGTTAGTAGTGTAGGAGGTTTTCAGTTGTTCCACCTTCTTGCCAACACTTGGTATGCCCAGACTTTTTAGTTTTTGCTTCTAATTCTTTGGCAGTTGTATATCATTGTGGCTTTAATTTGAACTTTTCTAATAACTAACAATATTGAGCACCTTTTCATGGGCTTAATTGCCATATATCTTTTTGGTGAAGTGACTGTTTCAAATGTTTTGCCTATTAATTTTTTTTGGTGGTTTGCTTTCTTATTATTGAATTTGGAAGTCCTTTATATATTCTGGATACAAGTCCTCTACCAGATATGTCATTTGCAGATATGTCCTGCTGCTCTGTAGCTTGTCTTTTCATACTTTACACAGTCTCTTTAGAGAAGCAAAAATTCTTAATTTTGATTAATCAAATTTATTATGTTTTTCATTTTGTGGACTGTGTTTTGATATTCGGTGTAAAATATCTATCTTTAGTGCTTCTCAACCTGGGGCAATTTTCTCAATTCCCCCAGTAGACATTTGGCAAAGTCTGGAAACATTTGTGGTCATCACAATTCGTGTCAGTGAGGGGTTGCTACTGGCATGTAGGGTAGAGGCAAGAGATAATGTTAAAAACCCTGCAACACACAGAAAAGTTCACCCCCTACATACATGTGTGTGCACACACTCCCTCACTGCCCCACCCCACCCCATGCAAAAGAATTGTCTAGCCCCAAATGTCAATAGTGCCAAGGTTGAAAACTCTAATAATAAGGATTTGTGTTTTTTCTTCTAGACGTTATATAGCTTTTTATTTTACACTGGATCTTTGGCATTTCATTTTCATTCAATTCAAAATACATTCTAAAATTCCCTTTTTGATTTCCTCTTTCACATATGACTTTTATAAATGCGATATTAATATTTATAAATAAATATGTAGTTATGTGGGTATTTTCAGATATGCAAATATTTTCCACATATTTTCTCACTATTGATTTTTCTATTGATAATTTAATATTATTGTCATCAAATAATGTATTTTTGTACTCTATTGTTGAGTATTCTAAAAATTTAAATAAGATCAGTTGGTTGATCGCCTTTTGGAAACATCTACATCCTTACTTAATTTTTCATCTACTTTCTATCAGTCATGGAGAAAGTGGTGTTATAATCTCCAACTATATTTGTGGATTTGTATATTTCTCCTTAAAGTTCTATTAATTTTTGCTCCAGGTGTTTGGAAGCTCTATTGGTAAGTGCATAAATATTTAGGACTGTTATAACCTCTCAATGAATTGACCCTGTTTTTATAATGAAGTGGTGCTTTTTATCCCTTGTAATGTTTTTCCTCTGAATTCTCCTATGTCTGATATTAGTATAGACATTATATCTTTCCTTGGATTAGTGTTAAGATGCCATGCCTTTTTCCATCTTTTTGTTTTTAATGTATTTATTTATACTTAAAGGTTTATTTTGTAGATCATATACAGTGTGTTCTTGCTTTTTAAAATCTCAATAATTTCTGCCTTTTTGAGTTTTTTGATCATTAATATTTAATATGATTATTGATATGATTGTATTAATCTACTATCTTATTATTTGTTTTCTGTTTGTGCTATCTGTTCTTTTTTTTGCCCTTTTCTCATTTCCCATCTTCTGTTGGGTTGAGTGCTTTTTTCACAATTTGATTTTCTATTTTTTTCTTATTAGTTATTACTCTTGTTTTCTTCATTGTTGCTTTACTGTTTAATAGTATGCACATTTAATCTATTATAGTCTACCCCAAGTAAGATATCAATTTCTGTGTAGTATAAGAACCTTATGACAGGATGCCTCCATTTTCCCCTTTAAACTTTTTGATCTTGTTATACTTTTTAATTCTACCTATGTTATAACCCCAACTATACATTGTTATCATTTTTGCTTTAAACAGCCAAATACCTTTTAAACATTTTAAACTATTTTTAAACCCTTTTATTTACCTAGTTACATTTCAGTTCTCTTCATTCAGTTGCATAGATCCGATTTCCATATGGTATCATTTTCTCTGTCTGAAGGACTTGCTTCAACATATTTTTTGACTGATGGTAATAAAGTTTTGTCAGTCATATATCTAAAAATGTCTTTGTGTCTTTGCCTTCATTTCTGGAACATATTTTCTCTGAGCATAGAGTTGTAGATTGACAGTTTTTTTTTTTTCTTTGAACATCAGTAAAAAGATGTTGATCTAATTTCCTTTGGCTTGCATTGTTTCTAGTGAGAATTTTGCTGTCATCTTTATTTTTGTTTTTCTTAATGTAATGTCTTTTTTCTTTTATTGTTTTTGAGATTTCCTCTTTATCACTGGTTTTAAACAATTTGATTATGATGTAGTTTGATGTAGTTTGCTTCATGTTTCTTATGCTTGAAAATGTGTTGAGAGTCTTGGATTTGTGGGCTTTCAGTTTTCATCACATTTGGAAAAGATTCAGTCATTATGTCTTCAAATAATTTTTCTTTTACTCCTTTCCTTTGAAGGCTCTGATTACATGTATATTAGACCACTTGAAATGTACTACCACTCACTAAAGATGTGCTCTTTTTTTTTTTTTTTTTTTAGACTTTTCTCTGAGTTTTTGGATAGTTTATATTGTTGTGTATTCAAGCACAAAAGTCTCTTTGTCTGCTATGTGTAATCTACTGGTAATGCTTTCCAATGTATTTTAAATCTTAGATATTAAAGTTTTAAGATCTAGAATTCTGTCTTTTGGGTTTTTTTGTTTTGTTTTGTTTTGTTTTGTTTTTGAGACAAAGTCTCACTCTGTTGCCCAGGCTGGAGTGCAGTAGTGTGATCTCGGCTCACTGCAACCTCCACCTCCTGGGTTCATGCCATTCTCCTGCCTCACCCTCCTGAGTAACTGGGACTACAGGCGCCTGCCACCACACCCAGCTAATTATTTATTTATTTATATTTTGTATTTTTAGTAGAGACGGGGTTTCACCATGTTAACCAGGATGGTCTTTATCTCCTGACCTCGTGATCTGCCTGCCTCGGCCTCCCAAAGTGCTGGCCACTGTGCCCGGCACTGTCTTTTGTATTTTTAATATCATTTTTATCTCTATTTAGTGTGTTCAATCTTCTCTTTGGTTTCTTATACACATGTAATACACTTATAATTCCGTTTTCAAGTTCTTGTCTGCTAATTCCATTATCTGAGTCATTTCTGGGTTGGTTTACATTGATTTTTTTGTTTTCCTCATTATGAGTTATATTTTCATGCCTTCTTGCAGAACAGATTGGATGCCGGACATTATGTATTTTACCTTATTAGATGTTGGATGTCTAACTAGTCCTATAAATATTCTTGAACTCTTTTTCTGGGAAACGGTTACATCATTTAGAAACCATTTGGTCATTTGTCTCTTGCTTTTAAGCCTTGTTAGCCTTTATCAAAGCAACATTTAGTCTAGGCTTAATTTTGTTTCACTAGTGATTTAAAACCTTTTTGAGCAGTCTAGCTAATTCATCATTAATTAGTAAATTTTCCACTCTGGCTTTTGGTAAAAGTTACTATTCCTGGCTTTGTGTTAGCTCCTGGGTTTATTCCTTCTAATCCTTTTGGGTGGCTCTTTTCTTGGCCTTGGGTAGTTGGGTAGTTTCCTCACATGGATGTACTGATCAGTACTCAGCGGAGAACTTAAGTAGGCCCAAACTGTAAAACTTCTTTCTATGAAGCTCATTCCTGTCACATACCCAGCCCTGAAAACTCTAGCCACCTTTACCTCCCTAGACTCCCAACTCAGTTTGCTCATATCAGGGAGATCGTTAAGTCCTTCCTGTGTTTCCTGTCCTGGCATCGAGGCCCAATGAGTCTTTCCAGGCAGTAAGGTAGGGCAATTGTAAGTCTTATCTCATTTGTTTCCTGTCTCTCAAAGATCACTGTCTTTAGTTGCTGGATCTCCAATGTCTTAAAAACCCATCATTTTTGTATGATTTTTAAAATCTTCTTTTCAGTCATAAATTTACATCTTGCTCATATTGCTTCATTTTAGCCAGAAGCAGAAGTGGGTTTACTATATGTGGCTTTTCTCAAATACTTTAAATTCCAAAGGTAAATTCCAAACAATAATAGTAAATTACTTTTTAACCCCAAATATTGCCTTAATAATAAAGTTCAAAATTGATGTTTCTATTAAGAATACCTCCTTTCACTTAGAAAAGCATTGTAGTTGGCTTTAACTACTATAGTAGTATAAAACCTGACAGTTCTTATTCACTCTCTATAGTTGTCAGGATTAACTTACAAATGACATTGAATTTTGGGAGTTTTGCTTTTATCTGAGGCTTCTATCAGAGGTGTACAAAAAGGAAAAAAAAAGCAAAAATCTTCCATGCTTTGTTGCTTCTCATTTTCAGCCTTGTAAGGTCATCAGCAATTCAAATAATTTAATCAACACATTTTCACTTTTCCTTCCCCTTTTTATTGAATCGGAAACTGAAGCAAAACAGTGTTCCTCAGTCAAGAAGGAGCAGAGCTGGCATTCAAGTCTGTTATCCTATTTTTGTTTCTCAGTAAGATATCAGATTTCTATATTGTTTTACACTTGATTGTTTAGGACTTGAGGTCAAACTTTTACTAGATTCACTGATCGATGTTAATTTATGTTAGTGCTAGGTAAAAGTATAAAAAAATCCTTATGCAATTTCAGAATTTTAAGGCAATCCAACTAATTTTATTCAATTTATTTATTTTACAGGTGGAGACATAAAATTTAAATTGCTCCAAGCCAACCAGCTAGATAGGACCAAACTGACTTACTATTATATAAATTATTTTAGATATTTTAAGTAAAAATGTTATATGGCCAAATTAAAACCAAGCTATCATTTGGATAAAGAGAGGTTTATTTTGTTTCTTTCTGCTGCCTAGTTTTTCTAAAATGGTTATTTGAAAAAATACCTTTGTCTCAATTTCATTCTTCTGACTTCCACTCCATTTAAGCAAAATAATAGATTGGTAACATAAGTAAAGAGATTTGTGTTATTTTTATCATTTTATCACCTATAAATAAACGATTCTGCTAATGCAAGTAAAAATAGAGTGGATACTCAATTAACTGCAGTAATGAGTAAGTCATAGATAAAACATCATTAGAACTATTCAAGTCCAATCTTGCTACTCAAAAAAGTGTGATGCAAGAATCAGTTGCGTAGGTATTAGGTGGGAGCTTGTTAGAAATGCAGAATCTTAGGCCCAGCTCCGGATCTGCGTACTCAGAATTTGCATTCTAACAAAATCCCCAGGTGATTAGTGGGCACAGTAAAGTCTGAGAAGCATTGCTCATCCTGGTTTTGCAGCTGTGTCCTTCTTCTGTTCATTTATATCCCCAGGAAAAAGCTTTATAATCTGGGTAATTATTCTTAATTAGCAATCCTTACACGAGGTAGGAAAGGGGACATTAAAGCTTAAACTCCAAATTACTGACTTCAAACTGAGAAATATTACCTGCTTGATTCCCTAACACCCTCCCACTCTCTAACCAACTCTTTCGGAATATCTGAAACTAGTTAATTTTCTGAGCAATCAAGAGTCATCTGTATCTAAAAATATTTTGTGATTTTCTTTGTGCTTTCATGTTCTTCTTCCTCCTGTTTCCATGGGTTTTTTTTCCTTAAAAATATTTTATTTAACAATCTGTAGAATTTAAAATTAATTAATATAATCAAAAATGTTATAGACGCTGAACTATTTTACTATTTGTAGTTAAGTTCCTAAAGATTGTGAAATGAACCACATAAATTAGAATTTACTTGGATTGGAGTTATACATGTTTCAGATATGATCAAAATCAACACTTCTGAAATAAAATCAAAGAGCAAATAAATGGTGCGCTTGAGAGACAATATAAAATGCTGAGATAATTTTGTGATGAACTTTTCTTAGTTTGATCAGATAAATTCAAACATCAAATTATCCACATTATTATCTTACAGACAGAAAGCACAAATAGAAAAGTACGTTTTTGAGTTTCTATATGACCAACATACTAAGTGATGATATCTATAAAGGCATAGTGGTTTGGGATAAGTATTAGAGTCATCGGTTCTAGACTGGTTTGTTCTCAATGAGAAGAAAAAGGCCTTCACTGCATTGTGAATTTAAATATTTTGCTGTGCCACAAGACTGAGAGGTCTAACATGGTTAACAGGGGCCAGAAATTAAGCTAAGCTCAGCGCCAGGAACAGATTACACTTCACATATTCTGTGGAATGATTGAAGAAATATTGTCTGTGGTATTTGACTAGTTGCTGTCCTGCACTATTTGCAGACAGCACCATCTGTTGTTATTGCTGACCTTCCATTTTTCATCCCAAACTTTCAACCACTAAAGTTACTAAAAAGATAGAAAATAAATAAACATATAGCACTATCTCTAAAGAGCTACACTGAAATACATATATTGGAGGTAGTTCTCTATCACTCTATTTTTCTGGCTATACTTACTTTGGGAGGCCGAGGCAGGTAGATTGCCAGAGCTCAGGAGTTCGAGATTAGCCTGGGCAACACGGTGAAAACCTGTCTCTATTAAAATACAAAAAATTAGCCAGGTGTGGTGGCATGCGCCTGCAGTCCCAACTACTTGGGAGGCTGAGGGCAGGAGAACTACTTGAACTCGGGAGGCAGAGGTTGCAGTGAGCAGAGATCATACCACTGCACTCCAGCCTGGGTTGACAGAGTGAGACTCCATCTAAAAAACAAACAAACAAACAAAGTCTGGCTATATTTTACAATTGTTTGGAAACTCCAACTGTGCAATTGTTGGAACCTAAAAACATGTCTAGGTCTTATGCCAAAGTAGTTCTACCAAAATTTATATATTTACATGGTGTCATATATTTGATTATGCTTTATGTTCCTTGATCTCTAAATGGATGCAAACCAATCCATAAACTTCAAGCAAGCCAGCTTGCCAGCACAAATCACAGGAATCAGTCAATGGACAGGGATGTGATAATTATGTGGGCAAGTAGAGATAGTTGGACATGGGAGACTTGTTACCTTGCTCTGGATTTTTTTCTGTTCGTTTTCCACATCAGTTTTGTGTCTCACTATAGGAGAGATATACTATCATAGAGTAATTTAATGTCAGTAGCCTAGTGCTTAACAATTTAGTAATATATAGTCGTACCTAAGCTAATGTCGAGGCCTGTAAAAACCCAAATCACTAGCCCTGATATTCTCCACCTGCTCCCACAGCAGTCTCATATTTAGGCAGTTTTTGTTGTTGTTGTTTTCTGTAGTTTTATGTTTATGTGGGTTTTTTTTTCTTATCTTCTACTACCTCTCCTTTCTACCCCTAATTCTAATAGTATTGGTCCATCTTACTAACGGCAAATGAATTCCTTGAATCTCAACTGGAGTGGCATAGTCCTCTTAGGGAAGTTCCATCTATGACTTCAGAGGCTCCAATTTTACATCACACGGGCTTATTGGACCATTTTGTTAAAACATGTGCTGTGCAACTCCAAGGGACTGTATCAGTCCCGATAGGATAGGTTATGCTGCAGCAATGTATTAGTCTGTTTTCATGCTGCTGATAAAGACATACCTGAGAATGGGCAATTTACAAAAGACAGAATTTTATTGGACTTAACAGTTCCACATGGCCAGGGAGGCCTCACAATCATGGCAGAAGGTGAAACGCAGGTCTCATATGGCAGCAGACAAGAAAAGAGAGCTTGTGCAGGCAACCTCCTCTTTTTAAAACCATCAAATCTTGTGAGACGTATTCACTATCACGAGAACAGAACAGCATGGGAAAGACCTGCCCCCAAGATTCTATTACCTCCACTGGGTCCCTCCCACAACATGTAGGAATTCAAGATGAGAGTTGGGTCAGGACACAGCCAAACCATATCAAGTAACAAATAATCTCTAAGTCTCAGAGGCTTCGTAACAAAAGTTTACTCTTCACTCACCTTATATGTTCAATCCAGGTCCGCTATGAATCTAAGTATTTTTTACTTGAAGATTAAGGAAGATATTGCTGCTCGTAGTAGAAATACTAATAGTAAATTTCTTTTTTTCCTTTTTCCTTGGAAAAGGGAAAGCAGAATGATAAACTCCATGTTGGCCTATGTGATGTGTATCACTTAACCTCATGTTACATTAGTTAATCAAGTCATGCAGGCACATATGGCATCAATACTTTAAGGAAGCTATGATTTCTCTTCTTCAAACAGAAAGGACAGTGAATATTTATGCAAAATAAGATACTCTACTATAGAGGCATTGTGGCAAATAAAATTTTATCCACCTCATTATGTGTAATATTATTCTTTTTTGTTCTTGTTTATTCATATTTATTTCATCACAAAACCAGAATTCCTTCAGTCAAGAAAGTAATTTTATTAGTTTTGTTTCCTTAGCTCTTGTTCCCTGACGTATAGCAGGCATTTGACAACTGTTTACTGAATCAATTAAAGATAAACATTATTAAATCATAGATATATCTAGAGCTTGCTGAACATTGATGTTTCTATAATAAAACCATATGACTCTTAGGTACAAGCACTTCTAACATAAATAGATATACACTCAGATTATATCCTGATATTATCTGCCAAACACATCTATTGTCAGGCATGTGGCGGAGCCTATATCACAATCATTAAAGAAACTCTCAAGAAGTTTGTCAGGAGAATAATAAAGTTTTGACTTCTGCCAAAAACATTCTGTACATGAGTCTTACAATCTCATTTTTAAAAAATAGATGGAGGGAGTTTGTTTGCCTTACCTTTTTTATTAGTAAAATAAAGTATGTCACAGGCCCAAAGGAATTTGAAATATTTATGAAAAGAAGCTAAACTGCATAGGACACCACGGATGAGGCTCCCTTTTGCCTTCTCAAAAATAAATGTGCACAGTTAATCATCTTGTATGATTAGTTACTATAGACTTAATTATATGGAATAAATCTGTATCATATAAGAGGGAAAAACATCTGAAATAATAAATGCTTTTAAAATGTTAGATTATTTATTTTATAACATTATCATCATAAAAAAACTATATTATTTTACCTTTTGACATTCTATCTGAATACAGAAAGACAGAGATGATAAATGTAATTTTCTATAAAACGGTGTAAGAGCTTATTAAACCAATATACTGTTTTGCATTTTAGATAGTATTATATAAAGAGATGAATAGATTTTTTTTAAAAATTACAACAGACAAATATTAAATACTTATTTCCTATATGGATATAAATATTAATAGGTAGAAATGATATATGGTGAAATGAAATAATTTGAATTAGTTATGTGAAATGGAATGCATGAATAAGAGTGTCTTACATGGAGACATAAACAAAGTCAAAACCTTAATTAAACAAAAACAGAAAAGGGGGGCAGATCTCCCACCTGCTCAATGATGCCTGAAATTCAGCTGTGGGAACGTAATTCCTTTCCCTTAAAGTTTTAAATTTGTGTAAAAATGACTCTATAAAATAATAAAAATTATCTCTTTAAAATTGCAGATGACTTGAAAGGTAGAGACAGAATATCATCATACCCACATTGAGGTTTTCTAAAATGTGGATTAATCATATTGGTGGGAACCTGATTAGTCAGAAACTAAGCAATCAGTACTACTGCTGAAAAGCTGTCAGGCCAGGCTCTGTGGCTCATGCCTGTAATCCCAGCACTTTGGGAGGCTACTGTTGGAGGATCACTTGAGTCCAGGAGGTCAAGAACAGCCTGGGCAACATGGGGAGACCCTGTCTGTACAAAAAATAAAAATTAGCTGGGTGTAGTGGTGCACACCTGTGGTCTGAGCTGTTAGGAAGGCTGAGGTGGGAGGATCACTGGAACCCCAGAGGTTGAGGCTTCAGTGAGCTGTGATTATGCTGTTGCACTTTAGTCTGGGCAATGAGTGAGACCCTGTCTTAAAACAAATATACATATATGTGTGTGTGTGTGTATAAATGTATTTTTAAAAGTTGTCGATACCTTCTCAGTTTTGGGGTACATAGTGGGTCATCTTAAAGTGGACCATACTTTTTTGGAGAAGAAACACTTACGTGTCTTTTTCTTAGTGATATGAATTTAGGGTGATGGTTTTGTAGTTGCTGTTTTTTCCTTATAAAGGCTGTCTCTTTAATCTTCTTGTCAGGAAATGTTCAGTCTTCTGAAAAGAATAGAGACAAATTAGCATAATACCTGAGGAGACTTGAAGGAAAACGGGTATGGGAATCATTGTCTTTTATGGTTGAGTTTTATTATAATCACTCTTTTGGTTTGAGCTGGACCTTCCTTAAAAGGACAAAGTACACTAGACACTCCCCAAGGAAACTTATCGTGATCACTGGGGTAGGAATCAGAGTCAAGAATGATAGAGGTAGGGAGAGCTGGGCTGGCACCACATGTGACCAAGATTAGATGCCACTTTGGATCTAGCAGCCATTGCAAGGAGAGTAGAACTCACAATGTGATGAGTCACAACCTTAGGAGCCCACATGTAAAACACTGTTAGGAATAAGATATTAGGATTTGGGAGGAGATGAGATTTCCTCCCTGGAAAGACCATGTCAACCTGCTTCACAAATCTGGAACAACAAGGAAATAGGAGAAAGTTGCACAGTGAGGGCCAAGCTGTGTTTCTTTTATGATTTTTACTAGTAGTACTATCATTATAAAATATACATACAGGAAATTACACAAAATAATTTAAGACACATTTGAGTATCTATCTCATAATTTTGACAAACATTAATGTTGTGCCAGACTCTCTTCAAATCCTTTCTTTTTAACCTTAAGATATATTTGAAATTTTTTCTATACTCCTCCCTGGCCCCATTTCCTTCATTAATTGTTTTTTTGTTTTTTGTTTTTCTTTCTTTCTGGTGTTAAACTAATTTCTTTGCTTTATTTTTTCCTCCAGCTTTATTGATGTATAATTGGTATCTTCCAATTATATCTTCTGTTAACCAGAATTTGATATTTATTATTCTTATGTATAACATATTCACTTTATTATATATATCTAAAAATAATGTATTTTATTTATTTTAAATGGTGTACAAACGTATAAAAATGTATAAATTATATCAAATTGACATACTCATCTGTAACCTTTTTTGTCAAGATTTTTCTGATGTTTTTGTTTGTTTGTTGTTGTTGTTGTTTTTGAGATGGAGTCTGGAGTCTCGCTCTGTTACCCGGGCTGTAGTGCAGTGGCAGTAGAAGAGATAACTGCAGTCTTGAACTCCTGAACCCAATCAATCCACCTGCTTTAGCCTCCTGAATATCTGAAACTACAGGGGCGTGCCATCCCACCCAGCTATTTTTCTTTTTTTCTATTTTTTTTTTTTTTTTCTATAGTAAGAGGAAGGTCTGAGTATATTGCCCAGGCTGGTCTCGAACTTCTGACCTCAGGCAATCCTCTCACTTCATCCACCCAAAATACTGGGATTACAGAGATGAGTCACCACACCCAGTTTGCCCTTGTTGATAGATGAAACTGTAAAATTTTCTGTTTTATGACTATACTTATTTAGTTCTTTGTTGATGGACATTTAACATGTTTCTAAATTTTTCCGTTTAGGCGTATGAGCTGTTATAACATATGGATGAGGAGGATGGACTAGACTATCTGCTTTAAAATCTGTTTCACCACTTATCAGCTCTGTGAACATGGCAGATTTCTTCCTCTTTTGTATCTCAATTTCTTCATCTGTAAACAAGGATAAAATTAGGATCTACTTCAGAGGGTTACTGTGAAGCTGAAAAGAGTCAATATAGGTAAAAACACTGTAGAATGGGTGCTACATAATAATATCTTATGTATCATAAAATGATATAAAAAATCATTCTCATACATATGTCTTCTACAAAAAAATGTGAGAATTTCTCTGGGATACATTCCTAGGAGTGAAAGTTTGGCTCTTAGATCACGTACACCTCCAACTTATGAGATATTACAAAATTTCTTTCCAGAGGAAATGTATATTTCCTTCAGCAATGAATGAGGATAATTATTTCTTCACTTTCTTTCCAATATGAGACATTTAAAAAAAATGTTTCCCAGTTTGACGAATATGAAATCACATTTTATTGTGGATTTATTTTGTATTTCTCTAATTACTAGAGAGATTGAGCAGCTTTTCATCTGCTTATTAACTACTTGAGTTTCTCCTTTTGCAGTTTGCCTGTTCCTAGCCTTTTTGATTGTTTTGTTTTAATCAGATTTTCTCTTTATCTTATTGATTTGTAGGTAACCTTCATATTTTCCAATTATTAGTAATGGTTAGACTTCCCTTTTCACATTTTATAAGGTCACTTTTAGTAGTAAAGTTTTAAATTCTAATGTAGTCAAAGTTATCCATCTTCTTTATTGGAGATTACTCATTTTATGTTTGTTTAATAAATTCATTTGACCTAAATTCATAAATATAGGCTACTACCCTTACTTCCAGAAGTGATAAAAGTTGATTTTTATATTAAGATATTTACTCGCTTGGAATTTATTTTTGTATATAAAATAACATAGAAAAAATAAGATCATTTTGTTTCATATGAATTACTGATTTTTCTAGCACTATTTATAAAGTAGTTCATTTTACTTTTGTTAAAATGCCAATTATCAAATATCTGTATTATGTTTCATTAATCGCTTGTCTATCCCTGCAATGTAGTATTTAAAATGGTATGGTTATAATGATAATCATTTTACATACTAGAGCTTTAAAATATATGTATTTTTTCTGATTTGGTAATGTCTTGGTTTATCAGACTGTTATAACAAAACATCATAACCTGGGTGGCTTACAAGCAACAGAAATTTATTTCTCATTTTGGAGACTGGGATGTTCAAGTTCAAGGCACTAGCAGATTTCGGTTCTGATGACAGTTCATTTCCTCATTTATAGAATAGTGCAGTATCTTCACACAGTGAAAGGGGTAAACAAGCTCCCTCATGCTTCTTTTCTGAAGGCACTAATCCAATCACCTCCCAAAGGCCCCACTTAACATTATCACCTTTGGGGTTAGAATTTCCACAAATGAATTTAGGGGAACACAACATTTTGGCGATAGCAGGTTAATATTCCTATTTTTCTATTCTTCTTAATGTTTTTTCACTTTTTTGGCCTTTTTGTTCTTCAATATGTGTGTTAAATCAACCCATCAAGCTCCCAGAAAAGCTCTGCTGAGATTTTAATTAGGAGCACATTAAATTTGTAGATTAATTTGGGTTAAATACATGCCTTTCTAAGCCATTTGAATTTTATTCTGTTGGCTAAAGGTAACCAGTTCAGGATGATCATGATCTTATATGCATTTTAGAATGATAGCTCTTATAGAAAAGTTGGAGTAGTGGAAGTCTGATGCAACTTGTTTTTTGGATCATGTTGACTGCCACCACAAAACAGGCAAAACTGCAAAGAAGTCTAATTTGTTCTTATTCCTCTGACAAACCTCTTCCTGAATTCTTCCCTACTTGCCTCTTCCTGACTCCTCAAACATACGTATTATACATAGTTAATATTTATGGGTAAATATGGATAAATACAGTTTAAAATGATTATTATTTATGGAGCAAACACTGTGTGGAAATCACCTTGCAAGGTTAATGAGAATTCTGGAAAGAAATATAATTAAGCATTTATCAGGCTTCACTTTGACCCACTTCTTATAACCAAAAGTCACGTAGCACTAGATACTGACATTTGCATTCCCTTTGTTTCTATAGATGGGATTTCTGACTTCAGAATCATAAGGTTTTTCTTTAACATAGGTAGGACTTCTGACATTAGAATCATATGTCTTTTGTTTAATAATTGTTTAAGATGTTTTTCAGATTCCAAATTCTAGTGAAATAGCTGGTGCCAACTGGTTTAAAGACCTCCACCGAGAAACAGAATCAGCATAATACAGTTTCTTCATCTCCCTGTCCCATCACTTCACCCTGCACTCTTTGGTCAATCAACACTCTCTATACGTTTGCCCTCTAAAACTCTGAAAACCCCCCAGCCCCAACATCCTCAGGAAGATGGATTTAAGATTTCCTCCCGTCTCCTCATTTGGTGGCCCTATGATTAAACCTGTTTCTCTGTTATAGTGAGTATTTACTTGTCTTGTGCATCGGGCAACAGACCTGTTACAGTTACAGTGTTAAAATCTTTATATGAATTATTTCACCTACTTCCTCCCATAAAGTAGATAGAACTAGATTTAGAGGTGAATCTACCAGGTAAATGTGTAGATTATCAATCTTAAGAAGGGCACTCACAATGATTGGGAAAAAATGGGATTATGGTTTCAGTTAACTCAAATGTCCATACTCTTTCTCCACATGTTAGAGGAAAGAGGTCCTGATTCAGACCCCAAGAGAGTGATTTTGGAACTCAGACAAGAAGAATTCAGGGTGAGTCCATAAAGTGAAAATAAGTTTATTAAGAAAGGAATGAAATAAAAGAATGGCTTCTCCATAGACAGAGCAACCCCAAGGGTTGCTGGTTACTCATTCTTATGGTTATTTCCTGAGGATATGCTAAACATATCCTTTTTAGACCATATAGGGTAACTCCCTTTAGTCATGGGGTATGCCTCCCCTTACTAGACCTCATAGGGTAACTTCCTGACATTGCTATGGCATTTGTAAACTGTCCTGGTGCTGGTGAGAGTGTAGCAGTAAGGATGACCAGAGGTCACTCTTATGGCCATCTTAGTTTTGGTGGTATAATTCTTTACTGCAACGTGTTATCAGCAAGGTCTTTATGACCTATGTATTGTGCTGGCCTCCTGTCTCATCCTATAAGTTAGAATGCCTTAACTATCTGGGAATGTAGCCCAGCAGGTCTCAACCTTATTTTACCCAGCTCCTGTTTAAGATGGAGTTGCTCTGGTTCACATGCCTCTGAGATTTTTCCCCTCCGTTTATTTTATTTATTTATTTTTGAGATGGAGTTTAGCTCTTGTTGCCCAGGCTGGAGTACAATGGTAAGATCTTGGCCCACTGCTACCTCCACCTCCCAGGTTCAAGTGATTCTCCTGCCTCAGCCTCCCAAGCAGCTGAGATTACAAGCACCTGCCACAGCACCCGGATAATTTTTGTATTTTTAGTAGAGATGGAGTTTCATCATGTTGGTCAGACTGGTCTCAAACTCCTGACTTCAGGTGATCCTACCCCCTCAGCCTGCCAAACTCCTGGGATTACAGGCATGAGCCATCTTCCCCTTCTCCTTCCCCTGCCCTTCCACCCACCACTTTTATAAGAGAACTGTTAATCCTAAGGGTTGTAGAGGGACAAAGCTCCATCTTCTGTAACTACTTCAGGCTGAGTAGGGGCGATGATATTCCTGCCTAACTATTAGGGTCTTTTATTTTCAGGGTAGAGGGGAGCTCAGTCAGAAAGCATTGGTATGGTGAGGGCCATTCATAACTCTCAGTTCAGACAAAAGATAGTATCTGGAAGATTAAAAAATGTTCAATTTAAGAAGACATTCAGTAAGCTTGTCCTGCATTCCTACACAAAGAGTACAACAGCAGTATATTCCATAAGAGTAAACAAAATAAGTAAAATTATTCCAAGTATATTAGATTAGAAGGCTTTCCATGAACTGAGCAACTGTTGGAACTAAGCTGATATGAGGTTGCTAGCTGATTCCAATATGCCCAAGATTAGAATATTGATCCAGATTTTTACATCACTTATCCCTCTTGTTTCTTCTGAATAGCAGCCAGAAATCACTGGTTGGTTCACAGGAACAAGCAGGGTTAGCCTAAATTGCAGAAACAAACTTAATAACAACTGATGAGACTAGAGTTTAATAACAAGTGCATCATAGTTTTTGAAACATAATTCCTCTCTCCAGTTTCCCATTTTTACTAGAGATAAATCATGATAGGACAGATTTGTTTTATTATACTTGGCCTGATTATTTGTGTAAAGTGCAGCAAGAATAATTATTTTTTACATAAGGTTTTCTGAAATTGGCTTTGATGGAACTCTGTTCCATAAAAGGAGTCTTAGATGAGACTTCTTTTAGAGCTGAGCCCTGCCATGGGGCTGTGCCCTCAAATACCTATGAGTTGGGAAAATTCCTCTCCTCTTGGGGTACCAAGATAGCTTGGGGCTCCTAGACCTGTTAGAAAGTGACATTCTTTACTTACCATAGGTCAGAAACCCTGTATAGGGATTGTGTTGGCAAAGTATGAGGCTAGTTCTCCAAAGGGCTTTTATTGGTATTACAAGTGAAGTCTGATTCTTTAAAGGAAACCACACCATTCCAGTCAAAGCCTTGGTAAAATATCCAGTTTTTTTCAATTGTGTCCTGTTATCACAGCAAACAGATGCTTATTGCACTTATGTAAATAACTATATTGTCATAAATTAATAATGCTCACAAATAGTTTCCAAATTTTGGAGAAATCAAGTAGAGAGAAACAAATATGCTTCAAATTTTGTTCACAGAAGTATATGTTACTCAGTTGTTAAAAGCTGTAAATAGCTTAAAATAGAAGTTTCCTTGACCCTGAAAAACAAAACAAAGCATCAGTATCAGAAATTTTTTTTGTTGTTGTTCTTTTTTTTTTTGAGACAGAGTCTTGCTCTGTCACCCAGGCTAGAGTGGCGCGATCTCGGCTCACTGCAAACTCTGCCTCCCAGGTTCACGCCATTCTCCTGCCTCAGCCTCCAGAGTAGCTGGGACTACAGGAGCCCATCACTATGCCCGGCTAATTTTTTTTTTTTTTTTTTGTATTTTTACTAGAGATGGAGTTTCACCGTGTTAGCCAGGATAGTCTCAATCTCCTGACCTCATGATCTGCCCATCTCAGCCTCCCAAAGTGCTGGGATTATAGGTGTGAGCCACCACACCTGGCCAGGATCAGAAATGTTTAAAGCAAAATCACAACGATTACTTCAGACTTCTTTAGTTTATGCCATGCAGTTAACTACTGTTCTGTTTGATATTCATGAATATTTTAGCTCTCCATGAGAATCCTAATTTTTTTTTCATTTATTCTGATGTTATAATCTCCAAAGTTACTAGAAAACTGCATTTAAGAACACCTGCTAGAATTCTATAGTTGATTAAAAACCACCTTCTAAAGAGGACCAAAACAAGACAACAATTGTCTGTGGCTGACAAAATGTTTTAGGGCAGCCTCAGTCAAAGTCACAGTTGACAAGAAAATTTGGTTATCTCTGTATCATACAATGATTTTATGTAACAATTTTTAATAACATACACTAAGTCATATCAAAATTATAGGAGTTTCCCATTATTTTGGAACATATACCAATAATACATTTATACAAATACAGCTCAAAAAAAGCAAACACCATTTCATATTTGACAATGATTCCTGTATAACTTTTATACCTAGTAAGCCAAATGCCACTGTTGCATTAGTGCATTATTGATGTCAAACCAAAATTTTAATAAAACCTTATAGACAAATGTATTTAATCTTAATTAGTTTGATCATAAGGTAAGATTTTGATAAACGTTTTATAACCCTTTACAAATTTTTATTAATGAGCCGATTATAAGCCAGTTTTTACTCTAAGAAAAACCTGTTGTGCTTTTATTTCAATGTATAATTTACAGAAAACCTGTATAATACCCCTTTATCTTTAGTCAATATGTTTACACACAGAATCTCTTTTACAAGTAATTTTTCACAAACCTTCCACCATTTGCTTAAACCTTCAGCTTTATCCTAAATTAAAATAATCCTGTAACCCTTTAATCTAGGAAAGAAAAATTCACATCCCATGCCTTCTCACAATCTTTTACCAAAAGTACATTCTACTCTCCTTACACACCTTGCATGTAGAACTGTTTCTTCAGTAGCCTCAAATACATGTTATACTATTAACCCTTAGTGACTTAACCTTTGGCGAAAACCTTGGTAAGTTCAGAATTCTAATTATGTACTAGGTGTGGGGCCTAGCCTAGGACACACCAGGCAGAAGTGCAGGTAAGGGCTGACTCCAGCATAGCTAGGGGGAGTGGCTAACTCCACATGTCCCCAGGCCTTATCTAGAATCTAATGTCTCCAAGGAAGGTAAATTGAACAATTTTCGAAGGTCAAAGAAGCAGTTCATGAATTTAAAGCATTTAGCAAACTTACTATCTGACCTGCACAATTTAGACCAAATGTTTGCATTTTACCAATAATCTTTAAAGCTCTTTTTATTTCCTAAAGATTACTAAAGTCACATGAACTAAATAAAAGACATTATACTTTTTACTTTTCTGTCAAAATATTTTATTTAAACTCTTATTATTTTAAAACCAATTGAAGCTCTTAAAAAATTACACACACACACAACACATATAAATACACAGACAGACAAAAGTAAAAGGACTCATCCTCTAAGCAGGAAATTGAACCCTGAACCTGGGCTGCCTTTGTGATGGCAGAGACCAAGAGAAAGTACTGCCACTTGATTACAAGGTCAAGCTCCCAAGGACATACAAAACAAGAGGGAAACCTCATCCAGTATTTTTCAGTGACCTGCAGTAGAGTTTGTAACTGACGGGTTTGCTGGACTGTCTTGAAAAGAGGGCTTACAGGTGTTCTAAGCCTGTGTTCCATCCTAAGATATGCTTCTCCATTACAGAACACACACAGAAACACACACAAGGCATATCAAAATTGCTACAGCTTAGGACTAGCCTCATAAGTCCTTTTTTTCAGTTAATTAACACTTTTAAAGAGATAAACCGTTAATTTTACCGTTCAACCAGTTTGCACAGAGAGAGACAGGGAAAGAGAGAGAGTAGGGGGGTGGGGGAAAGTTTGCCTGAGGCAAAGTGGGGAAGGTGAGGCACTCAGGGAGTCCAAAGTGGGGAGTCCAAAAGGTGAGGTGCTCAGGGAGTCCAACAACCCACCCATTGCAATGACACTGAAAAGTTTAGGTGACTGCTGTTGTGAAGGGATTTTTTTCAGCAGTCCCATCACTCACAAGTTTCTCCTTTTGGGGGAGCAGAATGTCCCACAATCCTGTACATGCCTAATCCTGTCACCCATAGCCATCAGCAGAGTGCAAAGCAGATTGATCCAAAGAGAATAGCAGTTAACATCCCGGAGTGGCAAACCCATCTTAGCCCAGAGGGACTTTACTGGGAGGGGCCTCTAACCCCCTAAATCTTCTAAGGGACTCTAACCCTCCTAAGTTGGGCCTCTAACCCAAAATTGGTCAAATTTCCTTGTCTGTTTTAAGAGGGGCCTTTAACCCACTCTGTCTTAAGAGAGACTCTAACTCCCCTACGTTGGGCTTCTAACCCAATCCTATCCTTTACCCTAGTATATGCACCCCACTTACCCAAAGTCAGCTCATTGGTGCGTGCAGATGATTTTCCTTTGGGCCGGGGGTCTCTTCAGTATCGTCCTGTCTGTAGTTCACCGGAAAGATGTTACCAGACTGCACCATTTACCCAAAGTTAGACTTTGAGTCAGGAGTTTCCACACTGTGGTTGCTTCTGTGGTCTCCAGAAAGATGTTATAGTACTCCACCACTTACTGGGGCTTTCCACACTATAGTCCCTTCTGCGGTCGCCAGAAAGATGTTACAGGAAAGGGGTCCTGATCCAGACCCCAAGAGAGGGTTCTTGAAACTCACACAAGAAAGAATTCGGAGCAAGTCCATAGAGTAAAGTTGAAGCAAGTTTATTAAGAAAGTAAAGTAATAAAAGAATGGCTCCTCCATAGACAGAGCAACCCCAAGGGCTGCTGGTTGCTTATTTTTATGGTTATTTCCTGATGATATGCTAAAACAAGGGGTGGATTATTCATGCTTCCCCTTTCTAGACCATATAGGGTAACTTCCTGACATTGCTATGGCATTTGTAAACTGTCATGGCACTGGTGAGAGTGTAGCAGTGAGGATGACCAGAGGTCACTCTTGTGGCCATCTTAGTTTTGGTGGTGTAACGCCGGCTTCTTTACTGCAACCTGTTTATCAGCAAGGTCTTTATGACCCATATCTTGTGCCTGCGTCCTATCTCATCCTGTAAGTTAGAATGCCTTAACCATCTGGGAATGCAGTCCAGTAGGTCTCAGCCTCATTTTACCCAGCTCCTATTCAAGATGGAGTTGCTCTGGTTCACACGTCTCTGATTTGCTCTGGTTCACACGTCTCTGACACACACATCCTCAGTAGCTAGCAAAATGTAACGCCAACCTGCTCCTTCTAAATTGTAAACAAGTTGCTTAATTGGAAATAACAACAAAATCACATCTCACAATGCTGAACTTTATTAATTGAATATTTAACTGATACAAAAATTACATGTTACAACTTTACTTTTTGCCACTAATTCTGAAAACAGCCAGCTGACAGTGACAGAAACTTAGCAATTGCAGGCAGCTGACATTCTGAAAACAAATCATGCATTTTTTATTCTTTTTTCTTAGAGATAAAAAAAATTTAACTCCTATCATCCAAAACACTACTAGATGGCTAAGTAAAGAAAGGGGGTTTTTATTGGTGATATCAATTTGCAAACTAGGGAGAGACAGTCTCTGGTGTGAACTGAAGGTACTCTCTCTTCGAAAAGGGAAAGGGCAGGTTGGCTTTCATGTCTCACAGGGTCTGTATTACAAAATAGGGTCATATATATTCAGTAGGTTTAGTGGAAAAGTTACACATGTTTATGAGGAGAGGTGAGCACACGCACAAATGGATAAATGTATATGTAACCTACATCCTGTGTTTACTTTGGGGTGGGATTTTAGCATTAAAATGAGGTAGAATTTGGTTATTTACATCAGAAGGTGAACTATAGGACACAAAGACAGTTTGTGTGCAATTTTATAAGCTGGCCAAAACTGGCTTGAGGTCTGTAGTTGCTTATCAGGAGAGAATGTTTGTAAGACTGGTCCTCTGCCCAGTCAGAGTTGTAGTGGCCTGGGTTGTAAATCAGTTAGGAAGAGTCTGACAATTTGCCTGATAGCTCCTATTGTTAAGGTGTTTATCAAGATTGTGGTTTTTCTTGTGGCCATGGAAATTTAGCAAGTTGCCATGCCAGGGGAGCCCTGAACCCTATTTCCTTAACTTTAGGATCTGTCTTAGTTGGCAAAGGGATGTCTATTTTGGTCTCTCAGATCACATTCTATATTAATGTTCTAGTCTAGAGGTGAACAAAATTGAAAAACAATTTCAATAAACTAGTAATGTGTTATTTTAATGCATGCAATAAATCCAAATTTTTGAATTTGAACTTGAAGTGGCCCACAATGCTTGCCCTATCCCAATTCAACAATTCAAAAAAGGCTAAATAAACATTTAAAGATTATCTGTTTAAATAGGCATCAAATTATTAGCCTTTCTTCAGTATCCTTGTGTTCATCCAAACTCCGTAGATTTTTACTAAGATTATATTTTATGCATTAATTACTTTAGTTCTTACAGTACCACTTTCAGATAAAAAAAAAAATTGATACTTAAGAGAAGCCAAGTCATTTGCTAACATCACACAGTTAGGAGGTTCCAGTACCTGTGTATTAACTCAGGTATTAACTAGGTGACTTTTGTCTCTTAGATTGCCTCTACCACTACCCTCTGGGCCTCTTTTGATGTTCAAAATGACTGGTTCCACCTAATACTGGCTTCTCCTCTAATCCAATTTTCTACTTTCCTTAGAAAGTGTTCATTTCTTTGGTGATATTTAATATAAACCACAACCATTGCCTACCAGTATATACATTGGTGATCCCCTGAAGGGAAAAAGTTCATCTGTAGGAAAGAATAGAATCTCTGATAGAGTCATAGATAAGGGACAGAAATTTCTGGCATTGTTTCAGGCACAAAATCTACTTGCCTTTGAGACAAATTTTAGCATCTCTTTGATTTGGTTCCCTGAGGCAGTAACACTCTTCCCATTCTTCCTTTTTAAAAGCTGGCTTAGATTATTGTCACTTTGGAATGAAAGACTCTAGAGAAATTTTAGGGAGTATAGAGGAACATGGATTCTGAATTCTGTAATTCTGTCATCAGACAGACCTGGGTTCAGAATCTAGTTCCCCAGCTTCCTGTCCGTATGACATTGGCGAAGTAACCCTCCTTTTTATCATAGTTTTTTTGTTTTTTAAATAGTAAGAGTAATGCTTGGGGAATTGTGAGGATTAAATGAGATAATGTAGACAAAATGTTTGGCATACAGCAAGATATCACTAAACTTTAGATGTTATTAACTAACAAAGGCTCTCAAAGTAAATTAGCAAACTCTAACACCATGAGTAGAAAATTTGAATTATGAATACCAGGGATATCTTTGAACCTATAGTTACATAGGTAAATCCAGTCACTTAGTTTTACTTACTAAGCTATAATACCCCCCACAATTTTTTCTGCTCATTCTTCAGACAGACTTGGGCTCAGAATCTAGTTCCCCAGCTTCCTGTTGGTATGACATTGGCAAAGTAACTCTCCTTTTTATCATAGTTTTATTATTTTTTAAATAGAGTAATTCTTGGGGAATTGTGAGGATTAAATGAGATAATGCAGACAAAATGTTTGGCATACAGCAAGATTTCACTAAATTTTAGATGTTATTAACTAACAAAGGCAGTCAAAGTAAATTAGCAAACTCTAAAACCATGAGTAGAAAATTTGAATTATGAATACCAGGGATATCTTTGAACCTATCGTTGCATAGGTAAATCGAGCCACTTAGTTCTACTTACTATGGTATAATACCTTCTACAATTTTGTCTGCTCATTCTTCATTTTTTAACCTTCTAAATAAGATGACAAATTATTATTTTAACAGCTGAAACTTTACATTTATATGATAGCAAAGAAACGACTTAGGATAAAGCTAATAGCATTTAGGAGAAAGCCGTTGAATTTGCAGAATATTATTTCGAATGATGTCATAAATGTTAAGAGGACGGCATTGTATGAGCTTAAAGATACTGTTGTTTTTAGACTCAGAAATAGAAAAAAAAAGGAGAAGGTAAAACTGATAAAATAGTAAGCAGATACATATGACGATTTTTAGACTTCTTGAGTTGTCACAACAATAATGGCATCATTTTCTATTTTATTTAAATACTAACTGTAAAAATTAAATTGCATTTTCTCAGAAAAAAATTTTGTTTTCAATTCTGTTCAATCCTAGATGATAGTTCCTCCCTATACTTGAGAACAGAGTCTTTAAAATGCCCCCTGTTGGGCTGGGTGCAGTGGCTCACACCTGTATTCCCAGAACTTTGGGAGGCCGAGGCAGATGGATCACCTGAGGTTGGAGTTTGAAACTGGCGTGGCTAACATGGTGAAACTGCCTCTACTAAAAAACAAAACAAAAATTAGCTGGGTGTGGTGGCTCATGCCTGTAATCCCAGCTACTGGGGAGGCTGATGCAGGAGAATAGCTTGAACCCTGGAGGCAGAGGTTGCAGTGAGCTGAGATAACACCACTTCACTCCAGCCTGGGAGACAGAATGAGACTCCATCTCAAAAAATAAAAATAAAATATAAATAAATAAATAAATCAACAAATAAATAAATAGAATACCCTCTGGTCAGAAGAATTTTGGTTAAGCATCTTCATACTCTTTTGAAAAATGTGCTAGAGACAAAAGTCTGGAGTGACCTGTATGTACATATTCTTTGTATTTTTTACCTCCATTAAAATAAAACAATATAGTTGGCACATAAAATACAGAAAATAGCAACAGTATTTTACATATCTTATATAGCAAAAATAGTAATCTGAATATTCATTTACTACTGTCCCTTACTTTCTTAAAAAGAATTTTTAGATTCTCCCTGCTCTTTAATTTGAATGAGATGTTTGTAATAGTGTTTGACTTTGCTACAGATATGCATACTAAAATGTATTTTGTGAAAACAATAAAAATACATTTTGTTTCATTTTCCTCCATCCAGATGTTTCATGGTTTTCTGGTGTTGCCTTAGAAAATGCTGAATTCTGCCTCCATATCCAAAAACTAGGATTTGATTCATTTCTTCCTTTTATACTAACTGTGTCTTGCTTTCCTTAGTCTCATCTTATTTGTTTTGGTTCCTCTAAAAGGCATCTTACCTCCATCCTTGTATGTTGGGAATAGGCCCCCAAAATCTGGCCATAAACTGGTCCCAAAACTGGCCATAAACAAAATCTCTGCAGCACTGTGATATGTTCGTGATGGCCATTATGCCCACGCTGGAAGGTTGTGGTTTCACCAGAATGACAGCAAGGAACACCTGGCCCACCCAGGGTGGAAAACAGCTTAAAGGTGTTCTTAGACCACAAACAATAGCATGAGCAATCTGTGCCTTAAGGACATGCTCCTGCTGCAGATAACTAGCCAAACTCATCCCTTTATTTCCAGTAAGAAATGCTTTTAGTTAATCTATAATCTATAGGAACCATGCTTATTACTGGCTTGCTGTCAATAAATACGTGCGTAAATCTCTGTTCCAGGCTCTTAGCTCTGAAGGCTGTGAGACCCCTGATTTCTCACTTCACACCTCTGTATTTCTGTGTGTGTGTCTTTAATTCCTTTAGTGTCGCTGGGTTAGGGTCTCCCCGACCAAGCTAGTTTTGGCACTTATAGATGCTACAATAATATAATTTTGAGGCCAAGGTTTGCTTTGTTTCGCTTTTATTAATATGTATTACGCCTTTTGGCAAAATAAGTACTTATTATGCATTATTCTACTACTTTTTCTTTTCCCAGGCCATAACCATCTTTTCCTAATAACTCTCCAAAAAGAGTAAACCATATTTTTATATATGGTTGTGAAATTCTTAAGGTATCTCTAAAGGTATACACAAGAAAAATTGTTTATAAAGAGAATTTATAAGGAGAATTTATAAATAGGAAAAGATTTTATTCCTTTCCCCAGAGAAGGCCTCCTATAATTGTCAAAATTTCAACAATTCAATGTTAAATGGAGTGTTTAGAAAATAAATCAATATAGTTATAATCACTTGTAGTAGGATAATAATGTATTAACTAATATATTTTACCAGTTACCCTACCTTTCTCTCAACAGCTGAGTATTCTGCTTTCATTGCTTCAGAAAAGGACAGAAAAAGTCAATTTGACTGAAAATACATATCAACCACTTGGGGGAAAAGGAACTTTGAAATAATAAAATTTTAAAAAGATTACTTTTTCACATTTGAGACTCTGGACAAGATATATGTTTCTATAACATAGCCTATAAATATTTATTGAGGATCAGCCATGTACAGAACACTACGCTAAGCAGAGAATAAGAGATGGATTAAGACATCATCATCATATTAATGATAATGTTTACTGAATGCCCACTAAGCTTCAGCCATTGCCATGCATATTTGCACATGACATTTCATTTAATATTTACTGCCTGCTCCATTAAGATGTAGAAAAGATTAAATAAAAAATGTGTAAGCCTAGTGCAATGATTTATATATGGCTTGAGAATATCAAAAGTTTTCTAGAGGAATTTGAAATTGAGCAAAGTCTTGGAGGAGTGGTGAGTTGTAGAGAGTGGTGAATTTGATGATGGAGTGGTGGATGAAGAAAAAGGTATAAGAAGAAAGAGGAAGGAAAGCCAACATTGAAAAAAGCAAGGAACTAGAAAATGAAACAGTGATGCACAGCTAGAGAGAAGGTGAGGAATAGAGAGAAGTAAACCTGGAAATGTTGGCTATACTTGATGATGGAGGGTCTCATATTCCAGTTTATGATTTGCAGGCATCTAGTGCTTTTTCTGCATGGCTCGCTGTGCAAGGACTGGGGTAACTTTCTTTTCCTTACGTCTAATATCGAGACAGTGGAAACTAATATAGCAATTCTTCCACATAGCATGCTTATGCTCTTGTGCTCCACATGGCATGCTTATAGGGCTCTTCTGTGTTCTGAGTGCTCAGTGGGTAGGAGCTATCGACAGGACCAAACCTTTTTGAAAAGAGAAAAAAAAAAGCCTTTGTTTCTTTAATAAATGAGTTTACAATTAGAAGACTATGTAAACTGTGTTTTTTTCTTTTTTCCACACTTTGTTTTTTTTGCAAGAACTATTTTATTTTCTATGTATTTTTATTTTTTGTAGAGACAAGGTCTCACTAGGTTGCCCAAGCTGGTCTCAAACTCCTGGCCTCCAGCAATCCTCCTGCCTTAGCCTTCCAAAGTCCTGGGATTACAGGCAGGAGCCACAGTGCCTGATCTCAATAATTTTTTTGAACTTTGTATATTTCACACATTATTAATTAACTTGTTTAACTTTTTGAATTTTGTTGCTTGTGTTCCAGAGATATTTAATTCCCTTTAAATGCCTATGTGATGCTGAAATGGATAAAAGTGTTATATTGAATGCCAGAATGTAAAAATTTAGGACTTTCTCACATCATTGTTTTTCAGGTTATTTAAATTTAATTTACATTTTTTTCCTAAGTGACTTCTTTTAATTAAAAAAAGGAGGAGAGGACGAAATTTTCCATGAGTTTGAATCCTACAAATGCCACAAACAGCTTCTGAAGCTGAAGCCATGACAATGAACTTCTGTGTCACAAAGAAGGTGAGGAATTGGAAGGAAACAGTGTAGAAGAAACACAGTGACATTGTATCACAGTATGTATTTACGCCTGCTATCCTCATCCAAGGTAAGGTCAACAACTTCTGCTGGTGAAGCCCAAGTCTGCTGGGGGCTCACATCAGTTCCATGACTGTGTCTGCTTGGTGCTAAGATACTGTGTGTCCGAGCCATGCTTCCATGAAGAAACTCAGAATCACACCACCTCGAGGATGAACACAACTTGCATGTTCCTGAACTCCCCCAATCTCTGCTTCACTATCTGAAGAGGCAATATTAATTTCTTAATTGAGCGGTGCATTGCCGGCAGATGTTTTATCACTTGCTAGGAATCCTGGATGCAAATGACCTGCTTCTGCATTCAGCTCCTGTAGAAGCTGGCTGGTCCTCCAGGTAGCTCCCGTGTCCTGGCTGCATATAGAATTATTGTGCTCTTGAACTACTGCAGCTGCCAATAAATTGCCAACACATTTACCACTTTTGGATCAGAGCTGGTGTCAGGCATATCATAATGAGCTACAACTGGAGGTCCATCTGGTATCTCTGCAGTGATTGTCTTGCTGCTCCCTGAAACCTCTTCATCATCACCTGATGAGCTCGTGCTTGAGTCACAAGTCAGGTCACTATCACTGGTACTACTTACTGTCCTACAGCAGGTTGTATTTCTTCCTTGCAGCAACCTCCTGTTTGTGCCTCAGTAGCCTGATCCTCTCCTTGTGCTTTTGGCTCCCATGACCTTTAACCCATTCTGTTTATCACTGGATTGCTAGTTTTTCTTGGCAGCCATAGTGGATATTTCACTTTCGAAATGGGACCGCCTAGACTTGCGCCCAACTGTGGCACCAGACACTCCTGAAGGGTCTCCTTCTACCGCCGTTTCTGCCTGAGAGGGTTCATTCTCTTCTGCGGAAGACAACGTGTCTGAATCAGCCAGGTGATCACTAGAGGAAGGGGAAAGCATGCAGTGATTAGAGGAGTCACTCTCATAAACTCGGCCGGTTATAGGCTTGTCACTCTCTGTGGATGCTGAGACTCAGAAGAGTCTCTTCTCAGCTCCATCAACAAGCAGGGCATTGAAGAAAGAACTGTAGAATCTGCTACACCATCCTTCTGAACTTGAGATTCCAGTTCTACAGATTCATCTTCCTCCTTTGCTGTCTCTTGTTGAGATGTTTCTGGTGGGACTTCAGATTCAATGAGTTCTTCGACTTTTCCCACTGCCTCCATCTTCATTTCAGAATTTCAAGTTAAATCATGGTGCAGCCTCTAGGAAATGGTATCAAAGATGCAACAGGAAAGCAAACAAAAAAACTTGCAGGCCAAGGCTGGGAGATCAGAACTCAGAGGATTGGATGCCACTTCCTTCCTCTTACTTGGATCAAGAATTCAAATTTACATTGTCCATGTCGTCAAGAAACCCTGAGCTCTGCGGCGACTCCGTGCCTCCTCGCTCGCTCTGTGCACCCCATCAGGGCACGCACCGTCCCCCATGCTTAATTTGAATTTTAAATTAATATTCTCCTTATTTCTGTTTTTGGCTTCTGTAAGAGAATAGATCATAATTTATTGCTTCACTCTGCAATTGGCCATATCTCCTAATGACATTCAGTAGTGAATTGTTAAAAAAATCTATGTATCTACATATTGATTATGATTATCTATCTATCTATTTACCATAATTCTGGAGGCTGTAAGTCTGAGACCAAAGTGTCATCATGGTTAGTTTCTTCTGAGTCTCTTTCCTTAGCTTATAGATGGCCATTTTCATTTCAAGTGTCTTCACGTTGTCTTTGTGCTGTGTGTGTCTGTGTCCTAATCACTTCTTATAAATACACCAGCCATATTGGATTAGGGCCTACACTAATCATCCCCGTTACCTTAGAAACATCTTTAAAGGCTATCTCCAAATATGGTCACATACTGAGGTACTGTGGGTTAGATTTCAACACATGAATTTGGAGGCAAAGTGTATAGTTTTATCCATTATGGAGTCTCATGTATTATATTTTGTGAACTCTTTTTTTTCATTTTAATAAAGTTTCCATTTCTAGGATGTTTTGTGAGGTCTTGAGTAGACACCATGCCTTGCATTATTTTGAGTCTCCCATTTTGCGGGAATAGATATCGGTTTGGAAGATATGGGTCTTCCATCAAAGGAGACATTTGCATTGAAAAAATCAGATAAATGACAGACTGATTAATAATTTCTAATTGATTCTTGATTAAAGTTAAGGAAATGCATTTGAAAGATAGATCCCAATATATAAGTACATTACAAGAAAATTCAATAAGAAGCAGACTGTGTGTGAACAACATAGAGATATGGTCATCTTTGGAAAAGAGCTTTTTATTAGCATGAACTTTTTTTATTTGTTTATATCTAGGAAAAAAAGAAAATGGACTTATTAATACCAAGATATTTCTCAGACTAAACAAGACCCTGTTATAATGGTTGAGCCAGATTAATTGTGTTAGAGCCTCAATCGATATTCCTTGATCATGTAGGATGTTGGAGATATGTGCATGACTCTGAAATGCTATCAGGTAGACTGCCTACTGGAAAAATTGCCAGTGGGCAACAATACTGGGGGAAAAATAGATTAGAGTAACGTAGTTGGTAGTAATTTGATGACAACTTTCCTACAGTAGCCTAAAAAGAGTTTGAAAAGGAAATATAATAAAAATAATAATAAATAAAAATAAAATATTTAGGTCAGATATTTAGATTCTAGAGTGAAGAGATTTTACCGGTAGGTAGATTTCTGCATATGTAATTTTACTGAAGAAGTGGCTTTCAAACCTTTGACAATTTCTACTGGGACCAGGTAGTGCATGTACACACAAAGACACACACGAGAACACTATTTACCTTTCTCATGTGTGATGCACTTGAAAAACATTCTCTATTTTATTCAGTTCTGAAAAACATTCTCTATTTTTTCAATTCTGTCTCACTTCAGTCTATTTCATTACTGTTTCTGATACATTCTACGTATTTCATACCACACTGAGGCTGCACCCAGGAGCTTGAGAATCACTGCATTTGAAAGCCTTTTCTAACAAGGGGTATGAAGACTTGGAAAGGTGTCTACGTGCCCAGCATATGGTGTGTCATATCTGCCTCCCTGGAGATGCCCAATGGATATGAGAGAGTCAGTGGAGGGTAAGAATTTGACTTCCAGAGAGGCATCATTATACTGAGATCCACAAAGCAGTGTGAAGGGTTAAAAATGAAAGGGAACTAGAACCAGGATAGAAAAGTTATCTGGGAAATGAAGCATTGTATGGAACAGCTGGTGTGAGACAGCATGAAGAGGAGGATAACAAGTATAAGGAGTTAAAACTATCATATTATTGTGTTTAGGAGAGTCGACCCTGAAGTTAATCACACCTTTGATATTTACAAATTTGTCACTTTGTATGAGCATCTAATCATTCTATGCCCCATTTAACAATCTGTAAAATAGTATCTATGATTTATTGAGTACTTAACAAATGCCAGGCACCACAGAAAGTGCTTTCCTTTTATTAACTCATTTAATATGGGTACCACCTTAATGAGGTAGGCATAGATTTTATTCCTAGCATACTTGTATTTTAGAGTTGTTTTGAAGAGGATAAAATAACATGAAAACAGTTCCCAGCACTACACTTTCATGAACTCTAAACAGTGAGATGTAATGATTTTCTGATGTCCTGAACAAAAAAATCAAAAGGAAACCCATGAAATTACTATGTGTCACGCAACTTACTATCTATGTCATGGATAATTGCATTAGTTTGCTTATCTAGAAAGGGGCATGAAATATGATAAGTAAAGAGAAAGTGAGTTGATGGACATAAAACATTTATTGTTGGGAGACAGTTCAGGGCCTTTCTGCATGTCTTGTATTAGCTTTTGTTCTGGACTGTCTTTTTAATGATGTTTGTATAGTAAACAGCCTTGGAAGACAGAGATAATGTCTCCCATCAGGGCAGAGGTCAGGAATATTGTCTTTATTAAGATGGTATCGCCCTCTAGGACAAAGGTTAGGCAAGTTTGCTGGCAACCCTCTTTAAAACATTGTAGTCTTCTAAACTTGGGGTTCCTTAGCTGTGATACAAACCCACTCTACGAGCAGTACTCATGTGAGTTTATGGCCATAACACCCCTGGAGATCCTGGTAGGTTAAGAATAGATGCAGACTTGAGGCTTATGCTTCCTGCTCTGCTATAAATAATAAAGTCCTTCATCTGTGACCCTGAAGTCTATTCTTTTCTGCCAGCACCTATAAAACAATGGTAGGCTAACTGGTTTTAAAAAAATAATCTCAGACTTTTCATAATTCTTGATACTTAGATAATGCCTGGCTACATGAAAAGTACACAATAAATGGAAACCCACTGCCATTGTGATATCTATTAATGTGACAATGTGTCAGATAATCAATTTAATTAAGCAACTATACAGTGCATGTCTGCTACATGCTAGTCATGATGTGAGGTGCTAAGGCTAAAAAGCTGAATAAGACAGATTCTCTGATTTCACATTCTGGAGGGGAGGATATTGGCACATAAATAATTATAACATGTCTTAATATTATGGTAGAAATATTACAAGGACCTAGAGCATTAAGGAGGAGACATCTGTCTCTGCCTAAAATGTGAGATGGAGAGGAGTATGAGAGAAGTTGCTTAAGGGGAAGTAATACTTCAACTAAGTTTTAGCAGCTGACAGTGTGAATTTGTTAGTCACATGTCAACAGTAATTTGCTCTCTTAAAATTATTAGTTACTGTTACCATTTATGGTAGGTTGAGTTGTGTCCCCAGAAACATGTTGAAGTCCTAATTCCTGGTACCTATGAAGGTGACCTTATTTGGAAATAAGGTCTTTGCAGATGTACCTAAAATGTAATTTAAGATAAGCTTATGCTGAAATAGGGTGGGCCCTTAATCCAATATGACTGATGGTTTTATAAGAAGAGAAGAGACCATTATAAAGACACATGCATGGATATGTTCATTGCAGAACTATTCATAATAACAAAGACATGGAATCAACCCAAATGCCCATCAATGATAGACTGGATAAAGAAAATGTGGCACATATACACCATGGGATACTATGTAGCCATAAAAAGGAACAAGATCATGTCCTTTGCCCGGACATGAATGGAGCTGGAAACCATTATCCTCAGCAAACTAACTCAGGAGCAGAAAAACAAACACCACACATTATCACTTATGAGTGGGAGCTGAACAATGTGAGCACACGGACACAGGGAAGGGAACAACACACACTGGGGCCTGTTGGGGGTGGCAGTGGGGGAGGGAGAGCATCAGGAAAAACAGCTAATATGTGCTGGGCTTAATACCCAGCTGATGGGTTGATAGGTGCAGCTAACCACCATGGCACACGTTTACCTATGTAACAAACCTGCGTATCCTGTATATGTATCCCAGAACTTTAAAAAAAAAAAAAAAAAAAAAAAAAGCTCGCAGAAAGACACACAGAAGGAAGATGGCACCATGATGACGAGGCAACAATTAGAGATATACAAATGCAAATCAAAGAACGCCCAGGATTGCTGTCAAACTCCAGAAGCAGGCAGAGAGATGGCATGCCTCTGCTAACACCTTGATTTTGGACTTTTAACCTCCAGAACTGAGAGATAATACAATTTCTGTTGTTATATGTCATCTGGTTTGTTACAGAAGCCCTAGGAAAAAACACACCATTTCATTATTGTTTTCTATATTCTTATCTTCAGACAAAAATCAGGAAATGGCACTGTGGTCAAAAAGAAAAGAAATATGAGACAGAATAATAAATTTTAAAAACATAAATTGCTAAAAGTCACTGTATGGGGAGGAAAATGGCAGCTGATGAGGCTGGAAAGTAATAGACGGACCCTAGTATAGTTAGTGTAATGAGTGTGGCTTTTGGATGTATCAGAGCTGTGTTCAAATGCCAGCTTCTCTATTTACTAGATGTACGATCTCAGAAAATTTAACCATCTTCTCTAAATTTGGTATTATTGTCTGTAGAATAAAATAGCAATTACTACTTTGAGGGGCTATTTGGAGAATTTGGGGAACGTGGATAAAGCTCATAGCAAGTATTTGATACATGCTAGTCAGTAGTGCTTTTACACTTATATTTGGGAGATTCTTCTCACAGCTGTGTTGATGATGGCAATGGAGTGGGCCACTGCTGAAGTGTGGGTGGCTGGAGCATGGCTGGAAGAAGAGACAGTTTTTGCGTTAGCCAAGATGAGAGATGTTAGAGGCCTGAGCTATATCAATGCCATAGTGGAGATACAAATGAGAAAATTAGTGAGAAAAGTGTTTATTTGTTAAAATTAATTTGCCATTATTGACCAATTCTATGGAAGTGGTAATGAGACAGCAGTAGTCTTCAAACCAGCCACTCCTACCCATTTCTTCTAATGTATGAAAAAGAGGCCTGATTTCAGGTGTTTTGTTTTGTTTTAATTCTTCCAATTAAGGACTTCTATTCTCTCACTCAGAGAAGCAGGTTGATTTATGGAAACTATATCCTAAGCAGGGCCTATGCTAAAATGTGGCTGGAGAAATTGATCAGAGCAAAGAAGACTTGGTCATTGCACATGAAGAATGGCAGAAAAATTGAAAGTCCTTTTTCATAGCTAAAAAGAAATCAAAGTTATGTATCATCAATTCAATATTAATTTAACTCACTATAAAAAACAGTAAGTTGGACTACTCAAATGTGGTGGCATTGGAATTTGACTATATAAAGAATTGAATTAGAATCACCTTCAAATTTTACTCATACCATAGAGTTCTTGATTTCAGTTTAATAGAACTATACAAAAACATTATCCTCAGCTCTTAGAAAACCACACAATACAAGGAACCCCCACCCAAGCCCTAAACCTAAACAAACAGAAACACAGGAAAACTATGCTTGAAGTGGTGAGTTATTTCTGCAACAAAGAAAAGTGGCAGAAAATGTATTCTCTTGCTAAAATATTAAACAGATTTTAAAAATGTATAGATTCAGAAAGGCATAATAAGAAATAGAATTTGAAATCCCTGTAATGATAAATTTTATGAGTCAGAACATTTCCCTTTAGAAGCTTATATTTATCACATAAAAGCACCTTCACACACACAACCACCTACTCACCTGCCCAAATACACATGTATACTCACTCATACACATTCTTATATTAAATATAGAAAACAAAGATTTGAGACAGAATAAATAGGTTTATATGTGTGACTGTTTGATAAGAAAATTAAACACTAGATGCTTCAAATGCCCGTAAGAAAAGAAAACTCTGAAATGACAAGTAGCAAAATTAATTTGTAACAGCTAAACAATGAATGTGAAGCTTAACAATTGGAGTGGACAGATTTCTAAGAACACCGAGAAGAAAGTCCTCTCCTAAAGGACTCCTCTCATTCCAAGGCTTATTTGAAAAACTCTCAGTTGATATAAACATCATTACAATATGATAGATGACATTGATTATCTTTTGGAGTCAGAGATGTTAATGGCCATTCTATTGATTTTCGTCTTCATGATACAGTCCTTATGAATACATGTAGCATAATTTCTAGGTACATGTGTTTTCAACCCCAACCATTCCAGTTTAGGAAATAGTCTTCAAATGTAGCTGAAAAAAACTGTAGATGCAACAATTGTTTTCCTGGTGCCATCTGTGGATTTCTCTTCACATCTAGGATTATTTTTATTGGATAGTGTTTATGGCAGCCAAACTTCGTCCTTTAAAGATTAATTTGACTTTTTAAACATCTGTGTCATTAAGATTCATGTCTGTTGAATAAGGTTAATGGTTAAGTATCAAAATTAAACAAGATTTGATTATAGAACAAAAACGCAAAAACCAAAAAAACCCAAACTCATTTATTTCTCATATTCATGTGGCTGATTCTGAAGAAGATTTATCACTGAGGAGGCAGCATTAAGGTAATACATTTTGCACATCCAAATATAGATTACATTCAAAGCATATGAACAAAGACAAATAATGTTTTGAAAATTGTAATAAATTTTCCTTAGAAAAAGATGTTTAAAAAATTGAAATGTAGGAAACCTACCGTAATTTGTATATGATAGTACGCATCTTTTTCTTTTAGAAAAGGGGAAAATGTGTTTTTAGCTTCTGTACCTGATTATCACGTTTGTATGTACTAGGAATGCTACATATAAATTACAAGGGTCAATGGGTACTATCCATTTGTCACTGGGAGCCAGTTGACTTTGAACCCCTCCAGTCTCATCTCTCCAGGGAACCTGGCCCTCCACCCTCAGTTACTGTTGTGGCCCTGTTACGACCATGCCCCACTCCATTCTTCATGCCTTATTTCCAACATAATGAGTCTAAAATCTTTATAGTAATAAAGATTAATTTATTAATCTTTGATTCCTTGAATATTTGCACTTCTGCTCTCTTGTAAGGGAAGGGTCTTCCTCACACAGCAAGGGCTGGATTGTCTAAGGTAGCAGGCATAGTAGCACATGCCTGTAGTCCCCAGCTACTGGGGAGGCTGAAGCGGCAGGATCATTTGAGCTTAGGAGGTTGAGGCTGCCATGATCTATGATTGCACCACTGCACTTCAGCCTGGGCAACAGAGTGAGATCTTGTCTCAAGGAAAAAAAAAAAAGGATGAAAGACATTTCATGTGGACCAAGGAAAAATGAGTGATATTTACATTTTCTAACTTTTGATTGAGAATGTATGTATTTCCATAAAACCAACATATGTATTAAGCTGGAGAATAGAAATAATTTACTCAATTGCTTTTTTATTGCATCATAAATCTATTAGATGAAAACTTTCAATGTACTGTTTTGTTTTCTGTTCTTTTGGAGAAAAGGCATACAGATTTTATTAACATGTACACAGGGGGAACCACAGAGTGTTTATCCCCTTACTGTTGTTTTTTGTATTTTTTTGAAACAGAGTCTTGCTCTGTCGCCCAGGCTGGAGTGCAGTGGCACAATCTTGGCTCACTGCAACCTCTGCCTTCTGGGTTCATGCCATTCTCCTGCCTTAGCCTCATGAGTACCTGGGACTACAGGCACCTGCCACCATGCCCGGCTAATTTTTTGTATTTTTAGTAGAGACAGGGTTTCACCGTGTTAGCCAGGATGGTCTCAATCTCCTGACCTCGTGATCCGCCCGCCTTGGTCTCCCAAAGTGCTGGGATTACAGGCGTGAGCCACCGCGCCCAGCCCTTACTATTTCTTAATACACTATACTGTATTATTTTATCAGGAGTTACCAATGAACATAAAAAAATGACTGTTTGGAGAATTGAAAAAAATTTTTTTGTGAGGACATAACTTAAATTCTGGACCCTCAAGCAAAACTTGAATTAAATATCTTATTTCCAGTATTTGATTTGTTGTTACAACTATTGCTGATAAGTGTAACAATAACCTGACTATATACAATCACAGTGATTAACAATTTAACTATAAGTGCACAGTGGTAGTATTATAAAGGTTAAGAGCTTGGATTTTAGAATCAGGTAGACTCATGTTTACATATGTTTTTTATACTCACTGTATGACAAAACACAATTATCTGACCTTCATAGCCTTCGTTTTCTCACCTACATCTACAACATTAAAACCTACTGAAATAACTCCATGGTCTGGGGAAACACCCAGGGTCCTTTGTCTTGCACCAAGAAAATTAGTGACACGGACACACACATGGAGTGGATTAAGGAGCAGAAAGTTTAATATGCAAGAAGGAAGAGAACAGCTCCCTGGCACAGAGGGAGGAAAGCTCGAAACGGAATAACACCTCTTGCGCAGGACAAGTGGTGGGTGGGGTGCAGGGGGGAAGAAGTTGGTTATATTGGGAGGCTCGAGGAGGTGGTGTCTGATTGCATAGGGCCAAAATAGGGCAAACAGAGGATTGGTGTGTCATTCACATAGCCAGTGAAAAGACTGGCCCTCCCACCCTAACCTTTTATTATACAAATGAAGCTTCTACCTGGCTATGCCATGACACCAGGACATGTGGGAACAAAAAAAAGGGAGCAGGAGGCTGGTCGCGGTGGCTCATGCATGTAATCCTAGCACTTTGGTAGGCCGAGGTGGGCGGATCACCTGAGGTTAGGAGTTTGAGACCAGCCTGGCCAACATGGCGAATTCCCGTCTCTACTAAAAATACAAAAATTAGTCAGGTGTGGTGGTGTGCACCTATAATTCCAACTACTCAAGAGGCTGAGGCAGGAGAATCGCTTGAACCCAGGAGGCGGAGGTTGCAGTGAGCCAAGATTGTGCCACTGCATTCCAGCCTGGGTGACGAGAGCGAAACTCTGTCAAAAAGAAAGGAAGAAAAGGAAAGAAAGAAGAGAGAGAGAGAGAGAGAGAGAGAGAGAGAGAAAGAAAGAAAGAAAGAAAGAAAGAAAGAAAGAAAGAAAGAAAGAAAGAAAGAAAGAAAGAAAGAGAAAAAGAAAGGAGGGAGGGAGGGAGGGAGGAGAGAGAGAGGGAAAAGAAAAGAAAAGTGAACAGCAATCGCCATATTGGGTGGAGGTTGCAGGGAGCCAAGATTATGCCACTGCATTCCAGCCTGGGCGACAAGAACGAAACTCTGTCAAAAAGAAAGAAAGAAAGAAAAGGAAGGAAGGAAGGAAGGAAGGAAGGAAGGAAGGAAGGAAGGAAGGAAGGAAGGAAGGGAGGGAGGGAGGGAGGGAGGGAGGGAGGGAGGGAGGGAGGGAGGGAGGGAGGGAGGAAGGAAGGAAGGAAGGAAGGAAAGAAAGGAAAGAAAGAAGGCAGGGAGGGAGGGAGAGAGGGGAGAAAGAGAGAGAGAGAGAGAGAGAGAGGGAAAAGAAAAGAAAAGTGAACAGGAATCGCCATATTGGGTGGACCTGACTCTGGGCAGCCTGCATTTACATATGCTTGCAAATCAGTGCTTGCACGTCTGTTTTTTTTCTGGCCACTTTCTGTTAGAAATGTTTTTATTAAAAGAAAAAGCCGTACCGAGGACTCTTTGACTTTTTTACCCTTTCTAGCTGCCGGAAATAATTTTTTTTCTTTTTTCTTTTTTTGGAAACAGGGTCTTGCTCTGTCACCCAGGCTGCAGTGCAGTGGATCTTGGCTCACTGCAACCTCCACCTCCTGGGTTCAAGCAATTCTCCTGCCTCAGACTCCTGAGTAGCTGGGATTACAGGTGGATGCCACCACCCCCAGCTAATTTTTGTATCTTTTAAGTAGAGATGGGGTTTTGCCATGTTGGCCAGGCTGGTCGAACTCCTGACCTCAGTTGATCCGCCCATCTTGGCCTCCCAAAGTACTGGGATTACAGGCGTGAGCCACTGCACCTGGTCAAATAATTTCTTAATAACTCCTGTAATACTACTTCATAGCTTGCTTTTACAATTAGATGAGATGTTAGTACAGTGCTTGGCACAGCATCTGGAACATAGTTCTTCATAAATAAAAATGATTATTGTTTCTATGTTATTCTGTAGCCAACTGGTTACAGCTGATTTTTTATGCCATTGTACATTTTCCTTCAATTTTATATTTTTCCTTTTCATATATCCTACTTCAAAGTTAGCATCTTATTTTTCTGAAGTAACAAATGTGTATTTCTTTTTACTTTGTTTATGTATTAACAGTGTATCAGCAATACCAATCAACTTTGCCTGAAATTTGTTAAAATGATATTGTATTGCTAACAAAATGAGTGACTATTGAGAAAGGAAGAGTGATATGGGAATCACAGAAACACAGTCACAGTTAAAATCATGTATGGCAGAAATGGGCAAGAAGGATTTTGATAATAACAATTTTGAAGGCTTGTACAACTTTCACCTCTGATGTTGCTGGCACAGAATAGTGACATCATACTTGCCATTGTTGCCACAAACACCTATAGGAATTACATGTTGGTCACATTCCACTTGTATGAAATCTCTTCAAATTATGTTTGACTCTCTAGCTTCTGTGTAATATGCATCTTATTGGCTGAGGCGTTAGAGGCCAGAAAAGCAATTGTGTATTATATCAGGTCCAATAGTTTGGGGTAGGCTCTGCACTCCAGCAAGACTCATATGATGGGGCATTTTTTAAATACAGCAAAAAACAATTCAAATGCTCGGTAGCCAAACATTGACTAGTGCCAAAATGAACCATACAAAGTTTTAAATTATGCTTAAAATAAGATTTAAAGAAATTGATGACTGCCATGGATGGAGGAATATTTCAACTTAAATAATCCATCTCTATAATTTACTTTTTTAGGAGAAACTATCAGAATCAGAATACTTGTACTAAATTAGTTACAAGAAAATATTGATTATTAATTATGCATGATAAAATTATGAATACTGTAGCTATTAAATTAAAATCTTATTCAAATAGAAATTATACTGATGGTGTATAGTCTTGTTCTGACAATTGAAGCAGTGGAAAGCTTCCTAACTCAGCCTATGGGACCAGCACACCCTAATGCAAAAAGCCAGACACACATTACAAAAAAAGAAAACAACAGATAAATACCTCACATGAACATAGATGTAATAATCCTTAATGCAGTATTAGCAAATCAAATCCAACCATGCATAAAAAGAGTAATAAACCACAACCAGATGGGATTTATCTCAGGTGTTGAAGACTGGTTCAACATTTGAAAACCAATTAATATAATCCATTACATTAATAGGCTAATGAAGAAAAATTATGTGATCGTATCAATAGATGTGGAAAAAGGATTTGCCAAAATCAAACTAATTCATATAAAAGCTCTCCATAAACTAGTAATAGAGGTGAACTTTCTTAATTCAATAAAGAATATTTACCCAAAACGTTATACTTAATGGTTATCGTCATAGTTCATGGTGAGAAAGTCAGTACTTTCCCACTAAGATCAGGAACAAGTCAAGGATGTCTCCTCTCACAACTGCTTTTTAGCTTCACTATGGCAGCTCTAACTTATGCAGTAAGATGAAAATAAATAAAAGATATACAGATTGGAAAGAAAAATAAAGCTGCCTTTGTTCACAGATGTCATGAGTCTCTCTGTAGAAAATCTAAAAGAATCAACCAAGAAATTTCTGGAACTAATCAGTGATTATAACGAAATTGCAGAATACAAAGTTAATATACAAAAGTCCATTGCTTTCCTATACATCACAAATGAACAAGTAAAATTTGAAATTAAAAACACAATATCAATTATATTAGCACCCCTTATCCCCAAAAAGAAATACAGTCATCTCTTGATATCTATCCATGGGAGATTGGTTTCAGGTCCCTCTGTGGGTACCAAAATTCATGGATGCTCAAGTCCTTTATATAATCTCCATATATTTTATCATATACTTTAAAACATCTCTAGATTATTTATAATACATAATGTGATGTAAATGCTACTTAAATGGTTGTCATATTATTTACATTTTTAATGTTTATTCTTTTTATGTATTTATTTTTTCTGGCTAGTTTCCTTAGTTGTTTGAATCTGTGAATGCAGAATTACAGATACAGAGAGTCAACTGTGCTTAGGTATAAATCTAACAAAACATGTATCCAATCTGTACATGGAAATTATAAAACTCTGATGAAAGAAATCGAAGAACTAAGTAAATGGAGAGATATTCCATGTTTATGGCTACAAACTCAATATTGCCAAGATATTAGTTCTTCCCAACTCAATCTACAGGTTTATTGCCATCCCAACCAAAATTCTAGCAGGTTATTTTGTGAAAATTGGCAACTAATTCTAAAATTTATATGGAGAGGAAAAAGATCAAGAATGGCCAACACAATATTGGAAAACAAAGTTGGAGGACAGATGCTACCCAAAATACCTTATGTCTTACTTTAAGGTTATAGTAATAAAAACAGTCTAGAATTGGCTAAATAATAGACAAATAGATCAATGGAACAGAATGAAAACTCAGAAATAGACTCCCCAAAATATAGTCAACTCTTCTTCAACCTTAGGGTTGCTGATGACTTTTTAGGTACAATACCAATGGCACTATCAACTTTAAAAAAATGGATAAGCTGGATTTCATTAAAATTAAAATTTCTGCTCTGAGAAAGACACTGTCAAGAGAATCAAAAGATAAACCTGGGACTGGGAGAAAAATATTTGCAAAAGACATTTCTGATAGTGGATAATTATCCAAAATATGTAAAGAATGCTTAAAATTCAACAAAAAGAAAACAACCCAATTAAAATATAGGCCAGAGTTTTTAACAGACTTATAGATGTATATGCATTTGAAAAGATGCTCCACATTATGATATATCATCAGGAAATGTACATTAAAACAACACTGGGATACTACTATGTACCTGTTAGAATGGCCAAAATATGACAGTAACAAGTGTTGACAAAGATGTGGAGCAACAGGAACTCTTATTCACTGCTGGTGCAAATGCAAAATTCTACAGACATTTTGATTTGACAGCTTGGCAATTTATTATTAAAAAAACATACTCTTGGGGGCGGAGCAAGATGGCCGAATAGGAACAGCTCCAGTCTCCAACTCCCAGCATGAGCAACACAGAAGACCGGTGATTTCTGCATTTTCAACTGAGGTACTGGGTTCATCTCACTGGGGAGTGCTGGACGATCAGTGCTGGTCAGCTGCTGCAGCCCGACCAGCGAGAGCTGAAGCAGGGCGAGGCATTGCCTCACCTGGGAAGTGCAAGGGGGAAGGGAATCCCTTTTCCTAGCCAGGGGAACTGAGACACACAACACCTGGAAAATCGGGTACTCCCACCCCAATACTGCGCTTTAAGCAAACAGGCACACCAGGAGATCATATCCCACACCTGGCCGGGAGGGTCCCACACCCACGGAGCCTTCCTCATTGCTAGCACAGCAGTCTGTGATCTCCCGGCAAGGCAGCAGCAAGGCTGGGGGAGGGGCGCCTGCCATTGCTGAGGCTTAAGTAGGTAAACAAAGCTGCTGGGAAGCTCGAACTGGGTGGAGCTCACAGCAGCTCAAGGAAACCTGCCTGTCTCTGTAGACTACACCTCTGGGGACAGGGCAATAACAAACGCAGCCGAAACCTCTGCAGACACAAACGACTCTGTCTGACAGCTTTGAAGAGAGCAGTGGATCTCCCAACACGGAGGTTGAGATCTGAGAAGGGACAGACTCCCTGCTCAAGTGGGTCCCTGACCCCTGAGTAGCCCAACTGGGAGACATCCCCCACTAGGGGCAGTCTGACACCCCACACCTCACAGGGTGGAGTACACCCCTGAGAGGAAGCTTCCAAAGCAAGAATCAGACAGGTACACTCGCTGTTCAGAAATATTCTATCTTCTGCAACCTCTGCTGCTGATACCCAGGCAAACAGGGTCTGGAGTGGACCTCAAGCAATCTCCAACAGACCTACAGCTGAGGGTCCTGACTGTTAGAAGGAAAACTATCAAACAGGAAGGACACCTACACCAAAACCCCATCAGTACATCACCATCATCAAAGACCAGAGGCAGATAAAACCAAAAAGATGGGGAAAAAGCAGGGCAGAAAAGCTGGAAATTCAAAAAATAAGAGCGCATCTCCCCCGGCAAAGGAGCGCAGCTCATCGCCAGCAACGGATCAAAGCTGGACGGAGAATGACTTTGACGAGATGAGAGAAGAAGGCTTCAGTCCATCAAATTTCTCAGAGCTAAAGGAGGAATTACGTACCCAGCGCAAAGAAACTAAAAATCTTGAAAAAAAAGTGGAAGAATTGATGGCTAGAGTAATTAATGCAGAGAAGGTCATAAACGAAATGAAAGAGATGAAAACCATGACACGAGAAATACGTGACAAATGCACAAGCTTCAGTAACCGACTCGATCAACTGGAAGAAAGAATATCTGCGATTGAGGATCAAATGAATGAAATGAAGCGAGAAGAGAAACCAAAAGAAAAAAGAAGAAAAAGAAATGAACAAAGCCTGCAAGAAGTATGGGATTATGTAAAAAGACCAAATCTACGTCTGATTGGGGTGCCTGCAAGTGAGGGGGAAAATGGAACCAAGTTGGAAAACACTCTTCAGGATATCATCCAGGAGAACTTCCCCAACCTAGTAGGGCAGGCCAACATTCAAATCCAGGAAATACAGAGAACGCCACAAAGATACTCCTCGAGAAGAGCAACTCCAAGACACATAATTGCCAGATTCACCAAAGTTGAAATGAAGGAAAAAATCTTAAGGGCAGCCAGAGAGAAAGGTCGGGTTACCCACAAAGGGAAGCCCATCAGACTAACAGCAGATCTCTCGGCAGAAACTCTACAAGCCAGAAGAGAGTGGGGGCCAATATTCAACATTCTTAAAGAAAAGAATTTTAAACCCAGAATTTCATATCCAGCCAAACTAAGTTTCATAAGTGAAGGAGAAATAAAATCCTTTACAGATAAGCAAATGCTTAGAGATTCTGTCACCACTAGGCCTGCCTTACAAGAGACCCTGAAGGAAGCACTCAACATGGAAAGGAACAACCGGTACCAGCCATTGCAAAAACATGCCAAAATGTAAAGACCATCGAGGCTAGGAAGAAACTGCATCAACTAATGAGCAAAATAACCAGTTACTATCATAATGGCAGGATCAAGTTCACACATAACAATCTTAACCTTAAATGTAAATGGACTAAATGCTCCAATTAAAAGACACAGACTGGCAAACTGGATAAAGAGTCAAGACCCATCAGTCTGCTGTATTCAGGAGACCCATCTCACACGCAGAGACATACATAGGCTCAAAATAAAGGGATGGAGGAAGATTTACCAAGCAAATGGAGAACAAAAAAAAGCGGGGGTTGCAATACTAGTCTCTGATAAAACAGACTTTAAACCATCAAAGATCAAAAGAGACAAAGAAGGCCATTACATAATGGTAAAGGGATCAATTCAACAGGAAGAGCTAACTATCCTAAATATATATGCACCCAATACAGGAGCACCCAGATTCATCAAGCAAGTCCTTAGAGACTTACAAAGAGACTTAGACTCCCATACAATAATAATGGGAGACTTCAACACTCCACTGTCAACATTAGACAGATCAACGAGACAGAAAGTTAACAAGGATATCCAGGAATTGAACTCATCTCTGCAGCAAGCAGACCTAATAGACATCTATAGAACTCTCCACCCCAAATCAACAGAATATACATTCTTCTCAGCACCACATCGTACTTACTCCAAAATCGACCACGTAATTGGAAGTAAAGCACTCCTCAGCAAATGTACAAGAACAGAAATTATAACAAACTGTCTCTCAGACCACAGTGCAATCAAACTAGAACTCAGGACTAAGAAACTCAATCAAAACCGCTCAACTACATGGAAACTGAACAACCTGCTCCTGAATGACTACTGGGTACATAACGAAATGAAGGCAGAAATAAAGATGTTCTTTGAAACCAATGAGAACAAAGATACAACATACCAGAATCTCTGGGACACATTTAAAGCAGTGTGTAGAGGGAAATTTATAGCACTAAATGCCCACAAGAGAAAGCAGGAAAGATCTAAAATTGACACTCTAACATCGCAATTAAAAGAACTAGAGAAGCAAGAGCAAACACATTCGAAAGCTAGCAGAAGGCAAGAAATAACTAAGATCAGAGCAGAACTGAAGGAGATAGAGACACAAAAGACTCTCCAAAAAATCAATGAATCCAGGAGTTGGTTTTTTGAAAAGATCAACAAAATTGACAGACCACTAGCAAGACTAATAAAGAAGAAAAGAGAGAAGAATCAAATCGACGCAATTAAAAATGATAAAGGGGATATCACCACCGACCCCACAGAAATACAAACTACCATCAGAGAATACTATAAACACCTCTACGCAAATAAACTGGAAAATCTAGAAGAAATGGATAATTTCCTGGACACTTACACTCTTCCAAGACTAAACCAGGAAGAAGTTGAATCCCTGAATAGACCAATAGCAGGCTCTGAAATTGAGGCAATAATTAATAGCCTACCAACCAAAAAAAGTCCAGGACCAGATGGATTCACAGCTGAATTCTACCAGAGGTACAAGGAGGAGTTGGTACCATTCCTTCTGAAACTATTCCAATCAATAGAAAAAGAGGGAATCCTCCCTAACTCATTTGATGAGGCCAACATCATCCTGATACCAAAGCCTGGCAGAGACACAACAAAAAAAGAGAATTTTAGACCAATATCCCTGATGAACATCGATGCAAAAATCCTCAATAAAATACTGGCAAACCGGATTCAGCAACACATCCAAAAGCTTATCCACCATGATCAAGTGGGCTTCATCCCTGGGATGCAAGGCTGGTTCAACATTTGCAAATCAATAAACATAATCCAGCATATAAACAGAACCAAAGACAAGAACCACATGATTATCTCAATAGATGCAGAAAAGGCTTTTGACAAAATTCAACAGCCCTTCATGCTAAAAATGCTCAATAAATTCGGTATTGATGGAACGTACCTCAAAATAATAAGAGCTATTTATGACAAACCCACAGCCAATATCATACTGAATGGGCAAAAACTGGAAAAATTCCCTTTGAAAACTGGCACAAGACAGGGATGCCCTCTCTCACCACTCCTATTCAACATAGTGTTGGAAGTTCTGGCTAGGGCAATTAGGCAAGAGAAAGAAATCAAGGGTATTCAGTTAGGAAAAGAAGAAGTCAAATTGTCCCTGTTTGCAGATGACATGATTGTATATTTAGAAAACCCCATTGTCTCAGCCCAAAATCTCCTTAAGCTGATAAGCAACTTCAGCAAAGTCTCAGGATACAAAATTAATGTGCAAAAATCACAAGCATTCTTATACACCAGTAACAGACAAACAGAGAGCCAAATCAGGAATGAACTTCCATTCACAATTGCTTCAAAGAGAATCAAATACCTAGGAATCCAACTGACAAGGGATGTAAAGGACCTCTTCAAGGAGAACTACAAACCACTGCTCAGTGAAATAAAAGAGGACACAAACAAATGGAAGAACATACCATGCTCATGGATAGGAAGAATCAATATTGTGAAAATGGCCATACTGCCCAAGGTAATTTATAGATTCAATGCCATCCCCATCAAGCTACCAATGAGTTTCTTCACAGAATTGGAAAAAACTGCTTTAAAGTTCATATGGAACCAAAAAAGAGCCCGCATCTCCAAGAGAATCCTAAGTCAAAAGAACAAAGCTGGAGGCATCACGCTACCTGACTTCAAACTATACTACAAGGCTACAGTAACCAAAACAGCATGGTACTGGTACCAAAACAGAGATATAGACCAATGGAACAGAACAGAGTCCTCAGAAATAATACCACACATCTACAGCCATCTGATCTTTGACAAACCTGAGAGAAACAAGAAATGGGGAAAGGATTCCCTATTTAATAAATGGTGCTGGGAAAATTGGCTAGCCATAAGTAGAAAGCTGAAACTGGATCCTTTCCTTACTCCTTATACGAAAATTAATTCAAGATGGATTAGAGACTTAAATGTTAGACCTAATACCATAAAAATCCTAGAGGAAAACCTAGGTAGTACCATTCAGGACATAGGCATGGGCAAAGACTTCATGTCTAAAACACCAAAAGCAACGGCAGCAAAAGCCAAAATTGACAAATGGGATCTCATTAAACTAAAGAGCTTCTGCACAGCAAAAGAAACTACCATCAGAGTGAACAGGCAACCTACAGAATGGGAGAAAATTTTTGCAATCTACTCATCTGACAAAGGGCTAATATCCAGAACCTACAAAGAACTCAAACAAATTTACAAGAAAAAAACAAACAACCCCATCAAAAAGTGGGCAAAGGATATAAACAGACATTTCTCAAAAGAAGACATTCATACAGCCAACAGACACATGAAAAAATGCTCATCATCACTGGCCATCAGAGAAATGCAAATCAAAACCACAATGAGATACCATCTCACACCAGTTAGAATGGCGATCATTAAAAAGTCAGGAAACAACAGGTGCTGGAGAGGATGTGGAGAAATAGGAACACTTTTACACTGTTGGTGGGATTGTAAACTAGTTCTACCATTATGGAAAACAGTATGGCGATTCCTCAAGGATCTAGAACTAGATGTACCATATGACCCAGCCATCCCATTACTGGGTATATACCCAAAGGATTATAAATTATGCTGCTATAAAGACACATGCACACGTATGTTTATTGTGGCACTATTCACAATAGCAAAGACTTGGAATCAACCCAAATGTCCATCAGTGACAGATTGGATTAAGAAAATGTGGCACATATACAGCATGGAATACTATGCAGCCATCAAAAAGGATGAGTTTGTGTCCTTTGTAGGGACATGGATGCAGCTGGAAACCATCATTCTTAGCAAACTATCACAAGAACAGAAAACCAAACACCGCATGTTCTCACTCATAGGTGGGAACTGAACAATGAGATCACTTGGACTCAGGAAGTGGAACATCACACACCGGGGCCTATCATGGGGAGGGGGGCGGGGGGAGGTATTGCATTGGGAGTTATACCTGATGTAAATGACGAGTTGATGGGTGCAGCACACCAACATGGCACAAGTATACATATGTAACAAACCTGCACGTTATGCACATGTACCGTACAACTTAAAGTATAATAATAATAAATAAAAAAAATCAAAACATACTCTTACCATATGATTCAGCAATCACGTTCCTTGATATTTACCCACAAAAGCTGAAAATGTATGTCCACTGAAAAATTTGCATATGGATTTTATAGCAACTATATTTGCAATTGCTAAAACTTTGAAACAACCAAGATGTCCTTCAGTAGGTGAGTAGATAAACTGAAATATATCCAGTTTATAATGGAATATTATTCAATGCTATAAAAGAAATTAGCTATCACTGGGCATGGTGGTTCATGCTTGTAATCCCAGCCCTTTGGGAGGCCGAGGTAGGTGGATCACAAGGTCAGGAGTTCAAGACCAGCCTGGCCAACACAGTGAAACTCCATCTCTACTAAAAATACAAAAATTAGCTGGGTGTGGTGGTGTATGCCAGTAATCCCAGCTACTCAGGAGGCTGAAGCAGGAGAATCTCTTGAACCCAGGAGGCAGAGGTTGCAGTGAGCTGAGATTGTGCCATTGTACTCCAACCTGGGTGACAGAGCTAGACTCAGTCTCAAAAAAAGAAAGAAAGAAAGAAAGAAAGAAAGAAAGAAAGAAAGAAAGAAAGAAAGAAAGAAAGAAAGAAAGAAAGAAAGAAAGAAAGAAAGAAAGAAAGAAAGAAAGAAAGAAGGAAGGAAGGAAGGAAGGAAGGAAGGAAGGAAGGAAGGAAGGAAGGAAGGAAGGAAGGAAGGAAGGAAGGAAGGAAGGAAGGAAGGAAGGAAGGAAGGAAGGAAGGAAGAGAAAGAAAAGAAAAGAAATTATAGCTATCAAGCCACGAAAAGAAATGGAGGAAACTTAAATACGTATTACTAAATGAAGGAAGCCAGACTGTAAAAGCTACTTAATGTGTGATTCCAACTATATTACATTCTGGAAAAGGCAAAGATATGGAAACTGTAAAAAGATCAATTATTGCTAGGGATTAAGGGGAAGAGAGGAATAAAAAAGTGAAGCACAGAGGATTTTTAGGGAAGTTAAATTGCTCTGTATGGTACTATAACAGTGTATATGTGTCATAAATTTGTCCAAACTCATACAACACCAAAGGCAAACCCTGATGTAAACTATGAACTATGGATGAGGGTGAAATGCCAATGTAGTTTGATTAATTGTAACAGTTGCACCACTTTGGTGAGAGATGTTGACAATAAGAGGTGAGGTGGGCTATTCATGTGTCGGACCAGGCTGTATATGTAAAATCTCTGTACCTTTTGCTCAATTTTGTTGTGGACCTAAAACTGCTCTAAAACATAAAATTTATTTTAAAAATCTAATTAAATGATTAAAATAATACATTTCCTTGAAGTTTTGATTAATCAAGTTGTGCTGGTGAAATTGTTCATATAAATAACAATAACACCACATTTTTTTATCCTTCATTTATCATGATGCTTAAAGTTGGATGAAGTCTCTGAAAAGAGGAGCAATACTAACACTTAGAATTTATTTTGTTCCTTATGCTTGTGAAGATTTTTGCATCCATTTTTTTTCTCCTGATTTATCAAGCTTCATTCTGAGGCACAGGGAATAGGAGATAGTTTTTAGCGTTTCTATTTCATAGATACAGAGTGGAAACCCACAATTTCTTCTTTTGGCTTGGAGTAAATTAATTTTGTTTTTGCAATTTTTACCTTTGGTCAAGGTCAGACAAAAGTTTAATTAATCTCAAAAGTTTTCTTAACATCAGTCTATCCAGAGTGCTTAGAGAAAGCTGTAGGATATGAACTTATGTAAGTCAATTTATATTTGTTGACATCTCAGTAAAGAAGATGTATGGATAAGAGGAAAAATGAAGTTATTTTAAAAAATGAGCTTGAGTTTCGTACTTTTAAGTGGCCCCCACCATCTTACATTACCCTGGATCATTATATATACATACTTTTTTTTCTTTTTATATAAGTGGAGTTGGGTTGGCTGAAAAGCACCACCTTCTGAGGTCTAGAATGTTCCTGACTAAACCTCAGAGAAGAGCAATGCAGATTTGATTGACTTTCACTTCAGTTATCTTTCCTACAATTACTTTGATACTCAACTATGACTTGTATTTTGTTGACAGACATTCTAGAAAGTTTTGCTCTCTGTGCATTTGTTTAATCCACCATTTACTATATAGAAAACTCAAATGAACTTGAATAGTTTGAAATTTAAAAAGCTGCTGTATGGAGGAGTAAGTCCCTGAAGTGAAGACCTTGTTTTGAATGTCAATGACTGGATTTTCTGTTTCATTTCCCCTATATCTCTCAAGATGAAACCTGAAACAGAACCATGAAGCAGAAGTATCATAAAAGACCATTTATTCTTCAGACTCAACTAACGTTTACATTTTTAAAGAATTATCTGTTGTACTACCCTCACCTCAGTTTTCAATCTGTGTAACGGCATGGTCAGATAAATGTGGATGATGCTATCTTTTTATGGATGAAGATCTGCATGTGTGCATGTGTGTATGTGTATAGTTTACAAACCTTCTTATTTATGTTCTCTCAATCAGTTGTCTGAATCCTAAAGTGTTTAGTTATCACAGATTTTTTCTATTTAGTTGTTCTGTGCTGCTGTCCTTTAAGAAATAGACTTTTTTTGTTTTCCGTTACAGAACAAACTGCCGATGACTTTGAGATATTGATCGAATGAAACAACTATTAATATAACTTTTATCTTGGGATATCCAAAGGTCCTCTTCTTGGAAGATAAATAATTTAAACCACTTTCACTGTTCTTTCAGAGTCAGCACTCTTCTTTTAAAAGGAAATTTTCCTATGACATTTTAGATTTTCGTGTGATTTTTAGTGACCTTTGAAGTTGTTGCTTCTTTAAGTTAAATGAATAAATATAATTAAATATATTCAGTATACATACACATAAACTTAATTGTGGGAGCCACGGTGGTAGAGTTCTTTTTGTAGGATTGTTATAAAATATTTAGACAGACCAGGTGCGGTGGCTCACGCCTGTAATTCCAGCACTTTGGAAGGCTGAGGCGGGTGGATCATTTGAGATCAGGAGTTCAGGACCAGCCTGGCCAAGACGGTGAAACCTCATCTCTACTAAAAATACAAAAAGTTATCCAGGTGGTAGTGGCATGCACCTGTAATCTCAGCTACTTGGGAAGCTGAGGCAGGAGAATCACTTGAGCCCTGGAGGTGGAGTTGCGGTGAGCCGAGATCATACCATTGCACTCCAGTCTAGGCAACAGAGTGAGACTCTGTCTCCACAAAAACAACAACAACAACAAAAAAAATTAGACAGATACTTCTTTAATACAAAAAAAATTTAAAAGGGTTATTCTCAAATGAGAATATGTCTTAACTATTCAGCACAAAGTAATTAGATCAAAAAACAGGGGCTCACCAAGAGTATAATGGGATTTTTTAATTTATTAGATGGCCAGGCTGACACAAATATATTAAAAATTGTAGGGTAGAGAATTCTGAATATAAAAGAGTCACACAACAGCCATTTTAGATTTCAGAGTTTGGCATTGAGCCCAGACATCCAGTTGTGCAAAGTAGATGAGATAAACAACTACAAAAACTAGCAGTTGATACCCTTATTTGAAAAACCAAACTGGAGAAATAGATAGGATTTTTAAAAAAATCACACTGCGGTTACTTGCCTTGCCAAATTAAGTGATTGGAGGAAAACTATCAGGTCACTGAAAGAGCAAATGCTAGTCTTACATAGATTTGTCCCTGCTGCATTCTCTCTTATCTGGTATTTTTCATTCTTACTCGTAACTCTGTTGTGTTTTTGATGACAAAGTTTGCATCAGCATTTTTACTCTTAGAAGAGAAATTCTAAAAATAATTTGTTGTTCCATATTCTCAAATGTATAAACCAGGATATTTCCTTTTACTAAACAAGTGGGGGAGTGAATGCAATTCATTGTATCAGTACATAATAATTAATAAGGTCTCTTAAGCCCCAGTGAAACATACTTGAAATAAACCCTACAATTTAAAATACTTTAGAATTTTCCATCCTTTATTATTTTTAAAATCAGAAGTCAAAACTTGTCATTGAGTACCTAAAGTATGTACAAGCAACTGTGCCTGATCTCAAGTGCGGGCTTAGAGACATGGTTCTGTCACTCTAGGTAGGAAAGTGGGATATGCAATTACTTCATGTAAATAAAGAATTAAATTATGACAAGTTTAATGTTTAAAACTAGACTTTCAGGCCAGGTGCAGTGGCTCATGCCTGTAAACTCAGCACTTTGGGAGGCCAAGGCAGGAGGATCACTAGGTCAGGAGCTGGAGACCAGCCTGACCAACATGGTGAAACCCCGTCTCTAGTGAAAATGCAAAAAAGTTAGCCAGACATGGTGGCGTGCGCCTGTAATCCCAGCTACACAGGAGGCTGAGGCAGGAGAATCGCTTGAACCCGGGAGGTGGAGATTGCAGTAAGCCAAAATCACGCCACTGCACTCCAGCCTGGGCGACAGAGTGAGATTCCATCTCAAACAAACAAATCATCAAACACCTAGATTTTCAGTAGACCACAGGAGTATAGAACAGGAAAACCCATCCCAGCCCCTCACCTGGGAGTTCAGGAAGTGTTTCCCCTTATAAAGTGATGTTGGGTCATGAAGTGTAGCACCTACCTAGGAGTAGCACTTACTCACACAAGAAGAAAAGAGTGTTCTAGGCAGAAGCGTGTGCAAAGGCTTTGAGAGGACAAACAGTCCAATAGTAGTGAGTAAATAAGAAAAGCTCAGGAGAGCTGGCATGGAGAGAACATAGAGTGTCCTCTGAAAAGACTCAGTAACATGAAGCGTTGCATTATGTAGGCCCTTGTAGATCATGGTAAGGACTTTGGAAGAGTCAGGTGAGAGAGGATTGACTATGCTGATGGTGGTGAAAATAAAAAGAAATAGACGACTGATACATTTGTAAGGCAGATCAACAGAAAGGGATTGGATGTGGGTGAGAGCAAGTACATGAGGAATTGGGAGGGGTCAGAATGACTCCAAGAGCAGTAGTTGATGGTGTCAGTATCAGAGACCAGGAAACCAGAGAAAAATCAAGTTTGCAGATGGAGATCAAAAGTTTAAAAGTTTGGATTTATTTATTTTTGTGTCTCTGAGACACATCAATTAAGTCATTAAATATAAGAATTTATAGATTAAACTGGAGAAATAGGTTGGAGAGTCCTCATCAACAATATAGTATATTAGTCAAGGTTTAGTTTCAGCTGATACAATGAAAAGAATTCCAAACACAATAGTTTAAACAAGACAGAAAACCATTTCTATCTTCTTTGGCAATACAGAAAAAGGTGGTACAGGGCTGGTCAGGCAAGTCTGTTAATTTCAACTCAAGGTTTTATCTCTGGGCAAAGTTTTATTACAGTGGCTACTCCAGCCTGTGGCATCATGAATGCATTTCAGCCTGAATTAAAGGGAAGTGAAGAGGTTGCTTCTTTCTTTTTAAGGATATTGGAACCTAGACATGTCACTTACACTCACTTAGCTTAGGCAAGAAAAGTACTCCCTGTGTTTAGTAACATAGAATTCCCTATCAACCTAACTTACAGCAGATTGAAGGGCATTTACTGTGAGTAGAAATGGCAAGCCTTTTTGAGAAACATTGCCATGAAGATGTGGAGCGTGAGACAGAAGCTGGAGGGTGATAAGGGTGAAGAGGGAGGATTTTGATGTAATTAAGTTCTCATAATATAAACCATAAATGGATACAATATGAAGACATTGAGAAAAAGGGGATACTTGATAGTGGAGTAACTGTCTCTAGACAAGAATTAAGAGAATATTTTCATCTGTAGAATGATAGGAAAAGATGGAGACAGGTGCAGAAATATTTGTGGACTTGGGGGCAGAATTTTGATGTAGTTCCATTTGCTGTTTTTTATCTGTCATAAAAAGAAGGTAAGGCCAGGTGCAGTGGTTCATGCCTGTAATCCCAGCAGTTTGAGAGGCCAAGGCGGGTGAATCACTTGACGTCAGGAGTTTGAGACCAGCCTGGCCAAGATGGTGAAACCCCGTTTCTACTAAAAAAAATTACCTGGGGGTGGTGGCGTATGCCTGTAGTTCCAGCTACTCAGGAGGCTAAGGAAGGAGAATCGCTTGAACACAGGAGGCAGAGTGAGCCGAGATCGTGCCACTGCCCTCCAGCTGTCTCAAAAAAAGAAAAGAAAAAGGTAAAGTTATCTGCTGCTGAAAATGACTTAAGAGATGGCAGCAGTAGTCAGACTGCAAAGGAGAGCGGAGGGGATTTGAAAACATCATGGAAGGCAGGGCAGCCCAGCCACGCACAGATGAGCAGGTTGTGCCTGCTGACCTCTAGGGGTTGCCATTTAAGCAAGTTATCATGAGAACAGTAGAACAGTGCTCTCTAGAATTCTAGGCTAAATAATCACAAGGTTCAGTGGAGGCATTGACATTTGCAGAGTGTACTAGTATAGTGGAAACTGACTAGAGAGACACCTATGTTACTGTGAAACGTAAGGGCCAATTGTAGTTGTCAGCCTGAATTTGTGATATATCAGCTAATCTATCATTCATTAGCAATTAAATTGCATTCCTACTCTCCACTCTCTGAACTACATTTGACTTCTAAAACTTTATCATTTCATCAGTTATCTAATTTATTTTCAGCTGTTTATTTTCCTTATTCTATGTCATTTGATAAACTTGTTCAAGATTCTACTTTTTCCTTAATATCCACTCTTGTTTTTTTCCCATTTTTCTTCACATTTATTTATTTTTGTATTATACATTCATTTAAACCTTAGTTCCTTTTTTTATGGAGTGATGGGGGTTTAGCTATGATGCCTAGGCTGGTCTCTAACTCCTGGCCTCAAGCAATCCTCCCACCTCAGCCTCCTAAAGTGAAGGGATTACAGACCTGAGCCACTGCACCCAAACTAAACCTTAGTTTCTTAAGGGAAGCAATATCTTAATACCTTTATGAACTTTTATTCTTCTCTCATGCTTTCCTTATGTATCTTTCTTCAGTTTTTAAATGCTTATTTATTTTAATGGCAATCTATTCTCTTTTATTCTATTTGGTTTATACAGTTACTGTTTTGTCTGTGTTATGCATTATATCTTTCAAAATCATCTCACTTTTAAATTTATGTTTAATGTATTAAATCAGGAAAATAGATGTAACAGAGGGGCCAGCTCTGATTAATGATGGCTGCTATGAATAAAAAGATGAGAAATGTGGCGCACACACCCAGAATTTTATTCTTCTTCTTATTGACTTTGTTTATGATGAGCAACAATAAAAAATGTGCACCACTAACAACAACCAAATTGAGAGTTTGGTCCTCTGAAATAAAATCCTGGATTTACTTCTATCCAGGGACTCTGAAGTAACTTGAGCAGAGCAGAAGTTTTGCACAGCTTTTGAAGTCTAAGAAATGGAAACCAGTTGTTTTCAAAAGTATAACAAATCTACTGCTTACTTTATTCTTACATCACAGTGGTTGCTCATGATAAGAGGTTAGCAGGCAGTACCAAGACATGCTAGCTCACAAAAAGTCAATTCAGATATCTGAGTTTATGAAATTCACTTTATGAAATGCACTTTATGAAACCCTCCATGTGGCTGAGCTCTGACTATTCTTCTAGAAAAGCAATGTCCTTGTAGGGAGTATGACCTGATTACTAAAAATACATGACATTTATTATCCCTTTTTCCCATAACTCAATCAATAAGGGAATAGTGGAAATGCATGGTTCAGATAAATGTAGGTGCTCGCAGATTTGGTCTTTAAACTTTTAATCAAAATGTCAAGAATCCAAAATGTAAATAACTCAACATGTAAATGAGTCTTTCAGGCTCAATATAGTAATGGATTTGGCTATAGAAAAAAAAAAAAAAAACCCTAGTAGTATTAGACATACTCCAACAAGGTCTAGATAGTGGTTCTAAATGAAATAGTTTAATGAAGATTTTTTTTGTATGTTAAGCCACTTCCTAGCATAAGCAAACTAACTCTAGGTTTGATTTTTATGTAGATGACTACATCTTCATGAAAAATATATGGACTTTATCTATATGCAGTCCTGATATTTGTCTTTTTGTAGAGTTAAAAAGTGCTGTATGTGAAGTAGAATCACAATTAGCTTCTTCATTTTCATAATTAAATATCAACGATGATGAAGCATTCCTGATATTTAGAATAATAGATTTTATTCAATCAATAACAAGGGAACAAGGAACTTTAGATACAATTTTCTTTTCTTTCTTTTCTTTTCTTTTTTTTTTAAGAGACAACATCACCACATTCGCCAGACTGGAGTGCAATGGTGCGGTAGTAGCTCACTATGGCCTTGGACTCTTGGGCTCAAGTGATCTTACCTCCATAGCCTCCAGAGTAGCTAGGACTACAGGTGCACACCACCATGCCTGACTGATTTTTAAAACAATTTCTGTAGAGACAATGTCTTGCTTTATTGTCCAGGCTGATCTTGAACTCCTGGCCGCAAGCAATCCTTCTATTTCAGTCTCCCAGTGTGCTGGGATTATAGGCATGAGCCACCATATCTGGCCCATAATTTTCATATTAGCAATTAGCTACATTTACTAACCTGGCTGACATACTGAACATCACTCAAGAAACAATCTAAGATAGCAGTTTTCAAATTATGCCCCTGGAGAAGTCCAGGATTTCTTCAGAGATTCAAGTTTACATTTAGAAACTTCCTAGGTGGGTGTGGAAACATCACTAACTCCTATCTTCTGCAAGAAGGAGAGCTCCGCTTTAATATCAACTACTTTCCCCTGCATAGCATTTATTTGGAGAACATATTTCTCAAACAAAAATGAGGTTTACAAATCATTGCTATAAGGATCTTAGGAAATATTCTTTTCTGTAGATTCTTTGAACTCAGTCCCTGTGTCATGTTAGATGAATAGGGAACACTCATTTAGCTGTATACATAAATATCTTACCAACCCCCATCCCTAGATTTAAAGTTAGAGTCTAATTATTGTTGACCAAGTAAAGTAATCCCTTCTGCCTTTCCACAGTTACTGATTGAGGGATGGCGATATGTCTCCCCCTGTCACTACTTGGAGAATAAGATGAAAAGGCAGCTTTATGAAGGTTTCTTGGAAGGGAAGTCAATCACTCTTCTGGAGGGTGAAAGAATCCAACTCTAGATGTCAACGAGAAAGCATCTTATCATAATTCCAACTGGCAGACATTCTCAGAACATGAAGACTGAATTTAGAATGCAGCCAGCATAAAGGATGATTGAACTAAACAATGGAAAGAACTTAATAACTTTATTACATTGTTGAGCTCTGGGTCAATAAACCTTAAAGCCTGATCTCCCTCAACTTTCATTTACATTATATTATGTGTTCTATTGTTTAAGACAATTTGCATTTTTCCATTACTTGCAACTAAAATCATTCTGACTGACACATATATTCCAGAGAAAAGAGAGCTTGTACAAAGGCACAGTGGTGAGAATAAGCTTGTCATATTTAGGGAACAGCAAGAATGCTACCATCAAGTTGTAAAAATGTACAGTGGAAGTTAAGTGGTTCTGGGCACTAAAACGAAAGGCTGTGATTGCGAATATAAGTGGCTTAAGGAGATAGAAGCCCAGTTTAATGGATTAAGGTGGTCAAGGTGTCAAGACAATGCTGGCATTTTAGGTATAGAGAAATTGTTTTGCCTAGTTGAAAATTTTCAAGTGACCTTGGGAGGCTGATAAGGATGTAGGTTAATGGCAGAGCTGGACAATGAGTGAGTGATTGATATTGCCAAATGGCTTATGAGACACAAAACAAAAATAACTTCTTTTGGAAAAAGTTTAAGTAAAAACATTATTCCTATAAAAGATTTAAGTTGACACAAAAATTGGAGACAGAGAATTATTGTGAAAAGTTTGAGCTCATAGGGAAGCTTAGGAAACATGACATTTGATTTCCAGAGAGCAGAGTGAAAAATACTTTCAGGAAAGACAGGGCTTAGATAAGTCAAAGAAAAAGAGAAAAAGAGGGGAGGAACTTCATCCAAATCTCTTGCTCTCTCTTCCTCTCTCTATCTATCCTAAATATTCATATATTTAACGAAGAACAGATAGTCAGTGGGGAACACTAGCAGACATTAAAGGGATATGAGGCATGACGAGAATAGCTGACTTTGTAATATTATGTAACACTGCCATTTCAGTGTAAGCTGAGGGTTTGGTTGTGCTCAGGGGCATAAAGATACTAGCAAACAGTTCTGTTTTTTCTTCTATACAGAAATATATGAGGAGATTGTTATGGAAAATCTGAAGAAATCCTTGTTCATCCTTGGTCAGCTGTGCTGTGGATGGGATTAGTTTCTAGAACCCTCTCCTAGTGGAAAAAAAAAAGTGTAGGAGCATAGCTGAGTGAACTCAAAATGGTTATGCTTCAAAAAATGACTTATTGTTATATATCCCAGAGACAGTCTTCAGCCACCCAGAAAGATTTGTGGCTTTGTTCTCTAAACGGAGCATAAAATACTGTTTTTATGGGCAGACTATGTTCTTTTAAAACAGGTAAGATAACCAAAGAAGGAAAAGAAGCTTTTCAAACAATTAGCAATCCTTAGACAAAAACTTATTTGCCTTTCTTCATTATGTTACCCATTTGTCCAGTAGATAGAGGTTCTTAGTATATGAACTAAGAGTACACGTTGTAAATAAATATTCTTTTTCTCTGTTAAAAAATGTGTACTTTAAAACTGCTTTAAAAACTTGCTTATTTTCTTTACAAAGATTATGAAACTACAAGGTCATACAAAACAAAAGTCATGGTTCAAAATTAGTTTATTGAGTGAAAAGAATGCATTTTATTCATACAACTAACGAAGAATACAAACTGCTACAATCCAAAGAAGCACATTTCATAAAGGGAATTACATAAACAAATATTTTGGATAATGATACAAGATTTGGGGATACTAAATACTTTGACTCCTAGAGGTTCTGCATCAATCAAGTTAGTACTAAATTATGCCTTGCTTTGTTTAATATTTTTATTATTTATTTGTTTTTAGACAGGTCTCTCTCTGTTGCTAGGCTGGAGTGCAGTGGCAAAATCATGGCCTATTGCAGCCTCAACCTCCCTGGTTCAAGTGATCCTCCCACCTCAGCCTCCTGAATAGCTGGGAATAAAGGAGCATTCCACATTGCCTGGCTAATTTTTTGTATTTTTGTAGAGATGCTTCACCATGTTGCCCAGGCTGGTCTCAATATCCTGGGCTCAGGCAATCTGGCTGCTCTGGCCTTCCAAAGTGTTGGGAGTACAGGCATGAGCCACTGTGCCCAGCACTTGCTTAGTATTTGTATAACTTAAACCTATCAACCTATTAACCTGTTTTAAAACTGTAAATGTGTGGTGAGCAGAAACCTTTTCTTAGTTGTGTCGTGCCTCTTTCTTTAATTTTATAGGGAAATAATGATAATTTGGTAATTTGCTTCTAAAGATTCTTATAAGGATTGAATGTGATGATCTGTTTAAAGTATTTACCATAGCGACTCTCACCAAGAAAGACTAACAAATGTTACTAGTGATAATGAAAACAATAAAATGAAACAAATACAAACTTTTAAAATTATAGAATAATCATCTAAACTCTGGGGAATTTGTAATATGTAATTTTTATGGTATATATGCATATAATAATGCAACTCTAAAAATTTCTAACACTCAAGTTGCATGTGTACTAATTAAACATTTGGGGTTTACTATTGATTTTTTTTTTTTACTGGGCAATGCTATTTAACAATTATACCTACAATAGCTTAAATAAAGTCAGCCTACATTCCTTCAGAAGCAGTGGGAAGAATGACCCAGAATTATTCACTGTTGATACTTTCCTTTATATCCTATTGCTGTCCTTGATTCAAATTTGAAAGCAGTTTAGGATACTATTTTCGCCCATAGTGTCAAATGCCTCTGATTTCTGGTAAGTGATTCTCTGATCAAATCAGTTTGAGTAGAGTCAATTTAGCTGGGTTAATGGGATTTGGCTTCTCAGGATAAGTAGCTATTTCAATGCCTATACACATTTATCTTCTTTCACAGTGGTTAACAGTCCCCAAATAGAATAACAGATTTCCAGGGCCAGTCTACACAAATATTTGGATTTCTTAACAAAAAAAAAATATTTGGAACTTGAAGCTTCTGTTACATAGGCAAATTGATAGTAATCTGTTAGTATAACATGCTTAATAAATTATAAGTGTTTAGATTTAAAGACTTATGGAGAGCTTCCTTTAGGTGAATATTATTTGAAGCAAGAGTATATAAATATGAGTTATTAAAATATTAATAACCATGTAGGGAAGTTAGGCCCTTTGAACTTATTTGTGAAGTAAAGTTGCAGTGAGAGTGTTTAGGAAAATAAAAAATAAGTGAAATAAAATTTGGAATACAATAGTCTCCCCTTATCCATGGTTTATCTTTCCACAGTCCAAAAATATTACAGTAATTTGAGACAGAGATAATATTTATACAACTTTTATTACAGTATATTATTATAATTGTTCTATTTTATTGTTAGTGATTGTTTTAATCTCTTACTGTGCCTAATTTATGAATTAAACTTTACCAATAGGTACTTAAGTAGAGACATACCTCATAGATATTGTGAGTTTGGTTCGAAAGCATCACAATAAATCAAATAGCGTAATAAAGTGAGTCACACCTTTTTTGGTGAAGTAGTCTCCTTCTGGATGACTTTCTGGTAGTCTCTTTCTGTCTCTTTGTCTTAGGCTTAAAAATATTTTTACTTTGCTTTTTGGCATGAATCACTTAATCAGTCTTCCTGTTACTCTGAACTTTTGCTTTTTTCCAACTCTGTCTCATTATTTTATTCATTAATTTCACCTTTACAGATTTCCTGCTATCTATAAGCATTGCTCCAAGCATTGGAATTCTAGAGATACAAGGCAATCACTGGCTTCATGGAGATCCTCTTGTCTTAATTTCACTGTAATATTTAATTTAAGTCAATTAAGTAAAAATTTACTAGCATTTCTTATGTTTTAATCATCCTGAGGAAAAGAAAGATGGAGAACTGTCTCTGATCTTAAGAAATTCATAATCAGATTAGAGAGAGTAATATTTACAAACATAAAGTAAAGTGTGTTAAATGTTAAGATAAATGTTTTTTTTAACTTGTTATGGGAGTTTTGAGAAAAGATCGGATTCTATACCATTGAGAACAAGGTAGAGAAAGAGGAATGCTTATTACTACATTTGACATAAGTGGTTCGTTCCCTCCGATGTGTGCACATCCAAAAGAGACCCATTGCCTTGTTGCCATTTTCCTGGTGCAATTTCCCCTGAATAATTTAAAGTTTTCATTTTTTATATTTCTTTATGGTTGGAAGGCCTAACAGTCCTAGATGAAAGGCAGTGGTGATATATGTCGAGGAGTGAAGGAAGTTGGAGAAATGGGCACCTGGGGAAGAAGCATTAAGTGTTGATTAATTTAGTCATACAAATGTATTGAACACAAACTGTATGCCAAGCACTGTTCTAGGTCCTGCACATACAGCAGTACACAAAGCAAACAAAAATCTACCCTAATGGAAGTTGTGTTACTAGTGAATAAGATAATTAAGAAATAAATATGCAGAAAGTGTAGTATGTCAAATGATGAGGGCTATACAAATATATAAAAGATTTAAAAAATATTTTTATGTCTCACAGAAAAGAGAGGAGGATTTTTAGAGTTAGGGTAGACCTACGTTACATAGAATGGTTGAGACAGTCCTCACAGGCTGACATTTGCATAGAAACTTGATAGAGGCAAGGGAGTGAGCTATGAGAGTATCTGGAGGAAGAACATTTCAACTGAGAAGCATAATGCCCCTGAGGTTCAAGGGACAACAAGGAGGTATTCCAGGATACAGTGACCAAGGAAAAGAGAATTTTAAACATGAGATTTACAGAGATAGCAGAGAGTCAAATCTGTAATAACAGAAATGACTGTGGGCTGTTCAAAGAGTGGGGAGGGAGAATAACCATGTTTAATAGGGAATGAGTCATTATCTCTTGATCAACATACTGAAGATCCACATGCAAGTTTAAGTAGTAGACTAGGAATTCACCCTTTCCAAGGACAGGAATTCAGTCTAGGGAATATTTAACCTGATTTTCCTATTTTTAGAAAGTAAAATGGGCAGAAAGGACTTGAATTTGGAGTCAAGAAGTTTGTTTCTTGTTTCTGTTCTGCCCCTAACTAGCTGAGTTATCTAGGACTACTAAATTTTAAATATCTGTTTTTGTTTTTTGTTTGTTTGTTTCTCCTTTGAAATGAAGAGATGTTTTCTAGATGTTACGTAAGCTTTCAATATTCAATTCAAGGCCAAGTGGTGAGTTCAACCTAGTGCTATAAATACTTACTATTTTTAGAGGGCCCAGAAAGCCAGGTTTATTCTTATTTTTTAAACTTTTGGCAAATCCTATAAAATAACAGTTTTCTCTGTTCATTTCTTTGTTTCTGAGAGAAGGCCTATTCCTCTGGCTAGTTTTTCAGCTTGACTTCTGAGCTCTTTGCTCACAAAGGTTCATCATCCTCTATAAAGGGCATATGCATATAATTTCTGTGGGCAAAAGCTTAACTTTTTAAATAGAAAACAAACAAATAGTTACTTAATTTCTTAATCTTAACATATTAAAATAGTTTATGATCTACATTTCAGAATGTTTTCTTTTTTTAGATAGGATCTTGCTATGTTGCCCAGGTTGGAGTGCAGTGGCTCTTCATAGACACAATCATAGCTCACTGCAGCCTGAACTCCTGCACTCAAGTGATCCTCCCACCTCTGCCTCCCAAGTAGCTGGCACTACAGGTGTATGCCGCGACTCTTGACTACATTTCAGAAATTTAGAAACCATGTTCACATATGAGTTAATGTATAACTTGGGCTGGGTTTTCAATGTTAAGTTCAAGAAAGACTTTTTAATTTCTTATTTTCAACCATAATTTTATGCATAATTTATCACTGAATAATCTAAGTCCTGAAGTAAAAATATTATATTATGTAGATGACTCATAAGTTAGAAGATACTGCTCTAATTTTAGTTAATTATCCTTTTTGACCTATGAAAACTAGATTATTCTTAAGGCCTTATTGATGCCATTGTGGTCATAGGTTCCAGTGGCTGAGATTCAACCAATGAGTTAAATACCTAAGCTACAATGACATCCTTTTAAAGGGGCCACAATGTAAGGCACAAAAATCAATATCAATTACTTATTGAAACTCACCATCTTAATAGCAAAAGAATCCCAGAGCATACCTCTTGCTGACCCGGAGGGTGAAGGACAGCATAGAAGAAGCGTCTAGAGGGGTGAAGAGTGAACATACTGACTATAACTTCAGCACCTCATTGAAGAGTCAGTGTTGGTAGGTTGGTTTTTCCACCAGATAATACTAGAGTTATTCTTTCCTTCCCCTTTAAAAATTTATATACCACTGTGAAAGGAAAATATCTTGGGCCCCCAAAATCACTAAGGAAAACTCAAGCTGGAAACTGCTTAGAGCGAACCTGCTTCCTATTCTATTCAAAGTTATCCCTCTGCTCACTGAGATAGATGTGCATCTGATTGCCTCCTTTGGAAAGGCTAATCAGAAACTCAAAAGAATGCAATAGTTATGTCTCACCTACCTAGGTGATCTGGAATCTCCCTCCCTGGAATCTTCAAGTCTTCCTGCCCTTGCTTCAAGTTGTTCTGCCTTTCCAGACCAAGCCAATGTACTACTTACATATATTGATTGATGTCTCAGGTCTCCCTAAAATGTATAAAACCAATCTGTGCCCCAACCACCTTGGGCAGATTTTGTTAGGACTTCCTAAGACTGTGTCACAGGCACGTCCTCAACCTTGACAAAATAAACTTTCTAAATTAACTGAGACCTGTCTCAGATTTTCTGGGTTCACACCACTATCTAGAAACCCTTCTTTACATAATGCAGTTTCTTGAAACAACAAAAATAACATATATATTAGCTTTAGATAGTAAGAAATGAGTGAATGGAAAATAAAGGGAATATGTGGATGATATGGTTAGCCTTTGTGTCTCTACCCAAATTTCATCTTGAATTGTAATCCCTGTGTCAAGGGAGAGACCAGGTAGGAGTAATTGAATCCTGGGGATGGTTCCCCCATGCTGTTCTCCCGATATCGAATGAGTTCTCATGAGATCCAGTGGTTTTATAAGGGGCTCTTCCCCCTTTGCTCAGCTCTTCTCCTCCCTGCCACCTTGTGAAGAAGGTGCCTTACTTCCTCTTCACCTTCCAAAATGATTTTAAGTTTCCTGAGGTCTCCCCAGCCATGCTGAACTGTGAGTCAGTTAAACCTATTTCCTTTATAAATTAGCCAGTCTTGGGCAGTTCATCATAGCAGTGTGAAAACAAACTAATATAGTGGATGAAAATGTGAGGTACAAATTGGCAATATTTGTTGATTGATTAAAAATGAAAGATCCGCCGGGCGCGGTGGCTCACGCCTGTAATCCCAGCACTTTGGGAGGCCGAGGCGGGCGGATCACAAGGTCAGGAGATCGAGACCACGGTGAAACCCCGTCTCTACTAAAAATACAAAAAATTAGCCGGGCGCGGTTGTGGGCGCCTGTAGTCCCAGCTACTCGGGAGGCTGAGGCAGGAGAATGGCGTGAACCCGGGAGGCGGAGCTTGCAGTGAGCCGAGATCGCGCCACTGCACTCCAGCCTGGGCGACAGAGCGAGACTCCGTCTCAAAAAAAAAAAAAAAAAAAATGAAAGATCCAGGGAAGAGAGAAATTAGCAATGATGCCAGATATAGGTGGCTTAGAAGGTGTAGGTGACAATAAACTGAAAATTGAGGAAAAAGCTACTTAGGGAACAAGAGAGTATTGCAGCAATGCTCTCATTCAAGGAAGAACAAAGCAATGTTAAGTTAAAATTAAAGTAATTTTTTTTAAGAATTAGGAGTTATTCAAATAAATATTTAGTGGTCAATCTTTTTATGTCTTTCATGAATAATTTGATTATTTTTTGTAGTGAGACTTAGCTGTATCCATTTTTATATTAGCATAAATGTGATTGCTTCTAAACTGGGTGAAGCACACATGAGCACTCTGGTCTGATTTGGGTAACTACAGCCTAGGAACAAAAGGTGAAGCCTCGGTAAGAAAAAGGCTAATAAGAAGGCAAGAAGCAGAACACAGGGAATAAAAAATATCGTCTTCAGCTTGAATGCAACATTGCATCATTTGTTGCTTATTTTGTACTCTATTCTGCCTGTTGAACAGTTACCAAATTTATTCTCCGTCTTTGTTCCCTTGGTAATCTAAGGGATTGTGTCATTTGACATTGCTCCAGTAACAGTGATTTCTGGAAGTGGGTATATCACTTGTAAAGAATCTGGAAGCTATGCAATGGAAGATATTACAAGAGGTATGTTATCCTGAGACGATGAAGCCAGAGCAACTCCCACGCCTACTTTATGTGAATCTCATTCCTTTTTACCTGAACTATATCAGCTCAAAAGAAAAAGAAATAGCTTATGAATGAATTGCTGCAGAGACTGTTGTGAAAAAAACTACCATGGAAAAGGATGTGCTTTCTTTCTGGAAGCGTGGTTCCTGACCTAAACTCTTCTTACTAGACTGCTATGAAAGTGTGACATAAGTGTCTGAATGTTAGTTAAAACTAAGAAATGTTGCTACTGAGCATTGCAGAACCAAAGTAGAAAAATATATTTTTTTCTATGCTTCTCCTACTGCTCCTTCAATAAGGAACATTTTCTTTTTAGTTTTAAAGCTGCTATTGTTTGTTATCATTTTATCCTTTAAAGGGGTTAACATGTCAAATTAGTCAGAGGAAACTGATTCTTTCGATTTGTTACCAGTTGGGTATAATGAAAATTTGTTAGCATCTAAAAATTGTCAAAATCATAAAAAAAAATCTAGCAATTAAATTATTTTACTTTAGTACATAAGTTTCAGTTAATCACATTTTTCACTTTCTGACATACTAACATAAAAGGTCATGAAAAGCCATTATTTTATTTTGTTATTATTTGTTTCTTAATCCTTATTCCCACTCTAATTCCAAGCCTAACCATAATAACTCTGTAATGTCTTAAAAATACATGTATGCGTGTATGTGTGCATGTGCATAGGTGGAAAGAGAGAAAGAGAAAGATACATACATCTTTTTTTTTTTTTTTTTTTTTTGAGACGGAGTCTCGCTCTGTCTCCCAGAATGGAGTGCAGTGGCACAATCTCGGCCCACTGCAAGCTCCGCCTCCTGGGTTCACGCCGTTCTCCTGCCTCAGCCTCCCAAGTAGCTGGGACTACAGGCGCCCGCCACCACGCCCCGCTAATTTTTTGCATTTTTAGTAGAGACAGGGTTTCACCGTGTTAGCCAGGATGGTCTCGAACTCCTGACCTTGTGATCCGCCCACCTCGGCCTCCCAAAGTGTTGGGATTACAGGCGTGAGCCACAGCGCCCGGCTGAAACATATATATCTTATATACTTTTTATATATAGAAGTTTTGGGTCAGGCTGCTTATTTTTTAACAATGTGATCCAAGGCCGGGGGCGGTAGCTCACACCTGTAATCCCAGCACTTTGGGAGGCCGAGGCAGGTGGATCACAAGGTCAGGAGATTGAGACCAGCCTGGTCAATATGATGAGACTCTGTCTCTACTAAAAATACAAAAAAAGAAAAAAAGAAAATTTGCTGGGAGTGGTGGTGTGCACCTGTAATCCCAGCTACTCAGGAGGCTGAGACAGGAGAATTGCTTGAACCCAGGAGGTGGAAGTTGCAGTGAGCTGAGATCACGCCACTGCACTCCAGCCTGGTCAACAGAGCAAGATTCTGTCTTAAAAAAAAATCAAAATTTATAGGATTTAACTAAAGCAGTGCTTAGAAGAAAACTTATAGCTGTAAATACCTATATTTAAAAAGAAGAAAAAACTCAAATCAATAACTCAAACTTCCACTTTAAAACACTGGAAAAAAGGAGCAAATTAAACCTAAAGGAAGCAGAAGAAAGAAAATAATAAAGATTAGAGCAGAAATAAATGACATAGAGTACAGAAAAACAATAAAAGGAAATAAAATCAGAAGTTGGTTATTTGAAAAGATCAACACAATTGACAGACCTTTATCTAGACACCAAGAAACAAGCAAAAAGACTCGAATTACTAAACTCAAGAATTATAGAAGTTTAAGAACATTGTAGGATATAAGATCCATAGACAAAAATCAATAGTATTTCTATACACTAGCAATGAACAATCTAAAAAAAAACAAATAAATAATTCTATGTATAGTATCATCAAGAAATAAAAATATTTATGAATATATATATTTTAAAAAGTTCAATAGACCAGGCACGGTGGCTCATGCAGGTAATCCCAGCACTTTGGGAATCCAACATGGAAGGATCACTTGAGCCCAGGAGTTTGAGACCAGCCTGGGTAGCATCACGAGACCCCGTTTCTACAAAAAAAAAATTTTTTTTAAATTAGCCCAGCATTATGGAGAACACCTGCAGTCTCAGCTTCTTGAGAAGCTAAGAAGTATTAGTTGAGCCCAAGAGATAGAGACCATAGTGAGCCATGATCATGGCACTGCGCTCCAGCCTGGGTGAAAGACTGAGATCCTGTCTCAAAATATAAATAAAAAATAAATAAATAAATAAAGAAGTGTAAGCCTTTTTTACTGAAAACTATAAATTATAACTTAAAAATTAAAGACGAATAAATGAATAGAAAACTTAATATTGTTTAAGACATCAGTACTCTCTAAACGTATATATAGTTCAGTACTATCCTTATTTAAATCCATATTTAATATGTATCTATATTCAAGCTGTTTTTTTCCAGATATTGACAAACTGACCTTAAAATTCAAGTAAAAATGCAAGAGATTCTTTTTTTTCTTTTCTTTTCTTTTTTTTTTTTTTGAGATGGAGTCTTGCTCTGTCACCCAGGCTGGAGTGCAGTGTGCAATCTGAGTTCACTACAACCTCTGTCTCCTAGGTTCAAGCATTTCTCCTCCATCAGCCTCCCGAGTAGCTGGGATTACAGGCACCCACCACCACGCCTAGCTAATTTTGCATTTTTAATAGAGACAGGATTTCACCATGTTGGCCAGGCTGGTCTTGAACTCCTGACCTCAGGTGATCCACCCACCTTGGCCTCCCAAAGTGCTGGGATTACAGGCGTAAGCCACAGCACCCAGCCACAAGAAACTCTTAATAAACAAAGCAACTTTGAGAAAGGAGAACAAAATTAAAGGATTCCCACACCTAATTTCAAATCTTCCTACAAAGTGATAGTAATTAAGACAATGTAGTAATGGCATAAAAATAAGCATATAGATCAGTGCAATAAAATTTTAAATCAAGAAAGCAACCCTCACATTTGTGATCATTTCATTTTCATTCAATGAGAGAAAATAGCCTTTTCAATGAATGGTGTTGGACATCAATAAATTGATGAATGGATTGCTGAACAAAATGTATCATACCCATACAATGGAATATTATTCAGCAATAAAAAAGAATGAAGTACCAATATATAGCATGAATGAACCTTGAAAACACAATATAGAGTCAAAGAATCAATAACAAAATGCCACATATTATATGACTGCCATCTATGTGAAATATATAGAATAGGCAAATTCATAGAGACAGGAATTAGATTGCTGCCAGGGCCTAAGGTGAATATATTTGTTAGAGTGAGCAAACCTCAAGCAATTGTAGGCCCTATTTAGGTAGTTTTTGTAACCGGTGGGTCTTGAATTCCACAGGATATGCTCTCAGGATGGGAAGATGAATAAAGTAAGGAAGAGCAAGGATAAATTGCAACCCACAACATAAGCTGTACCCATGAAGATGGTCTGAAGCCTGTGTCGGCTTTTCTTGTCCTTGACTTGGGTTGTACGGATAGCCTGCAGGGGAAGCTCATGCCTTTTGTCATGGAGCTAAAAACACACATAATTCCTAATACATGCAGAAGCAGGAGGATAGAGGGGAAGGTGAATCAGTTGCACGGCTGTCCCACAACAATGAGATGAGTCAGCAAGTAAGCTATATTAAGCATAAACTGTACAATGGAAGCCCTTTCAGTTCCATCCACCGAATCTTAAACAAAAATTTCTCTTGTGGCCCAACCTTACTGGACAAATACAAGGAAGCAAATTTTGGGAAACAGTTCAGCCTAACCGAGTTGAAACATGATATAACCACCAAAGACACCTTTTAAAAAGAAAAGGGAATAGAGTGGGAAGATGTTAAAACAGTCTACCAAACCATAATAATAATAACATCAATAAAAGTCATGTAACATTAACAATAGTCCTGAGACTATAATATAATAACATATCATGATGGAATATAATAAAGAATTCAGAACAGAAGCATGCATATTTAGAAACTTGGTGTATGATATACATGACATCACACACAAGCAGTAGAAAGATGGATTATTTAATAGACGGTGTTGGGGAAGCCACGTTGGTATATAAAGAAAAGAGAAATTGAAACTGTAAGTCCTAGAAAATTCCAAATGAATTAAATAACTAAATATGAAAGGTAAATGTGCAAGACTATCATTTTTATCTTGGTGTGTAAGCTTTGTATATTATCTACCAATTCAAATTTACTCATTGTCTTGTACCTCTGTGCTTATTTTCTTCAAGACGAGTCATAGTTTTCAAATAAATCATGACTGTGTTAATATAACAAATTCCTTATGAGAAATCATGAATTATTAACATATTCATTAGTGTATTAGTCTGTTCTCTTGCTGTGAATAAAGACATACCCAAGACTGGGTAATTTATAAAGAAAAAGAGGTTGAATGGACTCACAGTTTCACGTGGCTGGGGAAGCCTCACAAATCATGGCAGGAGGCAAAGAAGGAGCAAAGTCATGTCTTACATCACGGCAGGTAAAAGAGAGCTTGTGCAGCAGAACTCCCCTTTATAAAATCATCAGATCTCTTGAGACTTATTCACTATCACGAGAACAGCACAAGAAAGACCTACTCCTGAGATTCATTTATCTACTACTGGGTCTCTTCCATGACACATGGGAATTATGGAAGCTACAATTTAAGATGAGATTTGGGTGGGGACCCAGCCAAACCATTTCAATTAGCATTTAATTTTGTACTGCAAATCTATACACAGATTTACCACATTTGTTACCATTTTTTTGTCATGTATAATTTTAAGAAGACTAATGTGCATGTTATTGGTTGAATTACGCTCTCCCTACAAAAAAAAAATAATAATAATAATGAAGTCCTATCCCAAGTAGTTCATAATATTTGGAAGCAGAGTCTTTACAAAGACTCTACAGAGCTAATCAAGTTGAAATGAAGTTATTAGAATAAGCTCTAATTCAATATGACTAATGTTTTTATAGAAAGGAGAAATCTGGATACAGAGACAGATACACACAGCGGAGGCTCTTTGAAGGCAGAAAGAACATGATGTGACGATAAGATTGAGGGAATGCATCTACAAGCCAGGAAGCACGAAAAATTATCAGCAAACCACCAGCAGCTACAAGGAGGCAAGGAAAGATTCTCTACAGGTTTCAGAGTGGGAATAGCTTTGTCTACAAAAATAGATTTTTGACTTTTAGTCTCCAGGACTGTGAGATAATGAAGTTCTATTGTTTTAAACCACCCAATGTATGAGACTTTGTCAGTCCTATGAAGCTAAAATAGTACATTATAAAATTTATTATATTAATGCACGTGCTGCAAAATTAAAAATATACTATATTTAGGTCTTCTATACATGTATGTATTAATATTATTTTAAAAATGATATCAGAATAATTTGAAATAAACATAAAGGCCAACAGTTTTGTTCTGATAATCTCTGGGCTGCTACTGAAGGAAGTAAAAGGAAATGTACTCTTCTTGTCAAACTGAGCATTATAATTATTCTTTTAACATGTGATCCTCATAAAACAGTTAACTGTAAATATACTGACTAAAATATATGTAACAATACTTTGGATATTACAAATATGTAACGTTTGGAGATTTTATATATAATGTTTGGGGATCTTTAACAAGGAATCAGACCCCCAAAATCCCCAAGTATAATATTTTTTAATAAAAAATAGAATAGTTTTGTCATCATGTTTCCAAGATTGTCAGAGTGATTTGGAAATTACATTATTCTCATAACACCTAAAACATGTCCTAAAAGGTCCCTTATATGAAATTAGTGTTCAAAATAAGTATAAAATAATGGAAGTTACAATGTAGTATCCACTTAATAGTACTTCATTAGTAATAAGTCCGAAGTACTACATTCCAAAATGCCTTATAATTCTTTAGCCTTTGAAGTTAGAAATATACATTTTGATTAAATATATACATTAGAAGTAATTACAGTGATATAATCAATTCATCACATAGTACTTTGCTGTTTAAAGCAATTTTGCATGCCCTCTGTAATGTCTGGCTTATAATACCCTATACATGTAAAACAAGCATAAATAAAATAATGAGGGTACTAAACTTTGCTCTGAGTATCATAGTTTCTTAGGGGAAAAGCTAAACACAAGGATTTTCATCTCGTTTTTTGCAAATATGTTCATGTTTAAAGTGTCTAATTTTAAGAAACTCTATGCACCAATATGGCAGTACTGACAATGTGAACAATTCTATTAACTGGGAGTAGCTTTAAATAAAAAAGGGAAGTCTTTTTCTGATCCCTGATTTCCTTTCACAACATATCTACTCCTACTTTATCTGTACTCCTAACCAAAGTCCAGTAATCTTCCCAAAGTACATAAGTCTAAAGTATGAGCTTCCTACAGATGAGATGCTGACTTGAAGAAATCATGTTTAATAGTGTTGTTTTATTTATTACGGCATCCAGATAGGAAAAATATGCTTAGATGCTGAGGCATTCTATGAACTGTTTAAGTTATAACAAGTAGGCTTCTACCTATATAAATCAGTACTGGATAATGGGTCAAAGGAGAAAATACTAGCATAATCATGAACATGGAAACTTTCCCATTTTTATTTATTCAACCACAGTTTGACACCCTAAATTGAAAACTCACAATGCAGCACACAAGGGCAATGGAGCTCTGAAGATGGTACATTGCTGCTTGGTGACCATCAAGACAGTAGAAACTAAGGATATTTAAACCTTTAGCATAAGTTGTGATACTTGGACTTTTTCTTCCCTACCTCAGTGATCGAGCTACATAAAAGAGCCCCAGGTTCCCTCGTGCCAACATGGTGAGACTATGTTAATGAATCTTGATTCATGTGCCCTGGGGTTTGGGAAAGATACAGAAATCGATGACCACATGTTACCTGGAAATCATGATGACACAATACTCCCTAGAAGTGCCTTTTAGTGTGAGGCAAAGAAACAGGATTATTGTAGAAATGACCATGACTCTTAAAGTTTGGTGGCCCAAAGACGCTGAGTTTCCCTGTGGGTCATAAAGACCCTATAGAAGGTAACAGGTTTGAATCATTCTGAAAGGACTGCCTTACAAGTGTGACACTTCTGCACAAAAAGATGGAGGAAAAAGTAGTAAGGCCCAGTGTTTTCATCACTAATTCAGGGAATAGTGTTATGGAGCGGTGGTGGTTGGGGGTGTTAGGACAGGATATAGGAATTAAAGAGAATGTGGTAGATTAAATTATTACCCAGAAATATTCACATTCTCTTGTCCTCACTTTCAAGGAAAGAATATGTTCTCCATTGATGTTGGGCTTACCCATGTGATTTGCTTTCACCTTTGAAATGACAGTAGATATGCTATAACATATATTTTAAATATGCTTGTACACTCACATTAACCCATCCTTCCTTATGCCTTTGCATTATCAAGAGAAGAATGTGACTCAGAAAGCCCACTCATCCCAAAGACAGGATGAAGATGAAAGAGGGGTGGAGCTGAGTCACTCCTAGGTAAACCAATCTAGATTAGTGAACTATACCAGTCAAACCACAGACTTCTAAGAGATCATAATTGGTTGTTGTTTTAAACCATCGAGTTTTAGGCTGTCCTGTAATACAACAATAACTAATTGACACAAGGAGATGCTCCAAAGAGCCTAAGAAAGTGTCCTGCAAGAGAAAAAGCCAGATTTGATGTTAACTAATAGTAAACTGGACTAGAGTTTTTAATATCTGACAAAAGACAGTTGCAGTACCCACAGGTGACTAGATAGCTGCTGTAGGTTCTCTCCAGGATATTGATCAAAGACGGGAAAGGTAAAACCATCAGAGATGGTTTCTAGTGGGATATTTTAGGTATATATGAGTAGGTATACAAATTAAAGTTATACTTTATTTCATTTCAGGAATAATTGCTTTAAAAAGGTGAAATGAGGAGCCACAGTAGAATATACTCACCCCGAAGTAAGTCATCCTTCCACAAAATCATCCATTAGGTTAATTTATTCCCTTAGCATTGGTAGGGTAGTTTTGATAATTTATGGCCACATAGCCCTCATCTACTAGACAATAAAGTTACATATCAATTCTAGATAAGTAGTTCGATTGAATCCATGGTGTCTTTACCCAAGAAACAAAGGTTTTTGCATATTATTAAATTAAAATAATTTTAGTAACCCACTAATTCAATCGATTTTTCATTATTTGGGGTAATTTTAGACTTTATGTTCATATCTTTAAAATGTGAAAATTATGAAAATGGTAATTATGTAAGTATAGAGTTATCATAGCTGTAGTAATAATTAGAATATGAAATAAAATACAACAGTATAAACTCAGTTTGTCTTTGCAATTTTGATGTCAATTTGTTTAATTTACTAGGTTTAATTTACTTTCACTTCAGGATAGATGTCCTTTGCTTCCTTGAGAGTGGAGCTCTCTAATCCTTTCTATTTGTAGTGCACCAGAGGTGATCTGATCTTGCCTCTAGTCCATCACAGATGGAGAATTCCCAGGAATCAAAAAGTAGATATTATTTTCTTTCCCTGCTGACTGCTGCTATGTCTACCTGGGGGAAAAACAAAACCAACCAACAGACAATAAACTGCTATATGGGGCTTACTTTGTCCTTTTATTGAAGGGTGCTATACATGCCCTAAAGCAGCTCAGAATAGAACTTGGACCTGTCTCTTTGTCTAACCTCTCATGGAAGGGGCTGTGAGAGGCGAAGTCACATAGGAGAAATTAATCTCCTTGAATATCTGTATACTCAAGAATAAATACATTCCTTGGGGGAAAAGTAACCTAAAATAAAAGAGTAAAGAAGTACAATTGATTTAAAAACATGGCATCTGTATTGGAAAAAGACAGATTGCTTCTTCTGTAAAGCTGTTGACTCTCATTAGATTATCCTGTGCCTGTGCCCACATCTCTGAACTTATGTTTAAACTCCAGAAAGAGAAAGCTGCAATGAAAGCAGAAGAAAAGCTTTAGTGGCAGTTACTTTAAATTTTACGTGAGACAGTGAAAGCACTACTTGTTCTTTTATAACTGAGAACAATTTTTGTAGTACAAGTGCAACACATAGTGTCTATTCAGACCCATTTACTTTCAGAATAGAAAACAGGAACTGGGTCTTGGCACTTTGAGCATGAGTGGTGCTGCCTTTGGTGCAGGTCTTGATGATGTGGCAGTAGATACCACATGAAAATAGAGCAGGAATGTGAAAAACCACAGACACAGAAGGAGATAACTCTGATAAACACTTGGTGAGTAGGTAGGAGACACTGTCCTAAAGATTAAAAAAAAAACTATCAGGGTGGAATTTGGGGGAGCTGCCATTCCTGCAGAAATGAGAGAAACAAAGCAAGAGAAATCGTCTTTGTTTGTCCAAAAACGCTATTATGATTCTATGAATATGCCCGGGTTGGTGTCATCTGCTTAAACACAATGAAGCTACTGACTTGATATAATTACATATAGAAAATTTGGAAAATACAAAAAAGAGGTAAGGCCACAAAAAAGCTGTCTGCTATCACATAGTTCTAATCTTTGGACATTTAATGGAGAAAATAGATTTGGATCAAGGGAAACATCAGAACCATGCAGTTGCTGCTATATCATATTTTTAAAGGTGATCTGTGAGATCATCCATTTCTGATTTAAAAGTGTTTTACACATTGCTCCTTTTCTGATGTGAACTACAAAGTTGAAAGGGGACATTAAAAAATGAAAATTGACAGATGTAAATAGGAAAATGACTGCAAAAGAATAAATAGGGTTACACAATGAAAATTTCTGATATAATTAATACTAAGAGAACTACAAAGAGCAATTTAATAATCATATGTAGATATTTTAACATAGGCAAGAAAGAGAATAAGTTATTCTTTGTTTCCAATATGTGCCAAAAAAATGATATAGCTGAAATTCCTATCCAGGTCTTCCTGCCTCTAAATCTACTGCTTTTGCCGCTCCACAGGTTGCCTCAGATTTGCTGAAGTCACTCTTACTGCCTCATGGTTGCTCAGACCTCCACTTCAAGAACAGGTGATTTGCTTCACTTTAAACAATGTTTTTTTGTTTTATTATTTCTGAAAGTTTGAGAGTGAATAAATTGAATTTTTAAGAATGATCAAATGCACAAGGAGATCTTGCTTTTCATAATTTAACAGATTCTTATAGGACATAAATAATATCAACTTATTTATATGCATTATAATTTTTAAATTTATACATTATGATTCATTAAAGATTATTGCAACCTATAGAATGATGTTTACTCAAAAGACTAAATAAGAAAGATTAGCAAAAACATTTGAAAGGGAAAACAAACATTTTTGTTCCTTTATTCATAAAATGCACTCTGTGTCACAAACGCTATATTGTAAGAATTGTGTTTAAACCAATCACTTACTGGAAAATATGAAGGGTAGATGATGCACATAAGTAATAAGAAATGCAGAGAGAAAAAAAATAGCAGTATCTTTTTCAAATATTTGTTATTAGTGTCTAGGGATATGCTTGGGGAAAACTCTAATAGAACTTATTTGCAAATTTAGAAATATTAGATCTATTACAAAACCAGATCTACACAGATACAATTATTTCTATCCTTAGGGCTAAATGAATCTTTGCTTAATGGTTTCATAAAAAATCATTTTGTTCAACTTCAAGTCTTGTACAAACAGATATTCATAAGTAGAGATAATAATGGGAGATTTTTAATATACTTTCATGTACTTAAAAAATGAAATGCAGGCCGGGCGCAGTGGCTCAAGCCTGTAATCCCAGCACTTTGGGAGGCCGAGACGGGCGGATCACGAGGTCAGGAGATCAAGACCATCCTGGCTAACACGGTGAAACCCCATCTCTACTAAAAAATACAAAAAAACTAGCCGGGCGAGGTGGCGGGCGCCTGTAGTCCCAGCTACTCGGGAGGCTGAGGCAGGAGAATGGCGTAAACCCGGGAGGCGGAGCTTGCAGTGAGCTGAGATCCGGCCACTGCACTCCAGCCTGAGCGACAGAGCCAGACTCCCTCTCAAAAAAAAAAAAAAAAAAAAAAAAAAAAATGAAATGCATATTTCTGAAGTAAGCCCTCAGTGCTTTAGCAATAGAGTATTGTATAAATGAAAATCTACTTTAAATGAAAGCACAGCAGAAATATATTTAGCTTAAGGGAGTATATAAAATGTTCATGCTGCCTGTTGAATATAAATTTTATAATGGAAAATTAATTGTATTGCTCAGTCATTTAAATGATTATTTATATTGTTTATGATAACAGGGCAAATTGTGATAAAATTGTAGCATTTAGGACAATACTTACCTATCAATAAAATGTGACATTTATCCTGTATGTTAACATATATATATATATACACACACACAACAAAAATTTTTAACAGACATATCCAAACTTATCCATGCATACATTTTCATTAGTCATGGTATTTTCTTCACAGTTGACAAAAATTATATGGGAAACACTTTGTCTTATCTTCTAAGTTTTATTTTATTTTATTTTTTCTAAATTTTAATAAATACAAGAATAACAACAAAAAATGGATCAATTATTCAAAACACAATTTTGTCCTCATCCAAAAACAAATTCTCAATACCTTGGGGCTGAGAAGAAGGTATTGGGGATGAGTGGATTAAGTTTATGGTTTCCAGGGTGACTAATTTACAGGTGGCCTTGTAGTTCCCTCTGCCTGACTAAACTTTAGGCAGCCTTCCTTCTGACTCCAGGTCCTGATCTCCCTTTCCTTAGAGCATTTCACTTAGAAAATCTGTAATTGTTAATTATTTCTCTGCCCCTTTGAGAAGTAAATCCTTTTAAAAGCCTCTGGTCAGTTTTACAACTCAGGAATGTCTGAAGGATCTGTTTGCCATGTCTTTAAAATGTAAACATTAAGAGAGATAGCACCCCATCTCCTACTTTCTGTGGGAGAGTAGTAGCCTAACTTAGGTGACTGCCTTGCTCAAAGTTATAAAACTACCTCTTTTCATGAAAATATGAGATAGTTTACTTTTCTTTTGGGTAAGATCAGTTGGCAACACACGTTGTCTATGATCTTCATGCCTGGCTTTTCCAAAACTCTCCTGCCGTCGCTTTCAATGCAGTTGAGTTCATACTATAGGTACCCTTTATCCATAGTTTGACTTCCCGTAGTTTCAGTTACCCACGCACAGTCAATTGCAGTCCAAAAATATTAAATGAAAATTCCAGAAATAAAGAATTTGTTAGTTTTAAATTACATAGTGTTCTGGGTAGTATGATAAAAATCTCGTGCTGAGAGACAGGACTAACTGGATGTCCTAGGCGGACTAAGAATTCCTAAGCCTAGCTGGTGAAGGTGACTACGCCCACTTTGAAACATGGGGCTTGTAATGCAGCTCACACCCAACCAATCAGGTCGTAAAGAGGGCTCACTAAAATACCAATTAGGCTAAAAGCAGGAGGTAAAGAAACAATCAAATCATCTATCATCTGAAAGCACAGGGGGAGGGACAGTGACTGGGATACAAATCCCAGGCATTCGACATGGGAGTGGGCAACCCCCTTTGGGTCCCCTCCCGTTGCATGGGAGCTCAGTTTTCACTCTATTAAATCTTGCAGCTGCACACTCTTCTGGTCTGTGTTTGTTCCGGCTCGAGCTGAGGTTTTGCTTGCCATCCACCACTGCCGATTGCCGCTGTTGCAGACCCACCATTGACTTCCACCCTTCTGGATCCCGCAGGGTATCTGTGGTCTTTCTGACCCAGCCAGGTACCCATTGCTGCTCCCATTCGGGCTGGAGGCTCATCATTGTTCCTGTGTGGCTAAGTGCCCAGGTTCATCCTAATTAAGCTGAACACTAGTCGCTGGGTTCCACAGTTCTCTTCTGTGATCCACGGCTTCTAATAGAGCTGTAACACTCACCACATGGCCCAAGGTTCCATTCCTTCGAATCCCTGAGGCCCAGAACCCCAGGTCAGAGAACAAAAGGCTTGCTGTCATCTTGGGAGTAGGTGCCACCATCTTGGGAGCTCTAAGAACAAAGACCCACCCACAACAGTGTCACCCAGCTTCATCCAACCCACCACATGAATCATTCCTTTGCCCAGCATATGCACGTTGTATGTGCTACTCACCCATTAGTCACCTAGAAACCATCTAGGTTATCTGATCGACTGTCGAGGTACCCCAATGTTTGTGTTGAAGTAACCCTATGTTACTTAATAATGACCCCAAAGCACCAGAGTAGTGATGCTGGCATATTGTTATAATTGTTGTATATTATTGTTAGTTATTGATGTTAATCTCTTATAGTGCCCAATGTATAAATTAAGCTGTATCATTGGTATGTATGTATAGGGGAAAACAGTAGTCATGTACCACATAATGAAGTTTTAGTTAATGAAAGGTCACATGCACAATGGTGGTCCCATAAGATTATAATGGAGACCTGGTGAGGTAGCTCACACCTGTAATCCCAACATTTTGGAGGTCAAGGTGGGAAGGTCATTTGAGGCCAGCAGTTTGAGAACAGCCTGGGAAACATAACCCTGTTTCTACCAAAAATAATTTAAAAATTAGCTGGGCATGGTAGTGCATGCCTGTGGTCCCAGCTATTTGGGATGGTGAGGTGGGAGGATAGCTTGAGCCCAGGAGTTGCAGGTCACAGTGAGTGATGATCACACCACTGCACTTCAGCCTAAGTGACAGAGAAAGACCTTGTCTCTTAAAAAAAAACATTATTATGGAGGTGAAAAATTCCTATTGCCTAGAGGTGGGTGGAAGCTAGGACTTTGTCCACACATGCAGCTAGGCTCAAGCTGTGTAATGTTGCAGCACAACACATTACCTTTCCTATGTTTAAATACACAAATACCATTGTGTTACAGTTTTAACATGTTATACAATATTAACATATTGTACAGATTTGTAGCCTAGAAGCAGTAGACTACACCATATAGCCTGGGTGGTAGTTGGCTATTCCATTTAGGCTTGTGTAAGTACTCTCTATGATGTTCCTACAACAAAATTGCCGATTGATACTTTTCTCAGAGTATGTCCTCCACATTAAGCAATACACGACTGTATTTACCTAAAGGGCTCGATCCTGAGGTTCAGCATCCACTGTGAGTCTTGGAACCTATACTCTGTGGATAAGGTGGGGGGAAGGCTTTTGTACTGTATTCTGGTCTCTCTCTATTTTATTGCAATCGCGTTCAATGAAATCTTTCTTGCCTGTTTAAGTTTGGTGTTGCTTTCACAGAGGAAAAATTTTTAAATTCATTCTCTCCGTACTTACCTACCCATCTATTATTTCTAACATACTTCTTAAACTTGTTAGATGAGTTTGGGAGCTTATTCAAAATCATTCTCGTCTTTTATTTTTCTGTCATATTCTTCAGGAAACACTGTATTTATGGAGCAAGTAATGAGCATTGATGAAAAACATCACGAAACAATGTAATTAGTTCCACTTTGAAAGGACGCTCTCTATTTTTTTTATTGAGTTCTCACAGTGTGCACACCTCTGTTCAGTAACTTTGTTTAAAACTTTCATATTATCTATACTTAAAATAGCTCAGTATGAACAAACAGCACAATATTTTAACTCTCCCTTTACTATTATGAAATAGAATTCATAAATGTATGACCTACTTATACAAAGAATGTTTTAAAAATTGAATTATTGCAACATAGAATGAAACATAGCTGTGACATAAAAAAGAGATAAAAGAAAAGTTATAATACAGCTAAGTGCATTTTTTTTTTTTAAAAACGATCATGTACAATTTGTGCTGGAAAGCATAATGAAATAGCTAAATGTTTCACCAATGTTTAATATTACTGTGATGGCAACAGTCCCAAATGTAGACTGATACAGGGATGCTGTATTAATGATTCAATTAGTACAAATAATATTGCTGTTGGTGACATTGTTTCTGAAATTATAAGCAATTCTTGATAAATATTTGAACAATACAAAGTATTGTCCATTGACTCACATGTCACTTGCAATATTGAAAAATTAAGGGTTCCCTAACACAATGCAGAAACACTTTATATTTTTATGTAAAGCAAGGATGAAACCTGGGTTCAGATATGTATAAATAAGATAATCTCTCACGAGAATTATCTGTCTGATAGATCATTTGGAATTGTGTGGGATTCAATCTGATTCTGCTTTGTAAGATACTGTCCTAAGTCTTGCAACTCTGGCCCTCAATCACTGAGCACTCAACAATGATACTTGCTGCGACTGACTTCAATCAACACTTTAGGGAGTGTTTAAATTTTAAGTAACAGAATGAGTTGTTTACAATTCAAGGGTGTTTAATTAGCATTTGAAAGATTTTAATCAAAGGCCCATACCAGCCACATGTATAGCAAGCCATTCAATTAGTGTTATCTTAATCTACACTAGAGAATTTGTTAATTAACATAAGGAATGGTAAAAATAAATTTTCATTATCTAAATGAGTGTTGTACAACATATATGATGGGTTAAAAATAAAAAGTACAGTTATCATTAATGAGATCTAAAAGTCTGAGGAGCTCAGCAAGCACACTAGTTCCAGTGACCCGTTAAGACTTGTCCCTTTCACTTGCTAGGAGAGTTTGTCTCTTGATCCAACTACAAAGTTAGATGATCCTAACTTGTCCCCTTGTATGAAGCCCCTTTCACAGCAGGCTCCTTTCTCTTGTACCCACCTGCTTCAGCAACTTTTCTGCAAGATAAACAATCCTACAAGACCGCCAGGTGGTTACAAGTTCCTGATACCTAGTACAGCCATGGAAAGAGAACAAAAGCCTTTTATTCTAGATGTAGCTTCCCCATTCTCCAGCCAGTCAACACCCAAAGCCCAAGAAACCACAAGTTCCTGCCTGGAGGTGGGTGGAAGCTAGGACTTTGTCCACACATGCAGCTAGGCTCAAGGTTTAGCTTACAGTGAACTTTTCCTCATTTTGATAGTAGAAAACACACCCCTAGGTGAGATTTTTTATGCTAACGAGGCATGAGATGTGTGTTGGCATATGTAGATGCTAAGGCCCTCCACCAACCACAGGTCCACCTTTGCATAACTTGACTACATTAGTATTTTATGAATGAATATGCATAAACAACTCCCATAAAACAATAGCCATAAAAGGAATTCCTCTTAAGGAACTAGCTGCTGTCTCTCCCTCTGAGCAGCCTGCTCTGCCTCTCAGAGTGTACTTTTGCTTTGAAATAAACTTTGCCTACTCTTACTTTGGGCTTGCTCTCAAATTCTTCTGTGTGGTGAAGTCAACAACAGTTGGACTGCCTAAGAGGTTAAATAGCTAAGACTTCATCTAGTTTACATTAGTATGACTTTAATTATTTTTGAACCTTCTAAACATGTAATAATTCAGCCTGAGTCTTACTATGATGGTAGCATACCTCCCAGTAGTGAGGTTCTAGGAGAGGAGAACTACAGGTCCCACTGGCTTCAAGTTGTTAGCTGCTGTCAAATTGATAGGGGTACAGTTCTCACCGTTGGATGTCCAGTGGATTCACCTAAGAAGCTCTAAAGTATATTGATACTGAAAGACCCAAGGGATTCTGATTAGTTGTCCTGGTGTGTAGTCTGAGCATTGAACTTTTGAAAACTCCCCAGGTGATTTTAGTGGTGAAAGTTAAGAACTGCTCTCCTTTCCCACATCACCTGATTGAAAACATTTTCCTATTTGTGCAAGCCCAGGTCACTTTTTCTTTCCTTTTCTTTTTCTTTTCCTTTTCCTTTTCTTTTCTTTTCTCTTTTCTTTTTCTTTTCCTTTTCCTTTCTTTACTTTTCTTTTCTTTTCCTTTCCTTTCCTTTCCTTTCCTTTCCTTTCCTTTCCTTTCCTTTCCTTTCCTTTCCTTTCCTTTCCTTTCTTTTCTTTTCCTTTTTTGTTTGTTTGTTTGAAACAGAGTCTTTCTCTGTCACTGAGGCTAGAGTGCAGTGGCGGGATCTCAGCTCACTGCAATCTCCGCCTCCCAGGTTCAAGCAATTCTCCCGCCTCAGCCTCCAGAGTAGCTGGGATTACAGGCGCCCGCAACACCCGGCTAATTTTTTGTACTTTGGGGAGAGATGGGTTTTCGCCATGTTGGCCAGGCTGGTCTCAAACTCCTGACCTCAAGTGATCCACTTGCCTTGGCCTCCCAAAGTGCTGGGATTACAGGTGTGAGCCACCACGCCCAGCCCACTCTCAAATTTTTAATACTTAAGTAGTATGCCATCTAGTTACTGGGGGAAGAGAGGATTTTCAATGAGAGTACCTTTGTTTGTCTTCTTTTTTGCCTTTAGGTTTCTCTGTCTCCATCTGTCTATATACCCATCTATGTAAATTGGAATTCTCTTCCTTGCAGGCTAAACACACTTATTGTTGTTTGGAATTAGACTCATCTTTCCCTACTGTTTCTAACACAGTGTTACCTAGAATTTGGTTCCCAGGATCAGTATCACTTGGGAGCTTTTAAAAAATGTAGAGTCGCATGCACCATGTAGACCTCCTGAATCCGATCTGTGTTTTTAACAGATTATTCAAGCCATTTGTATGCACTTAAGGTTTGAGAAGCATTTCTTGAAGGCATTACTCTACTAAATAGTTATTAGTTGCACCTCTATTCTCTCCCTTGGCTGACTCTGTTTCACTAAAAAATAATAAATAAAAATTCTTATCCTGAAATAGCATCCTCAATGCCTTCCTTCTCTCCCCTCAAACAAACAGATAAACAAACAATGTAATATATTCATACATTCATTTACTTATTTATTCATTAAAAAATTATTCTCTAGTAAGTATTGACTGTGTCAGACATTCTCTGTGCCCTGGAAATGCAGTGGAGAGCAGAGTAGACATAGGCTTTTCTTTAGAAGATTTTTGAATAAACTAGAGGAGACAGACAATTAAGTAAATAATTAATCTAAAGTCTGATTATTCCTCTAAGACAAGAAGCATATGGTACCACATACGCACATGCAATGCAATCATATCCAGGTTCATTTGAGAAGACTTCTGAATGGAAGTGACATTTAAAATGAGTCATGCAGGATGAGTAAATGAAAGCAAATGAAATTGGGAGTAAGGGCTGTGTGAAAGGAAGATTTGAGGAATAAAGAGCAGAGTGGGATTGAGGGTACAATGACATGCCGGAGGAGCTGAATAAGCATATTTCATTATACATTTATTCCTTCCTTATTCTTGTAAACAAACTCTATATTGTAACAATTTTTTATGTTTAACTTATTCCATAAATTCTTTCAGTCTGTCTTCCAGTACCAACACTCTGCTTAAGTAAACACAAAAGTTATCTGTGCCCACAAAATATTGAATTTCAATAGTATTGTCTCCCATGCTTCTTCCTTTAATGTGATCTGTACAGCAGAGTGCCTGGTGTGTAAAACTTGATTAAAAGAAACAGCTGGCTGGGCGTGGTGGCTAATGCCTGTAATTTAGGAGGCTGAGGCGGGTGGATCATGAGGGTAGGAGTTCAAGACCAGCCTGGCCAGCATGGCGAAACCCCATCTCTACTCTAAATACAAAAAATTAGCGGGGCTAGGTGGCACACGCCTGTAGTCCCAGCTACTCCAGGGGCCAAGGCAGAAGAATTGCTTGAACTTGGCAGGCAGAAGTTGCAATGAACCAGCCTGGGCAACAGAGCGAGACTCTGTCTCAAAAAAAAAGAAAAGAAAAGAAAAAGAAAGAAAAGAAACACACACACACACAACCAAAAAATCCAAAAACAAACAACAAAAAAACCCAGCTATACAAGTCTTCTAGATCTCTCCCTGTAAAAGTGAAGTAGAAACTCACTTTTTATCAGATTGTTTGTTATCCAAAGAGGAACTTAAGGTGTTCCTCTTTTAGTATTAGTATTTATTAATATTAGTATTAGTACTATTAGTGTGCCTATTGCTCAGGGAAAAGTTTGCTGAAATTTTTTGCCTACCTTAAATTCCTTGGCAGGCAATTAATACCTGGACAACAAGTGGAATATTGACTTTCAAAATTATAATGATAAAATGTGTAAATGATGAAATCTGATTAAATGGTTAAAATAGAAATCAATTGGCTTACATTTTATTTTTTCCCACATCAGCACTGTATTGCAGAGGCATCACTTTAAAACAATTTTTATTTTGGTTCTTTTCCTAGTTCCTGGTAGAGCGCTAAATAGAATTCTTATGCCCCTTTCCCATAATTTATTAGCAATATACAATACATCTTTACTTCCTCTCCTCCCTCTCAAATTTGATAGGTATATCAGTTTTTTGTTTTAACAATTTGTTACATTTGAAAATTTAAATAATACGTTCATGCTTCTGTTTCTTTTCCCATCAACTTTTGACTCTACATCTTGGTTTTGTTTTGTGTTTCTTGTTTTTGAGGTTTTAGAGACCTTCTGCTTCCTCCATGTCTCTTCCCATTTTTCTTCTTGCCAATATGGGCAATACACCACATTGGTAACATCTATTCTGTATTCTGTAAGATAATTAACTGTTCAATAATTGTATTTAGGTATATACTAAAAGTTGAGAAATCTATTAACCACATTACTAACATTAATATACATTTATATGGCTCTTCATACCTAGTTTCTTGCTGATTACATTTCCTTCTTTACACTTTCAACACCTCAATAATTCAGGCGGTATTTTTCTGTCTTTTCTTTAGCATGTTTGGATACTTTCAAGGCCATATCCTTGCTTAAATTCTGTTTTATGTTTATCTGCCTCATTTAGGAATTTACCTTCCCTTCAGAGATACAGATAGTAGGTTTGGTGTTAATGTCCATATACTTTTTCTAGTTAAGAGCATTGAGTCTCTTCTGGAAAATCCAGGAGCTGTTCTGTGCTCTGAGGTCCTACTAAAAGTTCTCTACCAAGGCCAAATCAATTATGTGGAATCTTAAATTTACCTATTCTGCCAGATCACATAAAACCTTGGAAAAGAGCAGGCCACCCCTGACTGACCTTTCTATTTCTGGTGAGATCCTGTCCTGGCTAAGTAGGACTTCTAGATTCAAAAGTTCAGTGTTTTTGTTTTGTTTTTCTTTATGTGCTATGGACTACTAATGCATTCTTCTGTCCACCACTCTCCAATTTAAGGATGTTATTGAGAATTCTTAGCATTTGATTACATCAATCTCCTGTCTGAACACTAATTCCGAAATGATAGTTTCAGCATTAACAGCCCAGAAATATTATACCAGATTCTTCCCTTTCTTTTCTGAGTTACTAATTTTCATGTTTTAGGGTGTGAGGGTTTAGTCTTTTCCTTAGTCTGCTTCTGTGTGAATTTTAGCTGATATATTACTATGTATTTTCAAAAATATAATTTGGTATTAGAGTGTGAAGAAATCATTTTCTAGCTCAAAGAATAACTGTGGCCTACATGGAGACCTGCACCAGCAAAGTGATCACTGCAATATTGGTTAAGGTTTGTTTTCAATGGCAGCATTCTATTTCAGCAAAAAAAAGAAAGGTAACCTAAAACTGGTGTGCCCAGGGTACTGAGATGGATTTCTAATTTTCATTTCACCTGGTATTTAAAAAAGCTGGCCTGTAAGTTTTGTTTGAGTATAGACCCAGGGTTCTTTTAGCCTTTGAAGTGAAAAAAGAGTTCTAAAGAAAATTGCTTGTCCTGCTAATTTTGCCTGGAGCATTTAATTTGAGTGTTAAATGGAATGTGACCTTATTTGTATCACACTCTTGGTGATGTAGTAATACTGGTCACCTCTGTGCTATTTGTGGTGGATGACCACTGACTGGTTGCAAATTCTTCCTCCCTTGGTTTTGATACATAGCATTAGGTATTGTGTCTTCCTTATTATTATTATTTTTTTAATCTTTTTTTCTTCCCATCTAAATGCAGTAACCCTCAATAACTAGGCTTTAATCCGCCTTATTTCTTGTTGCTTACTTTATCTTTGGCAACTTCAAATTTCCAAGATTTACACTAATTTAAGGCTTTTTAATGCCTCATAACAAAACCAACTGTTACCTATATTTCTCTGATTTATTTCTGTTAATAATTGCCAAAACAACTCTTTTTGATTACCATGTTTCTAGTTCCTTGAAAATAAAACCTTGGAGACATCTATAATTTCTCCCTCATCCTTAGTTCACATCAAAGTAGATACATATGTGACTCTTTTCTGTAGCCTTACATCTAATTAGTTGTCAGGTCTGTTTATTTCAGTATCAATGATTTTTTTAAAAAAATTCTCTCATTTCCATTCTGTCATCAGCCTAAACCAGGCTATATAATGTTTTACTTTTATTATGTCATCACTTATGATTAAATGTCATCCCTCATGGCATGCCTTCCTCAAACTAATTCTCTTCTATGTACCCTGCAAATACTATCCAGCTTAATAATTCAAAGTAATAGCTCTGATCATACAGTAATACTCCCCTACTCAGAGATTATCACTAATTGCTCTTTGCTTATAATATTGTTTTCTGAAGCATTCTTTCAAAATGGGTTTCAATAGTTAAACAAGTATAAAATCTTTGTATAAATACAATTACAAGGTTTCTTTATTAGAAAACTTCTCAGAGCCTTTTATTCGCTGGGTACTGGTTGTTGTTTTGTTTTGTTTTAATTATTGTAGAGTAACTCGTAATACTAATGTTTCTTGGAGAACCCTCGAGAGGATGTGTGTCTACAGAATTGTAGCAGATTTTTAATGACAATATTTTTTCCAGAGTGCATGGTTAAACTGTATTTCCCAGCATTCCTTTTATTTGTATAAAGTCATGTGACTGAGTTCTAGCCAATAGAATGTGAAGGAGGTATATGTGCCATTTCTGAGCCATGATTTTTAAGAATGGTGCAATCTCCACAGTGTTTTTCCCCTTGGTTGGTAGTATATGGATAATGGTGGGGCCCTAGAGGACAATTGCACTACAAAATAAGAAGCCACAGTCTCCAAGTCACTATGTGGAGGAAAGCTGCTTTCCAACCAGAAACTTCCATCTTAGATGGTTATGAGAATGAGAAATGAATTTCTATTTTGTTCGAGCTGTTGTATTTTTCGATTCTATTTGTTTTACCAGCTAGCACAACCCCAATAGATAAAGGTATGAAACTTAAATTATTTAGCCTGGAAATGCAAAGTTCTTCACAATATGGGCACCAAGTATCATTTAGAACTATCTTCTATTGAATAACAATAGCATATATTCTTAGGGTGGGCCCAAACTATTTATTCATGATAGTGCTTTTGTTTACAACATCTCTTTTTTCCATTTAAATTTTTTGAAATTTAGACTCAGCTTAGATGTTACTTTCCTTTTTTTTTTTTTTTTTTTTTGAGATGGAGTCTCATTCTGTCGCCCAGGCTGGAGTGCAGTGGTATGATATCGGCTCACTGCAACTTCCACCTCACAGGTTCAAGCAAATCTCTTGCCTCAGCCTTCCAAGTAGCTGGGATTACAGGCATGCCTCACCACGCCCAGCTAATTTTTGTGTTTTTAGTAGGGACAGGGTTTCACCATACTGGCCAGGCTGATTTCTAACTGTTGACCTCAAGTGATCTGCCTGTCTCAGCCTCCCAAAGTGCTGGGATTATATGCGTGAACCACTGCACCCCGCCATAGATGTTACTTTATTAATTCTAATATAAAAAAGAAACATTTGTTACCAGTAAACTCAAACTTTGGTTTAGCCTTGTTTTAAATGAGTGAACATTGAGATCTTTTCAGTATGGTCTTCAGGGTCAGCTATTTTAGAACCACTTAAGGTGCTGTGCAGAATCTAGGCGATCTCTCTCCTTTTCTGTGGCACCTTATGGCTCTAAGTCTAACTGCATCTCTCTCTCTACCTTGTAGCTAAGGTCTAAGGTCCTGAATATGATTTGGGCTCTGCTAATGAAGTGTACCTGTATAACAGAGGGACAAGTGATATTTCTGTTGAGTTGTGTTGTTGCCAATTGACACACATGCTGTGAAGATCAAACATTTTGCTAGTGGCTGGGCCCTACATTCTGCTAGTTAATAACCCCTTTCAATGATGGTAACTGTGGTGTGGAGTGGCAGCATTTGAACCACTGGATTGCCACTGCAATAGTATATTCTTGAAATCACATGTCCAGTGGCAGCCCCCTGATTATCACTCCTCAATTAATTCTAAGTATTTTGGAAATATAATTTTATTAAAATGCCTCTCTGTTTAAAATGGTTAGAGTGGTTTCTATGTCCTACAATAAATCTGGACTAGTACAAATTCCTAGATTCTACCCTAGACTATAGAATCAGAAAACATGTAGATAGAAACCTCATATCTGTGTTTTAACAAGCTCTCCATGTGATTTACATATTTTCTAAAGTTGGAGAACCACTAATTTAGACAGTCCAGTTTTCTTTACTTTCTCTCCTATAGTGTATGTAAATGAGTACAGTTAGCAGTACAGAAAAAGAGTGAATCTGTCAGAGAAAGGCCAACACACAACTTAGACCTCTAAAATATGTTAACTTCTTACCATGTTTTAATAGCTTAATTCTTTTTTGTGCACATGCCCATCTGAGTTAATTTTAAAAAGCTCAAAAATTCCAATGTTAATGCTTTTGTTGTTTGACCTTAGAAGCTTTGAAAAATAATACTAACAAAGTCATACTAGTTGCTTTTTTATAACAATATATATACTATTTACTGGATTGAATTGTGCCCCCACCAAAAGGATATGGTAAAATCCTAACCACTGGTAAATAAGGTCTTTGTAGATATATTCAAATTAATATAAGATCATAGTTGATTAGAGTGAGACCTAATCTAATATGACTGGTGTCCTTAAGAGAAAACAGAGAGACTCCCATGGGAAGATGCAGAGACACAGACACAGAGGGAGGGCAGCCATGTGAAGATGAGAGCAGAGATGGGAATTGTGCTGCCACAGTGCAAGGAATCCCTGGGGTTACTAGAGGCAGAAAGAGATGAAGAAAGACTCTTCTCTAGAGGCTTTGGAGGGCACATGGCCCTCCTCGTCCCTTGATTTTGAACTCCTATCCTCTAGAACTATGAGACAATACATTTGTTTTCAGCCATTCAGTTTGTAGGACTTTATTATGGCAGCCCGAGCAAACTAATGTGATATTGAATGATAAAAAACAAACAAACAAAAACAAAAGCAAATTTGTCATAGACGATAGCATATGTTTCGGTATCCTGATATCTTTAGTCACTAACATTTGTTTTTCTACCTTTCTCCCTTGAATTGTATGTAAAATTAACTACAATTCTTTTCATTTCTTTTATATGTGGCTGAAGAATGTTTTCATTATCTTGTCTCCAGGAATGTAATAATCAAATATCAACTTCTCATAGTTGGTAAAGATTTAAAATTTATAAGGAGAATAATAGAAATAATTCTAGAGAGGCTATGAAATAATAAAATATAAGAACTTATGCCATTGAAATTAAAATTAAAAGTGAAAGGAATATGAGTTGGTATCAATGCAGTTTTTCATACATTCTATATGCATAATTAATATGTGTTTTAAAAATAGGTATGTCTTATTTGAACTCACTTTTCTTTAAAAATATAATACTTTAGACAGTGTCATTACAATTAATCTTTTTATTAAGTGTTACAGGTTTTTGCTCAATCAGTTGTGAATTGTGTTGAAAGCAATTTTCTTCTTTCTCAAAAAATAAATAATACAGTGAATAATTTGTATTTTAAACATATTTAAGTGGATTCAAGTTACTTCTTCAAAAATGTCATCTTCAGTGACACTCGATATTCTTTGTGAGTAAAGAAAGTGTTTTGTTATATTTAGCAAAACTGAAATTTGTATGGCAGGACCTTAAACCTGAGAGTTTGTGTGTCACACAGCAGAGAAAAAATAGTTTGAGAAATGCAATATTTTTACAATATTTTTCTAAAAATATTATCTATACTATTTAAATAATATTTTATGTAAATGTTAATAACTGAATACTATAGAACTTTCATGGTATGCAGTAATATATGCAATTCCATCAATTATCATTGTTAAGAAATGTTGTATATTTATTCACACTATAATTAACTTTGAGAAAAGCACAAATGTAAAGTGAAAACACTTTACTGTAACAGAACTCAAAAAAAAAAAACAACGCCCGTCAATGTCAGACCTCTGAGCCCAAGCCTGCACATATATATCCAGATGGCCTGAAGCAACTGAAGAATCACAAAAGAAGTGAAAATGACTGGTTCCTGCCTTAACTGATGACATTACCTTGTGAAATTCCTTGTCCTGGCTCAGAAGCTCCCCCACTGAGCACCTCGTGACTCCCACCCCTGCCCCTGCCCACCAAAGAACAACCCCCTTTGACTGTAATTTTCTACAACCTACCCAAATCCTATAAAACAGCCTCACCTCTATCTCCTTTTGCTGACTCTCTTTTCAGACTCAGCCCACCTGCACCCAGGTGATTAAAAAGTTTTATTGCTCACACAAAGCCTGTTTGATGGTCTCTTCACATGGATGTCCATGACATTTGGTGCCGAAACCCAGAACAGGAGGACTCCTTCAGGAGATTGGTCCCCTGTCCTCATCGTCACTCCATGAGGAGATCCACCTATGACCTTAGGTCCTCAGACCAACCAGCCCAAGGAACATCTCACCAATTTTGTATCAGGTAAGCGGTCTTTTCACTCTCTTCTCCAGCCTCTCTTGCTACCCTTCAATCTCCCTGTCCTTCCAATTCCAGTTCTTTTTCCTCTCTAGTAAAGACAAAGGAGACACATTTTATCCGTGAACCCAAAACTCCGGCACTGGTCACGGACTCAGGAAGACAGTCTTCCCTTGGTGTTTAATCACTGCAGTGATGCCTGCCTGATTTATTCACCCACACTCCATTGGTGTCTGATCACCACAGGGATGCCTTCCTTCATCATTCACCCATGTTCCCTTGGTGGCAAGTTAATTGTGGGGATGCCTACTTTGGCTGCTCACCCACATTGCAACCCAGGGCTGCTCACCACTCCCCTTCTCTGTGTCTCTACCCTCTCTTTTCTCTGGGCTTGCCTCCTTCACTATGGGCAAACTCCCACCCTCCATTCTTCCCTCTTCTCCCTTAGCTTGTGTTCTCAAGAACTTAAAACCTCTTCAACTCACACCTGACCTAAAACCTAAACACCTTATTTTCTTCTGTAATACTGCTTGACCCCAGTACAAACTTGACAGTGGTTCCAAAAAGCCAGAAAACGGCACTTTCAATTTCTCCATCCTACAAGATCTAGATAATTCTTGACATTAAATGGGCAAATGATCTGAGGTGCCTGAAGTCCATGTCCAAGCATTCTTTTACCCATTGGTCCCTCCGTAGTCTCCGCTCCCAATGCGACTCGTCCCAAATCTTTCTTCTTTCTCTCCTGTCTGTTCCTTCAGTCTCCACCGCAAGCTCTGAGACTTTTGAATCCTCCTTTTCTACGGACCCAACTGACTTCTCCCCTCCTCCCCAGGCTGCTCCTTGCCAGGTAGAACCAGGTCCCAATCCTTCCTCAGGCTCCGTTCCCCGACCCTATAATCCTTCTATCACCTCCCCTCCTGACACCCGATCTGGCTTACAGTTTTCGTTCTGCTATTAGCCTTCCCCAACCTGCCCAACAATTTCCTCCTAAAAAGGTGGCTGGAGCTAAAGGCATAGTCAAGGTTAATGCTCCTTTTTCTTTATTCAAGTTATTTCTTCAATAATGTCATCTTCAGTGGCACTCAGATATTCTTTGTGAGTAAAGAAAGTGTTTTGTTATATTTAGCAAAACTGAAATTTGTATGGGAGGGCCTTGAACCTGAGAGTTTGTGTGTCACATAGCAGAGAAAAAATAGTTTGAGAGGTACAATGTATTTACAATATTTTTCTAAAAATATTATTTTTACTATTTAAATAATATTTTATGTAAGCATTAATAACTTTGAATATGGTAGAACTTTCATGGTATGCAGTAATATATGCAATTCCATCAATTGTCGTTGTTAAGAAATGTTGTATATTGATTTATTCACACTATAATCAACTTTGAGAAAAGCAGAAATGTGAAGTGATAACACTTTACTGTAACAGAACTAAAAAAAAATTCCATTGAGACATTTTTCAGCTTCTATGTGACTTAACAAAACATTAGTGTATTTAGTTTTCTTTGTAACATCTAACTCTTTTAAAACTTATTTTTAAAGTCAGAAATGTTTACTTCAGGAATAATTTCTCTCCTTACTCTGTTTTCAGGCATTATATGTATTAGTTTCTCAAAACCTTGAAAAGAGAGGTATTCTGAGGAAATATGTCATTTCTAATACATACATATATAATTCATTTTCTCTCTTTTATATATCCAAATTTTTATTGGTATAGGTTTCTTTAATAGGGAGACTATACATATTCCCAAAAAGTCTTAGGAAATTAATAAAATTAAGAAGAAATTACTAACAAAATTTCAATTTTCTTTTAATTTTTTGAAACAAGCAGTATTCTATGTTAAGCATACATAAAAGTGAATTATAGAGAATTGGCATAATTTATATTTTCATTTTGAAATCTTTCATTGAAAAATAGAAATTGTATATATTCAAGGCATATAATGTGAAGATTTGATATACATAGACATTGTGAAATGATTGCCACAACCACATTAGTTAACACATCAACTCATGCTGTACATTAGCTTCCCCTGAATGTATTCGTCTTATATCTGAAAGTTTGTACCTTTTGTCAAACACTTCTCTATTTTCCCCACCCCCTAGCCCCTGACAACCACTGTTCTTTCTACTCCCATGATTTCAATTTTTTTAGATTCTACATATATATGAGATCATACAGTATTTGTCTGTCTGTATCTGGTTCATGTCATTTAGCATATTGCTTTCCTGGGTCATACATATTGCCACAAATGGAGGAATTTTTTCTTTTTGTGGATGAATAATGTGCATTATATGTACCTCATTTTATTTATCCTTTCTTCCATTGATGGATGCTTAGGCTGTTTCGATATCTTGGCAATTGTGAAAAATGCTGCCAATGACCATAGGAGTGGAAATATGTGCAGATATATGAGACCCTGGCTTATTTATTTTTGCCTATATACCAAGAATTGGGATTACATGGTAATTGTTTAATTGTTTTGAGGAGCCGCTACGCTGCTTTATATAATGGCTATACCAGTTTACATTTTTACCAACATTGTATAAGGGTTTTCTTTTCTCCACATCTTTTCATATCTCTTGTCCTTCTAACAATAACCATCCTACACAGGTGTGAGGTGATATCTTACTGTCTCAGTAACTATTATTTTGGACATGAGACCAAAAGCACAGGCAAAAAAAAAAAAAAGCAAAAATAAGGAAGTGGAACAACTCAAACTAAAAAACTTTTGCACAGCCAAGAAAACAGTAAAATTGAAAAAGCCACCTATGGAATGAGAGAAAATATTTACAAATGGTGTATCTGATAAGCGGTTAATAACCAAAATATAAAAGGAACACATACAACTCAATAGCAAAAGCCAAATAACCTAATTAAAAACATGATTAAAAGACCTGAATAGACATTTTTCCAAAGAAAACATATACATGGCCAACAGGTACATGAAAAGATGCTCAAAATCATTTCTTCTTTAAATGTTTGATAGAATTTAACAATTAAGTCATCTAAGACTAGTGCTTTCCATTGTGGAAGATTGTTCATTATTGATTCAATTTCTGTAATGGATATTCCAATAGTCTATTCTTCTTGTGTAAGTTTTATAGATTGTGTCTTCAAGGAATTGGTCCGTTTTATCTACGTGGGCATACTATTGTTTATAATTTTCCTTTATTAGCTTTTTAATGTCCATGGGATTAATTATGATACCCTTCTTTCATTTCTGATATTCATAATTTATATTATTTCTCTTTTTTGTTTGTGATTTTGCTAGGAGATTTATCAATTTTGTTGGCCTTTTCAGAGTCAGCTTTCGGTTTCATCTATTTGTTTCCTATTTTTGATTTCATTGGTTACCCCTCCAGAGAAAATTGACCAAGATACATGCAGATGAGGTAGTGAGTTAGTGGAAGAGAAAATTATTAAAGGGAAATAATAAGATTGATTTTCTAGTTTAACAAATGAAATCCTATTTATAACTTCTCCCTGTTTTCTAAGAAGAGTAGATACTGTTAATTGGAGAGCGTTTCCAGAGCAATATGATCGGTCTGGGGATGTAAGTATTAGATAGGAGCTGGGGAACAACTCTTTGTAGTAAGTGGAGAGAAATTCAAAGTCCCTCCAACAAAATCCAATATAAAAAGGAGACTGAAGAAAGCAAGGCCATATGCTACATGAGTAAGGTGAAGGAAGCTAGAATCCTTGGTGGCAGCATGGTTACAAAGAAATTTGGAGAACAAAAATTTTTGAAAGGATTTGGAGCCTGCTTTGGGCTGTTGGTATATTCTATTTCACACAAAAATTCAATAAATTATACAGTTTACTAATGTTTAAGAGAGGGAACATGCCGTTGAGTTGCTCATTTGTGCTATAAAACAATTTTTAAAAATAGTAGTATATTTTAGTCGATGATATATTTATTGTAAGAAGTGTGTAGATGTGGAGTTCCACTTTATGCAACATTGGACTAAGTAATGTATACAAACCATCCACATTTAGTTTGATTAATCCACATTTGGATTATAGCTTATTGTTTCTTTGTTCTATGGGACTCTTTGATATTTACCCATTTTAATAAATAAATGTGTTTTTCAAGCAAGGCAAGACAAACATCTAACAATAAATTTAAGATTCGTGAGAGGCTTTATCTTTTCATATGCATTACAAAATATATTTATTGTGATTTTGAGACACCTGGATACATGCATCTTCAGCTTACAAGATCTAAAATGCAGCTGAAAAGCAACCCAATAATTTTTTTTGATACCAGGTATTTTTTACATGAGAAATATTGGACACATCTAGACCACATTCTTCATATTACACTCCATTTGTCTACTGACATTAACCTTCCTACTAGAATCTTCCATTTTCTGAGGAACTTAATAATGCTGAAGCAGGTACTGTGGTTAGGTTTCCCAAAGTCATTTCTAACTCCTTTCTCTTATCTTCCTTTATACTTCTGACTGAGAAAGCAAAGTATTTGACCTCTCAGTGTCCATCATAGCAATAGATGGCCATATGACATAGTTTTGGCCAATGCTGTGTAGATACAAACCCTAAAAAAGGTTTTTATTCTCAAATAAAAAGACAAAAGTTCCACAAGGATAAGGTCTCTTTTACTTTCTTTCCTAGTTTTGTCCAACAATATAAATATATCTAGAGGAGCAGAAGTTGTCTGGTGACCTAAATGTTTTGATGACAACAGGCTAAAAATTGTGGCTAGTCAACTGTAAACCAACAAGAAGAATAATTTATCTGTGAAATTATCTAATCTTGGATCCCCATGATGATATTCAATATTTATTGGCTAAGTCAAAACCTTAACATCTGGTAAGTGCAAAAATTATTATAACCCTAATATCAAGGAATGAACTATACGCCATTCTACTTTAAAACAAAATTAATTTTAGCTTTGAAATAATTTTCCTTTAAGCTCAACTCTTTCTAATTCTACGACTTCTGCAGTTAATAATTCTTTGCCATTTTACTAGACAGGCCTCAAAAAGGCCAGTTATTTCCTAGATTATGGTGAAATGAGTGAACTCTACAAACACTGAGTTCTCACAGTTGAATCTACAAGGGACAATCAGTTAACTTAAGGACCATCAGTCCTCTGATTGGCCACCTATCCGTGGCAACCGAGGCAAGAAATAGCAATTTTCCTTCTTAGACATTTAACTAGTTTTATGAAAATGAAAACAAGTTAGCAATGAGAATGTAAGCTAAGTGGAAGTCATAGGTAGAAACTCAGGACTATAAGGGATTACAACAAATCATAATTTCTAAAAAGCTGAAATTCTTCTTCAGTGGAAAAATAAATAGTAGAGGTTGAGATATCCTATCATAAATTGACCCAAAGAAGGACTACAAAATTTAGCTGAGCCTCATCAATGGTGGAGCGTGGAGTGAAAATTTTTGAGTCAGCATTTCCATAGATTCCAGTTTTGTTCAGGTTTCATATTTTTCTTAGTTCATGTTGTTCAGCTTTGATTGTTCAGTATTTTATAAATTTGCATGTCCATATGTGTAATTTAAGATTCTTTTGGTTACAAATGACTTATGTAAAAATATGAATTTATCGTGGTATACTTGGGCCTGTTATATATTCCATTCCATCAAAGGGTTGGGCCACCAGGCAGGGGAAAAGCAAAATTTTATAAAAATTTCCTTTATATGCTAACATTAATACAACACAGGTCGTGCAAAACCAGTCTATCATTTAGTTTAAAATTATTTATTCATAGGAAAAAATATTTGATTAGTCTACCTTGTGTAGGTGTACCATTGATGATTCTTTGGGAAGAACAAAGATTTGGGGAGTGACACACATGTTCTTGGAATAGATTGGCTGGGAAGAGAATTTAGTATGTATGCACCACAATGTTGATTCTTACAACTTCTAAATTATTTGAGATAAGTTGACACATTTTTGTTCCTTGCAAATAAGAGAGTCAAACTACCCTCAGCATTAAATTTGACGCATTTACACATGGTGGCAATAATACACCTTCATATTTTTCTTTTTTTTTTTCTTTTTTTTTTTTTGAGACGGAGTCTTGCTCTGTGGCCCAGGCTGGAGTGCAGTGGCCGGATCTCAACTCACTGCAAGCTCCGCCTCCCGGGTTCCCGCCATTCTCCTGCCTCAGCCTCCCGAGTAGCTGGGACTACAGGCGCCCGCTACCACGCCCGGCTAATTTTTATTTTTTGTATTTTTAGTAGAGACGGGGTTTCACCGTGTTAGCCAGGATGGTCTCGATCTCCTGACCTCATGATCCGCCCACCTCGGCCTCCCAAAGTGCTGGGATTACAGGCTTGAGCCACCGCGCCCGGCCCTACCTTCATATTTTTCAAGGAATTGTGAAATCCAGAGCCTCTCCAACCTATAGTCTCAACTGCCCAATCACATTTCCAGCTTGAAGATTCCAAGAATTCCAGAGAATATTATGAGTGGCTGAATATCTGGTTCCAAGTGAGGTAGCTGAATGCTAGGCTAGTATGTTTAGATAATTTTTCTATGAACTTTGTTAGGCTAATTTTATTTATAAATAACCAAGCAAAAATCATAGCTTTTTCCTTAGAATGACAGAATGAGAGAATTATCTACACGTTTCCTTATAGCTCTAATCATCATTTAATTCCTAACCCTTAATTTCTTGAGCAAATTCATGCAAAATCCCCATTATACTTAGTTGGTCTCAATACCTGCATTTTTGAAAATCTTACCAGGCTTGCTCTTGAATATTTAATGGAATGATCTGCTCTAGGTCTGTACGTACTAAGAGGTCTAGATATTTCTCAGATGCAAACACAGCTACTTCCTTGGCTAATAGGAAAGGCATCTTATGTGATCTGTAAATAAAATTCAAAACGTATTAGAATGATTAAAGGAGTTTTCTTTAAGTAACTGAAGAACATCAGTTTAAGTAAAGTGCATTTTGCCTCATAACGATGTTAGTAATACTTTATACCTTGTTATGTCTTTAATATGTCTCACCAATGCTTTATTAATTCTTTGTTGAGAGGTATGTAAGCAGAAAGTGAAATTTTGTAAACCCTAGAAGAAAAATTTTGAAGCTCAAACATATATATAAAAGGAAAATTCATTTTGCTTTTAATATTTGTTATATTTTAGAATTCCAAATGGTGATTTGGTTAGTCATAAAAAGCCAGAAAGCTGGGCGTGGTGGCTCATGCCTGTAATCCTAGTCCTTTGGGAGGCCAAGGGGGGCGGATCACAAGGTCAGGAGTTCAAGAGCAGCCTGGCCAACATGGTGAAACCCCATCTCTACTAAAAATATAAAAATTAGCTGAGCATAGTGGCAAGTGCCTGTAATCCCAGCTACTTGGGAGGCTGAGGCAGGAGAATCGTTTGAATTTGGGAGGTGGAGGTTACAGTGAGTCGAGATCTTGCCATTGCACTCCAGCCTGGGCGACAGGGTGAGACTCCATCTCAAAAAAAAAAAAAAAAAAAATTCAGAAACAGTGTGTTCCGGAGTTAGCAAATTTAGGAATGACTACGTAAATACAAAGACATTCCAAAAGAGATATAAGCCAGGGGTTGCATTCAACTGAGTCAACTTTTTTGATATGACTTTATTAAAAGATGACTCAACTGATTATTGCTAAGACAATAACATGGACAGTTTCACATAAAGATTGGTGTGATACTGTTTGGAACAGAGATGCATTAACTAACTTTTCATTAGTATAAAGAGAAAATGCAGCAAATGTTCTGGTAAGAGGAATTTGGGAATTTGATTTTTGGAATATTAATTAAATAGCAGAGGAATGATTAGAATGAAGGGACAACTGAAAAAGTAGTTCAAAATAATCCCTTAATGATGGCAGTTTACTTTAGAATAATATATTGGGCATACAGCTCTATAGAAACAAAATAAACAGTTCTCAATAACATAAAATTATGACATTAATTCACTGTAAAGGCCTCTTGTAGCTTGGAAGTTTATAAGAAAGTTAAACAGTTTTCAGTAGTGCAGGTTTGTGTAGATAATTTAATAAAGTAGTAGAAATAATCCTAAGAAAAATGATTTATATATCTATTACAAACTAAATTAATTAATGAAAATCTTCCCTTTAGAACATCTCTGTTGATGAATATTTTATCTACCACATTTTGGAACTTGCTCTCCTGTACATATTAATAATAAATCCACTGTATGAAGCCCTGATTCCAAGTTTTTGGCAATATATGAGTTCCCCAATATAAGGCAAAGTTGGGATTATATTAAATTTCGTTTTTGAAGATTATGTTTTAAGACAGACTGAAACTTTTTGTAATATTTATTTTTCTCATTTAGTCATTTAAAAATAAGAATTTGTAGAGTTTTAGTTTTGTAATAGATCCAAATTCTTGATTATAATTAATTTTCAGTAATATTCACTTCTATTTGAAGTGATCAAAATAAAATCCTCCTTTATTAAGATTATAAGTCTTAATAGATTCAAGTACTAGATATATTTATTTGGATTTGTTTCTAAGGAATTAAATGTCACTGAGAGAAGAAAGGTGTTTTTTTTTTTTTATATATATACACACTTGCCACAGTTTAGCAGGACCTGCTAACTGAACTCCATTCCATTCCCAATGTTACTAATGTTATTTTGGGTACTGATTTTAGGTGATTATAAAATAAAACAGTTTAGAGAATGTTTACACTATTATTTCCTTTACATAATTCATTTTATTCAAATTGATCATCGTGTTTTCTAACAGGAAATTAAATTTTGCAGATATTATTGTTAGAAATATTGGTATTGTTACTTACCTATCCACAATATCAAACATTAAAAAATAATAAAACAGAGCACAAAAAAAGGCATACACATTGAAAAGGGAGAAATATAACCATCTTTATGTATAGATGAATAATTGTCTATGCAAATAATCCTAATAAATCTACAAAAAGAAAACACAAACAAATACCAGCCTCCTTGAACTAATAAGTGAGTTAAGCAAGAGTGCATGTTACCAGATCAACATACAAAGTCAATCCACTTCTATATACTGGTTATGAGTATGTGTGAAACATTTACAATTGCTCCACTGAAAATGAAAACTTAGATACAAGTCTAATAAAATATGTAAAGAATCCTCATGGTAAAATTTAAAAATGATAATGATAGAAATTTTTAAAAATCTACATAAATGACATAATAAGAGACATCCTGTATTCATGGATTGGAACATATTAAACATGTCACTTCACCCAAAATTGGTCTGTAGGCTTAATGCATTCCTTATTAAAATCCTAGTGAGTTTTATTTAGACATAGACATAGATTTAATCATTATAAAATTTATATAGAAAAGCAAAGAAACTAGAATAGTTAAAAACAGTTTTGAAAAAGGTTAATGAAGTGGGAGAAATCACTGTATCTGCTACCATTGAATATTACTCAGCAAAAGGACAAACTATTGATCACCATGACACCTTTGATGGATCTCAAAGGAATTATGCTGAGTGAAAAGAGCCAGTCTCAAAAGTAACATGCTGTAAAATTACATTTACATAGTATTCCTGAAATGCCAATATTATAGAAATGGAACAGAGACCAGTGCTTGACAGAGGTCAGAATCAAGAGAGGAAGAAGGTGACTGTGGCTATAACAGTGTAACCCGAGGGAGCCCTCTGATGGAACTGTCCTGTATCTTAACTGTAATGGCGCTGTACACAAATATACACATGCGAAAAATTACATAGAACTAAATATATATGTGCCCAGAAACGATTGTATATAAAACAAGTGGAATCTATTCAGTGGGTTTTAGTAATGTTAATTTCCTGCTTGTGATATGGTACTATAGTTATGGAAGATGTTGCCACTGGGGAACACTGTATGAAGGCTACAGAGTATGCTCATGCTCTGTATTATTTCTTATAACTACATATAACCCTACAATTCTCTGAAAAGAACAAGTTTTTAAAAAGAGACTGGGCGCGGTGGCTCACACCTGTAATTCCAGCACTTTGGGAGGCCGAGGCGGGTGGATCACGAGGTCAGAGTTGGAGACCAGCCTGGCCAACATGGTGAAACCCTGTCTCTACCAAAAATTCAAAAATTAGCCAGGCGTGGTGGTGCGCGCCTGTAATCTCAGCTACTCAGGAGGCTGAGGCAGGATAATCCCTTGATCCCGGGAGGCAGAGGTTGCAGTGGGCCGAGAACGCACTATTGTGTTCCAGCCTGAGCGACAGAGCAATACTCCATATCAAAAAAGAAAAAAAAGTAATAAAACATTGTTAATGAAATGTATTTTGTAAAATAGGAGATTCAGCATGGATGCTATTTTTTGCCTTTAATATTTTAGTTAAAAGGTCCTCGGCCGGTTGCGGTGGCTCACGCGTGTAATCCCAGCACTTTGGGAGGCCAGGGCAGGCTGATCACAAGGTCAGGAGATCAAGACCATCCTGGCTAACACAGTGAAACCCCGTCTCTACTAAAAATACAAAAAATTAGCCGAGCGTGGTGGGGGGCGCCTGTAGTCCCAGCTACTCAGGAGGCTGAGGCAGTAGAATGGCGTGAACCTGGGGGACGGAGCTGGCAGTGAGTCGAGATCGCTCGCGCCACTGCACTCCTGCCTGGGCAACAGAGCGAGACTCCATTTCAAAAATTAAGAAAAAAAAAGAAAAAGAAAAAGACCCTCTAAGAGCAGATGATACTGGAAAAGTATTTTTAATAGGGCAAATTCTCTTATAGCAATGTTAAACTCCATCTATTTATAGAATGAACTATGAGATATCCTTATTTATTATTAAGATTAGATTATATCTGGAGATCACTTAACTATATTTTCATGAGTATGCTATAGCCTCTCTGATAAATCTGACCAAACCAAGTATTTTATCCATTGTTCCTTAAAATGGGTGCTCTCCACAGGTAGCTTATTGTATTTGATTGTTATCGTAATAGATTTCATTCTTTATCTTGTTAAAGTTTTGGGTACCCCATTTTCCCCCAGGTACATTGATAGAAATGGATTTCATGACAGTCATATATGTATTATGGTTATGTTCTCATTTCATTTGTATTTGTTCTATACATGTGATATGGATTTCCCCCACTGTAAAACAGGCCAGAGTAAGAATAGGTATTGCGGACTTTCTTTTCACTCTTTGGTGAAATTTAAATTGGTCTAAAGGAATGCCCACATTATTTAATTTCAAAAATTTTACATGTTCAAATATCCCTTAAAATAGGAAGTTATTTAAACTTACAATGTTAAAATCGGTATTTATTTTTCTAGTTGCAAAATTATATTTAGAAAATATAGAGTAAACAAAAATCACTCTAAAACCACTCATTCAGAAAAAACTTCTGTTAAGATTCTAAAGGTCACTTTAATGTATTTTACAATACATACATAGCATATGTATATATATATACACACACCCTGTATGTGTTTTACACATATGTGTTTTACATATACACATGTATATATGTGTTTTACACATATATGTTATATATATGTATATATGTGTTTTATACACACACTTTATATATATACACATACATATATCCATGTATGAGATTTTAAAAATATAAATATATACATACAGTAGAGACAAAATATATAGACATCATACTTGAAAATTTAGGCCTGTCTTAAATAATTAATAATATACTATTGTTTATAACATAAACAATGTTATATTTATAACATAAAACTAATATATTATTAAATATTTTATGATATTGATAAATAGACCAGCATAAAGTGATTTTTAAGGGTGTAATTAATATGAAAATAGCATGTATATAACTAAAATAATTAGAAATTTACATGTTACCCAAGTGTTTGCTGCTTTAAAGACTATTCTGAGGCATACCATTGTTTATATATTCATTGTATTGATTTATAAGTGAAAATAATTACTTGGAAGATTGTTTTGAATTGATGCATTTTCTTATGTTTTATAAATACTCTAATATTAGGCTGGGCATGGTGACTTGCACCTCTAATCCTAGCAATTTGGGAGGCTGACGAGGGTGGGTCATTTAAAGTGAGGAGTTCGAGACCAGCCTGGCCAACATGGTGAAAACCCGTCTCTTCAAAAGCCAAAAATTAGCTGGATGTGGTGGCGCATGCTTATAATCCCAGCTACATGGAAGGCTGAGGTAGGAGAATCCACTGAACCTGGGAGACGGAGGTTGCAGTGAACCAGGATCGCACCACTGCAATCCAGCCTGGGCAACAAAGTGAGACTCCACCTCCAAAGACAAAAATCAAATAAATAAAACTCCCCAAATACTCTAATATTAAAACATTTCAAAATCTTTATGTTAGAGAATTAATACATCTGATCACAAATATATTAAAGTCACTTTTCTTTGTGCTAAATACCTTGCACAGGCCATGGCAAAGTCATGAGATGATAGTGAATAAATGAATAAATGAATGAATGAAGCACTCCTCTCTACCTCATTGAGTTCTATACTTCAGATAGCTAGCCTTTATCTTTAGGCCTCAATTTCCTAACAAGTTTACACCAGCACTCCATTCCATCATTTAAGTTAGCGTTGCCTCCAGTATTTAGTTTCTTCTTTACTAGTAGTTTTCTATCCCACTTACATATGGCCTCTGTTATTGTATCCTTTCAGCTACTAGTTTTGGATAAAAAGCTGGTCCTTAAAAATACATTTGAAAGATAACAAACATAAAACCTTGAGTATGAATATGCTTGGCCACCAAGTACATTCTTAAGTTCCAATATTTTTAAAAATTCAGAACATTTTTACATATCAAAAGACTACATAAAAAATAAAATTTCACATTGCAAGCAAACTATTTCAGTGCACTGCAAGATAAATTACTGCAGTGAATGTTAGTGACTCAGTTTCATTGTTAAAATATGACAAGGTAATAGTTGCACATGTAAATGTGAAAAGATTTTCTTTCAAGGTCTGAAAAAAGGAAATAATTTTATTCACATTAGTTCCCTTCCTGTTTTTACGACCATCATTTCAATTCAGGGCTTGTTTCTGCACAGGATAGAGTAATGGCCTCCTGTTTTCCTTCCGTTCCCATTTATTCCACCCTGTGCAAGACTGTGAAGTTATTCTTTCTAAAATAGAACCCTGATAATTTAACCCACCCGCTAAAGACAAACAAAACAGAAACAGCTAATAACTCTTCATTGCCTACAGTTCAAACTTGTCAGGCTGAATTTAAGGCACTCAGTGATCTGGATTCCTCCACCTGCTTCTCCAGATTCATTTCTCATTATTCTTTTCCATGGATGCTGCACTCCTGCACTCCTGCCAATCTGGACACCTTGATGTTCCCTTCACATATTTTTCATGGCCCTGCTTTATACTTCTTACTCTGTGTTATTTTTACCTTCTTTCGATTTCTTGATTTCTACCTTTTCTTAAAACGCCACCTCATTCATAAAGCTTACCATCAGCCAGCTATCATTTATGATTACTTATTGTTTTCGTGAAACTTCACTATAGTTTAGTATATTTTGCCTTCAACTAACAAACAACAAAGTCAAATAATAAGAAAATTATACAAATTATACTTTGTATAAAGTATTTTATTACTGTATCTACCAAGGAAACTACTGTATTGACAGCACCTTGAAGTCAGGGTTTGTGCTTTGCTTTGTTCTGTTTTCCTGCTTTGTGTTCCTGCCACCTCCACCGCTTTTATAACTACCATATTATATTGCACAAAGTATATGTGGAGTGTTTGACAAATTGAATAGAGCCACCAGAAATATTTAAATTGAGCTATTTCAGTTTGCCCTGGAATAAGGGCTAACATTTTCTTTCCCAGTAGTGATTTACTAAATTTAAAATGTGTTGTGAATTTTAAAGTTTGGTAGGTGACATATCTGAACAGAGCACTGTGGCCTTGGGTTCACATTGGCATTTGGAGTTGGCTAAACCTACAGATGCCAGACTGTACTTTCCCACCTGCTGTTCCAGCTGAGGCTTTGATGTTGGATTTTTAAGCTGAGCCAAACAGGTAGGGGAAATGACTGCCAACTATCTGATACTGTAGAGATTTAGGCCAGATGGAAACTTGCTTTAAAAATCAAACCAGTTTCAATTATATCAACATGAGCTTTCTTGGATATCTGCTTTGGAGATATTATATTATTATTATTATTATTATCATGATTATTACTAAAGACAGAAGTCACTAAAATATTATATTACATTTTCAAAAATACCTGGGAGGTGGATACAAGAATGTCATGGTAAAAATATTGATCCTGGACTAGAAGGAGTAGAAAATAATAATTGTAACATGTTATTTTCCCTCAATGATGTAAAATATGGTGGTGAAATTCTTTAAAAGTACATCATAAAGGCAGCTAGGAGGACTGATATTGTGGTAGCTTCAAATGGCTATTTTGTTAGATGTAGTAAAACTTTTTCAATGTAAGTGAAATGATCCAGCAATCGGTTCCTCTAGGACTTTTCCTGAATGTTTACTTTTAAAGAACATTTATACCTTCTGTAGAATGTAAAGGGAGGATGGACACATGATACTCAGAATAGTCTGGTCACTTTACAACAAAAAAGACAAGAAGCAGGTTGATAGGCAGTATGAAAATACTGGGAAGTCCTTAATGGTCAGACAATATTAATTATGAAAACCACAGATAGCTGATATCCAGCCATTCAGCAAAACCCATTAAGACATGATTATGGAGTCATAGTCAAGGATGCAGTTTGACTGAATGGGAGCTTTATACATTTTTAAACTACTATCTGCTTAATTATTGCATTAGCCTACTTGAATGTGAGAGAAATTATCTTTTTCTTATCACAAACATCTACTGGGAAAACACCTGCTAAATTTCAATAGTCTGCAATTTTAATGTACTATAATGTAGTACTATTATGTCCAACAATGACTGTTTCCTCTTATGTAATTACGCAGATGTTGCAATAAATGATCAACATTGGATTATACTGTGTCTAATGTCCAAGAGTAATAGAAGAAAAGACCATCGATATTCCTTAATTATGAAGCAAGCTGTTTAAAATTTCAAGACATTTCTGATCAACCACACAAGGCCAACTTCCAATTTATTACTCCTGCATTTTGAATCAGAACTCTGGAGCAATCCAATGCAAGAAGAAAAATATCTGGATTTTCTCCCTTCTCCCCATATCTTTTAAATTTATGTATAAAAATAATGAAGATACTTCCTCCTTTAGTATCTTCATTAATAAATTACCACAAATGTTATTTCAAGCTTCAACACTTGCTAATAAAAAACAGTGTTTTTAGTTCAGAGAGAATGAGAGTATAACTGCTCATTATATAAATAGGATTATATTTAATAGGCATTCAATTTGTTATTGATAACAATTATTCAGAGATTCTGTAAGCATAATGAACTCTGCAAGTAAGAGTGGATTGTTTTATTCTCTCAGGAACTTAGATTCATTCATTTATTTTCTCAACATTAAGCATTTATTTTGTAGCTATTATATGTCAGGCATTATCTCAGAATATAGAAAAAGAAGGAAAATTAATACTGAATTCTTATCTTCCAGGAACTTACCATCTCAAATAAGGTGGCAAGCATGTTAATAAAGCCTGTATGAGGGAGAAGGAAGCCAAAGGAAAGAGTTTAAGAGTTTTGAGAGCATTTAAGAGACACAAATAAATAGAGTCAGCTTTCTTTTTTCTTTTTTATGCTTTTTTTTTTTCCTCGCACTTAAAAATTTCTTACATCCATTTCATGACTTCTTGACTTGAGAAAACTCTGCAGCAGTTTTATGGAAACATTTATGAGGAGCTGAAAGGGTACAGTGTAGGACTTTACATGTGGGGATATGCAGAGTGGAATACATTTCATGGGCTATACCTCAGAGTTGCAAGAAAACTGATGTAAAGTTATTAATGCTAGAAAAATTCAAAAATATATTAAGCAAAATGCCTATTAACTTATAATAGGACCTTTTTTTGTAGCCACCAGAATACTAGATGATCCCTCTTACCCCTCAAATCACTGTGCTCCCAGTAATAAAGCATCTGAAAGGCCAACTTGGCAATGAGGTGAACAGGTACAGTGAATATGGAAATATCAGGGAGAGGTGACCAGTCATTAGGTATATTTTATCCAGGCAACAAATAAACTTTATATATTGTTTGTGCCTCAGAATAGAAGATTCTTCTTTAATGTTCTTCATTTATTCTTTGTTAGAAGAATAAATTTTTGTTCATGATATACAGACTTACGTTTCTTATGGACACGGGTTAAAATAATAGATCATACAATCTCTGGCTTCTTTATACCAGATCCTTCTTCCCAGTATCTTATGCTGTTAAAGAACATAGCAGATATGTTCATAAAGAAGTCTATATGGAAAAGAATGAGGCCAAAGTAATGAATTTTAATGAGAAAGTTTAGTACAAACAAATAATAGTACTGTTCTGATGAACCTTCTTATTGTAACATTTTTTTTTCTTCAGATAGGTTGCAATATAACTGCTACTGATTATAAACTCTATCCACTTCTAGAATTGATTAAGCTACAGCATTGTTCTTTTGTTATGGTTAGGCTAAAGCTGGTGATAACTGAGACTGCTTTAGTTACTCTGATGGAAGTTTTTTCTTTACCTATTTTCTCTCTGTTCTTTTAGGGTGAATCATTTCTGTAAGTGGTTTATTACGTTTGGTAGCTATTATTCTTGATTTCACTTTTCAGTTTGTCAAAGTTCTAGGAATACCTTCCTTTGTTAAATAGGTTTTATGACAATCATGTCTGTTACACTGACACTGCTCTCATTTCCTTTACACTTCATGCATGCAGTGTGCATACGCATACCATAGTGGACCTGGCTTTTGTTGGAGGACATTTTGCATGCTTTCCTGCTGTTCGTTGGCACAGTTTTAAATTGGTACATTAACTAAAGAGTAGGCATTGGAGTAAATGTTATTTGAGTGGCATGTCATCTAATAAACTCTGAATTGCTTTAAAGTAGATGTAAGGGCAATGCCTGCTACTGCCCTTAACACACTGTCAAAACTTGGGCAAGTTCCTGCAATTGTCCACGTTTAAGTATTTTTGTTGTAAAAGAGCCTAACTTGTCTCCAAGCTACCTCTGGATAGCTGCCTTCTAGTATCTCAGAGGTCATTTAGAGCAGTAATAACGTATAAAAGTCTCCTATGTTGGGAGAAACATTTGAAATATTCTATATAAAGATTATAAAAATTCAAGGGAGTAGGGGAAATGCATAAGGAAGAACAAAGCCAATTAAAAATCCCCTTGTTAACCAGTTTATGAGTGTTAGATTAACTAAGTACCAAAGCTCCACCGAGATAAATAGTAAGGACAAGGAAATTTGCAGAAAGCTCACACACATACGCACATACACACACACACACATACACACAGAGAGAGAGAGAGAGAGTAAGAGAGACAAGTTGTCCATAAGTAATGATCTTCTAACAAAGAATAAATGAAGAACAGGCCAGTGATGATTAGTATGTAATACTGAGCAAAGGAGAAATGATTGGAAAATTTTCTTCTGCTCATGTAGGAGACAGCAGCTTAGAACATACTACTGCTCTTCATACGATGCCTTCTCTGAGAAGATGATTAAGGGCCTGGTAATGTTTAGTCACACAAGTTAATCCCCAAAATGTTACCTGCCAACATACTAATAATGATTATTAGTTAACAAAATTATCCACAAAACTATGATAAAAATTTATGAAATACTCTTCCTTTGTTCTGAGGAGAAAAGAAGTGAATGGACAAGCACACTATATGCCACTGCTTTACAAATAAATTCCCTTTCGTTTTAAGTGACTGGATATCATAAGTGATAGATTTAGACATAATCTATAGTAGAAAGAAGTGGGAAGATTTTTTTTTTTTTTTTTACTCTTGGATTCTGTTGAGTTCTAGAAGTATTAGGTAGAAGCATTCATGGATTTCCTGGAGAGACACCAGCTATGTGACTCCAAACTTAACCAAAGACATGAGTGATGGGGAAGACGCAAAGGTCAGGTCGAGCATAGACACACACAAGGTATAAAAATGAAGAAAAACTTCTTGGTATGTTGGCTCTTTGGGGTAGTTTCTTGGGTAGGGCTTCTACCACCACAGCTCTGGTTGAACTTTAGGCCCCATGTGTCAGCTGTTCTCTCAGCTTTTACCTTTCTACTGCTCACTCAGTGAACATTCCAGAATAGCAACGTACTGTAATATTTGGATAAATATTTTATCCAAATTATAAAATGGAATGAATATACTACTAAACACTGGCATTAGGTTATTAAATTTATAACTATTATGTTTTAAAAATTATACTACAACAAATAACTCATTTAACATCTATTGTCTGAAGAAAAGTCTTCAATTGTAAGGTCAAAATCATTTGTTTAATGCAAAGAAATCTAGTCACGATCAGAGATAAATGTAAAGTCATACAAGATAAAACAATTGTTTACTCAACTTTTATTCAAATTATCTTATAGGTTTTATTACAATAATTTGTATATAGAACATTTATAGATTTGACTTAGAACAGACTTCTCCATACATTCAAAAAATGTACAATTCCACTAAAACTTGTATTGGTCAACTTTATCCCAAATTAGAAGAAAAGTAGTGAAATATACAATCATTCTAATATTATTTCTGCTCTCTATATTGTGTCAGTCTTTAATATTGAGTGAGATCATCAGTGTTTAAGGTTTACAATATAGAGAATGGAACAGATGACATGATACTTGAATAGGCATTGGTTTTAAAAAATAATATATTAGTGTTTGAGAATATGTTTCCAAGGGAATGTGTACCAAAATGTGTTTCTAGAGTGGAAAATCCCTCAGTTGGTCACTCTATATTTAGAAATCTATTTGACAATGTTTTTGTCAGTAATGCTTTGACTCAAGCTGAGTCAAAATTCGTTTCACTTTTAGAGGACATGAAGAACAAAATAAATATAGCTGATTATGTAAAGCAGGGCTTCCCTAGTCCAGAAAGACTGAGGATTACAGAGAGGCTGATAATCGTCTACACTGTGTGTGCAACTGAACCGAGGAGAGAAAGGTGTGAATATAACAAGTGCCTGGGTATTATACAATAACTGAAAGCCCATGTCCAGGTAAAGAGAAATCCGAATAAAAATCTGGATCGGTTTACATGCCGACATGCTGCTAATATAAGTTTCTATTGTTTATCAACTGAGTTAAAAGTAGCTATTAACATTTGGATACATTCATAAGATTTGGACCTTGTTATTCCTCGAATTAGTCATATTGGTAAAGTGAAAGCATAAACATTTTATGTCTTTCTCTTATATCTTTGATCGAATGAGATAGAAAATAAGTGCTATAAGATGTATAGAGTAAGTCTATGAGAAGGGTAGCACAAGTCCCTCCAATTCTTCCTTTTACAACTTATCAACTACCTGATCCAAGGCATCACTGTTCTCCATTAGAAGCACTGCATTTGCCACCTGATTGTAGGCTCCCTCCATCAATGACTCCTTCTATTCCATACTCCAGACAGCAGCAACGTGGACACTCCTTGAGTGGAAGAGTGAAGACTTCCATAAATCCATTTCAAAAAGAAACAAAAATACTGGCAAAATTGTCAGAATCAGAACTCTGCTCCTATTTCATAAAAAGCTATGGCAAAAGGGCCTTTGTAGATGTGATTAAGGTAAGTACTCTAAAATGAAGAGATTATCCTAGATTATGCGACATAATCACAAGTCTCTAAAAGTAGAGAACCTTTCTGGGCTCTGGTCAAAGAAATGTGCCAGTAGAAGAAAGACATGAAGATATGCAAACTCATTGCTGAATTTGAAGATGGAGGAAGAGGACCATGAGCCAAGTAATATATACTGCTTCTAAGAATCAGGGGAAAAATGCAAAGAAATGGATTTTCCCTAGGGCCTTCACAAAAGAATGTGGCCCTGCTGACACCTTCATTGTAGCCAAGTGAGACTGTTGATAGACTTCTGAAATACAGAACTGTAAGATAACACATCTGTCATTTTTAAAACAGCTAAATTTCTGGTACTTTGTCATGGCAGCAATATAAATTGAGTATATTCATGTATACACCTTCGACTTCTTTATCTTTTTCTGATTTATACTTCAGATATCTAATAATTTGCTTTAAAACACTTTCTTCATTTTTCAGGTAGCCTTGCCTCAGTGAGATCCTCCCTGGCCATTGAGTCTAAAGTTCTAACCCCTTCCACTGCCATCCCAAACAGTTTCTAGGTTGATATTCTGTTTAATTTGTCTCTTTAGCACTAATCTATTCCTAATATATGATATATTTACTTTATTAATTTTGTTTACTGTCTGTCTCCACTTCTAGAAGATAGCAGCACGAGAGTAGCATTTTCATCCCTTTTTTTCTTTGCAACTTCATGTTCAGCATGTAGACATGAGTCTACTATGTTGTATTCTTAATAGATGTTTAATGAATAAATGAGTATAAAGTAAATGTAGCTGCTTTTTCATTATTAACAAGCCATATTTATACACTCATTTACTTATAGTTTTTGTCAGTGTCCTCTAGGGTGTTAGAGTCATAAGTGCATAATAATTTGTCTTCTCAGCTACAAGCGTCTCAAATGAGAATTACTTTAAAATACCATAGGAAGAGACTCTTTAAAATCCTAATATTCTCTTTATAAAAATACAAACTTGCGCAACCATTGGAATACAGTTTTCAGATAATTCAAGGACACGCTGAAGCCCATTCTTAAGGTCCATATTGGTGTATCGATTAGAAATATATAATTCCTATCGTACTGAACATTGTAAATGTTCAATGTTCAATGCATGGCATCACTTTTGAGAACTTGAAAATAAAATCCTTATTACAGCTGATAATTGAACACAGGATTAAATGAATATTAATAGATCTGTGAGACATGGAAAGCCCTCTTTTCACAAGCATAAAGAAATATATGTGTGCATTGACAAGGAAATAAGGGAATCATTTTTGCCTTGTATCAATGCTAAAACCATTGTATTAGTTTTTCTTTTCCTGATGGTAGTTTAATAAAGCTTTCTTTTTATAAATTAACATTTATCTCTGTACTTTTATCACTTACTAAATAAATTGAAATGCATAAAGTTTATAGAAAATATACTCACTTGAAAATGTCATTATTGTCTAATTATTAAATAAAATTGAAAAATATTTTGTAACTTCCAGCAGTAATTAAAATTTTTGCCACATATCAGACAACAGATAGACCAATGGCACTTATAACTTTATCAAATTTTAAAAACTCAATAGAAAAGTCTGTGAAATATGTAAATTTGCTTAGATTTGCTTCCTTACAGACAAAACTTCATAGGACAACAGTAATTTGAATGTAAGAAAAATGGTATAAATTAATTTATCATTTAATTGATATAAGTAATAACTTATATAATAATTCTTAATAAGATTATTATTCACCTAATAATTCTTAATAAGTAAGAATTATTATTTAATTCTTACTAAAGACATGAGATTCAGTCAATTAAAAGTGTCACAATTCCCTCACTGAACCATATTTGCTATCTGTTTAAACATATGAGAAGAGATACTAATGCATACACAAAATGCTGTTTACAGCTATCATTGAAGATATCTTAGTAAAAAGACTCTTGACTGTGTCTATCCAATAGTGTTATTAATTCTACTATTGTTACCCACATTAGCCACTCATTATAGTGCCTTCTCTCTGACATTACACTGTGTTAGGCACTTTACATATATAAAGTGAATGTTCTTAGTCCCCATTTTACAGATCAGAAACTGAAGCTTATTAAGTTTTAAAAACATGTCCAAATTGATATAGCTGAGAGTGGTAGAGCTGAGATTTAAGAGCTACTGTTCTTACCACTCTCTTATTGCCAGAACCTCCTGATTACCTCCACAGACCCCGTCTATTGTTTTTCTCCTTAGTTGATCTTGTTATAATGGACTTTGTCTTCTAAACTGCTTTTCTTAGATTACATTTTTCCCATTTGGTATTAATCAGATGTAAACCAGAACCAATCAAGGCCTCTGATGAGCATGACTTCAAGGGTGCTGATATATTATTATTGGTTACAATCCAAAAGATTTGATATCGTAAACATTCTGTGCAGTGTTTTTTAGGATAAGTGTACTTTCCCTTGGGCTTTTCCAAATAATGGAGCCTGAGAGTCCCCACTACTTTCACGGCCCTCTTGATGTGTAGAAACCTCAGGCTTGTAATACCCAAACTATCACAAATGCTAAATTTAATCAATATTGCTTTTATGCCATGAATTTGGAGTCTCAGAGGGAAAAAATACCTCCCACTCAACTCTTACAACCCTGTCCAACCCTCAAGTTATTATTTCTGTGCTTACCATGTATCAGACGCTGGGCTAAATGTTAGGAATATAACAATAAGCATGTGAGATCCCTGTTATCAGGATGCTTAAACACAAATATGGGTGAGAGTCTCAAATCAAATAATGACACAAAATATACAATTGTACATACTGAGGCACCATTAAGGAATGATCTCAGACAGTAGACAATATAGGTACCTACCGTAATCTGTCAGGTCAGCTAAGTCTTCCCTAAATAGGATAAGTTAACTGAGGGTACAGGGAAATCCAGGAGAGGTACTGGCAGGCTCAAGTTCTGAGGCTGGAGCGGACTTTGGCATCTGAGAAAGCGAAAAAAGAGCAGCATAGCTAAAATACAGAAAGCAAAGGGGAAAGTGGCGTAAGATGAAATAAGAGAGGTCAGAAGGGCCTTATAGGCTAGTTTAAGATAATTGCAATTTAGAGCAAGAGCAATACAAAGCCACAGAATGGTTTTATGCAGAGCAATGACCTAATCATATTTGTATTTTTATAAAACCACCATTTCCTTGTCTTTGAAAATGTTTTTTTGTTTGTTTGTTTGTTTGTTTGTTTTTTGCCGAGTAGATAAAAAGAGAATTTGACCAAAAACATTTAATTGGAACACAACCCAGTCACTTTAAGGCAAAGGAGAGTATTGGTTAATGAGTATTAATCACTCCTACCATTGTCCGGTTCAAAATGAATTCCAATTTTTAACATTCCAGAAAAATGTGAATAAACATGTCCTTGTAAATTTACATAATTACAAGTATATTCCAAGTATCATGAGAGAATTTCTAATTTAAGTACAATGCCATCTATGTTTGGTACTGCATTTCTGAGTAGGATGTTTTTTGCACATTTCCCATCATGAATTTCAGAGCCTTGGTTGAGATCTTGTTCTCATATTGTTTTCCAATCACATGATACCATCACTGAAAGTTTTACTCATGAGGAAAATATGTTGCACTGTTTGAAGAGGCAGAGGGACAAGGATAGACATGAATACATCCTGATGAAATCAGTAATTTTTCCTTCTTTCAAGAAACGTTTGTTTAATATTGAAAATGTATCAACAGGGTGAGATGAAAAAAGAATAGCTCTTCCTCTTTCTCCTTATACTCTTATTTTTCTTATTCAGAAAGAAAAGGACAAACATGGTTCCTTAGAAGAAACTGTAATTTTATTCCAAAACATTTCATATCTAAAATTGTGAAAACTATCACCAGTGGCAAGAAATACTTGGTAGATTTTGCCAGTCTCATGAATTGATTCACTGTGAAGTTTATGGTTATATTAATTTTATGTAAGAAAGAAAGGAGGTTTGAAAATCATTAATTAGTGCATATTTCAAAAGAGGAAAGGTTGTAGAGCCAGTGCTCACCATTTATGAATATCTACTGACAAGCTGCGTACCTCACGAAAGCTTGAGTATCAAGGGACTCCAGGTGAAGACAGTCATAGGTAAGTCCAGATAAGTAATTCTCAGCCCTGGATGCACATTAGAGTCATCGGGAAGTTTTATAACACACCAGCAGTGGGCCTCTGGTTGGTCAATATATAAGCTTCTCTGGGTTTGGCTGAGAGAATCACTATCTTTAAGAATCTCCTTATACTTCCAAAATGCAGTTAGATTTGCGAATCCATGGTTCAGACAAAGATTCTTTATTTTAGTTCAGTCTTCCTCTACCTTCATCACCTCATTTTTCCAATTGTTTTATTTCCTGTAGTCATTATTTCCTTTAAAGCTAAACCTTACAGAATTTTTAGACAAAGAAACAAAGGAGAGAGAACAATTCATTGGATACTGAGGGCTATTATTTACAATTCTTTTTCAAAAGCTTTATTAAAATATAACTAATATACAAAAAATGCACATATTTACTGTACACATTTGGATTTAACCCTTTTTTTTTTGTTCAAACTATTGTCACTAGACATGCCATCTCACCCTGGATTACTGAAACTTTCTTCCAGTTTCTTTGATTCTGTCATTAATATTATATATTAGCTATGCAGTTATATTCAAGTAGACTTTTAACTATCAGTGTACTCATTTAAAAAAAAAACAGCATTGATTTAAATGTGTCTACTGCAACTGCCTCTCTGCTTTCAAAATCTGTCCTTATATATTTTATACTGCCACTATTGCCCCAGTGCCACAGCCTCAGCTCCAACCTTCCTTCTCATTCTTATCATGGAGGATTTCCTTTTGTGCTTCCTTCCCTCTTGCCTTGATGGGCCTATCATCCTCAGTTGCCTTTCTCTTTCTAAAACTCCTCTCAATTCCTGTCTTCTCTATGAAGCTACTATTATTGCAGCGCACACTAACTGCTTCCTTTTTGGAGGTACTAATTTTGTATACTACCTCACAAGAATTAGAACTTTATTATTTTCTAATAGTTTTATAAATATTGGGCCCTTCATACCTTTGTTTTATATTTTCTGACAGCAGAAATCAAGTTGTATGTTTCTAAGTTATGTCCTCCACATCATTTTTGAACTTCCAAACTCCATAAATACTTAATGCTAATAAATATAATCCGTGCCATTTTGTAACACATCGTCCTTATTCATGTAACTTTTTTTGGAGTCCTGAAGTCTTCCTTAAGGATACTTCTGTGCTTGTCTCATTCCTGCATACTTCTAAGGGTATTTTTATTACACTATATTATAATGGTCTATTTATCCACTTCCTATATCTACTAGATTGTGTGATTTTTGTGGACAGGATAAATGTCTTCTTTGTTCTGATCCTTTTTTTGAGGACTTTCATTTTATTTCATTTCTGGTGTTATGAAAGCTGACCGTTTCCTTTCTGGTGTTATAAAAACTGCTGTCCCTGGCAGTTTTACCATTCTGTTGGTTTTACACCTTCCTAACTCATATTTTCAGATGGACAAAGATGCAATCATACATTACTTTTTGCATACCACTTCAAAGTTTACCAAATGTTTTGATCTGCATTTTCTTAGCAAAATGTTAGAGGCTTGGTTTTCACCAAGTTTCACTTACACACCATCTTATTTTCTTTAGTATAGAACTTCACATGGTGAAAAGAAGAGAAAAATAAGATCGGTGCAATTCAAATAATCAGCAGTTACTCAGGAATTTTTACCTTTATCAAAGTGCTCACTGCCAACAATTATATTTGGCTTTTAATTATGTATATAAAAATACATAGCAGGATTTAGTCATAAGGACAGCTTTTTATTCTTTGCCCCATCTTTTGGCCTTCATGATGGGCATACTTTTAAAACCAAGAGCTCAAAACAAATTTGTTTTTCTATCTGTTCATGAATAAGAGAATCTATCATTCATATGTATCTGTTAAGACAGGTGAGGCCTGTAGCATTATTTTTTAAGAGCAAGAAACAAATTATTTTGGTTTTAAGTGAAAATACTTCATGCTAGCAATGAAACAAAGCAAATAAATTGTATGTGGTATTTTCTTAGTGAAATGGCAATATTTCTCTGATTAATTATTTGGAATCTGTAATAGAGAAACATATTGTTTTGAAAATTAATTGCACAGGTGAAAGCAATAAAATCTTCATTAAAAAGGCAAGGGGAACTAGCAGCAGAGGAAAACTGTAAAGAAATTCATTGTGCTTGAGATTAACCTATTTAAGAAGGTGAAATTGCTGACACATCTCTTCAAGAGGATCATATCTAAAATATTTGGAGGATAAAGAATTTCCAGCAAAAGGAGTTAGCTTGCTTCAGGCTGTATTTAAGTCTCACACACCAGTCTCAATGCCATGTATACAATTGCAATATATTTTCCAAAGTACATATTTTTCCCCAATTTTTGAGAGTACAATTTTATACTTTGAGTATGATTTTTTCTTTTATGTATTTTTTCAAATAAGCTTTATATTTTAGAAAAAAAATTTGATATACAGAAAAGTTGTGCTGTTAGTCCATAGCATAGAATATCTCATGTACCCACACTGTTTCCCCACTTGTTAAAAGTTTATATTAGCATCTTATTGTTGCAATTGATGAAATGACATTGATACATTGTTATTGACAAAAGTCAATACTCTTTATTCAGATTCTCTTAGTTTCAAACCTAATGTCCTTTTTCTTTTTCAGAATCATATCCAGGATACCACAATACATTTAGTTGTCATGTCTCCTTGTCTCCTTAGGCGCTGCTTGACTGTGACAATGTCTTCTCTTTTTCTATTTTTTTCTTTTTTTGAGATGCAGTCTTGCTCTGTTGCCCAGGCTGGAGTGGAGTGCAGTGGCACAATTTCGGCTCACTGCAACCTCCACTTCCCAGGTTCCAGCAATTCTCCTGCCTCAGCCTCCCAAGTAGCTGGGATTCCGGGCACCTGTCACCACGCCCAGACAATTTTTAAAATATTTTTAGCAGAGATGGGGTTTTACTATGTTGCCCAAGTTGGTCTCAAACTCCTGACCTCAGGTGATCTGCCGCCTTGGCCTCCAAAGTGCTGGGATTACAGGCGTGAGCCACTGTACCCAACCGACTGTGACAATTTCTTATACTTTCCTTGTTTTTGATGGCTTTGACAGTTTTGAAGGGTACGAGTCAGGTATTTTGTAGAATGTCTTTCAATTTGGATTTCTCTGATGTTTTCCTTATGATTAGATTGAGGCTTGTAGATATTGGGGATGAAGACCACACAGGTAAAATACTGTTTTTGTCATAGCATAGCCAAGGTACATACTATCAATGTGACTTACCTTGATCACCTGGTTGAGGTAGTGTTTGTCAAGTTTGTCTGTTGTTAAGCTCTTCTTTGTTTCTCTCTCTCCATTCTGTTCATTTTGGAAAGAAGTCACTATACACAGCCCATACCTAAGTGAAAATTACACTTTATTTTCTTGAGGGCAGAGTTTCTAAATAAATTATTTGGAATTCTTCTGTATGGGAGATTTCTATTCACCCCAAATAAAAAATTATTCAATCATTTGTTTGTATCAGTAGGGACTCAGGTGTTTATTTACTACTATGGATTTTAATCCAATACTACTTCATTTATTTTCTTGCTCAAATTGCTTTAGCCATTGGCAGCTCTTTCAGTTGGCTCTTGTGTTCCTTTGCATAATCCCATCATTGTGTTTAAATTTTTTCTTTGTAAAATTTTGAGCACTTCTTTACTTTCTGGCACTACGAGGTACTATAAGCTCATTTCTAAGTTTTCTTCCCTGTTGTAGAATCAGCCATTTCTCCAAAGAGCCTGGTTGCTTTGGCTTTTATTGGAGAATGGTATTAGAAACCAAACTCTAGGCACGAGGGGTGCTCATTGCTACTAGAGTGTTGTTGCCTCCAGGCTTTCTCAGCTGACAAAAACAAGGAATACATGTGTGTATATGTCTAGCTATAAATATATATATATATGTATATATAAACCATCTGTGTATTAAGCTAAACATATTAATAAGTTTGTAGTAATGTCTTCAACTCCAGTCCATTATCACATAAATCATTCTACCCTCTTCTCTTTGCTTACTTGGAATCTTCCACTCTAAAAGTGAAAAACCTGGCTTCTTTCATCTACCATTTATTTACTAATTGTTCAATTTTATTGTATATCTATAGTTCTGTCATTGTTTAACACATACCCCCATGAAGATCAAATCTGTCAGCTAACATATTTTCCATATATACAATTTATTGTGCCTTTAGCTATACAGATTCCAGTTACATGCAAAGTTTTTCAGTTCAGAACTTTTTCCTCGACCCCTTTCAGTGAGGTTCTTTCATATATTTGTAATACAGTCAGATTGTTTTGTCACAGTCTACATTCCCACAATACTTTGACCTCCTAAATATTTTCTAAAATTTGCGTACATTAAGATTCTAACTTCTCAGGTAGCCTCTAGGTATTTTTTCTTTTCTTTAAGTTGTTATACATATAGTTCTGTTTATCCAGAGTAGTTTTTTCCCTCTCATTGTTTACTTACCATGATCCTATTCATTCTTCAGGTCACGCTTATTTCAGTATTTTAGAAAAGAGTTTCTCTGACATACCACTATAAAATACTTCTTTTTTAGGTCCTTTCATAGATTCCTGGCATTTTTCTAGATATTTTTTTTCTTCTATACACTCCTAAATGAAAATTTCCTGTCCAATTATACACAAAAATACAAATGAAAAGCTATACATTTTCTTTTAAATACTCACTTTAAACTTTGAAGATGTTGCCCAACCTTATCTGCTCATCTATTTTAATTGAGAGTGAGGGCTTCTCAGTGTTACAAAATCCAGTTATGTCTCTGTTTGTTAAATCTTTTTGAAATTTTGATCACCAGACCAGTAGATGCTTCTGGGAATACTATCCAAGGCTACCTTTGTATACAAAAATGTCAAGATAAAATATTCAGTCAAGAGCTCCAGTGGACTTTTTTCAGATATTTTACGTAGTAAGTTTAATAGTTTAAAAATAAAACATTGGCACTTGACAGAATTACATCACTACAAATAAAAGGAAGAAATTACTTTCTTTCTTTTGCTTTTAGATCAATCCAATGGGCTTTAGTAATACTTACAAATCTTATTCTTCTGATTTTAACTTTGAGATTTTTCCCTAACGTTTTTATGAGAAGACTACATCTAATGCAGCAGCAAGAGGAGGGATATATCCTGAATCTGAGTGATAAAAATCACATCCATAAAATTCAAGACTGCTGATGTAGTGATAAAGTTTATCTCACCCCTTCCATTTCATAGTCACATTTTGTGTCCAGTTTTGTATAGCATCTCTCCTTCAAATGTGATGGAGTGGCCTGATGTTAACTTCAGCTACATATGATGAAGATAGATTCCTCTCATGATTTTTCCAAACTTTTTCTTACTTATAGAACATCCCACTAACTAGATGAAAAAGTGTTATTTTGCTGACAACTCAAGCAAGGACAGAAAGTGATTTTCAATGCATCTCACTTTGATTGGCACATTCATTTGGTGGTAAAATCTTGTTGCTTTTTTTATAGTTCCCCCTAGATTCTCTTCCCATGTCACCCCCAGCACTGTCTTAGATGTCATTTACTCTAGAACTATTTCTGTAACTATCACTTCACAAGATAGTTTTTCAATACTGTTCTTTTTATCCATGCCCCTTCAATATACCCTCATTTCTACTGTCAAAAGTATTCTAGCATGAGTTATTTTTAACATTTTACACCAACCCTTAACACCTGGAAGTTTATCTCTAGCTTCCCATTTCACTATACATTCAGTTCCAGCTTCTTATTTTAAGATCAAAGTCCTACTACCAAATGATATGTATTTCTTCCCCCAGCTTTCTATTTCTAAACAATTTTCTGAACCTATTTCCAGGAACCAATTGTCACTTTTTCTCTACTCTCATTTTGAATTTTTCCCATACCAAAACAATGTCATATGCCTGGGGTTATTTTCCTTTAAACACTACCAAAGTCCCTGCATCTTTATCTTTCTCTCTTTCTCAGTCTCTTTCTCCTTCCTTAAACAGTGATTAACATTATTTCACCTATTTCAGAAAATATTTCTAGATTGACTACAAAATCTTTCTAGATTGATGGATGGAGAGGTCTTCCTGAATTGGAAGGATGTTTAAATATTGGTGTTTAAAAATCCACACATTTGTACGTTACAGTAGCCTTCTACCTTTTTGTCACTGTTTTAAATTATGGTCTAGGAAATAGGAAACATATTTCTATTACTCTTGTATGCTAACTTGCCAAGTTTAGGCATGATTTTGCATTTTTGGGCAATGCTATTAAGGTTATCATTGCTTCATTGTGAATGCATCTATTCACAGTGTAAGAAGAAATTTTCCTTTGTGAGTTATCATTTAATGGTGATATGAATACAACAATTTAAGCTTCTTAAACATTTTAAAATAAGATGTGTATACTACAAAAATATCATTTGGTTTCAAATGTTTGTCTTATCTTTGGTATCTTATTGCTTAGAAGGTCAAAATAGAACTTGTAAATTTATGTATCTTATATATTAACTTAATTACCTGTTTCTAATGTGCAATCTGCTGAATTTTATTGGCAGGGTATATCACAACTTTTAATGAGCCACATCTTGCACCAGGCCACACTTTGAAAAAGAAAGAAGGCAAGTAATTAAATCAGGTTTCCTACATTTAAACACATTGGACTGATTAGATACTTTGGTTTAATTTTCTGGGAAAAGATAGAAAGTTTTAAATTGAATTAGTTATTTACATTGTGTTTTTCATTTATGTGAAGGGCAAATTTATTTCAGATATAAAAAAGAAACTTAGCATATCTTTGCCTTTAAGCAAAATATATGAATGTTTGCATCATATAGAAATTGACCCTATGTGCATGTATGTGAGTTTTTAAAATTCTTGAATGCCCCACATATTTAATTAAAAATGCATATATATCTATATGTCCATTAGATTCTCAAAGAGGGTCTGACCAGAAATAATTCACAATAATATATTTTAGTCACTTGTTTTCCTTTTTCACTATTTAATAAAATAATTTTAATAAAGTGGTAAGTCACCTAGTTATTAAAAAACAATATTTTGCATTTGTATATAAATGTATAAAATAATATCTGTATACTATCACCATATTTATTTATTTTCTTTAAATTTATTTGGTGAAAGATGAGGTAAAAATGCATGTGTTAACCATACATATATAGTTTACATATATATTGTTTGTAAGTTCAAGATATTTCCATATATATATATATATAGGGTTAAAATGTTAATAATGCAGTCTAAACTTTAAAATGTGTAAGTTCTGTAGATTTTACAATGTAAATAGAATATTTAAAATGGAGGGGATATTTTTCCAGTATTCAAAACTGTTGCCCAATGAAGCAAAGTAGTCATTCACATTATTGACAAACACAGAAAAATATTATCCCAAATTGTTCGTCATTACTGAAAAAAAAAAAACAACAGAATACATGTTTTATTGATATGAATAACTTATTACTCCAAAATCACTGCTCTAAAATAAAACTTATTTTCCTTTTTAGTCTTATATATATCAGTTACTCTTTATATATGACCTATTTTTATATTTACGTGTAATTATATATGTACTTGCACATTTAAAGACAATTCACATATTTAAAGAGCCATCTTTTTCCCAGTTCCACTGACCATTATTAAGATTTTAAAGTTTTTACTTACATAGTTATTGACTGCTTTCTTTATTGAATTATCTTGATTGGGTTCTCTACTGAAACATACACTCCAAGTACATATTATCGCTTTTCTCCCAGATCATCTTCAGGCTAGAGTTGGGAAATTCCTTAAAGAACCAAAAAGCAAACACACACACATTCACACTGAACAGTATTTGTAAGTGTAATATTTATTTAAAAATTAACAATAGTCCATAGGAATGATTTATAATTCATTTGGTGTATTAAAATTGTATTTAACTTTCAACAGGTGAAACACAAGCTTTGAAATGTAGAAATCTGCAGTGAACATGTTTCAACTGAGGATAATTTGGAGAAGGGCCAGTAGGGATTTTATTTTATGGTGGTGGCAGAGAGGAGAGTCTGGTGGCAGGCAATGAGTGTCCAGCTGTGTTGGCAAAGTTCAAATATTCGCAGCCCCAGTGGTGGTAGCTGTGAGCGTCCATCTGGACAATGGCCAAGTGCTATGCAATCTGTGTTTGGCTCTGGACACCGCTTTGTATTCCAGCCTTCCTACTGGTTCTCTCGTTTCCCTATGATATTCCTACTTTTATGTGTAGGTTAACTAAAGTCAGACTTGGTTTACTTTTTGCATTTAATATAAAAAAACATTGATTTGATTAATTGCCATAACATTTTCACATTTAGGGCAACTAACATCCCATGCCAGATGAGAGTTTTCTCTTATCTTGGCTACTACTATTCTGTCTCTCAAGATTCCTATTCATTCTTCTTTCTATCATAAAGAAATTAATTTTAAGTTAACCATTGGGGTCTTGAACTGAATATGGAGATTAATCGGGATTTTATATCTGTGAGAGATAAAAGCATGGTGAGTCTCTGGACAATGAAACACCTTTGCCATATATGGTTATCCAAAGGAAGGGGCAATATTATTTCCCAATCTGTACCAAAAACATATTTGTTCTCTAAAAAAGAGAATAGTTAGAATCAACGTTTTGATTGACAACTAGGCATAAAAGGAATTAGTTCTGCATTAAAAGGTCTTTCTATTTTTTAGTACATCTCACCTTTTAAAAAATTTATAATATCCTCATCATATAACTATTTCATGTCCACTGTTCTAAATATTAATGACATTAAAAACTAACCATTTGTGATAAACAAATGTTTCCTGAGACAAAAGAGACTTCAATACTATTACATGAAGGTTTAGTGAGCATTTGCAAATCAACTATATTCAAGCTAATACTCATGTTTGACTATGTTCAAATTCAAATAATCAATCCTTTTAACTAGTAAATTAGGCATTTTGTTCCAATTATTTGTTTAGTTTAAACAGCTGCAAGTCTGTAATAAAATAATTATTTGTAATAGGAACCTGATGGGCTCGAATATCAGAATGTGCTATTATTACTTGGTAGACATTAACTCTGTTTTTGTCTAATAAATAAGGGAGTGGACTTACTCTCTTAACAGAGAGAGCTCGATGGCTGGATGAAATTTCAAATTTCCATTTGCAAATCAGCAGTTTCTAAGGTAGGTAAAAAAAAAGATTGCACACTTTAACCACATTCTTTGGTATTAACACATCTCCTGAGAATATTGAGAGAAAATACTGTATTTGCTAAAAATGTATAATTCAAAGCTGGGAATGTTCATTAAATAGAGTTAAGGATATTATCCCTAGGTAGAAGGAGCAAATAAGAACATGGAAGAGAGAAAAGCCTGGATTCTGCAGTAAAATAGAGGGAAGAAAATCCCAGAGGGAAAGAAATAATAGCTATGCTTTAATTGCTCAGGGAACAGTGGTTAGTGGGGTCTGTAGGTGACTCTGGATTGGAGATTTCATTTGATCCGGACCCTGATGGAAGTAGGTAATAATAATTAACACTTTAACACTTTTCAGTGCTTATTATGAGCTAGGTATTATTCTATGATATATATAGATGATAGACAAATGAGAGATATATACACATGTGTATATATGTGTGTATACATACATGTATATGTGTGTGTATATATATCCATATATATGCGTGTGTGTATATATATGTCCAGTCACTTAATACTCATGACAACTCTTTGAGTTTGGTCCTGTTAGTATTCTCAGTTTACAAATGAAGAAATTAAGGTAACAAAATATTAAGAAACTTTCTCAAAAACACACAGCTCCAACAGCTAGCCATATAGACTGACTTCATTCTACAACCCATTCTCAGATCAATTGCTCTGCCTGTAGCTCTGCTAGAGGGGTGGACCGTACAGGTAATATTTCTGAATTATTAAACTCTGCCTCTGTTTCATGCTTTGAGAAAGAGGTAAGGAGGTGAACAAAGAATAGTAATTTGGAGCTTTGTGCAAATATTCAAGTTGAGCCAGGGGGATTCCCTCTTATGAGGGTGAATTAAAGAATGCACAGAGAGTAGGCCAGTGAGCAGCAGAGGTTGCAGCTCAACTGTCATGGTATAGAGAAGAATCTGAAGAGGCCCTGGTGGCCATGGGCAGAAAATAAAAATAGGCTCAGGAATCTGGCTGGCAGAGAAAGAATTGAGAGAACACAGTAGAGCAATGGGGAGTCAGAGACACCATGAGAGAGAAGTAGACAGAGCAGTTCATCCCATTCCAGGCAGCATGTGTCTTTAAAATTAATACAAGAGAGAAGTTGAGAGTGTATGTGTTTCTGTGTAACTCTTATCATTAGTTATATAGTTGGGAGCAACTGAGAGTTTTCAAACAGAAGGATAAAGTGATCTGGCAGATGATACAGTGTAAAAAGACAGCAGAGGATGCAGACTGGAATGGGAAAGACTAAGAACAAGATGTTCACTATAGAAGGTCATGGCTATGGTTGAGATAAAAGAGTAATTTCATTAAGAATGGATCAGAAAATGATTATGAAGACTTATCTGACTTCGTTCTCGTGCCAACTTATTCCTTCACTCATTTGCTCATAGATTCCTAGAAATAAGTTCTTGATCAACTATTCTTCTCTAGTCTTTCTCATTATAAGCACTATTCTTAAAGTCAACAAATTTCAATTTTTTTTTGTCAACATACATTTACTACTATGCTAGTTTTGGGAACACTAAGATAAACATCTAAGTTCTTACCCTCAATGAGTACATACACTATGTAGTGAAGATGTATAGACTCTTAACAAACAGGGACAGATTATTCATAGAAGGGGCAACATTCCCAAACTAACAAAATGTGGAAAACTTTTAAAAGGAGATGATACTGAATTAGAAGCTGGAGGATGGAGAAGGAGTTGTCTAACATTTTGAAATTCGTTGACTTCAAGGATAGTGCTTATAATGAGAAAAAACAGCAGGAGAATAGTTTATCAATAACTTCTTTCTAGAATCTATGTGAAAATGTATTGAGATGGGGGAGGTAGATGACGTGGAACACCAATAAACTATTCTTAAAAAAAAAATTGGAAAACAAAAATTGTATAGGCTGGGCATGGTAGCTCATGTCTACAATCCCAGCACTTTGGGAAGCCGAGGCAGGAGGATTGCTTGAGACCAGGAGTTTGAGACCAATTTGGTCAACATAGCAAGGTCCAGTCTCAAAAAAAAATTATTATGAACAGCATAATGTTTTGAAATATTTATTCATTGTGGAATGACTCAATAAAGCTAATTAATTTACATCACCTCACTTTTATTTGTAGTAAGACCACTTAAAATCTACTCTCTTTGCAATTTCCAGAATATAATATATTGCATCTTTTATGTCTTTCTATTGCCCTATAAGCCACCTGAAGAAAATGTATGTTTGAGTTTGGAAGCCTAGTAAATAAACACTATTATTAGGCCAAGAAACAAAACACCTCCTCCAAGCCTACATTGGCTAGACAGGATCAAATGAAGTACTCCCTGGTCTTGCTAAAGGCAGACCTAAATTCAAGCAAGTAAATGACTGTTTTGACCTCAGATCTACTGATCCTGTCCTCTGATGGGAAAAGCCAAGTTAGTTTACAAAACACAACCAAATTAGCAGGAAGACTAGCACAAGAAGCCAGATCATTTGCTCTAAAACCAAGAGCTTTTCATGCCAGACCTTCTCAGTCTTAGAGTATCTCCCAGGCCGGACTACAGCCCTGGCTGTCTCATCTTACCATTTCTATGGGAGACACAACTGAAAGGATATAAAAGTGGGAACCAAAGAGAGATATGAGATTCTGCTTTTAGCTCATGGAGGCAAGACTGTCCTTAAGTAGAAATAAAAGAAACTGACAGAGACCGGAACATGCCTCAGCAGAAAGCAAGTGCCCATCTCCCCTTCACCTTTCTTACCTCTTTAAAGTGCCTGTTTTTTCTGGCATCAAATAATAATATGCATCTCAAAAGCAATAATTTCTAAGGAAATTTGGAAAATGTTACACACACCTTCAAGATCCCCATGCATATTAACATAGAAAAACACTAGAAAGTCCCATCATGAACTTACGTTAATAGCTTACATATAAATAACATTATCAAATATTACAGAAAACCATTTGGGAGATACTGCAGTAAAGGAGGAGATCATATAAGTTTTCTATCACTTTCCCTATTCTAAAATGACATTGTATACTTCTAAAGATCACATTTTTTCCCAGATACAGTCATGTGTCACTTAATAATGGGGAAATTTTCTGAAAAATATATCATCAAGTGATTTTGTCATTGTGCAAACATCATAGAGTATAGTTACATAAACCTGGATGGTATAGTCTACTATAAACCTAGGGTATTTCATGTAGCCTATTGCTCCTAGGTTACAAACCTGTACAGCATGTTAATCTACAGAATACTTGTGGGCAATTGTAACACAGTAGTAAGTATTGTGTATCTAAATCTATCTAAATATAGAAAAGGTAATGTGTTGTGATACAATGTTAACCATGCTGTAACATCACTAGGAAATAGAAAATTCCAGCTCCACTATAATCTTAGGGGACTACCACTGTATGTGTGGTCCCTTCCTGACTGAAAGGTTGGTTTTATGGTGCATGACTGTGTATGTGTATATTTGGTGCTCAATAAATTTTGGGTGAATAAATGTTTTCTCTGTGATGAACATTTTCTATGATGTTATGGTAGTCAGTGGGATAGATAATCACATGGTATCTCCCAAATTATACTCCATAAGTGGCTGATCTGTGTATCTGAAAATAAAGTCAGCTCTCGGAATTTGAGAGAGTCCCCTACTGTTGTCAGGGCCAAGATGACCAGTAAAGCTATGACACTGGAGCTTGACTGCTTCACTCATAATTTCAATAGCAAAAAATATCGTTTTTGCTCTTCGCTATATTTACATGTAGCATGAACTCCTTCATACCTAGAAGCTTTCCCTGATTGTTTCTTTTCCTAATCTTTACAGTTCAATTTTTCAAAAAATACAGATGTTTTCTATTTAAATATTTTTGAAATCCATCAACTAATTTTCATGTTGCTGACATCACCCCAATCCCAGTTGTAATCATCTCTCTCCTGGACTTCAGCAATAGCCTTTATATTGTTCTCTGTTTCTATCACAAATTCTTCTCCACAAAATAGCAAGAATGTCATTTTCCAGAGATAAGTTATGCTGTGTTTCTTTCTTGCTTCAAGCTCTTAAAATGTTTCTTCTTGCTTTCAGAGTAAAACCCAAGTTACTTTGGCCTTCAAGTTTCTTTATGGTTTGCTCCTATTTTCCTTAGACGTAATGAAGTTGATTCTCTACAGCCTGGAACTTTATTTTGAACAAGATTCTGATGGTCAGTCATGACTGAGAATCACCCCCTTCTTCAGTGTTGGTATTCACCAAATTCTCTCACTTCTCACTGTCTCAGCAATGGATTCTGGTGGCTTAAAAGTTTTGTTTCCTGCTAGCAGAGAGATAGCAGTTTGACCAATGGCAAACACCATGGTTCCTCTTGAAGACTGTTGTCTCAGTGCTGTGTTTTTTCACCTCAGACTCTGTGCCTCCTTTGAGGCTCGTCTGGGTTTGCTTGCTGCTTCTGCTGTGGCTGCCTTACTTCTGCTGCCACAGCTGCTATTGCTGCATGTCCATGTTGCTAGATTACCTGCCACAGCACTCCTATGCTTCCAGAGTAGGGGAATGTTTTTTGACCTTGGCAGAGAGGACATATTTTCCCAGTGAACATTCCCAAATTTGAGAACCAAGCATCCAAGACTGCTCTGTCATCACCTTTCAACTGCATGTCATGATTTATGCAGGCAGAAGTGCTGGGTTGTTGGGTGGTGGTAATGGCTTTAGCACTGAAGCATTCTTACCTGCAGAATTCTATAACACCCTTCGCCTTCCCAAAACACACACATACATGCACCCACTGCTGTTTATGCGCACATCTACTTTCTCTCTAACTTCAAAATAGACTAAAGATAGTTTTACACCTATCACTATAGATGATAGTTACCATTTTGAGTACTAAATGTAAAATCTATTCTTTGAAAGTTGCTGGTAATGGGGAATAGCCATTGTGGAGTTAATATGGGGAATGTAAAAGTGTTCCCAAACCAAAGCTATATTCAAATGGGTAGTGTAAAAAGCAAACAAACAAAAAATAAAACAGAGTGTCACAGGTGGTGGATTTTTGCATGAGAGCAAGGCAGGCAAAGCATTCTAGAGCTGGTAAATGACTAACTGCTTCTATTTCATTAATTGTGTGCCTGGATATAGTTGACAAAGGGACATAATGGTTGCTTCAGCCTGTGAAAGATAACAAAAAGTCTTAAAAAAATAGTTGTAATGAGATCCAGATATTTTAAAATAATTGACACAAAAATATTTTAACTTCAGGATGATGATTACCTGAAATAAAAAAATTTGAAGAAAATGGAAATGTCAGAAATTTAAGGCATTATAATATTTTTTAACAGACTACATGAATTTTCCACCTGTATCTTTGGTCAATCATCTAACACCTATAATTTGTTTCATGGGTAACAATATTACTAAAATTTAATGTTTGATTTATATCTTCTAAAAGCCATATGTATAGTTTCTTTTTAAAGGTCATTCATTGCGGGTTTTTTGGAGGTGTGTGTTTGTTTTTGAGACGAAGTCTTGCTCTGTCCCCAGGCTGGAGTGCAATGGCGCCATCTCGGCTCACTGCAAGCTCCGCCTCCCGGGTTCATGCCATTCTCCTGCCTCAGCCTCCGGAGTAGCTGGGACTACAGGCACCGGCCAGCACGCCCAGCTAATTTTTTGTATTTTTAGTAGAGACGGGATTTCACCATGTTAGCCAGGATGGTCTCGATCTCCTGACCTCGTGATCCGCCTGCCTCAGCCTCCCAAAGTGCTCGGATTACAGGCGTGAGCCACCGCGCCCAGCCGCATTTTTTAAGGTCTAAAATTTTCAATAATGTGTTAGAATTTCCTACACATTTATCATCTAAATTTTACTGCATATCGATTTGGAATTTCCTTGCACATACGCTTGTTTATACATACATATTCATGATACCAATTTGATTAATGATCTTTTCTTTCTTACTCCTACAGTTTAACAGATAGAATAGAATCCTTGACAACGCTCTTGAGTTTGGAATGAGACATGCTAATTACTTTTTTTGAAGGCCAATGAACATTTTCAATCATAGAACTTTCTGGTATTTTTAATGTCTGGTATTCTTAGTGCTTAATTCTTCAAATTGTTTCAACTGTAATAATGATGGTAAAATAACAATAATTGTTGCAGTTGTTTTTGTTGATTCAGACTCTGACATTCGATCTATTTATGCCAGAGCCTTTTAGATGGAATGTGGTCTGAGCCTTCATTATCAAGTGAGCAGGGTCAGTATTTGAAAAGGGAAATAATGTGTAGTTAGACGATGTGTTTTTCTCACTGCTAGATTTAATTTCATCAAGAAAACATATTCATTTGTGATAGTTTTTGACAATATTCCTGATTATAATATAGAATTGAAGAACTTTAAATCTGAATTGAATTTTCAATAGTTTATTAGTCATCCCACACAGAAACCTTATGAGGTCAGTATAATTAACCATCATTTTGTGGTAAGTCTGTTAGAAAATTTTCTCTATGTACCTCTTAAAGTAGCCTGTTATTCCAATATTCATTTTGATAGTAATAGCAGAGATTATGTTTAATATCACATCTTCAGGTGTACTTTACAGAATATATTTTATTATCTGAAGGTTTTTTCACTTAATTGTCATAATAATGCAAATGTAAAACAATAAAGAGTGAAGAACAAACATGTCCTTCAAGACTAAGCATGAGTTCATAAAGGAAATAAAGGTTGTAAGATTACGGTCAAAATTATTCACATATATCTAAGACACTTCACTCATTTTATGTTGCCTCAAAATATGGGGGATGCTAATTATTAAAATGTATATTGTATAAAGCGGTATCAACTAATTAACATTATGAAAGATACACTGAAAATATTTTTCTTACATGGTAACTTTTCAAATGCCTGTTGCTTGCCATTCTTATACAGTTGTCTAACTTGGGCAGGACTACTTGGTTTAACTTTCCATATTTGTTTCTTTCAAGTGTCACTGAAAAAATATGTATTACATATATCTCATAAATACACATACCCATGCAGTCATCATAGATTTCAAAGGTGTATCCATTTCCACTTCAATATTTTTGTAACTTTAGAAATAAATCATGTTTCAACCAAGTTATCTGGGTGTTGCTTTCTATCATTGCTATGGGTGGCTAGACAGATAAGTATTTGAGGGCACTGCGCTTGATTTATATGCTGTGGGAAGGGGCATGCTCAGACTCTGTCATAATGTTGCTTTGAGAAGTTAGTGAAGTATGCTTAAATGTTTTGATCAAAGTGTGAAGCATATAAAGTCTTAATTTAATAACTTCTAAATCAGCAGTGACTATATGTACTTAACTAATCAAGACAATTGCTTCCAAGTATATGAGGGAACAGTGGAAAAAATGGACAATGTTAATAAAAATAAACCATACAAGTTTTATCAAAAAATACTAAAAAATGGTAAAAAGCCCATTATTAACAAGTAGCAGACTTATTGTCTCAAAAAGTCATTAATGTAAGTCTATATTTTAAAGGCAATTATTTATTTATTTATTTGTTTGTTTGTTTATTTATTTTGAGACAGAGTCTCACTCTATCGCCCAGGCTGTAGTGCAGTGGCGCAATCTCGGCTCACTGCAACCTCTGCCTCCTGGGTTCAAGTGATTCTCCTGCCTCAGTCTCCTGAGTAGCTGGGACTACAGGTCCACGCTGCCATGGCCAGCTAATTTTTTGTATTATAGTAGAGATAGGTTTCACTGTGTTGCCCAGGCTGTTCTCAAACTCCTGAGCTCAGGCAATCTGCCCGCCTCGGCCTCCCAAAGTGCTAGGATTACAGGGGTGAGCCATGGCGCCCGGCCAATTGAGTATATTTAAATTGGTGATTATAGGATGGGAATAGTTTAGAAAAATGATTATATCTAATTTTAGAAATAGGAAAATAAAGATAAATATGTGACCTGACTAAAATTGAATGTTGTCACATTGTCCAAGTAGCTATAATACTAAATTAGTTTGTTTACCATGTGGTACAATAAATCTTTTAAACTGATGTCTCTTACCTAACTGGAATTTTGTATTCTTTGACCAAAATCTCCCTAACCATCCCCCTAGCCCCCCAACCCAGTCGCTGGTAACCACCACTCTATTTCTTATGAATTCCATTATTTTAGATTCCACATGTGAGATCATGATGATATTTTTCCAGGTTCATCCATGTTGATGAAAATGACAGGATTTCCTTCCTTTCTATGGCTGAATGTGTACATACCATATTTTTTTATTCAGTCTCCTATTGGTAGACTGTTAGGTGGATTCCGTTTCTTGGATATTGCCATGAATGTTGCAATGAATATGGGAGTGCAGGTATCTCTTTGACATATTGATTTTAATTCCTTTGGATATATACCCAGTAATGAGATTGTTGGATCATATGGTAGTTGTATTTTTAATATTTTGAGGAACATCCATACTGTTTTCCATAATGGCTCTACTAACTTAGGTTCCCAGGAACGGTGTGCAAAGATTCCTTTTTCTCCACATCCTTGCCAATATTTGTTATCTTTCATCTTTTAGATGAAAATGGCTAATAGCCACTCTAATGGCCATTATACTTTAAGTAGGTATAACTGCATAGACTCCTTTCTCCTTTCTTATCTAACTATTGCTATGTCTCTTTTAATTTTTAATTATTACGGGTACATAATAGGTGTATACATTTTGGGGATACGTGTGATGTTTGATACAGGTATACAGTGTGTAACAGTCTAATTAGGGTAATTGGGGTATCCATTGCCTACAAGTGTTTATCATTTCTTTGTGTTAGGAATATTCCAATTCCACTCTTTCAGTTATCTTAAAATATATAACAAATTATTATTTACTATTGTCATCTTGTTTTGCTATCAAATGTCTTATTCTATCTAATATTTTTGCACACATTTACCATCTTCAATTTATCCCTCCCTACTTGCTACCCTTTCCAGCCTCTGTTAATCAGCATTCTACTCTCTATCTCCATGAGATCAACTGATTTAATTTTTAGCTCTCACATATGAGTGAGAACACGCAGAATCTGTCTGTCTGTGCCTGGTTTATTTCACTTCACATAGTGTCCTCCAGTTCTGACCATGTTGTCGAAAATGACATTTCATTGTTTATAACGGAATAATATTCCATTGTGTAACATTGCATATGCACCACATTTTCTTTATGCTTTCATTTGTTGGTGAACACTTAGGTTGGTTCCAAATCTTGGCTACTGTGAATAGTGCTGCAATAAACATGAGAGTTCAGATATCTCTTTGATACACTAATTTCCTTTACTTTGCCTGTATACCTAGCAATGGAATCACTGTATCATACAACAGTTCTATTTTTAGGTTCTTTGAGAAACTTTTTTGAGATGCTGGCAGAAGCATCTTTGGTTTTGACCTTTTTGGGATGATGAATATTAACATTCTAACAAGACATGGGGATTGAAAATCAGAGAGACTCATTGCCTACAACTTAGGTACAGGGTGACTTCTGATATTTCTCTTGTAAAATAAGACTGCAAAACATACTAGCCACTTCTGCCTGGGAAGCTGCTCCTTGAGAGGAAGGGTTAGAATGGCTAGTGGGAAGATGGATTCACCTTTGAGTTCATAAGCTGAGCCAAGTACCACCCTGAAGACTGAATCCGCAATATTACCAATATCACCAGGGGGCAGTAACCATGAAACATAATCATAAGCTTTGCTTGTGAACTCAAGGGTCCCAGAGATAATTACAGACAATTGAGAAACTCTCCACTACACAAAAAGTAATGTAGAGAGAGGATGGGAAAGAAAACAAAATACAAATCCCGCATCTCCCACTAAAAATGATAAATGATATGAAGAGTCTAAATTTTGAAACACAAGAAGAAAATCAATATGAATGAAGACAGCCAACAAAATCAGCAAGTAAGGCATGAGATAATTCCAAAGGAAATCAGTCTTATAAAATAATATGGCATAAAATTTCATATGAATATAACCAGAGGGTTTTGACTCAAAGAGTTTAAGGAAGTAATCTCTAAGGAACAAAATGTTATATGACAAAAACAGGCAGAAATAAAACAAAAATTTTGGCTATGGAGAAGGTAGTAAAGTAGAAATCTTCAAATTAAAAATCCCTGAGATTAAAAAAAAAAAAACTCAATAGACATTATAAACTCTGTGTTGCACATATAGGAAGGAATAATTAATGAAGTGGAACACAATACTGACAGATTCATCCGGAATGTTTTTCAGAAAACAAAGAGTGATTGAGTGGCATAGAAGTTGGATTAAATACCTCCAAGGTGTATCTCATAGGAGTTCTAAGGAAATAAAATAATTATAATGATGAAGAAGCAATATTTGAAGGAATAACAGCTGTAATTTTTTTCAAATTGAGGCAAAACAATATTTAGATAACAAATGTGGTTTGAATACCTAAAAACTGTAAATGAAACTCCACACCTAAGCACATAGTAAACCTACAGAACTTTAATTAAAAAATTTTTTAAAAGCAATAACAGAGAAAATACAGATTACCTATAAAGGCATAACAATAAACTGAGAGATGGCTTCCTACACAATAATAGGCTCCAGGAGAAAGGAGAAGTGTGTCTTCAAGTTGTTGAGCAAATATACCTGTTAATCTAGAACAGTATAATTAAAGAAGTGGTTATTCAAGTATAAGGACAAAATAAAAACATTTTCAGGAATAAGGTTACAAGAATGTCTACCACACAAAAACCTTAATTAAAAAGCCTATTTAAAGATGCACTGAAAAAGAAAAAAGATAAATGAAGACAGAAATGTGCAGAATAATAAAAAATGGTGGGTATAGGAATTTAAATATCTCTTAGTAAATTCAATTGACTTTTGACTGAAAAATAGAATTAAATTTTTGTGTTAATCAAAATATAAATAAAGCTACAGACAAAATGTCAAGATTAAAGCATGCTGAGTTCTTTGTAGTGTTCAAGAAGGGAATAAAAATAATAATTAACTTCAGACATTGACAGAAAAATATATAGTTAAGAATTTATGTCAAATATCTAAAAGTGACCACTGAAAGAATGGTTTCCAAACATCACAAGGGGGAAAGAAAACTATGGAATACTTTTATCCTTTTGATAAGAGACAAGTAGAAAAAATAATCAAAGGAATAAGTAACAAATAAATCATCAAATAATGTGAAATATTTAAGCTCATGTGTATTAGTAATCACGTGAGTATACATTTATTTCACTTACCTATTAAATGAGAGATAGTAAATGAATTTAAAAAATAAAAACTTATGCTGCCTAAAAGACCTACATGTAAAACAGGATCATTCAGAGAATGTAAAATTAAAGAAATGGAAACTATATATTAGTTATCTGATAGCAACAAACAAATACCTGGTGATTAAATATGGAGTCTGGAAACCAATGTACACAGGTATGACAAATTGATATATAGTAATAAAATTGAGGATAAGATGATGATTGTGATGATAGTGGCAACTGTTACTGTGTGCATATTATGTACCAGGCTTAATAAATGCTTTGTATGCTTTAGCCAATGTAGTTCTTAGGACAACCACAAAGATTTTAAAAGCCATATTGTAAATTGTTCTACTGTGGTGCTGAAGAGGTTATTTGAGGTAAATACCAGGGGTTTGTCGTCTCATGCCAGGAAAATTCAGGACATGGATACATACAAGAAGTTTAGGAGTGGAGGTTTAATAGGCAAGAGAAAGAGAAAGAAAGAGCAAGGAAAACAGCTTGCTCTCTAGTGATAGAGAGAAACCTTCTGAGAGGAAAAGGCTGGCTGGCAGCTGATGCACCAGATTTTATAGTCAGACTTAAGGAGGCAGTGTCTGATTTACATAAGGCTCACAGATTGGCTCCATCAGGTATGACGTTTACATAGTGTGCAGGAAGACTGGCGCCCCACTCTAATCATCTTATGCAAATGAACTTTCCCCTTGGCCAGCACCATCTTGTCTGCTCCTTACTGTACACCTGGTTGACAAAGTGAAGGGAAGATGGAGCCACTATCTTGAACATGATTGGCACAACTGCCGACATCTATGTCTGCAGCTCGATTTTACAGGCTACTCTTTGTTAGAAAGGAAAATAATTTGGTACTGCTTTTCATTAAAAGAAAAGTCCTAGGAAAGACTTCCATACCCTCATTATCTGCCGAAGTAATGCCAGTGGGAACACATGCTTTCAGACCTGCAGTGATGAAGAGAACCCCTTAAAAAAGAAAAACAAAACTGACAGCCCAATAGAAAATTAGTCTATGAATATGAACAGAAAATACACACACAAGAAGAAAATTAAGAGGCTGATAAATATGTGAAAAGGGACTCATTTATCTACTAATCAAAACAAGTTTCTGCTTCATTCTCAGCATAGAGAAAAACGTAAAATACAACAGTTGAAAAGGATACAAAGAAACATAGAATATACAATGTTGGTGGAAGAGAAGATTGGCACAACCACTCTGGAGAAGGTATAGAATAAATTTCCCTTACATTCTACAAAGCAATTTCATTTCTAGGAATACTAGAAGTAATGCTTGCTGGTGATAACAGGAAAATATATAAAAGATTTCTCACAAAAGGGATGCTTTTATTAGGAAATTGTTGGAATTAATTCAATGTATATAAATCTAATTGCATGATACTGATAAGAGTAAATAAGTAAAGATACATAAAGTAGAATGCTGTTTACAAAAGTATGAAAGCATGCCAATCAATGTTATGCATTATTTCAACACTCATGTATTACAAGTATAAAATGATGAATTACAAAAATAAAATTCAGGAGAGTTGTTACTTCTGGAGAAAGAAAAATAGGGAGAGAATAAAGAGGATTGTAGAGAAAGATTGATTTTATCTGTAATGCTTTATTTAAAAAAATATAAAGCAAATGCATGAAAATTTTAAATTATGTTAAAACTAAGCAATAGCTACATAGATATTTGTTAGATCATTCTTCGTATATAGCTCATTTAAAGTATTTTATAATATATAATTATATATTAATATTATATAAATATTTTATAATATATAATTGATATAGTATATGTTAATATATGTTTAATATAATATACTCAATATAGTAAATAAATTTATAATATAATTAATATTTTCATGATACATTGTATGTGTTTCCAATATGTTTTCTCCTTTCCAATTGGCTCGGTATTCTTGATGATTAACAAAATACATAGCATATGATTGGAGGTCAATGAATGTTTGTGAGTAAAGGGATGACAGACTGAATTAAAATTCTTCTATACCCTGTGTGTACAAATAACCCGAAGGAGACTGCAGTAGATAAAAAGAAACAAATACAGAAATTCTAGAATGTGTCATTAAGACACTGTACAGAAAATGATTTTACTTTTTTGGTGTTTTACTTAGAAATGGTATACTCTAAATATTCTTAGAAATAGATTTTCACATATTTCAAAACAAGTGTAATGAGTTATTTTACATTGAATTTAAGATAATTGAATGTGATAACTCAAATGTTGGTGAGTAATCTGAGCACATACTTTTTCCTAAAGGTTATATCAATAAACTGTGGATGATTTCTGATAGGCTATAAACAAATAAGAAACAATTTAATGCTACCTACTAAATGAGCTCATTAGGAATTAATATAGTCTTAACAGCTACTGTATTTAAATAGAAATCCAGTAGACAACTTATAAGAACATAATTCAGTAGAAATGATAATTTAAATCATACTAATTATGCAATTTAAATAAATTTTGAATTTTAAAATATTACTAAAACTAAGACATGCTCACATTATAAAAGTACCTGAGAAAACATCTAAATAACATAAATTCTAATTATTGTTGTAATTTGTATATAATAAAGTCTTTTTTCATACCCCTCGCATACTAGCCTGGAGACAAGTCTATTTTATTTAAGCCATAATTTAATTTTGTCATCATGGTCCTTTGACTTATAGATGATCCGAATCTGAACTAGGAATTTTACTCTGAGCAAAGCAGACAGACAAAGGGGATATAGTTGCTTCTGGAAAAGAGTCAACTTATGTGATGAAGAGTCAGAGATGCTGCTCTCATTTAGGCACTGATGGATGCCACAAGAGAGGAGACAGTGGCTGACATTACCCACAGGGCCCAAGAGTGGTGTAATGTTAAGTGACTGGAAAAAGGCATTCAATATAATTTTTGTGATGTGTAAGAAAACACAATCAGACCAAGTTTCAAAATGGACTTAAAGTGACTCATAATATTAAATTATATAAATGACAAAGAGCTGACAAGATTACAAACTTGCAAGCCTGCGGCCTTTCTCCTCAGACCAAATCTAGAGCTATCCCAGAATTAGAGAAAAGCACATGCATCTCAGGAACACAAAACTGCAGGAAACCCCAGGGACACGGAAGGTGTTCTGGCCTCGTGTGGTATTGAAAGGGAGCTCAGGGTAGAGAGGTCCTGGGTGTCACAGCTCATGAACAGGTTGCAGAAGACTTTTGCAATATGCTCTTTTCTCTCCACAGTGTATATAGTCCTGGGCAAGTTATAGGATTTCATTAAATACCATGAGACAAAAGAAATAAATACATAAATTGCATGCATACATATATAAATACATAAAAATAAAATAAACACAGCTCAAAAAGTGATAATCCTGAACTATGAGGGCTGAAAGGTACTAATATTTAGAATAAGCAAGATAAACTTCTTGAAAATAATTATTATATTGGTAACACTGAGTAGGTAAAATAAATTATAAACAATTATAACTAAGTGGTAAAGGGCCATTTATTTGCAAAGAGAACTAAGTTATAGCAGAACCTCTGGGCAGTACCATTTTTATTTTCAGAAGGGAGTTTTTTCATTGCTAAGTTCCTTGGACAAGTTTTCAATGTATTGCAATGATATTGCATGAAAGAGCTGATTTTGATATATTCTTTTTAAGATATGCCATTGCTATTCAATCACCTTATTATTCATTAATATTCATAAATATCTACCCTGAAACCCTTTTGGGGAAAGGTCTACCTAATGGACATTTTAGGATGAATTACAGCAAAACATCTGAAAATGATAGAATTAATTAATCTGTTGAAAAGTAGAATTTAGTATTAACTTAAAATTTGATAAATTATATCAAAAGTAATTCAATTTTCAGCTATTCATATTGTACTTTCTGACAATAATTAGCCAATAGTTTTGTTTTTATATTTATTATTGGTTTTGATAATAAATAAAACCAGGAACATGTAATACTTGCATTGTCTACTTATAGGATATTAATGTAAAATAGATTGTGAATTATTTAGATCTGTTCAAACCAGCCGTAGAGCTAACTCATTCACTATACCATATAATAAAAACATTTTATCTGCCAGAAACTTCTCCTTTGTCTGTGGCTTAGAGGAATATTATGGTACAGGCTTTGTTGATACAATAATAGCATATGATCTGTATCAAGATTGTACATGCTGGAACACAGTCAGAATCTATTTGTGGAATCAAGGCAAGATCAATGAGCTCAGCAAAGAGCTTATTCTATTATTAGTCATTTTCTTGATAAGATGAGAGAGAGGTTAGACACAGTGGTGGCATAATTATGTCTAAAATCTACTTGCTTCTCATGAAAGATTTTAAATTGAGTGATTTATTCTAATAAGCTGTAAAGAAAGAAGCTTAAATATAAATATGAAGGTGAGATAACCCATAAAAGTATAATCTAGGGAGATGAGGATTTATTTTCATGAAAATAAATTAGACTATATTTTGAGACTATCTTAAAACTGCTAGACTACTTTAAGGATGACTGGAATTCATCTTTCGGAGGAAGATATAAGAAATTATAATGGTAAGAGTTCCTTGATTTGGCCATTTCAGATTAAGGAGATTATGCATTTTACAGTAGATAAAGTTTTTGGAATCTAAAAATATAAGAAATTCAGGGAGATCTTCTAAAAACCATAAATTTGAAGGGAATATTTCACTAACACCACAGTTTTCATTGTTAGAATTTCCAAATGGAACATTTGCTCTGGAAACAGAATCCAAAGATTCCCTTTCAAATCTATTATGTTAGAATTTAATTATTTTAAATTGCTTATGAGGATACTAATAATTACTTTAAAATCATTTTATTCAGTTTCATAATGTTTTCTTCTTGATATTTAAGGTTTATGGTAGTTTAAGGAGCTTATGAAAACATGGATACATTTGGGAATTAAGTATGACATATGGAATTATCTAATTCAGCATTAACTTAGGTAAATTTGGGATCTTCAGTTCATTTGCTAAAGGATGTGTACTCCTATAAAGTAAACAAAAAACCAATGTCCAGGCAACAGAAATATGCTATATTTTCCAGATATGCCTCTGAGTTAGCTACTTTTGAAGGATTCACAATTTTGTTTTTCACCTTTTGGGGAGAGAGGATATGTGAGAATTTGTTAGTTTTATAAAGGTGTTAGCATATTTCAGCTAAGAAAATGTTGGGGTCTGTTTTAGGCAAAGATTATATTAAAAATATTTCACATAATGTCCTGTGGAATCAGAAAGCTCACACTGAGCGAAGAGTTCATAGACAGTAATCTGGGCTACAAACAGACCTCAGAAATATTGCAAGTTCAGTTCTAGACCACTCCAGTAAAGTGAACATTGCAATAAAGAAAGACACACAAATTTTTTGGTTTTCCAGTGCATATAAAAGTTATGCTTACCCTATACTATAGTTTTTTCGGTATGCAATAGCATTATATCTAGAACACAAATGTACATACCTTAATTAAAAATATTTTATTGTAATAAAATGCTATCAATCATCTCAGCTTTCAGTATCAGACTTTTTGCTGGTAGAGGGTTTTGCTTTTATGTTGATGGTTGCTGACTGATCAGGGTGCTGGTTGCTGAAGGTTGGTGTGGCTCTAGAAACTTAAAATAGCACATTGAAATTTTCCAGGTCAATTAGGTTCTTATTTTCATGAAAGATTTCTTTCTGGTACATGATGCTGTTTGACAGCATTTTACCCACAGTAGAACTTCTTTTAAAATTCTATAGAGTCAGTCCTCTCAAACCCTGCTACTGTTTTATCAAATAAATTTATGGAACATTCTAAATTCCTTGTCGTTATTTTAACAATGTTCATAGCACCTTCACTGGGAGTAGAGTCTATCCAAAGAAACCACTTTATTGGCTCATTCATAAGAAGCAACTCTTCATCCACTCAAAGTGAACACTTAGAGACACGAAATGAGTACATGCTGTTGGAAAAACGGTAGGGGTAGATGTGCTTAACAAAGGCTTCCCACAAATCTTCAAAATCTGTTAAGCACAATAAAAGAAGGTATGCCTGTAATGCCCTGTAGTATGACACTGGCTTGCTTTCTTGAATCAATAATGAAATTTTAAAACTAAAGCAATTTTAAGAAAGCATTCTAAGAGATAACATCTCAGTTTTCTTCGTGGATCTTACCTTCTTGAGGCAATGGTAGCAGTAACCCTGAGCTATATAGATTCCAAGAGGCGGAGGAACTGATTGAGGGACACTTAAGGAATCTAGAAACTCCATGGAGAGTATTATTTTGTTGCTAGAAACTGCAGTGTGTTTGTGATTTTCAGCCACAAACACATGCTGTCTGGGCTCAGGACCTCAGAGGTAGATGTAGGAAACTTTCATAATGTATTAAACTACTTTGGAGAGCTCCAGAATCCTTCCACTTATTTAGTTTCTGATATGAGTCAAGAATACAACTGAGCCGGGTTCTGGGGTTTTGAACTTGGAGTAGGGGAGACAAATAACTAAAGAGCACTATTGTTCTCATGGGGTATCCTCTTTAGAGCCTCTTTTTTCAGCTTTCCCCAATTTATATGGCTACTAATATTGTTTGAATCTGTATCCTCACCCAAATCTCATGTTGAATTGTAATCCCCATGTGTCAGGGGAGGGGCCTGGTGGGAGGTGATTGGATCCCGGTGGCAGATTTCCCCTATGTTGTTCTCGTGATAGTGAGTGAGTTCTCACGAGATCTGGTGGTTTAAAAGTGTGGCACTTCCCTCTTCACTTGCTCGCTCTCTCTCCTGCTCCCTTATGTGAAGATGTGCTGACTTCCCCTTCACCTTCTGCCATAATTGTAAGTTTCCTGAGGCCTCCCCAGACCTTTGAATCAATTAAACATCTTTTCTTTGTAGTTATTCATAGCAGTGTGAGAATGAACTAATACAGCTACTCTTCCATATCCTGTGGCTCCTGTGCTAATAATCCTTCTCTCAGAAGAAAATAACCCAGAACTTCCTATCCCTCACTTCACCCCTTGCATTAGAACACATGGAATGAACCTGGGTCCCAAGAGTAGCTTATTAGAGAGCACACTGCTGCACCTGCTTCCAATCAACAGGCACGTGAGACTCCTAACTCCTTATGTGCTGTCTCTCTCAGCTTACCAGAATTTCCAGAGCCCAAGAGCTGTGCTCGTTTAGACTGAAGGAGAAAAAGCAGGAATTAGGGTTATGATTAAAATCCCTTTTTATATGAGATATTAAAGGAATATCATATTTTCTCATTTTTCTCTTATTTTACCCCAGATGGTTAATATAAACTTTTCTGCTCTGATAAAGATTTACTGCTCTGATAAAGTGCATTTTACTTTTAATCTAAAATGTTCCTTAATGAAATAACTGACTAGTGTCATAATGAAGACACTTTAGGTTTTATTGCTGTATCTTTTGGTGTATCTACTTCTAACTGTGACATTGATTGATGTTTGTAAAATCCCTAAGCCTCTACTGGCAACTATGCTTATTATCTTAGAGCATATAATCAAAGAGGTGTGGGTAAAATTACGTAGGAAGAAAAAATTTCTTGACTTTAAAGAAAAATACTGTGTTAATAATGGCAATTATAAATGCAAGGGAAACATTTGAGCAAACAGAATTTTTTTCTCTGATGTTTTTAACCCCAAAGTTTGTTTTGTTCATTTTTTTTTTCCTTTTGCTTTCTAGCCTGCCAGTTGGCTACATGGGTAAATCTCAGCATTCATGTTATTGTTACCACAATCATAGGATTGACTCTGACTGTTATTCCACATGGCAATAGCAATGTGATTGTAGCCTTGTATTAAGAATCTAGTCATTTTATATTCTTAGAAGTTCTGAGATAAAGCATTGAGAGGTTGGCTAAGCATCAATCATTTAAAAAGTTGATAGTTGCATTAGTGGTATTCTTAATAGAGTCTGTTCTTTTGAAGGCACACTTGTGATCATATACCACCTAGATATTAAAAGCATAGCTATTGGATAAATGTACTGACAGTGAAATTCCAAAGCTATAAAAATATAAACCCCTTATCAACAGCCAAATAAATTATGTTCTCGGTTAGGTCATTTGTTTTCCTGTTCATTCATTCCAGAATTTGGAGCCAAGTAGCTGAATAACATTGCAACAGAGCCACACAACTATAGTCAGTAATAACATTCTTAAGATAATTAGGTAAAAATCTATTTGTGGTAAGTTGTAACAAAGCATAATTATACTGAATTTTAGAATAGGTAGAATATAAACTTAAAGTTTTCTGTTCTCTTTCAAATTGATGTGATAACAAATAGGAGAGGCAACTCGAAGTTCTGGTTTATAGTTAGGACCTGTTTGCCAGTTAAGCCTGGACTTGAGTTATGCCCTGGTTGTAAACTCCCTCCTCTCCAAGCCTCATTTAAAAGTATTGGAGTAACTCTGGGAAGTCCTGTGAAAAACTGGGCAAAGCGGTGAACTCTGATCCATACTTACTGCTGATAACCAGGTTACCCGAAGATGGTCAGAATATTCTGCCCTTCAATGAGAAAAATACCTAGTTTCTATTGAATAATAATCACTTGATAACTATTGGTTCCATATTCATTTCCACTTTTCCTTATTCTAAGGACTTATTTCTTTACTTCAATTTAGCTCTGGAAAGAAAAGGAAGAGCCATCTTAAATTACCACTCTTGGTGACTTTTCTGGACAGTTAATAACTACATGGTAAATTTCAAATGCCATCCATCAAGAATCCTGAAAACTAACCCAAAGTCCTGTAGTTTGGACTGTGGAGGCCACTAAGATGACTGATGGTGTTACTTTTATAAAACTCCCTCTCAAGCAGCCAGAGTCATGAATCAGGAAGATGGGAATGTCAGGCTACCAGGATGTTCAAGTCTGCCAGATTACTAGATAAGTTGAGCCATAAAGAGGAAAAAAACCTACACATGAGGGGATAGAAAAGATAGTTTATAAGCCAGGAACATGTAAAACCACAGATGATACCGACAACTTCTCAGAGAGTAGTTGCAGAAAAGTACGTGTTGTTAGAGTCAGGAAGTTGTTGGAGATATGAAAAGGAGGCAGAACAGTACAGCATAGAATAAATTTCGCAGGTACCTATTTGCCTGTATTTTACATTCTTTTTTTTTTCTTCAGTCTTTTGTACTTCCTATAGGATGCCAATTGTGTATACTCCCAGATTCTATGGGATATCCCATTTTGCTAGACTGCCAGGATTTGAATCTTGGCATGGCAATTTATTAGTTGTATAACCCCTATTCAAGAGTCTTAAATAGTTTTATATGGAAACTTAAGGTACTTTGTCTCCTCTGTGAAATGGGTAAAATGATAATGTGTCCCTCATAGAGTAATTATGGGTGTTAAATGAGTAATTAATCAGGTAAATCATTTAGAATCGTGCCTGGCTCATCATAAGTTTCCAATAAGTGGTGGCTATCATTAATATTTATTATTGCTATTAATAGCTCTACATTTCAGGGAAAGAATAGGTACTTACTGACACATCATGAGTTAAAATTAAAAATGTTTACCAGTCATGTATTATTTACCAAAATACTGTTTTGGTTACTCTGTAATGATGAAAGTGATCACCATTAAGAAAATTTGGTGATTCATTTAAAAAAGTATTTATTGAGTATCTATTAAGAAATACATTATGAAAAATGTGGAAGATTTAAAAAAATGAATAAATAAGAAACAATGCTCAAAGACATTAATTCTTGCAATTTAAGAGCCAGTCACTATTATTTTAAACAAAACTACTAGTGAGAAGTGTTCTATGAAATAAATGCAGGGAAGCTTTCTTTCAGATAATGTAATATCAGAAAAACAAGTTTCATGACAAGAAGGGTATATTCTTAAAAATGTATAGATTTTTCCGATTTTTTATGCAAAATATTTTATGCAAATATTTTATGCAAAATATTTCATATATTTCAAGATTTGTATTTTGTCAGTTTCTAGGGATCACTTAATAACGATGTGGATACATGAAGGAGAAATCAATGTCACCCGTAGAGGTAAGTTAAAAGTCTTAAAAATAAGTCCTATGAAAAAAGTCAAAAGACTGAGATTATTTAGTTGGAGGAACTGATACTACAGTATGAATTAAAAAGTAAACAAAGATTCCTTCAACCGAGATGATAGCCAGTCATTGACTTCACTGAGGATTCAACAAGAAATCAGGCCTTGAACAGGGATCTGTACACAAAAAAAGTTCAGTGAGCAAAGTAAGTTCACTGACAGCAGCATGGAGGATTTGGGTCGTATCTCCGACAGTTATTTCTTTTAAACACTGAGGAGACTGGAAGTACTTTCAGCTTAGAACTGATAAATTCATCAACAATTAGAATGTTTACAGTTGGCAATAGCTAAAAAGCCAGCTTGAACTTGCCTAATTTACTGGCTCTTGTAACAGAAGCAGATCATGCAAAGCCTGATCTAGTGGCTCAATGATGTCACTAAAGGCATTGTTTCTATCTCTGTGATTTACCATAAAAGGTGCTGGATTCATTTTAGGTGGAGACCAATGCTTCTAGGGCTACAGTTTTGTCTGGTTATACTCAGGGTAGAAGGAAACAGGAAAAAGAAGTCCTGATTCGATTAACCCAAGTAACTTGCTCCAAAAATGGAGCTGAGAAGATTCAGTTTCCCTTCTGCAATAGAAACCTGGAACCCTTGGGAAAGAGTTAGAGTCAATGCCAACAAGATACTACAAATGCTCCATCCAGGTCCTATTATGCGGAAATGAATTTTAATTTTTGTTCAGTGGTTTCAGTAAAATTGTATGTAATTTAAAAAAGAGAATTACATAAACCCCACTCTTGCTGCAAAGGTATATTAATGTACTCTATGACTGAACTCTAAACCTGTGACAAGCTAAAGGGTTTAGTGGAAACCTCAAAGACACTATAAGGAGACCTGGGGTCTAGCCCTGTCTCCAGTAGTTGCTAATAGTTAAAATTCAGCAAGTCATCTGTTTTTTCTAGTAATTAGCATTCCATTCTAAAATGGATATCAGCTTTTGTCTTTTCCCCTTAGCAAAGTAGTATTTATCAAGTGAAGTAATATATGAGAAATACTTTGTAAACTACATAATTCTATGTAAAATTAAGAAATATTGTTCTAACTAAACATTAGAATTTTGTCATTGTCTAGTCTTGAGATTAGCTTGAAATGTATTTTTTAAGAGCTTGCTGCACTAATAATAGAGCTTGTCAAGGTTTTATTTCCTATAGGTTGTTGGAGACATTCACTTCCATAAATGAACTCCACATGTAGTTACTAAATGTATTGTGCTACTGTTAGTCTTATTTAATAAATTTATATTTCTTAATAAAAACCACAGTATATATTTCCTCTTTACAGGCAATTTTAGTGCCTATTCTTGCATCTTGTTACTTTCATTCTTTCTGTTAGGTTTAAAATATAGCACAATGGGAAAGGTTAGAGGTAGGACTCTTCTTCAATAAAGATTTTTCCATAATTCAGAGCTTAAGAAATGAACCAGTGTCATTGTCCAACTGAATACCAAATAATTCACAGAAAGGTAATGAGCCATTTTAGGCTGCTATTTGAATACAAACAATCTAGTTATATAAAACCATATAATTTGTATTACAATATATTTCCATTATTTCAAACTTTAGTTTCAAAAAAATTGCCTTTCAAAATCATTTTAGGCATTATAATGTATAAAGTATTAATTTAAGGGATTATTCTTAGAACTGTTACTGGCAGTTGTTAAAAATGGACTAAGCCTAGATTTCTATTTGTATCTGCTTCACCTATGCCCCATTGCCTCAATATCTTATTCCCCCCAATTCAGGTGATGTTAAAAATATGTCCTTTATATTATGCAATTATTATTTAAAATATTAGAAATTATTATGTTTCTATTTGACATTCACTACTCTGCATTAACTCATTTCAAAAAGACAAATACTAGAATTCATTCATTCTTTATGCCTTAACCTTTATTATGTACAAGATATTGTACTAAATGAGCATAGATATTAAATTTTATGAGAATAATTCCTGCCTTTCTGGCTTTCAAATCAGCATAGATATAAGACACAATTATTTGCAAGATATGTGATAAGAGTGGTAGCAAGCACAGGGGAAGTGAGGACAAACCGTAAGGAAGCAGGCATTGTTTCCATTTTTAACATATGAGAAAGAGCTCTTGCAGACAGTAGATGTTTATCTGGACAGATTCATATGTGGCAATCTGAGTGGAAAGTGTATTCTCAACTGAGAGGAGGTTATGAGCACCTTCAGAGGCAGGAAAATATGTTGAATGTCGGTGTGGACTCACCAACTGGTCACCAGCTGGTTTAATTTGGCCTTCAGAGATATTTTGTTTGTTCTGAATCATAATTAAAATTCTTTAGAATTATTGCCAACATTAAAAACCAGGAAAGTTCTTGGTTTCCAATTTCTTATGAAATCGTGAAGATTTATCTCCATTCCATATTCTGACATTCTTACAGTCCCACACAACAATTATTTAGAGTTGAGAAGCTGCTGCTTCACTCCAAGGGAGAAATCACCTTTCTTCTCTAAAACAAAGTGCTTCTCTTTCAATTAGATTACTTGATTCACTTATGTAACTGAGTTGGCTGTCCCTAGCCAGGATTACAAGGTTAATTCATGTGGTGGTGTCCGATGTCTTTGTTTTAGAAAGTATTTGAACTTGTAAAATATATTGAAAATAATATATGTTCCATAAAGAAAAATACCTTGAATTCATTGCTGTAGGGAGATTAAGAATGAAGTTTTCTTTAGATTTGATTGAATTTGTATTTTAATTTATATTGTGTTCATTAACACTAATAATCAAAATGGAACCTTGTTTATTTTTAAGTTCCATTGTTAAATGTAGTTTAATTAATTGGTCAGAAAATATTTTTAGGATGTCAACAATTTCACATTTGAGATAGTATTTAACCAATCTGGTACATTTCATACTCTTGATTGGTTGACCAAATATGTGTTTAATGTAAAGATATTGGATAAGCTATGCTTTTAAAACCCAAAATTTAAATGTTATAAAATGAAAATTGGGAGTTTCACATATCTTCAAATATTTTCATGCCAAAACAAAATGAAATGAAACAAAAACACCACTATTTCTCTCTTATTTCTCAGCATCAGGAGACCAGAAAGAAATTTAGACAAAATTAATCTCTTTCAGGATTTAAAAAAAAAAAAAAAAAAAAGGAAAACAAACTGGGGATAGTTGGCCTGCAATTGATCAATTTTGTCTTGTGGATAGACTCCGATGAGATTATTGTGCCTGCTGTTTCTTTAAATGTGCACAGTGAAGGATCATTAAGAGCAGCATGGGCTAAATCTAATGGATTGGTATCCAAATGTTAATTCCACAGACATGATTAATAAATATTTAATGGGTAAAAATAAGTGAATGTAATAATATATTGAAACCAATAAGTTATACTGCTGGTTTAGAGTTTATCAAGACAGAGTTTAAGTAAAAATGTTCTACTCAGTATTCTTTCCCTTTTTTCTCCTTCCTTTCTTCCCTTCCTTTCTTTTAAATATTAGTAGAAAATTAAGATTCTCTGTAATTCTCATAGTTAATGTAGGGCAGTGGTTTTTTTGTTTGTTTTTGTTTTGAGATGGAGTCTCACTCCATCGCCCAGGCTGGAGTGCAGTGGTGTGATCTCCGCTCACTGCAACCTCCCCCTCCTGGTTCAAGCAATTCTCCTGCTTCAACCTCCCGAGTAGCCGGGGTTACAGGCTCCCGCCATCACGTCCGGCTAATTTTTGTATTTTTAATATAGACGGGTTTTCACCATGTTGGCCAGGCTTGTCTCGAACTCCTGACCCCAAGGGATCCGCCCACCTTTGCCTCCTAAAGTGTTGGGATTACAGGCGTGAACCACCGCACCCAGCCAGGGCAGTGTTTTACATTCTACTCTTACAAAACTAAATTTGCTTTAATTAGAAACTAAACCTTTCGTCTTACAATATGTAAGTTAAATTCTTCTCACGTTCAAATATGTATTTAGATCTTGATTTTCACATGTATTTGATGTGTAATCTGAGGAATAACTACTTAGAATACATTTCAAATTAGTAATATATACTAATCAACTCTGCGATTAGTAATTTGTTTAGCTATTTATAACTCATAATGTATTGTAACTCACAATATTAGCTGTCCTTTTCAATGCTTAACCAGAAGAAGCAGTTATTTATTCTAAATAAATAAGCCCTTTTTTAGTATGAAATTCAATGCCATGCAGATGTCACTACCTACTCTTAAGTTGTTCCGTGATTCTTATAAATTATGTATTTCATTTGCCCACGAAGTCATTGTTGAGATGTTCTGTGTAATTAGTGAAGATATTTAATATCCTTAGATGTTTTCAATGTTGAAAAAGCAATTATTTAATATTTTCTGTGTGTCAGATATTTTTCTAACCATTTTACATAAATTACTTTTAAAATAAGCTCCAAAACTTTATGATTAAGTTACCTTTCGTAACTACGTGCATGGGGAAAAAGAAGCATGGAGAATTTAACTTGTTTGATAGGGACAAACAGTAAGTAATGAAACAGGATTTAATTCCAGGTGATCCAGCTTGGAACCCATGCTCTTCACCTCTAAATTCTGGTAGTGCAGACTAGAATGATCTCCTCAATCATATGCTAGTGCAGATGAGGTTGACATGCTGCTTCTTTCTCAGAAGTATTAAAAATCCAAATGTTTTTCTGAGCTAACTCTGCAAAGCAATTTTTAATATTCTCTGTTCTTAACAATGGTGTGTGAAGGACTCATAATACACCACTTTTCTGATGTGTCCTCTGCTAAGGGTTAGCAGGAAGTGTTAGATTATTCTAGAAAAAGGTCACAGTTGAAAACAATGAAGAAACATTCTTTAGTTCTAAATTATGCCTATTGCCATAACTGAGGCACAAGAGAGGACAAGACACCTGCCCACAGCCAGATAAGTAATAAGTGGTGGGCCACTAGCATGTTTCCATTTTGAGAAGACTCTGGGAGGTTTATAACAGCCTGGTAAGGGAGTCCAAGAGACCTCCAACATCAGAGTTTCTAACATCTGAGCTTGTATAAAGGATGCTCATCAGCCTGCCTGAAGAATTTTGAATATACTGCATGATAGAGGCAACACTTTGAAATGGCCAGTGACAAGATCAATCAGGACACCTGCACTTTCAGCAGGCAGAGGGATTACCCTGAGCCAGCCATATAACTACCCATTTTTATAGACAGATCCTCACATATTAGTTGACTCTCCTTCCTTTCAACACTGTTCCCAAAATGGCACAAGTGAATTCTGAATAAGGAAAGAAGGACTATTGTATTTGAAATAATAGTGAGTGATAAATTTTCACAATTAATGGCAGATACCAAACTGATCTAGGAAGCTCAGAAAACCCAAGGAGAATAAATACTTCAAACCAACAAACCAAAAAACAACAAAAAACCCACTAAGAATGTTGTTTTGTTTTGTTTTTGATTAGAGTCTTGCTCTACCGACCAGGATGGAGTGCAGTGGTGTGATCATGGTTCACTGCAGCCTAGACCTCCTGGGGTTCAAGTGATCCTCCCACATCAGCCCCCTGAGCAGCTGTGAACCACCGCACCTGGCTAATTTTGGTTTTTTTTGTTTTTTTTTTTTTAATGGTAGAGATGGGTTTTTTCCATGTTTCCCATGTCTTAATCTCCTGGGCTCAAGCGATCTGCCTGCCTTGGTCTCCCAAAGTGCTGGGATTATGGGTGTGACACATCACACCTAGCAAAGAAAGAAAAAAATCATATTTAAACTGTAAAGGACAAATCTTGCAAAGAAAATTACATCCAGTGAAAGTATCCTTCAAAACTGAGGAAGAAATACTTTCTTATACAAGCAAAACCTGTGGAAATATATCACTTGCAGATGCTCCCTGAAAGAAATGCTAAAAGTTCTTCAGGCAGAAGGAAAATGATACTGGTCAGAAACTTGGATCTACATACAGAAAGAGATAGTATCACAGAATAAATAAATAAAGGTAAAATAAAATTGTGTATTTTTCTTATTTTTTATTGCTCTAAAAGATAACTGTTTGTTTGAAGTAATCATAGTAGCAACACACAGCTAATTACAGTGTATAGATAAGTGAAATGAATGACAACAATGTCACCAGGTTGAGCGAAAGGACTGAGAATACTGTTTTTTTTTTTTAATTTATTTATTATTATTATACTTTAAGTTGTAGGGTACATGTGCATAACGTGCAGGTTTGTTACATATGTATACTTGTGCCATGTTGGTGTGCTGCACCCATCAACTTGTCATTTACATCAGGTATAACTCCCAATGCAATCCCTCCCCCCTCCCCATGACAGGTCCCTGTGTGTGATGTTCCCCTTCCTGAGTCCAAGTGATCTTATTGTTCAGTTCCCACCTATGAGTGAGAACATGCGGTGTTTGGTTTTCTGTTCTTGTGATAGATTGCTAAGAATGATGGTTTCCAGCTGCATCCATGTCCCTACAAAGGACACAAACTCATCCTTTTTGATGGCTGCATAGTATTCCATGGTGTATATGTGCCACATTTTCTTAATTCAATCTGTCACTGATGGACATTTGGGTTGATTCCAAGTCTTTGCTATTGTGAATAGTGCTGCAATAAACATACGAGTGCATGTGTCTTTATAGCAGCATAATTTAGAATCCTTTGGGTATATACCCAGTAATGGGATGGCTGGGTCATATGGTACATCTAGTTCTAGATCCTTGAGGAATCGCCATACTGTTTTCCATAATGGTTGAACTAGTTTACAATCCCACCAACAGTGTAAAAGTGTTCCTATTTCTCCACATCCTCTCCAGCACCTGTTGTTTCCTGACTTTTTAATGATTGCCATTCTAACTGGTGTGAGATGGTATCTCATTGTGGTTTTGATTTGCATTTCTCTGATGGCCAGTGATGATGAGCATTTTTTCATGTGTCTGTTGGCTGTATGAATGTCTTCTTCTGAGAAATGTCTGTTCATATCCTTTGCCCACTTTTTGATGGGGTTGTTTGTTTTTTTCTTGTAAATTTGTTTGAGTTCTTTGTAGGTTCTGGATATTAGCCCTTTGTCAGATGAGTAGATTGCAAAAATTTTCTCCCATTCTGTAGGTTGCCTGTTCACTCTGATGGTAGTTTCTTTTGCTGTGCAGAAGCTCTTTAGTTTAATGAGATCCCATTTGTCAATTTTGGCTTTTGCTGCCGTTGCTTTTGGTGTTTTAGACATGAAGTCTTTGCCCATGCCTATGTCCTGAATGGTACTACCTAGGTTTTCCTCTAGGATTTTTATGGTATTAGGTCTAACATTTAAGTCTCTAATCCATCTTGAATTAATTTTCGTATAAGGAGTAAGGAAAGGATCCAGTTTCAGCTTTCTACTTATGGCTAGCCAATTTTCCCAGCACCATTTATTAAATAGGGAATCCTTTCCCCATTTCTTGTTTCTCTCAGGTTTGTCAAAGATCAGATGGCTGTAGATGTGTGGTATTATTTCTGAGGACTCTGTTCTGTTCCATTGGTCTATATCTCTGTTTTGGTACCAGTACCATGCTGTTTTGGTTACTGTAGCCTTGTAGTATAGTTTGAAGTCAGGTAGCGTGATGCCTCCAGCTTTGTTCTTTTGACTTAGTATTGTCTTGGAGATACGGGCTCTTTTTTGGTTCCATATGAACTTTAAAGCAGTTTTTTCCAATTCTGTGAAGAAACTCATTGGTAGCTTGATGGGGATGGCATTGAATCTATAAATTACCTTGGGCAGTATGGCCATTTTCACGATATTGATTCTTCCTATCCATGAGCATGGTATGTTCTTCCATTTGTTTGTGTCCTCTTTTATTTCACTGAGCAGTGGTTTGTAGTTCTCGTTGAAGAGGTCCTTTACATCCCTTGTAAGTTGGATTCCTAGGTATTTTATTCTCTTTGAAGCAATTGTGAATGGAAGTTCATTCCTGATTTGGCTCTCTGTTTGTCTGTTACTGGTGTATAAGAATGCTTGTGATTTTTGCACATTAATTTTGTATCCTGAGACTTTGCTGAAGTTGCTTATCAGCTTAAGGAGATTTTGGGCTGAGACAATGGGGTTTTCTAAATATACAATCATGTCATCTGCAAACAGGGACAATTTGACTTCTTCTTTTCCTAACTGAATACCCTTGATTTCTTTCTCTTGCCTAATTGCCCTAGCCAGAACTTCCAACACTATGTTGAATAGGAGTGGTGAGAGAGGGCATCCCTGTCTTGTGCCAGTTTTCAAAGGGAATTTTTCCAGTTTTTGCCCATTCAGTATGATACTGGCTGTGGGTTTGTCATAAATAGCTCTTATTATTTTGAGGTACGTTCCATCAATACCGAATTTATTGAGCGTTTTTAGCATGAAGGGCTGTTGAATTTTGTCAAAAGCCTTTTCTGCATCTATTGAGATAATCATGTGGTTCTTGTCTTTGGTTCTGTTTATATGCTGGATTATGTTTATTGATTTGCAAATGTTGAACCAGCCTTGCATCCCAGGGATGAAGCCCACTTGATCATGGTGGATAAGCTTTTGGATGTGTTGCTGAATCCGGTTTGCCAGTATTTTATTGAGGATTTTTGCATCGATGTTCATCAGGGATATTGGTCTAAAATTCTCTTTTTTTGTTGTGTCTCTGCCAGGCTTTGGTATCAGGATGATGTTGGCCTCATCAAATGAGTTAGGGAGGATTCCCTCTTTTTCTATTGATTGGAATAGTTTCAGAAGGAATGGTACCAACTCCTCCTTGTACCTCTGGTAGAATTCAGCTGTGAATCCATCTGGTCCTGGACTTTTTTTGGTTGGTAGGCTATTAATTATTGCCTCAATTTCAGAGCCTACTATTGGTCTCTTCAGGGATTCAACTTCTTCCTGGTTTAGTCTTGGAAGAGTGTAAGTGTCCAGGAAATTATCCATTTCTTCTAGATTTTCCAGTTTATTTGCGTAGAGGTGTTTATAGTATTCTCTGATGGTAGTTTGTATTTCTGTGGGGTCGGTGGTGATATCCCCTTTATCATTTTTAATTGCGTCGATTTGATTCTTCTCTCTTTTCTTCTTTATTAGTCTTGCTAGTGGTCTGTCAATTTTGTTGATCTTTTCAAAAAACCAACTCCTGGATTCATTGATTTTTTGGAGAGTCTTTTGTGTCTCTATCTCCTTCAGTTCTGCTCTGATCTTAGTTATTTCTTGCCTTCTGCTAGCTTTCGAATGTGTTTGCTCTTGCTTCTCTAGTTCTTTTAATTGCGATGTTAGAGTGTCAATTTTAGATCTTTCCTGCTTTCTCTTGTGGGCATTTAGTGCTATAAATTTCCCTCTACACACTGCTTTAAATGTGTCCCAGAGATTCTGGTATGTTGTATCTTTGTTCTCATTGGTTTCAAAGAACATCTTTATTTCTGCCTTCATTTCGTTATGTACCCAGTAGTCATTCAGGAGCAGGTTGTGCAGTTTCCTTGTAGTTGAGCGGTTTTGATTGAGTTTCTTAGTCCTGAGTTCTAGTTTGATTGCACTGTGGTCTGAGAGACAGTTTGTTATAATTTCTGTTCTTGTACATTTGCTGAGGAGTGCTTTACTTCCAATTACGTGGTCGATTTTGGAGTAAGTACGATATGGTGCTGAGAAGAATGTATATTCTGTTGATTTGGGGTGGAGAGTTCTATAGATGTCTATTAGGTCTGCTTGCTGCAGAGATGAGTTCAATTCCTGGATATCCTTGTTAACTTTCTGTCTCGTTGATCTGTCTAATGTTGACAGTGGAGTGTTGAAGTCTCCCATTATTATTGTATGGGAGTCTAAGTCTCTTTGTAAGTCTCTAAGGACTTGCTTGATGAATCTGGGTGCTCCTGTATTGGGTGCATATATATTTAGGATAGTTAGCTCTTCCTGTTGAATTGATCCCTTTACCATTATGTAATGGCCTTCTTTGTCTCTTTTGATCTTTGATGGTTTAAAGTCTGTTTTATCAGAGACTAGTATTGCAACCCCCACTTTTTTTTGTTCTCCATTTGCTTGGTAAATCTTCCTCCATCCCTTTATTTTGAGCCTATGTATGTCTCTGCATGTGAGATGGGTCTCCTGAATACAGCAGACTGATGGGTCTTGACTCTTTATCCAATTTGCCAGTCTGTGTCTTTTAATTGGAGCATTTAGTCCATTTACATTTAAGGTTAAGATTGTTATGTGTGAACTTGATCCTGCCATTATGATATTAACTGGTTATTTTGCTCATTAGTTGATGCAGTTTCTTCCTAGCCTCGATGGTCTTTACATTTTGGCATGTTTTTGCAATGGCTGGTACCGGTTGTTCCTTTCCATGTTGAGTGCTTCCTTCAGGGTCTCTTGTAAGGCAGGCCTAGTGGTGACAAAATCTCTAAGCATTTGCTTCTCTGTAAAGGATTTTATTTCTCCTTCACTTATGAAACTTAGTTTGGCTGGATATGAAATTCTGGGTTGAAAATTCTTTTCTTTAAGAATGTTGAATATTGGCCCCCACTCTCTTCTGGCTTGGAGAGTTTCTGCCGAGAGATCTGCTGTTAGTCTGATGGGCTTCCCTTTGTGGGTAACCCGACCTTTGTCTCTGGCTGCCCTTAAGATTTTTTCCTTCATTTCAACTTTGGTGAATCTGGCAATTATGTGTCTTGGAGTTGCTCTTCTCAAGGAGTATCTTTGTGGCGTTGTCTGTATTTCCTGGATTTGAATGTTGGCCTGCCCTACTAGGTTGGGGAAGTTCTCCTGGATGATATCCTGAAGAGTGTTTTCCAACTTGGTTCCATTTTCCCCCTCACCTTCAGGCACCCCAATCAGACGTAGATTTGGTCTTTTTACATAATCCCATACTTCTTGCAGGCTTTGTTCATTTCTTTTTCTTCTTTTTTCTTTTGGTTTCTCTTCTCGCTTCATTTCATTCATTTGATCCTCAATCGCAGATACTCTTTCTTCCAGTTGATCGAGTCGGTTACTGAAGCATTTGTCACGTATTTCTCGCGTCATGGTTTTCATCTCTTTCATTTCGTTTATGACCTTCTCTGCATTAATTACTCTAGCCATCAATTCTTCCACTTTTTTTTCAAGATTTTCAGTTTCTTTGCGCTGGGTACGTAATTCCTCCTTTAGCTCTGAGAAATTTGATGGACTGAAGCCTTCTTCTCTCATCTCGTCAAAGTCATTCTCCATCCAGCTTTGATCCGTTGCTGGCGATGAGCTGCGCTCCTTTGCCGGGGGAGATGCGCTCTTATTTTTTGAATTTCCAGCTTTTCTGCCCTGCCTTTTCCCCATCTTTGTGGTTTTATCTGCCTCTGGTCTTTGATGATGGTGATGTACTGATGGGGTTTTGGTGTAGGTGTCCTTCCTGTTTGATAGTTTTCCTTCTAACAGTCAGGACCCTCAGCTGTAGGTCTGTTGGAGATTGCTTGAGGTCCACTCCAGACCCTGTTTGCCTGGGTATCAGCAGCAGAGGTTGCAGAAGATAGAATATTTCTGAACAGCGAGAGTACCTGTCTGATTCTTGCTTTGGAAGCTTCCTCTCAGGGGTGTACTCCACCCTGTGAGGTGTGGGGTGTCAGACTGCCCCTAGTGGGGGATGTCTCCCAGTTGGGCTACTCAGGGGTCAGGGACCCACTTGAGCAGGGAGTCTGTCCCTTCTCAGATCTCAACCTCCGTGTTGGGAGATCCACTGCTCTCTTCAAAGCTGTCAGACAGAGTCGTTTGCGTCTGCAGAGGTTTCGGCTACGTTTGTTATTGCCCTGTCCCCAGAGGTGGAGTCTACAGAGACAGGCAGGTTTCCTTGAGCTGCTGTGAGCTCCACCCAGTTCGAGCTTCCCAGCAGCTTTGTTTACCTACTTAAGCCTCAGCAATGGCGGGTGCCCCTCCCCCAGCCTCGCTGCTGCCTTGCCGCGAGATCGCAGACTGCTGTGCTAGCAATGAGGAAGGCTCCGTGGGTGTGGGACCCTCCCGGCCAGGTGTGGGATATGATCTCCTGGTGTGCCTGTTTGCTTAAAGCGCAGTATTGGGGTGGGAGTACCCGATTTTCCAGGTGTTGTGTGTCTCAGTTCCCCTGGCTAGGAAAAGGGATTCCCTTCCCCCTTGCGCTTCCCAGGTGAGGCAATGCCTCGCCCTGCTTCAGCTCTCGCTGGTCGGGCTGCAGCAGCTGACCAGCACCGATCGTCCGGCACTCCCCAGTGAGATGAACCCAGTACCTCAGTTGAAAATGCAGAAATCACCGGTCTTCTGTGTCGCTCGTGCTGGGAGTTGGAGACTGGAGCTGTTCCTATTCGGCCATCTTGCTCCGCCCCCCCTTTTCTGGGCTTTTAAGGTCCTCTGATATTTACTTATTTTTTCTGAGATTTTTAGTTGTAATTTGTAGAAGGAATAAGGGACTAACTTTTTTGGGAGAGGAAAGCATGCTATGTTCAGTCAATTTTTAAGGCCAGATTTTTAGCCCTAGTCTCATTTTCTATTTTTCAGCATTTGCTAAATATATTCTGAGTACTCTAATAGCTCTTGTGGGCAGTTAGAAAGGAGAAGTAGACTTAGTTCTAGGCCCTCAGTCTATTATGATCAAGTTCAGATAAAATATACCTACTGAAAACCTTATGTGTACCAGACACAGTTCTAAACTGGGGGTAAATTAGCATGGTCTAATTGGGGAACAGAAATTCAAACACACAAACTCGTTATGAAAATTTTTAAAAAAATGATTGAAGCAATGATAATTTGTCTTTTTATCTATGTACAATAAGAGAAGGCCTAACAACCCTATGACAATTGAGTAGTTTCACAGTTAGGTAGAAATTTGATAGACTAATTGAGAAGTGGGACAAAGTGGAAAAATACAAATTTTCACACAATAAATCTACAAATTCACATAACCAGTAAAGCCCATATAGAAATATACTTGTTAACTAAGCAATTAAATTGATAAAAAGAAGAAGAAAATAAGAAATAAGAAAAATGAGGAAAACATGTTGTGATTTGGTTTTATTGAGCAGTATTTCAGGTGATAAGATCAGTCAAGAGAAAGATGAACTATATGATTTCAGAGCATTACACACGTGTGGAGAAATGTCATATGGTTTTCTTACTATGGAGATGGTCAAGTACTTTATTTTCAAAATGGTAATGGATGAGAAGTCCATTAAAACAATTTTCATTTTAAATGAAAGGGAAATATGGAGAGAGTAAAATTAAATATCAGTGTAATATCTATATAATACCATGCTCACTAGTGAATATGAAAGATTGAAAAGAAAAGAGAAACAAAAGTTAAAGAAAGACAAGATAGTAACTCAAAGATAACATCAGAATCACTCTGACAAAATGACTCTGAGGTGACATGGCTATTTATTTTTATAAGATCTGATAGAGGAAAATGATTACAAATATTCTTTAAGGAATATCATTTTTAAAAATTGAAAACAAAAACAATAATTAACTCTTAAGGGACTTAGAAACTATTTCTTATAAAGAAAGTATAATTTATTTCTAAAAATGTAATGTTATTTGAACCCTAACGATATTTGAAATTAGGTCAGTTATAATGAAGAAAGGCCAAAATCAACTTTTAAGAATTATTTTCAGTTTGTTTAAAATATATATTGATTCCTTAATATTTGAGTACCTGATGACATGAACATTCACAATTTTAGAAAGGCCAAATTCGCCACTCTAAACAAGAAAACTTGTCACAGCCAGATGCAACATTCTTAACTCTACCTGCCACCTAAAAATGTTAGGAGAAAGACAATGATTCCTGGAAGGGACATAGCTTTTCTTGGCATTTTGTAGGCACATCTGCTAATGCTGAAGATGGGTATCAATGAAAAAAGAGGGACCCACAATGCTTTGAACGTGTGTCTGCTCTAAAATTCATGTTGAAACTCCACCATGTTTAGCATGTTACTGCCATCTTCATAGTCCGAAAATGGTTGTCATGAATTTTATCATTGTTTCCTTTGTCCAGGGAGGAAATGGGAGTAGGATAATGGAAGAAGTGCAAGCAACTAAAGGGACATACACACTAAGGCTATTTATCTTAAAAAGCTTTCCCAGAATCTCCCCAGGAATGTCCTCTTCGATCTTCTTGTATGTAAGTGGGACATGTGGTAATGAAGTCAAGGATTGTTAGAGCGCTAGCACTCACACCACTGTGGAAGATAAAAGTAGGGGAGAAGAAACTATTCATTGCTTTCTTTTGAACAGAACAAAGCACAGAATATGCCCCAGGAGATGGGGACTTGATATTGTCAAGTGGTTGATATAGAGTGAATTCATCCTAAGAACAGTATAGTTGACCTCAGTGCCCTTGAATATTCAATGTGGTTTGCATAACAAGAATACACAAAATCTCCACACCTCTTCTGGAATATACTTTATTTTTCTGAGCCTATCTTCTGGTCGAACAACTTAATCTAATCTCTTTACCCTGAGGCTCCTATTTTTGTTTATTTATTCTTCAGATTTATCCTCAATTCTTGTTTTTGGAGTCTGATTTTGGCTTTTTCTGAAATGTACTTTCTGTCTGTCTAGCAGAATTTGATCTCTAGTATCTTATCTCATCACTCCCCAGCTTTTGTAGTATCTTGTTCTGTTTTTCTCTATGTGGTTGTTGCTTTTAATCTCTCTGTGTGGCTTTCTCGATTAAGCTGCAATTATGGCCGCTAGTGGCTCCCAGGCTCACATCTTTTCTGTGCATCACTACAAAGGAAGTACTCTGTTTTTAAAAAAATCTTATGTGAAGTATCATAGAGAAAGACACTTTTAACATTGTCTGGGTCACATGCCCATGTCAGAAAACATGAGTGGTATGGTTAATTCCACTGTGAAATGAGTATGAATGCCAGCACAATTTCAAAAAAAAAAAAAAAAAAAAAAAATCCCAGGGTATTTCTCAGCAGAATCAGAGAAAAACATTAATAGGATTTGAAAAATGATGCACATTATTCTACTGTATGAGGTTCAATTTATTTTCTTTCTCTATGTTTATAAAAATGATACACAATTTTTGTGATTTGTAAAGAGACATGGCCTGAAATTATTTCTAAAATTTTGGTTTAGCTCTCAATTAACAATAAGTCAATTAAGCATGTCATAAACTATTTCCAATTTCAAGGGCAATCTTCTCTATCAAATCAGATTCTATGATTTTTAACTATAGAAAGTAGGACTGTGTTTAAAGATGACAAGGAAAAAAAGATGATGGAAATATATCTTATGTCGGATGAATAGAAGCATCAAGCAGTATGGGTCGGCAACCTCTTAGGTCCTGTTCTATAGTGGAGATAATAGACATGGGTCCAGACCCTGATAGCTCTCAAAAGAAGAGAGAAAAGATAAAACATATTTTGCACTTACTAAAATTGTGAGGTACAATATGGCCTTTTATCTGATAATATTGGATTTGAATGTGCCTGTTAGAATTTTCTGCATTTTCCAGCACACTCTACCCAGAGTTATAATTCCATTTTGACCTCCATTTTTAGGCTGTGACTATGATTTAGCAAACTGTATTTTCATTTAGTTCCAGTTCAATCTCATTATCCCTGAGAATTGAGTGTTATTGCAGTTTGATTGAACAAGTAGTACTCGATGATTTTCATTCTAGGTGGGCAGTAAATAATAAATACAGTGTATTACAGTTGAAAGTGCAAATGAAAGATGTTACCAGATGCAGAGGAAGAGTAACAACTTTTATCTGAAAGCAATAGCACCTTAACATTTATATAAAACAATTATTAACAAACCACTTCCACTTATATCATTTAATTCTTAGAGTGTGTTAATGTGGTATGAAATATTTTCTTCAATTTAAAGAAAAGAAAATCATTACCAGAGATATTTACATGACTTGCTTAACATCTTTAGCCATTAACTATAGCCCAGAAACTCAAATCCAAGACTTCTGATTCTAGTTCAGCCTTTTTTTTAAAAACAAACAAACAAACAAAAAAGCCCACAATTGCTTATTTGAACATAGAGGAAATATTTTCTGCCTGCTCTATGACAATGATATGATGATGGGACTTGGAGTAAAGGTGAAATGTGATTATCTTTATGACAAAATCAGAAGGTAATATATTCATTCATTTCAATAATATTTATCATGAATCTACTACAAGCTTTATCTCTAGTACCTAACAGAATGTCTGATACATATTATAGATAATATAAGCAGATATGTAAGATTAATAAACGAGCAAATGAGTGCTATGTCAAGCAAGCATCATACTACACTTATGGTACAGTGATAAGATAAAGACCCTGCTTTCAAGAAACTTGCTTGTTAGCAGGAGATACATGAATATCAATAAGAAAAGGTCATACAGAGTGAAAAGTACTGAAGTGAAAAATAAACAAGATGTTCTGAGAGCATATAAATGGTGGATACGTTGAACAAATCTTCAGTGAGCAGGAGATACTTGAGGTTGACTATGAAGGACTAATCAGATCTTCCGTCATAGAGAGAGGAAGCCTCATACTCAGAAGTGATGTGTGAGAGAATATAGAAAGTTCCATGTGAAGTGCTTCAAGCAGCCTGGGCTAGGGAGCTTAGGACGAAACGCATGACTATGGAATGTGATTGGTACCTAGAGAAGAACGTTGTTTTGTGTCCCCTGATGACAACTGAATTTGTATTTTAGAACATTAACCCTCGTGGCAGCAGGGGGAATTGATTGGAGTAAGAAGAGCTGTGAGCCAGAGAATGAATTCCTGAACCAGCCCAAAGAAAGTGAAAGGGAGGAACAAATTCTAGAGATGACTAGGGAATACCAGGAGCTAATCCAATTTTGTGAGGCTCTCTCTAAGAAAAAGTACTCAAAATTACAAATACAAAATTAAGTATGAAAGCAAGTATTTGTTTATAATGAGGAAAGAAATAATAAAACATTACTAACTTGAAAAGGCTAACAAGGCCAGGTGCGGTGGCTTATGCCTATAATCCCAAAACTTTGGGAGGCCAAGGCAGGCAGATCACAAGGTCAGGAGTTCGAGACCAGCCTGGCCAACATGGTGAAACCCCATCTCTACTAAAAATACAAAAATTAACCAGGCACGGTGGCAGGTGCCTTTAATCTCAGCTACTTAGGAGGCTGAGACAGGAAAATTACTTGAACCCGGGAGGCGGAGATTGCAGTGAGCGGAGATCGCACCACTGTACTCCAGCCTGGGCAACAAGAGTGAAACTCCATCTCAAAAAAAAAAAAAAAAAAAAAAAAGACTAACAAATGCTACAAACTTCAAATAATCCAGAAAAATAGCAGAATAGTTATAGGCTAATAACTATAATAATATAATAATAGTTAATAGGTAAATGAATTACCTTCCTGACACATCTCCATTTATTACCCATATAAAAACATTTTAGACATATGCTTTTTAATATCTTCATATGAAAATGATTTTATAATAATATTTTCCATAGAGAGATTAGAAAGAAATCAAGACTTTTTCTACTACAATTGATTAAAAAGTTTACTGATAGTTTGGATGCAAAAAAATATGGTTTTATACCAAATTGGATCTGTTGCTTATAGTATTGCTACTGGTTGTTGCCTGCCAACACAGAATTTCTGATAAATTTAACTTTAAGCACTTTTCATCAAAAGAACGAAGAAAAAGAGCATGGCAGGTTTATAATTATGTATCCTGCATTATAAATCATATTTCTAACCAGAAATAACTTTCATTTTGATTAGGCACTTATGAAAACCAAGTATTCTTTTATATATATATATATATATATATGTATAATGATTGGAAGATTTTTCCACATATTAGCTGCTGGTTCTGCACATTTTAAACCATATTTCTCCTTTATTCTCATAGTTCCAGTGACAGATGGGAGAGGACACCTTCATACAGCAGTAAATTTTTGGCCATTCTTCTTCCTCCTGTGATGCTGGGTGGGTCAGCACAGTGAGTGGTAGGAGTACTTCTGGAAGTCATTCCTGCAGCAGGGATGCTAACAATTATGAAACCATTCCTAGAAGTGGCTGCAAACCACAACATATTCCAATAAACCAAAAATGAAGTATTTCCAACTCAACTGCCCCTTAGGTGGATTCCAAACATGCTTTGTGGTCACCCTTACATTACCCAACATGAAGGGAAGTGTGATGGAGTGGCAGTCACTGTGGAGACAGTCATCTTAACTGATGGTGACTCTAACTTTTGAAAATTTTAGAAAAATATATAAACACATGAACACATTGGCAGGACCTCTCTTGGAGCTTGGGAAGGAGATCCATGCACAGAAGGGGCTTCAAGTTTATACTATGTTAGCTTATGGTGAACATGTCTCTAGGAAATAGAGCCCACTTCTGGGGACTGGTTGGATATGAATGAAGGATGAGAGAAACAGGAGTCTAGGAAGTCTGGCAGATTTTTCTAGCTTGTATTCCAGGTTGAATGATAATATGGTAAACAAACAACAACAAAAAAAGAATGACTACTTTTCAGGCTTAATTGTCCTATTTTTAGTACTAAAAATCTCACATCCTGGGGAAACACCTCTTCAGGAAGCAAAAATCCCAGTTTTTATGTAAGGAAGTTTGCAGGGAAGTGCCATACTGAAAAGGCAGCCCCAAAAATAGTAACTGAAAGAAGACAGTTTCTAGTGTCAAATGAATACCAGTATAGGTTATCTGTCTTTCATAGTTGCTACCATTTTTACCTCTGATCACTAATGTTTGCATCTGTGATTGGCAGTTCTCCAAAACAGGTCATGCTTGGTTGGATCACTCCAAACGACACAATTTGTGTGAAACCTTAGTGCACTGTAATCACGAGCATTAACAATCTGTCTTTGACTTTGCCCATGGATTAACTGTTGTGCTTTGTATTGAGATACTGCTTGTGAAAAAAAAAAACAAGACAATCCAAATAAAAACAAACAGAGGCCATTAATCAGAGCTTGATAAAGCAAGGAGTCACCACCATCATTTGCATTTGGCAGACTCAAAGGCATACAAGGGAGCTTTATAGTGGATAAAAGGGGAGACTTCAGTTAAACCTTGATAAGAGGTTATTGGCACAAGGAAGCTGGAAGTGAATTAACTAGCCATGGGGCATAGTATATAATTGGTTTGGGAAGTGTATTTGGCTTTCTGTGATTGGTGCTGAGGTGGAAGTCAGGGCAAAAATTAAGAAAGTTGGCAGTGAATGACTAAGTCTTGACCATTCTGGGCTGATTTCTGCAGAGGTTTGGGATTAGAGTTCTATTGTCTTATGTGGTCTGACCCTTTTCTATTTGTATATTGTCCCTCATGACAGTTTAATTTTAACATTGTAAATTTTATGACCATATTTTCCAAGAATCTAGATAATGAAAATAAGAGCACTATTACCCATATATCCCCCTAAAAGAAGGCTTAATAACTTCGTTACATTAATGGCAAATGGAAAAACACATATGGCTGCATTAAGGAAGTAAATAACCAAAACAAATTATTTTGCAGATTATGCAAAAAATAATTTGGGATTGGGAATGGTGGAGTAGGGGATGGGGAAACATAAGATTAACATAAGACAGGTAAGTATGGCTAAATCATTCAAAAGTTTTTATTTTTATTTCTCCCAAAATACCAATGATCAGTTGAAAATAGTGGCCACTGAATTAACTTAGGAATATCCCAGTAATGAACACGTATTATCATATTATTCCCTTGATGGTTGTATGAAACTGTGTTAATTACTTTACCTGATTCAGAAATTGCATCTAAAATATCCTGTTCGGGAACACATAGGGGATTTTGATACCAGATGCATTGGCCTCTTACGGGGTAGATTTGATTCTGTCAGATCTTAGCAAAGATCATGCTTTCTACAGTGGATCAAGAGAGGTGCACAGAATTACAGTAGCAACAAAATGTTTCTTTTAGTATATAAACACTTTAATTTGAAAAATGGAGTTTTAAATAGTGTTCTTAATTTCTATGAATATTTTAATAAAACCTCGGAAAAGACTTGCTCCTATATCCACATATTCAGTAGACAATGAAAATAAAAATGTTGGCAAATTCTATTCAGTCAGTAAACTTCTTATCAAAGAAAGTAAAAAGATCTTACCAGCTAAATGTCCTTGTTACCTTCTACAATGTGTAGATAAAAAGGTATGTGATATGCTTGCCTGCCATATTAAGACTTTCATAATGAAAGTTTTTGGTCATTTTTAGTGTCCTCAAATAAGAAGAAGCACACAATTATATGTTTGATTGTATGGGTATAGAAGGAAATAGCTTCCTTAGGCATGTGCCTAAAAGATGGTTATCGTTGTTTGACATGGAAAAGATATTAAAATGGTGGCCTTCCATAAAATTATAATTTTTAATTGTGGAAAAAGAAAAAAATCCTTCTCTAATTTGGAGGCATATGACAGTAAAAATAGATAAAAGGATTACAGTAAATCAGAAATGTAATTCTGTTTCATAAAAATGTTTGATAATCTTTGACAAGACCATAAGGCGACTAGAAAAAGATGAACTGACTACACCTGAGTTTTGTAAGGTTATATGTAGGTTGCAACAAAAACTCATATAGAGAATATGACTCATTTTTAGAAATAAGACTCCTTTAGAATGCAAAAAGATGTTACCAGAAAAAGGCAATGAGTTAAACATAGCTTTTCAAATTTCATTACTAAAACTGCAACTTATTTAGAACCCAATTTTGATTTAACAAATTCAAATTACCTCTGTGCCTTAAAATGATTCCCTGAGAAACAGGTTACCTTATGAAAACATTCAATGTGCTTTGAAATGTTTAAATTATCGACATTTGAAATGGGAGACTATATGACAAATAAATACATGCAAAGGACCTGATTGATTCATAGCTGGATTACATGAGCAAGCCTGTAGGTATAAAGGAGAAGGACATTTTAGGAGAGCTGGAAGCAAATCCCTATGCATGTGAATTCTGCTTTTGCTATTAAGTAAAATCTTAAATAATCTATGTTCAAACACTTTTCTTGCAAGGTTACTTATGTTGAGGTCATCACATTTGTCTGACACAAGGAGTCAATGTAATTGAGCTTGATAAGAACATAGTGCTAGTCAAGGAGAACTTTCTGTTTGGCTATATTCAGTTTTACTACTACGTAAAAGAACAGAGCTATGTCATCTATGCTGCAGACAGCTGAGGTAAATGGCACTGGAAAAGGAACAGAAAAATATTCTACTGGCTCTTAGGACAGAAAACAACATGTCAATATTATTTTTATTAAAAATAGGCAATATCTGTTTATTTAGTCTGCATTTTCTTCTTTTAAAATGTCCTAATTAAAGGATCTTAAGAGTACATAATTAGTCAGAGCTAAGATGGCTGAGCAGACACAGCCATAAAGAGCTTTTCCCACTGAGATAGACCAGATCATCAAGTAGAGGAGCATACTCCAAACATGTCTTCAGAAAAAAGACATTGAGAGTGGACGGAGGGTGGATACAGACTCAAGGCCGAAAGAGAAGAGAGCTAGGAACCCTACAAGGGGTGGCCAAGCATCAGGACATTTTGCTGGCCCCCAGCTGCTCCTAGGGAAGGGCTGAGTGAAATAGGCCTGGAGTGTTCCATTCTGACCATTGATCTCTGGGATTCTAGCTGAAGGAGACCCCAGGACTCTCACGGACATCTGAGCTGGCAGAGAAAACTTCCTGGAGAGTTTGTAGAGACAAAACTTCTGCATTAGTGGAGCCCAGAATATTTAACACAGGAACAGCTGCAGTGGAGCATGGCCATGGGTGCCTATCCCACAAAGCTCTCCATACTCCATTAGGCAGCTTTAGACTTTATTAGTGCTGGCACTGGACAGAGCAAGACTATGTTTCCTGTGGGATAGGGTCTGATATTATTTGGGTGTCCCCACTCAAATCTCATCTTGAATTATAGTTCCCATAATCCCCACATGTTCTAAAAGGGATCCAGTGAAACATAATTGAATTATGTAGATGGGTCTTTCCCATGCTGTTCTTGTGATAGTGAATAAGTGTCATGAAATCTGATGGTTTTATAAAGCAGAGTTTCTCTGCACATGCTCTCTTGTCTGCCACCATGTAAAATGTGCCTTTGCTCCTCCTTCACCTTCTGCCATGATTGTGAGTCCTCCCCAGCCATGTAGATCTGTGAGTCCATTAAACTTTCCTTTATAAATTACTCAGTCTTGGGATATGTCTTCATTAGCAGCATAAGAACAGACTAATATAGAGCCAGTCTGATCTGAGCAACCCCCTGTCTGCTGGTCTCTCCCAGTGTCCCTGCCTGGCCTCACCCACACAGCACTGCCCCAGCATCCCAGCCAAAGTGCTTTCCAGTGGGCACCACTATAGCTTCTTTGCCAGGAGAACCTACCTACCCATTCGAGCACTTTTGCACATGTGTTTGGAGACCCCTACCAGTATGCACCCACCCATAGCCTTTCCCCACTGGTACCCACTCATCCACAGCCTCATCCTGCCACCTTATTAGCATGCATATATGCATAGACCCCTGCCGCCCTGCTGGCACACACATGCATACATAAATGGGGAGTCTCACTGCCCCTCCAGCACACATGTACATGGGGACTCACTGTTGACGTGCGTATGTGTGAGGACCACTACCACTTTGCTGGTGCGCACATGAATGGGGAAATGGGGACTCACCACCACCCTGCTGAGGAGATTTTGTCAGTAGCCCCTGTTGGAGTGTTGCCAGGTTAACCTGGACAAGATCAAAGCCATAGACCTGGTCCAAGCCCCCAGGGTTAGAGCATATAGCCTAGGAGGGCTAAGCTGAGATTTTGGTCCCCTAAATGCATCCAGAAACAAAACCAATTGACCAAACCCAGTTTATGCTATAGTCAAACCCTCAAAGGCATTAAAGAATATAAAAGAAAAAAAAAAAAAAACGCCCTATCCAAAAGACAACAGCTTCAAAGATTAAAGGAACATCAGCCTACACAGATGACAAAGAACCAGCATAAGAGCCCTGGCAACTCTAAAAGTCAAGGTGTCTTCTTACCTCCAAGTGACTGTACTGGCTCCCAGCAATGTTTCTTAACTGGACCAAAGTCTGGTTATCTGGATGATAAGGAAGCTCATCAAGATACAGAAGAAGGTTGGAACTCAATCAAAGGAAAGCAATAAAACAATCCAATTGTTGAAAGACAACATAGATATTTCAAGAAAGAAAGAACCAAATTTAACTTCTGCAAATCAAAATTTCACTACAGGAATTTCAGAATGCAATTGGAAGCATTAATAACAGAATACAGCAAGCTGAGGAAAGCATCTCAGAGCTCAAAGACTGTTCATTTTAATTGACACCGTCAGATGAAAATTAAAAGATGAATAAGACTTCTGAGAAATATGGGATTAGGTAAATGCACAAAACCTACAACTTTGGCATTCTTGAAAGTGATAGAGAGCAAGCAACCTGGAAAACATATCTGAGGGTATTGTCCATGGAAATTTCCCCAACCTTGCTAGAGAATTTGTTATGCAAATTCAGGAAATTCAGAGAATCTCTGCAAGATCTATACAAGATCATCACCTTGGGGATCATCATCCCCCAGACACATCGTCATCAGATTCTAGAGTCAATGAGAAAGAAAAAACTTAAAGTCAGCTAGAGATAAGGGGCAAGTCATGTACAAAGGCTACCCCACCAGGATAATAGTGGCCTTTTAGCAGAAACTTTGCAAGCCAGAAGAGACTGGGGCCTATATTCAGCATTGTTAAAAAAAAAAGAAATAGTAACCAATAATTTAATATTTAGCCAAACTAAATATGAAAGTTTCATAATTGAGAGAGAAATAAAATCCTTTTCAGGAAAGCAAATGCTAAGGGAATTTGTTACCACTAGACCTGCCTTGCAAGAGGTCCTTAAAGGAGTGCTAAACATAGAAAAAAAACACTATTACCTGCCACCATTCTTACGTATATTAAATATAAGAGAACATAGAACAAATGGGTAAATTCCTGGAAACATGCAACCTCTCCAGATTGAACCAGGAAGAAACTGAAATCCTGAACAGAACAATAACAAGTTCCAAAATTGAATCAGTAACAGAAACTCTACTAATTGGAAAAAGCCCTGGACCAGAGAGATTCACAGCCACATACTACCAGATATATAAAAAAGAGCTGGTACCAATTCTACTTAAACTTCTCCAAAAATCAAGGAGGAGTGATTCCTAACTATGAGGCCAGCATCATTCTGATACCAAAATCTGATAGACAAAATGAAAAAAGAAAATGTCAGGCCAATATCCCCAATGAACATAGAGGCAAAATTCCTCAACAAAATACCAGCAAATCAAATCCAGCAGCACATCAAAAAGCTAATCCACCATGATGAAGTAGGCTTTATCCCTGGGATGCAAGGTTGGTACCACATACACAAATCAATACATGTGATGCATCTCACAAATAGAAGTAAAAACATAAACCACATGATCATCCTGAAATAGGAGAGTTCCCTGACCCCCTTCGCAGGATGTGTGACAAGGCTGTGGCTCACCTATTGTGCAACTGCATGTGTGCTCAAACACCTTATAGGATGGGGAGCAGGCAGTCAGGTTTGCAGTAGCTGGGTCGAGCATTTTTGGGCTCTGGCCCCAATGGTGGCATCTAGGGATGGGTTCCTGTGACTCCTGAAGCCAGAGGGTGTGTTACAGTGCTCCTTTAGGTTTGCTGTCCACAGACGGCTTAAGTGTTAACCAGCTCAGTGCCCTTGGTACGTGGGTCCTTGTTCAGCATCCAGGAAGAAGCAGGTCACACACGGACTTGAAGGATGGTTAATAAAAAGGTTTTATTGAGTGGTGAAGGTGCCTCTCAGTGGGATGGATGGAGAGCCAGAAAGGGGTTGGAGTGGGAAGATGGTATTCCCTTGGAGTTTGGCTGTCCTGCAACGGATCTCTTCTCAGACCATCTCCAGTTGAACTCCTCTCAATGTTCAGATGGTCCTTCTCTTCTCTCCTCTACTGCACTGCTCTTCTGCTCCTCTGCTCTTCCGTTCATCCACTCATTTGCTCATCTGCTCATAAAGCTTGGGGTTTGGAGTTTATATGGGTACAGGATAGGGGAACGTGGTGGGCCAAAAGGCAACATTTGAGCGTGAAAGCAAGAATGCCTGTTCCCATTTAGGGCCGTGCGTTTCCAGTCTTGAGGGTGGGGTCTTTGCCGAGGAACTGCCCTCTTCTACCCAGTATTTCACTGTCTTCTGTCCATATCAATCTCAATAGATGCAGAAAAGGCTTTCAATGAAATTGAACATCCCTTCATGTTCAAAAAATCCCTCAGCAAACTAAGTATTGAAGGAACATACCTCAAAATAATAAAAGCCATCTATGATAAATGCACAGCCAACATCATACTAAACAGGCAAAACCAGGAGGCATGAGAACTGGAACTTAGAACTGGAACAAGACAAGGATGCCCACTCTGCGACTGCTATTCAACACAGTACTGGAAGTCCTAGCCAGAGCAATCAGGCAAGAGAAAGAAATAAAAGGCATCCAAATGGGAAGAGAGAAAATAAAACTCTCTCTCTTTACAGATGATGTAATTCTATATCTAGAAAACCCCATAGTCTCTGCCCAAAGGTTATTAGAGTTGATGAACAACTTTAGTAAAATTTAAGGGTACAAAATCAACATAAAAAAGTGAGTAACATTTCTATACACCAAAAAGTACCAAACTGAGAGCCAAACCAATAATGCCACCCCGTTCACAATCGCCACACAAATAATAACATAACAAGGAATACAGCTAACTAGGTAGGTGAAAAATCTCTACAATAAGAGTTACAAGACACTGTTGAGATAAATCAGAGACAACACAAACAAATGGAAAACCATTTCATGCTCACTGAAAGTGTGAAAGGAAAATAAATCTCAAGATCTAAAATCACTAAGCCTGCCTCCTGTTCTGTTCCTGAACAAGATAGTTGCTAACATAAAAAAGTTACATACCTCCCTTACAATTTATCCACAAAGAAATTCCTTGCAGACAAAGCACAGACAGAGCTCAAAGCTATTCCTCTTTTCACTGAGATAAATACATATCTGATTGCTTCCTTTGGAAAGGCTAGAGAGAAACTTAAGCAATATAACTGTAGGTGTTTATCTACAAATGACCTGGAAATCCCCTCCCCACTTTGAGTTGTCCTGCTTTTCTGGAGTGAACCAATGTACATCTTACATCTATTGATTGATGTCTCATGTCTCCCTAAAATGCATGAAACCAAGCTCTGCCCTGACTACTTTGCGCACATATCAGGACCTCCTGAGGCTGTATCATGGGTGTGCATCCTTAACCTTGGCAAAAATAAACTTTCTAAATTGACTGAGACCTGTCTCAGTAATTTGGGGTTCACAATAGGAAGAATCAATATTTTTTAAATGACCAGACTGTTTAAAGCAATTTATAGATTCAATGCTAGCCCTATCAAATTACCAACATTATTTTTCACAGAACTAGAGAAAACTATTCTAAAATGCACATAGAACAAAAGAGCTGAATAACCAAAGCAATCCTAAGAAAAAAGAAGCTGGAGGCATCATACTATCCAACTTGAAACTATATTGCAACTATATTACAAGCAACCAAAACAGCATCATGGTACTGGTAAAAAAAAAAAAAAAAAAAAAAAAAAAAAAAAAGACACATAAACCAATGGAATAGGTTAGAGAACCCAGAAATAAAGCCGCATATCTCCAACCATCTGATCTTCAATAAAGTCAACAAAAACAAGCAATGGGAAAAGGACTCCCTATTCAATAAGTGATGCTAGGATAACTGGTTAGCCATATGCAGATTGAAACTGGATCCCTTCCTTGTATTATATACAGCAATCAACTCAAGATAGAATAAAGATTTGAATGTAAAACCTAAAACTATAAAAACTGTAGAGGAAAACCTGGGCCACATTCTGGATATAGGCCTTGTCACAGAGTGCCAGACAGAATCTCCTAAAGCAATTGAAACTAAAACAAAAACTGACAAGCTGGATCTAATTAAACTAAAGAGCTTCTGCACAGCAAAAGAAACTATCAACAGAATGAACAAATAACTTATTGAATGGGAGGAAATATTGGCAAACTGTACATCTGACAAAGGTCTAATATTCAGAATCTGTAAGAAACTTAAACAAATTTATGAGCAAAAACCAAACCATCAAAAAATGGGCAAAGGACATGAGCAGGTATTTCTCAAAAGAAAACATACATGTGGTGAACAACCATATAAAAAATACTCCACATCACTAATCACTAGAGAAATGTAAATGAAAACCACAATGAGATACCATCTTACACCAATCAGACTATCATTAAAATGTCAAAAAATAACAAATGCTTTTGAGGTTGCAGAGAAAAGGGATGCTTATACACTGCTGTGGGGATATAAATTATAATTAGTTTTAGCCACTGTGGAAAGCAGTTTTATTTCTCATAGAACTTAAAACAAAACTACCATTTGACTCAGCAATCCCACTATGAATATACACTCAGAGGAATTTAACATCTTTCTACCAAAAGACATATGCACTTATACATTCATTGCAGCACTATGCATAGTAGCAAAGACATGGAATCAACCTTAATGCTCATCAATGGTGGACTGAATAAAGAAAATGTGGTACGTATGCACCATGGAATGAAACCATGTCCTTTGCAGTAAGTTGAATGAAGTTGGAGGCCATTATCCTAAGTGAATTAACATGAGAACAGAAATCCAGATACCACATATTTTTACTTATAAGTGGAAGCTAAACACTGAGTACATGTGGACACAAAGAGAGGAACTATAGACACTGGGGCCTATTTGAAGGTGGAGGGTAGGTGGAGCCTAAGGGTCACAAAACTACCTATCAGGTACTGTGCTCACTACCTGGGTGATGAAATCATTTGTATAACAAACCCCAGTGACACGCAATTTACCCACGTAACAAACTTGCACAGGTACCCCTTGAACCTAAAAGTTTGAAAAAGAATTAATTAAGGAAAACAAAATTTGTCCAAGGTGATATACATTTTGGCAATTGTATATAATTTTAATGTAGAAGTTTGTCTAATGAGTGCAATGAAGATTACTAAAAACAACTAGAACCATCACAAAACATATTTGTTTCTAAAAATTAAAAAGAACATGTAAAAATGTAACTATACAATTTAAATATCCAATACAAGTTTTAAAAAGTTAAAATGAATTGCTAAATAAGAAGACAAAGAAAATTGTAAATTGTAAACATATTGTTATAGTTTTCCACACATATTTTCTTGTTTAAGTAGACTTGATTGCCTAATTAATTTCTTTAATTCTAATTGCCACTATTAACTAGCTCTGTTGCCATTTTACTGAAATTATGGCATTTATATAACAGAAAGGTAAGTAATAAGTAAAACATACTGGTATGTTTTGATTCATAAATAATTCTTCTGTAACTTTGAAAATTTGTGAAAATCTGTGTGAAAATTCTTGACAATATAACTTGAAAACTGAGCTGACTGTATTTAAAGAAACTCAAATTTCTATGTTTTTGAATACATGGTTTTGATAAATCTATTTATAAATACAAAGATCAGAGTAAATACAGCTTCACTAAAATGATATAAACTTCTATATTGTATGCATATATAGATTTGTTTTTCCTTGGAACATGTTTTAAACATCATTTTGCCTTTCTATTATGGTTTAACATTGAACTTTCCAGTTTTTCTTTTTATTTTCAAACAATATCCTTTCATACAAAAGATGCTGACTATTTCTTTTACTTCAGAGAGCATCTTATTTCAATGTTTTGTCTTAAGATTCTAAATATTTTTCTTTGTTGTTGATATGGTTTGGCTCTGTGTTCCCATCCAAATCTCATATCAAATTGTAATCCCCACTTGTTGAGGGGGGTACTTGGTAGGAATGATTGGATCATAAAGGCGGTTTTCCCCATGCTGTTCTCCAGATAGTGAGTGAGTTTTCACGAGATCCGATGGTTTAAAATTAGCAGTTTCCCCTGTGCTCTTTCTCGCCTGCCACCTTGCGAAGTAGGTGCTGCTTCCCCTTTGCCTTTTGCCACGATTGTGTTTCCTGAGGTCTCCCCAGTCATGTGGAAATGTGAGTCAACTAAACCTCTTTTGTTTATAAATTACCCAGTCTCAGGTAGCATGTTTATAGCAGTGTGAAAACGGACTAATACAGCAGTGAACGTTTTAAGGCTAACATTTAGCAATCCCTGTATGATTCTGAATTTAATGACTTAGATATTCTATTTTAGGAATGGGTATCCCTGATATATTTGCTTCTAGGCCCATTTCTGAGTGCCGAAGAAAAACAGCTATGAAACAGCAATGCTGAATGCCCCCTCATATTTTTCTTGTCCTCAGTACAAAATGGTATTTTTGATATTGTGAGTATGTAATAAGTTTTCAGAGATCCTCCAAATTAACAACATATAAATAAATTATATTTTAATGTTATATAGTTTATTGTTTCTGTCTTAAGCGTATATTGAGTGTCTTTGGGAACTGTATTCATAACAACTGAAAAGAAATTATAAATTCAAATCTTTATCAAATGTTGACACTTTTATCATATGACAATTGAATGTTGTTTTAATAAGAAACTAACACCAAATTAATTCTAGAATATACAGAAACCAAATAATTCCAAGAAGAGTTCAGGTGAAATTTTTAATTGTGATTCTGCTTTCAGCTAAATCAACATACAGGTGAAATTATTCTTTGTTACTTTTTTGTCAGCTGTCTCAGAGCTCTCATGTCCCCCTAGGACACATATGACTTTAAGTAGATCACAATAAAAGAACAGAGGCAGAAAGGAATAAAAACAGAATGACACTTGCAGTCAGAGGACCTGGCTTTCAGACATAAATTTGTGCCTTTCTGACTAGATGATTTTAGTGACTCATTCTTTGAGCTTGAGTGATCTTATTTACAGAATGGAGATAATGACTCTTAATCCATACCCTTTGTGAAAGGAGTAATTAAGATTATACTTGCGAAAATGCCTAATATGAATTCTGGCAACTGGATGACATTTAGAGGATCCTCATTTTAAATTTTCTCATTTATTCATCACGATTTGTGATAAACTTCTATTTCTTCAGTCCCTAGAACTGATTCTCAGTCCTAGGTTTGCACTTTATTCATTCCTTCTTTCCTCCAGCATGACTTAAATATTTGATTTGCATGTTTATTTTGCTCCTGTTGGCTGTTCCATAGAAAGGTGCACATTTCATAAAATATCTTATTTTTTTCTTCCTCTGAAACACATGTAAAATATTACTAGACATTGGAAAATAATTCTAACAATTGCTATTTGTGGACTTCTCCTTATAATGAATTCGCCAGTGCTTTCTCCTACACTCTTCCTGTATGGTTTTTGAAAATGTTCTAATTCTTTTCATGTTGTCAATCAGTTCAGCCCAATGTGATATTCATAATCAGTTTCACTGGTGAGTATGATTTATCATTCTTCAGTCCAAAACAGGTTCTTTATGAAAGTAATGCCAAGACTTATGGATACTTAGTATCCAGAATGTGCATCTAAGATTTCTATCAAGATATTATTCTTAACACAATGTCCTCCAATTCCATCCATGTTGTCACAAATGACAAAATTTCCTTCTTTTGTAAGGGTGCATAGTATTCCATTGTGTATATTTACCACATTTTCTTTAACCATTTCATTCACTGATGCACAATTATAACTTGTTAATTAAAAATAAATAAATTTATATATACATACATAAACATTCCATTTTTCTTTCCCAACCTTTAATGACCCTTTTTACCACCTCATTCATTTTTTTGGCCTTAATCTGAATGAATTACTACCTTATAGATACCGCAAAAATATTTGGATCCTGCCTTTGCCTCAATGAAGAATGAAGACTCTCATAGCTCTTCAAATGTCCCCTGAACTACTTTGCCCTTCCTTAAAGCCTTCATGGCTCTATTTCCTGGAAACTACTGTCTTTTCTGATCTATTTTTATTTCTGTGCAGTTTTCCAGGATTCTAATCAGTATTAAAGTCTGAGTTGTAGCTGTACTGTTCATGAAACTGTATGCCTTTGTATACCGGTATAAATTATTCTTATTAGTTGTCAGCAGGCTCTGATAACAGATATAGTTGTGTTCTCTATTTTTCTCCTGAAGTAACAAATCTCCATATCTTCTTGTTTTAAAGCTCATGCCCTTCCAAGGTATTTATTTTTTCTTTCATTATTTCTTCAACAAATATTTTTGGATCCCTCCTTTATTCAGATCTCAGACTAGGTGACCAGGACTTAAGATCAAAACAGAACAATACAAAATATGGTTTGGCAGTTTATCTCTTCTAAGGGTTTGGTCCCTTTCATCTAAGTTATCACATTTGTGGTTATAGAGACATTTGTAATATTTCTTTATTATTATTACTATTTTTGAGACAGAGTCTCACTCTGTTGCCAGGCTTGAGTGTAATGACATGATCTCAGTTCACTGCAACTTCCACCTCCCAGGTTCAAGCAATTCTCCTGCCTCATCCTCCCAAGTAAGTGGGACTACAGGCGTGTACCACCATACCTGGCTAATTTTTGTATTTTTAGTAGATATGGGGTTTCACCATATTGGCCAGGATGGTCTTGATCTCTTAGCCCCATGATCCACCCGCCTTGGCCTTCCAAAGTGCTGGGATTACAGGCGTGAGCCACCACGTCCAGCCTCTTTATTATATTTTTAATGTCCATGAATTTCTCTCTTTCATTTCTGATATTTTTATTTTATTTTATTTTATTTTATTTTTGAGGCAGGTTTTCACTCTGTCACCCAGGCTGGAGTGCAGTGGTGCAATTTCAACTCACTGCAACCTCCACCTCCTAGGTTCAAACAACTCTCTTGCCTCAGCCTCCTGAGTAGCTGGGATTACAGGTGCCTGTCACCACACCAACTGATTTTTGTATTTTTAGTAGAAACAAGGTTTTGCCATGTTGGCCAGGCTGGTCTCGAACTCCTTACCTCAAGTGATCGGCTTGCTTCAACCTCCCAATATACTGATATTGATAATTTTTGTCTTCTCTCTCATTTTTCCTTCATTAGCCTGGCTAGAAGTTTATTGGTTTTATTAATCTTTTCAAATAAATGTTTAGATTCATTGATTTTCTCTATTGTTTTCCTGTTAATATAGAGGTATATGGTGGTTCTTCAACTCTAAAATGACTAAATACCCTAGAACTTAAGGGATTCAAATATTTCATGCTGTGAATAAGGGTCATGTTTGTGCACACAAATACACATGAGACTCAATGGAAGTAGAGTTGCTAACACATATACAACTATTGACTACTCTGCCTTATTTACTCTGTATTAAATGTTTCATTAATTCATATATGCATTCATTCTGTAATTATTGGCCCTGGCACTCTTCTAGTGTCTAGGTTTGAGCAGCAAACAACAGTTAATTCATGAACTCATGAAGTTTACATTCTAATATGGAATGTAAAACTATAAATAAAGAAGTAAATGTGAAATAGTGATAAGTACTATGGGAAAACAAAGAATGTGCAAAAGAAGGTATTATATATAGGCTGATATTGGGAGGTGCCCAAATAATAATATATCAGCTGAAGATAAGAAATGAACCACATGCCTTAATGATTGAAGGGTATTATGGGAGAAGGAGGGAACAGAAGTTCACAAGGTGAAGAATACCTGGTGTGTTCAAGGAACAACAAAGAGTGAGTGGCTCCAACAAATGTATTAACATTCACGAAAATGACAGAGGAATACTTATAAAGACATAATCCTAGAGTAAATATTTTAAGAAAGTTTAAGCACTTAGAATTCTGGACCCATTCCCCATTTACTCTGAAATATGAGAGCTTTTTTTTTTTTTTTTTTAAGCTTTGGCACACACATGCTATATAAAGTTGGATGTTAAATTCAAATCACTGGAAGCCTTATTTAATCATGTACATAGTCCACTTCCATTAATCACTATGAATTTCATAGTTATCTTAAAGCTAGGATGGTTTGAAAACTCTCCCACCTGTCTAGAGACTCTAACTCTTTCCCCTTTACTCTAGTACTTTCCATGGTTCTCAAATTTTCATGTGCATAAACATTACTATGCACAATGGTGCACACAAAGTTAAGTTTGAAAGACATTATGTTATGCATAGCCAAAGAAACACGAATTTTTTCAATACATCACTATTGGATTGTTTTCTTTCTTTTTAGAATTTCACTCCCAAATAAGTTACACCACCATTGTAGTGAATTGAAAGGGAACCACTTCTGAGACAGTGTATACATTTTTTGCCTATAAAAACATAAAATACATATTTAAATTAGATAACCAAATTATGTCTTCATAAGAATTTTCATGTCAATAATATGAAGATATTCTTAATATCTTAGTTTATTAAGTACTAGTTCAATATTAATAAAAAGGAAAGATAAGTAAAAATCAGTGAGTTTTAATATAACTCACAATAATTACAAATTTATTAAAAAGACATGAATTTTCCCTCATTGAATGTTATTTAAAAAATATATAACTTGCAGATACTGTGTAATAAAATCATTGCTATCTCTATAGAAAACAAACAAATTTAAATTCTACTGCAAGGCATTGGTTGTGATGATCAGTAAACACAGATGCTGTCATTGGCATTTCTTAGGGTGGGTCACTGTGTAGTGTAAAATGTAATCAAGAAGTCTACTGCCCCGTAACCAATGAAGGAAGTGGGGAAGCATGTTTTCTTTCAGTGGATATTTTTTCTAGTGGATACTTACTGAGAAATTACTACATGCATATGGACCACTGCACTATGTACTGAAAACATCTCCAGCTTCCAGGAGCTTATTGTGTAGTGCAGGACAACAGGAAAACAATAGGTCACAAGGCGATCTATGGACAGATGAACGTAGTGCCTTGACAGTAAAATGATCCTGTATTTTTTTCTTTCAAATAACTAGTGGAGGTTTCTCTTTCACAGGTTTGACCTGTTGATCCACAGATATGACTATGAGTGAAAAGCAGGGGAAATATGTAACACCTTTTATCATCCTCCACATAGCTACCATTCCTATTAGATAGTATAGGTCTTCCTTCTGACAATGTATCTCTTCATTTTGTATTCCCATCCCTGGAACATTGTTGCACATGAAAGTGGACTCTAAAGAATGATTGATAAATTGAATGAATTATCATCTCACTCTTGATCATATTTCTATGCTTGATAATTGTGTTCAGAGAGAGAGATACAATTGATGACAATTTCTATATTAAAAATAAAAGTCTTACTTATGTGGTTTCCCTTTCAATTATATGTCTCTTATCTCACTAAATTTCATTGTTTTAGAGTACATTTTACTAGAAGTATGTAATGAATGCATAAGTGATATTTATACCAAGAAACTTTTATTTAATATCCATTCAGTTCCTGAGACAATGGTAATACCAACTCTTACAAAACATTATTAAAATTTTATTTCAGATCCATTTATATTGCTCAGAAAGCACATTGGAATTAATTCAAAACCAATCTAAAGGCATAGTCTCTAAGTAAACAATTAGCTAAGCCTTGAGGTGAGTTTAATAAAATGATATCTCTGTAAATATGGATATAATACAGTAGTCTTTTCTAATTATTTACATCTAATGTAACACATTATATGCCAGATAACTGCTTTTCTTCCATAAATGAAGGCTTCTCTTTGGCATTAATAATTACGACTGACACAGGTTTTGACCAAATTCTTATTGATATCTAGATATATTTTGTCACTATTTGTTTATCAGTGGTTGGTTATCATACAGGATTTTAAAAAGCAAGTGTTTGAAAATATTTAGTTAGTAAAGGAAAAAATAATCTTGAGCTTTAGTTATTTAATAATATACAGAAAAAATATATATACACATTTATGAAAACAAAACATTTATAATGTATGATACACTGATGCATACACTTCGATTATTTCCTATATTGACACTTCTTTCTCATTCTTTGTCATTAGTCATGAGCCCAAAGCTTTTTATTATTTAGCTGGAGAATTAGTTTCAAAATTAGATTCTAAGAGGCCAAAATGAATTGCATCTCAAATTTTTGATTCGATGTTAATTTATTTCTTGTTTTGCTGCTTTTGATTAACAGAATAAACCAAATTTTATAAAAGAGAAATATATCAAAATAAAAAGGGTGTGACTCCTCATTTAATTGTATCTTCCTGTGTTTTTAATATAGTGTGATAGAATTTATTGAACAGAGAAAGCCTATTAACTCTGAAAAATCTCCAGTTAAGCACAAAAACAGAGACTAAATTTCCTAAAATATAATCTTATTTAATTTAAAAATTTTTTGAATATCTAACAGCCAAGGGAATTTGATCCCCCTAAGTAAAGCCTGAAATTTTTCATGAATAATTATTATATAAACATAATTTGAAAGCATTAATTATATATACAAATTAACTGAAAATTATTTTCTAATTTTATAGCTTATTTATATATGTCCATATATATACACAAACATGTATACATATAGGTTTGCATGTATGTATAATTATCAATGAATTAATTTATTGATTAAAAGCTCTAAATAAATGTATGTGATGGGGAAGACTTTCCAAAATAACACCTTGAAGACACAGAATTTTCATATCCAAAAACTGAAGTCCGTAATTAAGTATTCAGTTTGGATTATTATCCTATATGTTCTTTGCCCTTCTTTTTTCCCTCCTAGTTCTCATAGGCATGTTTTTGCTCTTCAGTAAGAAGATACTCATAAAGTATATCAGATTAATATAATATTCCAATTAGTTTGCATACTCCTAAGTCTCTGCAAACTAATTTTAATATTGTATAAATCTGATTTTTCTTTTTTTGCACATTGGAATCCTTAAAAAGCAGTAGTGGCCCAAGCTTCTTCCACCCAGCTCAGGTTATCCTTGTATAGCAGCTAAATTTGCATTATCAGGGTAATGCAAATACACAATGAGGCTTAAATTTTTCCTTCTTTCAGAAATTTTGACAATAATGTCAGAAACCAAGGAAATAAGAGGTAAAATTTTCATATCACTAATTCAGGACAATTATTTAGGAGGTGAGGTTTCTCAGCAACTTGCCAGTGTAACACCAGAAAGTTATCTTTATGATAAACAGTTAAAACCTTACTTCCAGAACTCCCAAACTGGTATAGATTGGTCTTGAAGTTAATACTACTATTTACAGTTAGGATGCTTTAGGTTTTATGCTGCTGCTGCTTTAAAAAAACAGATAATTTCATAACTAATTTTTTGTATAAACTATTCTCTCGTGTAAACCCCCAAAATGTAAGCATTCCCTAACTTTGTACTTTGAGTTTTGTATTGAACAAATAAATACCTACTAGTTACTATAATTTAGTTTAATTTATAAGAAATTATTTTAATGGGAGAAATGTAATTTTTATTAGAATAACATATACTTTATTAGCATTTATGGATTAATAGTTCTTAAATTCATCTGGTGTTGGAAAGAGTAAAATGTATTTCGTGTTTGTAACTTTTTATGATCTGAATTGATTTGAGAGCAGAATTCTGATTTGAGAAACTGGATGAATGAATAGCTAACATATCTGTTAATGTAGTTCTCTGGAATATCAATCATTTCTTTAGTACTCTTTGCAGGACCTGGAAAAAGACAATGAAATATTAACATTCCTGAGAATACCTAAAGTGAAAGAATACTGGGTGGATGATTGAAAAGGTATGTGTATTATTTAGATAAAATCAAGCATCTGGAAATGTAGATTTTTAAGCTTTTGGGTTGGGATTATAAAAATTTAAAAGCCTAACATATTTTAGCACTGATGAAGTATCCAAATTTCATGCTTATAAATACTATTAAAAAGCAAAGCTAAGCTTTTTTTTCTTTCTTTCTGAAAAAGCAATTTTGAGTATATTGAAATAATATGAGGGATGTTGTTTGGAATAGTGTGAGGGCAAGAAAAATCCTCTATTGGAATGTAACATTAGGGAGAAAAACCTGATAAGGCTACTGAAGTTTGCTTCATTTTAAGTACATTGAATTTTTGTGTCCTTACTGGATGAGTTCGTAAAGGAGAATTATATATTTTCCTCTAAATAGACTAGCATGGCATTTAGTTTTTTCAAAAATATCTAATATCTTTGTCACCATATGCTGACAAAGACACAATTATTTTAACTGAACTTCTACTTGTGTTGTTTTCATCTGAGTTAGGCAGGAATAAAAACCAAACTTTGGGAGATTCATTTTTGGAATGCCTGTGTGCAGAGCTTCTGTGAACCAGCTTCTCGATAAAACAACCGTAACTGGTGAAAATCATGGGTAAAAAACATAAAGTATCTGGAAATTGTCCTAAAGGCATACAGCAAATAAACATTTACTCAAGAAAATCTGCAAAATCTTATAAGACAATAAGACCATGTAGTACCTGTGTCATAATCTATTATTTTCCTTCCCCAGTTCAGCATGATAGAAGCTTTACTGTAGGAGCACATGGCTAAGAAGATGGGGCATGCTCTCTACCAGATCCCAAGCAAGGGCTATAGCACTGTATTACTTTCCTAGGGTGACTGTAACAAATACCACAAACTTAGTGACTTCAAATAATATAAATTTATCATTATAAATACAGTTCTGGATGCCAGAGTTCAAAATTCAGGGATTGGCAAAGCTGCACTTCGTCTAAAAGCTCTAAGGATAAATCTCTTCCTTGCCCTTTCCAACTTCTGGTGGCTTCAGTTATTTTTTGGCTTATGGCCTCTTTTCCAATATTTGTCTCTGTACCCATATCGCTTCTTCCTCTCTAGCTCTCCTCTGTGCATCATTCATAAGGACACTTGCCATTGGATTTATGGCCCACCCGGATAATGCAGAATAGTCTCCTCATTTCAAGATCTTTGTCTTAGTTACATCTGCAAAGATCCTTTTTCTAAGTAAGGTACCATTCGCAGGTTCTGGGGATAAGGACGTGGACATATCTTTTGAGAACCACCATTGAGTTCACTATAGTCTACCCTCTGAGCCCTAAAAATATACATCTGCCTCATGCACAAAACACATTTATCCCATTCCAACATCCTACAAAGCTTCAACGTATTAAAGCACCTAACTCTATGTCCACAATCTCACCTGAATATCATTAGCTCAAAAGTCCCAGATGTCACCATCTAAATCAGGTATGGGTGAGACACTGAGTATTACTCATCCTGGGGCAAAGTTTCTCTTCATCTGTGGACCTGTGAAAGTAGAAAACAAGTTATTTTTAAAAATACAATGGTGGGATAGGGATAGAATAACAGTTTCAAATATTTCCACTTCAGAAGGGAGAAAAATTAAGGAATAAGAGGATTACCAGTTCCAGGCATGTTCAAAACCAACAGGCCAACTTCAGTTAGATTTCAAGGCCTGGGTATAATCATCTGTGGCTAGGGGTTCTGCCTTCTGGGCTCATGATTTTACTAGTTAGGTGAAATACAGAGCATGGCAGCTCCATAAGCCTCTATTTGTGATAGCTCTATAGCTTCTGACCCCAGCAGCACTTATGTAAGCCTTTGTACCTTTAGTGGCTCAGTAGGTCTCTGCCTTTGTGTTTTTGCTTTTGACTTCTGCATCTGTGAACATGCTTCCAGCCTCTGCCTTAGTGCTGTAGCTCCATAGGCCTTTGCACCCATGTCTCTGTGGGTCTCTGCACCTATGGCGCACTCATCTGGGTATTTCTTGAAGGACAGAAAATATTTGCAGCCAAATAGTAATATCAACCTGTTTCTATCCTGTAGAGGTTTGGAAATCTGACAACTTTCTTCATTTTGTCCTCTCTTTGTCCCTGTCAGTCCAACTAATAGTGTTTCTGTTGATGCAATATTTTAAAAAATTTTGTAGGTCTCCTGTGTATGTCATGGGGATTCACACAATGAACCAAGAGGGTCCTCCACAGTTATTTATTAGATTATCCCATCTCTTTACCTGGCTTCTGCTGAGGTGTTTGAGTGGATTTATAAATCTTCTTACTGAAGAGATTACCTAATCTCTTCAGTAAATGCTTGTCTAGTCATCCATTTTGACTTCTCTCCAGAGCACACTTACCTAACAGTGAGGTTAAATTTAGTGTCCTTTGCAATCTGGCTAGGGGGAAAAATTTCCCCAGTTATAAAATGCTGGATTCTTTTTGCTTAAAATTTCTCTCTCGATTTGTCTTGTTCTTCCTACATTTTACTGTAAGCAACAGAAGAAACAAGGCCACACCTTCAACACTTTGGGATTCTCCACTAAACATCTAAGCTCATCAGCTTACAAGTTCTGCTTTCTACCTAGCGGTAGGACACAGTTAAGCCATGTTTTCTCTGATTATATAAGGAAGATCATCTTCCTTCTTTCTCCAGTGACATTTGTCTTATTTCCTTCTGAGCCTTTCCCAAAAGCACCTTTAACATTCATATTCTACTAGCATTTAATTCATGAGTATATATTAAAAGTATTCATGGGGAAATAGTATTTCCTTCTTAGCTTGTTTCTCTTGCTTTCATTTACTCATTGAATAGCTGAGGCCAGAAATGGCAATCAATTTTGTCTCATGGACAGTGTGGAAATCTTGGGGGCCCATTGCTGAGGGCCATTTTCTGTTGTCATTAAAGATTGGCTATGATTTTGCAGAGCACCTAGTAGGGAGTTGGTGGCAGTGGAGATCTGTTGAGGGGAAGTGTTAATATTTACTTAGTGACTAAATTCGAACAAATCAATCCTGGTAATTTGGGTATAGTACAGTAAAATGTAATTGACTAGCCAATACTTAATTTCTAGGATATAATGCAAAATAAGTATTGCTTACAAATTCAGAATAAATGCTATTTACTAGCTGATTACATGGGACGTCTCATTAGTTACCTTACTCCTCTAAATCAGGAAAAAATAACGGTTGCTTTACTCTGAGGGAAATGAATGAACTAAGAAGGCTTGCTTTCTTCTATATAAGACTGGGAGGATTGTTTGACGTTATAAATAAGAAAATACCATATTTTTGACCAACAGTATTATTTTTATAAAGAGATTTAAATGCCAATATTTGCTGAAAATGTTGGTATATATGCAAACAGATACTAAGTGTATATTTATAGTATACCCAAACAATATATAATTTATAGCATAAATTTACTAAATATCACATTTAATTGCATATATATTACATATTATATGTAATCAAGTCCCAATTACCCATGCCTCCAAATAGGTCATCTAAAGCCTGAGTAGAATTAAACCTAATTATTGGAAATATACTTCTAATTACTTGGGACATGGTAGGCCAGACATTAATTGTTTGAAGTAGGATGATTTAGAAGATTTTTTCCAAGATTAATCTAAAAACTCTAATAATGCTTCTCAGTTTTACCTCTGGCCTGACAGACATGATTCTGTCTAAAAAAAAAAATTAAGAGCAATGATTTTATTTCTTTTATTCTGCCTATAAAATAAGTATAATAATTATTTATTAAAAATTAGAAATAAAAATGAACATTGTAAAAGAAAGGTGAGCCCTAATCCGATTGCTTAAAGATAATTAACTGAAAGCATTATGTAATTTTCCAAAAATTTCTAACCATTTGACTAAGATCCTTATTACTTTTCCTGTTTCCTGACACCAATTCTCACTTATTCTGACAGAAAAGTGGTTGAACATGGACATTTGAAAATAAGTAGGCTAAAGAGAACGTTAGGGCTATGTCTTCATGCCTGGCCAGCTAAATAATCATGAGTAGGGTCACAGACCAAGATAGGAACAGGAGTGGAACTGGATTTCATTATGCAGACTGGTAGGGAGGGTAGAATATTAAGGTGAGCAAATAAAGTGAGTATTTCAAGGCCTTGTAACTTCCATTTCTGATGCTTGCCTCACTTAGGAGATTGGGGAATTGAGACCCATGAGTGAGGTGAAGCAGTGAGTTATGTGAAGTATTCTACTCAGTATCAAACAAATGAATCAAACCCAAGAATAAGAACCTTACACAAAAGAAACTGAAAATACAGCTAATTTTCCTCTCTTGCTCATCAAATAACATGTTGTATAACACCCTGGAAAGTAATGGCAAAGTACAAGTTCACAGTATACCTAGTTATTTCTTGAATTTATTCATTTCCATATTTACAGATATAACGAGATAATTGCAAGCTTAGAGGATTGGCTCTAGTTCTTCCTCGGGTAGAATATCCAAACAGTTTGTTTATACAGTTCAAGTACCTCATTAAGTGGAGAAGGTAACTGTGCTCTTAGAATGTGATGTGAAGACATTAATAATCCAGTTAACTAATGTCTAACTTTAGTTAACAGGAGCTTAGCTATGAATAGAAAGACAAGTTATAATACATAGATAAAAACTGGTGCTTAAAGTAGGTGTTAAAGCTCTGTCTCGTGTTCTACTGCTTATATATTACATACTATAGATCATGGGGAAAGTATGTAATATGTCATACTTGCTTCCTAAATAATATTAATTCACCTGATAGATACGTATGAGTATCTACTTATGTAAGACATAATGCAAGACACTGCCATTGACAGTTTTTTGATATAATACTCTATAGTTTTCAAAGTCATTTTTTTAACCGACAGTGTCCACCAATTGAATAATAATCCATTCTCTTAGGTTCTTAATCAAATTGTCCCCAAAATGCCATTGGGAATTTTGTTATTTCTGAGATATATCGCAGAAAATGAACATAGGCACAGATAGAACTATTTCTGTATGTAATGTACTGAGTCCATGTGTCCTTGGGTCCCCTTTATCTATATCTGGACCTTCATGATAAGAACATCTGTTTTACAAGAGTTGGGTTTCTGCTCTGCCCTCCAGACACTAGGATCTATGCACAGATTTTTTTTTTTTTTTTTTTTTTTTTTTTTTTTTTTTTTTTGAGACAGAATCTTGCTCTGTCACCAGGCTGGAGTGCAGTGGTGTGATCTCGGCTCACTGCAACATCCGCCTCCTGGGTTTAAGCAATTCTCTTTCTTCAGCCTCCCAAGTAGCTGGGACTACAGGCACAGGCCATCATATCCAGCTAATTTTTGTATTTTTAGTAGAGATGGGCTTTCACCATATTGGCCAGGATAAGCTCTATCTCTTGACCTTGTGATCCACCTGCCTCGGCCTCCCAAAGTGCTGGGATTATAGGCGTGAGCCACCGGACCCCGCCCAGGTATCTTTTTGCACCTAGTCATTCATATTTTGTCACACAAAGGAAATCTAAAGGACAGATCAAAGAATTATTAGCTAAAATAAATCAAACCCATAGTGTATGAAAACTATTCACAATAAACATTTACATTAATAAAAATGTGTGTATTTGTGTGCACATAAAATTGACAATACAGGAATACATTTTAAAATATCACCAATGTTTTGCTCTTTAATATTTAGTTATCCATTAGTTCATCTGATATTCAGAAAGCTCATGTGGAGTGAACAGTACAAATACCTTTAACACCTCTGTCTTGAATGAGAAAATTTAATGTTCAAAGCTTGTGAGGTAGATATATTCAAGTAATCAGTGGTCACCTGAGAAAACAGAGGGTTTTTAAAAAAATCTTTGAGCCATATTGTTACATCCAGTGTACTTTTTTCTTCCTCTTCATGTTTCTGTTAACCTGTGCCATCATAAAGTAGAATTTGTATTTCTCAATCTAAAAATGCTAATTTATTTATTTTCTAAAAATATGACTTAACTGGAAACATAAGCATACTTAAATAACGGGAAAAATGAAAGAGATTTCAAAGTTTATTAGAATTTACAGTTGCCTTCATTTTTAAAATAATAGATTCTTTTGTCAGTTTAGAGGAATGGTGTTTCGATAGTAAGATATAAAATGACGTCTTATGACTAAAATGACATCTTATGACTAAAATGATTTATCACTGTTTATTTTATATTTCTCCTGATAGATCTCACATTTCTACACTTAACGGGTTTTAATACATATTTATTTAATTTGGAGTTGATGTTTGTGTTATGTAGAGATTGAGGTATGGCACTATGTACTGTTTTGGTTTGTTTTACTGATTTACAGCAATAGTTGACCTATAAATACAGAATTAAACAAAGCATAGCTCTACAACAATTAAATTTTAATTCAATTAATATATTTATTTAGGTCTTCTGGTTACAATTAAATTTGAACCAAGAGCTTCACTTAGTTTCATTACTATGTAACTTCTTGTCTAATATAATTTACAGATTTTTCAATATGTGGACTTCTTAAAAATTTATTGTAATTTTAAAGGGGATAATGGGGTGGAACAATGAGAAAAAACGAAAGGGACAAAAATATTAAGTAATATAATGTAGTATAAACATGATCTATCAGGTCAAATTATTTTCTGATGAATTCGATCAACATGAAAAGTAAATCAGAACCACCCAAGGACCCCAAACTCTGCTCTCTCCGTGTATAGATGTCTTAAAATATTAACTCTTGGCCAGGCGCGGTGGCTCACGCCTGTAATCCCAGCACTTTGGGAGGCCGAGGCGTGTGGATCACGAGGTCAGGAGATGGAGACCATCCTGGCTAACACGGTAAAACTCTGTCTCTATTTAAAAAATACAAAAAAATTAGCTGGGCGTGGTGGCGGGCGCCTGTAGTCCCAGCTACTCCGGAGGCTGAGGCAGAATGGCATGAACCCGGGAGGCGGAGCTTGCAGTGAGCAGAGATCGCGCCACTGCACTCCAGCCTGAGACAGAGTGAGACACTGTCTCAAAAAAAAACAAAAAACAAAAAACTCTTTTTTTGTATTTCTTTCGTGTGTTTGTTTTTTTAAAATCTACACTACAGCCAACAGTATCCACATATTAGGTGTTTCTCGTAATCTTCATCTTGTCCTGAGTTAGTTTCCATCTGGTATAATTTTCCTTTAGCCCGTCTAGTTTCCTTTAGTATTATTTGTACTGAAAATCTGCTGGTGGTGAAATGTCTTAGTGTTGTTTGTCTAAAAATATCTTTACTTTTATTCTTAAAATATATTTTTTCTGGATTTAAAATTATGGGTTGAGGGTTTTTGCTTGTTTGTGCAGTTGTTATGGTTGGTTGTTTTCCCCCTCATCATTTTTAAGTTTTCTCATGTCTTTTAGTTTTCATAATTTAGATATGAAATCAGTATACATTCATATAATTTTTCCACTGTACATAGTACCTCATTTTTCTTCAGTTGCCTTTATCCTTGGCAGTTTAACTATGTAGCTCAATAGTGGGCTTTTGGGATATATCTTTATTTATTTTCTATGCTTCTTCAATTTGTAAATATTTTTCAACAATGTTGGGAAAATTTTGACTACTATTTCTTCAAATAAATATGTTCGTTCTATATTCTTTATTTTCTCCATCTAGGACTCCAATTACATGTATAATAGAGCTCTTGATATTGTTACACAAAATTTTGTTAATTAATGTTAGTCAGGGAGATGAATTTGAGACTAATCTCCCATCTTTTTGGCTGTAGCACCAGATTAAAGCCTTCCTTCCTGGCGATACTCGCTGTTTTAGTGATTGGATTGCTGTGCAGCGAGTAGCAGGACCTAGACTGAACCCCTGGTGTTTCAGTAACACTTTCTTTTCCCATTACTATGGGGACCCTAAACTTTGCCCACTATTTTTTTCAAGCCAATACTCCCTATGCAATACTGCATACTCCCTATCTGAATTTTAGCCACCCAACACGGCAGTGACCAGTGCTTATCCTCAGTTAAGGAGATATAGAAAAAAGACCTCACTCAATGCAGTTCTCTTTTTCCAAATGTCAGCCACACTTCAGGTTGTCTCGATTTATGGCATAATTGAGTAATTAAATTTCATGATAATTTAACTCTCCTTAATTAAATACAATTTTATTACATCAAGAATATTATAAATTAATAAAGTGAATATTTGATGATTTTTTCCTCAAAGCAGTTTCCCAGCAGTTACATAGATTAACATTTTATTCTACTTGATTATATTTTTAAATGAATACATTCAATATATTTTGTGTTTATGCACCCTAAGGAAAAAAAATTGCCACTACTTTTTAGCTGTATCAGCAATAACTATCAATCTTAAGTATCATATTTTATTGAAGGTCAACTTGCTGTAGTTGAATGACAAAGTAACCATTTATTGTTTTTGCCTCAGGGACCTTCATTCAGCTGAACTAATGCGACTTTAACAGTGTGAGGACAGAGATCATTTACTAGGAAGGACCCATTTATTATAAAACATAAGAAAATGAGTTTTCTTCTATCCTTTATTCAGTGTACTTGAAAATAATTTCTCAAATGTCTTCTAGTTTATATACTGTTACCATTTATAATTAAGGACAAATAAAAGCCATGTGAAGATTAACCCGACTGCTTTAGTGATAATTTTTGTGGGGCCACTAGAGAAAAGCTAAGAGCACCACAGTGAAGTCATCCCCACTATCCGTTCTTACAGAAAGTTAGCTCACACAATTTTTCTGCTGTAAGTGGAAAATAGCATACACTATATGTCATCCACCCATAAAGATCCGTAATTCATACTAGCATATGGCATAGTAGGGACTCTGGAAATGTTGGGCAAGAAAACCTATTTAACTGTGCTTAGTTTGGTGTTTCCTAAATATATTTGACTACAAATTTCTTTTTCACGCATAAAGGGATATAGTTAGAATTCTCTAGGTAAACCCTAATGAAACAAATAGGCAAAACTGATTATTCAATATGTTAATAAAACCTGATATCTTGAGTGATTAGGTATATCAATGAGAAGAAGGAGCCTACTCTATAAAGTTGAATAGTCTAAACTTTGAGGAAAAGGGCCCTCTCAATTTGAATGCTTCTGGGTACTTAGCATATGAAAACCCCATTTAGGTAACTTAAAGGAAAGGAAGATTTTACACTAAACCATCTTAGATCTGCTGACATTAGTAAGAAAAGCAGTGCTCTAAACATGGGTCTCTTTTCATTCTCTATGTGTGGATGTATGTATGTAAGTACGTGTCTGGCATACAAAAGAGGAATCATTTGTCAAGGGCAATCTGTGAGTTAATGTGCAACAAATTAACACAGGGAATCAGTAAATAGATGACGATGACTGATGTTAACTGAGTGGACAGGCTTCTCAAATGTATTATTTGGGACCTCAAAATGGGAGGCCAGTTTATTTTAGAAAATCTCAACCAGAGACTATCCTCTTCATTCCTGTGGTATAAACCTGGTTAACCTACTTAAGCATTCCTTCTTCTGCAGAAAGAAAGATGATCCTTAATATAATCAGTCTCGGTGGATTATCTGGATAATTCTAGTGACAGTTTATTCTAAGATTTCTCTTCATATCTGCCCTCTCATCATGATGTTGCTACAAAGCCCAAGGCCATTGTCTATAATTCTCTTTCCTCCTTGTTTATTCTGGCAATGCCCTAAAGGACTCAGCTCTTATAACACCTCTTCTGCAAAATATTAATCAAAACCCACACCAACAGAATTGCTTTCTGCCTCCTTAGCACATTCTTTATCTGTTCATATTGCCTTATTTACTGCAACATTCTTGTGGGTTAGAGTTTTGACATATTATTTCGATCTAGCTTATATTTATATCTATATCTAGATAAGGTTATTTCTATATCTAGATAAGGTCCAATACATAGCAGTATTCAATAAACATTGGTTAACTGAATGAGAAATAAACATGGGAGCTTTTTTATTTGTTTGTTGTTTTTGTTTTTGTTACCTCACTCTAGTCTATATTCAAACTGTAACACTGTCAGCTTCCTCTTTCAATATATGCTTATTGATTGTTCCTCAAGAGAACACTAAAAATCTTGGCCTCCTATTTAAAAAAAAGAGTATATGGGAAGAAGACATATAATGAATCTTCTTAGGCTGCGATAACAAAATACCACACACTGGGTTGCTTACACAATAGAAATTTATTTTCTCACAGTTCTGGATGCTGAGGCATCCAATATCAAGGTGACAGCAAATTCCATTTCTTTTTTTTTTTTCCTTTTTTTTTTTTTTTTTTTTGAGACGGAGTCTTGCTCTGTCACCCAGGCTGGAGTGCAGTGGCCGGATCTCAGCTCACTGAAAGCTCCTCCTCTCGGGTTCACGCCATTCTCCTGCCTCAGCCTCCTGAGTAGCTGGGACTACAGGCACCCGCCACTTCACCCGGCTAGTTTTTTGTATTTTTTAGTAGAGACGGGGTTTCACCATATTAGCCAGGATGGTCTCGATCTCCTGACCTCATGATCCACCCGTCTCGGCCTCCCAAAGTGCTGGGATTACAGGCTTGAGCCACTGTGAGAGTCTTCTTGGCTTCCAAATGGCTGTCACCTTGCTGTGTGCTCACATGAGCTCTCTAGTGTCTCTTCTTATAAGGACACTAATCTTATTGGATTAAGGATCCATTCATGACCTCCTTTTACCTTAATTACTTTTAGAGAACTCATCTCTAAATATAATTGCACTAGGGGGTCTTCAACATATGAGTATGAGGGGGTACACAAACATTCAATCCATAACAAGATGTTTGATGTTTCCTACCCATCAGGCACTATTTGTTTAAATTTTGTTTAATACAGATTATTCAGAATGAAAGAATGTAACTAACAAAGTCTTTTTAGTATGTCAAGTCACTACAGTATTATTTCTTGGGTTTTAAAAATTATCCTTTACACAGTATTTTCAATTTGAGAAATATTTTGGGTAGTAGCTGGTTGTTTTTTTTTTTTTTTTATTTTATCTTTGATAAGATGTCATATTTTCTTGAGAAGATAAATGCAATGGGTATTAGTTGCAGTCAATTCCAGGAAAACTGTTAACTGGCACAGAGCAGTTAGGAGCAGCCAGCTATCACTTCATAATCAATCCTGCATACCCACCAAGCTCTCCACCTGTAGAAATTGGCATTTAGATAGCAGAATAATTAAAATGAATGAGAAACATCAGTGTTCGTTGTCCGTATGCTAACGGTCATTTCTCTCTCTCTGTGTTACCTAGTTATTTCTTTAAAGGTTGTATACGTTCTCTGTATTGTTGCAATTTTGTTCAAGATTTGAGGTAGCCAAAGGGCTTTAGTGGGATAACATTAATGTAACTACCTAAAGAGCGAAATGATTTTCTAATGTAGATTCCTGATTCTTTGTGGTAACTTGATCTGTGATATGTCCAGAAAATTTTAAAGAGTAAAGATTGGTATCAGTGGAATGTTTAAATGTGATAAAAATGTTTAAAGTTAGTAAAGTTGCTGGCACTGAGTAGGTGAGCAACAAATGCAACTACTACCGTCCCTCTTGGAAATTACATATAGCATATTGATACCTGGGGAAATAAAAAAACAAACAAAAAAATTCAACTGGTTATTGCTAAATCAGTTTTTAAAGTAATCACTCTTGTAGATAAAGCAAACACTGACAAGGAATCTTTTCACTGCTTATAAAACTTTGTGGAACTGAGCAAATACTATTGTCAGGTTTCCAGTATTACACCCTTTATGAACTACCCTTGTTTTAGCACATATCTGGGTTGATACGTGTTAATGTAACCAAATGTCCTATCTTGGAGTCAGTAGAATATGAACTTTATAAAAATCAAAACAATTGGCATTTCACTAGATAACAAGAGTTTTCATATGTTGGTAAGAAATTAATCTTTTAAAGAAATTCTGAAATCTGATGAACTCATGTAATCTCTAAATCTGGGTGTGCCCTCTGCTTTGAACATTTATGTTAATTTAATTCTGTATAACTTAATTAGAGTTTAAGTAATGGGATAGTGACCTATAGCAATTATGACACTTGATGTTTAAAAAATCATGAGATAAACAAGGAATAACTATTATTTAAAAGCATTCTAATGATATCTTATGTTTTACAAATTTTTGTACCACTCATTTTCAGGTAATTAATTCATAAAGGAGAGAGGCTTTTTGGACTGATTAAGAGTAGGATAAAACAGATTTTTGTGGGAAATATTTAATACATGCTGAAGAAATTTAATCTTCTTCAATGTTATTAATATTGTCTCATACAACTGTCTCTACATCTAAACTTTTGAGAGCAAATTGAGCTGTGAAGCATATTATGTTTAGAATTAAAAGATTTGGTTCTAGTCTATTCTTTCAGTGACAGGTTTGTTAGTTTTCTTACATTTAAGATGGGTGTGATAATCGCCTAATCTAATTACCTCAGGTGCCTATATAAGAGTCAGGGATATTCAAAAAGCACAAACAAAATAATATTTAACTTTTCTATTAAGAGGGTGGTAAAAAAGCCCAGTTATTTGAAGCTCTAAAAAACATTTCTGTTTATAAGTCTCCCTACATGTTTCTTAGGTGAGGTTTAGTTTGGACTTTCCCAAACCTATCTTTACTTGCTTTTCACAAAGTTATTGTACTGCTTTTTGCTCTAAAAATAAATACTGATAAAGCCCTCAGAATGATTTTTAAAACAATAATTACTTGCATTTTAGTTTTCTTACATTTTATTATTCTTATGTAATTATGAAGAAAAGATTTGATAGGATTTTATTTTGATACAAGTTTTGGGCTTTGCTTTGTTTTTTGTTTTTTTCTCCTTCTGTTGTTATGTTAAATAACAGTTTTACCTACGGAATTTTTCTTACATTTTGTACTATAGACTGAATTTGAGATGAGTCATTCCCATCTCAAAAAAAACCACATTAACATACTGAAAATAATTAAGAAAAACTGCTAGCTCTTAGTTAATACAGACCTGCACTTAACAACATGCTGAATCTATTATAGAATTGGCATTAACACAGACCTTGAAGTCTTTCATGTCTTATAGTACCTATGGTGAGGTAATAAATCGGCTGTGTGTTAGATGATATAAGGTATGTGGAAATGAAGTTGCAAAAATTTATAATGGATTATTTATGGCATCTGCTAGATGCAGAGAATATTCTAATTCATTTAATCATGAGGCTATTTTTCCGACTAGAAAATTTATTTTTAACACCTTTTAAAAGGAGTGAAAATAGGTTTCCAGATATTAATACTGAAATCCTAATAGCCCACTGCAAGGAATAGAAAGGTTTCTTTCTAAATTTTATTGCCAATAACAAGATATTTCAAATTACCAAACTTAAAATCTTTAAATCCAGTGAAATACAGTGAATAAATGACATAGTGGTTCTTAGGGAAAAAAATAAACATGTATGATACTTTTTATAGTTACAAAGCTTTCCAAATAAAATACTTCTTCTGGTAAATTTGTGAGTTTTCAAAAGACATCTCCAACTTCCATTACTCAGACTAGTCTTATAACACTGGCTTCTCTCTTTGGTATTAATTGTATTCCACAATTTGTAAGGCATTGTGGGGGTGTATTGTAAGCCTGGCATGTTAACATTAAATCTCTGTGTGAATGTGGTATTGCAGCTATTTGTTAGTTAATAATTTTTATATTGTATTAAATGATTAGTGATAGAAAAATTTAAACATATATTTATCATTTGACCTAGAATTTCCAAGAATAACTTACTTCTTTGGTAGTTTTCTTAGTCCATTTTGTGCTGCTATAACAAAATACTGCACACTGGATAATTTATAAAGAACAGAAATTTATTTCTCACAGTTCTGAAGGCTGAGAGGTCCCTAGTCATGGCAGTGGCAGGTGGTGTCTGGTGAGGGCCTTCTTGCTGCATCCTTACGTGGTGGAAGGCAGAAGCGCAAGCAGGGATGAACACTGGGATCTCACCTTGCAGAAGAGTGAAAGAAAAAGAGCTCACTCCCACAAGCCCTTTTTTATAGTGTCATTAATCCATTCATGAAGGTTGAGCCCTTATAACCTAAAGACTTCCCATCTCCCAACACTGTTACATTGGGGATTAAGTTTCAACATTCGTTTTGGAAGGAATAAAAAAATTGAAACTATTGAATTCTGCCCTTCGCACCCCCAAATTCATTTCATCCTTACATACAAAATACATCCATTCCATTCCAGTAGCCTAAGTCTTAATTTGTTACAGCATGACTTTAAAATTCCAAAATCCAGAGTTTTATCTAAATCAGATATGAGTGAGATTCCAGGCATGATTCATCCTGAGGCAAATTTTCCTCCAGCTGTGAACTTCTGAAATAAAATCTATATGCTTCCAAAATACAATGATCAGACAGCATAGGATAGATATTACTATTCCAAAGGGAGAAACAGGAAAGAAGAAAGGAACAACAAGTCCCAAGTAAGTCTAAAACACAGGAAGGCAAACAATGTTAGATCTTAAAGATCCAGAATAATTATCTTTGATTCCATGTCCTGGACACACTGAAATAAAGTGTGGGGCCCCAAGGCCTCTGTCAGACCTGCTTCTGTGACTTTCCTGGGTGCAGCTCGTGTCATTCTCATAGGCTGAAGTAAGGTGACTATGGCCCTTCCAGGCTGATATTGCACACAGTTGGCTCCACAATTATGGGATATCTGGGGCAGCTCTGCTTCCACAACTCCACTGTACATCACCCTATTGAGGGCTCTCTGTGGTGACCTCGAAGCTGTTTGAGATATCCTTTGAAATCTGGGTAGAGGCAGCTATTTCTCTATCACTTTGTGTGCCTGCAGAATTAGCACCATGTAGACACCACCAAGGCTTACCACTTCCAATCTCTGAAGCTGTGGCTTCAGCCATACTTGGGTCTGCCTGAGCTACAGCTGAAAAAGCCAAAAAGCGCTGCATTGGAATGTAGGCAGCAGCAATCTAAAGTGGTTTCTGGGTAGTGAGACTCAAGGTCACACATGTGCCCTAGAATCTTCTCTTGAAAACTGTCTGCCCTCAAGACCCTGTAACTCTGGGACTGTGATAGGCATTGGAGCCTCAAAAGACTCCAAAATGTCTTCAAAGTCATTCTTCCATTGTTCTGATGAATAGCACCTGGATTCCTTCTACTTATATTAATATCCTTATCAAATGATCTCTGGCCACACCCTTAGTTTTTTGTTTGTGTGGTTGGTTGGTTTTTGAGACAGAGTCTTAGTCTTGTAGCGCAGGCTGGAGTGCAGTGGTGCAATCTCAGCTCACTGACACCTCTGTCTCTGGGCTCAAGTCATTCACCTGGCTTAGCCTCCCTAGTAGCTGGGCACACCTGGCTAATTTTTTGTACTTTTAGTAGAGACGGGGTTTCACCATGTTGGCCAGGCTGGTCTTGAACTCCTGACCTCAGGTGATCTGCCAGCCTCAGCCTCCCAAAGTGCTGGGATTAGAGGCGTGAGCCACCGTGTCCAGCCTTTTTCTTTTCTTTTCTTTCTTTCTTTTTTCTTTTTTTTTTTTTTCTGAAGTTGCTTTTTAAATTTTTTACATGACTGGAATGAAAAGTTTTCAAATTTTTTATGTTCTGTTTCCCATTTAATTCTTTGTTTCCAGTTCTTGAATTTTACTATAAGCAGCTAAAAGAAGTCATGTAGCATCTCAATATTTTGCTGTTTAGATATTTCTTCTGCTAAATATCCCAGTTTATTACTCTTAAATTCTGCCTTCTACAAAGCCCTTGGGCTTGGACAAAATTCAGCCCAGGTTTATTTATTTATTTATTTATTTTTGCCACTTTACAATGAAAGTTGTGCATTAGTTAGTCTTCTCTAGAGGGCCAGAACTAATAGAATGATGTGTATATGAAAGGGAGTTTATTCAGTAGTTTTGACTTACATGATCATGAGGTGAAGTCCCACAATAGGCTATCTGCAAGCTGAGGAGCAAGGAAACCAGTCCGAGTCCTAAAACCTCAAAAGTGGGGAAGTCAAGAGTACAGCCTTCAGTCTGTAGCTGAAGGCCCAAGAGCTCCTTGAAAATCACTGGTGTATGTCTGATATGGTATGGTTCTGTGTCCCCACCCAAATCTCATTTTGAATTGTAATAATCCCCAAGATGTCAATGGTGGGACCAGATGGCAGCTTTCCTCATACTGTTCTTATGATAGTGGTGAGTTCTCACGAGATCTGATGGTTTTATAAGTGTCTGGCATTTTCTCTGCTGGCACTCATTCTCTTGCCTGCTGCCATGTAAGACATGCCTTTCTCCTCTTTCACCTTCTGCCATAACTGTACAGCATCCGCAGCCATGTGGAACTGTGAGTTCATTAAATGTCTTTTTTCTTACAAATTACCCAGTCTTGGGTAAGTCTTTATTAGCAGCTTGAGAACAGAGTAATACAAAGTCCAAGAGTCCAAAAGCTGAAGAAATTGGAGTCTGATGTTTGAGGGCAGGAAGCATCCAGCACAGAAAAAGATGAAGACCAGAAGACTCAGCAAGTCTGCTCTTTCCAGTTTCTTCTGGCTGATTTATCCTACTTGCACAGGCAGCTAATTAGATGGTGCCCACCCAGATTGAGGGTGGGCCTGCCCCGCGGTCCACTGACTCAAATGTTAATCTCCTTTGACAGCACCCTCACAGACACACCTAGGAACAATACTTTGCATCCTTCAGTTCAATTAAGTTGACACTCAATATTAACCATCACAGATGGCTTTTTCTCCAGTTCCCAATGTGTTGTTCCTCATCTCCATCTGAGACCTTATCAGAATGGCCTTTACTGTACATATTTCTACCAACATTCTGTTCATAACCATCTAAAAAACTTCTAAGAATTAGGCTCCCTCTACAGCTATCCTCTTTTGAGCCCTTACCAGAATCACCTCTAATTCTCTGTTCATGGGAATATAGGTTTTTCTATATTGTTCCTTCAAATTATTTCAGCCTCTATTTATTACCCAGTTCCAAAGCCACTTCCACATTTTTAGTTGTCATAGCAACTCCCAACTCCTGGTACCCATTTCTGTCTTAGTTTTGTGCTGCTATAACACAACATGACAAACTGGGTAATTTATGTTTTTTTTTTTTTTTTTTTTTTTAGAAGAAAAAAAAAACAGGATATATGTGCAGAATATGCAGGTTTGTTATATAGGTATATGAGTGCCATGGTGGTTTGCTGCACCTATTGACCCATCCACTAAGTTCCCTCCCCTCACCCCTCACCCCCCAACAGGCCCTGGTGTGTGTTGTTTCCCTCTCTGTGTCATTGTGTTCTCAATGTCATCTCCCACTTATGAGCGAGAACATGCAGTGTTTGGTTTTCTGTTCCTGTGTTAGTTTGCTGAGGATGATGGCTTCCAGCTTCATCCATGTCCCTGGAAAGGATATGATCTCTTTTTTTTCATGGCGGCATAGTATTCCATGGTGTATAGGTACATTTTCTTTATCCAGTCTATCATTAATGGGCATTTGGGTTGATTCCATGTCTTTGCTATTGGAAATAGTGCTGCAATAAGCAGGCATGTGCATGTGTGTTTACAATAGAATGATTTATATTCCTTTGGGTATGTACGACAAACTGGGTAATTTGTAAAGAACAAAGACTTATTTATCTCTGTCCTTTTTAACCACTGAGAGGTTAAATATTAAAGTGCTGGCATCTGGTGTCTAGTGAGGGCCTTCTTGCTATGGATACAAATGTTGTATCCTCATGTGGCAGAAAAGCAAAAGAGAAAGAACCCACTTAACAAGTCCTTTTTGTTGTGGCATTAATCCATTCATGAGGATTGAACCCTCATTACCTAAGAATCTCGCTGTTAGGTCTCACCTCTCAACATTGTTGCATTGGGGATTAAATTTCAACATGAGTTTTGGAAGGGACAAATACATTCCAACCATAGCCACAGTAATTATTTCCCCCGAAATTATTACCAAGTACTCTATGTTATCTAGTATCTACTATTTATTTTCAATATTGAAAAAGTCCAATTTGTTTTTATGTTTATTATAATTAAGTGTGAGTCCATTTTTTGAAACCTTCCTCATTTAACACATTTGGACTAATTAAATGAAATTCTCAATGCTAGTCTTTTATTAACAAAAAAGAAGATTTATGTGAGTGTCCCAGTGTAAAAATCATGGCAAAAATAAAACAAGAGAAAGAACCCTCTGGCTATTTTCTCACTTTCTTTCTCAAGTCAGTTTATCCTTATGTCACTTTCCTGTGATCCTGCTTATAATGTTGTCTCTATAGAACATATTATTTTAGTCTGCCCAGAACATTTCTCTCTCCTTCTCGTAGGCTGGATATGTGACATAAGTGAGGTGAGTCATAGTTAGCATTCATTAATCTGGCCAAATTGCCAGTATAGGAGTAGTCATATGATTCAAGTTAGGAAAAACAGCGTTCTGTGGGGGTTTTCTAAGTAGAACTAGCAGAAAGAATTATCTCTTCTCTTCTGGATATCAAGTATTAAGTGTAATTAAAAAAAAAAAAAAAACCCTTCAGGGAGCAAGTCTTTTTCATGTGACAAAGCCCAAGAAGTATATAAGAAGCAGAAGGAGTCTTACAGGATCAAATCCTCAGATCCATACTCTAATGCCTCTGAGATGCCCTGTTCCAGCAGTTCTTCCTTTAATTTTTGCAGCTATCTTATATCCTTCCAATCCATCCCATGTTTAGATTAAATTATTTTAATTTTAGTTTCCTTCACTTGGAATGGAAAATATCTACTTGAAGCTGCATGTTCAAAAAGGGAACGTCAAAGGATACTGTAGTATTCATACTTTATATACCTTCTTTAAACTGCGCCTCAGTGATTCATCTCTACCAAATTTTACATCAAAATCAGAGACCTCCATTGCATAGACTTATTTATAACTATAACGTGGGTGTTGTTGGGATTCTCCATTTGCCTTCTCTAACATTAGTCTCTGCTACACAATGATGCAATGTATGCTTAGTTTTTTCTACTGCAAAGATTGAATCTCTAGGAGAATTGTTTTTCCCCTTGCTCTTGAGAGCTAATGGAATATTCAGTGTAACGTCTTGCCCACTTTCCATATTAATATGATAATCAGATATTTGCCCTGTTACATCTTCTAAATTTCTTTCTAATTAATCACCCAGTTTAATGTACAAAGAAAATTGAAAGATGCTCCCAAGTTTCTTTTTTGAAGGAAAACTATTTTTTAAAATATATTTTAAGTATGCTCTTCTTCTTAAAATGTTACTTTAGCTCCATGGAGATAATCCTTTTTGATTCTATTCATGTTACATCTACATGTTTTTTAAACAAGAACTACCCTATCTAGCACTACCTGAAATTTATAATTTATTCGTAAAGCATTTTTATGATGTATGCTTTTCTTTATGTTTTTGCATATTTTGTCTGCTTTTCTGAAGTAAATTTTTTTTACTGATTATAATGCAAATACATAATTAGACAGAAAATTAAAGCAATAGAAAAAATAATAAGAGTAAAATTTTCTCCAACTCTAAGCAGGCCATTGTAAATAGTTAAAATTAAAATAAACACCTTTTTAATTTAAACTTTTGAGATAATTGTAGATTTATATGCAGTTCTTAGAAGTTGCAGAGAAAGATCCCTTGTTCCTTTACTCAGTTTTCCCCAATATTAACATCTTGTAAAACTATATGTTATTACCATGACTAGAATATTGACTGGATATTTTGACACGTTTGTTGCTAGTATATAAATGCAATTTATTTTCACATATTTATGTGAACTTACATATTGATTCTAGAAGCTATCTTCTTGTAGATTTTTGTTTTGTTTTTATGTAGATAATTATGTCATCTCCAAATAAGAACAGTTTTATTTTTTCTTTTCTCATCTGTTCATAACTAAGTGCTAAATTACATATAGATTTTTTAATGCCTTTATCATGTTGAGGAAGTTTCTCTCTATTCCTATTTTTCTGAGAACTATTTATCATGGATGGGTGCTGACTTTTTCAAATGCTTTTTCTGCATTAATTGGCATAATTATGTGATTTTTCTTCTTTAACCTGTTGTGGTGAATATTGATTTATCTTTGTGAATACTGAAACTACCTTGCCCTTATCCCTGAACTAGACTTCACTTGATCACTTGGTCATGGTGTTTGTGTGTGTGTGTGTGTGTGCGCGTGCATGTATATGTTTATTTACTGTATTAGTTCATTCTCATGCTGCTATAAGAACATAAACAAGACTGAATAATTTATAAAGGAAAGAGGTTTAATTGACTCACCATTCCACATGGCTTGGGAGGCCTCAGCAAACTTACAATCATGGTGGAAGAAGCAGCAAACACTTCCTTCTTCATCTGGTGGTGTAGCAGAATGAGCCGCAGACAAAACCCCTCAGACACCGCGTTGTAGAAGGAAGGGCTTTATTCAGCTGGGAGCACTGGCGACTCACGTCTCCAAAAACCGAGCTCCCTGAGTGAGCAATTCCTGCCCCTCTTAAGGGCTCACAATTCTAAGGGGGTCCATGTGAGAGGGTCGTGATCGATTGATCAAGCAGGGGGTATTTGACTGGGGGCTGCATGCACCAGTAATCAGAATGGAAGAGAACAGGACAGGGATTTTTACAGTGCTTTTCTATACAATGTCTGTCATCTATAGATAACATAACCAGTTAGGTCAGGGGTCGATCTTTAACTACCAGGCCCAGGGTGTGGTGCTGGGCTGTCTGCCTGTGGGTTTCATTTCTGCCTTTTAGTTTTTACTTCTTCTTTCTTTGAAGGCAGAAATTGGACATAAGACCATATGAGGGGTTTGTCTCCTCCCTTATTCCCCTGCTTTGAGAACTTCACTCATTAGTGGGAGTTCTCACTTTCATTCTCATTAACCATGTCTTCTGCAAGACAGATCGATAGGGATTCATATAGTACACTTGTGCTAAAGCATTTTGGTGAACTAAGGTAGTGATGAAGCTTTTTATCATTTGAAGAAGTACAGATAGCAAACAAGGGAGCAGTAAGCAGGTTCCTATTACTATTATGACTCCTGTTATAAGAGTTCTAAATCCTCCTAGTGCTCGGAACCATTTTCCAAACATGGCCCCAGGATCAAATCCATGCCACACTTGCACGGGCACAAGTGCCAGTTTTGTCATATCTCTAACTATGTCTTCAACTACTTGCCCTTGATCATCTATGTGTAGACTGCAATTAGTAAGGTTAAATTTCCTACAGACCCCTCCTTCAGCTGCTAGAAAGTAGTTGAGAGCCAATCTATTTTGATAGATAGCATTTCTCATCTGAGTTTCTTGCTGGGCCAGAATAGTCAAGGCTCTGCCAGTCTTATTAGTGATTATTTCTAAGACGGCTTGTAACCTTATGATTCGGTTGAGCATGTAAATGGGGGTCTGGTATCCTCGCGAGCCATCTTGTGCCCAAGTATAGGCCTATAATATTGTATGATTCTCTCAGGGAGCCATTCATCATCTTTCTAATTTCCTATAGCTATGCTTCTCTTTTCGCGGGAAGCATAGACAGGGAAGCCCAGGAGTTCGCCTGCCTTTATGGGCAGTAGGAAGAAAGATGGTTTAACACAACTACTGCCCACTGGCCAGGTAATTTGGCATAAGCTCTATGCCCACATATCCAGTATAATCAAATGGGGGCTGTCCAGTCCCAGTGGGACTCCGGGTGGGTCCACACAATTTGCAACTTTGGGAATTTACTAAGTGGATTTTTCTCAGTGTGGTTTTAACTCCACTAGGTGGCTGTTTTTGTAGTACTATTATACAGTTTTTGCCCTGGGCAGTTGAGTCTTCCCACAGGAAAGGTGAAGTCCTTCCACACTCTTGCTATATAGTATTGTCTAATGATTGAGGATTTTAGGACCCAGAAGTTATCAGGGTGATTCTTTTGAACTGGGAATTCATCAGGAACTGGGTCTGTAGGTACTAATTATCCGGCTTCCTATGGCCATTAATCTCCTATTACAGTTCCTCCACATACATAACATGAAGTGACATTGAGAGACTGGGCTACATGCTTGGCTAATTGCAAAAACAAGTTTCTTTTTTTTCCTGGAATTTCTGGTACTGGCACATTCAGTTCATCCTAGAAGGTTTGAAATACTGGCTCAGCAGAGCATTTAATAAACTTCTTCTCAAACCACAATGTTTACTCAAGGATCTAGTCTAGCCCCATCGATTCCTAGTGTTACATGCTCCCCTTTTTTCCAGCGAGGATCAAGGGGGTTCATTATTACTAGTTCTAAGGGGTTAGGTTACACTGACCACTGGTACAGGAAGGGCCACTTTTCCTTTTCTGAAGATGGACAGGATTCTTTTCATTTTTTACCCAAATAGCCTAACTGAAACAAGACCAGTATCCACATTCATTTCCACACAGTCCTAATTTATGACAAATGTACTTATTTTTTGCTATATAGCCAGCCTCTTTCCTAATTAAGAGAACCACATCCTATTCCTAACTTGTTATTATTAATGACAGCACAGGCATCAAATTTCAAGGTGACTTGTTTGGGCACCCCTTTTTCTTCTGTTTTGGCTAACACTTTACTCATATCATTTATGAGCCCCCACCAGTCATCAGTCCTTAATCTTATTTTAAAAACTGTGGTCATGGGAGGCTCAGATGGGACATAATGCACATCAGGTTGGTCATTTCCTGGGCTACATACCTTGCATAGAATAGCATTATACAAACAAGTTCTTTTTAGAGACCTGGTACACTTATAATAACCATAAAATAATAGGACTGTAGCAACTTTTTGTCCTACCTCAGTGACTTGATGTATACCCTGGGAAAAGTCCTCAGTCTGAGGAAGGTCAGTTGAAGTGCTTACTGTACAAGTCCAAATTTTAAGGAAAATGAGTCCCACAATGAGTTTCCTCATGCTTTGGCCATGCGTGGACCAGTCAGCTTCCAGATGTGACTGGAGCAGGGTTTGTCGTCTTCTTCAGAGTCACTTTGCAGGGGTTGGCAAAGCTGCTCCCATCCATGTACAGCTCACAGTCTACTGATGTTTAAGGATGGTCTCAGAGGTTGGCCTGCTAGAATAAACTGAGTCCAATACCTCTACACAGTTATGTTCAGCTGGGCTCTCTGATACTGGGAGCAAGGTGGCGGAGTTTAGGGTGTTGTAAACTTCAATGGTTATGCAGGATTTTCACATAGCAAGCTTTGGTAATTGGTTAGTCTAGCATTTGTTAGCCAGTGATGTCTTTGGGTATTCTTCAAAATTACCACAGCATGCGGGGTCTTTATATTCAGGTTTCACCTAAGGGTTAGTTTATCTGCTTCTTGTGCTAACAGGGCCATTGCTGCTTGGGCCCTTAAACCTGGGGGCCAGCCTTTGGAAACCCTGTCTAGTTGTTTTCAGAGATAGGCCACTGGCCTTGGCCAGGGCCCCACAGTCTGAGTTAAAACTCCAACTGCCATTTTTTTCTTTTTCTGGCACATAGAGTGTAAACAGTTTTGTCAGGTCAGGTAGCCCCAGGGCTGGGGCCAACATGAGTTTTTCTTTTAACTCATGAAAAGCTCATTGCTCTTGGTTGTAGTAGATGTGGTTTATCTAATCTCTATTTTTATCAACTGTCACCACCAAAATATTGACTGAAATCCTGCAGCTATTTGATTTCAAGCTTTAAATTGATCTGGTATTCCCCATGGGACTCTAATTGCATCTAAAGAGACGTGAGAGTCAAAAGACCCATAAGGGGCTTCTCTTGCTTTATGACGTCTTATTTTTCTTCCCTCTGGTTGATGAAATGCCAGGGTGAAAGGGATAGCCATTGGACTAAAGCACAAATGCCACTCCAGTTATTCAGCAGAGTGCCCAGTAAAGGTCCACCACAATACCACCACACATCCACCTGGGGATGAACAAGGGCTGACTGATTGATAAGCTCTTGAAAATTCTTAAGCTCACTGCATCACTTCAGGTCTCCAAGGAATGCTAAGTTTCCTCCCTGTTGTGAGAGATACAAAGTGAACTTAATGTTGAGAGATGGAAGCTGGATGGCCCTCGGGGGCTGACCCACAAGGTGCCAGATTTTGGGCAGAAAGAGCTTGGCACAACTTATCACTCCAGGATGTAGAATCCTGGAAAACAGCTACCATGCAGCCCCCATCTGGTCGACTGGAGGACCACCTTAGTGGAAAAGGGACAATCTGCAGCCCTGGCCTGCCATGTGCACAAGCATAACAATTCCTTTTGTTTAATGTGCAGATGGAATATTTGATCCATTCCAACCAGGCATTTGTATCTTGGTATCCTGTCTTAATTGCCAGAGTTTGTTTTAAGTCTTTAACTTCTATGATCCTCTAGTAAAGTGAATGTATGATTTTAGGAAATTACAAAAACCAGTTGGGGCAGTCCATCCTTGCTCTTTAGTGGTCCACAGAATGTTGGACCAACTACAGCATAAAAGCTCTACCTTGGGGGCAAGACTCCTGGTTGACACTGGAGTCTTTGTCAAAATTTCCATGGATTAAATGGTCCTAATTTACTAATGCCCAGTCTGAGGAGAGTCAGGAGGGACTAATACCCAGTCTGAGGAGAGAAAAGAGGTACTTTTCTGAAGTACAGAGCTGTTTTTGACTTGGCAAGTCCACACAGGGTATAGCAAGGCAAGCATTAAATGCAATAGTTTGAGGCAAACTTGATTTGGTTATGTTAATAACTAGATGGTCAGCAATACAGCGAGGGAAGAAGAAAGAGTAATAGAATAGATGAAAGAGTTAAATTTTTCTTAGCTTTAGTTTGGTAGGGTTTTCCTGGGGACTATGGCCCATGACTCTGGAGGGGGTGGCACTTTCTTGACTCGGTTGTGATGAGTCCATCCTTTTTTTGCTGTACGAACAGCAGCCTCAGTGGTTAGCAGCACAAGGTAGGGTCCTTCCTTGGCTGGCTCAAGTTTCCTTTCTTTTCACCCTTTGATGAGAAGGTGATCTTCAGGCTGGTGCTGGTTTACCAGAAATTCTAGGGGTGGTACATGTGCTAAAAGACTTTTAGTTTTGAGGGAAAGGATAGTGGAAGATAAACCAAGTATATAATTTTTAAGAAACTGAATTTTTGTTTTAAATGTGGGGACATCAGTAGTGGACTTTATAGTCCCTGGTGCCTTTCTACTGAGAAATTTCCTTTAGCACCTGTTTTTTATTAGTTTTTAGATCAAAGAAGCCAAATACCATTTTACATTTGACAATGTTTCCTGTATGATTTTTATGCCAGATAAGCTAAATTTCACCTTTATATTAGTGTGCTATTAATGTTAAACCTAGTTTTAATAAACCATTGTAGACATATTTATTCAATTTTTAATGTTGATTCAATTTTTAATGTTGGACCATAATGTAAGATTTTATAGACTCTTTTTAACCTTTTATAATCTTTGTTAGAGAGCAGGTTAGTGCTTTAAGGAAAACCCATTGTGTTTTTACTTTAATGTCCAGTTCACAAAAAAACTGTATGATACTCCTTTAACTTTAGCTAATATGTTTACATACAGAATTTTCTTTACAATTAACATTTTAAAACTTGCTTAAACCTTCAAAACAAAAGTTTTTTTTAACCTTTTAATGTAGGTAAAAATTTACACTCGTATGCCTCCTTTTAATCCTTTTACCAAAGGTATCTTTTACTTTCTTTATACACCTTGCACATAATCTGTTTTTTCCAATAGTTTTTACATTCAGGAGACCTAGTTACTTTTAAATTATACAACATTTAGCCGGGCGCGGTGGCTCAAGCCTGTAATCCCAGCACTTTGGGAGGCTGAGACGGGCGGATCACTAGGTCAGGAGATCGAGACCATCCTGGCTAACACGGTGAAACCCCGTCTCTACTAAAAAATACAAAAAACTAGCCGGGCGAGGTGGCGGGCGCCTGTAGTCCCAGCTACTCAGGAGGCTGAGACAGGAGAATGGCCCGAACCCGGGAGGCGGAGCTTGCAGTGAGCTGAGATCTGGCCACTGCACTCCAGCCTGGGCGACAGAGCGAGACTCCATCTCAAAATAAATAAATAAATAAATAAATAAATAAATAATACAACATTTCCTGCATAAATTCTTTTTTATAACATTTTTTTTTTCATGGCTTTCACAGACAATTCTTCAATATGCCTCAACTTTCTGACTTATTACAAATATTTCATTCTTTAAACAACCAGTTAAATTATTTCAGGACAATAATTTACTATATAACATTCTTTTTACATAAATTCTGCCCCCCCCCCTTTTTTTCCCTTTTTTTCCTCAAAGATGATAACCATTCTTTTCCAAAGTGAGCCATCTATCGTCCTGTCCTGAAGGGAGTTCCTCCTAGGGAAATCAAACTCCCTACCGTACAAATGTCTGGTCGGACCTTTGTATGGTAATTAAGATTTAGATCCCCAGTTAGGAAACCCACTGGGTTAAGGGAATTTTCAGTGGTTAATGTTAAATCTTTTTTTTTTTTTTTTTTTAAATTCATGATACTTCTGAACTGGTGAGGTGTGCTCACAATGAGGTTTCCTCTAAAAGTTTATTTTCTACTTTCTTCTGCTAACAAAGCAGTTGCTGTTATGGACTGAATGCATTTGGGCCATCTGTGGGTTACTGGGTTAAGAATTTTTGATAGGAAGGCTACAGGTTGTCAGTGGCCTCAGTGCTTTCGGGCTACACCCTTGTTTACACTTACAAGGTTGTATTGGAGTGTTGTAGGGTTACAGAGAAGAACTTCAATGATCAATTATAGGTTTTATATTTACCCTGGCTTTTAAAGGGATACAGTACCCTGTTTTTTTGTTTTGTTTTGTTTTAATTAACTACTTGTATATTTCTCTCTCTTTCTTTCTGTCTTTGACTTTCTGTCTCTCTCTCTTCTTGACTCCCTCTTTGTCTCTCTGTCTCTTCCTCTCTCTCTGCTGCTCTTTCCTTGCCTCTGCCAGCCACTTATGCTGCTGTTCTCTCAACCACTGTGGGGGGCAGTCTAAAACCAGCTGTAATGAAGTGTCTTTGTATGGGAACTGGTCTGGGTGCCCTGGCTTACAGGTTACCTTGTGCCATACCTTTGAAACAAGGGACCTGTCCAGGCTGCCTTCTGATGGCCAACCCACCTCTAATGCTGGCCAGTCTATCTCACATGAAGTTTTAAGTTTTCCTGGTGTCATAGTACTCCATAGTCCCCCTTAAATCTTTTCTTGAAATTTTTCAACATAGTTCCTGGTGGGGTAGGCTTACTTTGTGCCTGACCCATGCTTCCTCAGGACAAAACACCACACACTCATACCACACACACATCACAAAACAAAGAACAGGTAAAAAGGGCACACACACACTTTTACAGTTTACACCAATCCAGAATGAAAACCAAAATCAGAGTATCAAGAAATCCAAGCCAGGTCAAAACCAAAACCAAAGTATCAAGCAATCCAAGTCAAGTCAAAAACAAAAACCAAGTGCCAGTACAGGCACATCATGGGTGATCAGGCCACACTTCAACTCAAATGGAGTGGGCAAGTTCCATAGACCAGTCTTACCAAGTTTCAGATGTCCAGACTCCAAGTGCCAATTCCTTTATGGTGTTCAGCCACTGCACTGATCCTCCGTGGGGGCCTGCTATGCACTGCTTTAATGAGGTATTCCACTGGGGCAAATGCCTACCTGGGAGCGTTCTCAGGATCCATGTCACTCAAGCTGGCCAGAGTCCCCCGCAGGGATGCTCCACAGGGCAGGCCTAAGCTGCCTAAGGAGTTTCCTTGACCTTCTGTCCATTAATCACCTTGCTTCTCAGTCAGGGTACCAAGAAATGTAGCAGGACGAGCTGCAGATAAAACCCCTCAGACACTGAGTTGTAGAAGGAAAGGCTTTATTCAGCTGGGAGCATTGGCAGACTCACATCTCCACAAACCGAGCTCCCCAAGTGAGCAATTCCTGTCCCTCTTAAGGGCTTACAACTCTAAGGGGGTCTGTATGAGAGGGTCATGATCAATTGAGCAAGCAGGGGGTATGTGACTGGGGGTTGCATGCACCGGTTATCAAAATGGAACAGAATAGGACAGGAATTTTCACAATACTTTTCCATACAATGTCTGTAATCTATAGATAACATAACCAGTTAGGTCAGGGGTTGATCTTTAACTACCAGGCCCAGGGTATGGTGCTGGGCTGTCTGCCTGTGGATTTCATTTCTGCCTTTTAGTTTTTACTTCTTCTTTCTTTGGAGGCAGAAATTGGGCATAAGACAATAGGAGGGGTGGTCTCCTACCTTAATGGCAGGGAAGAGAAATGCCAAGTGAAGTGGGGAAAGGCCCCTTATAAAACAATCAGATCTTGTGATAACTCACTCACTATCACATGAACGGCATGAAGGAACTGCTCCCAGGATTCAACTACCTCCCATTTGGTCCTTCCCATGACATGTGGGGATTATGGTAATTACAAATCAAGATGAGATTTCAGTGGGGACACACAGCAAAACCATATCATTCCACACCTGGTCCCTCCTAAATGTCATGTCCTCACAAACAAATCATGCCTTTTCAACAGTCCCCCAAAGTCTTAGCTCATTCCAGCATTAATCCCAAAATTCAAGTCAAAAGTCTCATTTGAGACAAGGCAAGTCCCTTCTGCCTATGAGCCTGTAAATTTGAAAGCAAGTCAGTTACTTTCTAGATACAATGGGGTTACAGGCATTGGGTAAATATGCCCATTCCAAATGGGAGAAGTTGGCCAAAACAAAGGGGCTACAGGCCCCCTGAAAGTCCAAACTTCAACAGGGCATCACCAAACCTTAGAGTTGCAAAATGATCTCCTTTGACTCCATGTGTCACATCCAGGTCACACTGATGGAAGAGGTGGACTCCAACCGTCTTGGGAAGCTCAGCCCCTGTGGCTTTGTAGGGTACAGCCCCATCCTTGGCTGCTTTAACTGGCTGGCATTGAGTGTCTGTGGCCTTTCCAGGTGGAGCAGTGGATCTACCATTCTGGGGTCTGAAGGAGAGTGGCCCTTCTCTCACAGCTCCAGTAGGGAGTGCCCCATTTGGGACTCTGTGTGTGGATTCCAACCCCACATTTCCCTTCTGCACTGCCCTAGCAGAGGTTCTCCATGAGGGACCGCCTTTGCAGCAAACTTCTGCCTGAACATCCAGGCATTTCCATACATCCTCTGAAATCTAGGTGGAGGTTCCCAAACCTCAATTCTTGACTTCCGTGTATTTGCAAGCTCAACACCACATGGAAGCTGCCAAGGCTTGGGGCTTGCCCCCTCTGAATCCATGGCCTGGGCTGTACCATGACCCCTTCAAACCACAGTTGGAGCAGCTGGGATGCAGGGCACAAAGTCCCAAGGTTGCACACAATAGGGAGGCCCTGAACCCAGCCCATGAAACTAGTTTTTCCTCCTAGGCTTTCTGGCATGTGATGGGAGGGGCTGTTGAGAAGGTCTCTGATATTCCCTGGAGACATTTTCCCCATTGTCTTGGTGATTAGCATTTGGCTCCTGATTACTTATGCAAATTTCTGCAGCTGGCTTGAATTTCTCCCTAGAAAACGGGTTTTTCTTTTCTACTGCATCATCATCTGTGTGCAAATTTTTCAAACTTTTATGATCTGTCACCTCTTGAATGCTTTGTTGCTTAGAAATTTCTTCCACCAGATACCCTAAATCATCTCTCTCACGTTCAAAATTCCACAGATTTCTAGGGCAGGGGGGAAATGCTGCCATATCTTTGCTAAAGCATGGCAAGAGTCACCTTTGCTCCAGTTCCCAAGAAGTTCCTCAGCTCCATCTTAGACCACCTCCGCCTGGACTTCATTGTCTGTATCACTCTCAGCATTTTGGTCAAAGCAATTCCACAAGTCTCTAGGAAGTTCCAAACTTTCTCACATCTTCCTATCTTCTCAGCCTTCCAAGTCTCCAGGAAGTTCTAAACTTTCCCATATTTTCCCTAAATGAGCCCTCTAACCTGTTCCAAACTCTACCTTGTAAGGTCAGTCGAGAGAGAGAAAGGAAGAATAGACCCAAAGTCAGATGAGTAAGTTTATTGAACCTGCTGGCTGTGCTACCACAGACAGGAGGCAGTCCTGAGCTTATGAAATGAGGGGTTTTATAGAGACCCTGGGGTCATTTGTTGGTTAACTTTGCCATATATCACCTTGTCACGTTTATGGTAGCAGCCAGATGAAGGAATTTATAGGAGGGTATAGGTAAAGTTTGTTTGTGCTTCCCAGGACCTTTCCCTGTGAGTCGGGATGGCATCTAATTGGGGTTTTTTTTATTGCAGCAAGGCCTGATAGGTAAAGTCTGCTGGCCTCACCTCGGAGCCTAGATAAGGGCTTAGAAATGTAAAGGGGCTCAGGGGAAAGGGTGGGCGGCATGCAGAAGAGTTGCAGAGCATAAGGGGGAGGGAGTGGGCAGCACGGAGAGGTTTGGGAGAAGTGTTGGCAGTACCAAGAAATTTTCTGGGGCGGTTTGTCCCTAACATACCTGTTACTTAGTTCCAAAGTCGCTTCCACATTTTCGGGTATCGTTATAGCGTGTGTGTCTGTGTGTGTGTGTGTGTGTGTGTGTGTGTGTGTGTGTGTACAGAGAGAGCGGAATTATTTATTTTGTAATTTTGTGTACATATTCATAAGGGATATTTGTTCATAGTTTAGTTTTTTGTACTATCTTTATCTAGTTTTGGTGTCAAGTTAATACTTGCTTTATAATGTAGATTGGGAAGTGTTCTTTTCAATTTACTGGAAAACATTTTTCTCTTTGTTAAGGTATACATTTAGTGCTTCAATTTTCTTCTCAGCATGAGCTTAACTGTTTCCCACATAACTGGATATGTTATATTTTAATTTGCATTTTATTCTGCTCAAGATATTTTTTATTTCCTTGGAGACTTCCTCTTTGACCCATGAATTATTTACAAGCAGGTTGTTTAATTTTCATGTAGTTGGAGATTTTCCCCTTTATATTTTTGCTATGAATATCTAATTTAATTCCATTGTAATAAAGAATATATTCTGTGTGATTTCCATTCTTTAAATATTTTGCTATTTGTTTTGTGGCTGAAGGTGGTCTATCATGGTGTTTCATGGGCACTTAAAAATATATATATTCTGCTATTGGTTTGGTGTTCCATTAGTGTTGATTATCAGTTGATTGATAATACTGTTGTCTTCTTTTATATCTTTGCTGATTTTCTGACTAGTTGTTTTATCAATTTTGAGAGAGCCATACTGAAGTTTTCAACTATAATTCTGGATTTGTCTATTTTTATTCATTTATATTGGTTTGATTAACATATTTTGCAGCTCTGATGTTTAGTGCATACATATTTATGGTTGCTATGTCTTCTATTTGTATTGGCCCTTTTATTGGTACATAATGCTGACCCAGTAGTTCCATAGACAGTTTTTAAAATAAATATAAAAATTGTTGGACTGAGTGTGGTGGATCACACCTGTAATCCCAGCACTTTGCGAGGCCAAGGCAGGCGGATCACGAGATCAGGAGTTTGAGACTAGCCTGACCAACATCAAATCCTGTCTCTACTAAAAATACAAAATATTAGCCGGGCATGGTGGTGTGTGCCTGTAATCCCAGCTACTCAGGAGGCTTAGGCAGGAAATTGCTTGAACCCGGGAGGCAGAGGTTGCAATGAGTGGAGATGGCGCCACTGCACTCCAGCCTGGGCAACAAGAGTGAGACTCTGTCTCAAAAAAAAAAAAAAAAAAAAAAAAAAAAAAAAAAAAAAAAAAATTGGCCCTTCTGGTCTTAAAGCTTGTAACTTGCATTTGCTTTATTCTGAGTTTCTTCTTTAGGAAAAAGACCTTCAGTCCTCTTGAAAAGTATCAAAGAATTGAAACTCACCAAATCACTGCATCCAGTCAATGAAATGCCAGACTCTACATTCATCATGATTGCTTCCTTTCCCCTCCCTAGGTCCTGTTTTATTATACATTGTTACATTTCTTCTTTGCTGTATAAACCCCTAATTTTAGTCAGTCAGGGAGATGGATCTGAGATCGACCTCCCATATCCTTAGCTGCAACATCTGATTAAAGCCTTCTTCCTTGGCAATCATCATTGTTTCAGTGATTAGCTCTCTGTATGTTGAGCGGCAAGACCTAGACTAAACCCCTGGTGTTTTGGTAACAATATCTCTCTGTTTCTCACAATGTTTTTTTGTTATGAAGCCTACTTTATCTGATATTAATATATTCATTAATGCTTTCTTTCATTAGTGTTTTTCTGACCTACTTTCACAATATACATTTTACTCTTCTATTTTTTATTTGCTACCTATCATGTTATGTTTAAAATGAGCTTCCTATAGACAGCATACAATTGTGTAATTGTTTTTTAAATCTATCTACAAATCCCTGTCTTCCGTTATTATATTTAAACCATTTTTATTTAATGTAGGTATTAATTTGGTAGAACTTAAATTTACCATTTTTTAAATTTAGTCTTGTTTTCTACTTGCTCTGTTTTGCATTTTTCCATTTTCTTTTTCTGACTTCCTGTGGATTACTTGAGCATTTTTAAAATTCCATTTTGTCTTATGGAAAGTCTTTGGAACATCATTTTAAGAATTTCTGTGTAAAAACTGCATACGTGGCCAGGTACTCACATTCATGCACATGCTTTGATATGAACAGCATTCAAAGCTGTTACATATTTTTCTCATTTAACAATTAAAGAATGTTCCCCACCAGTCAATGTTAATATTTATCTTGCTTTTCAAGCTTTTAATATTCATTGCTTGAGTGTAGCTTAACTTAGTCATGTGAAATCTCAGTTATTAATATTTAGGAAATTCCAAATGTGTGTTATTATAAACAATACTGGATAAAAAATATCCTTGTGTTGAAACCAACACAAGAACCAATGCAAGAAACCAACACAAGAAACTTTGACATTTTGAGTTTCATTACTTTTTGGCAATGTTTTGCAAATAATTCATTTACTTTTTATTTATTTTATTTAACTATAATTGTGGTTAACTATTTTTTATCTGATCATTGGCTATTTTTTTTAAATTTTTGAATTGCCTGTTTATTTTATGTACCATTTTCCCATATGTAACTTCGTTTACAGTTTTTAAGTCAAAGTTATTAATAATTGTTGTCATGTTTCATCATATCAAAATTTACAAAAATGACACAGTCACTATAAAACTTCAAAGACATAAAGCATTCAAAATAACATGGAAAGTTCTCATACAACTCTGTTCACTCCCCTCAAAATATTCTCAAAGTCCCCTACCATTAAGGTGGTGTGTATTTTCAATGCCTAGAAGCATACATATGGGAGAATACCAAATATAATTCAGAAATATGTTAAAGATGAGTTCAAGTATTAAAATAATTTTAAAGTTATAGTAATTTAGAAGATATAGAAATCACACAATAAACAAAAATAGACAAATAGAAAAAAATAAACTCTAGAAATGTATTCAAACACATTGAAATTTAGCATATAATATAAATGGCATTTTAAATCAGCAAGGAAAAAGGATCAGTTTCATAGATGGTATTAAGGTAATTGGCTATGCTTTGCTTCTTACTCCAAATCATAATGTAGCTATGCTTTTCTTCTTACTCCAAAATAAAATGAATATAAGGATATGTGGGGAGGTAAAAATATATCTATAAAATAACTAAATTACTTAGGTGGGAATGCCTGTCAAGAAGCTGTATAAATGCCCAAAATTAATAGACACAAGACTGAGTTTGTGTCTGGAAAATGGCAGATAGGATGTAGGACTAACTTGCAGCTCCCACTTGGATGGACAGAGCTGCATGTGGAGACTTGTATCATGAAATTTTGTTCCAAGAACTACTGGGGAACATACCAGGAAAGTCGAGAGAATCCACAGACCCTTTGAAGGAGGTGAATTGCTCCTGCAGGCTTCATGCTACAGCAGAGGAACTGTGAGTCTGCTTGCCTTCTCAGCTGGGAGACTTGAAGCCTGGGGCAAATTCTCAACCCTGCTCACTGGCTGCCTGGAAATAAACTTAGTGCTGTTGTGGGGACAAGGTGGGAATGAGACTGGCCATTTGGGCTGTGGGCTGCATGGGAGTGGAGTGAGGATTGTGACTGCCAGCTTTCTCCCCCTTACCTAGTGACCTATGTGACGCAGGAGATACTGCCATAGTCCTCCTGGGAACATAACTCCACTGGCCTGGGAACTACATCCTTATCCCCTGCAGCAGCCACAATAAGCCCTGCCCAAGCAGAGTGTGAGCTCAGACACCCTAACCCTGCCCCCACCTGATGGTCTTTCTCTACCCCCTCTGGTAGCCAAAGACAAAGGACATAATCTCTTGGGAGATATATGACCCCACCCAAAGTCTGATCCTCCCTATACAACTGCAGCTAACAGGCTCTTGAAATTGCCAACTCCTGGCTGGAGACCAACCAACAGAAGATTAGCACACTTAACACAAACAAAACCAAGGACCCTTATAGAGTCCATCTCATTCCCCTGCTACCTCCACCAGAGCAGGTGCTAGTATCCACAGCTGAGAGACATGAAGACAGATCATATCACAGGACTCTTTGCAGACACTCCCCAGTACCAGCCCAGAGTCTGGTAGCTCTGCTGGGTAGCTAGAACCAGATTTGGCTCTCAGGAAGCCTTATCCTTAGGGGAAAGGGGAAAGCACCACATCAAGGGAGCACACTGTGGGACAAAAGAATCTGAACAGCAACCCTTGAGTCCCAGATCTTCTCTCTGACATAGTCTACCCAAATGAGAAGGAAAAACAGCAACAACAACAAATTCTGGTAATATGACAAAACATCTTAAACACTCCCAAAAGATCACACTGGCTCACCAGCAATAAATCCAAACCAAGATGAAACCTCTGAATTGTCAGAAAAAATGAATCAGAAGGTTGATTAAGCTAATCAAGGAGGAGCAAGAGACAGATGAAGTCCAACTTAAAAAAATTTTAAAAAAAGATACAGGATACAAAAGGAAAAAATCTTCAGTGAAATAGCAAAAATAAAAAACAATGACAAATTCTGGTAATCAAGGACACACTTAGAGAAATAGAAAATACACGGAAAAGTCTCAGCAATAGAATCAAATAGGTAGAAGAAAGAACTTCAGAGCTCAAAGACAAGGCATTTGAATTAACCTAATCTGACAAAGACAAAGAAAAAATATATAAAAAAATGAACAAAGTCTCCAAGAAATTTGGGATTATGTTAAAAGGCCAAACTTAACAGTAATTTCTGTTCCCAAAAGAGAAGAGAAATCTAGAAGTTTGGAATAATATTTGAGGAAATAATCAAGAAAATCTTCCCTGGCATTGCTAGAGATCTAGATATTCAAATACAAGAAACTCAAAGAACACCTGGAAAATTCATCACAAAAAGATCATTGCCTAGCACAGAGTAATCAGGTTATCTAAAGTCAAGACAAAGGAAAGAATCTTAAGAGTTGCTGGGCAAAAGCATCAGGTAACCTATAAAGGAAAACCTATCTGAATAACAGTGGATTTCTCAGCAAAAGCTCTACAAGCTAGAAGGAATTGGGGTCCTATCTTTAGCCTCCTTAAACAAAACAATTATCAGCAAATAATTTTGTATCCAGTGAAACTAAGCTTCATAAATGAAGGAAAGACAGTCTTTTTCAAACAAACAAATCCTGAGAGAATTCACCACTACCAAACCAGCACTATAAGAACTGCTAAAAGGATCTCTAAATCTTGAAACAAATCCCCAAAATACACCAAAGCAGAATTTCCATAAAGCATATTATCTCGCAGGACCTATGAAACAATAACACAATGAAAAAAAAGCAAGATATTCAGGCAACAAAAAGCATGATGAATAGAATAGTACCTCGCATCTCAATGCTAACATTGAATGTAAATGTCCTAAATGCTCCATGTAAAAGACACAGAATGGCAGAATGAATAAGAATTCACCAACCAAGTATCTGCTGTCTTCAAGAGACTCACCTGACACATAAGGACTCACATAAAGTTAAGGAACGGGTGGAAAAAAATATTCCATGCAAATGGACACCAAAAATGAGCAGGAGTAGCTATTCTTACATCAGACAAAACAAACTTTAAAGCAATGGCAGTTAAAAAAGACAAAGAGGGACATTATATGATGATAAAAGGACTAGTCCAACAGAAAAATATCACTATCCTAAATATATATGCACCTAAAACTGGAGCTCTCAAATTTATAAAACTATTACAACTAGACTTAAGAAATGAGATCGACAGCAACACAATGATAGTGGGGACTTCAATACTCCACTGACAGCACTAGACAGGCCATCAATACAGAAAACTAACGAAGAAACAATGGAATTAAGCTCCACCCTAGAACAAATAGACAACAGATACTTACAAAACATTCAACCCAACATCTGCAGAATATGCATTCTATTCATCAGCCATGGAACATTCTCCAAAATAAACCATTTAATAGTCCACAAAACAGGTCTCAACAAATTCAAGAAAATCACAATTATATCAAGTACTCTCTCAGACCACAGTGGAATAAAACTGAAAATCAACTCTAAAAGAAACCCTCAGAACCATGCAAGTAAATAAAAATTAAATATACTGCTCCTGAGTGATAAGTGAGTTAACAATGAAATCAAGATGGAAGTTAAAAATTTCTTTGAACTGAGTGATAATGGTGACACAACCTATCAAAACCTCTGGGATACAGCAAAAGTGGTGCTAAGAGGAAAGTTTACAGCATTAAAGGCCTACGTCAAAAAGTCTGAAAGAGCACAAATAATCTAAGGTCACAACTCAAAAAAGAAGAGAAACAAGAACAAACCAAACCCAAACTCAGCAGATGAAAAGAACCAAGATCAGAGCAGAACTAAATGAAATGGAAACAAATTTGTAAAATATAAAAAATAAATGAAACAAAAAGCGGGTTTGTTGAAAATATAAATTAAAATTGATAGATCATTAGTGAGATTAACCAAGAAAAGAAGAGGGAAGATCCAAATAAGCACAATTAGAAACAAAACTGGAAAAAATTACAACTGATACCACACAAATACAAAAGATCATTCAAGACTACTATAAACAACTTTATACACATAAACAAGAAAATATAGAGGAAATGGGTAAATTCCTGGAAATATACAACCCTCCTAGATTAAGCCAGGAAGAAATAGAATATCTGAACAGACCAATAACAAGCAGTGAGATTGAAATGGTAATTAAAAAACTACCAAGAAAAAAAAGGTTCAGATCAGATGGATTTACAGCTGAATTATTTCAGATATTAAAAGAAGAATTGGTACAAATCCTATTGACACTATTCCAAAAGATAGAGAAAGAGGGAATCCTCCCTAGGTCATTCTATGAAGCCACTATCACCCTAATACCAAAACCAGGAAAGGGCATAACAAAAAAAGAAAGCTACAGACCAATATCCTTGATAAATATAGGTGCAAAAATCCTCAACAAAACACTTGCTAACTGAATCCAACTCCATGTCTAAAAGAATCCACCATGATCAAATGGGTTTTATATCAGGGATGCAGGGATGGTTTAGCATCTACAAGTCAATAAGTGTGATACATCATATAAACATAATTAAAAACAAAAATCACATGATCATCTCAAAAGAGTCAGAAAAAGCATCTGAAAAAAATCCAGCATCCCTTTATGATTAAATCTCTTGCAAAATTGGCATAGAAGGGCATACCTTAAGGTAATAAAAGCCAGCTATGAAAAACCCACAACCAACATTATACTGAATAGGAAAAACTTGAAAACATTCCCCTGAAAGCTGGAACAAGACAATGATGCCCACTTTTACCACTTCTATTCAACATAGTACTAGAAGTCCTAGCCAGAGCAATCAGACAAGAGAAAGAAATAAAAGGCATCCAAATTGGTAAAGAGGAAGTCAAACTGTCGCTGTCTGCTGATGACATGATTGTATACCTCAGTAACTCTAAATATTCATTCAAAAAGCTCCTAGAACTGATAAATGAATTGAGCAAAGCTTCAGGATACAAAATTAATATACAGAAATGAGTAATTCTGCTGTACACCAACAGTGACCAAGCTGAGAATCAAATCAAGAACTCAACCTCTTTTACAATAGCTGCAACAAAAATAAAATACATAAGAATATACTTAACCAAGGAGGTGAAAGACCTTCTACAAGGAAAACTATAAAACACTGCTGAAATAAATCAAAGATGACACAAACAAATGGAAACACATCCCATGCTCATGGATGGGTAGAATTAATATTGTGAAAATGACCAAACTGCCAAAAGCAATCATCAAATTTCATGTAATTCCCATAAAATACCACCATAATTCCTTACAGAACTTGAAAAAGTCCTAAAATTTATATGGAACCTAAAAGGAGCCTACATTGTCAAAGCAAGACTAAGAAAAAAGAAAAAAATCTGGAGGCATTACATTACTTGACTTTAAACTATACTATAAGGGCACAGTCATCAAAACAGCATAATACTGGTATAAAAATAGCCATATAGACCAATGGAACAGAATCCAGAATCCAGAAATAAAGCCAAATACTTACAGTCAACTGATCTTTGACAAAGCAAACAAAAACACAGAGTAGGGAAATGACACCCTATTCAACAAATGGTTCTGGAATAATCAACAACCTACATAGCAGAATGAAACTGGATCTTCATCTCTCACCTATACAAAAATCAACTCAAGATGGATCAAAGGCTTAAATCTAAAAATTCCAGAAGACAGCATTGGAAAACCCTTTCTAGACATTGGCTTAGGCAAAGACTTCATAACAAAGAACCCAAAATCAAGTGAAACAAAAACAAAGATAAACAGATGGGACTTAATTAAGCTAAAAAGCTTTTGCACCGCAAAAATAAAAATAAAAAATAAAAAATAAATCAGCAGAATAAATAGACAACCCAAAGAGTGGGAAAAAAAGTCTTCACACTCTATACATTCAACTAAAGGACTATTATCCAGAATCTACAAGGAACTCAAACAAATCAACAACAATAAAACAAAAAATCTTATCAAAAAGTGGGCTAAGGACATGAATAGTCAATTCTCAAAAGAAGATATACAAATGGCCAAGAAATATATGAAAAAATGCTCAACATCACCAATTACCAGGGAAATGCAAATCAAGACCACAATATGATACCACCTCAGTCCTGCAAGAATGGCCATAATCAGAAAATCAAAAAATAATAGATGTTGGTGAGAATGTGGTGAAAAGGGAACATTTTTTAAACTGTTGGTGGGAATGTAAACCAGTACAACCACTATGGAAAACAGTGTGGTGATTCCTACAAGAACTAAATGTAGATCTGTCATTTGATCCAGCATTCTCACTCTTGTGTATTTACCTATAGGAAATGAAGCCATTATATGAAAAAAGACACTTGCACACATATATTTATGGCAGCATAATTTGCAATTGCAAAAGTATTGAGGCTGCCCAAATGTCCATCAATCAATGAGTGGTTAAAAAAATGTAATATATATACCATGAAATGCTCCTCAGCCATAAAAAGGAATGGAATAATGCCATTTGCAGCAACCTGGATGGAACTGGAGACCATTATTCTAAGTGAAGTAACTCAGGAATGGAAAACTAAACATCATATGTACTCACTCATAAGTGGGAACTGAGCTATGAAGATGAAAAGGCATAATAATAATACAATGGAGGCCAGGCACAGTGGCTCACGCCTGTAATCTCAGCACTTTGGGAGGCCGAGGTGGGCAGATCACAAGGTCAGGAGACTGAGACCATCCTGGCTAACACGGTGAAACCTCGTCTCTACTAAAAATATAAAAAATTAGCCGAGCATGGTGGCCGGCACCTGTAGTCCCAGCTACTCGGGAGGCTGAGGCAGGAGAATGGCCAAACCCAGGAGGCAGAGCTTGCAGTGAGCCAAGATCACACACCACTGCACTCCAGTCTGAGTGACAGAGCAAGACTCCAAGTCAAAAAAAAAAAAAAAAAGTAAAAACATAATACAATGGACTTTGGGGACTTGGGGGTAAGGGTCGGAGGGTGGTGAGGGATAAACGACTACACATTGAGTACAGTGTATACTGCTAGAGTGATGGGTACACCAAAATCTCAAAAATCACCAGTAAAGAATGTATTCCTGTAATCAAACAATGCTTATTCCCCAAAAACCTATTGAAATAAGAAGAAAGAAGAAAGACAAAAAATGGACACAAGACTGAAAAATTTTACTGCATAAAAATATAAACATCTTTAAAGCATATCCTTTAAGTCCAGATCCCCACAACAAATGATGAGAGGAAGAACAAAAAAGAACATTTGTTTCATTCTGTAGTGAAATAAACTAAAAAGCTCAAGTTTCAGAGTAAAGTGCTCCATATTTTTGGCAGCTGCCTCCTTTCTTCTTGTGTGGTCTGAAGGAGACTATGCTGACTAAAGAGCATGCCCCATCTTATTCACAGAGCCAGCAGAGAACCCTCCCTTTCATGAGCAAAGCTAATTGGATAAATAAATATACACAATTTCAAAGAACTCCATAATCTATTAATTATTCTAGCTCATTATTCATAAACATGAATAGATACATTAGTACTATCAAACCAGGGAAACACAAAATTATGAGTGATAAAGATGGAAAACTAAATGACTGACCCAGAAGTAAAAGGTTTTTGTTTTCATAAATATTACTTTAAAAATTACTTGTTTTGCTCAGAGATAAACAATTCAGAGAATATTGCACTGAGAAATAATAGGCTCCTATGTTCAATATTATGAACAATAATGTTGTAATTGCAATAAATTAATTATCTAAAAATATTAATTGAGTATATGGAAATAACAGCATCGGTAAAATAAAAATCCATACTAAACGAAGATAATTTAGGCATATAAGTAACACCTATTCTTATAGTGCAATCTTTGATAACATCAGAAGCCAGGCTCCTTTGCCATCCCCTCTTTTATTGGTTGCTATACTGATTACCCCCAAACTCCCTTAAAGGTAAAAATAAAATAAAGGAGATAGCTCAGAAAATGGAGAAAAATACAAAAAGAAGGTTAGTTTGACTAATAGTTTATCTGAGAGGACAGATGTAATAGCTCTGGAATTTGTTTCAGAGAATTACCAGGAGAAGATAAAGAAATGAAAGTATTTTAAAAATATGATTAAAAATAAATTCCCCCAAATTTAAGAGTAGTCCTGCTGGGCACAGTGGGTCATACCTGTAATCCAGGAATTTGGAGACAGATGAGAGGATCACTTGAGGCCACGAATTCGAGACCAGTCTGAGTAACACAGTGAGACTCTGTCTCTAAAAACAAAAAACAAACAAAAAAAACCCCTGAGTTTCAAGAGAAAATAATAAACAGACTCTACACACATTAAAATATAAATGATGCAGACCGAAAGTTCTCATAACAAAAATTTTAATAAAAGTTTCAAAAATCTTTAGTTTTTTTCAATGACTAAAATCCAACTACTGACAATACAGAAAAAACTCCTAATATTGGACTTCTTAGTGACAACAGTACAAATGCAGAGAGAGCTCAGTGGAGCAATAATCTTAAATTTATGGGTAGAAATTATCTGAAACTAGATTCCTATACCCAGCTATATTCTTATCCAGATATAAAGGCAAATTAATGAAACTTTTAATATGCCAAGACTCAGACAATTTGTCACCCACAAAATCTAGGAAAAAATCACTTAAGAATGTACTTCAGAGAAAATAAAATGCATTTAAGGCATATAGTTATTATCTGTACTTTTCAGGCTATTTATGTCTTCTTTATCCACATGTTGGAAATACAGTACAATGGTGTGCTGCCGCACATCACTTCTTATCTCCACAGTCAGTGATGCCATTTGGATAGCTTGAAATTAGCCAGTGCTTCAAATCAGGACTTGATTCAATATTTTGTTGTTTGCCTAGACTTAAAAAAGTAATAGAGAAAGAGTTAATAGCATAGATTAATGTGCGCATGTCTAGTGCTGAAGATGAAAGAGGTCTCATTGTAATGAGTCTAATTTGTATAAGGGTGATAAATAGTTTAAGAGGAGATCACAAATCAGATTTAATGATAATAACTGTATTGGAAAAAGTAATAGATGACTAGGATAAAACTCCATTTGTTGAATCATGTTTGGATTACGACCAGAGTTTGTCTATAGATAAAAGAATTTGGCAAAAAATCCATGAAAGCATTGTATAAAAATTAATAGGTTAGATATAATTTACAAAAAAGAATATTATGTATTTTGTTATCATTTGTATGTCACTGAAAACTTGTAAAAACTTATATAAGTATATCAACATATACATTTTCCCCAAAGAGCCAGCTGTTAAATATTTACTAGTATGCCACTGGTTATGAATGATTTTATTTCTCTTTTTATAGCTCTCTATGTGTCTGAATTAAATATATCTTTTGCTTTTATAATCAAGAAAAAGCATATTATTTTCAAACCACCATAGACTGACATACTACCCAGCTTTAGTTTGGGGCAGTAAGTTTTTCCAGTTGAGGCAGGAAGAGCACCAGACTGCCACAATGTTAAAGCTGTTTTATGAGCTCTCAAGTTCCGAAAGAGAAGCAATGTTATATGAGCCTTAAATAAAATATACCGGGCCAGGCTCATTTTATATATAATCCTGCTTAATACCCATCATAAACCAAAAAAGCAGGCATTTTTGAAACTTTAAAGATAGGTTAACAGTGAAGCCAGATATTTGCCAGAAAATGTCTAGATTTTACAAAATAGAGTGAAGTGATATTTACCTGATCGTTTACCTAACCTCAGCTGGGCAGATCCAGAAATGCTGTTTTGCCAGTATAGTGAAATTGAGTGATTCAAGGAGATTCAACCTTAAGATAGTGAACTGTATAAATCAGGATTCTAGTGTATTACATTAAAATAAGAAATGTCCTGTCAGCAGGCTCAGCGTTCATGAAGGCCTGACTAGCCTGACCTCTCTCTATAGGAAGCTACCTCAGTCATCAGACAGATGCTTGGAAAGCCTGAAACGAGAGCAAGAGTAGTGAATTACAGGATTTTAATGTTTAATAGCTTTATGCCCAAATTTTCTAACACATCTATATCCATAATGGGGATAAATCTTCCCTAAGACAGAATGTTAGTTGATGTGGATGGAGTTTGCAAGGCCTTGGTAATGTTGCTTTTTCATGACTTCCACTGTGACCATGTTATGATTGATCTTTTCTTTCCTTAGATATATTGAAACTTTCAATCTTGCTACCTTGAGCATCTAAGAGCTACTGTGTTGATTTGTAAGTTTTCTCTCAAAAAGTAACCTGAATACACTTAGTCCTTTATGTGAGAGGTATGCTATTTTCCCCTAATAAGCTAAAGATAGAAATTTCTTCATTTACCCAGGTCCTCCTTAGTGTCTCAGAGAGAGTAAGCAGAGAGAGTGGGCAAAAGTGATGTATTTATGCCTGTACCTGTGTGTTTGTAGTGACTCCGTTGGGAACCAGGGGTTGAGGGGATCTGGAAGGAATGGGCAGGAGCTTATTATACAGACTGCTTTAAATCTAGTGTTGTAGTCTTAGGTGCTGCTTTTATAATTCTTTTTGTTCACCTTTGTTCAGAATTTGGATTTCTTGTTTTCTTAGCCTATTGTTGATTAATAACATTAATGATGTGGATTATTTTACTCTGCTCGGAGTATTTCTTGGGGTTTGGGTTGTCTTAGTTACTCAAGCCAGTTTCTATATTGGTTCTGGAAATTTCAAAAAAGTTACCAATTCACTTGAAGGCAGTGAATATGAACACCATGAGGTACAGAGAACATCTAATTAATGCCTTTATGTATTTTTGTCATATTTTAAATCATTCATATGGCCATATTATATGACCTATTACTATAGATCATATATATTTATACACACACATCCATGCACATTGTATTAATCAGTTCTCATGCTGCTATGAAGAAATACCTGAGACTGGGTAATATATCAAGAAAAGAGGTTTAATTGACTCACAGTTCCACATGGCTAGAAACTTATAATCATGGCAGAAGTCACCACTTCACAGGGTGGCAGAAGAGAGAATGAGTGTAAGCAGGGAAAATTCCAGACATTTATAAAACCATCAGATCTCATGAGAAGTCACAGCTATCACCAGAACAGCATGGGGGAAACTGTCTCCATGATCCAATCACTTCACACCAGGTCACTTCCATGACATGTGGGGATTAAGGTGACTACAATTGAAGATGAGATTTTGGTGGGGGCACAGAGACAAATCATATTATTCAGTACCTGGCCCCTCCCAAATCTCATGTCCTCACATTTCAAAACACAATAATGCCTTTCCAGCAGTTCCCCAAATTCTTAGCTCATTCAAGCATTAACTCAAAAGTCCAACTATAAAGTCTCATCTGAGGCAAGACAAGTCCCTTCTGCCTATGAGTCTGTAAAATCAAAAGCAAGTTAGTTACTTTCTAGATATAATGGGAGTACAGGCACTGGATAAATACAAATATTTCCAATGGGAGAGACTGGCCAAAACAAAGGGGTTACAGGCCCCATGCAAGTCTGAATTCCAATAGGGCAGTCATTAAACCTTAAGGTTCCAAAATGATCTGCTTTGACTCCATGTCTTACATTCAGGTCATGCTGATGCAAGAGATAGACTCCCATGGCCTTGGGCAGCTCTGCCTCTGTGACTTCGCAGGGTGCAGCCCCTCTCCCAGCTACATTCATGGCTGGCATTGAGTGTCTGTGGCTTTTCCAGGCATGCAGCGCAAGCTGTCAATGAGTCTACCATTCTGGGGTTTGAAGGACAGTGACCCTCTTCTCACAGTTCAATTAGGCAGTGCCTCAGTTGGGAATCCATGTGTGGGCTCCAACTCCACATTTCCCTTCTGCACTGCCCTAGCAGAGGTTCCCCATGAGGGCTCTGCCCCTGCCGCAGACTTCTGCCTGGATACCCAGGTGTTTCCATACATCCTTTAAAATTTAGACGGAGGTTCCCAAGCCTCAATTCTTGTCTTTTGCACACCTGCAGGCCCAATACCGCATGGAGGTTGTCAAGGCTTGGGGCTTGTACCCTCTGAAGCAATGACCTGAGCTGTACCTTGGACACTTTTAGCCAAGGCTGGAGTGGCTAGGATGCAGGGCACCAAGTTCTGGGGCTGCACACAGCCTGGGGGCCCTGGACCCAGCTCAGGAAACCATTTATCCCTCCTAGGTCTCCAGGCCTGTGATAGGAGAGGCTGCCAAGAAGGTCTCTGACATTCCCTGGAGACATTTTCCCCATTGTCGTGGTGATTACAATTTGGTTCCTCATTACTTATGCAAATTTCTGCAGCTGGCTTGAGTTTCTCCTGAGAAAATGGGTTTTTCTTTTCCACTGCATTATCAGACTGCAAATTTTCCAAACTCTTATGCTCTGTCACCTCTTGAATGCTTTGCAGCTTAGAAATTTCTTTGGCCAGATACCCTAAATCATCTCTCTGAAGTTCAAAGTTTCTCAAATCTCTAGGGCAGGGGCAAAAAGCCACATGTCTCTTTGCTAAAGCGTAGCAAGAGTGACCTTTACTCCAATTCCCAACAAATTTTTCATCTCCATCTGAGACCACCTCAGCCTGGACTTCATTGTACATATCACTCTCAGCATTTTGGTCAAAGTCATTCAGTAAGTCTAGGAAGTTTCAAACATTCCCACATCTTCCTGTCTTCTGAGCCCTCCAAGTCTCTAGGAAGTTCCAAACTTTCCCACATTTTCCTGCCTTCTTCTGAGCCCTCCAAACTATTCCATCCTCTGCTTGTTACCCAGTTCCAAAGTTACTTCCACATTTTTGGGTATGCTTAAAGCAGTACCCCACTTCTTCATACCAATTTACTGTATTAATCCATTCGTACATTGTTATGAAGAAATACCTGAAACTGAGTAATTTATAAAGAAAGGAGGTTTAATTGACTCACATTTCCATATGACTGGGGAGACCTCAGGAAACTTACAATCATGGCAGAAAGTACCTCTTAACAGGGTGGCAGGACAGAGAATAAGTGCAAGCAGGGGAAGTGCCAGGTGTTTATAAAACCATTAGATCTCATGACAACTCACTCTCTATCACCAGAAGAGCAGAGAGGAACTGCCCCCATGATCCAATCACTTCCCATCAGGTCCCTCTCACAACACATGGGGATTATAGGAAACACAATTCAAGATGAGATTTGGGTAGGGATACAGCCAAACCATATCACACTTACTGACAGGAATGGCAATTTAAAAAATTATTCAAGATTGTCTTTCTAGAGATTAGTCTTCTAGAAAAGAGTGAGAGGCTAACATTTAGAGTATTTATAAATATAAATATTTATAAATGAATTACATATATATAACACTGTCCCAGGTCTATCAACTTATAATGGACTTTTCAATTACTGAAGTGAAGAAAATGTAACTTTAGCTTGTTAGAACAGTAATTATGAGTAATGACCTTTTCAGAAGTCATAAGGAGCCTATCCTTCCTCTACACTCCACCACTGCCAAAAATACAAATTATTATTTATATTTCATTATGCCATCACATAGAGTATTTAGTATACAATTTTGAGGAATTATAGTAAGAACAGTTGCCTCTATAGTATTGCCCAGAAACCTCACCCAATCAGAAGTTGGGCTTTAAGGCTACCAGCATGGGATCAGCTGGGATCCATGTTAAGAGCCTCCAACATGACTCCTTCAATAGAAGAGCAAAATGGCAGATAAAGTTAGAATTGCCAAACCTGTTTAAAAATAAAGATTATTTGGTGGTCTCCTGGGCTATCCTAATCAACTTGAAGCCAAAAGTGTCATTGGAGCATGATCACTGAGAGGTTAAATACTTAGGCATATGTATGTTTTCTTGCAATAATACCTCCTTTAATACATTCTAGACAGCATCTTGGTAATGAGAACCATCCAATGGACCATCCAGTCAATTTCTGGCAGGGATCTAAACCAATGTAAAATGATATATTTAAAAGGCAAATTGGAAATATGGATAAAGAATCTATCATACACATACATTGTTAAATTTTTTTTCCACCTCTAAAAAGTTCCCTCTCTTTCCAACCCATTCAAACATTTAAGATATATATTTTTTAATACTAGCAACATATCTTCTCCTTGGTAAGGAAATCAATGTCAAAACTCCTATCTCTACACTATCTCTATCACCTCTTTCCTATTGCTGCCTTACTGAAGACAGCTGGGGAAAAATATAAAATAAAGAACAAGGCCAAATAGTAATGCTTATTTTAACCTATTTTCTACCCTATTACACATTCAGACATTTTCCTGTACTTGCACCCAGCTTTCTGCAGATGTCTCAGCTATTAGAAGGAGCATTCCTTTCATTTATGATCAAAATATAAAATCCTTAATGTAAAATATTAAGATATAGCATTATGAAAATATGTATATAGGAAATATTTTAAATTCTATGCATTTTCTTCTTTGAGTTGAATGGTGTCACGGCTAAGACAACTTGAATGAGATTTGACCTGAGTTTTCTCTGAGGTTTTCCTGCAGCTCTGCCTCAGTGATCAGATTGCAGATCACTCTGTAAGAGCCACCTTCATCCAAAATTCCCTGCCAGTCTGGCCTGCCAGAATTGCTAATAAGTTTAAATATAGTAGGTAACCACTTTTCTGGCTGTTTATGTCACTTTCATTTCATCATAATTTAGTATGCACATTTTTAAAATGTTATACGGTCCTTATATTTTAATTTGAGCTAGTATTGCTTTGGTTCTCATATATTTTTTATCACTGCACACTAATGTTGTTAAATGTCTTCATGTTCCTTAAGCATCCATTTTTCAAAACTTTAAATGAATTTTAAAGTGCCAGGGCAGACAAAATGAACTGAGACACTTTTACTAAGTTACATGCCTCAATCTGATTTTCAGGAAAAAAGAAAAAAAAAACCTAAGACACAAGACTAGTAAAAATATATCTCTATATGCTGAATCTTATTTTCTACATGTTATCTTGGCTAGATGTACCACCAAAAATTAAATCTGTTTTTATATAAATTGTCTACCCAGGTCTTCAATAATTTTAGCCAAAGATGTAGCAACCTAATAAAATAGAATAAATATTTCATTAAAATTGTGTAGACCAGAATTCATTCACCACAAGTAGTGTTTATGTGAGTATTACCTCCTCTCAAAAAGAAGCATTACAGAGATATTGGTAAGAACTCATAGCTTCTGTCCTACAGGAATTGCCGACCTACTGAGGGAGTGAGTGGGCAGCACTCAGACAATTGTTCAGGTCCCAAGAATCCAGAGCACTAAGTGTTAAGGTAGCTGCAGTGCAACGGAAATAGAGCATGGAGAGAGGGAACGAATCCAGGGTGAACAGCAAAGTTTTCCTAGAAACAGTTATTTCTAAGTTTAGAGCAGAGCACAATGATATTAAATTAGTGACATGTAAAGTTGGTTATATATTTCCCTATCAGGAGAATAACATATACAAAAGTCAGGAGGCAAGAAAATTAATTCTGGGAACTGAAGAAGAGCTGATAAAAAAGGATTGGGCCCATTTAAGATTTTTTAGAAGTTGGAAGAAATGAGACATAGTGTGATTAATTGTATATGAGGGGTGTGGTAAAGGAAAAAAATTAAAATGGTATTAGGATTTCTAGCTTTAGACAAGGTAAGTGTTGAGTGATTCAGATATTTATTTCAAAGGAGAAGGAGTTTAAAGACATAAAATACAAAAAGGAAGATATTTTGGGGTTGAGTGGGATTGGATTTGAGGAGTCTGGGGACACCTGAGTAGAGGTGTCCAGTGGTCAGTAGACATATGGGTTTAAAGCTCAGTGACAGAGTTGGGATGAAGCTGGAAATTCAAATCCAGAGTAGAAGTATAGTTATAGTATTAAAAGTCATGGCAGTGAAAAGAATATCTTCAGATATCTGAAAGTCACAAATTAATGCTAATTGTCACCATTCCTAAGAATCTGAGAAAAAGAAAGATATGGTAGAGGTTAAAAATTAAGAGAATAGGTCGGGCGCAGTGACTCACCCCTGTAATCCCAATACTTTGGGAGGCTGAGGCAGGCAGATCACTTGAGGTCAGGAGTTCAAGACCAACCTGGCCAACATGGTGAAACCCCATTTCTGCTAAAAATACAAAAATTAGCCGGGCATGGTGGCTGGTGCCTGTAATCCCAGCTACTCGGTAGGCTGAGGCAGGAGAATTACTGGAACCTAGGAGGTGGAGGTTGCAGTGAGCCGAGATCACACTACTGCACTCCAGCCTGGGCAACAGAGCAAGACTCCATCTTAAAAAAAAAAAAAGATAGTTAGAAGAATAGGGAAAAAAATATAAAAACCCAGTCCTGGCTATCTTTCTAATAAACTATGTAACTCAGAGCTAGTCTCTTAACTGCTTGATCTCAGTTGTTTCTTTAAAATAACAGAGATGTCTACATATTAAATGTTATTTACACAGCACTTTTTGAAAGTAGCGCATGTTATAGGCTGAATTCTGTTCCCAATATATTCATATTTTGAAGTCCTAACTCCTAGTACCTCAGAATGTAATTGTATTTGGGTCTTTAAAGAAGTTAATTTAAAATGAGGGCTTTAGTGTGATCTTTATCCCAATATGGCTGCTGTCCTTTAGGAAGAGGAAATTTGGACACACAGAGAGACCACACACATACATATACAGAGAAATGACTTTGTGAAGACAGAGGGGTAAGACAACCATCTACAGGGTAAGGAGAGGGGCCGCAAAATTAAACCAACTCTACTGACAACTCGATGTTGAAGTTTGAGAAAATAAATATCTGTTGTTTGAACTACCCAGTCTGTAGCACTCATTGTGGCATACTTAGCACACTAATACAGATTTTGGTACCAAGTGTGGGGTGCTTCTGTAACAAATACCTAAAAATGTGGAAGTGGCTTTGGAATTGGGTAATGGGTAGAGGCTGGAAGAGTTTTGAGGTACATGCTAGGAAAAAATCTAAGTTGCCTTGAAGTGATCTGTCCAGGGTCTAGACATTTTTTTTCTTTTTACAAATGATCAGAGAGTGTCTCTCTAGCTTCTAGAGTTTTCATTCCTTGAAAATGAGTTTATTTCTCCTTAGATGATGCAATATAATTTTGTTTTTAGACTGTGTCCAGGCAATCCAACTCCATTTTGAAGTGAATAATGCTGCAAGGTTAAGTCTAGTAGAAAATATTTTGACTTTTTTTCTACTAGAAGTATAAATGACAACATTGAAATTTTAAAATAAACAAAGCAAAAAACCACTATTAATAAAACTGTACATTTAAGATGGCAGAATATTTTAGATGTTGAAATGTTTAACTATCATGTAGATATAGCTACAGAAAAAAATTAACAGTGAACTGTTAATTCCTGCCAAAAAGAAGAAAACTTTTCAAAAATTACTATTTTCTGTGTAAAAACTATGACAATAGAATCCACTGTAAAAATCTTATCAAATTTTTGACAAATCCAAGATTTGTAGTTCTATGATTATTAATTTAACTAAACATGTGTAATGAGAAACAACTATGTGAGTTGACATTACCACAATGATAGAGGAAAAGAGTTATGGACGAATAAATGTTAAAATTACATGAATAAACCTTTAGGGCACACACAGATTTGATAAAAGGAGAGTAAGATCCAGGAATGAGACCAGAAACATGTGTTTAGAGAGACAGAAACAGACTGTACTAGATGTTAAGCGAAGAGCTGTATTCAGAAGGACATGTGAAAAATGTTTCAGAGAGTGCAATGAGCTTGACTGACAGCGTTTTACCCTAGTAAGCCTTACACATAGACCTGATCTATCCCTTTTCAATCTCCTCTTTATCAATGCACAAAAGGAAATTCTTCAAAAAATAGTTATGGAAAATCGTGTCATTTCACTTAAATTGAGATCATTTTCATTTATGTGTTTCTTAGATTCTATATTTCATCTATTTCTTTATCCTATAAAGTCTGGTGAATAACAGCACTAACCTCCCTCCACTGAAAGAAGAATTTTCAAGGCCGATGCTCCCCTTTGATGATTTCCTCTTATGACTTCCAGTAGCATTCTGTTTCTTTTCTGGATTTCTACTGTTTTCATAGTCTTTAAATCCCCTTAAATCTTTTCCATCTTAAAATTTAAAAAAAGGAATGAAAAACAATTTTTTAAACCCAACCTTTTTTGACCTTGCATCTTCTTCTAAATACTGCAGAATATAAAGTTTAGATTTGATAAGGAAATCCAGTAGTGTAATGAAGAGGATTGAATCTGAAATCATATTGCTTTGGTTTCTACTTCCAGTTTCAGCACTTGGACAAGTTACTATTTCAATGCCTGAATTTTCTCACTGTAACAATTTCACAGATATTTCCATCTCTTATGGTTGTTATAGGTATTAAATGCATAAATATACATAAAATGCTTAGAACAATCCCTGGCCTATAGTAATAACTCAATTTGTGTTAGCTATTATTATTCTTATCATCATTACCTTTCTGTGTTGTTTTTGCCATGCTAAAGAGTCAGAATGTAGTATCTCTCCACTCCACTTTTTGAAGAGAATGAAGATTAAACTCTTGCCCATTACACAAAAGGGGGAAAGTCTTCAATTGATTTGCTGGATTTAATGGATTATTAGATTAATATGTAAAAATAATTGTACATTAAAGTTGGAAAGGTATGACATAGAAATAAGAATATTGGGAAGAAGATAAAGGTACGAAAAAACTTGTATTTAATCTAGGGTGTGCAATCATCCCAGTTTGCTCATGTGTGTTCTTGTTTTAATACTGAAAGTCCCACATTCCAGGAAGTGTCTCAGTGTTGGTCAAATTAAGATGGTTAATTACCTTAATGTCAGCCAATTTGTAAAGATTGCCAGAAGTCAAAACCAGTAGTGTTTGCCCTGGGTGTGAATTCATGGTATTTCTTCTTCCTAGGTGTGCTCCTTACTCCTGATGACCAATTTTTCAAAATCAAGGTTCAAAGCCTCAAGATTTAGCTAATATTATTTTCCTCTTAAATTGTTTTCTCTGATTTATCTAGGCAGAATCATGTGATTCCTCCTGTGTATGCTTCTACGGTACTAAATTTGCATCTCTTCCATGGCACGCATACACACACACACACACACACACACACACACACACACACCCCACCTTGAATTAGATATTTGTGCAATGTCTGATCTCTATAATTAGCTTGTAAGGAATGTTTAAACAGAAACTATGTATCATGCTGTTATCCCACCTGCAGCATCCCATATTGTGCCTGTTGCTTAAAGGATGCATTTCTATTTGTGTGACAAATGAACAAATGGACATAAATTTAGGCATGCCAAAAATCCCTGCAATGGAGGATGAACTTTTTAAGAAGAAACAAAAGCTGTCGTATTTTTGGAAGCCACACTATCTTCTCAATTCACTAAAGGATTCATTGTTTGATTTCAGCCATTATCCTCAAATACTATAAACTAAAATAAATCCAAGTGACACCAGAGAGAAACTCTAGGATGCTGTTTATAAGACCACAAATGTAATGAATACTTTTTGTACAAGTGGCAATTTTCTCTATCTCGGTCGAGAGAATGAGGATGAATTTGTTTCTCTGTTCTGGCAGATTTATATGTAAAGAATACAAATAATATCGGAAGAAATATGCCATTTTTAATTAAATGTGTTAATAAGTCAGGAGGAAGTGAACAAAATAAACCAGGAAACTGGGACCTGTGAATTTTCAGAATGCTTGGCACTTTGTCCACATGAAGATTCATTTTAAATAAACAGTACACCCTCAAAATGAACTTGTATCATTGATAAATATTTGAGTCCGTGTAATGTTATGTCAATTGGCCATACATTAAAACAATTACCCTAAATTAATACTGATCACTGCCATTTAATATTCACTAGTTATTTATCAAACCTCCTTGTTTGTCCTTTCTCCAAGAAGAAAAAATAATGAGAGATAAGCTTTGCTACTCAGTCCTCCTAGTAGGATTCGAATATGCTGACGGTCAATTTTTCAGGCAAGTTTTAAAATATCAGCAGTATAAGAACTTTTCCTAAAACCTTACATGGTAATATAATATTTTAAAGCCTGTCCTAATCCCTGGCTAGAAATTATTTCTAAAATATATATGTTATTTTCTTGTTTGCAGGGCAAAATAGTTACATGTGAATCATGCTTTTTACCCATTAAGAAATTTCTACAAGATGGTAAGCCATGTTTAGTGAAATTCTTTGAACTTGGTTTATCAGTATACTGAAATCTGAAAATTTGGAAGACTCCATTCATCACTGTCACCTGAGCTATTAATGTAGGTTGATAGTATCAAAACTTTATTTCTTAGTTGAATAAAAAATAGTTTTGATTCTGAATGTAATGACTTCACAAATAAATAATTAGTAACACAGAAAAGAACTTAACTTACTCATAAGATGAGCATATAACCTATTGTCTAAACCCTACTTACAAATAACCTATTCAAGAGGATTTGGTACATAAAATGCATTTTAATATAAGAGAAATATTTTGAAGTAAAAGGTTTTGGAAAATATTGTGTACGTTTCCCCTGCATCATGAGTACACCTACAAGTGAGAAGGTAGTTTATTTCTAATTTATGTTGCTGCAGGTGAATGAAAAAAGTGGAAAACTCTTTCTCATCCCCACAAAGATAGTTATTTTGACTTAGGAACTTTGGAAGCAAAACAAAAAATTTGCACTACTTCCAGAAGAGAACTTCTACCAGACATTTGCTTTAGAAAATACATCCAGGTTATGAGAAGACAAGAGGAAAGGCCATTCACATTGATTGATCTGAAAGAAGTATGGAGGATCAGGGGTGAGCACTGATGAAACTGTCTACCTGTAGTAGCAGTACATGCACCATGAAGTCTTAGATGACAGGCCCTCTGAATTGATGGCAGGAGAATTGGGCACTGGGTGGACAAATAGAGGGGAGAAAGCAGACCAGAATACTAAAAGCATTGAGAGCCACAGCAAAGCATTCCTGTATAGGAACAAAAGAATAGGCATAGGAACAAAAGAAACACTTCAGAAAAGCCACGTGGGCTTGGGCAAGCCGTGTTCAGTATGAACTCAAGACCAAATATTCCAGCTTACCTAAAACTCAGTAGAAGAGGAGACTCCATAAAATATGATCTTAACCTGAATTTACCAACAGTTAAATGAGCAGTGGCATGAACTAAATCTTGTGATTTAGGGATGATATAAGGAGTTTAATAAATGACTTTTATGCATGCTATACACCCCTCACATAAATGAGAGGAGATATTTGTTAAGCATCTAGTTTGCTTCGATCATCCACATTTATTAGATTGATGTGTGCATACCTTTTTCAGTTTGAAACTTCCTACTTTATGGCAAAATCAATTTCAATATCTAAAAGTCACAAATTAATGCTGATTGTCACCATACCTGAGTGATCAGATCTTAAACTATTATTTTTCCCTGTCCTCAGAGGACAATCTACTGACCTTGGTTTAAATCATTTGGCCTTGGAAGACATGATACCCTAGGTTTTGGAATTTTGATAGCACAACTAGCATACTACAAGCAAAATCACAGCTGTTGTATTTGCTTCTGATGCCAGGGGTTACTTATCTTCAAGTATCGGAGAGCAAATGAAACAGATGGTCCAATATATCTCCAACTGAAAGTTTTAGAGGCAACTGCTAAATTTTGCTTATGGACATCTGAAACGAGAGCTGAGCTGAAGTTGAAAAAAAGTTTTATTTCATTTTCAGCATTTAAACAGAAACCAAACTGTTTTACATGAAAACCTTTGAAAGATTTAGACTATGCTTACGTAACCCTCTGACAACTACCGGGTACAATTGTCCTTGTTTGAGAATATTATGAAACATTACTGTAACCAAATCAGTGAAAAATTAAAACCATGCCCATTCCCTGTAGCTACAATAGATAGACCTGGAAATGTTATACTTCACCACTGTTATTGCTGACCTTTTTATAGAGGATATGGTTTGGCTTTGTGTCTCCACTAAACTCTCGTCTTGTAGCTCTCACAATTCCCACGTGTTAGGGGAGGGACCTGCTGGGAGATGATCGAATCATGGCGGCGGATCTTTCCGCTGCTGTTCTCGTGATGGTGAATGGGTCTCACGAGATCCAAGGTTTTTAAAAAGAGGAGTTTCCCTACACAGTCTCTCTTGGCCTGTCTCCATTCTACACACGTGGAACTGTGAGTTCTCCATTAAAACTATTTCCTTTGTTAATGGCTCAGTCTGGAGTGTGTCTTTATCAGCAGCAAGAAAACAGACTGATACAATAGAGTTTTGTGATTATGAGTATGCAGTCTATTGGAGGTCTGAGTGTCTTTCAGGAGCAGCTTCTGCCTGGAGTCTACAGTACACCTCAGTAACATTGTTGTGCCACACGGTCCTCAAATACTTAAAACATTGGGTTCTTTGAAAAGAAAATTAAGAAAACAACACCCTGAAGTGTTACCAAAAGAGGAGGAAGTCTTTCAGTTAGAATCATCATTTAGTTACCAATTAATTGCAACGGATACTTTTTGAGTCCCCTGCTATATGTCAGTCACTGGAATACAAACTTCATTGTGTGTGTGTATGTGTGTGTGCATGTGTTCTGTGTGATTTTCATAACTTTTAATAGTGGTTATATTTTATTCCAATGTGTGCCAACACTTAGTCTATTTATTAGTTATTAACAATTTATATGAAAAATATAGTTATTATACAAATAAAGTACTGAATTGGACTAAGCAGGAACCTTGACAACATAAAAGATAAAATAAAACGTATTATGGACATATTAATATCTCTATACTTAGTTTTTTCATGACGATTCAGGTAGCTATCTGTTGTTTCTGTCTGCTTCTCTTTGTCATTTTACCTTAAGTACCTGTGTAGCATTTCTTCTTAGAATGAAAGTAAAGCAAAAAGAATATATAACATATATTTCCTGGTCTATTTTGAATCTTTGGAGTCTCAATGCTAAGTACATACATCTTATTTTTCTAAGTTTTAGCAACAGATATTAATTTTTGTGTAAATTTTGGTTGTAGCAGGAAAAAAATGATTTTGAAAGTTTGATCAGAATAACCAAGGGTAACCCTTCTTTGAAATTATTTCTCCACAATGTGTGTGATGACACATGAATAAAATAGTTGAAACTGAAGTCAGAAACCAAACTAATAGAGTGGATTTTATTACTTGTCTCAGAAAAATAACCTAAAGAAGTGAATTATTTTGGCTCAAACAGAATACAGTGACTGTCATCCAGAGACTTTATAATATTATTATTTTGATAGGAATTAAGGGTGTTTATTTGAATAAATTGAACCAGTTTCTTTCTTGAGTTTCTCCTCTTCCACTTCTTGATATTGCAGACATTTAAAAAATGCAATGCAGCAATCTGTAAAGGAATGCAGCAATAGACAAATGCCAGAATATTAATGGTACATCAAACAACAGAAACAGTGATTCTGGAATAAAAGTATTTTATTTTGTCTAAGATGAAAAGTTACTACAGGGAACTCTCTTTCTTGATCTATTGTTTTATACTGTTAAAGAAGGTATATTAATGAAATGTGTCAGGGTAAGAGGGCAGTCTCAGCACATCAAATGATGCAGGCAAGAATATAGCAAAATAATAACTATCAGCAGATCAAGAACTTAGAAAAGCTTGAAATGTTGAGAAATGTGCATAGAAGAAGGTAGTGTTCTATAGCTATTCAAGGGAATATAGAAGGTAGTGTTCTATGGCTATTCAAGGGAATAGCCATAGAACACTTCTTTGATAAGAAGTAAAAATACACATTAGAATGGGTCAGTTATTCTTAGATCAGAAGGAATGGGATAAAGAAATGATCTGAGAACAGAATATAGGAATTATGTGGCTTGGAAGCAGAGGAAGAAAAGACATGAACATTTATCAATGACAAAATGATCACAATACCTTTGAGGTACTGGATTTGAGGGAGAAGATTCTTCCAAATAAGTGGGATCACTCTGATTAGAACTGAACAAAATGACTGATTTCACTGCTCAGTTCTCAGACTGCCAACCTTTCTACACCCCTGCTCTGTGTGTGTGTGTGTGTGTATGTCTGTGTGTAGTATCATAAAAGTCTATCCCCTTTAAGTTGCTGGTTAGATCAAGTGTGGATATGTAACAGAGGCAAAAGCAATTTACAGCCAGGCCAGCAGCCTTTCGATATTCTGGTGTCAGGGCCCTGCAGAGCAGCAACAGTAGGAACAAAATGAAAATATATTGCAGAAAACAAAAGGCATTTGACAGAAAGGTATAAGGATGAACTCAATTTGGTAATGGGGCATAAGATAAATAGGAAAAAGACACATAGAAGCCAAGTGGTAGAGGCTATGACTAAGTAAAAGGCATAGGAAAGGAAAAGTCACAAGGTAGAGGGGGAATTATAGAGAAATTCTAATATTTGGGAGTGCAGGAACAGTACAATCGAGACAGCCAGGGAGGCTGCCTTTATTGAGGTATCTACTTACTGGACTTCCTGTATAGTCAATAATGCATCCTTCAGACTACTAGAACACTATGTGTCTTCTCTCTGAGTCCTGACACCATTGTTTCTAATTCCCTTACTTTCTCTTGCATCTTTTAAAATAATCTGTATCATCTACAGTAACCTTTGCCACCTGACAAAGCCTAACAAATGTGGAAAATGTGGTCATGTTCTGTAATAGAGGGAACTTTATGAAAGAAAATGAGCCTGCTTATGATAAAGAAAGGGATAAGAAAAGAAAAAATTTATCTTAAATAACCAATGGTTACATAAGTATAATGATAATAGATTTGAAATCATTAAGGGCGATTTTTATTTTGCTGGGCAGTAGTACTAGTGATTATAATAATGATAATAAAAATAAATATTTTTATATATTGGTTACTTACAATCTTCTGAAAATTGTGCTGTCTTCTAATTGAGATTGTCTTTCAATCTCAAGCTCCCAAAATTTTAGGAGGTAAAAGTTCATTATAATTTCTGTATGAGTTACAGGTTTGTGACTTTCTCAAATTCAGAGAGGAGGTGGCTTTTGTGAGAATTTAACTTGCCTATATCATACAATACATGTTACTTTATACCTTATTTGATCTACATGTGAATTGAATATGCTTCTCTAATTAGTGGTAATCCTGTCAGATTAAATACAAAGACAAGATTCTGATTGTTATAAACCTGAAGGTATGGTACATTCTCAGCGACTTTGCATTGATGATCCCTGGATTAATATGTGCTTTAAAACTGATAGGAATGTTTAGAAAAAAACAAAAAAGATTTGCAAAGGTTTTCCATTAAATGTGTTATAATTTATGTTACGTGTTCATTTTATAGTTATTCAGTTCTTAGGGTTTAAAAACTAATAAAGCTGATATGAAATATATATAAACTCTAATCATTTACATCAAATGTTCCATGAGTTTTCTAATTATTTTTATAGATTTGAGCATATAAAGCACACAAATTATTGGGTAAATTAATCCATAGCCCATATGTTTGTTTGTCAACATGTAAGGAGTAAAAATCAATTATAAGGAATTAAGGATGCTAGGTAAAATGAAAAATTCATAAATGTTAAGATATTATTATGGATTCCAGATATTTAACGTCATTTTTTTGGAGACATAGGCTTGCTCTGTTGCCCAGGATGGAGGGCAGCAGTACAATCTTGGTTCACTGCAGCCTTGAACTCCCAGGCTTAAGCAATCCTCCTACCTCAGCCTCCTGAGTAGCTTGGACTGCAGGCGTACATCACCATGCCTGACTAATTTTTAAATTTTTGTAGAGACTATGTTGCCTAGACTTGTCTTCAACTCCTGGGCTCAACCTATCCTGCTGTCTCGGCCTCCCAAGTGCTGGGATTACAGGCATGAGCTACTGTGTTTAGCATTTATTTAAGATATTTAAAAACTTGCTGAGAGAGGGATATAAGAACTCAAATACAAATTAATGACAGCCTTCTGTTTCTGGTAGTACAGTGGACTAAGCACACTAAACAAAACTCATAATAAAAATAAAACTGAAAGATTAGACATATATAAAAAGGAATATATATATACACACAGTTTTATTTTTATATTTATTTCATATATATATATGAGATGCATGATTGAAATGACAGAAAGATAAACAATTCACAGAGGTCAAACAAAAAATATGCATGTAGGCAAGGCACGGTGGCTCATGCTTGTAATCCCAGCACTTTGGGAGGTCCAGCGGGGCAGATCCCTTGAGGTCAGGAGTTCTAGACCAGCCTTGCCAACATGCTGAAACTCCATCTCTACTAAAAATACAAAAATTAGCTTGCAGTGATGGTGCATGCCCACAGTCCCAGCTACTTCGGAGGCTGAGGTGGGAGATTCGCTTGAGCCTGGGAGGCAGAGGTTGCAGTGAGCCAAGCAAGATAGTGCCACTTGAGACGGAGCCACTGCACACCAGGCTGGGTGACAGAGTGAGACTCTGTCCAAAAATAAATAAATAAATAAAAGAAAAAGGAAAAGAAAGAAATAGAAACCCAGGGGAAGTAAGCAAGTCAATTTAATATTCATATGAATAATAATATATAATTTTTTGCAAGATAGCTTTGAACATATTAACAAAAAGTGTTAATCTTAGGAAGAAACTGAATACAAGGTATGTAATCTGTCAAAAATTTTGATAAAAAATATATTTAGGAAGTTCTAAATAAATGGAAAATATTTATTAGTAGTGAAAAAATACGAATTATGTGAATTCTTTAATGTATAGATTCAATGCTATCATTATCAAAAATTTACAGGGTTTCTCACTTATTCTAAGAAGTAGTTTCTAAAATATATATAAAACAGCAAAATTTTAAGAGTAGCCAACACTCTTGAAAAGGAAGAACAGAGAAGATTTTCTATTAGACAAACGGACATATTGAAATCAGAAAAAAGTGTGTAGGAATGTCCATATCAGCATTACTTTTAGTAGCAAAGAATATTAATTGATATTCACTTATCCATATCCCAGTTCCCAATGGGGCGTATTGACTGATGCCTGCATCTGAAGATGTTCAGCTCTTCTCATACTCTAATTGATTCCTGTTAATCAAGTATTAGTTTAATTGTGTTGGATAATAAAGCTTCTAAGAGTAAAGCTTCTAAGAGTAGTATATTAACCTTTTGTGTATGTGTGTGTTCATACTTGTATTTACATTGTTATATGCTTTTCTTGATGTCATCACCTCTTTGGATGAAGCTACTTATTTCTCTTATGTACCTACAGCAGATTTCTGACATATGAAATCTATACTATTTTGTCACCAAGTATTTGGGGTTGTTTAGAAAGGAGATGTTGTGTAGTGTGTATAGCCCTTGCTGTGTTACAAAAAGCTAACTGTGCTGCCTCAAGTTCCTCTTTATTTATGGATTAAATGTGAGACAGAGGTTACCAGTGTTATGAAATGTCACATAGATACAACCCAGATTTTCTGGGACCAACACACTGAATGAGAACATAAAGTAAAGGTGTGGCAAGATGCAAACCTGAGTGTAATTTTTAGAAACGTGTGGTTAGGATTAGAGTGTCTTTTCACTTTGGCCATCATTTTGAGGACTTTGACACCTTGAACAACAGAGCCAGGTAACTCTGGAGTAGGCACATGAGCAAACATGGAAAATAAACCTAGTAAGTTCTCAGTCCAGTGGAGTATATAGAAAGCTTATTTGGATAAACACACCTCACAACTGATGATAAATAATCTTTGGAGAAACAAATGGGAAATCAGAAAAACTACATGGTTTTTTGATGGCATCTATAATAAAAAAGTAAAGTTTTAAACAAAGGAGCAAACAACTTACAAGGTGTTTAAATGGCAGGTTTAAATGTCATATTTGAGCTTTTACTCTTCTTAGCCTGAGTACTTGAACAGACAATGGAAACAAAAATACTGCTTTTATCTCTTGGTAGCTACAGGAAAATAACGTGAAAATTCAGAAATAGTGTCACACAACTGTTTGGGAAATTGCAAGAAGAACAATATTTACAAATATGGCCCAGAGTAGAAAAAAAGTCAAAATTATCTGATCGTATTGTCAAAAATAAGTATATTAAGGAAAAAAATTTGACTGAATTAAGTGATGTCACCCTGTAGATAGTTGTTAAGTAATGCAAACACAGTAAAGACATTTTTACATTTGCAGAGAGAAGTATAACTGCCCAATTATCTCAATTGCATCAGGATCTTTACTGTGCATAGTTCTGTTTTTATGGACACAAGATCAACAGTTTATTCAAACTATTTGATAATTACTAATGCTAATGTATTATTCTCTTCCCAATATTTGAAAATATCTTATTAGAGCTAAATACATATGTTAATGAGGCTGTTAAAAATTCCAAGTAATTACAGATTTTATATTACCTACAGGAATTTCATGTATTACTTTAAAATTTTTATTTATTTACTCTGAAGTTCACTCAGTCCCACAAATGGGCTTTCTTCTTCAGGAATGAATTTAGTAGTTATGATAGTGAAAGAATAATGGTAATTGTTTAAGCCAGGTGTTGTAAAAAGATATTGGAAATTAGTCCAACAAAGAGCTCTACTAAGATCTATGTAAATGCCTCAAGCTTCAATTTTCAACTGCTTCTGTTTTATCCTGGCTTCCTTTGACACTTCAGTGGTGTCTAAAATTTGTGCCTAATTCCCAGAGATGTACCTTTAATTATGATTAAAGAAAGCAAAATTTTCATTTCTCCTTTAAGACATATGTAATTTTTAAATTAGCTTAACAAAGTCCTCATTATGTAAGATTTTTTGTACTTACATTTTTGGTTTTAATCAACACTATTGATATTGTTGATAACAATTGTGTTTTCTGTTTCTATCAATACTTTTTATATTTTAAAAGATGAAAACAATTGAAAACTAACAGTTCCTTTAATCTATCACTTATTAATTGCTACTTGTCTTATTTAGAAATGAGACTTTTATCATTATTTCAAGATTCTGATTCACAACAATTTTTATCAGTTTATTGACATTTATATTATCATTATTATTTTATTTCAATAGCATCAAGGGGACAAGTGGTTTTTTGTTATATGGAAGAATTGTATAGCAGTAAAGCCTGAACTTTTAGTATACCCATCACCTGAGCAGTGTACATTGTACCCAATGTGTAGCATTTTATCCCTTACCATTCCCCCAGATCTCCCCACTTCTGAGTCTCCAGTGTCCATTGATGACTCTGTATGTCTTTGCATACCCACAGCTTAACTCCTACTTACAAATGAGAGCATTTGGTATTTGGTTTTCTATTCCTGAGTTACTTCACTTAAAATCATGGCCTCCAGTTCCATCACAATTTATTGCTAAAGAAATTATTTTATTCTTTTCTTATGGCTGAGCAGTACTCCATGGTGTATATGTGCATGTGTGTGTGTATATATATATCACATCTTCTTTATCCACTGATTGCTTGAGAGGCACTTAGATTGTTATCATATCTTTAGAGTGTTGAATTCTACTGTAGTAAACACATGGATGCAGGTGTCTTTTTGATATAATGACTTCTTTTCCTTTGGGTAGATAACTGTAGTGGGATTGCTGGATTGAATAGTAGATCTACTTTGAGTTATTTGAGAAACTACCATACTGTTTTCCATAGAGGTAGTACTAATTTACATTCCCACCAGCAGTATATAAGCATTCCCTTTCTATCACATCCACACCAACATCTATTATTTTTATTGTTTTTAAAATAATGGTCATTCTGGCTGTAGTAAGTTGGTATCTCATTTTAATTTGCATTTTCCTGATGATTAGTGATGTTGAGCTTTTTTTCATGTTTGTTAGCCATTTGTGTATCTGTTTTTGAGAAATGCATTCATGTCATTTGCCTACTTTTTTAGTGAGTGTTTATTTTCTTGCTGCTTTATTTGAGTTTCTTGTAGATTCTGAATAGTAGTCCTCTGTAGGGTACATAGTTTGCAAATATTTCCCCCATTCTGTGGGTTGTTTGTTTACTCTGATGATTATTTCTTTTTCTGTACAGAAGCTTTTTAGTTTAATTGGGTCCCATGATTCATTTTTGTTCTCATTGAATTTGGTTTTGGGATCTTAGTCATACATTCTTTGACTAGGACAATATTCAGAAGTTTTTCAGATTTTTTTCTAGAATTTTTATAATTTAGGGTCTTAGATTTAAGTTTTTAATACATCTTGAGTTGATTTTTGTCTATGATGAGAGATAGAGATCCAGTTTCATTCTTCTACACGTGTTTACCCAGTTTCTCCAGCACCATTTATTGAATAGGGTGCCTTTCCCCCAATTTATTTAGTTTTTGTATGCTTCCTTTAAAGACAAGCTTGTTGTAAGTATTTGGCTTTATTTCTGGGTTCTCTGTTCTGTTCCATTTGTCTATGTATCTACTATTACACCAGAACTATGCTGTTTTGGTTACGATAGCCTTGTCGTATAATTCAAAGTCGGGTAATGTGGTGTCTCCAGGTATCTTCTTTTCGCTTAGGACTGTTTTGGCTATTCAGGCTCTTTTTTCATTCCACATGAATTTGAGATTTTTTTTCTGTGAAAAGGAAAATGATGCTGATATTTTGATAGGAATTACATTGGATGTGTAGATTGCTTTGGGCAGTATAGTCATTCTCATGACATTGATTCTTCCAATCCTTAAGAATGAGATGTATTTCTGTTTGTTTGTGTCACTTATGATTTATTTCAATAGTGTTTTGTAATTCTGCTTATAGTAATCTTTCACCTCTTTAGTTCAGTATATTCCTAGGTTTGTTTTTTTTTTTAAGTTGTTGTAAAAGGGATTGAGTTCCTGGCTTGATTCTCAGCTGTCAGTGCTACTGATTTATGTACACTGATTTTGTAATCTGAGACTTTACTGAAGTCATTTATCAAATCCAGGAGTCTTTTGAAGGAATCTTTGGGTTTTCCAGGTATAAAATCTTACCATTAGCAACCAGAAATAGTTTGACTGTCTTTGTTCCAATTTGAATGCCCTTTCTCTTGCCCAATTGCTCTGGCTAGGACTTCTAGTACAGTGGTGAATAGAAGAGGTGAAAGTGGGCATCCTGTGTTGTTCCAGTTCTTAAGGGGAACACTTTCAACTTTTCCTCATTCAGTGTGATGTTGGCTGTGAATTTGTCATATATTTCTTTCGTTGTTTTAGATATATTGCTTCTATGACCTCTCATGAAACAATGCTAGAAATTACTGAATGCTTTTTCTGCATTTATTGAGATGATCACGTGGATTTTGTTTGTAATTCTGCTTATATGATGAATCACATTGATTGACTTGCATATGTTGAACCATCCCCACATCCCTGGGATGACACCGACTTGATCGTGGTGAATTACCTTTGCAATATGCTGTGGGATTCAGTTTGCTAGTATTTTGTTGAGGATTTTTGTGTCTATGCTCATCAAGGATATTAGTATGTAGTTTTCTTTTTTTGTTATGCCGTTTTCTGGCTTTGGAATCTTGGTGTTACTGGCTTCATACAATGGATTAGGGAGGATTCTCTCTTTTCTTAGTCTTTTGTAATAGTTTTAGTAGAATTGGTACCAGTTTTTCTTTGAATATCTGGTTTAATTTGGCTGTGAATCAGTCTTTTTGTGTTGGCAAGTTTTTTAAATTATTGATTCAATATCATTGTTTTTTACTGGTCTGTTCAGGATTCCTATTTCTTCCTGATTCAAGCTAGGAGGACTGTATGTTTCCAGGAATTTACCCATTTCATCTAGATTTTCTGTTTTGGGCATAGAGGTGTTCACAGTAGTCTCAAATGAGCTTTTGCATTTCTGCAGTGTCAGTTGTAATGTCTCTATTTTTATTTCTAATTGAGCTTATTTGAATCTTTTCTTGGTTAATGTATCCAATGGTCTATTGGTTTTTGTCTATCTTTTCAAAAAACCAACTTTTCATTTCATTGGTCTTTTGTATTTTTTTGTTTGTTTTCAATTTTATTTAGTTTTGTTCTGATCTTTGTTATTATTTTCTTCTGCTAGATTTGGGTTTAGTTTGTTCTGTTTTTCTAGTTCCTTAAGTTGTGAGGTTAGATTGTTAATTTGTTGTCTTTCAGGCTTTTTGATGTAGGCATTAGCACTATCCACTTTCTTCTTTTCACTGCTTTTGCTGTATTCCAGAATTTTTGATAATTTGTATCACTGTTTGTTATCACTTATTTCAAATAATTTTAAAATGTCCATCCCGATTTCATTGTTAACCCAAAAATCATTCAGGAGCATATTGCTTAATTTCTATGTATTCATGTAGTTTTGATGGGTTCTTTTGGAATTAATTTCTAGTTTTATTCTGCTGTGATCTGAGAAGATACTTGACATAATTTTGATTTTAAAAATGTATTATGACTTGTTTTGTAGCCTATAATATAGTCTATCTTGGAGAATGCTTTACGTGCTGATGAAAAGAATGTATATTCTGCAGTTCTTGGGTAGAATATTCTGTAAATATCTGTTAGGTCTATTTGCTCTAGAGTATAGTTTAAATCCTGTGTCTCTCTGTTTACTTTTTCCCTCAATGATCTGTCTAATGCTGTCAATGGAGTGTTGAAGTCCCACACTATTACTGTGTTCTTGTTTGTCTCTTTTCATAGGTCTATAGTAATTGTTTTATAAATTTGGGAGCTCCATAATTAGATGCATATATATTTAGGATTGTTATACCTTCTTGTTGAATTGATCCTTTTATCATTAATTACCTTCTTTGTCTTTTTTTTTTTTTTTTTTTTTTTACTGTTGTTGCTTTAAAGTCTGTTTTATCTGATGTAATAATAGCTACTCCTGCTTTGGTTTCTATTTGTATGGAATCTCTTTTTCCATCCCTTTACCTTGAGTCTATAAAATTTCTTACCTGTCAGATGTGTTTTGAAGACAGTAGATATTTGGTTTGTGATTTCTTTTTTATCCATTCTGCCAATCTGTATTGTTTAAAGGGAGCATTTAGACTATTTACATTCAATGTTAATATTGAGAAGTAAGTTACTGTGACAGTCAACATGTTGATTGTTCCCTAGTTACTTTGTTTCCTTCATTGTTATTGTTTTATAAGCCCTGTGAATATTATGCTTTTAAGAGTTTCTATTCTGGTGCATATCAATATTTTGTTTCAAGATTTGGAACTCCTTTTAGCACTGCTTGTAGGGCTGATCTGGTAGTGACAAATTCCCTCAGCATTTGCTTATCTGAAAAAGTGTTTATTTCTCCTTTGTTTATATAACTTAGTTTTGGAGGATACAAAATTCTTGGCTGACTATGATTCTGTTTAAGAAGACTAAACATAGGACCTCCATCCCTATTACCTTATAAGATTTCTGCTGAAAAGTCTGCTCTGAGTCTGATAGGTTTTCTTTTATTGGTTACCTGATGCTTCTGTCTCATGTCTCTTAGAATTCTTTCTTTCACCTTGACTTTAAATAGTCTGATGACTGTATGACTCGGTAATGTCTCTTTTTGCAATGAACTGCCAGGAGTTCTTTGAGCTTCGTTTATTTGAGCCATGAAAGTTTCCCTCAATTATTTCCTCAAATAAGTTTTCCAAATGTTTTGCTTTTTCTTCTCCCTCAAGAGCACTAGTGATTCTTAGGTTTGGCCATTTTACATAATTTTGTATTTCTTGAAGACTTTGTTAATTTTTTTCTTAATTCTTTTTTCCTAATTTTGGTCTGATTGGGTTAATTTGAAAGCCTTGTCTTTGAGCTCTGAAATTCTTTTTTATACTTGATCTAGTCTATTGCTGGAATGTTCTACTGCATTTTATGATTCCCTAAGTGTGTCTTTGATTGCCAGAAGTTCTGGTTGGTTTTTCTTTAAAATATCTATCTCTTTAGAAAATTTTTCATTCATATTCTGAATCATTTTTAAAAATTTGTTTATGTTAGTGTCTACCTTTCTCCTGTATCTCCTTGAGTAACTTAATAATCAACTTTTTGATTTATTTATCTAGTATTGTAAAGAGCTCATCTTGGTTTGGATCCATTGCTGGAGAACTAATGTGATCTTTTGGGGATGTTATAGAGCCTTGCCTTGTCATATTGCCAGAATTCTTTTTCTGGTTTCTTCTTATTTCTTCTAAATATTTTTGAATGTATATTTGATAATTGTTTATTTTAAATTTTTTTCTCTTTGAGAATATGACTTTAATGTTTATGGTTTATTGTAACATAATTTGCCTCTGAGTGCTTTCAGTGGTGAAGACTGCATATGAAATCCTTGGTTACACAGAGTCTATGTATAATGGCTTTCTCCAGTGATGGTTGTGGTAGCAGTATACTTGATGTGTGAGCAGGTTCACTGTCTTCCATGGGGCCAGAGCAGTTTCACTGTCTTCATGAGAGGTCTCATGAGGCTTATCTTATTTCCCAGTGGTGTGCAATTCATTCATTCATTCATTCTTCCAGTATTCTACTCACTGGGTTGAACAGGTTTCGGCCTAGTAAGAAGTGTCTGTAGGTAAAAATTGCTTGCAGCTGAAGCAAGTGGATAAACACAATACCCCAATGATGGGCAGAAGTCCCAGCCTTGACAGAAACAGCTGGGGGAGCTCTCAGTTAAACACACGGAGGTCTTTACAGGGAGAAGAGAGGGAGCCATCTCAGCTCCCCTACCACACCAGAAGGAAAGCTTTCCACCTCACAGTCACACTTCTGACCCAGTATTCTGGTTATTCAGATGAGACAGGCACCTCTTTTCAGCTGTAGGAATACTGATGTTTGGTGTAGAGAGAGATTGTGACTCTACTCCTCATGCAAGCCTGAACCTGGAGTGCACTCCTCCTGTGGGGATGGAGTCACCCTGAAGTGTTCCAGAGAGTCTGTGTATGGGTGTACCTATGTCAAGACTCTGTGTGTCTGCAGTGGTGAGTGAGGAGGAGAATAGTTGCTCTTCTTCAAAACCCTTCATGAGTACCAGGGCTGCCTGACCACTGGAGATAGAGTCTTAGACTTTCCTCACTAGGCCCACCAGCACACCTGTGCCTCTGCTGAAAGAAATTTTCCACAGGTGTAAAGTTCTGAAACTCAAGGCCTGCAGTCTGAATTATTTTGTCCCACAAGATGCTCCCTTGATGAGGGGCACCCCCCATTCCCTTAGGAGTAGGGGATCTGATGATAACGGCTCTGATGAGTGGAGGAACACCAGGGCTCTTGTCTCATGCCGAATTAGACAAGGCCACATGGACAAACGTGGAGTGGTTTTAACGAGTGGAGAGTTTAATAGGCAAGAAGGAAGGGAGAAGAAAGAAGGAAGCAGCTGCCCTGCACAGAGACAGAGGGAGGAGGGCTCCAAAGCTGAGGGGAGACCCCCCCCACCCCCCGTGTGCCATGGAAAAGTGGCTGCTTATACGAGTAGGCTGGAGGAGGTGGTGTCTGATTTGCATAGGGCTCAGAGGATTGGTTTGACCAAGCATTTCACTCACGTAGCCTACAAAAAATCTGGCCCTCACACCCTAGCCTTTTAATATGCAAATGCGGGGCACCATGATGTTCTACACATGTAAGGATATGTTGGAGTGGTCATGTTGCCAGGCTCTTGTGAGGGCAAGGGCAAGGAGAAGAGCATGGGAATTACCATGTTTGGGTAGACCCAGTTTCTAATGCCCTACATTTGCATATCAAAGCTTGCTGCCAGGCTCTAAGATCTGGGGCTTTCCTGCTAAACAAGAAATGTTTCTGGAGCTGCTTTAAAAGAGACAAAAACTTTCCAAGGACCCCTTTTCCTCTCAATCTGCCTAAAATAATTTCTTAATAACTCCTGTCACACTGAGGGACAGACTACTGTGAATCTTGCTGCACCTCTGGGTCTTGCCACCCAGTGGAGCTGCGACACTTTAGGCTGGGAATTTCTGCAAGGAATCCAGTGATGTTACTTTAGAGAATAAGTAGAATCTCCCAGCACTGAGTACCAGCGCCAGCTCTGATGGGCGTGGCAGGTGAGTGACATAGACTCAGTGAAATTTCTTTGGTTATACGTAGCCTTAGTATATTGGCTTTCTCAGATGCTAGTTGTAGTAACCAGCTGGTTGTATGGACAGACTCAAGACCTCCTGATTAGCCAGGGTGATGCAGGCAATGTTGATAGCTGAGGTCATGCAAAAGCTTCCTCCCTCCTTGGTACTGTGTCATTCTGCCTGCAGATGCTATAATGGACTGTGCTGGTTGGCTTCCAGCCAGGAGATGGCACTTACAAAAGAGCACCAGCTGTGGTGGTAGCAGTAGGATTTGTGCTTGCCCTACGTTATGCACAGGAGGTACTCTCATGTCTCAGGCAATGGGTGGGGCCATAGAGCTTCAAAAAGTCCCTGTCCTTTGAGTTAAACTACTGTGATGAGTGGAGGGGCAAAGCCAGGTGGGGGTTGAGTTAGGCAAGTTCATACTCTGGCTTCACACATGCAGGAGCAAGCAGAGGCCTCAGTGGCATCAAAGGGCAGGTTCTCTGGCTACTGAGATAATGTTCCAAGGAGGAGTGCCGCTGCCTCTGCTGCACAAAAGAATCCACATGTGGAATGGAGGGTAGCAGGCAGCAGTAAACTCCACCCAGCTCCTATGCACTTGGTGAGTGCATAGTGCTAATGGAACCCACGTTGGAACCGAACTGTCGATTCCTTCCTGGGCAGGGGTCGCCGCGAAGGATCACCGACACGAGATTCACAGCAGAGAGTTATTTATTACTAGCGCGCTAGGGTCCTAAGCTCTAAGTTGGCCCTGGGACCCTGACTGCTTGTTACAGGCTGTTTATATAGGCAAACACAAGTTCAAACACAGCTTAGGGCGCGAAATTCAAACAAAGCTTTAGGCGCGTGGTAATTGGGTCTGTCTATGGCCTGAGCAAGGTGTCTTGTTCTAATTGGTTAGAGCAGGACCTTATGAGGTTTTTTCCTGGAGTTGTTGATTCCGGGAACTTCGAGGCAGGGTGGGACCCCCGGAATTGGCAGGGTGGGACCCCATGAGGTTGTTTCCCGGAATTGGCAGGGTGGGACCCTATCAGGGTGGGACCCTATTGAGGCAGGGTGGGACCCTATCCAAAGCCACCTGGTGTTAATTTTTTTTAAGTTCTTTTTTTTATGAGGCCTAGTTTCTAAGTTTTATGCGGCCTAGTTTCACATAGTGCTAATGGAACCCACAGTGATCCACTAGCAGCAGCTAGCTGGGGTCCAGGCAGCCTGTGCTTAGAACCCCAAGCTGCCCCAGGCCACAAGCCTTCCTCATTGAAACAGAAATCATGGCTCTTGGGCCACGCCCCTTCCCTTGTGCCCCTGGAGCACGGTGCCCAGATCCCTCACTGTGGCTATATATAACACACGTCCCACTTGCACCTTGATTTTAGCTAAGGGGATTAGCCCCCATTCAAGATTGTATCATGAATCTCAGTTGGGAACTTCTCTCACTAACTCTTTTTTGGTTTTTTTTTTTGAGACAGAGTTCACTGCAACCTCTGCCTCCAAGTTCAAGTGATCTTCCCACCTCAGCCTCCCAAGTAGTTGGGACTAGAGGCAGTTACTACAACACCCAGATAATTTTTGTATATTTTTTTGGAGGGACAGGGTTTTGCCACATTGCCAAGGCTGAACTCCTGAATTCAAGCATTAGCCCACCGGTGCCTCCCAAAGTGCTGGGCTTACAGGTGTGAGCCACTGCACCTGGCCTCTCACCAAGTCTTGCCTGAGTGAGCTAGCTGACTCCTGTGAAGTCCCCTGTCCCTGGAGAGGCTGGGAGTGTATGCAAAGCACATCCCAATGCCACTCGTTCTCAGAGACTCCCACTTTTCAGTAAATTAGTTCCAGTACTGGGTAGGGTTAAGGCTTTCCCCTGTGGCTTGGATTGCCAGGTTCCCCAGTTGGGGTGGGTATCCCAGACACAGTCTCTCCCTGCTCATACTCTAGGGACTCACAGTTTTCTGCCTGGCTCACAATGTAGGCTGCAGTGTGCTGTATCTTTTAAAGAGTCTGGTTTTGTACAGTTTTCCTGTTAAGTTCCCATACTGCTTCATGGGAAAAAGTTCACAGCATGAATCTCTACACACTATTTTGTTTCTGCAAGTGGGAGAGGCATGCTAACAATGCTTCGGATCTGCTGTCTTTGAGACAGCAGGGGTGGTGTGTGTGTGTGTGTGTGTGTGTGTGTGTGTGTGTGTGTGTTGGCGGGGGGTGGCTGAAAGACATTTATAAGTATTTCACACTAATTAGATTTTTCTTTGTTGAAAAGTGCATATGAAAAATTATTTGTGTGGATACATTTATCAGTTCTGGGACTGTCACTCATGAAGTCACTGCATATGACCATTGTTTCTAAAGCAGTCTGCAAACTCTCTCATTGTGCCTTTGGAAGTGAATACTGGCTTCCTTCTGTAGAGACTTTAATACGTGTTTTAATTTTTAACAGACACTATGCCAGATTTTAACTACCGAGACTTATCTTTTTAAATTAATCTTATGGGGTTTTCCTAATTCTTTGCTATTGATTTATTTAAATTTTTCTGAGATTCCAGTAAATACTAAGGCCTATCAATACGATTAACTGCAAGGGTTTTTATATGACTTGTTTGTTTTACCTTTCCAAAGAGAACTTTGGAAAATGTAATTTAAATATTTAATATGCAATAACAACAATTCTATTCTAACACTTATTTTCTAATACAAAGCCCCATGTTTGATTGAATCCATCCATGAGCTTAGTACTGTGAAGTGCTGTTTAAAGGAGACATTAAAATTGTGTGATGCCTTCACAAATTCATGATTTTCAGCCCAGCCAGAGCTCTGTCCACATTTCTACCTGACAGTCCTTGAAGCTGTTTCTAGTCAGATCATTCTCTTAATCTCTTGGTAATTATCCTAATCTTCTGTCTTTTCCTGAAGATCCCAATTCTACAAATATTCTTCTCAGTAAAACATTGCTCTTACTTCACAGAACCAACAAGGATGAACAGAGGAAAACTCCATCAGTATTCTGCCTCCCCTGATGCAATGTATTTTGATTGGCACCTGCTATTCTTCCAATTTCAGGGGAACGGTGACTTTCTTTCTGTTTGATGTTAACACTTCCTTTTGTGCTCACAGTATCACTTCTCCTGACCCATTTCTTACTTTAAGACTCTCAATTTTCCTCCCCCAGCTCTTTCCTGTCTACACATAAATTTCAGACCAATGGTTCTCTACTTGAAGTATTACTTGAGGGATACTTTTAAATGATGCATACTTTCTCAGTAATTGAATGAAAATATTTTTGCTACTTATCCTGAGTCTTTTTCTTAGTGACAAAAGACCTTCTTTGAATGCCATTCCTCAGAGAAGCCTGTTATACAAGGTAACGTACAGGTGACTTTGCTTATGGCCCAGGGAATTTTAGTTTTGAGTTAGCTTCAACAACATTTACTGACTTAGAACCTGCATCTTAATAACTTTCCCCTGGGATTCATATGCACCTTAAGCTTGAGAATTATTGATTTAGGACAGTGATTCTCATCACTGGCTATACATTAGAATGCCCTAAATATCTCTCTAAAATTAACACCAAAGCCTGTGGACATTTTTCCAAACCATTTAAAGCATAATCGTAGACAATGGTAGGCTCTATGCCTGCCTGCCTGCCTGCCTGCCTGCCTTCCTTCCCTCCTCCCTCCCTCCCTCCCTCCCTCTATGCCTCCCATCTCCGTTCTTTCTTTTAAAGCTTCTCAGGCAGAATTCTGAAGTGCAGCCGGAGTAGAGAACAATTGGATGATTATGAGTATTTTTAATTTCAGCTTTTATTTTGGATTCCAGGGATACATGAGCATGTTTGTTACATGGGTACATTGCGTGACACTGAGGTTTGGGGTAGAAGTGATCCTATCACCCAGGTAGTGAGCACAGTATCCGATATGTAGTTTTTCAACCCTTTCCCCCTTCCTTGTCTCCCTCTTAGTAGTCTCAGTGTCTATTGTTTCCATCTGTGTATCCATGTGTATTCAGTGTTTGGCTCCCTCTTACAAGTCAGAACATGTGGTATTTGGTTTTCTGCTCCTGCATTAATTCATTTAGGATAATGTCTTCCAGATTATTGATGATTCACATATGCAGGGTTTTAAATATGCTACTTACTACTTATGTCACCTGCACAAATTAATGTGTATTGTTTTAACTATCTCATCTGCTAAACTGTAATAATACCTACTTCAAAGAGTTGTGCTCTCAGCACAGTGCTTAAAGCTGTGTCTCATGGCAAGTGACTCTGACAAAGTGGTAACTGTTGAAATTATATCACGTTTATCGACTATATGGATTTGGTATATCTAAATAAGGAAAAGGCTCTATTTTTCTCAAGCTTCAGGGCTTTGTATCAGTTTTATTTCGTTCTAACTCTTCAAGATTTAATTAAACTGCAATTTTTATTCTCATGACTTTGTAGACCAATCTTGCAGCTTCCTACATAGACATAGTATATGATATTTTTCTCGTTCTTTTTTAAATCAGAGAATATCATAACATGTTCTCTGGTAATTTCAGAAAAACATCTCTTCTTGCTTTTTAAAGTCTTTCCAGCAAACTCTGCTCGGTTTTCTGAACTTTAGAACTTTGTCTATTGTATCCTTTCCATTTTGGTGAAATAATTAGAGACATTTATTTTAAATCTTTGGCAGATGTAGAGACAGGATAGATTTTCTGCTTATTTTGAGATAGGGACTGATTTTACCATCTTGAAAAGGAGAAAGTGATTTTCCCCAAAACAGGAATACAATAAGCACATTATAAAATCATAATTTAAAATAAATTAATCTCCTTAGTAAATCTCTCTAGGCTGGTTTCAGTATAAGTTTGTTCCACATAATAAATTACTTTCAGAAATAATTTGATACCCCTGAACTTAAAATAAAAGTTTAAAAAATAATTTGAAGGAAAACAGTTATTTAATAACAAAATGTAAGCATTGAAAGTCAAAATGCCTGCCATGTTTTTGTTTGTTTGTTTGTTTGTTTGCCTTCTATCTTGGAATAAAATAGGAAAAAGACAAAACATAACACACATAGCAAAAAGATCAAAGCAGATGATCAGCAAACCATGAGAGATTGCAGAAAAATCATGGAAGAGAGAATGTTGGTGGGACACACTGAAAGACTAAATGTTTGGGCCTAGAAACTGCAGCTCAAAATACTTTATGAAGAACCTGCAGTGGAGGGAGGATCTCATTCACATCTCCTCTGTAGTTTCCAGGGGCTCTGATCTCAGAGCTAGTGAGTAAGAGGGAGTGGCACAGGAAGATTACCTGGAGGTCTGTGTAAAGCTCTATTTTATTAGTTAGTACTCCTACCCATTGTTAACTCAGAGTGCCGGCACTCTGATAATTAGCACTTGGGTTGGAAGCAGTAACTGGGGACTCTTCTAAAAAGGAGTTGAATCAAATGGGCTCTTTGCTAGAGTGCCCATAATCACTCCCTTGCCTTTTCTATTCCTCACTGCAGAGATATAGTGGTAAAACCTACCCCTCAGGAAGAGATTTGATGTGAAAACAAAAAAACAAAAACACAACAGCAGAAGAAACCCACCCACTGCTTCTTTCTGTAATTTAAAACAGACTATCAAGAATACCTGGGGGGAGTGCAGATCAGTAGCACAAAAGACAATGGCCAGTCATAGAACAAAGGACTAAGGTAATAGAAGGTAGGAAATGATCATGAGAAAATATAAAATAGTTTCTCATATATGAAGAAATTGTAAGTCTTTGCACTGAAAGGACCTGTTGAATATCCAGATCAATGAATAAAAAATTATCTACCTCCATTTGAGGACATTATCTTGAAACTTCAGAATTCCAAGGACGAACATAAGAATGTATAAGCTTCCAAAAAGGAAAAAAGAAAATATTAATTTCAATAGAACAAAAATAAAAATGGCTGTAGGAATTTCTTTAAGACTGGATTGTGGACAATGGAGCAATAAATGTATATTTCTGAGGAAAATTAAATTAGAACTTAGAAATTTTATCCAGTCAATCTCAATGAAGCATAAAGGCAGAATAAAAATAATTTGAAGCATGTAGTGATTTAGCACATAAATCTTCCACCAGCTCTTTCTGTGAATATCTTGAGTATCCATTGGGCTCCAGGAAACAGTAGCTCAAAGAGGTCTGGCACTAAAGGGCAGGCTAGGCTGATAGCCGTGCAGAGGGCTTGGGCAGTGACCTGTCCAGACAAGAGCAGCAGGCCCCTGGGAAAAGTGAGAGAATCTATGAAATAGATAATGCATATAAAATGACTGACAATGTAGAGACAAAATAAAATGATATGTATGTTACTTATAGTTTTAGATAGAACTACCAAAAATATTGACAAATGACTACAAGAAAAAGCCTTTTGAAAGCAAGAACAGGGTTGATGAAAGACAGGGTTATCTGTTCTTTATCCTAAGCTCCTCTATGCTATTTGACTGGTCATTATGTACATGAATTCACTCTGATAATAAAACATTCAAAACATTAATTTGAAGATTTTTAACAAGGATTTCCGAGTTATATAGATGGCTTCTTTCCTAGACTTTTTGATTTTGGTACTCATTCTCTCTCCAGTTTATTTGTATGTGTTTTCATTTTCTTACCATATTGTATGAACCATAGTGTTATTTATTTGTAACGTATTGTTTATTTATAACATATTGTTATTTATTTACTTATATATGTTTTTACAAACTACACGTGGCATTTTTATAATCCTCGAAGTATACAATGCAATATAGAATGAATAATTGATATGGTTCCGATGACTGGAGAAACACCAGGGTCGTTTGTCTCGTGTCAATAAAATTAACAACATGGACACATGTGGAGTGATTTTAAAGAGTATAAAGTTTAATAGGCAAGAAGAAAATAGCTGCCCCATACAGAAGTAGGGGGGCTCCAAACAGAGAAGCTCCACCTGTGGTAGAAAGCAGTAGGTTACATTGGGAGGCTGGAGGAGGTAGTGCCTAATTTGCATAGAGCCCAGGGGATTGGTTTGACCAGGTGTGTCATTCACATAGCCAGCGGAAAAAACTGGCCCTCCCACCCTAGTCTTTCAATATGCAAATATGGGTCGCCATGATGTCCTGCACATGTGGTGTTATCTGGAGGTGGCCAAGACACCTGACACAGGTGGTGACAAGGAGAAGAGGGTGGGAACGGACTTATTGGGTGCACCTGGTTTCTACGCTGGCATTTGCATATCAATGCTTGCTGGTTCGCTTTTTCAAACCTCTTTCTGTTAGAAAGGAAATGGTTCGGGGTTTTCTTTTTTCTTTTTTCTTTTTCTAGGGGGTTGGAGTTTTATTGCCCAGGCTGGAGTGCAGTGGCACAATCTCGGCTCATTACAACCTCCGCCTCCCGGGTTCAAGCAATTCTCCAGCCTCAGTCTCCTGAGTAGCTGGGATTACAGGTGCCCGCCACCACACCCAGCTAATTTTTTGTATTTTTAGTAGAGACGGGGTTTCATCATGTTGGCCAGGTTGGTCTTGAACTCCTGACCTCAGGTGATCCACCCACCTCGGCCTCCCAAAATGCAGGGTTTACAGGGGTGAGCCACCGTGCCCGGCCTAGGGGGTTGCTTTTTATTAAAGGAAAATTTCACCATGAACTTTCACCCTTTCTAGCTACCTAAAAATTATTTCTTAATAACCCCTGTATTATAATCATTGAGCTGAGTAGTTGCTGGTTGAGTATTTCATGCTGCAAAATTTTATAAAACATTTAATAGTATTCTTACTATGCACTGTTTGAATTTTAAATCGTTTCAAATCAAATGAATAAGATTTTAATGCAGAATAATTGCAACTTTAATAAGACCTTAGATGCACTTTTGAAATATATTTTTAAATCATGTAAAATAGCATGCCTATGGCAAGAAATTAGTAATATTCAAATATCTGATTTACTCTGTTTTATGGAAATCAATAAAAGAAAAAAGATAATTAATACCTGACATCTGAGTGAGCACCAGTGCCATTAATTTAAATTCTCTACCTTAGCTATGTTATTTGCTATTACATTTTGATATTGATCTTTTATTATGTGAATGGTATATATTAGGCATTAATATAGAAAGGTTTTCTTAGGAAAACTTTATTTAGTTAAGCCCGTAAGTTAACTCATGAAAATAAAAGGTGGGAGAACATTAATTTTAATTAGAAGTATTTGGCATTTTACTCATAAGCCTCATGTATTCCCTTTTAAGTTAATGTTTCTGCCATTAAGAAGGCAAAGTGGACACTGTTGCTTGCACAAGTGACAAAAGACCTCCCTCTTTTCTCCTTCTTAACACAATTCTGTGTTAATATTTTTTTCTTTCCAACTACTCACACTAACACCAGCTCTATAGAGCCATCCTGATTAGTAAACTAACAAAGACCTGGCATTCTCCTAGTGATTGAGGTGAAATGTCCCAGATTAAGGGAATTAAAAGAAAAATAGTTCATTGCTGGAATCAAAGTTTTGTCTCTTGCTGTGTATGAAGAGGAAAGCATGGATCTTCCACTGCCGCTGGTAGGCATCTTGTGACAGTAGTAAACTAGCTTGAGGATGAAGTCGACTTGATTAATGGTGACAAAGAGTTTGATTGACATTGAAGACCCACAACAAAGCTGAGGCCAGAAAATGTTAGGAGATACTCACTCTGTACTTGCATCACCCTAATCCAGGCCCTGACCCACAAGACCCAAATGACAGTGCTTACAAATCTACCCTTTATTTCAGAAACAAGCTACAATAGCATAACAGTGTTAAAGTAAGGATATGAATGACTGCTAAAGTCCTTCTCTCACAGCAAGGAGTCACCAGACACCAGGTTCAAAATCCACTTCTCCCTCTGTAAAGGTCTTACTGACATGCTCTCTATCTTGGATCAGAAACCACCTGACGTGTAATAAAGCCCCTCAGAACTAGGGTGCCTAAAATAGAGTCTCAGCTGGGATTTCTTCTACTCTGCTGATGACCTAAACGTATCATTGCTACATAACCAGCCCAATTGGTGTGTCCTCTGGGAGTCTCTGGGCACATCATCAATCCTGAGACCAGGTGCATAGCATCAATCTCGCTGCTTTATCTGAGCAATGCAAACAAGCCAGTACATGCTGCATGAAACTCTTCAGCTTCATGGTTACAAGGTTACGGTATTCAACAGTGTGTTTCATACATTGATCAGAGTTCAGTGTCTGAAGGTGCAGTTCTCATTTCAGTAATAACCCAGACCAATTCCAGGCTTGATAGAATGTCACTCTGACACTAGAAAAACAGACGCATGATTATTTGATGACAATATTAACCTGCTAACCATCTCTGAAGCCACTTCTTCTGGTTTTGTTGTTGTTAAAAAAGACAAGAGATTTCTTTACTGTTTAAACTGCTCTTTTTAGAGTTTCTATTTCTGTAACTAAAAGCATCCTAGCTCATACAAAAGGTAAACGGCTCCTTTATCTGCAACTGTTTAGGAACAAAAAAGAAAGTAAACAGGGCAAAATGCTAACCAAGAGAAAAGGCTATATCTAGGAAACCGCTGACTCGCGCTTTGCCAAAGATTTTCTTTGGTACTCAGTTATCTAGGACAAAAACCTTTGTTTATTTGTTTATTTGTTTGTTTTCAGAGACAAGTAGATGTGCTTTTGAAACAATCCTACAATATGTAAAATGCATGGTATTGTAAATTACTTGGTTTCATGGTATCATTGCTTATTATGTGTAGGTTTTGTGGAAGAATATACGTAAATCTAACTCTGATAATTTTACATTTTTTATCTCTACATATTTCTCTTTTGTAGACTTCTATTTTGATAATAGTTCATGGCATTTAGTTTTACATTTACTAATTTCATAGTTGCTGAGTTGACTTTAATTTTTCCTACAGAAATTTATTATCAAACACAGTTTAAACATTTATTTGCACTCAGCAAAGATTTATGCAGTGGCACCTGTACTTTTAAGTAACAATTTGGTTAAAGAACTACGTATTCATGTATTTATAACCTCCTCTGAAATCAAACTGTCCTTTGTCTTTTAGATAATCATTAGATCAATGAAAAGAATTAAACATTTTTGCCTATTTTTCTGTAACTGAATCTTTCACTCTTGTAAATTTTTATTATGTAAAATACTTCAAACTTTATTGTAAATAGGAACAAACAGAGAGTTTAATAAAGGAAACTGCCTATTCAAACTCTGGAAACAAATATTTCATAAAAAGGCAATTTGGTAAGCTGTGTAGTGGCTTCTTGCTTGAACTGTGCTGCTGTTCTAAGTCCAAGTCTGGAATGAACTTGAGCATGGACTGACTGGAATAGAATGGATGAAGCAGAGAGCTTGGTAATGACACCACTGTGGGAAAATTTAATTTCCCTTTGTGATGGTGGTTATGGCAGTAAAAATATCAAAGCCCTGTCTGAATCCTTTTAAAGCATCCAAAGTACTGAAAAATATATAGAGATGAAGGCATGGTTGCCACCAAATCCAGACTAGATTTTTTTAAAAGGCTGTAAATTTCATTGCCTCATGAATTTTGAACTTGCATAACTTATTTAAAGGTTTTAGCCTCAAATAAATGTCATGAATTAGGTTTTATTTAGAGTTGTTGCCCATCAAGTTGATCTGATATGACTGTTCTAACCAAATGTTTCTTTTAAAAATTCCCAATGTACATAAAATAGAAATATTGGAAAAAGATCAATAAAATGAGTTAACATATAAAGGCAGTATACAGGGCAATATATTATTCAAGTTTTCAAATCATAGCTAGAACTGTGGTCTAATTTCAGTATCGATGTATATGAGTCTACAGTGTACACTTCTTATTTGCATATTAAAACAAGAATTTTATTATCTTTAATAATGATATTCATATATGACATCTACAAATCTCTTAACATCTTTATTCTCAAAAGTGATGACACATGATAAGGGATTCTTGTTAAGTAGAGAAGTTAAAAAGTTAAGACTCTCAAATTATGCTAAACATAAAAATGGGTAAGAAGTAATCTGGCAAGCATGGTGGCATCATAAAATATAGTACCAAATTAAACCTCAAAAGCCTGGGTTTTAGCCTAGCTTTGCCAATGACTATGTGACCTTGGGCAAACTGTATCACTTCCTTATTCAGAATCCTATATTTTCAAAGAATGGATAGGATCATATGTCCATTATCTATCTCTTTCAATTTTTTAAAAGTCTTAGCTTTTATTATTAATAAATGGCCAAGACTACATAGGTTGTAAGGGTTTTTAACCATCAAATTATGCCAGTGCTACAATCACATTATAAGTACCAATTTCTCAGTTGTTGTTTAGATGTATATTGAATACTGCAGAATTTTTCTTGGCCATCTGAGCCTAACATCATTATTCATCCCTCTAGCTAGCACAACAAAGGCTGCTCCTACTGCTCCTGCTAATGCTGCCTTAACATGGACACTGTTGCTTCTGCAATTATCAAATTTTGTCCTAATTTCCTTGACTTATAAGATTAATTTCAAATTATATTTCAAACACGTGCCAGTGGTAAAAGGTGGCATAGTGGTAATGCCCCTCCTGCCAAGCCCCATACACAGTGGTGGGAGAATAATCCCCCATGAGGACCCCATAGAACTCGTAGAAAGTGTAGGTTACATATGGAGTGGCCAACACTTGCTTAATGTCCCCTCAAAATATTACTGAATTCTGTTGAATGCTAAGGTGCTGTAATCTTGATATAAATTCATAGATTTTGTTGCTGGTGTTTTATGAGGATTAAATTTTAAAATTGGTTAAAATGTAACAATTATGTTGTGTTCTGAGTAATTCCATACATCCAACATGCAACTATCAAAGTGCAGCAACTCCCAATGCAATGAGAAAGACAGGCGCAAAAAAGAAAACTACAAAATGCTATGGGATTACAAAAAAGGAAGTTATGATCTCTGCATTGGAAATTCAGAGAAATGGTCAGAGAGAAAGTAACATTGGGAGTGAGAATTTTGATGAGTTTTAGAAGTTCAACAATTAGGCAAGGATCAAGTAGAACAATTACAGGGAGTGGGGATAGCATGTGAACTTTAGTGCAGAAGCTGCAAAAGAGAGAATGGACAGGACAAATGCTTGAGAGATAGGAAAGTATTAGGCTTGTGATCAAGCTTTTTATGCCATGATGAGGAAACTGCGCTTCATCTTTTAAGCCTTGGAAGGTCATAGAACACCTTTTAGCTGAGAGAAAACATGATTCGATTTGCATTTCTGAAACAACATATCACCACATACCAATAGATTTCTTTACAATGCTCAGAGCATACTTTAACCCTTTTACATAAAGAATAAAAATCAAGTTGTAGATACCTTACTGACAAAAAAAAGATATAAAAATTAACAGGTGTTTAATTTACTTATTCAGCAGGATTTTATTTACTTAGTTATACAGCTAATTCTCATTATTTGCAGTAGTTATGTTGTATAAAATTGCCGTGAACATGGAATTTGTCAATGCTGACCCATGGCTCTTACAGAAAATACAGGGCCAGATTACTGTGAGCTTCTGATCATGATATTTTTCTCAACCGATCAATTAATAACCTTGTTTTATGTGTGTTTCTGTTTGAAGATATCTTGTTTAATATATATTGTTTATCATTAACATTGAACTCAGGTGCAACAATTCAGTCCTGAACAAAGCTTATCCAACACACATACTTCCTCTGTAAGGCACATCATAGCTGTTTTGTGCTTAGAAACACCAAGCAGTACTTCAGCATTACACTCGAGAGACATTTTAAATACCAAAATCACCAACAAAACCACAAAAAATGTAAAACAGTGATGCTAAAGAGATTGCAAAAGGGACACTTATTTACAGTTTGAGAGCTTTGCCTTGTGTGACCTTAGCTGGGGACATGTGTATCCTTGCCTCTGCACATGTCTCTGAATGACTGCCAAAGCCCTACAAGTATTGATTAGAGATTATAAATACATTTTAGCAAGTAGGCAAATTCAAAAATGTAAAATCTGTGAATGAGGATTGGCTGTATAATTGCTAATTTTAAATAGACTTTAAAAAAAGATTTATTTCTTTGATGTCAATAGACAAACTATTAAAAAGAGTATTCATGGAACATTTGCTAGGCAAAAACTGTGTTCAGTCTGCTATCTTCCAAAACCTAACACAGAAAATATTTTGTTTGCATGGTGTTCACTCATAGGGAAGATATTTCTGATATAAATAATACATTGAAAAAAAGAAAGCTAAATTTTCACTCTGAAACATTGAATCCAGTTTTCATTAGAAAACTGTATATTTTCAACATTCATATTCAATAGCATACAATAGAATTTTGCCTTAGATAAAATTCTTTTGAAATGTATATTATATGTGGTTTTTAAAATAGAATTATCAATGAACATTCTCTTCATATTTCTGAAGTATACCCAAAACAGAAAGAACAATAAAGTTCTAAGTAAAGTTTTAAATATATGTCGCTAGTTGATAAATTGATTAGTTAAGTTCATCCTTAGAAGGGTAAATGAAAAGTGAGCAATAAGCCTCATTAACTGTGTTCCAATTGCCTTTCTTTTGCAAGGGTTTCTTGCCAATGTTAATCTATGAAGCAGTGGCTTAACAGAAATACGTATCTCACCTTGCTCAAAAAAATAGCTTGCTTTTCCCAGCCAAGAAGTCAAAACAATAGGAGCACAAATGATACACATTTATTAGTACCAATTAAATAGTGTTCCTAACTAGGGTACCTCTTCCTAAAATGCTATAAAATATTAATCATTCTGTTTAGCTGTCAAAAAATATTTTTATTTATTGAAGTTATTGTTCAGCTTTGGAAACAACATAACTCATTTACAGAAATGATAAGGATATAACCATTTCTTATTGACAACTAACCATGTTCCTTTATATGTTCATTTATAACTTATTCTTTTATCTAATAATGATGTAAAATGCTTTTGAAAGTAATTGTAAGTACTGAAAAAGAAAAAACTAAAAAATGAACAATGCATATTTATGTTTTAAGACGGATATGTTAATTAACTTGATTGTAGTAATCATTTTACTATGTATATCAAAACATCACATTGTATACCTTAAAGATATGCAAGTTTTTTTGTGAATCATACCTGATAAAGCTTGGAAAAAACAAAAACACACAAGAGGGAATTTAGAAAGGTTCCTGACACTAATATAAAATATTAAAGTATTTAGCAAGAAATTCTCCAGTAATACTTGTGAGAATCATTAAGGATAATATTGAACAATAATAATAATTAGAGAGCCATATGAAATAAATACTTACATCTTAGTAAACTTGATTTTAAAATGAATATTTGTATTCTATTAGATAATTTTTGGTGTATTAGCTAATTTGAGCCAAATATGTGAATTTGTAGCATAACCTAACCTAACATAATTCAATACAATATAGTATAACAATGTTATCAACTTTCAGCTTTCTTTGTTATGAGAAACCTATTCTTAAATCATAAAAACAAGGGATTGTCATATTAAACCAAAGCAATATCAAGTTTAAAACCATAATTCTTATATTGGTGTGAGTTTAGAATTTTAAAATTTCCAGTGTATTCAAAAACTTCAAATTTAGCATTTCAATCCCTGAAAGTCATAATATTGGTCATTTTTGTTATTTTAGAGATTAGAAGCCTATAAAAAGAACTTTTAAGTAAACATAATATTAAAGACACTTCAATGCAACATCATATATGAAGTTTCTCAATGAGGAATAGCATTTTCTGAATTTTATCTAACTTTTTTCAAGGATTTACAACTGATTTTTCTTTAAAGAAATCTATAAATTACTGTCACTCAGAATTAAATGACAGAAAGAATCTATAACAAGCTATGCTTGGCATATAATAAGAGTATAGTTTGGGAATATTATTAACATGACCCTCTTTCACTACACATTTATATAAATTCATCTATAATAAGCTGTCTTAATTTATGACTCATAGCATGAAGATAATATAGTAATGTTGGGTAAAAATTAAGATTTGAAATTACTTTCTATCTTGATTCTTTGGAAGATTTATTTATCATAAACATTTTGTAAGGAGTGGGGACTATTGATCTCTAACTCCAAGTCAGGATTTTCCAAATTATTTTCACTTGAAAATGTAAATCGGATGATAGTTATAGACAACTTTGATCTCTAAAGTTAAGTTTAAAAATCACTGTGGAATAGGTTCTCAATAGTATGATTGAGATGAAAAGAAAATGTTTACTTGTTTCAAATCAAGTCACTAAAATGCTTATTTTCTAACAATGTGATCCAAGGCCGGGCGCAGTGGCTCATGCCTATAATCCCAGCACTTTGGGAGGTGGAGGGAGATCATCTGAGGTCATGAGTTCGAGACCAAACTGACCAACATGGAGAAACCTCGTCTCTACTAAAAATACAAAATTAGCCAGGCATGATGGCACATGCTTCTAATCCCAGCTACTCAGGAGGCTGAGGCAGGAGAATTGCTTGAACCCAGGAGGTAGAGGTTGCGGTGAGCCGAGATCGCGCCATTGTCCTTTAACCTGGGCAACAAAAGTGAAACTCCATCTCAAAAAAACAAAAAAATATGATCCAAAACTAGCTGAAATATGACATGTTCCTAATTTTTTCATTTCCTATTCTTTATCATCTCCATGAAATTGAGATAGAAATTATTCTTCTTAAATCTTCAAATATTGATCATAATACTGAGTGTAATTTTAGATTACAATTCCATTCCAAAATTATATATTTCATCTTGTAAGATTCTTTTAGACTGCTTAATCATAGTTTAAGCTTTATCCGGGCCATGAAGTGTAGTGGTTAAAAGTAGGGGTTTGTAGAAAGAGATGCCTGAATTTATTTCCAACTCTAGCACTCCGCCTTAGCTTTGCAATCTTGTCATAGTAATTTAAACACTTTACTTGTAAAAAACTAATAAATATTTCCTATTTTATGTATTCTGTTGAGGAATAAATAATTAGGTAATGCTCAGTTTACTTACTGATGTAGAGTTAGTGTTAAAAGGGTGCTTAGATTAATTTCTTTATCAATAAGATTATTAATGTTGATGCTATTATCCTAAAGTTATAATTAATTGCAATTTAACAATCATAACAATATTTAAATCTAATACCAAGACTAAATATTTTATTGTGTCATGTATTTATTCATGCTTTGAAACTCGATTACCATTAATTTATTTGAGTTTACAACTCAAAATTTTAAACTCAAAAATCACTTACTACATGACTGTTTTGTACCAAAAATTGTACTCATCTGTGGGAATGAAATAATACACATTGCCTCTGCTATCAAAGACCTCACACTGCCATAGCAATTTACAGCAAAGGGACCATCTACATGTTTACTCCATTATGCAATGAGGAATGGAGATAGCAAGTAAAATGAAAAAGTGATTTATTAAGAGAGTTTGATCCACTTATACGATTTACATTTAAAGTTAGTTTGTATAACCATGACTTAAATATTAACAGCAATTTCCATTTTTTACCTTTCACAGAACTGAGCAAATTTGACTGTATTGGTTTTCAAATTAGTACCTGAAGCAAATCAATGTCTAAAGATGACTGTTTATCTTTCAAATATAGCTTATGCTCAGGGTAAACTTGTATCTTTTGAATGCTAAAGGAACAATGAGTGGTCATCTGGGTCTCTCAGTATTTAGGGAATCCATCATCTCACAGGCTCATTGAGAGAGAACATAAATCATTTAGTCTCCAACTTTACAATGCAGAAAACTCTTAACTATCAGAAAGTTATTTCTCTGGTTTTCAATGAGACATAATTCCAGACTCAAAAAGCCTTTTATTTCTATTTACATGCGCCCCAATATTAAATTATAATGACTTTTTAATTTTAAAATAAAACACACAGAAATAGGAAGTGTTTAATGGTGTTGCCAAAAGTTGTAAAAGAAAAATATGCAGGACTCCTTTGATGGCCTTACAGTGATTTGAAAGAATTGAGAAGAGAAGGTGGCTGACTTTCTTAGAGCACGCATTGTTTATGAAAAAGATGTTATCTCCACTAGTTTTCCCTCCTAAAGCCGGGAGAAGGTGATGCCAAGAGAATTACTCAAAAAGGTTGGATGTCTTGATAAGAAGGGAAAGACTGCCTTTTATTGCTGACATTGAGACACCTGTCACTATGAATTATATCCTAGTTTACATTGCAAAATATAAACTCAACAATTACCAAATGCCTGTTTTGTGCCAGGAATTGTGCATATCTGTGGAAATACAATGATGTGCATTGACCCTGCCATCAAAAATCTCACAATACCAGGATAATAACAGCTTAATCAAAGACTTGTTGACTGGACTAATTTGCTCCCATTCTATCAGAAGGCCAAAGAGTCTTAGAGAGGGTAGTATGTTTGGAATCACAAGATCCACTGTGCAAGGACTATCTCAAAGAACAGACTTTTTTTCTGCATCTATAGTAACTAGATCTGGGAACCACAATAACAGATATCATTGAGGGATATAAGCCAGCCAAATTGTTCACAGTTTTAGAAGGGAAGTCTGCATATCCAAGGAAGTAGGCTGGGATTCAAAGCTAGGAGTCATCAGGTAACTGAGTACCACTGGAGTTCACCATGGCTAGTTAAGGAGGACAGTCTTTCCTTACTGCCTGTTGATGTGTGTGTCTGCCTACCCTGAGCCTACATACAAACAACATTAGCAGTAGTGGTAACTGAAAGAAAAGAGACTGAAACTTTGCCATAGGCCACTATGAAAACTAAAATGTATTTTCCTTTCCCTTCCTCCTCCTCCAACACCAGGGAATAAGTACAGGGAAGTTAAGAGCAGGAGAACAGACCCCAGCTCTCCTTACCTCTACCTCATAGACCAGTCAATTGTCTAGTTTTCTTTGCGTAGTAGAAGACTCTTTAATTGTATGAGATTGCATTTCAAAATGAATAGGACTAATAGTTAACTGAATAGAGGCTCTTTTCCCACAGCATGCTACTGTAAAGTTTTAGGGTTGGTTAAGATTATTAGAAGAACCAGAGGACTCTACTCCCCACCACCTGCCACGGACCCAGAGAAAAGTGGTTCAACAGAGCACCTTAAAATATTCATGTTTCTCTTAAATGAATTGGAATTATTAACTAAAGTTATTAGAGAAATAATAAATTTTTAAATTCTCTTTATCTGTCTTGTACTCTTTTTCCTCTAGTGCTTGCAGTGGTGTGATATGCACTTGTACTTCTGCACTGAGACAGGAGGAAAGGAACTGCAAGCTTTCTTAGAGCTGCTATGCTAGAAAGGGTTAGTGAGAAAAGGTGTTCTTTATGTTTCTATGTAGTCCAACACCCACTCAGGTAGGAGAACAGATACGTGATTTAGAGCAGAAGTCCTAGGAAAAGAATATTTCTGGGGCATTTTTTCTGCCCCCTCCTCAGAGATTTTAAGCAGATTGGCTGTAAGTGGATGTAATATAGGTAGGAAACCAGCAGGAAGCCTAATTCCTGGTCGGATCACAACTAGCACAACGCAATTTGTAAGAGGTTATCTTGAATACTAATGTCCGAGACCTAAATTATACCTGTATGTATCACTTTCTCTTTCTATAATTAGAACAAGGTCACTTTGGAAAATTACCAGCAATACTATGCAATTACCTAAGAGGTCTAATTTTTTTTAGACTTAACTTTCTTTCTGATGTAATGTAATTTGGTTTGTTTCTTCTGTGCCTAGAAAGATTTCTTCATTTTGTGCCTGAATTGACCTACTCTGAACCAAATACCAGATTAACTTCAAAGCAAGTGGAATGCTGACACAATTACCATGTCACAGCACTGAGCATTTACTTGGAATTGGAAACAGGATGCAATAGAGCCTGCTTTCAATAATTTAACTGTAGAGTCTAGAGTGATGCAAATAGCCTATGAAGTTTAAATCTTTCTCATTGGAGATAAGGGGCTATTTATTATAACCACATCAACTAACAAGAGATAGACAAGAATAGCATAGAAATCATAATGACCAATTTTTAACTTCACCATTTTTAATTATGTGGAGTTTCTAACATCAAGAGAGAAGAAAACATATGTTCCTTTTATTAGGGTGGTTCAATCACAAGTGACATTATGGCTAAGATGAAGGAATGAGTCACCTGTACTGCAAAAGAACCAATTTCCCCTTGCTAATGTGTTGTCAGAAAAGTCCACCAGCCAGCCTGACTGCTGTCATACTTAGAGCCAGTTGTCAGACTAAATTAGTAAAGCCATTTTTCTTTCCTTGTATGAACTGTTTATAGCATATCAAGAAGGCAAATAGCATTTAGCTGCATCATATTTTAACAGAAAGAGGAAAGGTTGTGGAGCCAGCAGGTTCGAAAATATAGGACTTTTCTTTCCCTTTTTAATATTAAAACATAAAGATGACATATAAATAAATAATATATATTTTAATAAATAATAAATATACACATATATCATTTAAAGAACATATCAAAAAAGTACAAACACAGTAAAGAATGAGAAGATCCTCTTTTCTTGCCATTTCCAGGTTTACCCAATCCCCTGCCTAGAAATAATGTTATCAGCTTCAGGGGTTATGTTTATGTTGTCAATATTTTTTTGTCAATCTTTCATTTTTATCAACTGGATAGCCCATTATTCTATTAATATCAGACAGTAATTTACTTAGCAAGTGTCCTATAGGCATTTAAATTGTTTCTAATTTCCCCACCACCGCTTCACTGCCCCATAAAATACCACCAGGAAAATACTGATGTAAAAGTAAGAACTAGTTTGAATTCCAGTTTTAGCATTCCCTAGATATGTGATTTTTGCTGAGTTATTATCCTTTTGAAAGCTCAATTTTTTATTTGAAAGCATTTGGAAAATATTAATCAGTACTGTGGCGAGAACTAAATGAGAGGATGTAAGCATGACAACTGACCTTGATATTAGTGTGAAAATTACTATGAAGAAAAACACATACAAACAAAATCTTCAGTCCTATGTTTATATTTTTTACTTTCTAAAAATAGTAAAATCATAAACTTTAAGGAGAATTTAAAGTAGCACAATACCATAGACTTTTAGAGGAAAGGTGAAAAATGAACAAAATCACAATGTGAATTAATAATTTTTTGACCGGTCATTTTGAAAATGGATTTCTCAGTCTGAATACTAATATATCTGAGCTAGGAGTGGGGGATGACTAATATTCATAAATTTCTGACAGAACACTCTGATTATGCTAATGTTCTTTCAAAATGTATAAAGAGACATGTTTGAAGGAAAAAGAACAAAAATAATTACCCAAATTAAGCTTAATAGTGGAGCAAGGCAGAAATATGTACCCTGCATAGTGTTAGCTCACAGCTGACATAGATGGGTGACACTCCAGAAAAGATACACATACTCATCAGAATATCATTTATAAAGTATATTTCACTTATTTTGAAAGTAGAGATACTTTTGTAACTAGACTTGTTATAGAATGCATTATATATATATATATAAATGCATCTTTGTCATATATAATTAGATACTATTTAAAATAATGCCAAGTAAATATTTAGGAGCTTATTAGGTTCACGGTAACATATACATCTTGAAATATATTAGTTACAGATGTTAGTGACTCAAATACCTTTTCAAATATAATTTCTTTTTCTCTAGAATGGTTAGAAAATCTCAGTTAAAGAAACATGGTGGGTAAATATAGATCTCATTTTTATACGTGGCTTTGGTATGTCTGTATTCAGTAATTATGTATATGATATATTCTAAAAACATTTGCATTTTAAGTATAATTATATTATGTGTAGTACAATTATATTTTAGGAGTGAGCTCTTATTTGTAATGTTAGGGTAAAATACTACACATCCTCCTCAATTTACTATGGGGTTATGTATCGATATACCCATTGTAAGTTGAAAATATCATAGTGGGAAATGCATTTAATACATACAACCTACAAAACGTCATAGCTCAGTTTAGCCTACCTTAAATGTGCTCAGAACACTTACTTACATTAGCCTACAGTGGGCAAATTCATCAGACATCACGGTTCATTGTAGAGTATTGGTCATTTACCCTCATGTCCCTGTGGTTGACTGGGAGCTGGGATCACCATCACTACCCAGAATCTTGAGAGAGTGTCAAAGGCATATTGCTAGCCCTGGAAAAGATAAAAATACAAAATTTGAAGTGGAATTTCTACTGAATGCATATCGTAAAGTCAAAAAAGTTTAAGTTCAACCATCATAAAACAGGGACCACCTGCATTTGCATGGAAGGCAAATGGTTATTATGTAGACAACTTTATTCTTTCAAATAGTACAATAACCAACATACTTTCTTAACAAGAAACTGGACTCTGATTGCAAGAGGATAAAAGGATTCCCACCTTCTTCTAGATGAAGAAAGAACATATTGCCTGGTGTGTTTATTCATGACCTCACTGCTTGGTAGCATTTATTTTGTGCCATTTTTTTGATGCATATGTGTTTTTTGCTTCTGTTTCTCTTCTGCTATCTTTGTCTCTTCCTTGGGTTCTCATTCAGAGCCTTCATTTCTCTCCTTATGTCAGTTTCCCTGGAAGTTTCCTGCCTCTTCTTTTGCCAGAGAGCTAGCCGATTGTGATTGTTACCGTGAAGTGACTTCTAAACATACATATTTGAGGCAGGAACAAGAGGAAAGACGCAGATCATTCTTAGAAAAGACTCCCATTTACTTATTTCATAAGTCCATACATGTCTCTTGGTACCTCTTAAGAGGGTTTAATTTCCTTAGTATTTTACCTGGGGTGAAGATAATTTATCATCCAAATGTGAACACATTTACAGTGAGCAGAGGAACTAAACAGACAGGACACAGGGAAAATGGGTACACACCAGGACTAAAGTAGGACAAGTGTTCATCCTACCTTTTTCTTTTTTCTTTTTCCTTTTTTTTTTTTTTTTTTTTTTTTTTTGAGATGGAGTCTCACTCTCTCGCCCAGGCTGGAGTGCAGTGGTGCGATCTTGGGTCACTGCAAGCTCCACCTCCCAGGTTCACGCCATTCTCCTGCCTCAGCCTCCCAAGTAGCTGGGACTACAGGTGCCCGCCACCACGCCTGGCTAATTTTTTTGTATTTTTAGTAGAGACGGGGTTTCACCGTGTTAGTCAGGATGGTCTCCATCTCCTGACCTCGTGATCTGCCCGCCTCGGCCTCCCAAAGTGCGGGGATTACAGGCGTGAGCCACTGTGCCCAGCCGTGTTCACCCTAATTTAACCTTAAATTTACTTTTCAGAAATTACTCAATTAAAACATATAAAGGAATAACATTCAGACTCATGGGGAGCATTACAATTAGTCATAAAGTAATTCTGTTGTAACATTAATTTACCTTACTAAAAATTAAAGCATCATGGTTATTCAATTTCCTGTAGAAGAGACCAATATATTTCATTATTAGCATTAATAACACAAAAGGCAGCTTAGTAAAGCTGGTGTCTTTGGGGAATAGCAGAGAAAGCTGAAGCATTAAGAGAGAAATTATGATATATTCCTTGATTTTGATTTAAATAAAAGTAAGCCACATGTAATTTCTTATGGTTCATTATATTTAAGTCAAAAGAGTAATTCAAGTGTTAGCTTTTGCAATTATATATGAATATCATGTTTTGACACTATGCCACATTTTACATGATGTATTTATATTGAGACCAGAATATTTTACTCAACTGAGGGAGAAACAGAAAAGTGTTCAATCATAAATACAGTACAAACATTGCATTTGCACCTGAAATATGTAGTAAAATATGATTATTTTTAAAGTTAATCTTAAATCTTAGATGCATTTTAGTACTGCCAACTGGGTTTATGTTGATTGATTTTCTGAATTTACTCCTTTCTTTCTTTAAATTGTGTTTTTTAAAATGTTTAATGACTAATCTTATTTAGCATCAAATATATGCCATTTTATACCCAACAGTGCATATGTTAAAGTAATTCTTGTTCATTCTTGAGAAGTTTATTGCCTTAACTGGGCCTCTGTTCAATCATAACTGCATGTAGGGTGATGGAACCTAGAGACTAAGAGGATGGAGATGAACAGGTCATGTGGGTTCCCCCATGAATGGCATGAGTGTCTTTATAAAAGGTCTTGAGGTCAATAGCTAGTCCATTTCGTCCCCATTGGACCTTTTGTGCACTTTTAACTTGGTTCCAATCTTTGGGAAAGTATTCAGTATTTTGACATCGAATACGATATTAGCTGTAGGCTTGGTTTTGTTTTGGTAGAAGTTCTTTATCAGAATCAGAAAGTTTCTTCCTACTACTATACTGTGAGAATATTAATTATGTTATGAAAAATTGTTTGATTTTGTAATTTTTTTCTTATCTGTTGAGATAGTCACCTGGCTTTTCTTTATTATATTCTAAAATTGATGAATTGTCATGGTTGACTTTCAATGGTGAAACCAACCTTGTATTACTGAGATGAACTCTATTTGTTCATTGATATAGTGTGGACATTTGTACCCTCCTAATCTCATGTTGAAATGTAATCACCAATACTGGAGGTAGGACCTGGTGGGAGGTGTTTGGGTCATGGGGGTGGGTCCCTTAAGAATGAATTGGTGACCTCCTTGCTGTAATGAGTTAGTTCTCACTCCGAGTTCACATGAGATCTTGTTTAAAATCTGTTTAAAAGAGTGTGTGAGATGGTATCTCATTTGGTGTTGATTTGTATTTCTGTAGTGACCAGTGATATTTAACTTTTTTTCATGTGCTTGTTGGCCACATGTTTGTCTTCTTTTGAAAAGCATCTGTTCATATCATTTGCCTGTTTTTTAATGGGGTTGTTTGTTTTTGTCTTGTAAGTTTGTTGAAGTTTCTTACAGATGCCGGATATTAGACCTTTGTCAGATGCATAGTTTGCAAACATTTTCTCCCATTCTGTAGGTTATTTGTTTACTCTGTTAATAATTTATTTTGCTGTGCAGAAGCTCTTAAGTTTAATTAGATCCCATTTTTCAATTTTTGCTTTTGTTGCTATTGCTTTTGATATGTTTGTCATGAAATCTTTGCTAGTCAGAAAGGCTATTATTTAAAAGTAAAAAAATAAGATGCCGGCAAGGGTTAGAGAAAAGGGAACACTTATACATTGTTTATGGGAGTGTAAATTAGTTCACCATTTTGGAAAGCAGTATGGCAATTCCTCAAAGAGCTAAGAGCAAGCAGGACTACCATTTGACCCAGCAATTCCATAACTGGGAATATAGCCAGAGAAATAGAAATTATTCTGCCATAAAGACACATACATGTGAATGTTCATTGAGCACTATTCACAATAGCAAAGACATGGAATCAACCAAAATATCTATCAGTGACAGACTGGATAAAGAAAATGTGGTACATATATAACATGGAATACTATACTGTCTTAAAAAAGAACGAGATCAGGTCCTTTGCAGGAGCATGGATGGAGCTGAAGGCCAGTATCCTTAGCAAACTAACAGAGGAACACAGAAAACCAAATATCACATGTTCTCACCTACAAATGGGAGCGAAATGATGAGAACTCATGGACACAAAGAGAGGAACAACAGACAGTGGGGGCTACTTGATGGTGAGGGTGGGAGGAGGGAGAGGAGCAGAAAAGATAACTATTTGGTACTGGATATCTGAGTGATGAAATAATCTGTACAACAAACCTGCGTGACATGAGTTGAACTATGTAATAAACTTTTTTTTTTTTGAGACACAGTGTCACTCTGTCACCCAGGCTGGAGTGCAGTGGTACCATCTCTGCTCACTGCAACCTCTGCCTCCTTGGTTCAATCAATTCTTGTGCCTTAGCCTCCCAAGTTGCTAGGATTACAGGCACCCACCAGCATGCTCTGCTAATTTTTGTAATTTTAGTAGAGACAGAGTTTTACTGTATTGGCCAGGCTGGTCTTGAACTTCTGACCTCAAGGGATCCACCTGCCTCAGCCTCCCAAAATGCTGGAATTACAGGCATGATCCACCTCTCCTGATCATAATAAATCTAAAATAAAAGTTAAAAAATAAAAAATAAAAAAATGAATAAATAAAGGAGCTTAACAACTCTCCCACTCTCTGTCTTGCTCCTCCTCTCTCTTTCTTGCTTCCCCTCTCCTCCCCCTTCACCTTCTGCCACGATTGTAAACTTCCTGAGGCCCTCACAAGAAGCGGATGCCAATACCACACTTCCTGTACAGCTTGCAGAGAGCCAATTAAACCTTTCTTCTTTATTAGTTACCCAGTCTCAGGTATTCCTTCATAGCAATGCAAAAGCAGACTAACACATTCAGGATGCATTACCTTTGTAATATATTACCTGATTCTGCCTGCTAAACATATTATTTTTGCATCTATGTTCAAGAAGGATTTTGGTCTATAATTTTATTTTTTGAAATGTTACTGTCAGGTTGTCTTATGAGCTTTACTGGCCTTATAAGATGATATGGAAAGTGCTTGCTTTTGTTTCTTTTGTGGAAGAGTTTGTGTGAAATTAATGTTTATTTATTAAATATTTTATGACATTCAACAATAAAATAACCTATGCCTGGAGTTTTCTTCAGGTAAATGTTTTTGATAAATCAACTTTTAAAGTAGATATAAGACTACGTTCTTTAATATTGTATCAAATTTAATGTTATAGCTTTTAAAAATATTCATTTCATCTAAGTTCTCAAATTAGTATCAAAGTTATTGTGGTTATACTTTTATTATTCTTTTACTGTTTGTATGATCTGCACTAATAATTACTTTTTCATTTCTGATATTGTTAATTTGTGTTCTCTCATTTTATTTTGTAGTCTAATAGATATTTTCTCAATTTTGTTATCTTTTGAAAGAACCAAGTGTTTTCTTATTATCTTTATTTTTGTCTGCTGCTGATTTCATTAATATCCAATCTGATCTTCTCTCCTCCCTTCTACTTCTTTTTTTCATCATCTTTTAGTCATTGATTTTAGACCTTTATACTTTTCTAAGATAGACATTGAAGTTTCTAAGTACTACTTCAGCTGCATCCAACAACTTCTGATATATTATATTGTGTTATTATTTGCTAGATATGTTTTTGACTTGTGATTTCCTCTTTGAAATCTGATTTTTTTTTTGAAATATATAGTTTACTTTCCAAATATTGGTGATCTACCTAATACTTTATTATTATATATGCCTACTTGATTATAGTTAGAATGTACTCTGTATGACTACAATCAATTGAAGTTTTCTGATACTTGTGTGATGTCCCAACATATGTTTAAACTAGTGAACATTTTGTACTCACAGGGAAATAATTTGTACGCTTCAATTGCAGTTCTTAGTGCTCTATAAACATCTAAGTCACAATGATTAATCGTATTGTTTATATTATCTGTAACTTTATTTTTTGGTGTAGCTGTTTGATACAGTTTAGATTTGTGTCCCTGCTCAAATCTCATGTTGAATTGGAGGAGGGGCCTAGTGGGAGGTGACTGGACCCTGCGGGCAGATTTTCCCCTTGCTGTTCTCATAATAGTGAGTGAGTTCTCATGAGATCTGATGGTTTAAAAGTGTGTGTCACCTCCCCATTCACTCTCTCTTCTGCTCTGCCATGATAAAATGTGCTTTCTTCCCCTTCGCAATTCATCATGATTGTAAGTTTCTTGAAGCCTCCCTCCCTGGCCATGTGGAAAAATGAGTCAATTAAACCTCTTTTCTTCATAAGTTACTCAGTCTCAGGTAGTTGTTTACAATAGTGTGAGAATGTACCAATACGTTGTTCTATTAGTTGCTAAAAGAGTTATCTAATATCTCTATTATGGTAAAATTATCTTTTTCTCTGTATAATTTTTAAATATATTCTGAACTCTGTTTTTAGGCATATATGCTTTCATTTTTATGTTTTTTGATGTATTAATTCTATTGCTGTCATGAAATATCTTCATTATGTTTTATAATGTTCTATATTTAAAAGTTATTGTATCTGATATCAATATATGGAGGACTAGTGTGACTCGTGCAGAATATCAAAATGATTGCATTCTCTGTATAATACATTGTAACAGAGAAGATTTAATTTGTCTTAGTCATACTTCATGTATACTTCTGTCTTTCCTATGAAGTGCACTGCTTTTAATATTTCTAATTGATGGTGATGTGATACATGCACTCTTCACATTAGTAGCTCTATACTAAGCACTGCAACTGTGTTGATCTCTCTTAGTAGATATCACAACTGGTGTGGCAACTGAGCTTGAGACTACCATTATGTTAAATTGTAGAAGTATGACATTATTCATCCATCATTTGAATGTTGCAGAAGCCAACAGGGATCAAACAGGGATATGATTGGCACCTGCACTCCTGCATTCATTACAATTTTGAGGATGACACTAATTGATTCCATTCCACCTGGGATACAGTGTTGCTTCCTATTAATTATATTGGTCTTCATGGGTGGTAGGCCAGTTTTAGGGGCTTTTGTTTTAGCCTTTTTGACCTTAGTAGCTTTGACTCCACAAGCCAGAGAACCAATGCAAAAGAAGCTTCTGCCAGCTGCTATGATGTTTGAATTCAGAGGCAAGAGAAATGATAACTGGTTAAATCTGAGGATGCATTGTATTTAGAGTAAGATGATCTTGGATCAGAACATAATTTATTAACTGGCTTCCTTCACCACATTCAACTGAGGTTCCAAGATAGCATTTTGGATTTCCTATTACTAGTGTCTGTTTAGATACTGTATCCAACAGCCCTCCAAAAGTCTGGCCCTTCTCCTTTTTTTCGTAAATGGTAAATGGCCATAGATCTTTTTGGGAAAGAATAGAGGGATGTTTATCTGATATACTAATAGTGTAAAATTGTGTCCTTCCTCAAGGGGACCCAGCTTTTCCTCCAATCAATGGATATTGGATCTATGCAATCACATCTGGACCCTGATTTAAAAACTGTGATTTTCCATTTGGGTGTCTAACATCAGTCTTCTGCTTGCCAAAACACATTTTTTTTTCTTATTATGCAAGTTATATAACATCCAATCAGCTGTGTTGGAACATAATGCTCTTTCAATCATCCCCACATATCCCTGAGGGTCAGGGCACCCTGATTGCTACTCTGATCTTGCTGCCCATTAGAGTAATTACAAGTACCTTGCCTCTGATAGTTAAGTACTGCCACCTGGCCTCTAACATGCCAGAATTCTGTAAAAAGGACGCCCAGTTCTATCTACTCACACCAACCCACACATAAATCCACTACTAAATTCCACAAAGATGCCTATATATCCCCCACCCCTCTCTCAGCACCACAAACATATTACTTATTTACTTATTGACTTAAAATGGAGCATTCTATAGGAGCTCCTAAGGAAAAAACAGTAGATGGTAAGGCGAGAGGTCCTTTGGTTTTACATAATAAATCCATTATAACATTTCTACCTTTTTGAAACTTCTGACTTCTTTCTCATTTTTCTATTATGGCAGTTCTCAAAAAAACTTCACCTCATTTACTGTAGGCTATCATTTTGTATGAACTTCAAAGAGATTATCTCAGCATGGTACTATAATCTGTTCCAGGTGTCCCTGCCAGGTCATTGAACCCTGAATCACAGGTGATTGTTTTCAAGTTATTAAATTATTTTGTCACATTCTTCCTTTTCTGATGAAATATATGTCCTCTAGCATTTGTCAGTACATAGTAGGCAAGTCTTACAGCTTCTTTGGGGTGTTTGCTATTTCTATTTGAGCAAGAATGCACACAGCTGCTGTTTGTGCTGATGCTGATCTTGTTTAATTATATAGAGACAATACATGATGTGCAGAGGCAGATATTAAGGAGAATAAACAGCAACTTGTGAGAAATCTGCTTCAGGTGAGGTGTGTGCAATGTCTCTAAACAAGGAGAGACTAATCCTCCTCACTCCATAGGGTAGGAAGCTGCATCTGACAAACCAGAAAGTCTGTGGTTCAGTGACTTATGCAGTATTATCTCAAGATTGTCTGCTAAATGTACCCACCACAGATTTCAGGGTCTTCAAGACATTGCTTTTAAAATTGGAAACCTGTTGAAGAAATTAATACTACAGCTTTTGTAACCACCCCTCCCTCATACTTAGATCCTTAGCCTGATTTTCAGCATAGTCTGACCTGTGACTGCAGGACATAGGAGTCTCCCTAAAGATCATTATCACTGTAGAAACTTTAGCTTTCACAATGTTCTTGAGTTGATACTGGCTGATCTGCACCTATTATTCTTTTCCTGAAATTGTAAGACAGTAAAACATTTTAAAATTATCATTATCTTATATGGAGCATGCCAAAGGTTCTATATACCCTACCACTTCATAGTCCACGAGCACCTTATCTCACCGTAATTGAGAATCTTAATCATTTTAATGCTACTCTGTGTCAGGGGTTACCACCATTCCACTTAACACCAGAAATGGGATCCTCATTGCCTAATGACCTATGAATAATTTAGCTCCAAAATCCCATCTTGGGATTCAATTTTTGGCATCATTTCAACTAGTGTAACCAACTAAGTGAACCTATATGTCTCTGACAATGGAGCCTTGGACAAAAGAATGCTTAAGAGTATATAGGGAGTAGAAGCAGGGAAAAAGGAAAGTAATTACAAAGGTATTACAGAAGATATATGTTCAATTACAACAAGACATTATGAGTAGGCTTATAAAAGCATCTCTTAACTATTTACTGGGAATTCCAGTTGTCCCTTGTCCAGTGTGTCTCTACAGATATTGACTGTTCTGTATTGCTGGCATTGGCAAAGTCTGGTGTTAGGAGGTGAGCAGTCCGTTATATGAATATGAGGTGAGGGTTATGGAAAGGTACTGTCTGAGTCCAGTTGAAAGAAATTGGTTGAAGCCCTATTCATAAGTAGTCATTGTAGTAAAGGCTGGGGTAAGAAGTGAGGCCGAGAGAATTTGTGATACTGCACGAGACATATCTGAGAAAGAAACACCTTTTTTCACATTTTTTCTAAATTTCCTATAGTACTAATGTTCTTCATAGTGCTTAAGCAATGCTAGTATAAACTACTACATAGGGAAATTTGAAAGACATGCTATATTTTATTTCATTTCTTTCCGTTTTATTTGACATACAATAATTGTATATATATGTAGGGTACATAGTTAATTAGCATATCCATCATCTTGAAGGTTTATCTTTGTGTTAGGAACATCCATTCTAGCTATATTAGTGTTAACTATAGTCATCCTACAGTGCTATAAACACTTGAACTTATTCTCCCTATCTAGCTGTAATTTTGTAGCCTTTAGCAAATATCTCCCTATCCCTACTTCCCCCTATGCTTTTCAGCCTCTAGTATCTTCTGTTAATTTTTTATATTTATGAGACCAAATTTTTTAGCTTCCACGTATGAGTAAGAATATGTGGTGGTTACCTTTCTGTGCATAGCTTATTTCACTTAACATAATGTCCTCTAGCTCCATTCATGTTGCCACATGTTGGGACTTCATTTTTTTATGGCTGAATTGTGTATGTGTGTGTGTGAGAATATATATCTACACATTTTCTTTATCAATTCACGTGTTGTTGAACACCTAGATTGATTCAGTATCTTGGCTATTGTGAATAGCACTGCAATAAACATGAGAGTGCAGATGTGTCTTTAATATACTCATTTCATTTCCTTTGGATGAACGCCCAGTGGTGAGATAGCTGGATCTGAATCATCTTTGATGATCAATTCTGAGTAAGGCATTTTATTTCATCAGACCCCCATAGACAGCAGTTTGGCTCTTAAAAATGAACAAAGCAACCAACCAAACCTATGTTTTAAAATGAAATTAGTGACTTAAACTGTCATATCAGTCATTTGGGTTCAAAAATAACATCAAAATATGAATGCAATAAATTTAAATATAATCTGTTTACTTCCAAGGAAAATGTTGTTATCCATATATATATCTGTCTAATGCTCATTGTCTCTTAAAACAGCAGCAATATTAAAATATTTGTTAATAAATAACAAAGATCTTGATAAATATTTTCTAAAAAGCCATATTTTAATGAAAAGTCAATAAATAGATATATGAAATCAGAATAATGAAAAATTATAATAAATTACATTTTTTTGAACTCCAACATTATTGTGATTTAGAGACATAGGTTCATAACTTACTAAAAATAGTGTTGTGTAAATTTAAAGATTTTCCCAAATTGACACAATGGCTAAGTTTCATATTTCTTAATTGGTTTCATTTTCCTTTAATCAGAAAATTAACATTTTTATCCTGATTACAAACCATTAAAGCTAATTTTGAAACTTTATCATTGGGTCAATGGGTCAGTTCAGAAAAAGTGACTTTCTTAAAAATCAGCCTCTGGAATTCTTTACATCGGTGAAATTTAGGGTGTATTTTGCTTGGATTAATCGTGGTCTGTACCCCCATACTTAGAATGAGTGCAGTGACCCTTTTTCATGTCACTGACATGAAAACTAATTGGTTTATGTGTTCACATTGCCTAATTAGAGGAAATTCAGGAAAAAATTTAAAAAGTAGAGTAGCTTCTGAACAATCTGAGTGTGGAGTTAAGTCTTGCAAGTTCCTGAAAGGACGCTAAGCCTGCCTAAATAATGGTCATACTCTTCAAGAAGGAGCTAAGGACTATAGCTTCTTCTTATTGAAAAAAAAAGCAAAACTCTCAAAGACAAAGAGGTACCACATTTAAGACACCAAATTCTACTCTTAAACATTCTCTGAGAGTATTTGAACTATAAATATATGGGGTAACAAACAAAGAAACTCTCACATCTGATACTTCATTATGAGAGAGGACATAGAAGGGAGTTCTCAAACATTGCCTTAAATCCCTAAAGGGAATTTTGTTAAGGGTTAAAAAGACATTAGAGATTCCATGAGAAAGCTAACTATTTCAATTAACTAAGAAAGTAAATAAGATTCCAGGTGATGGATCCAGAAATACAGACATAGAATTTTCTCCAGAAATCTGTTTTGAACTTCAAAAGCTTATTACGTATTTTAGTAGACAGCAGTCCAAATACACTGTGAACAACACTGCCAAATTAGAGAATGTAGATGTCTTGACTCAAAGGCCAGCCAATCACAAAAGTGTGGTGGCTCTTTACTCATATATACACTCTTCTTATTTTGTTTTCTCATTTTCTTTCTGTGACACCCCGATTAAGACAAATTTCTGTGGACATAGACTAATGCTTTTCCTAACTTCTCCAAATTTACCTGTCCTATATATTATCCTCTTGACACTTTATTCTGTGTTACTCTCTGTTACCAAGACAGCACATATTAGTGCCAATTAAGACAATTGGGTTCCATTCAGTTTTTACTTTTCAAATAAAAAGTGTTTTATCTGGAGCGAAATTGGCTTTTTAAATATCCCCAATTTTATAAGTGTATAAAATGTTTATTTTATTTGCAAATGTTTTTCATAATAAAATAGTTTCTTAAGTTCATGTATTGCTAGAACTATATTGCAAAGTGCTTTCTCATTTTGCAATTAGTTCTGAACAGAAGACCTAAATTAGGCCATTCAGATGATGAAAAATACTTTATATCTCAAAATTCAATGTGGTTAAACCATTGACCTAAATTTTGGAACTTATACCATATCTTGAAATAGAAAGCAGGTACAATGAATTTTAGTTGTTTTATGGAAGTCTCTCATCTAATTTTATTCCTAATCTCTTTCTGTATGTCTTCAGGAATCATATGCCCCCATGTTACAGCTGAAAAGGCTATATCTTTTCCTTCCCAACTGCTGGTTCAGTCAATGTTGAAAGTGTCACAGGTCATTACTGTGGCAGGGAAGGCCAAGCATCCAGGCTGACTCTTGGCTGTGTGATTGTTTCTCAGTTTCCTGTTGCATAGCCCACTGAAGATTCCCTCAGATCCTTCCCATTCTTCTAGCCAGTTCAAACTTCCCATCTATTGTGTGATCTGTCTCCACCACCATCTCCTCATACCTTCCAGGAGACTTCCTTCTACTTAAAATAACAAAAACTCTTTGTATCTTCTGCATTGAAAAACTGAACTGGAATATAGAGAAGTTATGGTAAGAATAACAGTGAAGTAGACTGATGGGGAAGATAGATAATGTAATTCCCATAAGTCATATTATGTGTCTAAGGTCAATGACTGTAGCTATGCCAAGAGAATTGGCCCTATAACCCTATATGCATATCAAATACTAAGTGAACAACTGTGACTATTACTATACTTTATCTTCTAACCAAATAAACTTTATCCCTAATATTCAAAAATAAGTCTTATTTCCTTTTGGCTAGTGTTTATAAAAGTACTAGGAAAGGGATCAAGGAAAATAACTTAAATTCTTTGGATGGCATTTGATTATCACTCTAACATGTTAGCTAGGTCTTTTTATTATCAATATTTGTGAGAGAAATGTTACACTGAGAAATTTGTGGCTTAGGTTAAGAATATGCAAAATAGTCTATATGAATTTTAAAGTATAAAAGTATAACATAATAATTATCAACATTACCCGAAAAGTAGGAAAAAGGAAACTATTCTTTCTGTTACTTTAAAAAATTTTAACCTTTGAAGAGCATAAATGTAGAGCCAAAAAAAGTGGTGGTGATTAATGTAGTACAACCCTTCATTTTGATGTTGAAAAAAACTGTGGCCCACTCCCTGTGGGGTATTGTTCTGTAACGTATGGACAGAACATATGTTCTGTAATGTATGGAAACCTCACATTTTAATGTAATTGATGAATGATGTCTATAAGAAAAGGATTGTTCTTTTGGTTTTTGGGTCTTTTTGAGGTCACACTCACTCATTTTTAAGTCTTAATAATAATAAATATTTTTATTTATAAAAGAATTACAAAAGTATTTGTTTATAGTATTCTGAAAAGCCTGTATATTTAGGACATTTGAGTTTGGTCTCCCACCCAGTAAAATCCATAATTCATTGGCATAAACTTATAACATCTCTTTAAAGGATTTTAAGAAATTCCAACACTATTATCTCAAATATGACAATTTACATGTGGCAAGTTAAATGGCACTACCATGCAGATAGGTCCATTATAAGAAACTTGAATGGAAAGTAACAAATTAGTGTTGATCAAAATATTGCTCCCAAGTAAGAATTACTGCTTTGAATTTCCTTATTTATTTTATAAAAAGTCAATTTAAATGTCACAATGACCAAAGAAAATCGAATTTAAATCTCATAGTTTTTACTCAAAATATGCAAAATAAAGCATGTACTCCCCTCTCTCTGATCAAATCATTGTTCTTCATTGATTGAGAATGCATATAACTTAATTTTAGTGCAGAAACATTTTATAGTGTGTCAAAGTGTTAATCCTGAAATAAATTCTACTTACTTCAGTAAGAGCATCATATCATCTTGCCTATTCTGATTGCATAAATCAAATTTTATTAAAATATTTATTATAAATAATATTGCTATGTATTCAGTTCTAATCTTGTCACAGATAAAATAATGGAGATCTAGTCTCCAGTTAGTTAATGACAAACTTGTTGCTCCAGGGTGCACAGGCTCACTGCTCTTTCCATTACATCATATCTCTGTGTTGCATCTCATAAATGAAGGCCTCTATGGAAGGCAGGTTGTGTGGAAAAATATTATGAGAACATTTTGTGACATAATTGAAATTCAGGAAGTCTCTCACACTCATAGAGAAGTTGCCAAAATGACAAGATTGTATTTTTGTTTGTGAAAAATTGGCTGGCGAGTGGTTTGAATTACTTTTTCTTTAAATTCAATTATTTTTCAATTATAATTTTAAACTGTGAAGGGTCCAAAGGATATATTACATCATCAAATTGAACTGTTTCAAGATTATTCCAGTATCAATATATTTTTTAAATACTTGGTTCCTAAAATTGACCTCATAAGCTTTAAATTATTCTGAGAATATTCCCAGAATATACTCTTACTAATGACTTACTATTAGTAATAGAATACTTTTCAAATGAGCGCATTTAAATTGATCAAAATAAAATAAGTTGAATTTAGTGTATAGGTCTCTCCTTTTTTGTTGTTGTTGCTTTATCTCTGTTTGGCTGAAAGTTGGAGAAAAGTAAAGTAAAACTTTCTAAGTGAAGGAAAAACGACTTGACAAATAAGAATACTGATTATTCAGACAGCATGCCAATCTTTCAAATGTATAGATGATGATAGATTATTCAGTGTCCTGGGTAAAATTAGAGGTACAATGGTGAATAGGACAAGATGCCTAGAATCACAATATTAAAAGTAAGTGAATAGTGAAGACAGACATATGCAAAGAGAAATACACTAAAATATAATTTGTTCAAATTATGAGTTATTAAAAAACAGTAAATGTTAAGAAATAAGGAGGAAGGTGAAGTAACAAAATGTACAAAATGGTGACTACAAAAGAAACTAACCGAATTGTCCCATAGAACTGATGTTTATGGTTTCTTTTGAATAAATGTAGGAATTGGCCTTCTGAGTCTTGAAACATGAGAGAGTTACATTTGTCTTACCTGAGTTCCTTTCTCAGGAAACCAACCATCAGGTCTCTGAGATATTACCAAGGAAATGATACTTACCAGATCACTACATCTGGACAATGAGAGGTCAGAACACTCGCCCATCATGATTGCCTAAGCAACCAACTACTTCCTGCTGAACAACTCCTCTTCCTTGCTCCTCCCTAATCCTGTTTTCCTACACATACTTACATTTCTTCCCTTCTATGTAAACTCCTAGTTTTACTCAGTCAGGGAGGGATTTTAGACTTATCTTCCATCTCCTCAGCTGCAGCACCCCATTAAAGCCTTCTTCCCTGGCAATACTCATTGTCTCAGTGATTGGCTTTTTGTGTGGCAAGCAGCAGGACCTAGACTGAACACATGGCATTTCAGTAACACAGATATATTTTATGGAGATAAAAGACACTGTCACACATAAACATAGTATTAGGATTTCAGAGTTTAAAGAGACCTTTGTTGTCTAAACTATAGTCCTACTCACTGCCATGATCCTACCTAGCCTAAGTGCTGGTTTAAATATATCCAGTATTATCTGGACTAATTCAATGATAAATCAGAATGATCAGAAAGGAGCAATGGTCTCAGTACAACACATTCTTCATTACTTGATTTTGTTTTTCTCCAGACTTCTATGGTCTCTTGTTTTAGACCTGAAAAAAATAAATAGTTCATGTAAACAGTAGAAATATTTGCATTAAAACTTGTGGCAGATATTTGGTGCTTAACACTCATTAATTCTTAAGTTTTATTTCACATTCAATTTATTAAGACTAACCTAATAGATAAGTCGTAAGTTTTCTTATTTTACAGTAAGCTAAGTACAGCTAATAAACAAGACTTAGAAATTTAATTTTTCTTAGATTAAATATTGGTTACAAACTTAATTCAATACATCTCAATTTAAATGATGATTCTTTATTTATATGACTGATTCATTGAAACATGTCACACATACAAAATAAAATGTAGACAAGTAGAGAAAATATATATTATCATACTTATACTAGAATTTTTAATAGTAATGGTACAACTGGCTGATTGTACTTCTTTATTTGATTTGGATTTGTTTTATACTTTGTTAGAGCTATAATAATTTTTGTTTTGACCAGCAAACACTCTTATCGGACTGCAAATAAAATAGAATATTTTCATGGTCAGCAATAGGTTAAAAATTTTGAATTTTTGACCATCACTTATTGGTCAGGTCATTTTAATTCACTGCATCTTGTGAAATGGCTGAAACTTGAACTCTTGATCACCAAGCTAATGCTATTTTTCTTGACAAAGATAGTTGTTATATTTATTAATTTTTAAGATCACATTTTTTATATTTGTATATGGAGCTAAGTGACTGAGGGGAAGAATTTTAGGAAGTCAGACGGTCAAAAACATATGGAGAGTTTCTGGTAAAGGAGTGATATAATCTGATCTCTGTTTTAAGAAACTTATCCTGGCTGATGAGTGGAGAAGCAAGAGATCTCAGAATTACTTCATTTAGAAAAGAGTAAGAGTTCTTAGCAGAAGGATAATAGGAATGGTAGGCTGAAACCACATGCACCCTACACAGAGTGAGTTGGAAGATTTTTTAGGATTTCTCTTTTAGAAAAAGAGAATAGAAAGATACAAGGTTGAGAAAGATAAAGGACAATTTGGGGGGGAAGTGGTGGTGAGCTAGGACAGAAGTTTACTGTAATTATGCATGGAATCTCCTTTTGGCATTCTTTGAGAATTTTCTATAAAGAGTTAAACTGCTTTTTAAATAAAAACTATTTAAAGTTTTTATTTTATTTAACTTTCTTGCTGGTGGTCTTTAATGAGACTCCTTGCCAATTTGAGCTACATGCATTTTTAAACCTCTGGTACATGGAGGTAACTGGCATGAGATTGAATGTTTTATTCCTAAATAAATATTTTGTAAGATAATTTTAGATTGGTAGAAATAAGTTCTGTTTTCACTTTCATAATATAAACAGAATTCTTAACATTTAACCCCATTAAAGCCTTCTTTCCTGTTATTTTCTATGACTCAATTGTTTGTAATAGACTAGGTAGTGAATATTTAGACATTTCTTTTGCTACTGAAGTAAATAAATTATAATAAAATATTTTAACAATAAATTTTTTTGAAGTTTTGTTTTAAATTTTACTGTGACAGCATCAACTGGCAAGATAAAAGAGCACAAAATCCATTCCGTGTTAATCAACTGACCAAGAACATTTTCAAAAGAGTTATGTCACTATAAAAGCTGTGAAGGAAAAGATAGAAGAATTTTAAATTTTTAGTATGCACACTACCAAATTATTTGAGGCATATATTACATTTGTTAGAAAAGAAACTTCTAACACATCAAAGCATGGGAAAACCTTTCTAATTTCTGTTGCTCTTTTCATTCTCTCCTTCACTGAAATCCCATTTACCAGAAGTAAGTTCTGTCAACAACAATGTACTGTGATTCCTTTAAATGTCCTTTTTATACTTTGGCATAGGCAGGTATGCTTATATAGTTATATTTTACATAACTTGTGCCAAACTATGTACTGGTCTGTGACAGGCTCTTTTATGTTAATAGCTCTTTCAGGTTTTCTAGATTAGCTAGTGGCACAGATATGACCATACATGGTGCAGAACTAGACTGCTTCTCATTTCTTAACAATTGCAAATATTTGGAGTCTGTATTTCTAGTTAGGTATTTAATTTATTTGGGATTTTAAAGTATGAGGCGAAGTAGGAACCTAACTTTATTTGGCTTAAAAAAATAGACACCTTGACAAATAGTATTTTTGAATAGTCTATAATTTGAAGTGTTATGATTTGTTATGAGTTGAAATGTCATTTTAAAGATATAATATTGATATGATTTGAATATGTGTCCCCACTCAAATCTTATGTTGAATTGTAAACCCCAATGTTGGAGGAGGGGCCTGGTGGGAGGTGATTGGATCATGCGGACGGATTTTCCCTTTGCTGTTCTCATTATAGTGAGAGAGTTCTCATGAGATCTGGTTGTTTAAGTTTGTAGCACCTTCCTCTTTACTCTCTTCCTCTTGCTCTGGTCTTGTAAGACATGCCTACTTCCCCTTCCACCATAATCGTAAGTTTCCTGAGTTCTCCCAGAAGCAGAAGCCTGTACAGCCTGCAGAACCATGAGATGATTAAGCCTCTTTTCTTTATAAATTACTCAGTCTCAGGTCGTTCTTTATAGCAGTGTGAGAATGAACTAGTACAAATATATTCCAATATATACATGGGTCTGTTTCTCTATATGCCATTTGATCAGCTTGCTTATTTTTACACAAAAAGCAAATAATACCTTTTCAAGATTGTCGCTATGGTTGACATCTTAGAAGGAAAATATCTGTTCATTGCTATATTTTAAAATATTTCCTTGTTTATTCTTACTTATTCCTCCATATAAATCATAGGCTATACTTTTTCATTAAAATAAAATGCCATTAGTAATTGTATCAGAATCATAATTTACAGATTAAATTGAAGAAAATAAAGTTCAGTACAGCATGCATCATCCTACTAAAGCGCATGATGCCCCACACTTACTCAGTTCTCTCTCTTTTTTTAATTACTCTTAGGTTTATTGTGAAAGTAATATATCAATATATTAATACACATTTTATTATATATTATATGGTTAATATGATACATATTGTGGAATAATTTCAATAATATATGTATAGAGAGCAAGAGAGAAACAGATAATGTTTCCAACTTTTTAACTTTTTTAGGTTTAATGTTTTTATTTTTATTTTTTTTAATAAATGTATTTATTATTTATTTATTTTGTATTATATGTATTTACTTTAAGTACCAGGATACATGTGTTTGATACAGGTTTGTTGCATAGGTATACATATTCCATGGTGGTTTGCTGCACTCATCAACCCATCATCTACATTAGGTATTTCTGCCAGTGCTCTCCCTCCCCTTGCCCCCAACTTGCTGATAGGCCCCAGTGTGTGATGTTCCCCTCCCTGTGCCCATATGTTCTCATTGTTTAACTCCCACTTGTGGGTGAAAACATGCAGTGTTTGGTTTTCTATTCCTGTGTTAGTTTGCTGAGAATGATGGTTTCCAGCTCATGTTCCTGCAAAAGACATGAACTCATTCTTTTTTATGGCTGCATACTATTCTATGGTGTATATGTGCCACATTTTCTTTATCCAGTCTAACATTGGTGGGCATTTGGGTTCATTCCAAGTCTTTGCTGTCGTGAACAGTGCTGCAATAAACATACTTGTGCATGTGTGTTTATACTAGAATGATGTATAATCCTTTGGGTATATAGTAATGGGATTGCTGTCTCAAATGGTATTTCTAGTTCTAGATCCTTGAGGAACACACTGTCTTCCACAATGGTTGAACTGATTTACACTCTCACCAACAGTGAAAAAGTGTTCCTATTTCTCCACATCCTCTCCAGTATCTGTTGTTTCCTGGCTTTTTAAGGATCACCATTCTAACTGGCATGAGATAGTGTCTCATTGTGGTTTTAATTTGCATTTCTCTAATGACCAGTGATGATGAGCTTTTTTACATATGTTTGTTGGCTACATAAACATCTTCTTTTGAAAAGCATCTGCTCATATTATTCACCCGCTTTATGATGGTTTTTTTTTTTCCATAAATTTGTTTAAGTTCCTTATAGATTCTGAATATTAGCCCTTTATCAGATGGATAGATTGCAAAACTTTTCTCCCATTCGGTATGTTGCCTCTTTACTCTGATAATGTTTTCTTTTGCTGTGCAGAAGCTCTTTAGTTTAATTAGATCCCATTTCTCAATTTCGGCTTTTGCTGCAATTGCTTTTGGTGTTTTAGTCATGAAGTCTTTACCCATGCCTATGTCCTGAAAGGTATTGCCTAGGTTTTCTTCTAGGGTTTTTAATGGTTTTAGGTCTTACATTTAAATCTTTAATCCATTTTGAGTTAATTTTTGTATCAGGTGTATGGAAGGGGTACAGTTTCAGTTTTCTGCTTATGGCTAGCCACTTTTCCCAACACTATTTATTAAATAGGGAATCCTTTCCCCATTGCTTTTGTCAGGTTGGCCAAAGATCAGATAGTTGTTGATGTGTGGTGTTATTTCTGAGACCTCTGTTCTGTTCCATTGGTCTATACATCTGTTTTGGTACCAGTACCATGCTGTTTTGGTTACTGTAGCCTTGTAGTATAGTTTGAAGTCAGGTAGCATGATGCTTCCAGCCTTGTTCTGCTTAGGATTGTCTTGGCTATACGGGCTCTTTTTTGGTTCCATATGAAATTTAAAGTAGTTTTTTCTAACTCTGTGAAGAAAGTCAGTGGTAGCTTGATGGGAATAGCATTGAATCTATAAATTGCTTTGGGCAGTATGGCCATTTTCACAATATTGATGCTTCCTATCCATGAGCATGGAATGTTTTTCCATTTGTTTGTGGCCTCTCTTATTTCTTTGGGCAGTGGTTTGTAGTTCTCCTTGAAGAGGTCCTTCACATCCCTTGTAAGTTGTATTCCTAGGTATTTTATTCCTGTAGCAATTGTGAATGGGAGTTTGCTCATGATTTGGCTGTTTGTCTATTATTGGTGTATAGGAATGCTTGTGATTTTTGCACATTGATTTTTTATCCTGAGACTTTGCTGAAGTTGCTTATCACCTTAAGGAGATTTTGGGCTGAGACAATGGGATTTTCTAAATATACATTCATGTCATCTGCAAACAGAGATCATTTGACTTCCTCTCTTCCTATTTGAATACTCTTTATTTCTTTCTCTTGCCTGATTGCCCTGGCAATAACTTCCAATACTATGTTGAATAGGAGTGGTGAGAGAGGGCATCCTTGTCTTGTGCCGGTTTTCAAAGGGAATGCTTCCAGCTTTTGCCCTTTCAGTATGATATTGGCTGTGGGTTTGTCATAAATAGCTCTTATTATTTTGAGATATGTTCCATCAATACCTAGTTTATTGAGTGTTTTTAACATAAAGGGGTTTTGAATTTTATCAGAGGCCTTTTCTGCATCTATTGAGATAATAAGTTGTCTTTCTGTTTATGTGATGGATTATGTTTATTGATTTGCATATGTTGAACCAGCCTTGCATCCCAAGGATGAAGCTGACTTGATTGTGGTGGGTAAGCTTTTTTATTTTTCCTGAGATAGAGTCTGCCTCTGTTGTCCAGGCTGGCGTGCAGTGATGTGATCTTGGCTCATTGCAACCTCTGCCTCCCAGGTTCAAGGGATTCTCCTGCATCAGCCTCCTGAGTGACTGGGATTACAGGTGCATGCCACCACACCCGGCTAATTTTTGTTTTTTTTTTGAGATGGAGTCTCGCTCTGTAGGTCAGGTTGGAGTGCAGTGGTGTGATCTCGGCTCACTGCAAGCTCCGCCTCCTGGGTTCACGCTGTTCTCCTGCCTCAGCCTCCCATATTTTTGTATGTTTTTAGTAGAGACGGGGTTTCATCATGTTGGTAAGACTGGTCTCGAACTCCTGACCTTGTAATCGTGGTGGATAAGCTTTTTAATGTGCTGCTGGATTTAGTTTGCCAGTATTTTACTGAGGATTTTTGCATTGCTGTTCATCAGGGATATTGGCCTGAAATTTTCTTTTTTCTGTGTGTCTGCCAGATTTTGGTATGAGGATGATGCTGGCCTCATAAAATGAGTTAGGGAGGAGTCTCTCTTTTTCTGTTGTTTGGAATAGTTTCAGAAGGAATGGTACCACCTCCTCTTTGTAACTCTAGTAGAATTCGGTGGTGAATCCATCTGCTCCTGGGCTTTTTTTGGTAGGGAGGCTATTATGACTGCCTCAGTTTCAGAACTTGTTATTGGTCTCTTCAGGGATTTGATTTCTTCCTGGTTTAGTCTTGGGAGGGTGTATGTGTCCAGGAATGTATCCATTTCTTCTAGATTTTCTAGTTTATTTGTGCAGAGGTATTTATAGTATTCTCTGATTGTAGTTTGTATTTCTGTATGATCAGTGGTGATCTCCCCTTTATCATTGTTTACTGTGTCTGTTTGATTCTTCTCTATTTTTGTCTTTATTAGTCTGACTATTGGTCTATCTATTTTGTTAATCTTTAAAAAAAAACAGCTCCTGGATTCATTGATTTTTTTTGAAGGTGTTTTCATGTCTCTATTGCCTTCAGTTATGCTCTGATCTTAGTTATTTCTTGGCTTCTGCTAGCTTTTGAATGTGTTTGCTCTTGCTTCTCTAGTTCTTTAAATTGTAATGTCAGGGTGTCAATTTTGGATCTTTCCTGCTTTCTCCTGTGGGCATTTAGTACTATAAATTTCCCTCTAAACACTGCTTTAGCTGTGTCCCAGAGATTCTGGTACATTGTGTCTTTGTTCTCATTGGTTTCAAAGAACTTATTTATTTCTACCTTAATTTTGTTATTTATCCAGTAGTCATTCCGGAGCAGGTTGTTCAGTTTCCATATAGTTGTGTAGTTTTGAGTGAGTTTCTTAATGCTGAGTTCTAATTTGATTGCTCTGTTATGTGAGAGGCTGTTTGTTATGATTTCTGTTCTTTGGATTTGTTGAGGAGTGTTTTACTTCCAGTTATGTGGTTGATTGTAGAATCAATGCTATGTGGTGCTGGGAAGAATATATATTCTGTTGATTTGGGGTGGAGAGTTCTGTAGATGTCTATTAGATCTCCTTGTTCCAAGCTGAGTTCAAGTCCTGAATATTCTTGTTACTTTTCTGTCTCATTGATCTGTCTAATATTGATAGTGGGGTTTTAAAGTCTCTCACTATTATTATGTGGGAGTCTTAAGTCTCTTTGTATGTCTCTAAGAACTTTCTTTATGAATCTGGGTGCTCCTGTGTTGGGTGCATATATATTTAGGATAGTTAGCTCTTCTTGTTGCATTGATCCCTTTACCATTATGTAATGCCCTTCTTTGTCTTTTTTGATCTTTGTTGGTTTAAAATCTGTTTTATCAGAGACTAGGATTGCAATCTCTGCTTTTTTTTTTTTTTTTTTTCTTTCCATTTGCTTGGTAAATCTTCCTCCATCCCTTTATTTTGAGCCCATATGTGTCTTTGCACGTGAGATGGGTCTCCTGAACACAGCACACTGATGGCTCTTGACTCTTTATTCAGTTTGCCAGTCTGTGCCTTTTAATTGGGGCATTTAGCCAATTTATATTTAAGGTTAATATTGTTATTTGTGAATTTGATCAGTCATTATGAAAGTCCACATGGTTGGGTTATGAGAGGAGCCTGAATTCTGCTGACATGTAGGCATAGTAAAATGATAATCGGCTGTTGTTATGGAGATCACAAGATTCGTAACTTCCCCAATATACTTATGGCTAAAACATCCCTATTATATAACCTGTGATTGGCCTCTTGAGATGTGTTTTCATACTTTAGCATTTCTGATAACCTCGACCTGCAACTTGTGACTCAACTGGTCCTGTGGCCCCCACTTGGAGGCTGACTTGGGGTACAAGGATCATTTTTCATACCCCTATGATTTCATTTGCAATCAATCAACATTCTCCATTCCCTAGCCCCCTGTCCACCAAATAATCCTTGAAAAACCCTAACTTCTAAGCCTTTGGGGAAACTGATTTGTGTAATAACTGCATTAGTTTTAGAAAGTCAGTTTAGTTTTGGGGAGGACTATTATCATCCTTGCTTTAATGTTAAATTATAAACTAAATTCTTCCCACAGTAGCTTGGCCTATGCCCAGGAATGACCAAGGATAGCTTAGATGTTAGAAGCAAGATGGAGTGATCTACATCAGATTTCTCTTATTGTCAATTTTGCAAAGGTGGTGTCAGCTGTTACAAATATTCTTATTCTTTGCTTCATTTTTAACACTTTGCACTTGTTTACACATGATATTGCAATCAAACAACCATATTGTGTGGAAAAGATAATGTTTTACCTCCTTCTATTTTCTTTCTCCTAAGTCATTTCATTGGCTAGCACTGTAAAAACTATTACCATTTATTTGAATGGTGACAGTGTACATCCATTTCAATTCTACTTGTTAATCTTTTAAATTGTTATTATATCATACAACTAGACAGATATTTGCAAAATCAAAGAGAAATAGCAATTTGTTAAATAAATATGATGTACAGTTTATTTTGCTTATTCAAATCCAGATTTTTCCACCTACTAATTGGGATCACCTGGTCACATAAGTTATAAAGGGGGGTAATTGTAGCTTCATGAGAGATGAAGTAGCTTGCCCAAAGGGGACTCAGTGACAAAATATTGAAGGTCGATTTAAACTCAGGCTCTAATTATTATGCCATGATAAAGGAGCTCTTTAGCACATTGGTGCTGTATTACTATTGCATGTAGTTAAATTTAATATAATTATGAAATAGAGTTTATATCTGTGAAGGAAAAAGCTTTGATAAATTTGATAATGATTTATGGTTTTTGTGGTCACATCAATCCTTCATATTAATAGGTGAGAACTAAATTTTCAGTATTTTTTATGCAGAGATATATTTGACATTTATTTGCCTTTCTTTCTGTAAACATTATTGCTATCAGAGCTAAGGATACTCTGAAAGTAATGTTACTAATGAAACTTTGTTGTTTCTTTGCTTTTTTAAACATTTTATTTTGTTTTAGATTCGGGAGGTCAATGTGCATGTTTGTTACATACGTATGTCGCCTACTGGTGGAGGGTGGGCTTCTAGTCTACCCATTATCCAAATAGTGAACATTGTACCCCATTGGTAATTTTTACATCCTGTTAATTAGTATATTATTTTTCTAAGGCTGCCGTACAAATTACTACAAACTCAGTGGTTTAAAACAACAGACATTTACTCTCTCACAGGTCTGGAGGCCAGCAGTCTAAAATCAAGGTGTCAGTGCGACCACATCCTCTGAATGTTCAAAGGGAGAATGCTTGTAGTGCAGGGCAGGAGAGCCCCAAATCGGAGCTTAACTCTGTAAGGATTCTTGATTTTGCCCAGGAAAGAATTCAAGGGCAAGCCAGAGGTAGAAGAAAACAGATTTACTGAAGAAGCAGTGTTACAGCTCTGGAGATGTTAGAGCTCCATGACTGCTTCTGCAGAGCAGGGCTACCTCGTAGGCAGACAGTAGCAGCTCAGGGCAGTTTGGCAGTCATATTTATACACCTCCCCCAACCCTTTTTTTTTTTTTTTTTTTTTTTTTTGAGACAGAGTCTCTCTCTTTCACTCAGGCTGGTGCACAGTGGTGTGATCTTGGCTCACTGCAACCTCCGCCTCCCGGGTTCAAACCATTCTCCTGCCTTAGCCTCCTGAGTAGCTGGGATTACAGGCATGTGCTACCATGCTTGGCTAATGTTTGCATTTTTAATATTTTGTATTTTTTTGTTTTTATATTTTAGTAGAGGTTTCACCATGTAGGCCAGGCTGGTCTCAAGCTTCTGACCTCAAGTGATCTGCCTGCCTTGGCCTCCAAAAGTTCTGGGATCATAGGCATGAGCTGCTGCGCCCAGCCTATACCCACTTTTAATTGCATGCAGATTCAGGGGTGGTTCATGCAGAAATTTCTAGGCAAGGGATAGTATCATTGGGTCATTGCCATGGAAAGGGGCAGGGTAGTAACTTCCAGGTGTTTTCATGGCAACAGTAAATTGACATAGCACACTGGTGGGCTTTTCTGATTGAAAGCTTCTTCTGCGCTGACTCTATTTTAGCTACTACTCAATCTGGTTCGATGTCCAAGCTGCATCTCTGGAGTCCAGTGTGGCCTCCTACCTCACTTGCTAGTCTTTTCCAGCTTCTGGTGGCTCCAGGCTTTCTTGGCTTGTGGCAGCATAACTCCAATCTTTCCCTCAGTTTCCCATGCCTTTTTCTGTGTCTTATAAGGATATTCTCATTGGATTTATGGCCCAACCTGGTTCAATATGATTTCATCAAGATTCTTACCTTAATAAAACCTTCACAGACCATATTTCCAAGATAGGTCACATATGAAGTTTTAAATGGACATTAATTTTTCTGGGGGGGAGGGTATTCAGCTCACTACAATTGCTAGAATGAACTAGGAAAAAGTAGAGAGTTTTTAGGTCTATTTCATCAAAGTAGTAACAATATAGCTAATTTAATAATTATTTATTTTAATCCTCAAAATTAATATTTCTGAAAGGAAAAAGGAACTGAAAATGGTAATGCCATTACCAAAGTTATATGTTCCCTCTTCAATCATAACATACAAATAGGAAACAATCAGCCCACTGCCTCATACATGGTGTTCAAAAGAGTTAAATCCCTTTCCAAGTGAATACCTTATTCTCCATGTAATCTAAGCAGACATTCCTCTTGCATACCTGTAATTTGTCTTATGTTTGAGAAGCTAATGATCTTCTAAAGAAATTTAAACATGAAATTTCTCTGAGAATTACTCTGTGATCTCAAATCATTAACTTCTTAGAACCCTGGTTTTCTCATTGTAAAATGGAGACAATAAAATTATCTCACAGGAGTATTTTGATGACCAAATGAGATAAAATATATGACACTTTATGGAAAGCACTATAAAATCATAGTGGATATGTCAGTATTCTCATCAGTAAATAAAATACAATTTGAAAATTTCATTTATTTAACTTTTAATATTAAAAGGTAATAATTCAGTTTTTGTTTCTTTCCTGTTAACATGCTGTCAGATTTTCTATATCTTTCTGTAGCTTAGCAAATTGGTGATGTTATTTTTATTTCAGTTTAGATAATTAGAGTGACTAATTTGCACAGACTGATAATGAGTAGAAAAAAATTATACCCTAATTAATTTACTATTGAAATTAATTTTTTGCTCTTGCTTATTTTTTCCTTCCTTGTATAGTAATATTACTTTTATATTATCCCCATTTTCCACATAAGAGACTTGATGGAATTTCTCTTGGGCAACACATGATAATTATGCAAAAATGTTGTTCAGTAAATTGAATTCCTCAAAAGACACTAGAAAAATTGATGATTCCATGGTAAAGTTCATGATACTCTTGAGAACATATATTGTGAAAGAAGACACATTTAGAACTTCACTCAAGAGGTGTTTGAATCACATCACTTGGGAAACTGATACTCATCATTAATTAACTGGGTTAGAACTGAAGGGCTATTAAAGTAATAGACTCAGGGGTAACAAAGAGAGAGAAAGAGAGAGAGAAAGGGAGACATATAGGGAATCAGGAAGTAAGTATACTTGAAAACAAACACACACAATAAGGCCATGGCAGTTCAGCACTCATGATAAAGAAAAGACTGTTTATATGTGCACCTGTACCTGTATTATATATTCTCTCTCTCTCTAAATATATGTACAAACATACACACATACACACACACACCACACATGCCTACACACATGCACATACATATTTATTTCTATATAGGCTCAGAATTACTATTCCCTGTTGTTCATACTCATTGCCAACAAATGCTGCCTCCATGGAACTATTTTGTTTTTATTGTGAATAAAATTTCAAAGATACTAAAACATGAATGTGAAGAAATCGATGCATGAGCAGGACAAAATTTTTTTTAAGGACAAAATTTAAATGTAAAATAAAATACATTTTCCTCCACTAATCAGAAGGGCAATTAGAATTTTATGCTGATCTTTTAATACAAATAATTTCTTGCAGCATGTATTAGAGTTCTTCAGAGAAGTAGAACCAATAGGAGATCTCAAATCAAGATGAAGATTTATTACAAGGAATTGGCTCCCATAATTATGGAGTCCCAAGATCTGCAGTCAAGTCCCAAGATCTGCAGTCAGCAAGTTGGAGACCCAGGAGAGTCATTGTATAGTTTGCACCTACACATTGAAGGCCTGAGAGCCAGGGGAGCTGCTAGCATAGTTCCAGTCCAAAAACTGGCAGGCTCAACACCCAAGAGGAGCTGATGTTTCAGTTCAAGTCAAAGGGCAGGAAAAGGTTGATCCCCAGTTTAAAGCAGTTAAGGAGGAGGAGTTCCCTCTTATTCTCAGAAGGTCAGTTTTCTTTCCCATTCAGGGCTTCCACTGATTGGATGAGGCCCACCCCCCATCTTAGCTCAATCTGCTTTACTCAGTCTACTGATTCAAATGTTCGTCTTGTCGAGAAACACCCTCACAGACACACTCAAAATAATGTTTAACCAAATGTATGCATACCCTGTGGCCAACTATAGTTGACAGCTAAAATTAAGCATCCTGGAACACTAAGCTTTTCTATTGCCCATATTGACACCTCAGAGATATTTATTTTAAAAAGATAGTATGGTACATTGGATATTAGAGAATACAGGTTTTGGTTGGACTTGAGCAAGTGGGGAGAGCATGGCTACTTGGGAGAACAAAGCAAACCTGACTTTCAAGCAGAATTACAAGTCAAACGTTTGAGAGGTAGTGGACTGATGAGGGAAGCAAGAAGGGCAAAGGAAACCCTATGTCTATTCTGCAGTTTTGTACTTCCTTACTCTCCACTTAATTATTCAAAAGATTTTATTAGCCACCTGACTTATGAAGGCATTGTACTAAAGAGAGATACCCTTAGGAACCTTCCAAATTCAGTAAAGAAACTATGACATGCTTATGATCACAATACCAGATAGAAGATAATATCTGTCATTAAAATATTTTATTTCATTTGCTGATTTTAGAGGTGAGCAAGATGAGCTTTGGTTGTCAGAAAATTGGAAGGATTCAAGGATCCAAATCCAGTTATTTGAAATGGATTATTAAGAATAGACAGAATTGGCTGGGCGCGGTGGCTCACACCTATAATCCCAGCACTTTCGGAGGCCGAGGCGGGCGGATCACGAGGTCAGGAGATCGAGACCATCCTGGCTAACACAGTGAAACCCTGTCTCTACTAAAAATACAAAAAAAATAGCCAGGTGTGGTGGCAGGTACCTGTAGTCCCAGCTACCTGGGAGGCTGAGGCGGGAGAATGGCGTGAACCTGGGAGGCGGAGCTTGTGGTGAGCCGAGATGGTGCCTCTGCTCTCCAGCCTGGGCAACAGAGCGAGACTCCGCCTCAAAAAAAAAAAGGAATAGACAGAATGTGGGTCCTGAAAACATATGAGGAAAAGATTGGGAAGAGAAAAGCAAAAGAAGAGCAGCAAGGAAATGGTACACTAGAAGAAAGTAGCCCCTTTGGCTCTAACGTGTAAGCTAAGTGAAAGTAGAAAGCGAATACTTGAGGTTAAAAATCTAGATCAAGAAATGATTTGGAAAGGCTTTGAATATTAAAATAGAGCAGTTTGGATTTCATTCTATAGCAGCCTGACAACCCCTGAAAAGTTTTGGGAAGGAGAGTCATGTGTATCATTAGGGAATTTACCCTATGCAAGTTAGGTTGTGATAAATTAACAAATGGAAGTTGAAGAAAAAGTTAAAAATCAAACCAATTAATTTAGTAGCTATTTGCAGATTTGGAAAAAATAAGGCATAGATTCACTTTGTCATCTGTCAAGTTACCAGCTGAGAAAAGTGGTATCAGAGACTGATTTTGCAACTTGTGAGAAGGAGCTGAAGTTTCAGCAAGCAACGCAGCAACTGTATACAAACTCAGGTCTTTTGTAGGGTAAGAGTAATAGTAACAAATACTTCAATAGCACTTTAGCCATGTGTCTAAATATATTCACTTATTTAATTTCTATTACAACTCTGTGAAATGAGTAGTACTGCTTACTCCGTATTACTGATAACAAAATAAAGGCAAAAAAAGAAATTTTCTGAAAGTCATGCTGTCAGTTAGTCATGTAATACATCTGTGACTGTGACCCAGGAAATCTAGATCTAGAGTCTCCGTCCTAAACCTCTCTTCATAGTTGCCTCTCTATAGCTTTGTTTCGGATATGCTTTCAAAATTTAGATAGGCCTTTGGATGTGTGTTAAATATAAAAAATTTATTTAGAGGTAATGAAATATTAAAATAAAGGTAATTAAAGTGTGGCTACATACAACACACACACAACATATGTAACTGTATACTGATGTGTTTACATTGAAATCAAGGATTCGTAGACTCTGGGTAGAGGATGGTCAAAAACATTTGAGAATCCAGTCATGGTGCTTATTCAATAGGTCATGAATAAAGTGGCAGTGATTTTTTTTAAGCCATAAAAAGAAACTTAAATCCTCAGTGTAATCTTTGGAGGGTTGGCAGGGAGAGGGGGTGGATTATGAACTTTACTGAAGTTTCCCTCTATTTCTAGATATTTATCTTTCTCTTTAATATTCTCATTGGCTTAAATATTCTCTCACTGCCTTGCTTCTGTAGAGGACTCTGAACAGCTGCTAGGGATGCTGCCAACGATGCACTAAGAGAACAGTCCACATCTGGGATGGCCTTGGTTTAAGCAAGAATACTGTCTAAGGTCATGTTCCCTTCCCAGGGTAGCCAGCATCCAATTACTGCTCAACTAGTACTAGAAAGGCCTGGCCTTATCACCCCAACTCAGGACAACTCAGATGGCTCATTCTAGTCTCAGAATTCCCAAGAGGGTTGGCTGAGTCCTCTGTTGCAACTCTTTTGCAACTCAAATTTTCCCTGTGCCCTGTCCCTAGGTATTGACCCCCAGAGCACTCCTTAATAAACCTATGGTGCACTAATTTCATTCTCAAGGTCAGGTTTTTATAGAACCCATCCTAAGACAACTTCCTAGAAACTTCCACAATAGATTACAGATCCACTGTCTATACCTTTCTTTCACTCAGCTCCTCTCACCTTCACCATAGTTCCTATTCTGTTTTTTTTCTTGGACAGCTCCTTGTGGTTCTTACATAAATCAACTTTCCTCTTCTTGGCTGTGTACTGTTCTTTCTCTCCTTTCTTCCTAATCAGGATAAAAAGGGATCAAAATCTCTCTCTCTCTCTCTCTCTCTCTCTCTCTCTCTCTCTCTCTCACACACACACACACACACACACACACACACACACACCTTTGAAGGTATGGGAAGGGGAGAGATTGTGAATACTTATATTTTACTATTTTGTTCTTATCCTCTTATCTTACTCTTATGGACAATTACCATATGCGAGAACTAAATCCTTCCAAGAACAATTAGGTGGACTATGTTATTGTTCATCCATTATGGGCGAGGGAATGTATGTTTAACATAATTTAAACAAATTGCTTGGGGTTCACCAGCTAGTGTTTTGTTGAGGGAAAGTCACTTCTTCTGGACTCTGGAGCAGCAAACTCTATCATTATGCTACAAAGTAAGTTTGGATACCCTCAGTTTTGCCTTGGTCTGAACTTGCACATGCCATTTTCATTGTCTGCCTGTTATCCAGTTAGCAGTGTATCCTTTAATGGCCTGCTTATCTGAGGACACCCATCCTTTTCTCAAATATCTCTTCCAAAGGAGATAAAGGAGGGAACTAAAAGGAGTTTTCAAAATTTTCTGAGAAATTGAGTTTATATGTGTCTTTGATGTGTGTGTTATCAACATGCAGTGGATCTAAAACCATTTAATAGCAACATCTAAGCAAGGCCTTCCTGGTTGTGAGTAAAAATACATTTACACTGGTAGCTCAGGTGGATACTATTTGAAAATGAAAGATTTGGTCAATTATATAGCAGAAACTATTGAGTAACGTGGGAAGTTTTATGGGCAACACACAGCATGTAAGTATTATTTTTCCACATCAAAGCTAGAAAAGTCTGTAAATGCCTGTTTTTCCAAAGTATAACTATAGGAGATATTTTGTAAGGAGGATTTTGTAGACAACATGCTTTGGCTTTGTTTGGCAAGGAGCATACCAAATAGTATCTCTAAAAATTCTCTCACTGTGAAGCGTGTACAGTATTCGCTATGTATAGAGACAGGGAAAGCACACCACAAAACCAAACACAAACACAATCACACACACATTCTATTAATTAAACCTTTGTATTTGAGTTAGAAAGTCTCTTAACTTTTAAAGATGATTTGTGAATTATTGAAGACAATGATACTAAAAATTCTATGCTTAGGGTATCCAGAAAAACACAAAGAGAAAATATTAATACATGGATAAACATGTATATGGAAAATAAAGAAAAACAGAGCCATGATGACAAAAGAAAATGTAAATTTAGTGCAAGGACAGAAGCGCTATGAAAGTCAGTTTTCATTATATCACAATTATAGTGGTCTCTTTCATAAGTTTTTGTTTTAACATGATAGTACTTAAATCTTTTCTTCATGTTTTAACATTTTTAAAAAAAATGAGTTAGAAAGTTGACCTTAGGTTTTGGTGTGAAATAAATATATTGTATCATCAGAATTAACCATGCCAGGAGAATGTAGCTTACTCTACAATTACCATCTTGGTCCTTAACATTTTACGGTGTAATAAGCAGCTTTCCTCAGGGGCATAGCACAGTCAAGGACTGTTTCTGTTTAGTTGAATTAGCCCTGAATGTTATTTAAGGCAGCACAAAGTATTCCTAAAATTTGTAGCCTCTCTTACGTCAGTCACCTGGAGACTTAAAGATATTAATGCTACATTTTTCAATCCTTGGGTTGTTCTTTAAACTTGTTTTTCATGGGTCCTTTTCAAAAAGAGAGCAATTATCTAATGTTTCATTGTGCAATAGGACTTTTTATTTGTTGCATGTTTTGTTCTTGTGATAATGATATCCTGCAGTGTTTCAAAAACTGGGATTTATAGATTGTGGGAAATTCACAGGTGTTTTCTCCAGGGGACTACATGTCTCGAATGTTAAGAAACACATGCTGTACTGCACGAGCCAAAAATTTGAAAAGTTGGTCAAACTTTCATTTTGATAATCTATTTAACATCCCTATGGTGTCCATTTTAATTAAATCTTACATGGAAATAGTATACTATATAGAACTATATTCAATAAGTAAAAAATATATCTTTTTAAAATAAAATATATATTATTGAATCTATTCTTTGTCTTTTGAAGCCCTGTCTCTTTGATGCAAGTTTTGAAATGACAAGAGAGTTTTGTAACAATGGTATAAAATGACATTATTATAATAGTCCATTAAAATGAGAAATAATAGAACATATTAAATGATATAGAAATATTTGTATCATTCCTTGAAACTGCAAACAGATTATATATGTATATGTATATATGTTAATATAATATTTAATATATGTTCATATTTGTTATACACAAATATTTAATATTTGTTAATATTTAAGATATGTTGTATTTACATATACATATATAAAGAGGGAGAGAAGAGAGAGATACAGAAAGATACCTAATTATTTGATCTGTTATTCATTTTACCAGGTTTACATCTTCTTGTGACTGAGCAAGTGTTTTTCTTGGATGGAAAAACCGTAAATTATTAACAGTAATTAAGATAAATTATAATAATTTTACTTGTGCATTTTTACAAGGCAGACATAAGACATTGGAGAATAACTGTGGGTAGGAGTCCAGGAGTCACATTTTCTGTAACCAGTGAGCACATGACACTGTGAAGAGAACACTTTTCTAATATCCCCCATAAAAGGAATTCACGGTAAGATAAGCGCATGTAAAGTGCCATCTAAAGGGACTTAATTACTGAAACACTGAAAGGCCATGAAAAATGGCACATTCACAATTCACTGTATAGCAAGAGATATTTAAGTTGGACATGGAAAAAAAATTTTTACTTGAATGATTTTTCAAAAAATTATCATCACTTTGAGAAGAGGTATTGAGCCAGTGCCAGAAGCTGAATGTGATCACTCTTGTGGGACTTTGTTATTTTTGGATATAAGGGTGGTTTTATTTCTAAAACATTAAAAACACTTTAGTTTCTTTTGTGGGAGAATGAAAAAATTATCACAAAATTTGCAGTTTCTTCCATAAGAGTTTGAGCCTACTTGCTTTAGCAAATGGAATACTAGCAAAATAAGTGAAGGAGATGTTTGACACATCTTTGATCATTATTGCTGCTTTTGGAAACCAGCTGTCATTTGAAGAAGTTGAGATTAGCTGAGTATCTAGGGAACCATTTTCTGGCAGGTGACTGAGGCTGATTGTTTCAGGATGGCCTTACACACATGTCTGGCTGCTCAAGTGGCAAACATCCATCATGAACAAACATTGGTCATGTTTGTGAGGCCATCCCAAAACAATCAGCCTTCCATTACCTGCCAGGCAACTGAAGCTGCATGCATAAACTCAGAGCATACCAATAGAAGAACCACCCAGCTGAGCCCAAAACAGGCTGACAATCCACAGAATCATCATTTATTGAAGTAGTTATTTATTCCATTAAATTTTGGAGTGGTTTATTACATAATAATAGATATGGCATATCCTCTCTAAACTGACACTAGTTCTCACCATTCCATTCCACTTTTTCATACAACAGAACTTTTCATACATGTATATTATCTACCTGGCTCCTGAAAGCGCTTCAGTTCTGGGCCTCATGGAAAATCTATCCTTTGAAGAAAGAAGCATTGAATAAATATAATGTGTTCATATACCAGAAGTACAAATGTGAATAAAACTTAGTAACCCCCATCAAGGAACCACTGTCTAATGGGAAAGATAGCCATGTACACAATATGCATGTGGCCAGCATAGGATACCTAAGAGTGTAATAAAGGCAATCATCCCAGATTACAAATGTCAGATTTTCATTTGTGATTTCAGCAGGCTGTTCCATCTTTTTTTTAATGGTCCTCTATGGCTTTTTATATTCCAAGAATGCCAAGACAGCATACATGTATTCACAAGATTATTATTAGAGACTTCAGATTTTGCTGGATTAAATAGGAACTCCATCCCCACTGGCATTAGCACTAGCGATATCACCTTGTAGCCGTATGATCTCTAGTGAAGTCTCAGGTTAGCTTCCCTAAGTCAATGCCTGAATGATGGCTACTGTGCCCAGTACAATAACCACAACCATTCCCACAACACTGTCCTCTATTGTGAAGTAGACAAAAACTCCAGAGGAAGTTCAATCAGGCCCCCAAAGAATAAGAGAGCATTCTCTTTGATTTTCTTTTACATGGCTGCCAAGGCCCAAATCTCTGGAAGTTCTAAGGAAATAAAGGTGCACTCAGACCATCTGCTTCTGCTGATAACAGTGCAGAGTTGGTAGCCTGGTGGCATCAGCCACTGCTGGTGTGACAGTCATGCCAGGCAGGCAGGTGCAAGCTGCAGAAGACATAACTTGCCAGATGTCACACTTACCTGTGAAAAACACTGTAATTTTCACAGAACAAGTCATTGATTATTTAAATCTCCTCATGCTTTACTAACAAACCTTTGCCATGGTTTCCACTGTATTGTTCTCTTATGAGTTTTTCCAGCCATGTTGGTTTCTTGTGCATAAGTGGAGGTCTTTCTTTCCTTCTGGCTTTTAACAATAAAATGGTTGTGTTACAGTTCATTTAAATCTCATTTTCTTATATCTGTCTCTATGTCTGTCTTTATACCATGCGCACACACACACACACACATACACACACACACACACACACACCCTCTTCTATATATGGATAGTACCCAACAAAATTTTACTTTAGTTTTTTAACACATTACTTTTAATGAATATATTCCATTAAAAGATGGGTAAACATGAGTTCTCCATCTTCCTCTCAGAGCTAGGAAAAGATGACTTTTGATTCTTGGCCCTTTATCTAGTGATATAGATCCCTTCTGCCTGTTCACTGCACTCACAGCCCTTCCTATTCATTCCCTTCCTGTTTCAATTGTGGTAGACCATGGCCGGATCTGATTTATTTAGGCCTATCTAAGTCTTGCAATAGAAAACACAACTAGCTGCATATATCGACTAATGGACATTTTGCACAGCTACATATATATCACATAAGCTGTGATATCCAGATGTTATATAAATTGTTGTCAATATACCAGTATGGCACTGGTAGTGTCCCAAGAAATTATACTCAGAACATATAAGCAGATTAAAGTGATATGGATTATTAAAGCTAGCTTGATAAATATGTAGGCAATTATATTAAAGTTTTGGAACATAAAAACCTTGCCATAACCTGTAAAGACCTCACCCTAAACAAAATACCATAACTACCATGGCAGATGTGAAGAAATTGAGGAAATCTCTTCTGATTTTTTTCTGGAATACTAGCATCAATTTTGGTAAAATAAATCAGAAGTACAAAATATGAGTAAAGCCCTTTTGATGCTAAGTTTAAAGAATTCAGTAGTGGAAATGGATGCTCTAGAAGCTTTAGTTGTTTTCTAAGATGATTGTATAGTTAGTAGCAGTCTTTGTTGGGGGTGCAGGGAAGGAAGGAGGCTATTCCAGATTACTGAGAAAAGGTTCATATTCAAACACAATTTTAATAGTTGCATAATATCTCATCTTAATATTGCCCTGTATTTATTTAACCAACCTATTTTTTGACATTTGGAATGCTTCAGTTTTAAATTATTATACACGAAACTATTAAAACTATATGAAACCTCTTACAGCATAAATCTTTGAACCACATCTGATAATTTCCTTGAAATAAATTCCTAGAAATGGAATTACTGGGTCAAAAATAATGAGTTATTTCTAACTCTTTTAACATATTGCTGTTTTTTAAATGATTATATGAGGTTGCCTGTTTTGCAGCCTAATTGCCAACTTTGAATCTTTAATTGTTGATAAGTGTTGTTTGCCTTTTTAAAATAAGAATGGCATTTTCTGTTTCAGAAATGTTTTCTTTTCTTATTTGACTTCTAGTTGACTGAGGGCAGAAACCATGGTATGCGCTGTGTGCAGTACTGTTTTTGTCTCCCTCAGCCCTGAACATAAAATGGGCTCAACGAATACTTTTTGAATAATATATTAATGCCAATTACTTTTACTCATATATAGTAGGTAGTTAACTGATTTAGATATCAGCTAATGAAGATCTGATATTTATCATTAGTTTATATATTAGGCTTTCAAGGAAGTTCAAGAAATTGTGAATGGATTTCTGTAGTGCTTAGGCCAACTGTTTCTCAAAGGAATTATTAAGACAATTTTATTCCCTTCATTTTGGTCGAGTTAGGGTTTCCATTTCCTTTAGTTTCAGTTCATCAAATTATGTTCCTCAGACATGTTTACAATTTTAAAGGCACCTCTTTAGTCAGTAGGGAATCTGAACACCTGATCCTTAGTGACACTAAAGACAAGTAATTGGTCATGTTGAGATGTGGTTTTGTGGCCTAGCAGATTCTCATACCAGCTGTTACGCCTTGATAATTATTCCAAAAATGAATTTCAGTTTAGGTTAAAGAACATGGCACTCATTCAGGTTTAATTAAGTCTGTTTTAGAAAAATATGCTGTGCCATTCAAACAGCCTGGTCTTATATTAAGAGTTATCTTAATCATTTACTGTACCTGTGGCCATAATGTCCTCATAACTACAAATATTTAAAAATAGTTGATGAAATAATTTCAGGTAATTTCTTACCTATTATTACTTTGATCAGGGTGATTTCATTTTTTAGTTTAAATTATATTATATTTACAAGCGCCATATGTTATAAACTTTTAATTTAGTTCTGAGGTGAAATGTGGGTGCATATGTGCATGTGGGTATACATACACATATGATAGTGGCAGGAGGCAGACAAATTCCTAGGTAGATTGGGGCGGGTCCCTGGTGAAACTGAACCTTCAAGCCAAGAACCTGAAGCCTGCAAACCAAGCTGTCTGTTCCAGGTGGAATCCACCACGCAGAGTGAGATTTTTGCCTTTCAGCCAATTAAATGGTGCTTTTTCCAGGACCGCCCATTGATCAGTCAGGATGCACTTCCTTCATTCTGAGTCCATAAACACCCGGGACTCAACTACACATCAGGACTCCGCACCTGCAGGTAGCAACCACCCACTTGGGGTCTCCTCCCTACTGAGAGCTGTTTTGCAGCTCAATAAAACTCTTCCCCATCTTGCTCACTCTCCAGTTGTCCATGTAACCTCATTCTTCCCAGATATGGGACAAGAAGTCAGGGCCCACTGAGCAGCAGGCACAGAGAGGGCTGTAACATATTTTTGGCTGGCTCACCAAGCTGTGAACTGTGACATGCTCCTGTTTGCCAGATGGCAGGAGTGAAGAGTAGCAACCCTTCTGAGGGCCTAGACTTCAGGATTTCCTGAGCCAGAGCTGTAACACAATAGCCCTCCTGCCCTCCACTGGCATTGAGTGGCTGCCCCATGTGATGGGAAGTGGCAGTGGAGCCAGACCAGCCTGGGAGCTGTAAGCCAGAGCAAGGTGGTAGGACTGAATGAGCTGAAACATGCCACCCCACCCCCACTTGCTGAGCTGCTGGCAACAGGATCGAGAGAATTGTAGCATGCAACCCCCACCCCTTGGATCTCTGCAGTTGCTGACACCTCTGAGTTTTCAGGTAACGTCATGCTCCTCATCCAGACTCCAGAACCTGCAGTGGAAGCTGTGTATGGTATGCCTGGTTCAGCCACAGCCTCGCATGGAGCCGGCGCCTGTGATGGCACCTGGAGCTGTCCATCCCACCACAGCAGCCAGTTCACTTGGCTGAGCACAGTGGCTGGACCACACTCTCACTTGCTCACACACCCTTCATCACTCCATGCCTGGCTTGTCCTTGGCAGGCATAGGATCCAAGTCAGTAGCATGAACCAAGCACAGCCTGCTGAGCCAAATGGGTAGAATGAGCCCAGTGGGTGTGAATGAAACTCAAGCAGAGGTGCCACCAGTCACAAAGGTTTCTGGCTGGCAAAGTGACACCTGAAGGATCCTGTGACATTTCTGGAGCCTCATCTGGGATCTGCAGAAGGCTGAATAAAAGTGGACTTACTGCTTTCTGTCCTTTTTTTCAGAGTCCCAAAACTCCACAATAACCAGAATGAAAGAAAAACACCGGCCTCTGTTGGTCAGGTAACACTGACTGGCGTGGCTGCTGGACTTAAGACACGGAGGACAGGCTTGCTGGAGAGGACACTGTCAATCTCCCATCACTCTCAGGTGTTGGGAATGTTGGCTTTGTTCCAATCCAGTTTCCCTTCATGGATGTCTAGCCACAGCGTCAGATTGGAGAAAGATCCTGGGGCAACTGATGGCATCTAGCTGAGGCCACACCTTGGTGTTGCCTGAAGGCCCCAAGACCAGCTCCAGCCTCCAACAGCCCAGTAGGATGTGAGCGCTAGGACTTCCATTCTTTCCTGTCACATTATCTTTCTTTTGTGGCTGTCATGGCTCGTATCTTTTTATAAATATAGAATGTTAAGGGTGTTGTTGCAAACCAGAGAGAGAGTATAGTCATCAAGAGTGTAATCCAGAACAGTGTGGTTTCTATCTATTCTTAGAAGCAAGAAGGATGTAATGATTGAAAGCTTTCTTTCCTCTGTGGAAGAAATTTATTAGCACAGGGCAAGAGGCTACTTCCCCCAGGCACCCTTCTGTCCCCTGAATTTAAGTTTTTTTGTTTTGTTTTGTTTTTTGTTTTTTTTCCACCATGGCAGGAGCCAGCATAATCCTGCAAATACAGGGATTTTTTTCCATGCAAAGATTGATTTTTTTTTCCCTTTTGATAGGCATCTTATTAGGCCAGGTACCCAATCCCTGAGACTCCCTTTTTCTCCCTTTCTTGAGGAGAACCTGGTTCCACAGCTTCACGTTAACATTCTACTTATGATAGGGAAGCAATGGAGAAGCTGTCCTGCTGGTTGCTGACTGCAATTTTGTGAGGGCAACCTGGGACTAATTTACTGGGTCCATACACCCTCCTGAGGCACCTTTCTGTCCTAAATTTGATTCCAAGCTTTGGTTTGAAGCCCTAAAAAAAGAAAACTAGATCTGAGGCACCCAAAGGTAGTTACAGTGGAAGACCAAGGCACAATGCAGGTGAGCATGACTATCCCTGCCAATTAGATCTTCCCACTTCATGAGTGGAGAACTTGCTCACATCCATGGCATAGACGAGGACTAGAGAACCCACAGGTTACCAACAGTGTGAGGATAGGGCAGCAGAGGTAAGTGAGAATATCCCTTCCCACTAGGCCTCCCTGCTACATGAGTGGAGCCTCTCGGGGATGCCAGGACTTGGGAAGAAAAGGAGAGAAGAAAAAGGGGGACTTTTTTTTTCTCTGTCTCACAAACTCTGGGTTTTCACTGGAAGAGAGAGGAACTAAGGGATGCCTTTCCCCTTCTCTTCCAGATTGGTAACCAATCATTTTCAGCCTTTACTCCTCTTGAGTGCATCCTGAATTACTGGAACTTCTCTGACCCTCAGACTCTGGAGAAAAAGTGCATCATATTCCTTTGCTCAAAGGCATGGCCGGATTATGTTCTGCAGGAAGGAGAAGCTTGGTCTCGGGAAGGAAGCATTAATTTTAATACCATCCTGCAGCTGGACCTTTTCTGTAAACATGAGAGCAAATGGTCCGAGGTTCCATACTTGCAGGCTTTCTTTGCCTTGCAGGATAATCCAGACCTTTGCCAATGTTATAGAATTGATTCAGTCCTAGCAACCATCTCAGGAGAGGCTGCAAAGAGCAATCCCAAGGGACTAGGGAAGCAAACCCTGGAGGTACCTTCAGTGGGGGAGTCAACCCCTCCCGTCCTGCCCCTTCTGGTCCACCCCATCTTCCATATCCAGATCCTGTCTCAAGCTTGTCCCATCCTAGATATCTTCACTTTAGGCAGGTTCCAGTCTCACTCCTGCCCCTACAACAGAGGTCTGGTGAATATAGCTCCAGTAGGGTTCAGGTTCCGTTTTCTCTGTAGGACTTAAGGCAAATCAAGGGGGATCTTTTGCAAGTTTGCAGACGACTCTGACAGATATACAGAGGCTTTCCAGAATTTAACCCAAGTATTTGAACTGTCCTGGAAGGATGTTATGTTACTTTTGAATCAAACCCTGACTACTGCTGAAAAGCAGGCCGCCCTGCAAGTGGCAGAGAATTTTGGGGATGAGCTTTGTATCTCAGATAGTGCCAGGGAAGAGAATGAGCCTTATCCAACTGAAAGAAAAGAAGTATCATTGGAGGACTCTAAATGGGACCCCAATGATGAAATGAGAGAATGAAAAATGAAGCACTTTCAGGTGTGTATATTGGAGGGCTTTTGAAGCACTAGAACTTAGCCTCCCAATTATTCCAAACTGTCTTTGATAGACCATGGATTAGATTAAAATTCCACTGCCTTCCTGGAAAGGCTAACAGAAGCACTAGTACAGCATACCTGTCTATCTCCTGATTCATTCAAGGGACAACTAATCCTAAAGGATATATTTATTACTCAAGCAACCCCTGATATCAGTAGGAAGCTGCAGAAACAGGGCATGGTGCCAGATAGTACTTTAGAGAACGTGCTGAAAGTGGCCACCTCGGTCTTTTACAGTAGGGGATTGGGAAGAATCCTGAGAGAGGAGACACAATAAAAAGGCAGAGGGTGTAATGGTAACCTTGCAGACTCACAAACCCCAGAATCCCTGTGATGCACTTCTTAACTGCTACAAATATGGCAAGCCATGGCACGTTAGGAAGGACTACCCAAGCAACATGAGGAAGCCACCTCGACCGTGTCCACTAGATGTGGACCACTAGAAGGTGGACTCTCCCTGGAGATGCAGATCACTAGGTCCACAGCCAGTTTTCCAAATGGTCCAGCAGGACTGATGGGTCATGGGGCCCCTCTCCACAGCTCCTGTGGTTCAGACTGCCATTACCCTCCAGGAGCCCTGGGTGATTTGGGAAGTTGAATGGAGGAAGGTGGACCTCCTTGTGGACACTAGAGTGGGCCTTTCAGTTCTCCTCTGAAATCCACCCCCACTCCTCTCTTAGCAGGACCATGAGGGGTGTCTCCATAAAGTCTTTAAACTGATATTTTTCCAAACACTTAGTTGTAACTGGGGAGATGTCTTGTTTACTCCCGCCTTTTAAATCATGCCTGAAAGCCCAGCTCCTCAGCTAGATAGGGGTATTGTGACTGGTATGGGAACCACTTTCCTGATGGTTCCAGGACAGACTGTTTGCCTCTTTCTAGTGGAGACTGATATTAACCCAGAGGTTTGGGCAACTAAAGGGAAAATTGGCTGAGCCACAACCACCACACTGGTCCAGATCCACCTTAAGGATCCTACCTCCTTCTCTAACCAGAGACAATATCCACTACAAACAGAAGTTAGGAAAGGGCTAGAAGCTATCATTGATAACTTGAGGATGCAGGGCCTCCTCAAGCCCCACAACAACCCTTGGAATATTCCTATATTGGGGTATTACAGAAACAACAGGGAATGAAGACTGGTCCAGGTCCTCTGCCTCATTAATGAGGCTGTGGTTCCAATTCATCCAGTGGATCCCATTCACTATACCTTAAATACCTGGGGGAACAAAATGGTTCACAGTCCTGGACCTAAAGGATACCTTTTTCTACATACCATTATACCCTGACTCCCAGTATTTGTTTGCATTTGAAGAGGTCTCCAATAAGACCACCCAGCTCACCTGGAAGGTGTTACCCCAGGGATTCTGAGACAGCCCCCACCTGTTTGGGCAGGTGTTGTCAAAAGATCTCTCTGAGCGCCTTTATCATCAGGTTAAAGTTTTATAATATGTAGATGACAGTTTCCCTTGTGCCCCAACTGAGGAAATCTCTCAGGAGCGCAGTAGGGTTCTTCTTAATTTTCTGGCTAACAGAGAATATAAGGTCTCAAAATCTAAGGCTCAGAATGAGCACATGCTGTTGGAAAAAAACGGCACTGATAAGATTTGCTTAATGCAAGGTTGCCACAAACCTCCAACTGGCATTTTTTTAAAGCAGTATCTATGATGCACAATAAAGAGAAGCACAATAAAACAAGGTATGTCTGCATCATAGGCTTTAACTTTTGTTTTGTTTAATTAATATTTTCAAAGAATAAGTTATTTAGACTTTGGTCTTCCCATTTCCTTAAGAGAGGAATTAGCCTCCAAATCACATAAATTCTTATGTAAATGGATTGCTAGAAATTATGGATTCGGGCAGCCATCTGGTTTCAAATATGTATGAGCTCAGAAGGGAGTAGTGTTTTATTCTTCATTTTGTGATACTACTTAATTTTCATTGCACATTTTCTCACAAAAGGTGGCCTCTTCTAAATATAACATTAAAAAGTAAAGAAAGAAAGGCTAACCTTTCATTGCAACTTCTCTAGAGTTGAAGTGCTTTCCTCTGATCTATGTAGAAAAGGCAAGACCCTTCAAAGCATCTATACTTGTTAAGGATCAAAGAGAATACTTCTAAATGAAAAGGTAGAGAGATAAAATGAAAGTTATCAGTAGAACTCTGTCCTAGTCTTTTAGTATCCGAGGATCACTATTCTTTTTATGATAATTTCTAACGATTGGGGATCTTCAAAAACAAAAGTACCTATCTTTTGAAGTCAGGTCTTGAGATGACAGGCCAAAGTGCTGTGTAAGGAACTACTGCTTTGGGGAAATTTGAATCCAACTGACTGGGAATTATAATCTTTAGGACAGAATGTAGAATTGCACTCACACAAAGACCAGAAAAGAGAAAAACTTTAGCCCAAAACAGACAAAGGATAAAGGCGAGAAAGCATTCTCACCATAAAGGTTAGATGGAAAAAAAATTTGACAAAACCAAGTGAAGGGCCGTGTGTGGTAGCTCACACCTGTAATCCCAGGACTTTGGGAGGCTGGGGAGGATCACGAGGTCAGGAATTCAAGACCAGCCTGGCCAATATGGTGAAACCCTGTCTCTACTAAAAATACAAAACAGTTAGCTGAGTGTGGTGGCACATGCCTGTAGTCCCAGCTACTCAGAAGGCTGAGGCAGAAGAATCATTTGAACCCGGGAGGTGGAGGTTGCAGTGAGCTGAAATAGCTCCACTGCACTCCAGCCTGGGCCACAGAGCTAGACTCTATCTCAAAAACAAAAACAAAAAACATTAAAATATGGAGCAGTGATTTCTGTAATGCAAGGGTTGCCCCCAGAAAATTTGTTTCAGGAGATCTTTCCCACCATCCATCTATACTAAATGATTGGCATCATAAAATTTTGTCCTTCACTAAACCTCAAACATGAATTCCTAAAGAATTGGATTATGTGCCCAATCACAGTGGTTATCCTGGATACTCAAACAGAAAAAGAAGCAGATTAGAGACTTGTCAACTCAACATTTCAGCAAAGAGTAAAGAAGAAGATGAAGAAAAGAAAAGAAAATATTGGTTTTTCCAACTACATCCAGGAGAAAGCTGTGCTTTCAATTCTGTGCATAGAAAAATTCCATCCTATCACTTCTCGGCCTTTTGGCTAAGATCAAGTGTAGAAAGATTGCATCCAAGAGATATTCAGAGTTGGTACAGGGACTGCCCTGGACAGCAGGACAGCTAATACCCCCATATCATAAGCTCCTCTTATTCCACACAGCCCCATACTCCACAGCCACAGATTTTTGTGGGTTGAAAAGCCCAAGGCAAGACTTCTAAAATTAAGATTGGTTTTCCCCCACAAGGCAAGAAGAATTCTTATTTGGCCTGAGGAAATACACTTTCTGACACCTCTACAAGCAATATAAACACAGATGAGAGTCACCAGATATTTGTGTTAAATTCAGACCTCAAAATATAGGCAACAAAATTAACAAAACTAAATCATTAGAAAACAGTTAATTAGGGATAAACTAATTTAATATAATAATTACAGTTGTAAAGATAAGAAAGAATAATGTATTTTGAAAAATATACAATTTTAAAACCTCAATATTCTTAATATATATGAAAACATATGTTATTATGTATATATACCTATGTTGAAAACAGAATAGACACAACTGAAGATAGTAAGCTAGAAGACTGAGAAAGAAAAATTTCCCAGAAACCACAGAAATAAATGAATTTAAAAAGTGTATGTAGGATTATGTGTGTGTGCATGTGTGTGTGTATATATATTTATATAGAGATATATAATATGTATAAATTATATATAATGTATATGTGTGTATATAAAAATATGAATATATACTATATATTTTATTTAATATTTAATTTAAATATATAAAATATATAAATATAAATATATACACACACACGCACACACACATACATACACTCTCTTTATATGTATGACAACATGTATATATGCATACACAGCCTGGAACCCCTGCAAGGTGGCTACTGTTATTCTGGATGTTATTTTCCTTTCTCAGTCTTCTAGTTTACTACATTCAACTGTGTCTACTCTGTTTTCAACACAGTTACACATATATAATATATGTTTTCACATATATTAAGGCTATTGAGTGTGTTTTTTAATGTGATTATTTTCCAAAATATATCATTCTTTCTTATCTTTATAACTATAATTATCCAGAATAATAATAGCCTTCTTGCAGGGGTTCCAGTCTCCAACCAAAACAGAGACAAGTAAGTGGAATAAATAATCAAACAATCAAATGAATGAGTCTAAAGTTTGAAATGAACAGCTGAGACCTGAACAAAGTGAATAAAAACAGATTCAAACTCAGGTATATGTTAGTGACATTTAAGAACTGAATAGGTAAGATAGAATTGTTAATATTTTCAAAGAACAAAGTATGTCACATGCCAAAAAAAAAAACAAATCAAAGAGACATCAAACTTCAGCTTGAGCAGAAAAATATTTAAAGGCAATCAAGCAAAGCCTCCAAAGTGCTGAGGGAAAAGTGATGTTAAATTGAGAATTTTGTAGCTAATCAAATGAGCATTCAGTTATGAGGACAAAATAAAATTTATTTTGGATATGCAAGAGCTCAATCTATTAGGGATAAATTCTTTCTGAAAAAAATATAGCTTGCTCTAGCAAAGTTAATATAATACAAACTAAATATGAGAAAAAAAGGGGAGGCCGGGCGTGGTGGTTCACGCTTGTAATCCCAGCACTTTGGGAGGCCAAGGAGGGCAGATCACCTGAGCTCAGGAATTTGAGAGCAGCCTGGCCGAAATGGTGAAAGCCCATCTCTACTAAAAATACAAAAATTAGTGGGGCATGGTGGTGGGCACTTGTAATCCCAGCTACTTGGGAAGCTGAAGCAGAGAATCACTTGAACCCAGGAGGCGGAGGTTGCAGTGAGCCAAGATTGCACCACTGCACTTCGGCCTGGGCGACAAGAGTGAAACTCTGTCTCAAAAAAAAAAAAAAAAAAGAAAGAAAGAAAGAAAGAAAGAAAGAAAGAAAGAAAGAAAGAAAGAAAGAAAGAAAGAAAGAAAACAAGTTGAGATAGAGTCTGTGATAATATCAATTAAAATTATGCATAATTCTAAATTTATACGTAAGGTAATAGCAGCTAGAATATTTTATTTCAGAAAGTAGAGGATAGGGAAAGAGAAATAATGCTAATTAAAAGCTGGATCAATTCAACAAAGCTTAGGAAAATAAAACCAATCAAAATGCAATAGAGGCAGTCAATATGGTAGAATTCAGTAATCATAAGGACTGTGGGTTAACACCTATTGAAATACAGAGACTTTAGGACTATCTTACAATCTGAACATACATGAAATGATTGCAAGAGATACAAATAATATAGAAAAGGCTGCAAATAAAGGGAGACAGATATACTTGACCGATGATATTTTGAAAAAACCAAATGCAATAATATCACTACCAAAAATGTAGAAATTATAAATTAATATGTTTAGTAGACAGAGTATTATTAAAAATTAATAAAAATGAATCATTTAAGAAAATATAATGAACAGAATTATAAGGTATTAAACAGCATCATTTTGAAGCAAATAGAGAAAGAATTCCACAAGTTATTCAAAGAGAAGCTGGCAAATACGCCAACTATTTGTGGAGATTTCAACATCCTTTGGTTAAGAATAAGCAGATCAAATTTTTGGAAAAAAAAGTTATTATTTGGGGAACATGAATATCTGTTTAAACATCGTGTGTGTATATTTTATATGTGTATGAATATGTGTATGTACATATATACATATTCATGTATATACAATAATGTAAATATGCAAAAGCAAAAAGTCTAAACTGTTGTTGTTTAAATAGCCATCAGTGTTTTAAATATTAATTCCATTTAAGGAGCCAAAGAACAATCTCAGATTTTCCAAAGTAAGAATCTTTTAAAAGCTATTTGTCCCCCAGGCAAAAATGAATTTGGTAATTAACAAGAAAATAGCCAAAATTAAGTATTACTTCACATCCTGCTATACAGTAGAAAGTTGTAATAATTAGCAAATTAGTAGTTTTTAGTTGCAGCGACCCTTCATACACCTGTTCTTAGACTAATTGGGAACGAGACCATGTGACCTCTAAGTGCCTTTAACCTTAAATTAATTGTAAGTCTCTAAAACCTAGGATTAAAGTTTCAATATATTAGGAAACATTCTTTTTTTTTTTTCTTTCTCTTCACCACAAAGGCTTTGGTAAAAACAAGTGGGAGATAATTTATCTTTCTAGGCTAAACTTTAATTTGATTATTTTAATACCAATGACACTAAATTTCACAAGATTAATAAAACACATTTGAGGCTGATTAGTCACTTCTAATCATACTCACTCCTTAACTTGCTTAAAAATTATGATCTTAGAGGTACATTTCTATCTCTAATAGAAATATTAAACTGCAAGCAAGAATAATTTCTGAGCCATGGGATTCTTCTCTGAGGGCTTCTGCAAATGTTAATATTCTCTTTTGTTCAATTAACACACACACACACATTCCTAGCAAAATATTTTGGTTAAAAGTCATGTTTCTTACTCAAAAGGATATAAAAATGTCAAATGCTAATTGAAAAATAAAGTGGCTTAAATGAGATATGCAGACTGCCAATTTATGTTTTCTTTAGAAACATATAAAGAAAGAAAAAAGCAGTAGAATTTTACAAAGGAAAAACAAAAGAAGAAAAAAGACAAAACAAAAAGACAATCCTGACAAAGAAAAACAAACAAAAGAAATATTTATATAAACTGAAAAAAGCATTAAAAAATCAGACATCTTGATTTCTGGCTCTTTGGGGATCTAGTTAATAAACAAAAGCATCAATTGGGTCTCTACCAAATTCAAGAAAATACACCAGATAACAAAGTATTTGAAGGAAAATAAGACATCTAACAAAGTAGGGAAAATTGTATGCAGGCAGAATGATATGACAAATTGAAAATCAATATAAAATCAAAACATGTGGCTAGGCGCGGTGGCTCATGCCTGTAATCCCAGCACTTTGGGAGGACAAGGCGGGCGGATCACTTGAGGTCAGGAGATCGAGACCAGCCTGGCCAAAACGGTGAGACCCCCATCTGTACTAAAAATACAAAAAATTAGCCAGGCGTGGTGGTGTACATCTGTAATTCCAGTTATTCGGGAAGCTGAGGTGGGGGAGTTGCTTGAACCTGGGAGGTGGAGGTTGCAATAAGCCGAAATAGTGCCACTGCACTCTAGCCTGGGTGACAGAGTGAGACTCTGTCTAAAAACAAACAAACAAACACACACACACAAAAAAATCAAAACGTGAAACATTTTATTAAAGTGTTGGGAAGCAATCTATGTAATCATTTTATTTTTCACATAAGTGCCATGGAGTAAATTGTCACTGATTTAGAATGTTTACAATAGCCCATGGTTTACAATGCTTGTCTACAGAAATACTTAGATGAAGACCAAAGTACAAATTTCCATTGCCTTTTGCTATGCATTTGCACTTCATGGTTTTGCACACTTTCTAAGTCTCCTAAAAATCCATGGTCTAAAAGAAATAACAGCCTTCTCACATCTGACTAAACCTTGTCCATATCACTCTTAAGAATACAAATTTCAACCATTATGGAAAACAGTATGGCGATTCCTCAAGGATCTAGAACTAGATGTACCATATGACCCAGCCATCCCATTACTGGGTATATACCCAAAGGATTATAAATTATGCTGCCATAAAGACACATGCACACGTATGTTTATTGCAGCACTATTCACAATAGCAAAGACTTGGAATCAACCCAAATGTCCATCAGTGACAGATTGGATTAAGAAAATGTGGCACATATACACCATGGAATACTATGCAGCCATCAAAAAGGATGAGTTTGTGTCCTTTGTAGGGACATGGATGCAGCTGGAAACCATCATTCTTAGCAAACTATCACAAGAACACAAAACCAAACACTGCATATTCTCACTCATAGGTGGGAACTGAACAATGAGATCACTTGGACTCAGGAAGGGGAACAGCACACACCGGGGCCTATCATGGGGAGGGGGGCGGGGGGAGGGATTGCATTGGGAGTTATACCTGATGTAAATGACGAGTTGATGGGTGCAGCACAGCAACATGGCACAAGTATACATATGTAACAAACCTGCACGTTATGCACATGTACCCTACAACTTAAAGTATAATAATAATAAATAAATTTAAAAAAAAAAAAAAGAAAAAAGGTTGATGAAATATAAACTTAAAAAAAAAAAAAAAGAATACAAATTTCAGGAAATAATGTGAAGTGGTGTCAGCAGGATGAGGGAATAGGAGGTCATAGACTGCACTACAATAACCAAACTGAGGCTCAGCTCCTCTTCACTTAGAAGCCAAAACTCCAGAAACAAGGGTTGGTGTGAGGAAAAGCAGGTTTATTCTGGAGCTAACAACTTAAGGAGATGGTGAACTTGCACTGCAAAGATCATCTCTCTTTTTTCTGACTGCCCAAAGGAATTTTAAAAGGTAGGGGCTTGGGAAACTGTGCAGAAGTTAGCTAAGTGCAGGTTAGCATGTCCTGTTCCAATGATTATCTTGAGTAATGGGCCATTTGGTTTCCTGGCAGGCATCAGCTAGATTGCAGCAGGATTGAACATTAAATGCTCAGCCTTTTTCCAGGGATGGGCATTTCACAGCCTTGATTTTATGTCAAGGTTAATTCTTGGAGTTCTTAAGCAAGTGCACAGTAAAGCATTGTGAAAGAATGACTAGTTACTTTTAAGAAGGGAGTCACTGCCTCAGTTACAAATTCTCCACTGTCAATTTCTTATTCCATTTCTATGGAAAAGGGGCATCTACTCTAATCTAGTTACTTCCTGCTGAATGGAGGTATTGATTGGGGACTTTGGAATGAGACTACTTGACCCAGTAGCGTGCAATGTTCAGGTCTCTGTTTTGTTTGTTTGTTTTTTGTTTTATTTTTGGGTCCTTAGGAGGACCCAATTCGAAGTTGGAAAGAATATAGGGCCATTTCTGAGGTGAGTGTTCCCATTAGAAGTAAATTTATAAACAGGAGTTAGTATAGTGCCTGGAATCTTAACAAATGTGGCTTTTTTTTTTTTTTTTTTTTTAACGTATCAGTTGGTTTTCTCACCATGGCAGAAACCTGAAATGGCCTACTATAAAATATGTTAAAAGGACTCAATTTGTGCCTGTTTCAGGAAGCCATTTACATTTATAACAGGGCAACTGACAACACCTTCTCTCAAGTTGAATGGGTTTTTGGACATATTTTGACAATGCTTTTTTTTGTCTTAGATTGTGGTCTCCAAGATGACAATCAAAAGGTTGTAGGAAGGGGAAAGTCACAATTTCGCCTGACATTTCTGTAAACAAATGGTTACATTTCTGTAACCATTTGATAGGAAATACCAAAATACTAGCAGTGGTCTAGTATTTTGAAATATTAGTCTTCTTTGAAACAGAGGATAGACAGGAGTTAACTAGAGAATATATGGTCCCCATATCAATATGAAAGTCAGTAAATTTGCTTCCCACTGTTAATTGTACCTGGGCTGCTGTATGGATATAATGACACGTTGGTTAAACATACATATTCAACAGGTTATAGGATAAGTTATGAATATTTGTGAAGGTGATTCTGACACATGCATACTGAACAAACATACACGTAACATATGAATTACGTTCACCTTGGAGTGGAGACCTAAAATTTAAAGTATTACAACTAGGTCCTATACATCAAAAGGATTTTTTCAGTATACAAAGGCACACAAATACACAATCTCTGTAAACCAGTCAGAACCAGTCCATGGTCAGTGGTATTCTTATCTTGGGAAAGTTACTGAAATCAGTCTCTTGTCCATTCAAAGTTATAGTTATGTTAGTCGAACATGGGCAGGGAGCATGGGAGGTCTGTTAGCATCTGCTGGAAGTGCAAATCATTTTAATATTATTTATCTTGAGGCCAGTGCTTGTTTAGCTGCTGGAGAAAAACAAAAACCATGTGGCAGTTAGAACGTAGTTTATTCTTCAAGTGTAGAGGTGCATGACTTGGCCCTTGCCTGACACGGATTTAGGTTCTATTTATAATTTGGTATCTTATTGCCACAAAGAATGTTTTGTCAGTTTTATGATCTGTATTTTAACTTTAATGCTGGTCAGCTGTTGTGTCTAAACCATAAAAGGGAGGAAGTATAATGAGACATGACTGACCTTTTATACCATCATGGCTGGGAACTGGGTTTTTAATTTTTTTTTTTTTTTTTTTTTTTTTTTTTGGAGCTGGGGGTTGGGGTGTCCTCTTGGCTCCTTGGTCTGTTCAATCAGTGGAGGACTTATGATTTTTGTTGTTGCTGTTGTTTATATTCCTCCTTTTTTGGGCAAGATAGGCCGGAGACAACATCAATGGCCAAGCTTTTATTTTGTCCCATATCATTGCCAGAGTGGTGCGGCTACCTGTCCTGGGTCCATCATGTCCCTCAATGGGACTCCTGTGGCCAAAGGACTTCGAGCCAGAAGACTTATAGCCAATTAATCATTCCAGACCAGGCAGGAATGTAGGAGGGCAGGCACTCATTAGCTCTTAAAACCTTTTAGGCAACATAAGAGTTAAAAACTAAAAGCAAAAATGCAAGGTGACAAAATTGAATAATTTATAAGTTCTACATAGCGAGCTGCTGTTTAAGCATCGGTATACCCATCTTTGATTTCAAGGGTCTGAACAAATTTTATCCTTCAGAATTCACTCTTATACTCTCATGCATCCACCTCTTCTACAATAGTCCTTGGGCTTAGAGGGAGGGTGCTTGACATTATATAGCTTTAGTAGCAGTGCGTAGGCAAGCCAAAACATATTGACTCAGTAGGATTGCACAATTTTCAAATTTTGGAGATATTAGGCAGAGAGATATTTTTTGTTATTGTAGTACCCAATTTCTGTAAGCTGTAAATAGCTCAAAAGGAAAACAAACAAACAAACAAAAACGTTTTCTTGACTTTGGAAAACAAAATATAGAGAATTAGCAATGTTTTAAACAAAAAAGTCATAAGCTGTTTTCAAGTCTTGATAATGACAGAAAAGGAAGCTCACAGGTAGTTAAACCTTCAAATTATTTAGCGATATAGATTGGCTGTGTCCCCACCCAAATCTCATCTTAAATTGTAGTTCCCATAATCCCCACGTGTCATGAGAGGGAGGTGGTGGGAGGCAACTTAATCATGAGGGTTGTTACCCTCATGCTGTTCTCATAATAGTGAGTTATCACATGATCTGATGATTTTATAAGGGGCTTTTCCCCCTTTGCATTGCAATTCTCCTTCCTTCCACCATGTGAAGAAGAACATCTTTCCTCCCTCTTCTGCCATGATTGTGTTTCCTGAGGACTCTCCAGCCATGCTGGACTGTGAGTCAATTAAACCTATTAAACCTCTTTCCTTTACAAATTACCTAGTTTTGAGTTATCTTTAGTAGCAGCATGAGAATGGACTAATACATTTAGCATCAAGGATCTAGAAGCAAAATTATTAAATGAGTCTTAGTGTCTTTGTATTAGGGCCTGTCCACATGTTTCATGAAAGCAGTTAAATATTTTAATTGTCACCTTCTCCCAGGTCTAAAGTCCAGCCTTTGGTTAACCTAAGTTTGGTGTCAGATACTTGCATCAACATTTAAGATTTAGCAGCAGTTCATGGATATGTATATCCAGGAATCAAAACCTTGTAACTTAACAGCACAGGGATTAGTTAATAGCACCTAGGACCTTTTCAAGGAGCTTCAGGTGGTGATATTGGAGTTTATGACCTGATTTAATAGTTACAAAAAGATTCTATAACCTTGTAGTCATTCATTTTATAGCTTTGTTAAGTCCCCAGCAATAAGTTTAGGTCAGACACTTAGGATTTTGATTTCAAGAATATCTATTAAAGATGTTAAAAGGCTCAAAACATTTCACCAAAACAAAAAATATTTGTTTATTTAACCAAGATTGATAATTAAAAGACTTTAAAATCAATATACAAAGTTATATGAAAATAAATACCTTAACCCTTTTAAATTTTAGTTTTCCTAAAGAATCAGAAACCTTCAAATATAATATAGAAATTATTTTGCTATTAATAAAATGTAAAATCTTTGTTTTTTAAGCCAAGTACCAAAAAGGCAAAGACAACTTTCTGCAGTGTAATTGCTTCTCCTTATGGGAAGCCCATTTAGGTAACCCAAAAGTCAAACCTGTTGAAAAGAGCATACGAATGTAATCAGACACAGGAAGAGTCTGTTCAAGGTTATGAGTATAGCAGGGGAATACATGACTCTTAGTAACAGCATGAGAAGTTCCTGATTACATTGAAAAATTTAGACTTATCAAGAAAAATCAAGAGTACAGATAAAGTTATACTGGAGGTAAACATTGCTTTTTTAGACCTTTAAGATAAAACATCTTAGTATTAGGTCACAATAACAGTTGGAACTAGAGGAAAAAAATTTCAGGAGTGATGAAAAAACTGAAGGAGAGAGTTGTCATCTCAAGCCCTCTCAAGGGGAGGAAAAGCTGAAAGCAACAAGACACAACAAATGTTGAGCCTCTGAGATATGAATCTAAGAAGTTTTTTAAAGAAATTGGTTAAAAATAAAAAATCAAAACCTCTTGTAATTTCCCTAAAAGCAAAGCAATACCTTAAGTAACCCTTGTTTTGATGTAGGCTAACCTTTAGAAAGACTATTATAATAGTTTCCTTTTTAATTATAACCAACTTATTTAATTATTTACAACATTCCTTTTATAAATGCTGTTTCTTGTACCTTATAACCAGTTACGCAGACCATTTATAACATTTTTTTACTTTCTTACTTGTCTTACATTACACTTTTTTAAAAATAACCAGTCATTTTACTTTAAGACAAAAATTTACCACACAAGATCTTTTTTAGATAAAATTATTATTTTTAACAATTTTACTTACCAAAAATATTTTCATATTCATAACTCTTCTCACATCTCTTTTACTTCCTATTTTATTTTTACTTTTTTAACTTTTGAATAACTTCTAAATTATATAAAATTATTTTTCTCAAGAACACAACTTATAGAATTATATAAGAATTATATATTAACTAGAATTCTTATTCTTAGTAACCTTAAATTTTAGTGAAAACCTAGGAAGCAAGAAATCCTGAACTGTCCATCAGATGTGAACATTTTATAGATGAAACCACTCCACAATTTTAGAAATATATTTTCCTACATTATAACCCTTTCTTAGAAATGACACAAATATTCAATAAGCATCCAAAATAATTTTAAGATTTTAAAATTACATAAAAAGTTTACCTGGAAGCATTTATCCTATTTTTATGCACTTAATTTTTTTTATTGTTAACAGTTTATCTAGATGACTTATGAAAAATGAAGATATTAGACAAAACTAGTTGTCACTTAAAGTTATTTCTCTCTTATTCATTTATAAAGTTTGTGAACATCAGGTGTTCACCTGAGTAAGAACCTTAAACACAAGGGCATTTTGCCAATAATTCAGAAGCCTCAGCTGCTTTTATTGAACCTGAAATATTTAGCAAAGGTAGATATAAAGTAATTGGTGTGAGAAAACACTTTAAATAGTCCATTTTCAAGGCATGATAAATGTAAGTACGTGCAGCCAGCCTGTGGATGTAACAAACCACACAGCTCGTGCACCTAGAAGGTCAATAAGCAAACATAATGTAGAGGAGAGGTCAGCCCATGAAAAGGAAGAAAGTTTTGTTATTGGGAAATCAAAACTTAAGTGGGGAAGGGCGGCTGGGGTATAACCTTATAAGGGGGATAATGAAACTTAGGCAACATCCCGGAAGATTGTAACCCCATAGTACTTGACTAGTGAGGAACTGGGGGAGGGACTTACTACATTCTAGGGCATAAACTACCTGCTGTAACTGCCCCAGGTGTCCCTGCCTACCAGATGGCCAATCTTGCAAGACTGCCATTAAAAGTCTCGTTTCTGCTGTTCTTCATGTCTCCAAGGGTTTGATCAGGTGAATGTGTGTTTCTCACAATTGGTATATCCAGACAAAAATGAATGCCAACAATTTGGAAGATATTTCTATTTTTATTACATTAGTGATTTCAAAACCATTTTTTATTTACCAAAAGTTACTAAATGTATATGAACTTGAAAAACATTTTGACTGACTTAATTTATGAATACTCATTTATTTATAATACGGTTTGGTATATGTTAGACCAACACATATATTCACATACATGAGCACATATAAATATGTATACACACATACAAACCAAGATCCAGTAGCTTTTACCTCAGAGCTCTAGCCATCAGAGTGTATCATAAACTCACTGGCCTATAAAAGATTGCTGTATCCAAAATTTTTTCATTAACAAAATTGGGGCCGGGCACGGTGCTCACACCTGTAATCCCAGCACTTTGGGAGGCCGAGGCAGGCGGATCATGAGGTCAGGAGATTGAGACCATCCTGGCTAGCATGGTGAAACCCTGTCTCTACTAAAAATACAAAAAAATTAGCTGGGCGTGGTGGCGGGCACCTGTAGTCCCAGCTACTTGGGAGGCTGAGACAGGAGAATGGCATGAACCCAGGAGACAGAGCAGGCAGTGAGCTGAGATCGCACCACTGCAAGCCAGCCTGGGTGACAGAGCGAGTCTCTGTCTCAAAAAAAAGAAAAAAAATTGGAACCTGTCCACATGGCTAAACTTTGTCTCAATAGGTAATTGCATGAAAGCTGATGACCAAAATTTTTGGTAAAGCACTTTAGACACCAGTTTAATTTTCGAAAACTCTTTTACCCTTTTTTTTTTAAGTTTCAAGAGTTTTCAATGTTTACATTTTAACTAGAACTGGATGAACTGTATAAGAAAAACAAAATATCCCAAGTAAGTTTGAATTAAGTGAGTTTTATCTCAATATTAGTAGCTCAATAGCTACAGATTCAAAGTAGACAGAAAAGAGAGAAATAGGGAGCTTTAGAAGCCTCTACTTAACTCTATAGTTGCTGGTTAACCGTTTGAGCCCTGAATTTTTCTTGCTGTAATTTGCCTATCAGTTTAAAATGTGCACAAAAATGGGGATAATATGTGACCAGCTGGAGTCCCAGAAAATCTGGCATGTCTTTGAACTTTCATGTTTCACCTTTTAAACAATTAAAAACCAACAAACATACAGAAACCAAAACAGAGCACTCCCAAGCTAATTCCCAAAAAAGGGAGACTGAAGAGATGTCTTCAAAAACCTTTTCTCATACCAAACAGTACCACAAATGACTCATGCTAGGTCCAAATGGCACAAGCCCAGAAGGTAGAGACTGAAGATTCCTGGTGTGTACACAAGTTTGACTTACACAATCTTGGATCCATCAACTCTCAGATACTGCTTTTCCTTGCACTGACTAAGCATTGCAATCAGTTGATGCCATGAAGAGGAAAGAGAGATTCCCTGAGACAAAAGCATTCTCAGCAGCTGCTGAGACCCAGAAATCCCAGCTACAAGGATGGTCTTGCTACCAAAACACCAGGGGTTCATGTAGGTTCTGGGGTTCATCTAGGTTCTGCTGCTCGCTGTATAGAAAGCTAATGACTGACACAATGAGTATTGCCAAATGCCAAGCAAGAAGGCTTTAATTGGATGTTCCAGTGGAGATGGGAGCTCAGTCTCAAATCCATCTCCCTGATGTACTGAAAGTTGGGGGTTTATATAGCAAGGGAGAAATGTAACTATGTATGATAAAACAGGATCTCAGGAGGAGTAAGAAAGCAATCATGATGAATGAGGGGCCTGGCATTTCATTATCTGCATGCCTTGATCTCGTGAGTTTCAGTTCTCTGATACTTTTTGAAAGGTCTGGGAATATTTTCCTTGGGAAGGAACTCAGATAAAACAAATGTAAGTTTCAAGCCTTAAGTTTGCCTGGAGAATACTGCACTGGCAGTGAGCTGCACTCTTTTTTTTCCTAATGGGGAAATGGATTAAGACCAGAGGGTCAATTTCTATGTTTATCCAAAGACAGCTGTCTACGGGACTATTGGGTTAGTTTCAGGTTTTATAACCTGAAATGATTTGGCTTTGTGTCCTCACCCAAATCAGTTTTGGCTTTTGAGCAGTGAGCAGCTAAACCTGAGTTCAGTTGCACTACCTGCCACAAAAAGTTTAACTAACAACTATCCACAGAGAAAAATGCCTTGGTGAAAGCCTCCGAAACTGGAAATAAGCCTGAGTCATCTAGGTGACTCATAAAATGTAATAAAACCCACATGGGAATGGTAAGAGAAATGGTCTTTGACTGTGGTGCCCCTCCGCAACCCCAAGTCAGCACAGTACTACGTAGAAAGGATTCCCCAGGGATCATGCTTTCTACAGAGAAAAAATGGAAGCAGAGATTGACATTTAGATTCCCTAGCATTTTTAAACACTTTCCAGGGTGGCTAAACTACCCGGGGTCAGGTAGAAACAGAGACGGTGGAGCCCACAGCACCCAGCACACATCTTGGTGGTAGCTCTGCATACCTGCCAATAGTATCAGAGCTCATGAAACTCAGCTGGTCACTCGCAAAACTAATAAAAAGTTTTACCTGCCTGGAATCCGTAGATGGCCAACCTGAAGGACCAGCCTTGGATTGTACCTTGGGGCCTCACCCAGGAATAGAGACAACTACTACAACGAAATTTAGCAAAGAACAGGGGCTAGTTCCACAACTCCTGGGAGGTTAACAGCACTTGGCAAAAATCAGGGGTTAGATTTGCACCCCTCCCACAGAATTTAAATAGCACTCAATTCAGCCTCAAAGCTCACCCCCAAACCCTGTGAAGGCAGAGAGGTAAACCTCCACTGTGTGTTTCTGATTTGCATAGCAACTGGTCCTGTCCATTCCAATCAGCAACTGCACCTAACCTCAGGGCCCCTCCTGCAACCTTGTCCAACTGATGAACTCAAATAGCAGTACCATATGGCCATGGAATACAACGTGTGGGCTGGCCAAATTAGAGGTGATTGCAGTGCTCATCCAGCACCTCAGCATAATCGCGGAGCCCAGCCAGCTGCCCCACCTCAACTCAGACTAAAAGCAACAGCTCAGCCATTTAGAGAATCCAAAGCAAGTTCTGCTCCCCAGTGTTGTTATCCTTGACCCATCCATAATCACCAGCTAAACAGTGAAGGTTTATCCCTGACAAACACACCAGAAACCCAGAAAAGGTAGCTGTCTCTTCAAATGCAAAGACAGCAACACCAGAAGACAAGGATTACAAAGAACTAGTAAATTATGACACTTCAAAAAAAAAAAACAAAAAACAAAACAAAAGCACCAGCAAAGCCTCAACAATAATGGTCTCTTAAAAAAGGAGATCTATTAAATGATATTAAATGACAAAGAATTCACAATAATCTTTTTTTTTTTTTTTGAAACGGAGTCTTGCTCTTGTCGCCCAGGCTGGAGTACAATGGCATGATCATCTCAGCTCACTGCAACCTCTGCTTCCCATGTTCAAGCGATTCTCCTGCCTCAGCCTCCCGAGTAGCTGTGCTTATAGGTGCCTGCCACCACACCTGGCTAATTTTTATATTTTTGGTAGAGATTGGGTTTCACCATGTTGGTCATGCTGGTCTCAAACTCCTGACCTCGTGATCTACCCGCCTCAGCCTCCCAAAGTGCTGGGATTACAGGCCTGAGCCACCGCACCTGGCCAGAATAATCTTCTTAAAGAAATTCAATGAACTACAATTTACCCTTGAACCATGAGTTTGAACTGTGGCAATCCACTTAAATCTGGATGTTTTTCTACCTCTGCCACTCCTGACACAGCAAGACCAATCAATCCCTCCTCTTCCTCCTCCTCTGCCTAAACATGAAGATGATGAGGAAGAAGATATTTATGATGGTTTACTTCTACTTAGTGGATACTCATATATTTTCTCTTCCTTATGATTTTCTTAATAACATTTTCATTTTTCTAGCTTACTTTATTGTAAGAATACAGTATGTAATACATTTAACATACAAAAATGTGTTAATTGTTTATATTATTGGTAAAGAATGTCAATAGTAGGCTATTAGCAGTTAAGTTTTTGGGGAGTCAAAAGTTATATGTAGATTTTCGACTGCATGAGGGGTCAGCGCTCCTAACCCCTAAGCCCTGTATTATTCAAGGGTCAAATATACAACTCTAATTTGTCAATTTCCAAATTAAGAAATAAAAAAATTAAAAAACCAAAAACAAAAAAACCCTATAAATTATAGACATTATATTTGTGTGAATTTTCAGTTTTTGAAACATAATTTTAATATTTACATGAAATAAAAGCAAATACCCAGTGTAAGAGAAAATAATCTTAAATTTTACCCACTGTTAATCACTTATGAGGTAAATAAACTCTGAGTGAACACATTAGTTTATTGTTTTCTTTTCTTTTTATATATCAAACCAGATTTTTAAACAATGAAGTTTCAATGCAGTATATTATTTCTTTCATGTTTTATAACTTTAAAAAAATTACATACATGTATAGTAAAAGCAGACAAATATATATAAGAAATACAAATGGTTAATTCAGAATAGTTAACTCTGGTAAGAGAAGGAAAAAAGATGAGAGGGATTGGAGAGGAGCTCAAGAAATACTCCAACTAATATTTTATTGCTTAAAATAATACACTAAGTAAATATGGTAAAATATTTAATTAGCAAAGTTAAATTGTGGGTAGTGGAGTCTTAACTCTATTATTCTCTATCTATGTTTCAAATAATTCATTAAAATAAAGAAAATAAGATATCCCTTCACTAATAACAAAATCCATAAAGAATCTTGGCTATACTTAGCAAGTAGTATGAAAGATAGTTTTAGACATTTGCTAGATATTAGATGATATTATAAAAGTCTGAATAAATACAAGAGACAACAACTTTCTGGATAACTTAACCCTTTAACCCTCAATTTTCCCAATATATGTGTAAAGTCAATATATTTTCCAAACGAAATCTAATCATCATACTTGTATATTTATTCCAAAATGTCCTAAAATAAAAGATATAGATATAGATATAGATAATGAATAATTCTAACATATTTATTACATACATATATATATAATGAAAAGGCACAGGTACAGGAATAAAAACAATGAGCCATTGACACATGAATAGGACACAGGAACAAAGAGACTAGAAGGCAATTCCCATATAAAGCCATATGTCTATGAGAATTTCATGCATAATAAAGCTGTTATGACAAATCATTGGGTAAACTATTTTGGGTAAAGGGCCTATCAAATAGGAAAAACTAAACTTGGATTATTTTATAAAATTATGTACAGGTATACAAATACATTCTAAATTGCCTACCTCTAAATGGTAAAACACCCATTAATGCAAAGATTTGGCAAAGCTCTGGGAAAACACCCTCTTTCTCTCCTCAGAGGAGATTAATTGCTATAGACATTCCAAAACCTAATCCAACAGAACTATTGAAAGGAAATATTTATGTGTTTTATTACTCAGTAGAAACACTCCCAGGTACATTGCCCACTTTCATACAGATCAATATGGAAAAATGAATGAATAAATGCTTAAAGTAGCTGTTTCTGTTTATTTCTCTGGGAATGAAAATGTAGCATGTGGGATCCACATAATGGAATTACTATTCAATACTCAGAAGCAATTAACTACTTTTATATAAAGCAACACTGATAGATCTTAAAAAATACAATTTTGAGGAAAAATGTAAGAAACTGCATAAGATATTATTTTATAGAAATATTTTAAGGAAATAAATACATATATAAGAAAATACAGTTGTAGCTAAAGTATTTGTCACATGTAGAGTGTAGAATAATAGACACTGGAGACTTGAAAGAGTGGGAGGAAGGTGAGGAATGACTCAGAAATTACTCAGTGGGTACAATGTGTGTTATCCAGATGATGGTTATATTAAAAGCCCAGACTTCACCACTACTCAATATATCATGTATCTAAACTTCCCTTGCACCTCTTAAATTTATACAGATAAAAAAGTATATCTGTTATATACATATACATATATTTATGTGTTTGTTTATTTCTACAAATGTAAATAACTTAAACCCTAGAACAACTTAAGATACAGATATTGTTACATTTGTAGAAGAACTGGTGTAGACTATAAGTAACAAGAATAGTCACGAACACAGCTAGGATATAATTGAAGCTAGTATTCAAACCTTGTCTGTCTGACCCCAGAATTCACAAGCTTAAACAACTGTGTGTGCTTCTTTGCATATATCAACTATTTTAGTGTTTACCTCAGAGAGAAAGAAGCATACATGGGGATGGATAATAATATGAAACCAGTTAGCATCTTGGATGTACTGATGAGAATGTTGTGCAATTAACTTGACTCTGTGAACCTGAAAAGCAAAAGAGGACCAGAAAAAAGAGAAGGTCAGGCATGGTGGCCCACACCTGTATTCCAAGCACTTTGGGAGCCTGAGAAAAGTGCATCACTTGAGCCCAGGAGTTTAAGACCAGCCTGGGTCTCTTTAAAAAACAAAAACTAAAACAAAAAAATGTAAATAAACTCCTAAAGAGTCTAAGTGATCAGCATAAATACTGTCAAAGAAAAGACCAGAATACAAAAATTTCAAATTTTAGGGATGAATATGTTTAAACTTCAGTGACCATCTATTACTTGTGTTTTACTATGCAGTATATCTGAGATATTAAGCAATATCATATATACTGATATATTTTTATTAATAAAAACCAGTATATCTTAGATATTGCTTAATATCTAAGATATTTTTATTAATAAAAATATAATTATTAATGCTCGTTAGTACATTTCTATGTGATCTTGGATAACACTTAACATATTTTTGTCTAAATGTTTTATTACTAAAATGTACTATTCCTTAAGAGTTTTTAGTTGTAATATAAACCCCAGTGGAATATTTGAAATTCTAAAATAGATTTAGTAAAGAGATTTTTCAACAATCATTTCGTGATATTGAATGCTTAATTTAACTGTTTTTTTTTTTTTTTTTTTTTGGTTGCTCTTTTCCCTTTTTCCCCCCCACCCCCACAAATGTGCTAAAGTTTAGGAGTGAAGTATCCAGAGTTGTGAAGGAGAGATTAAGGGGAACTATATAGACAGATAAATAAGCTAATGAAAACTGGCCGCAGATCAATGGGAGGACAAATTTCCTCATTATATCTAATTCATGTTGTTTAAAATAATATTGAGCCAGGCGCAGTGGTGCACACCTGTAATCTCATCACTGGGGAAGCTGAGGCAGAATTTCAAGGCTTTAGTGCACTATGATTGCACTGGTGAATAGCAATTGCATCCCAGTCTGGGAAGCATTGTGAGACTCTGTATCTAAAACAAACAAACAAAAAAACCCAAAGAATTATTATTTTGCTCTTTTATAACATGTGTCCATATCATTAACTCTAAATAATTCTGATGTGCTAATATCTGCTTAAAGTCATCTAATCATGGAATTTGCAGCTATGAATTCTGTCACATGAATAGAGAACAGAGGTAAATAATGACAATAAATTAAAAGCTACTCCTTCTGAGAAAAGAGTTTTAAACAATACATTCAAAAGAAATGAATAAAAATATATAACATAAAATTTTAATTAAACTATTTAGCCTGTAAGAACATTTAATGACCCAGCTTGCATAATGTTTCCAATTTTACTTTTGCTTTGCTAGAGTTTGTGTGTTTCTGCAGGTTTAAAATGCAAATGTACTAAATGTGCACTTTAAAACAACTCTAGCTTTCCTATGTCTTGAAACTCTATGCCATATTTTTATATTGAAATCACCAAGTTATAAGCTTTTTCTAAAAAAAAAAAAATCCTAAATATGACCTCCTTTAGGAGTAGTCAGTAGCTCTTTGGCAGTATCAGATGCCTAAGGGAAATGATTTTCCCTTTGAAAGACTACATAGAGACTAATGCTTGCCATTTCATAGCTCATTATCTTGTAATTGTCCCCTCTAAAGGCATGAAATTTCCAGAGGTTCATATGAATACTTTTAAAATAAGGTGCTACTCGCAGAAAACATTCATTATGGTATTTTTCTTTGAAAGGCTCTGGATTTCAAAATAAGTGTCTTGCCTTATAAAAATGAAAGCATCTGTGTTGCTGGAAATTGTTATCTTCCAATAATAGTTAAACAAAACATCATTTTTTTCAAGGGCAATAGATCCAGTTAATCTCAGAATAGCAATTTTAAAGACTTGTGTAGTGGATGAATTATTTTACATGGGTTATTTATTTATTTTTTTAAATAAAAACTTATATTTCTAAGGGGAAAAAAGCTTTATTTTAATTTTTGAAATCCTTAATAGAAACCTGCTGGTTTTGCAGCTCAAGTGGACATCACTGTCCTACCGATATGTGATGTCACCCCCGGTGGCCCAGCTATAAAATTCCTCTCTTTGTGCTGTTTCTCTTTATTTCTCAGACTGGCCGACACTTACGGAAAATAGAAAGAACCTATGTTGGAATATTGGGGGCCAGTTCCCCTGATATTAAGGAAGGTATTTTGCTTCTTCATTCATTTACATCAGTATTAAATTGTGAATTTCTATTTTATTCAACAAGTTATAATGCATGACTATAATTGTTTAATTTGATACTCAAAATATCTCACATTTGGCCAAGGGGAACTATTTAAGGACTTCCTTTATTGTCATTCTTTTTTATTTTTTAATTAACAAATAAAAATTGTACGTATTTATGGTGTACAACATGATGTTTTGAAGTAGGTATGCATTGTGGAATGGCTAAATCAAGCTAATTTACATACATTACTTGACTTTTTTGTAGAGAGGTCACTTAAAATCTATTATCTTAGCAACTCTGTTAAGTTAAATACGTTGATATTATCCACACCACCATGCCCTGCAATAGATCTCTTGAACTTATTCCTTTTGTCTAGCTGAAATTGTATATCATTTCACCAATAATTCCCCAAACCACCACCCCAATTTCCCCAGCTACAGGTAAACACCATTTTTCTACTCAATGCTTTTATGATTTCATCTTTTTAAGATTTCACATGTAAGTGACATCATGTGGTATTTGTCTTTCTGTGCCTAGCATGTTTCATTTAACACAATGTCCTCCAGAACTATTCAGATTTTCTAATTCAACTTGTGTCAGATTTCATGATCTGCACTTCTTAAAAAATGGCTTTTATTTAAGTTGTTGACTACTGTGGTATCCTATAGTTGTTTAAAATCGTTCTTTCTTATTTTTCGATGATTGTAAGGATCTATAGTGTTATCCTCTCTTAATTCTGATATTGATATTCCTTGGGTATTGATATTGATTTTTCTCTTTCTTTCTTGATTTGTTTTACTAATGGCTTATCAATTTTACTAGTCTTTTTAAAGTGTAAACTACTGGCTTTGTTAAAATTTTCTACTGTTTTCCCATTTCCTATTTCACTGATTTCTGTCCTTCATTATTGTCTTCTTTTACTTATTTTGGGTTTATTTGTGCATCTTTCCCTAACTTCTTATGGTGCAACCTAAGTCCTATATTTAAAATATTCTTTTCTGATTATAAAGACATAAATTCCCTTTTCAGCATTGCAGTTTTCACTTCCAGCTATGCTATGTTACAGGAAGTACCTTCAGGCAAAAAGTCACATACATGTGATTCTTATGTAGTTCCATTCTTCCAAGAGTTGACTACTTCTGATTTTCTGCCAAATTTTGTTCATTCTTCAGTTTCTTCAAATAGTTAAGTGAGGACATTGACTCTTTTAGTCCATTAAGGCTGTTATAAAAAAAGATCACAAATTGATTAGCTTGTAAAAAACAAATTTATTCTCACAGTTCTGGTGTTTGGAAAGGTCAAGACATTAGCAGAATGGGTGTCTGGTAAGGGCCCACTTCCTTCACAGACAGACATCTTGACACTGTAATCTCACACGGCTGAAGAGGCTAGCTAGTTCTCTCTCACTATTTTTATAAGGATGCTAAGCCCAATCACGAGGACTCCAAGTACCCTCAGAACCTATTCACTTCCCAAAAGGCTCCACCTCCTAACACCATTGCATCAGGTGTTAGGATTTCAACATATAAATTTGTGGGGGACATAAGCATTCAGATGATAGCAATGACACTGTAATTTATATTGTAAAAGACCTATGTTGTCTTTTCTATAGAGTATAGATTGCATTAAGGATAAATGTGCAAACAAAAAGATTAGATGCCAATAGCAGTAGTTGAGGCAAGTAGTGATTGATCAAGGTAATAGCAAAATAATCTAATATAGAAAGTATTTTGACTGTAGAGCTGAAATTGTTTACTAATTAATTGGATATCAGTTACTATAGATTTTATAGAATCAAAGATGAACCCCTAATTTTTGTTCTTTTTTAAAAATGTCAACATTTTAATGAAGTGTGATGACAAAAAATATTATTCTGAACACTGTGGGATTGGAGGGAGAAGCAGAGTTTAGGGGTTTAACAGTATGTCAGTTTATATATACTACTGAGATGTCTATTAAACATTCCAGTCTTGAGTATAGGAGAATTGTTGGCACTGTGTATATAAAGTAGGTTTTATATATATATACACACACACATATATATGTACATATATATAAAATAATAGTAATTATATTATATATTTTTATATAATTATATCATTACATATATTTATATATGTATGTACATATTATATATAATTATTATTATTTTTAGACATTCTTGCTCAGGCATGGTCTTGGTTCAATGCAACTTCTGCCTCTAAGGTTCAAGTGATTCCCGTGCTTCAGCCACCTGAGTAGCTGGGAATATAGGCATGTGCCACCACACCTGACTAATTTTTGTATCTTTAGTAGAGACAGGGTTTCCCCATGTTGCCTTGCCTAGGCTGGTCTTGAATTCTTGGCCTCAAGAGATCCATCCACTTCAGCCTCCCGAAGTGCTGGGGTTACTGGCATGAGCCACTACACCTGGCCTAATATGCTTTTTAACATGTAGAACTCATTGAGATAACCTGAAGATGGATGTAAATGGAGTACAGATGAAGATGAAGAAGAGTCCATCTTGATAGTTTAGGAAGAGGCGAATGATCCAGCTAATAAGACTGAAAAGGATCTGCCACTGAGGGAGGAGGAAAGTAGAAAGAGTTGTGTCCTTGACACCAAGAAAAAAATTTTTCCAAGAAGGGACTGATAAAGTTTACTAATGCTTAGAATTATATGTACAATCAACATTATATAAATTAAACATATTTGGGGAAGTATATTAAACATAAACAATAAATTTTCTTGCTGTCAGGTGGACAGAATGTACAGTAGTGCCCAAACTATTTGACCATGCAATTTTTATGCAATAAGGTTATCATACCAAAATATTCTTCTATGGAACAATCTTGTGGAAAATCCCATTTCGAGTCACAGTGAGAAGTATCAAGCTCTCTGAGTTCTAGAAATTTGGGGTCAACAAAGTTAGTATCATTTATATTTCAGTAACTCTTCTTAATTAATACTTGAAGTTTACATATATGTAACATAAAATGTAAAATAATGATACTTTAACATCTTTCATTCTTTTTTAACTTTTTAAAACTTCTTTGGAGCTGTACAATTTAAAATACTTGAAATTAGTAGAAGAATTTCACAGTTGTCAATTTATTTGGTGCTAGAGGCCAATTCAATTAGCTAGGAACTTATTTTCAAATTGTTACCAATTGGATCAATGTAGTATGACAGCTTTCCCCTTCATTTCTGTTTCTAGGGACAAGATGTTGAAAGAAACATTCTGCAAGACTAATTACTTTTTAGAAAGATAGGACGTGTTTCCTCTTCTTTTTAAACATTACCAGGGAAAAGGGATTTATTTTTAATTTACAAAGAAGGGCCACTGATTACATTAAACAGGGACACAATGTGAACTCTTTCTATGCAAGCTGCAAGCAGAGTTCTTTGGTTCAGGTGGATTCCAGCCTAGCTTCAATTCTTTTTCTGTTTTCATTCTTTTATTTTATTTTAAGTTCAGGGGTACATGTACAGTATGTGCAGGTTTGTTACATAGTTAAACATGTGCCATGGTGATTAGCTGTACAGATCATCCCGTCACTTAGGTATTATGCCCAGTATCCATTAGGTATTCTTTCTGAATATTCTCACCGCTCCTATCCCCCACCCTCCCACAGGCCCCAGTGTGTGTTGTTCCCCATCGTGTGTCCATGTGTCCATTATTCAGCTACCACTTATAAGGGAGAACATGCAGTATTTGATTTTCTGTTCCTATAATAGTGTGCTGAGGATACTGGCTTCCAGCAGCATTCATGTTCCTTTTTAGGAAATAACCTTATTCCTTTTTATGGCTACATAGTATTTCATGGTGTATATGTACCACATTTTCTTTATCCAGTCTATGATTGATGGGCATTTGGGTTGGTACTATGTCTTTGCTATTGTGAATGCTGCTGCAAGGAATATACATGTGCGTGTATCTTTATAATAGAATGATTTCTATTCCTTTGGGTATAGACTGAGTAATGGAATTGCTGGATCAAATGGTATTTCTGCCTCTAGGTCTTTGAGGAATCACCACTCAGTCTTCCATAATGGTTGAACTAATTTACACTCCCAAAAAGAGTGTAAAAGTGTTTTTTCTCCACAACCTCACCAGGATCTGTTGTTTTTCTGACTTTTTAGTAATAGCCATTCTGACTGGTGTGAGATGGTATTTCATGTGGTTTTGATTTGCATTTCTCTAATGACCAGTGATGCTGAGCTTTTTCTCATGTATTTTTGGCCACATGTATGTCTTCTTTTGAGAAGTGTCTGTTCATGTCCTTTGCTCACTTTTTAATGGAGTTTGCTTTTTTTCTTTAACTTTGTTTAAGTTCTTTGTAGATGTGGGATATTAGACCTTTGTCAGACGGGTACATTGCAAAAATTTTATCCCATTCTGTGGGCTCTCTTTTTACTCTGATGATAGTTTCTTTTGCTGTGCAGAAGTTCTCTAATTTAATTAGATTCCATTTGTCAATTTTTGCTTTTGTTGCAATTGCTTTTGGCATCCTCATCATAAATTCTTTGCCTGTGCCTATGTCCTGAATGATATTGCCTAGATTTTCTTCTAGGATTTTTATAGTTTGGGGTTTTACATTATGTCTTTATTCCATTTGAGTTGATTTTTGTATATGGTATAAGGAAAGGGACCAGTTTCAATCTTCTGCATATGGCTAGCTAGTTATTGCAGCACCATTTATTAAATAGGGATTTACCCATTGCTTGTTTTTGAAAGGTTTGCTGAAGATCAGTTGATTGTAGGTGTGTGGTCTTATTTTTGGTTTCTCTATTTTGTTCCATTGGTCTATGTGTATGTTCTTGTACCAGTACCATGCTGTTTTGGTTACTGTAGCCTTGTAGTAGAGTTTGAAGTTGGGTAGTGTGATACATTCAGCTTTGTTCTTTTTGCTTAGCATTGTCTTGGCTATTCAGGCTCTTTTTCAGTTCCATATGAATTCTAAAATAGATTTTTTTTCTAATTCTGTAAAGAATGTCCATGGTAGATTAATGGAAATAGTACTGAATCTATAAATTGCTTTGAGCAATCAGGCCATTTTAATGATATAGATTCTTTCTATCCATGAGAATGGAATGTTTTTCCACTTGTTTGGGTCACCTCTGATTTCTTTGAGCACTGGTTTTAGTTTTTCTTGAAGAGATCTCTCACCTCCCTGGTTAGCTGTACTCCTAGGTATTTAATTCTTTTTGTGGCAATTGAGAATGGGAGTTCATTCCTGAGTTTAGCTCTCAAATTGACTGTTGTTGGTGTATAGGAATGCTCATAATTTTTGCACATTGATTTTGTATCCTGAGACTTTGCTGAAGTTGCTTATCAGTTTCAGAAGCTTTTGGCATTGAGACATGGGTTTTGTAGATATAGGATCATATAATTTGCAAACAAAGATAGTTTAACTTTCTCTCTTCCTATTAGAATACGCTTTCTTTCTTTCTCTTGCTTGATTGACCTGGCCAGAACTTTCTTTTTTTTTTTTTTAATTTTTAATTTTTCTTTTTTTTTTTTTTTTGTATTATACTTTAAGTTCTAGGGTACATGTGCATAATGTGCAGGTTTGTTACATATGTATACTTGTGCCATGTTGGTGTGCTGCACCCATCAACTCGTCAGCACCCATCAACTCGTCATTTACATCAGGTATAACTCCCAATGCAATCCCTTCTCCCTCCTCCCTCCCCGTGATAGGCCACGGTGTGTGATGTTCCCCTTCCCGAGTCCAAGTGATCTCATTGTTCAGTTCCCACCTATGAGTGAGAACATGCGGTGTTCGGTTTTCTGTTCTTGCGATAGTTTGCTGAGAATGATGGTTTCCAGCTGCATCCATGTCCCTACAAAGGACACAAACTCATCCTTTTTTATGGCTACATAATATTTAATTTTTCTTTTGAGAAGGAGTCTCGCTAGCTCTGTCGCCCAAGCTGGAGTGCAGTGGCGCAATTTCGGCTCTCTGCAAGCTCCCTCTCCTGGGTTCATGCCAGTCTCCTGCCTCAGCCTCCCAAATAGCTGAGACTACAGGCGCCTGCCCATGCCCAACTATTTTCAGTAGAGACAGGGTTTCACCGTGTTAGCCAGGATGGTCTCACTCTCCTGACCTCGTGATCCACCCGCCTCAGCCTCCCAAAGTGCTAGGATTACAAGCGTGAGCCACGGCACCCGGCCTGCCCTGGCCAGAACTTTCAATACTATGTTGAATAAGAGTGGTGAAAGAGGGAATCCTTGTTTTGTGCTGGTTTTCAAGGGGAATGTTACCAGCTTTTTGCTCATTCAGATGATTTTGGCTGAGGGTTTGTCATATATGGCTGTTAATATTTTTAGGTATGTTCCTTCAATACTTAGTTTACTGAGAGTTTTTAACATGAAGGAATGTTGAATTTTACTGAAGGCATTTTCTGCATCTGTTGAGATAATCATGTGTTTTTTGTCTTTAGTTCTGTTTATGTGATGAATCATATTTATTGAATTGCACATGTTGAATCAACCTTACATCCAGGTTATCCCTACTTGGTCATAGTGGATACCTTTTTGATATGCTGCTGGATTTGATTTGCCAGCTCTTTGCTGAAGATTTTTTGCATTGATGTCCATCAAGAATATTAGCCTGAAGTTTTTGTTTTGTTTTTTGTTTTGTTGTTGTTGTATCTCTGCCATGTTTTGGTATCAGGATGATGCTGGCCTTATAGAATGAGTTAGGGGAGAGTCCCTTCTTTTCATTTTGGAATAGTTTGAGTAGGAATTGTACCAGTTCTTCTTTGTACCTCTGGATGTATTCAACTGTGAATCTGTCTGGTCCTGGACTTGTTTTGGTTGGTAGGCTATTTATTATTGCCTCAATTGACTCTTGGTAAATAATGAAATTAAGGCAGGAATCAAGAAGTTCTTCGAAACTAATGAGAACAGAGATACAATGTACCAGAATCTCTGGGATGCAACTAAAGAAGTGTTAAGATGGAAATGTATGGTACTAAATTCCCACATCAACAAGCTAGAAAGATCTCAAATTAATGACTTAACATCACAACTAAAAGAATTAGAGAATCAAGAGCAAACAAACCCCAAATCTAGCAGAAGATAAGAAATAACCAAGATCAAAGCTGAACTGAAGGAGATGGAGACATAAAAATCCCTTCAAAAAATCAACAAATCCAGGAGCTGATTTTTTGAAAAAACTAGTAACATAGATAGATCACTAACTGGACTAATAAAGAAGAAAAGAGAGAAGATTCAAACAAACACAATCAGAATAAGGGGGATATCACCAAAGGCCTTACAGAAATACAAAGAACCATCAGAGAATACTACAAACACTTCTATGCACATAAGTTAAAAAACTTAGAAGAAATGGATAAATTCCTGAACACAGACACCCTCCTAAGACTGAATCATTTTTTTTTTCTCTTCTATTTTGAGGGAAAGCATGTGAATAATACTGACTTAACATTGTTTGCTCCAGGCTGAAGCTTCCTAGTAACTTGCATAACAATATCTCTCCAAATTGCTGTGATTTCCTTAGCATATGTTAACATATAACCAGCACTAAGTCTAAGTGTTACTTTCCTGCCTTTGTTTTTTAAACATCAGTCAATTTTTTAAAATGTGTTTGATTGTATTATTGATTATTATTTTCCTTTTTCAATTTGAGTTCTTGGGATGGCAGTTGAGCACTGGGGAGGAGTACCCTCCCTTTCCTTGGAATTTCAAAATCATTTTGTGGCAGCTACAATATTCTCTATAACATGAGGACCACAACTTGTTCCAGAAATATTTCTAAGGGAAATATTATCTGTGATAATATTTATCATTGTTAATTTCTTGAGTGCCTAAATTCTAAGTTTATTGCTGGTTATAGAATAATTGAAACTACTATATAAGATTAACAAATCTTCAAAAATGTTAGTTCTAGTTAATTTTAGGGATCTTTTAGGTCCTATTAGAACAACCATTCCTAGTCATTTTTAGCAAAAGTATGTGTAAAAATATATCTAGAGTACAACATACATTGTTCAGATGACAGACACGCTAAAAGCCCAGACTTCACCATTAAGCAGTATAGCCATGTAGCAAAATAGCATGTAAATGTCTTAAATTTATACAGATTGAAAAAAAAGGATCCAAACTTGGCCACCCTGGGTAGAAAAAAAAGAACAGGTATGAAAAATGGAATCAGAATGTAGACTTCATTTTTTTCTACTTCCCTAAAGATAATTTGATCTAGGCTTCAGGTTTGGTGTTCTCCAAATGAAAAACCAGACATCATTTTGGCATTTTGGCCCCCAAACCAGCCTGAAATAGGGACCCACTCAATAAAAACTCACTAAAAATCTGCTCAGATGCAGAAATTTATTAGAAGAGACATGTTTCGGGCTGGGCACTGTGGCTCACGCCTGCTTTCCCAGCACTTTGGGAGGCCGAGGCGGGCAGACCTCGAGGTCAGGAGTTCGAAACCAGCCTGACCAACATAGTGAAATCCTGTCTCTACTAAAAATGCAGAAAAATTAGTTGGATGTGATGGTGGGCGCCTGTAATTCCAGCTACTAGGGAGGCTGAGGCAGGAGAATTGCTTGAACCTGGGAGGCGGAGGTTGCAGAGAGCCGAGATAATGCCGTTGAACTCCAGCCTGGGCGACAAGAATGAAACTCTATCTCAAAAATAAAATAAAATAAAATAAAAAGAAGAGACGTGTTTTGTAATAGGACAAAAATTAAGGACTGTAAATTTTTGAGGACTTTAGATATCAATAAACCCCTCTTTAAAACTTAATAAATTTGTGATTATTCTATTAAGCAGCCTAAATACAATAGTCATTTATTTTTAAAGATATATTGTCAATTTAATAACAGTTTTGTAGGGCAAAAATAAGCACTAAATTTTATGCATTCATCAAAAAGCCTAATCCTGATTTTAAAAATGTTAAATATGAGAAAAAAGTGCAACTTAGAATTAAGGAGATATTGTGTAACACATCATGGCTAGTTTCAAAAGCTAGATAAGAGACTTTATAAACCCCTTTAAAATTGTGCAATTTTTGCATATATGTATTTTTAAATTTTAGCTTAAAATATTCAATTTCTAGATTTGTAAATCCACTACATTATTTGCCCCAAGAAGATACCTGCTCAACAAAGCAAGGCCATAAATTACCATTTATATCATTTTTGGTAATTTAATGGTAATTTAATGCCTCAGAATTAAATTCAGAGGCATTAACTATTTTACTAAGCCCCAGGAATGCATTTTTCCCATACATATGTCAACACTTGACTTATATATGAAATTTCATTATATGAGTATTTTGTTGTACCCTGAGTGTGTGTAATTCGTTATTTGGAGGTGTTCTCTGCTTAAACTGAGTGTGTACCTGTAGACACTGAGGAAGCATAATGCACATTGAAGTATTATCCCTCCTATGTTATAGATGTTCTTTTCTTTCTTTGTTTTTTTTTTTGTTCTTTTTTTTTTTTTTTTTTTTTTGAGACAGAGTCTCTCCCTGTTGCCCAAGCAAGAGTGCAATGGCACGATGTCGGCTCACTGCAACCTCCATCTCCCATGTTCAAGAGGTTCTCCTGCCTCAGGCTCCCGAGTAGCTGGGATTACAGGCACCTGCCACCACACCTGGCTAATTTTTTGTATCTTTGGTAGAGACAGGTTTCACCATATTGGCCAGGCTGGTCTTGATCTCCTGGCCTCGTGATCTGCTGCGTCAGCCTCCCAAACTGCTGAGATTACAGGTGTGAGCCACCTCGCTGGGCCAGATGTTCTTTTCTTATCACTAACAAAAGATTCACACCTGTAATCCCAGCACTTTGGGAGGCAGAGGCGGGCAGATCACGAGGTCAGGAGATCGAGACCATCCTGGCTAACATGGTGAAACCCCGTCTCTATTAAAAATACAAAAAATTAGCCGGGCGTGGTGGCGGGCGCCTGTAGTCCCAGCTACTCGGGAGGCTGAGGCAGGAGAATGATGTGAACCCGGGAGGCAGAGCTTGCAGTGAGCCAAGATTGCATCACTGCAGTCCAGCCTGGGCGACAGAGTGAGACTCTATCTCAAAAAAAATAAAATAAAATAAAAATAAAAATAAAGAAAAAGATGGCTAGCTTAGTATTGCTTTAGACTGTGATGCAGTATGACTTTATAGCACTTCTTTGCCTTATGTCAACATATTTGTTTTCTTTTTATATTTTATTTGTCCAACCTGATAAATTTAATTTTGAATAAGCATATAGCTTTATTATTGTCAGTAAGATTCTTTTTTGATTGGGAAACTTAAAAAATGAGTTTTGTGTGACTCATTCATGGGAGATGATATAAAAGATGCACAGGTTTGAGATACTGAGATAAGACACTTATTGTCACAATCAAATTTGAAATCATATATGGAACAATATTGTTTCTATGGAGCAGAACAAATTTACAGCATATGAAATTGTGATAACTTCATAGAAAAGGTACTTTTTGATAACATTTTCATTGCAGCAGATATATCTCTTGATATATACACTTAAGTATACAAGAAATGTTTCTTTTCTTTTTTTATTATTAAATTAAATTTGATTCAGACACATTCTCCTGGGAAGGAAATTCAATCTTGTTATCTTGGATAAGGAAGGATAGGATCTTTTTGTAAAGAAGTGCCTAGAAAATGTGTTGTGCTCAGTAATTTTATATGTCAACTTGTTGATCCATCAGATGCCCTGATGTTTGGTTAAACATTGTTTTGGGCGTGTCTGTAAGGGCTTTTCTGGATGAGATTAACATTTGAATTTGTAGACTGAGCAAAGCAGTTTTCCTCCCAAATGTGGATTTGCCTTGTAAACCTGAATAAAACAACAAACAGAAACTTTACTCTCTTTTCCTGTTTTCAGGCTGGGATATCAATCTTCTGCCCTCAGCCATCCTGCCTCTCAAGACTTTAGATCCAGACTGGAATCTATACCATTGGCTCTCTAGGTCTTGGACATTTCAGTTACACAACCAGCTTTTCTGGGTCTCCAGCTGAGGGGAGATTATGGTGCTCTCAGCCTCCACAGTCATGCGAAACAATGCCTTATAATAATTTGATCAATCTCTTTCTAGATAGAGAGATAGATAAATCCCACTGGTTCTCTTTCTATTGAGAAATCTGGATAATAATATGTGGAAAGTTCCCTTTCTTCTTCATTCATATCATCATATTCACTAATCAGAACCTCATTTCTCAAGTTTCTATGGCCTTTTGAAGACACGTATTTTAGTTCTTCCTGGAATAAGAACTTTTGGCAACGTGAAAAACATCAGTACCTAAAATCCATGGATGCATCATGTTGCCATTCTTCTCTGAGAATTTGATAATCTCCTGGGGCTAGGCTTGCAGAAAAATCCAGAATGGCACATTTAATTTGAATTTCAGATGAATGGCATAATTTTAAAAGTATAATGATTTGAAAATATTACATAGGACATACTTATACAAAAAATATTCATTATTGGAATTTCAAATTTCACTAGATATCCTGCTTTTTTATTTGTTAAGTCTGGCAACCCTGCCAGGGGCACAGTCAGTGAGGATACAGAGCCACGTTATGCTCAGAATCAAGAATGCTGTCTTCTTCCTGAGACTCAGGAAGAAACCAGCCCCTCTCTATCTCTGCTTATTCCTCCCTGGTAATTGTTCCCTTCTGAAACATACAACTAATGCTTCTAGATCAACTAAGGCCAAGGTTGACAACCGCAAATGCCTACATATTCCATAATGGGACATGTATGCCTATCATAGGCTTAGAGTTGACTATGGTAAGCTATTATAAGTCAGCGAACAGAGTCAGCTGATATTCAGCTCCAGCCAGACGCATCCTGAGAACATGGGCCGAGTGTCACTGAAATTTTTAAAATCTAAATCCAGACTTTTATTTATTTATTTTTTTTTTGAGAAGAAATTTTGCTCTCGTTGCCTAGGCTGGAGTGCAATGGCACAGTCTCGTCTTACCACAACCTCCACCTCCTGGGTTCAAGAGATTCTCCTGCCTCAGCCTCCCGAGTAGCTAAGATCACAGGCATGTGCCACCACACCTAGCTAATTTTGTATTTTTAGTAGAGACAGGGTTTCTCCATGTTGGTCAGGCTGGTCTCAAACTCCCAACCTCAGGTGATCTGCCCGCCTCGGCCTCCCAAAGTCCTGGGATTACAGGAGTGAGCCACCATGCCTGGCCTTTTATTTTATTTTATTTTTTTAGAGAGACAGAATCTTGTTCTCTCACCTAAGCTGAAGTATAGTGCCATGATTATAGCTCATTGCAACCTCCAACACCTGGGTCATAACTATTACCTCACCTCAGCCTCCAGAGTAACTGGGACTAGAGGGGCACCACCATGCCCAGTGAAATTTTTAATTTTATTGTATGGACAGGATCTGGCTATGTTGCTCAGGCTGGACTGGAACCTGTGGCCTCAAATGATCCTCTCACCTCAGCCTCCCACAGCACTGGGATTACAGGCATAAACCACCATGCCCAGCCCCAAATTCAGATTTTTATGGGGAGCCCCTAATATTTAACACACATTAAAATAATTTTACAAACTAAAATAAATAATCAGTAGGTTTTACTCAGCCCAAAGACCTTCAGTGGAGACTTTTACTAAAGGTGGAAGTCAACATTGTTTCCAAGCTGCTTCAGCTTTTAATTCTGTCACAGAAACCTCCCCTGAGTTAGGAAAGCCCAGAGTGCCATTATAAAACAAAACATAAATAAAAACAATACATAACACTGTTTGAGAGCTTTTGTGTAACAGTGTGATGAAGTATCATATTGAGAATTCAATGACTTGGAAAGCTGAAAGTGATTCATGTAGCATTAAAGTCTTATTTCAAACTTGGTTAGTACTTGTTTTATAGACCTAGAGGAAATCAATAGTGTTGTGATGTTCAGGTAATGTCCCAGAAAAGTCTGTCTACTTTGAAAGATTTTCAAGCTTGTGAAACAAAGATAAAATGAAAATATGTTACCTTAGTCTTTATATTTTATACATGTGATAATCTTTTTTGATTTAATAAGATGCAATTTTCTGTTTTCAATTATGTCTTATGACAGAATTCAATTAAAGTTTCTTATATTTATGAATGTGTTTTGAAGACCTCTTTTTCATATAAAAAATTTGTTTGCCTAGCAATATTAGTTTCTGGGTGAAATTCTGCCAGTGTCACAGTTTCCTCTGATATATAGTTAGTAATTGTGTGGCAAATAGTAAAAATGGCTTTCTTTTATATGCAAATGGGACATATCTAATTTACTGCATAGATTCTAATCATCACTTCTGGCAATTGTACTTAATGAGTGAATATTTCTAAACAGCCATCTTATTTTTCCATTTTAAGTTAAAGAATATTTCAGCATCTAGGTGAATTATTTTGAAGAAATGGAGAATGCCCGGTTAAATATTTATACATATTTAGAATTCTGCTTTGAAAGTCAATATTTCAAAAAGATCCCAGCAACACTGCAGAGTAAACAAATAGCACACACATTACAAAGTCAATTGACTTTTCTCTTCTCAAGCATGAGGTAAAGATTTAACATTAAAAAATCAATATCTAGCAAACAGGATAATGACTTTGCAACCTGTACAACCATGAGGTAAAAAACAATGACATGTTTAAACTATAAAAGTGCAATTTATTTTATTCATATTTTTATGAAGCATCATTGGGTTCACATTTGTTGTTGTTGGAGAGAGGTAAGTTAACAGGTCATTCCAATCTTCTGTTGATAAGTTAGAGGGGTTGCCTGGTGCCTTGGGAGGACAAAGGAGAGGCATCAAACACAAATGATTTAACCTTTGTGATGGAATCTACTTTTAATTTATCTGAAGAGAACATCTCTCTGGAGTGTGGATTGTTGAAAAAGCCTTGAGAGACTCAGGAGAGACAGATAGTGTAGGTCTGTGCCCATAGTACGAGTCAAGAATATATTTTATCATTCATGGTGGGAGAATTTTGTGAAAGGGATTACTATTAATATTTACACTGGGACATCATAATTAACATGAAATGGCCCAGGGAAAATAGGACATATGGTCACCCCATCGATATTCCATTCCTATTCATATCCAGAAAAAATAATTAAATCATTTCTTACATGCCAGATTTATTCTCTATTTTATAATAAAATGGTTAACTCAGAATTTGACATTTAAGCATTCCATTATTACCCATGGAATGTCAGTTTCAGGAGTCATTGATATTATTTAGTTTTAGTTAGAATATTAAACACTTGTAAGGTGACCAGGAGGTTATTTCTAGCTCAAGATCAGGACACGGTTTTCTCATTCTCATCTGAGCAGACAGTGACTGTCTAGAAGTCAGTTTTTTCAGGTGCTGGATCACAGCTCTACCTCTTGTTTTAGATGTTTACAAAGTATAAGCTTATTCTTGGAGTGCTCTCCATTCAATATTAAGGTAACAGAAAAAGCAAATGTAGCCAACTGTAATAGAAAAAGGAATATGTGGGCTCCCAGTGACTAAGAGAAATAAGTAAATAATACAAAAGTGTAATCTGAGTTAAGAAAAGATTCTGCTAGCTGTTTATATATGTCTCTGCTATTCGATACATCTAAACAAAGAAATTGTTTTATGTCTTTTTTTTAATATTTTCGGAACAAACAAATGTATCTGAAATATTTACTGTCCTATAAAAGGAATAGCCATTTATGAAACAAAATGTAGATTAGCAACAATGATGGTAAAAATAAACAAATTGGCAGAAACACAACTATTCCATTATATTTGACACTTGCTTATTGTTGTTATATCTGGTATATTTAATAACAGATCATTAGACTTTAATGCTTAACTGCGAAAACGTGCATTTTCACAGTTAAGCATTAAGAATTAAATGTGGGAGGGGCATGGTGGCTCACGCCTGTAATCCCAGCACTTTGGGAGGCTGAGGCGGGTGGATCTTCTGAGGTCAGGGGTTTGAGACCAGCCTGGGCAACATGGTGAAACCCTGTTTCTACTAAAAATATAAAAATTAGCCGGGCGTGGTGGTGGGTGCCTGTAATCCCAGCTACTCAGGAGGCTGAGGCAGGAGAGTGGGTTGAATCCAGGAGGTGGAGGTTACAGTAAGCCGAGATTGCACCACTGCACTCCAGCCTGGGTGACAGAACAAGTCTCCATCTTGAAAAAGAAAAAAAAAAAAAGAAAGAATTAAATGTGAACATTGCCAGTGTTCAAACACAATAGAGTATTTTTACTTGATTTTCTATTAGAATAAATTAGTTTTGAATAGAATATATATAACAATGCTACTCAAATTGATTTTTTGGACACTTTTCATAGCATGTTAGGATTTATTTTAACATTCCATTTACATGTAAAATTGGTTGTAAGTAGCTTCTGTGTTAGTCGGTTTTCACTCTGCTAATAAGACATAGCCGAGACTGGGCAATTTATAAAGAAAAAGAGGTTTAATGGACTCACAGTTCCACATGGATGGGGATGCGTGACAATCATGGTGGAAGGTGAAAGGCAAGTCTTACATGGCAGTAGACAAGAGGGAATGAGAACCAAGTGAAAGAGGAAACCTCTGATAAAACTGTCAGATCTTGTGAGACATATTCACTACCATGAGAACAGTATAGGAAAAACCACCCCCATGAATCAGTTGTCTCCCGCTGGGTCCCTCTTACAACATGTGAGAATTATGGGAGCTATAATTCAAGATGGGATTTGGGTGAGGACACAGAGCCAAATCATATCAGCTACTATTTAGTTGGAGGAAAAAGTGAATCACTGCAAGTTGCTGTGATAGGCCTAAGGTCATTATAATGCACTTTCTTCTAATTATTTACTACCAGATCCCAAATGTATTGGTCTGTTTTCACACTGTTGATAAAGACATACTTGAGACTGGGTAATTTATCAGGAAAAAGGGTTTAATGGACTTATAGTTCATCATGACTGGGGAGACCTCATAATCATGGTGGAAGGCAAGGAGGAGCAAGTCACATCTTACATGGATGGCAGTAGGCAGAGAGTTTGTGCAGGGAAACTCCTCCTTATAGAGCCATCAGATTTCCTGAGAATTATTCACTCTCATGAGAACAGTATGGGAAGTATCTGCCCCCATGATTCAGTTACCTCCCACCAGGTCCTTCCCACAGCCAGCAGGAATTCACGATGAGATTTGGGTGGGGACACAGCCAAACCATATCATCAAAGTTCTCGTAGAAATTATTTTAATCTTCTTGTAGAATTTTTTTAAAACTATGTTTGTTTGAGACCACTTATTTTGTTCATGATTAACAAAATCTTGTTCAAAATATGAACAAAAGAAGTATTTATTATAAGATACAGCTGAGAGTAAAGAAATTTAGAACCTTGAAAATATATATATATAATTTTACTAGTGTGAAAGGAAAATATCTTGGCTCCCCAAATCACTAAGCTAAAGGGAAAATTCAAGCTGGGAACTGCTTAGGGCACCCATTCTATTCAAAGTCAGCTCTCTGTTCATTGAATAAATGCATATCTGATTGCCTCCTTTGGAAAGGCTAATCAGAAACTCAAAAAGAATGAGGTGTGTCTCTCACCTACCTTTGACCTGGAAACTCCCTCCCCTCTTGAATTGTCCTACTTGGCTTTCTGATGGAACCAATGTTCATTTTACATATGTTGATTGATGTCTCATGTCTCCCTAAAATGTATGAAACTAAGTTGTGCTCCCACCACCTTGGCCACATGTCATCAGGACCTCCTGAGGCTATGTCTTGGGCGTGCATCCTCAACTTTGGCAAAATAAACTTTCTAAATTAACTAAGACCTGTCTCAAATTTTCAGGGTTTACACTAGAAAAGTGAATTTGTTGATGTTAAACATTAGGTAGAATTTAAATTCATTATTTTTAATAAACGTTTCCCGAAAGGGGCATTTACCAAATACTCAAGGCTGATATATACTGATAATATTTTCTACATGATCACAAAGCTAGGGAGATATTTCCAAGATCCTATTGAGGCACGATAGAGACAGTCAAGGAAGTAACCATGTTCCCGGGATGTGAGACCATGGCAACCACACAGTCAACACAGTAAGCCTCAGCATTTGCATTGGAGTCAAGCTCATTAAAGCAAAACAATCGCCAGTAGGGAATTTCCCCTGTAGAAAGCACGTGCGTTTTGATTTTACCTGTATTCAGACTGACCTTTGCTCTTTATAATATTAAAAAACACAGTCCAGGGTGGAGATTTTTGATGCTAATGAGACATCTGATATATGAACAAGCATGTACAGCTACTGTGCATGTGTACCCAGAGGACCACCCAGAACATGCTTACTAGTAACACCTTTTTCTGCCCTTTATGAATAATTATGTAAGACTCCCATAAACGGAGTCTTCCTAGTGCCAATCTTTGCTGTCTCATCCTTGTGAGCAGCCCGCCCTGAATCCTCTCTGTCTCTGAGGGTGTACTGTTTATTCTGAAGTTAACTTTCAAAATATTCTTTTTCCTTTGTAATAAATTGCTCTATACTGCACCTCTTTTGCTGTGTGTCTCTTGTTAAAATTCTTTTAAACTAAGAAGACGAGAACCAAGGTCTCACAACAGCCATCAACACTATAGTTCAGATATTTTCAGTGGTTTAGCAGCCCTTCTGTTGAAACTTCTCAGTATGAAATAAATCTAAGAGCAAAATATTAATCATCCATTTATTTGAAAATATTTATTAGGCAACTAGTTTGATAAGTAATTTACAAATCAATTGGTAGAGATTATAGATATATGAATGCCTGCCTGGCATTTACAACATAGTTGAACATTCATGAAAGTTATAAAATTAGTACAAGAATATTTATTGTGTTCTGGTGAATTTTATATGTGAACCTGACAGAGCTGCAATGTACCCATATATTTGGCTAAATGTTATTCTGCATGTGTCTGTGGGGATGTTTCTGAATGACATTAACATTTGAATGAGTAAAGCAGATTGCCTTCTCCACTGTTGTAGTGAAGATATGACTTGACTGAAAAAAGGGTCAGGGAGAATTTTCTTTCTCTACCTGACTGCTTTCAAGCCTGAGTATTGGTTTTCTGCATTTGGACTGAAACTGTCATCATCATCTTTCCTCATACCCAGACCCTTAGACTCAGACTGTTACTACACCATTAGTTCTCCTGGTCTTTAGTTTGCAGAAAGATCTGGGGACTTCTTAGCACTTCATAATCACATGAGTCAATTCACTATGATAAATAAATAAATAACCTACTGGTTCTGTTTCTCTGAAGAATTCTAATTCACATAGAGATATAATTTCTTATAATGTTAGAATTAAATCATCTGTATTTTTAAAAATGGTGTGAATTCTTATTCCTGAGTAAAATATTTTATTTAAGTTTTAATGAACACAAAATAATTGTGCATATTTTTGAGGTGCATAGTGATGTTTAGATACATATAATTTATAGTGATCAGATCAAGGTAATTAGCATATCTGTCATTTCAAACATTTATCATTTTTTTGTTGTTGGGAACATTTAATATATTTCTTTTAGCTGTTTGAATCTGTATATTTTATTTGCCATCGTCCTCCTGTAGTACTATACAATACTAGTGAAACAGGGCATTTGCGGGAGAATAGAAAATTCCATGCGGCAATTTCACATGACTAGTAAAAGTAAATTGTTGAAATAGCTACATAAGTTAAGGGCAGATAAGATCCTGAGAAACAAGGTGTGGGCCAAGCTGGGCAAGACCAACTGGACCCAACATTGAGCTGGATTTGACCTAGGTTTCACCTAGGACCTCATTGTATGCTCATTTTACATACAAAATCACACACACACCAGCGCCATGACGGTTCTGGGAACATCTGTATTTAGTGTAAAAATGAGTAGTGCCACAGTTCTGAGAAATATTTAACTTCTTCCAGTAATTGTCATGAATATTCTACCCCTTGGTTAAAGAAACCCATAAAGATAGTAACCCTACATCCTGTTGCATGTAACTCTCTCTTGAGTATGCCTGCACTCCCCTTTCTTGAGTGTGTACTTCTCAGTTTGCAACAAATCTCTGAAGTTTCACTATTTTCTGACTCGTCCTTGAATTCCTTCTCACAATGGTGTCAAAAGCCTGGACATCAGCCAAGAGTGACATCTCACTGGTGTTTAGGGACCTCCCCTACCCCACAAGTATCACTATAACTTATTCCTCTTGTAATTATGTAAACGTTAACAATTCTTTTCCTATCTCTTCCTTCCACCTACCTTTCCTAGCCTCTACTATCCTCTATCCTACTTTTTACTTCTGTAAGAGCAACTTTTAAAAAAATTTATTTATTTATTTATTTATTTTTTTAAGATGGAGTCTCACTCTGTTGCCCAGGCTGAAGTGCCGTGGCACGATCTCCGCTCACCGCAACATCCACCTCCAGGGTTCAAGCGATTCTCTTGCCTCAGCCTCTCAAGTAGCTGGGATTACAGGTGCCCACCACCACGCCCAGCTAATTTTTATATTTTTAGCAGACGCAGGGTTTCACCATGTTGGCCAGGCTGGTCTTGAACTCCTGACCTCAGGTGATCCACCAGTCTCGGGCTCCCAAAGTGCTGGGATTACCAGCGTAAGCCACCGCACCAAGCTGAGAGCAACATTTTTTAACTTCCAAGTATGTGTGAGAATATGTAGTGCTTAACTTTCTGTTCCTGGCTTATCACCTACATGATACCTGATTGGAATCTGACTGATACAACATCCTTGTATCTATTACAGTCTATTAAAGTTATTTTCTTCTAACCAATTTCCTGCCATTGCTAAAAGCATAAAACATTTTTTAATTTAGTAAAATACAAATTATTTCACCAATTACCTGTTAATGTTAGAATACTTTAAACACTTTTACTTCATTTACCTACACACCTTTCATATTATTTTTGTTATGAACCAATTTTTATATAATTTAAGCCAAGTAGCATATCATTTTCTTATTTTCTGTAGTCATTAATCTCTTATGTTTGCCTACATATTTACACTTTTTTTCTCCCAGGAATTCAATGCTTCTTATTGACATAATTTTTCTTCAGCCTGAAAATCTCCCGTGTGTGTGTGTGTTTAAAGTTTTCCAGGAATTCTCACTGTTTTTGTTTTTCTGAAATCCTTTTCACTTATTTTCATTTTGGAAGGATATTTTTATTGGGTACAAAGTTTTAGTTTGGCTGTTATTTTATTTCATTACTTGAAAGTAGACCTTCTATTATACTCGGACATTCATATTTGTCTCAGATTTTTCATTTCTTGGAGTCTTAGCCATCTTTTAAAAAGATGGATTATTCATTTTAGCCAGGCTATCTAGTCATGTCTTTGGTCAAACATGTCTGTTCATGAACAAAAAACAGGAGTAGAATTAGTATAAATGAATAAAGTGAAATGATTACAGCTTGACTTTTTTTTCTTATTTTCTGTTCTAAGTATCTACAGTGAATAACACTAAATATGTAAGGTCTTCAAATAATAAAAAAGAAGAAAAAACATGTAATTTATTTACTATTTTATTTATTATTTTATTTTAGAGACAAGGTCTTGCTATGTTGCCCAGGTTGACCTCAAACTCCTGGTCTCAAATAATCTGCCCTCCCATCTCAGCCTCCCAAGTAGCTGGGACTACAGGTGTGCACCACTGCACCTGACTAAAATAACATACTTTTAGTTAATATATTCGCAACTTGCTTTTTTCTTTTTTTGATATGTGAAAGAAACTAATTTTTCTCTTAACAAGTAAAATGTGCTTGGGAAACTGTATAAATAGCAACTTTTCCCCACCATTATGCTGGTCTTAATGTGAAATGCCTATGTATAATTGAGAAGTAAATTATTGCAAACTTAGCACTTTCATCATTGCCATTGATACAAAAGTGAATCAAGAACTCTTAATTGTGGAAGACAAGAAATTGTCCTGTAGGTGAGTAGCAATGACTAGTGGTGATATATTTCTCAGGAAACAGACATTTTGAATTATTTCTGTGTCCAGTTTTGTTACGAAAATATATTAAACTTCTTCCATAAGAGAGATCTTTTCAGGCTACACAGCTGGTGTTTCAGCAGAAGCAGCTGTTAGTGAGTTTACAGTAAAGGAGAATACACCTACTTAAACAAGCCAGCATTCCCAGATCCAACTCAGACCATCCTGCTACAAAATCTCTCCAGCAGAATACCCTATCTTAGTAAATGGCAATCACAGTGTTTAGATGCTTAAGTAAAAAATAAAAAATCTTGGAGTCTAACTTGATTCTTCTCTTTTTCTTTTTCTTTTCTTTTTTTTTTTTTTTTGAGACGGAGTCTCGCTGTGTCTCCCAGGCTGGAGTGCAGTGGCGCGATCTCGGCTCACTGCAAGCTCCGCCCCCTTGGTTCACGCCATTCTCCCGCCTCAGCCTCCCAAGTGGCTGGGACTACAGGCGCCCGCTACCACGCCCGGCTAATTTTTTGTATTTTTAGTAGAGACGGGGTTTCACCGTGTTAGCCAGGATAGTCTCGATCTCCTGACCTCGTGATCCACCCGCCTCGGCCTCCCAAAGTGCTGGGATTACAGGCTTGAGCCACCGCGCCCAGCCTCTTCTCTTTTTCTTATACTCTCCATCTAATGCATTAATTAATCCTATCACCATGTGTCTTTATTGGATATTAGTGTTGAAGACCTTTGTGATGTATTTTGTATATTAGAATAAGTAAATTGTCTTTGCAGCTGGAGCCTGAATAGGAATCTTTTGTAATTTAGTATGATATCACTTAATGGTGTATTAAAACAATACTTTTCTTTTTCAAGGAGGCGAAGTAGTTAATTTATTTTGCTAAAGATTGCAATATCCATCTGCTAAATACATATAGAAGCCCAGACTATTTATAAAAAATGTGCAGTTATATGTCATAGCCCATATAAAAAGTCTATGGTGTTCTGAAAAGATTTTAATTGGTTCTTGTCTTAATTCAGAAAAATCACTTGGGATTTCCCAGAGCCATAAAAGTGTCAGGTCTGGAATAAACAATTTGTTTCTCAAATAAGACATGTAGTTTAACTTCCCTTTGAATTTCAGCTTCATTAAAGCAAGTTCTCAATCTCTGAGATGTCTTATAATTATTGTTTAATTCATTTCATTGTTTTTTCTGTGCTTATCACTAATGGAAGTAACTTCTCATTTGCACTTAAAATGCATTCATTTCACAGGATGTAAACAGTTTGATTTTGCATTGTCTTTAAAGTTTAACTTTGGGTAGATTACATTTTCTAGTGGACTGTATTTCACTTCTAAGATATATAACATTCAAAGAAAAAATATCTACATTTTTGAAACCTTAAATTGAGAAAATCATATTTCTTAATATATAAAAAGAAAATTTGAAAAGTGTATGATATTTCTATGATTAACATAATTGTGAAACTACCAACATGATAGAAAAATGATTGGGTCTTGGATTATTTGTTTAGAGGAGGAGTGGGAACATGTACAAACTAGATGAGAAATTAATGCTTCTCTTCTTATACAGTATATGAAGATCATGAGTATATCTCTATATGTCATTCCTATTGCCAATGAAAGTATATTTTATTGTCTGTGACCAAGAATACCACAATTAACATGATGATTTTAAAGACAGGAATCTCAAATTCATAGATGATTTCTAAACTCAGATTACTTTTCTCCAAGCTGAAAAATGTTTAATGATCTTAGGGGAAAAAATGCAGCATTCCTTCAAAATGTATGCAAAAGAACAATAAAATAAAAGTTATGGAAAAATGTTTGACAACATGGATATGTCTATTGATCTCAAAATTCACTTAATAGATGCCACAAAGGCAGGGAATTAACCATCACAAAGGAGAAAAAAAAATATGTAACATAAAAAATATCCCGAGCTGAAAAAAGATGTGAACTTTTGAATTAAAAGTCCACACTGAATGCCAAGTGGGAATAATCATTTTTAAGATTTCCACCAAGACAAATTCAGATAAAATTTTAGAATTTTAGAATTTTAAGTATAAAAGGGAAACTCTAAAATCATTTGTAGGGAACATAAAATACAGAAAATAGTGTATATATGTAATTTATATATGAATACTATACTATTATATATATTCTCTGTATATATCATATTTGTATTCATATTTATATAATGTTTATATTTATCATCTATAAATTTGAGATCATTGTCTTTACAATTATTTTAACTGTGGTGTTATTGGTCACAGGCAATTATATATAGAGAGAGAGAGAGAAAGAGAGAGAGAACAATTCAGATAGGCATCAGTCACAGCCACATACTAGACTATATTAAGTATAGATTAATTAGGGGTTTTCTTATTTCTGAGGAAAAAAAAATTTGAACCTAGAATTCCGAGCTCTTAATCATTTGAAAAGAAAATACAGATCTCTTTAGATATATAAGGAACTAGGGGCTTGCTTCCAAAATGTTCTTCTGGAAAGAATTACTCCAAGTTTTGAGTGACACAGATAGAAAAACAAAGCAAAAGATCAGAAGCGGTCACTAAAGCTGGAGATCTGGAAAACAAGGCACGTGTGTAGAAGAGCATACATTCTAGGAACGTGAATAGATTGGAGCTGTGAATAAGATATAGAGATGGAATATAGTGGTAGACATTACTCTAGCATAAGAAAAGAGACATAAAAGACATTCTTGGAGTTCCATTTTGTACAGCTCAGGGTCTAGCCAAGGTAGCTTATGACATAAGAATGAGAGGGAAAATTTTTAGCCATAAACTCACATTTGCATGTGTGTTATACCTTTTCTGAATCTCAAATATGATCATAGGTAGAAAAACTGGATGCATAATATCAAGAGTAGGAAAAGTGAATCCCAATCTCAATTCTATAAAATGGGACCAATACTAAATTTTGATTCTAATAAATTCCCATGTCACTTCCTAAATTTACTTTATCTTATCATTCTCAACCTATTGGAATAGACTCCTTCTTCCCTAAATATTCCTCCATATGACCATCTAATATGTTATCTTCAAGAAACACAAGTATTGTATTCCTTGTCATGACATATATATTTTCTTCCTTTTCAGCATAACCACATTTCATTCAGAATTAGGATCGAATTCTATTTGATAAATCAAGTGACATTTAATGTCTTGTTTCATTCTTCCTTACTAGCTTCATCACTGACTATATCCTCTCATACTCCCACTTTTACAGTGAAGTATATTGCCTTTTCTCTAATTTTCTGAGTATTCTCTTTATATGGTTTGGCTGTGTCCCCACCCAAATCTCATCTTGAATTGTGGCTCCCATAATTCCTATGTGTTGTGGGAGGGACCTAGTGGGAGATAATTGAATCATGGGGGCAGTTTCCCCCATGCTGTTCTTGTGGTAGTGAATAAGTCTCATGAGGTCTGATGGTTTTATATGGGAAAACCCCTTTCACTTGGCTCTCATCCTCTCTTGTTTGCTGCCATGTAAGACATGCCTTTCACCTTCCACCATGGTTGTGAGGCCTCCCCAGACATGTGGAACTGTGAATCCATCAAACCTGTTTTGCTTTATAAACTACCCAGTCTCAGGGAATGTCTTTATCAAAAGTATGCAAATGGACTAATACAGTAAATTAGTACCAGTAAAGTGAGGCACTGCTGTAAAGATACCCATGAATATGGAAGCATCTTTGAAATTGGATAACAGGCAGAGGTTGGAATGTCTTGGAGGGCTCAAAAAAAGACAGGAAATGTGGGGAAGTTTGGAAATCCCTACAGACTTGTTGAATGGCTTTGACCAAAATGTGAATAATGATATGGACATTTTAGCAAAAAGACTGGCAACATTTTGCCCTTGCCCTAGAGATTTGTGCAACTTTGAACTTGAGGGAGATGATTTAGGGTATCTGGTGGAAGAAATGTCTAAGCATCAAAGCATTCAAGAGGTGACTTTGGTGCTGTTAAAAGCATTCAGTTTTAAAAGGGAAACAGAGCATAAAAGTTTGGAAAATTTGCAACCTGACAATGTGATGGAAAAGAAAAACTCATTTTCTGAGGAGAAATTCAAGCCAGCTGCAGAAATTTGCACAAGTAATTAGAAAACAAATGTTAATCTGCAAGAAAATGAGGAAAATGTATCCAGGGCATGTCAGAGACTTTTATGGCAGCCCCTCCCATCACAGGCCTAGAGTCCTAGAAGGAAAAAATGGTTTTGTGGGCTGGGCCCAGGGCATCCCTGCTGTATGCATCCTCGGAACTTGGTGCCCTGTGTCCCAACCACTCTATCCATGGCTAAAAGGGGCCTAGGTGCAGCTCAGACTGTGGCTTCAGAGAATGTAAGCCCCAATCCTTGGCAGCTTCCATGTGGTATTGAGCCTGTGAGTGCACAGAAGTCAAGCATTGAGGTTTGGGAACTTCCTCCTAGATTTCAGAGGATGCATTGAAATGCCTGGATGACCAGGTAGAAGCTTGCTGGAGGGGTGGGGCTCTCATGGAGAACCTCTGCTAGGGCAGTGCAGAAGGGAAATGTGAGATTGAAGCCCCCACACAGAATCCTCACTGGGAGGCACTGCCTAGTGGAGCTGTGAGAAGATGGCCATCATCCTCCAGACCCCAGAATGGTAGATCCACCAACAGCTTGCACTGTGCACTTGGAAAAGCCACAGACACCCAACACCAGCCTATGAAAGCAGCCAGGAGGGAGGCTGCACCCTGCAAAGCCATAGGGGCAAAGCTTCCCAAAACTATGGGAACCCACATCTTGCATCAGTGTGACCTGGATGTGAGATATGGAGTCGAAGGAGATCATTTTAGAGCTTTAGGATATGACTGCCCCACAGGATTTTGGACTTGTGTGCATCCTTTAGACCCTTTGTTTTGGCCAATTTTTTCTCATTTGGAATGGGTGTATTTATCCAATGCCTGTAGTCCATTGTATCTAGGAAGTAACTAGCTTGCTTTTGATTTTATAGACTTATAGGTGAAAGGGGCTTGCCTTGTCTCAGATGAGACTTTGGACTGTATACTTTCGAGTTAATGCTGAAATAAGTTAAGACTTTGGAGAACTGTTGGGAAGGCCCGACTGGTTTTTAAATGTGAGGGCATGATATTTGGGAGGCGGCAGGGGCAGAAACATATGGTTTGGCTGTGTACTCACCCACATTTCATCTTGAATTGTAGCTCACATAATTCCCACGTGTTGTGGGAGGGACCAGGTGGAAGATAATTGAATTTTAGGGGAGTTTCCCCCATGCTGTTCTCTTGGCAGTGAATAAGTTTCACAAGCTCTGATGACTTTATAAAGGGAAACCCCTCTTACTTGGCTCTCATTTTTTCTTGGTCTGCAACCATGTAAGACATGCCTTTAGCCTTGCATCATGATCGTGAGCCCTCTCCAGCCACCTGGAACTGTGAGTCCATTAGGCCAACTTTTCTTCGTAAATTCCCCAGTCTTCGATACATAAATATTTACCAGTTGCATGAAAATGCGACTAATGCAACTAATACATCTCCTACCCTCCTACGCCCATTCCATCTACCACCACTTTTCTCACAGGAATGTTAATACAAGTTTTTCTGGGGTGAAAAACACTGTCGGGCTGGGTTCTGAAGAGACAACTTTCTTGGCCAAGGTGAATAAGATGGGGAAACAGAATTGTTTAAATATATTCACCAGAGGCAAAATAGGACCACAAATTCACAAACTAAAGAGAGTATCAGCAGAAACTACATAGAACACCTGTGGAAGGTCCAGCGTAATGGACACAAAAATGGTTGGTGTGTGTAAATCACCCTTTCGTTCAGTTGAGTACGTGAGTAGGCCTAGCTTAAATGATTGGAGGAGGTGTGGTTATTTCTTTAGTTTTCCATATTCTGTTTCTTCTATCTGGAAATAATCTTCTTCTATGTCTACCTGACCCATGCCTTTTATTGTAATTTTGTTTTACATTTTTTATCTCTTTTAATCATTGCCAAATCTTCCTGGAAATTTCCTTCAAGGGCACTGGTATTCATACCCAGTTTTACTTCTGCACCCATCATATTTTATTCATTCCTATACTATAGCACTTACCATACAGTTTTGTAGGTATTGATTTTCTTTCATGACTTTTCAAGTGAATTGAGAACGCCCTAATTGCAAAGACTATGTCTTCTTCATGTCTGCATCTCAAGCAATAACTCAACAACTGGTATATCCTAGGAAAAAAATGATTTGACTAAATGTCTACTTAATGAAACCAATAGAGCCCTCATTTATACAAAAGTATTATCATTTGCAAAATTGTATCATGTATCAAATACAACTGTAAAAGATTATCTTTATTGAATGCCTCTTTCCTTTTAATTTAAAACTTACTTATCAATTATATCGCTTTTAAATTTTGTTTCCACTAAATTTTAAAAAATATACTATTTTATTTGATTCATTACTGGGTCAAATTTTCTTCAATTATAGAGAAAATGGGGATGGATTTCCCCAAATATATGCTGACTCTTGGGAAAAACTGCTGAGCCAAAATGTGTCCACATGAAGGTTGCTGACTCTGCAGAGGTATGTGTATTGGCAGAGACTGATCTACTTGAAAATCTCTTCCATATAAACTCTACATTGATTCTTCCTGTTCTAGTAACAAAAATGAAAGTGATAGTTCTCAACATATCAAAAAGAGCTGTTTTTAAAGACCAAAGTGAATATTTTAACAAGACTTTGAATTATAGTCAATTACAGCCAATAACATTGTTATTATAATTAACAATTAAAACTTCTCAGAGTGTGAGATAATGCATATGCTAAATAGATTTAGCTATTTTGCAATATATATTTATTTCAAAACAACATTTGTACATATAAATATGTAAAATTACTATTTGTTAATAAATTTTAAAGATGTAAACCAAAGAAAAAGAAACTTGTCATTTATTTATTTGGCCTCTATGTTACTTATGGTAACATATATATGTGTGTAAAGTATGTATTGTACCATTATACACACATGTGTGTATATATAATTTTATAAACACAGTATAAATGCAACAGCAGTAGAAATTATATGCATGGCTTAAATTTTATGATTAATATAGAATATTCCCAAATATGGCATCCAGAAATTTCCTTGGAATGAATAGATAGCTGAATTAACTCTTAATTTGTACATCTTGTTTGAAAGCACTTTTAAAACAATGTAATCAGCATTATTTTATTAGCGCTATCCTACCTAACTGAATTATGACCAGTTATATATTGATGTTCTATCTATCCTGAAATCCTGCTGAACTTACAGTTTTGGTAGTTGTGTGTGTATGTGATTTGATAAGGGTGGGGTTGCATGGATCCCCTTAGGGTTTTCTATGTAAAAGATCATGTCATTTGTGAATAAAGGCAGAAAGCTTTACTTCTTCCTTTCCAACCTGGGTGCCTTTAATTTCCTTTTCTTGCCTGGTTGTACTGATTGGAAACTCCAGTACAATACTGAATAAAATTGGTAAAAGTGGGCATCCTAGCCTTCTTCCTAATATGAGAGAGAAAGTTCTCAGTCTTTCACATTAAATATGATAACTGGCCTACATTTTTGATAGACGCCCTTTATCAGTTTTAGAAAATTCCCTTTTATTTCCAGTTTTTGGTGTCAGTTTATCACGAAAGTGTGTCAGATTTTTGTCAAATACTTTCCTGTGTCTGTTGAGATGATCATGTGGTTCTTGCCCTTTATTCTACCAATATAGCTATCAAAGGACAAAATTACAACAAATTTAGTTTAAGTATTTCAGTTGGCCTTGCTTGTAATTCTAGAAGCACCAAAACTTCATTCCATAAAACAGAATAAGTGTTTCAATGAGCTGAACAGAAAGGCTTGGTTCTTTAGACAGGGAAGAACTGAAGAAAGCAGAAGCAAAGAACAAAAAGCATTTAATTCCTTTCAAAGATGCTTTTCTGGTAAGGCAGGGACAGGTGGACAGAACAATAGAAAATAACTGATTAGTCAACATCAGGTTATTTAAAGCTACCATTTTTGTGTAAGGATTAGAACAGAGGGAGCTTCATTGTTTTGCCCACTGAAGTATTTAAACTGGTCTTTTCAGGAAATTCGCTATTTCTCCTGATTTCTTGGATGGCCAGACAACTTAGTTTGGGTTGCATGACTGTACTTTGCTTTTTAGTCTGGTCTGTTGGAGCCTAATATAGGCACTTTGTCCAAAACAATGGCTTCCTATATTTTTTACACATAGTGTGTTACATATATTGATATTTTTGGATCTTAAATTGACCTTACATAACCATAAGAAATCTCATTGGCCATGGTATAGAATCTTTTTTATGTGTTGCTTAGCTAATATTTCATTGAGAATTTTTGTATCTGTGTTTTTATTTTAAAGTGACATCTTAATCTGCCTTTTTTATCAGGGTAATACTGGCCTTCAGGAATAATTCAGTAACTATTCCTCGCTTCCTCTCTTTTTCTGGGAGAACATGTGAAGAAATAGTATTATTTCATCTCTAATTTTTTGTAAACTTTACGAAAAACTTGTCTGGGCTTGGGATTTTCTTTATGAGGCAGTTCTAAGTTACTAATTCAATTTTTTTTTTTTTTGTGGTCTGTTTATTATAGGTTTGAAAAGTGATAAGGAGCATATGCTGGAATATAAATCAATTTACCACTTCCTTCTTTGATAAAGTTTTGCCATTAAAAAAAGCTTTAAAGTCATGAAGTAGTTGGTTTACAATCTGGTACATTTTCCTTATATTATCAATGACAATATCAAATATTTTATGTATTAGTACCTGTCCATGACCTACAGTTTGATAGCAATAGTCTAAATCACTTCCTAATCTATGAAGATAGAATTAATCAAGGTACTTGGGCAGCAACTTGATAGCCTAAACTACCTAACACAATAAAGGAAAGATTTATTATGTTACTGTAGGAAAGTTAAAACTTTCTCTCTGACAAGTTGGTAATTGAGTCTGCTGAAATAAACTGACAATAGACACATTAACAGGAAGAAAGGCATTCTCTCATGTGGATGGGAGTCACACAAAGTATGAGAACTCAAAGATGGGTCAGATGATTGAAGATTAAATACCCTCTTCATAGGAAAGAGGGAAGTGGGACATGTAGGCAATTTTAGAGGAAGAGTAAATAATTTTTAGGGGAGATAAATAGGCCCAAAGAACAGATAATAGCCTGGGACAAAATTCCTATGGCTCTGTGTGTGGTGTCAACTCTAGTCTTCCTTCCTGGGAGTTACTCTTCTGTTTGATGAGATTATAGGGGCGGGACCCAAGACAACTGCGTTTATTCTGGAGGAATTTTCCTTAGCCAGATAAGGGAATTTTAGGAAAAGCCCCTCTCTGTGCCTCACGAGAGGCAGAGGGTCAAAAGACGAGAAGAGGGTGTGGGAGAAGGTCAGAGTGACCTTGGTTCTGAAGCTGTTTCCTTAGTGCAAAGTACAGTTTATCCTTGAACAACACAGTGTTTAATGGCAAGGGTCCACTTATATGCAGATTTTTTAAAAATAAAAATTACACCAAGTATATCTGCCTCTTCTGCCTCACTTCCACCTCGTCTACCTCTTCCACCTCTGAGAGCAATACCAACCCCCCTTCTTTCTCCTCCTCATCCTTAGCCTACTCAATATAAAGATGATGAGGATAGTACACTTCCACTTAATACATAGTAAACATATTTTCTCTTTTTTATGTTTTTCTTAATAACATTTTGTTTTCTCTAGCTTACTTACAAGAATGTAGTATATAATATATATAACATACAAAATGTGTGGTAATTGTTCATATTATTGGTAAGGCTTCTGGTCAACAGTAGGCTATTAGTAGTCAAATTTTAGGGGATTCAAAATATATGTGTGAAGTTTTCACTATGTGGGTGGCTAGTGCCCTTAAGTCCTCCATGGTTCAAGAGTGAGTTGTACTCAACAAGTCAAAGCACCATACTTTGGGGTATCATTTTGCTGAGCCCCAACATTTTGCTGGGGGATATCATGGAACCTAAGGATATTGAAATGGCCAGGTCTAAGGCAGCATCTGTAGGAATGAACTGGAAAGTCATCATCTTATTTTTTTATACCAATTAACCTTGCATCTTTTCTTTTACATAGTAGAATGCCGCTACTTAGAATTCTCTGATTACATATTTTGATCTTTGATCTCATCCTACTGTGGATGTCTGTTTCTATGATGATCACTAATTTTTAAAAGTTCTTAGCCATTACTATTTCAAATATTTCTTCCTCTCTGTTTCTTCTGTTTTTTTGTTTGTTTGTTTGTTTCTTCTTCTGATATGTTCACACATATATTACATCCTCTGAAATTATTGTGAATATTCATATTCTTTTTTTTTTCAATTCCTTTTCTCTTTGCCTTTCAGTTTAGGAAGCCTCTATTAAGTTATCTTCAAGTTCACTACTTCTTTCCTTGGCTGTGTTATGTCTACTGATAAACCCAAGAAAGGTATTCTTTATTTTTGTTGCAATTCTAGAGTCTTCAGATTCCTTTAGTGTCTTTGTTTTTAGCTTTGCTCTTGACTTTGGGCTTTTCCTAAGTACCTCCTCTAGAAAGTCTGTACCTTATGGCTAGTTCAGCTTTAGAACTCACTTCTATCATATAAAAGCACCATTGGTATGGTGGTATAGTGTGTTAGAATGGGAGCCTTCCATAAGCTGATTAAAACTCAATCTTTTGGGAGGCCTGTGTCTCAGGGTTGTAAACTTCACAAGTGTTTCTCCAGTGATAAAGCTTTTTCCTCCTACAATTAAATCATTGTACCATGGCCCTATTTATATCTTTTTTTGCTGTCTATAATGGAAACAGAAACCAAGACAATGCTTATTTTTTCATATATTTATAGGTTCAAATAACCAAATGCATGCAAATTTTGCACACTGTAAGTGGCTATGGTACATTGTCAGTGAGCAACATCTGTTTTATTGGTGTGTTAAGCAGAAAAACTGTAGTATGAAATATAATACAAACATCCTGCTGATATCTTTATTTCAATAAATTGAAATTAATATGAATATAAAAAGTGAAGACACACACACACACACACATACTCACACATTTTTAAACTAGATTTATCGACATGAGAAAAAAGAACAGATTTCCAAGTCTGACCCTAGAGGTTTTAGATACTTGTGTAATAGGCATATGATCTAGTGTTCTTTTTCTTCTGTTTAAGAGTCTTTGAATTAATTCACATTTGAAAAGGCCAGAAGAGAATGAATCTTATTTATTTATAATATGTCTTAGTGGAAAACTTCATGTTCATATTAAAAAAAAGCACTAAGAGGAAAGTAATTTCAGATGCTGAACAATCAGCAATTTAAGCAAAATCTGTCAAAACCAGATGTTGTTTTGACAATTCATTCTAAATAGACTTGTTTTGCATTCCTATCTCTGGTTTCAAAATAACAGTACACCAAAACAATGTAGTCTTCTGTAAAAAGACTCTGTTTTAGTGTGTAATGTTGGAACAAAACATGTTGAGGGTGGGTGGATGAAATAGGATGATTCCATTGCCAGTGAATTGAATTAGAGTGAATTTATTTATTATTAACATCCAACATAATTATCACAATTATTTCAAAAGTAGGTAAACAATAGTTGTATTTTTAAATTTTATTTCTAAAAGACATTTTGGAGGGCAATGCTTTTTTTGTTTGAAAAGTGGCCACTCTGTATTCCTAATTTTTGAATGTTTAAAAATCCTGGACTCTTTATTTTATTTTTCAAAATAAATTCTATACTTTACTATTTATTTAAAAAGCCTAGGCAAATAATTTAAACAATGCATAAATTCTGTTATTAACAAAAGAAAAAGGATAAGAGAGAATAGCTTTCTATGTGCAAAACAGGCATCTGAATGGTTATAATTTACTGGGGTACAAATCATTTTGAAGGAAATAAACATCACAGTATTGTCCAGGTTAGTTGAGAATTAATTTTGAAAGTGAAGAGAACCCAACAGAGTAGAAAAGGAAGTGTTGCTAAGGAAAGATCCAGCAGTCTGCAGTTAGCAGGGCAAGGTTTGGAAGTGACAGTGTTCCTGTGAGTAGAAGAGCAGGCTAACGTAACAAGGGACTTTTACACTTGCAGTAAGTGCAATTCTACCTAGCAGGTTGATAATTAAACTTAACAGCAAGTCACAGATACGATTCATCCCTTCTCAGGTTATAGACAGTGAGATGATGCCTAAGATGCTTATAACCAGAATAACACTAAAATAAATCAGACTCTTTAGAACAATATCTAAGAAGAATTGTGAGGAAATTAAGATTTTTATAGAGGTTCAATGGATAAAATTCAAAATCGTCATTAAGATTAGTGAGAAAAAAAAAACCCATACCTTAGTAGAGTAGTTTTAATAATTTTTTTTAATCTGTCTGTTGGAGAACTATGACTCCAGATGATACTTACATATCAATTTTAGCTATTTAAGTTATCCTGCCATATTTTAGTGAATGTTTTTCCATGAAATAATAGGTGCTTGGTGATACTGCCATTTGTGAAAATCAGTTAGTTTTATCTGTCTTCCAAGTACATCTTTTTTCTTGGACTTAGTTGTATTTTACAACATTTATTAGATAAAATTCCAGCTAGTTGACAAGCTCTGGAATTTGAATTCAAGCAAACACACATTATGTCCCACATAATTTATTAAGCCAATTCAAAGATATAATTGCTGTTATAATACGTGTGAAACTAGAGTTAATCATATATTTGCCAACTCAGAATTAGCAGAAAGGTTCTGTGTTTGCTTACAGAGATGTGAAATAGCCCTATAGGTTTGCAACAGAATGATGATTATCTTCAGCGATCTAAATACCAAACTGTAGTATTTGCTTATTTCTGTAGTGTAAATCCATTCACTATGGCCAAACCCAAGCTATCAATGAGTCATCGTTGACCTCAGAGTTGGGAAGGAATTTGATTAATGGAGGTAGTCAGTGGTGTGCTGAAGCCACCACCTTTCAGCTTTTGACAACTGATTGTTAAATTTTCAGGAAGTTTGTGAGTCAGTATAAAGTTACATAGTACTTTTTCCTTACAGCAATAACAAATAAATCCATGAGCGTAGATAACATTAAATGTAGTAAAATAATGATGAAATGATGGTTTTGACTATGTATTTCAATTTTAGTATAATTGATTTAATTGTAAGGTTATATAACTTATTTTTAAAATAATAGTTGTGTTTAACAAACTGGCTTACAAAGTTTCTTAAATTTAACAATCAGCACGCCACTCACTGGCTATCTCCATTAATTAGGAAGCTTCCTCACCCTTTCCTTTCCTTATAAACACACTGATTAGCTTGAAATTTGCCTAGAATATCTCCTCAAATAATCATCTGCCCCAGTAATTACCTCTTCATTTTGCTATTCCCAGTATTCATAATTGATTTTAATAATGTTTGAGCAACCAGGATGTGCTGATATCGTATGAAACCAGCACAGTCACACATATTAACTAATTAGAGTTACTGGATGATTTAGACAGCTGGTTTTCCTGAATAATCAGCTCATTAGTGATTGATACTTTGCCAATAGATGGTTTAAGAAGGTATGTCTTTGAGCTACCATTTTGGTTAATATATAACTCATTATGTACATTTAGGTCAATTGAATTACTTGATCTTGATCAAAGACAAACAGAAACCGAATACTTTAGTTCATAGGTAAAAATCAATCACCTATAGAGGAGTGGAATCTGTCCTTATGCTATAGTTTATTTAATTTGATTTTTGGAATTCTTCAAATGATAAACTCTCCCTCAGCAGTTTGGCTAATAACCCGCTGCCTCAGCTAAATAACGGTGTCAGAGTCTATGAGTTATAATGTAACATTAAGGAATGTAATGACAGTTATTCTCTAGAGGATGTTTCAAAATCACAATGAAGTAACAAGCAATTTGTAGAGGATCCTTCCCTGCCAGTTGTCAAAGCATTAGCATTCCATCTGCCAGACAGTTGGATTAGCATATCCCTAGTGAAGTTGTTAAGGCAGCTTTAAAAAGACTAAATCAGTACTTTGTAAAATCTTTAGGAAGCCATGTTGAAGACTGCATGAACATATTTCTTTAGATGTGTTAGCCTTTTCCCCCTTTTTGACTATTTATTATCATTTGTTTTAGCTTCCGCTAAATGATAAAAGGCAGAGTTGGAAACTAGAACATTTTTCTCCACTTGAGCAATGGAAAGCAATATTGTATTTTATTTATTCTTCTTAGAAATAGCCTGAGAATTGATATTGTTACTAAAATTTTTTTTTTTACAAAACTGAAAGCATTTTTGAAAAAATAGGGGGCTACATTGTTCATGCCATTTCTGGGCTTGAATGTTTACAATGCCTGATACTTTCATCATTCTCCATTGATTTACAGCTGTGATCTTTGAAAGTTATTTGCAATGTGTGCTGAGAAATGTACTTCCTATGTTTTGTTTATTGTTTTATTTTTTCATTTTTTTCTGCAAATGTGTTTTTGAAATGCTTTCTAACATTTAAAAGACACTTGAGATTAAGGTAAGAAGACCTTATCTCACTGTTGAGAAACTTTGTAAAAATTCAGGCTGCTAAAATAGTCCAGGTCTACTTACACAATGGGGAAATACTGCTCTGCCAGTTCCCTTTCAGAAATGTTAATTGAGATAGGGAGAGAGTTCAGAGTGGTGGCTTTATAAATTAATAACCCCAGGGTGGCACTGGTAGGGTTTTGTATGTAAACAGTCTGAGATAGTTATAATATAGGTTTATAGTTTTAATAAAGAATTGCAAACACCTGACAGCTTATAAAAGTTCTTTTATGTCCTGTGTTTTGTTTCTCTTCATCCTGTTACCTTTATTAACTCCCTCTTTTTTGTCCAAATTTTTTTAGATGATTTTGTTCTCCTAAAGTTATTAATATCTGTTAGCCTAAATCATGTTTCTTAAAAATGAAGATGCTGTTTTATATTTCTTTCAAGATAGATCCATCATGTATAGACAATTAATTCAGCTTAATTTCTTTAAGTAGAAGATATGCTCATCTGTTTGAGTTTTGTGTTTTCAAACAAACAATTGCAAATTATACTATTTAGTGTAATAGTAGCTTCAGTCACATACAACTGTATGCTGGCTTAAACAAAATAGTAGGTTATTTCTTGATTTCCTAAAGTTCTGATTCATGGATGACTCTTCTGTAAGATAATACTTAAGAATACACATCTTTCCCATTTAATTGCTGTACTATCATCAACATATGGCTTCTAAGATCATTTTGTCCATCTACATCATGTCAGCTCAAAAGGAAATTTCATAAAAGGTCCTATGTAGAAGACAAAGAAGTGGTATACCTCTGCTCACATTCCTGTACTAGTCAGGGTTCTCTCTCTAGAGGGACAGAACTAATAGGATATATACAATATATATCAGTGAGTTTATACTCCATCACAAGGTCCCACAATAGAGTGTCTACAAGCTGAGGAGTAAGGAGAGCCAGTCTTTGTCCCAAAAGCGAAGAACTTGGAGTCTGATGTTCAAGGGCAGGAAACATCCTGCACGGGAAAAAGACGTAGGCTGGGAGACTAGGCCTGTCTCTCCTTTTCATGTTTTTCTGCCTGCTTTATAATCACTGGAAACTGATTAGATTGTGCCCACCAGATTAAGGGTGGATCTGCCTTCCCCAGCCCACTGACTCAAATGTTAATCTCTTTTGGCAACACCCACACAGACACACCCTGGATTAGTACTTTGTATCCCTCAATCCAATCAAATTGACACTCACTATTAACCATCACACATTCCATTGTCCAGAATGATTTGTATGACCACATCCAATCAAAAGGAATATTACAAAAGTAGCTCAACTTTGTTCCTAAATAAAAGGGAAATGGATCTGGTGACGAGCCAGCATTCGCTACCATGATATATTGTAGAATACTATCAGACCACTATCATATAAAATGATGAATTCTATCATTCTATGAAGTTTAAAATGTTAATATTGGCTTCTATAGTGAAATAATGCTTCTTAATTTTGCTAGCTATAATTCTAATAAAATACACATATATATATGGTCTTTTCTTTTGTTCACAGGAAAGTGAAAAGTAAATTTCTTTACACTAATATTTATTAATTCATTTAATCATTCAGTATATCATAATAACTAGTTTCACATTTTTTCCTTTTTGCACTCTTTTATACCACTTTGTTTCTGATAATGATCTATGTCTTAGCTCTTTTGATGTCATGAAAGACATATATAAGAAAGTATTACAATTCTGCAGACTTAAAATACAAAATGAATTTTCTTACTCAGTGAAACCTGTTTCTTTTAGTATACTGGTTTTCTCATGTTCTGTTGTATCCTTAGAATACATGGACAGGAAAGCAATGTTAATAGCAACTAATAAGTTATGTATAGTACCTTTACTAGAAAACTCTTTTCAAACATGTTAAATTGGTATATAATTTGCAGAAACTTTTAAAAAAGATATCTTCTTATCAGACATTAATGCATCAGTATTTTGAATATAAATTTAATGCTGTTTCAAATCCTGAAGGAATTGAGTATGGTAATGTTACCTTTTCAAAGTGTTAGCCTTATCAGTGTTGTATACTAATATAGAGTCTTTCTGCTCTTAGCACAATATATAGTACTTTCAAGTAATATTAGAGAACATTTTGAAGGATAAATAAGATTACAAATGTAGTCAGGAAAATTGATTACTAATGAGAATAGAAAGATGATATTGAGCATTTTATCTTTAGTTACTAATTTGAATGCTCATAGTAACTGAAATTTATTTCAGAGATTGAGGAAAACAACTCCAAGTTATCCACTCTATTTCCATTTTCATACTATTCTCTTGAAGTCAATAAATTTCAAAGGTAACTAAGGATGAATCCTTAAAATAATCTGCCAGTCACAGGAAGAATTTTGTACATGTTCTTTTTCCTTTGATTTATTAGGTTTGTTTATAGTTAGAGGGTATGTTTTCTAAGCTGAAGAGATGGTGACAGATGAATCAAATATTATGAGCAGAAACTAGAGTAGAGATGAGTAAAGTATTCCATTCGACAACTTTGATCATAACTGGTTGTGATAGGCTGAATAATGCTCTCCAAGTATAGTCATGTCTTAATTTCAGGAACTGATGACCTTATATGGAAAAAAAAAAACTTTACATGTGTGGTTAAATTAGGATCTTAAAATGGAAGTTACCCTGGATCATCTGGGTAGGCCCTAGATATAATTATAAGTGACTTTATACAAAGGAGGCAGAATATTTGACTACAGAAGAGTAGAAAGAAATGTGCTTATGGAAGAAATGGAAGAGAAAGGGAGCAATTTGAAGATGCTATGCTCCTGGCTTTGAAGATAGAGGAAGGGATCATAAGCCAAGAAAAGCAGGCAGCCCGACAAAGCAAGGAAATGGATGGTTCCTTAGAGCCTCAAAGAGGACTCAGCCCTGCTGACTCCTTGACTTTAGGCCAGTGAAATGGATTTTGAACTTCTGACTTCTAGAGGGAGAGATTAATTTTTTTTTCCCACCAAGTTTGGGGTAATGTGTTACAGCAGTAATAAGAAATGAATACCCCAGTATATGACCAAATCTATCCATGCTACATATAGGAGAGGTTGAATCAGGCTCCTTCTTACTGCAGTGGCTTATTTCCTTGCTGTATCTACAGCTTAGAGGCCCAAGAGGATGAGAAAGTAAAAGGTGATAGTATGCATTTTGCTGTATTTTGAGAATTTAAGTGGACAGTTCTTAGAGAATAATGGAGCTGGAAAGAAGCAGGGAATTAAAGAAGATAATCATGAATAACAAAAGATAAGATCAAATAATGTTTTCTTTCTGTGTGGGGTTTCCTACCTAGTCTTTGTTACCCACAGAATCATTGTCTTTATAAAACAAATACAATTTTCCTATAGATGTCTGTTTCTTATCTTTTTCTCTCAGACACACACACATACCCAAACACACAAACATACTTCTCAGAAATCAGTTCTGATATCAGAACTATGTGGGCTTTCATGTTTCGTTTCATAATTACAAGTAAGTTTCCTTGATCATTCTTAGGACTGTACTCCATACCATACCAGACCTGATAGTTGGGCACCAAATGTGACCACCAGTAGGATAACATTTCAGAAATTCTGGAACTGTCAGTACTAAAGTCTTGTACAGGATGGGCTCTCTTTATTACTTGCCAATCTGTGTTCTTACAAAAGTCAAAAAACTCACAACTCCTAATGCTGTTGATGGTCTCTAATCATTTGCAATGCAAAATATTTGAGAATTGTGTTGCGTCATTCACTATTAAAAAGTACAGCACCTGGTAGGTCTTTTTGGATTGTGAAAATGACGAGTTGCACACGCAGAAATACTGGATGAAATAGAAAGCTGCAAGCCTTGATTAGGTCTGGACTGGAAAAGGGAACTGCAGCAGGTCAAGGCTGTCATTCAAACAGTTCTGCTGCTAGGGCCGTAGGTCTGGCAGATCTATGCTGTTGCCAGAAATCCCATATCATGAACCACAGTGGCACGGAATTCTTGTTCTCAGTAGACTTTTGGCCATAAGGACATTCTGTTCAATCAGCTGAAGGAGGATGAAGAAACCCAAATTTGTTTTACATATAGGCTGGCTGGATATATGGATGCAAGCCAAAAGTGGATGAAAGCTGCATTACTGTCATATTCATGGGTGGCCTTGGTAGACAGTGGAGGGAGTTACAGTATATGTGATCATCTATTTAGTATGAAAGAAAAAATGATCAGAGGCAAGAATATATATGGATTATTAGGTAGTTGTCAATGGACTGGCTATTTTGTGAAAAGCCTGGAAGGAAAAAGGATAAAATTAGAAACAATAAATTTTGGTATAAAGGCATATAAATAGATACTTAGTTAGGGGCACAGCAAGTAAAGATTTTTGTATCACACATTCACATCTATGAGAATGTATTCACTATGGAAGGGCCACTGAACAATCACAGGTCACCATGCAACTGACATCACAGGCCTGTGAACAAACTGATGACATTGACAGAGTGATGCTACAGGTGGACTAAACAGTATTGATTCCCACTGATCTACCTCCCATTGACTATAAAGTTGATCTAGCTCCTGATGCCTCTGAATGTCCGATCTTTCAACAGAAAAAAACAACATTGAGCTCTAAATATGGCATAATTCCCTGAGAAGACCAACTTGGTCACTTGGTGCATGTCAGTTGTTACATTCATCTCTTGCCACCTTTGAAGGGCCAGGGATTTCCCCTAACAATAATAGGGCTGTTTGCTCACTGTAGATTTGCAATTCTTGCTCACAGAGCCTCAGCCAGGACCATTATACATGGATTACAGAATAGCTCATATATGGTTTTGGGATCCCACATTACATACTATTTATCCAAACAACCCATGTCACAAAAAAAAAAAAAAAAAGAATTGTAGAAATGAGCCCGTGACCATAGGAGTCACTATTTATATAGCACACTGCACCTGAAGCAGAATTGTAGATCATTGTAACGGCCTAATGAAGAATGAGCGAAAGTGCCAGTTCAGAGCTAATATTCTTTAAGGATTTGAGAATTTTGCAGTGATTTGACAATCAAAATCAACTGCATAGCTTACTGTCTATATTAACATGACTTTGGTATTGTGCTATCTTCTTCAATTTAACTTTATAATTCCTGAAAACGCTTGCCCAAGATGAGAAAAAAATGATGAATTTCTTTGTCGTTAATTCCACTAATTTTCTCAAGGACTCATTAATTCTTCCACAGAAAAGCATCAAACAACAATTTATACTCCATGACTCTTTAGACTCCTTGCCTGATCATCCTCCCCTTGCTGCATCTACTGCTTATAAACCATTATATTATGATCATTACCCAATCCTAAGCAAGTCCCCATGTTGAAAGAACTGTCTTAAAAGTGACTCCACAATTTCAATGTCTAAACTTTGTGTTCTCTCCTCTAGGATGTTTCTAAAATTTTGTTAAGGTAGTTCTCTTAAGTATGATGAGCAATAAACTCAGCTCAATATTTTTAATAATTTCCTTTGTTGATGTTTTGAGAGCCAGCATTCAACAGATGTTTAACTATGGAAACTCTAAATATATTTCATAATAAAATTTATACACTATATATAAATTTCTTATACTTTCCCTAAATTTTTCTTCCTAGTCTATAATTAGGCATGTGTTAGGTATGAAATATATACATCAATGAATCTCAGGTCCCAGTGTCTGTGTAGATGGGGGTTCTGATTTTGCCAGCTTCCTTGGCAGACTCTATTTGCTCTAGGAGGTGCTACTGAGATAAAAAGCTTTGGTTATATTTACAATGGCACATCTAAAACAATCTGAACATATGTAGAAAACAAAAATAAACAAAAATAACAGATGTCAGACACAGCTTTCCTAGGAATAGTGATAGAATGCCTGCATTAGTCACTGTCTAATAGCTTTGCTGTTTAAAGATAAGCGGCTTTCTTTTGCCATGTACAACAACTTCCCAATTTGTATTTAATTTCAATAAAAATTGATGACAAAGCATGGTATGAATTTGGCACATTAGCCATGAAAAATTCTAGGGCAGCTTGTTCTCTTAATCTGAAATGAGGTCATTTCTGCTAGGCTTGTTCATTTATGTACTGCTGTGACTGCACTTTGTACCTCTGAGGAAGTCCTCAAAGATATGACCTTCCATTCTACTGGCAGATTCCACTCAGTAGTGAGCAATGAAGAATTAATTAGTAAATGGTTCTGATCAATAGCCTTTATCTCAACATTCTTTTTTTTAAAAAAACAAAAAAACCTAGGCAGGGATATATTTTAATAATATTGAATAAACCATTTTTTTCATTTCATAAGGAAAATGAGAACTTCAATTATAGTTATCAAAATAGTGTATTTAAGTTCATTAAATTAGTAATTTATAAAAGGAAAAGCCAATGTTTTATACATAATGAATTAGGTAAACTAAAATCAAAACAACACAAAGCAATTGTGTTTTATTTTTCTTCTGCTATTATACCACTGTATATTAAATTAAGAAAATAGAATGAAAGAAAAATTAAGGACAGAGGTATGATGTTTTTTATGATAGGCTGTTATTGTATTTGTCATTTTATAGCCTAGGCCACCTCTTCTCCAAGTATGGTTCCTGGATGAGCAGGTTCAACATCACCTGGGAACTCGTTTGAGACAAATTCTCAGGCTCCACCCCAAACCTACTGAATTAGAAATTTTGAGAATGGGACCCAGCTAACTGATTTAACCAGCCCTCAAGATAATTCTGATATGTATTAGTCTATATGCTAGTCTTTAAAGTTGATGTTATATGAGTGCTGATCAATCAACAACTATTTAGTAATGATTTTCCCAGACACTAAAAAAAAAAAATGTGTGCATATATTTGGAAATAAGAGAACAATGTATTGAAACTTAAATGTCAGTATTGCTACACTGAGTGCCCCCATCTTCCTCATCTGAAACATGTAAAATTAAATAATGTCCTAGATTTCTTCCATTTCTAAGAATCTGTAATTTTATGACTGAATAAATAATCAAAATAAAATATTTTAAGCATAATTTATGGAAAAATCTGTGTAGAATTTAGTATGAAATGCTGAATATTTGTGGGGAGAGGTTGAGTCAGGGTCTTACGAAAGAGCACACTTTGAGTACATTTATTGAAAAGGGGCGCATTCTTGGTGGGAAACCCATTGCAGAAGCAAGGAGCAGATGACCAGTTCTCTTGCAGAAAGTTCTAGGACACAGTGGAAGAGTAAGGTGCAGTTATCAGGTTCTGAAGGCTGACTGAGAAGTATGCACTTGTTTCAGAAATACATGGAGTTTTCAAGCAAACGGGTAGAAAGGAACAGTGTTTATTTTATTTTATTTTTCCAACACTGGCTCTGATAGATATGGTTGATTGAAGAAGGAAAGTGGTGGAAGTTTGTAAAATAAAGCAGGCTAGAGATAGTAAAGCCCTAAGCACAGTTATTTTAATAAGAACTGAGAAGTGGAAAAGCAAAGAGAGAAATGAACAAGCCTAAGATGTTTTGATTATGAATGTCTAGGAAAGGGGAGACTTGGTGGTTATGTCTGTGGTCCTCTTGGCTTCTACTGGTTGTTGGATTTATTTGTTATGATCTGGAAGTCAAATGGATGTGATTCAAAATATTGGTTGAAAGATGTTGCATATAAACTATATAAATTGTTGTTTGAATACATTTTATGCTGAGGGATTTTGAAAAGATACATAGGCACTATTTCATGGAATATGTACTTTAATAACCATGATAATATCTAAATGTGCTGACACTGGAGTCAAATTATAGAAATTTAACTCCTAACTTGGTCACTAACCAGCTATATAATCTTGGGAAAATTATTTCATCCTTTTTAGCCTCATTTTTGATTTCTCAACTTCTTAACATAGTGATAATGCCTATATTATTGGGCTAGGGTGAGGATTATAAGAAATCAATTTAAAGGTTAGGAAAAAGCCTGGTACATAATAAACATTCAATAAGTGTATACAGATATTGATAAATAGAAAGACATCCAAATAAGAGGTAATTAACAGATTCTTATTAGCTTTACAAAAAAGAATCAAAGACTTCATATGTAAAGTATTGCCGAAAACATCACTGATATCTGTAATTCATTTGGGAACTTTAAGATATATATTTTCATGAGTAATGTTCTCTAGGTATATGAACATTTATAAAATGTATTTTGCAAAAATTAACTTATTTTTAGCTAATAAATGTTGAACAATGTTTATAATCTCTTTTAGTTATAATTTTTCTTCTTCTTAGATGGCTTTAATTTTTCTGAAAATATGCCCTAAGGCATTGATAGGGTTTAGGACATGTTACTCCAAAATAATGACATCTTGGCATATATACAGAATGTTTTGAGCAGAAGGAACCTGAGAAAATGGCAGAAGCAGGGAGGTCTCTGTGACCTTCTGCTACCCTTCTCCTCAGGTCAGTCATAAAACCTAGGAAGGATTTTCTCAATCTTCTTCTGAAGCAAATCATAAGACCCTCATGTGAGAGATGCCTTCTCTACACACAGAAGAAATGAGCATCCTTGTCTCAAAAGACACAGAGATACCTAGAAGAATCTAAAGATACTGCCCTTACTAAGCTGCCCCAGTTTAATGCCATTAGATCATACTGTTTTTGCCCTATCATAGTTCTCCATGACTCTTTATTCTTCATCCAACCCACTATAAAAGCACTAGGTTTGACTGGGCGCGGTGGCTCACGCCTGTAATCCAACACTGGGAGGCCGAGGCAGGTGGATCACCTGAGGTCAGGAGTTTGAGATCAGCCTGGCCAACATGGGGAAACTCTGTCTCTACTAAAAATACAAAAATTAGCTGGACATGGTGGGGCATGCCTGTAATCCCAGTTACTAGTGCGGGCTGAGGTGGAAGGATCACTTGAACCTGGGGGTTGGAGGTTGCAGTGAGCCGAGATTGTGCCTTTGCACTCCAGCCTGGGCAACAGAGTGATAGTAAATAAATTTAGATGCTTTTCTCTTTTTAATCTGTCTTTTGTTATGTGGCCTCAACCAACAGCCTAAGATGGGAAGAAGAGGGATATTTTCCTCCCCTATGGCATCATATATATTTAGATAATGACTTGTATCATGAAAAATTTTTAGTTTGATTTATCTCCATGTTCATACTAACACCCAGTTTTATTATTTTATTATTTTTATTTTTTGAAAACAAAATATTTATTCATTTACTTGACTGCTAAATTTCATGAGAAGGGATTATTCAGGGAGGGTCGTGGGGCTGAAGACCCGGACAGGAGCTGGTGTGACTGCTGTTCAAATCTGAGGGTGGTAGGGATGGAGTCTTGGGGAGGAGCCAGTGCTGCTTTTTAAGTCTGAGAGTTGTTGAGCTGGAGGTCCACGGAGTAGCCAGTGCTGCCACCGACGTCTTACGTTGTGGAGCTGAAGACCAATGAAAGAGCTTGTGTTGCTGTTCTTCTGTCAGGGTCGTGGAGCTGGAGATCCAGTGGGGAGAGGTGTTCTAATTGGAGGGTCATGCAACCGGAGATCCGGGAGGAGCTGATGTTGTTTTAATTGGAGGGTCACGGAGCTGGAGACCTGGGGAGTAGCTGGTGTTGTTCTAGTTTGAGGGTTATGGAGCTGGAGACCCAGGGAGGAGCTGCTAGTTTTTTAGTTTGAGGGTCTTGCAGCTGAAGACCTGGGAAGGAGCTGATGTTTTTTAGTTGGAGGGCTGTGCTGCAGCAGAACCTGGGAGGAGCTGGTGTATTACCAGCATGAGTGCCTTGCAGCTGGAGACCCGGAGAGGAGCTGGTGTTCTATTTTGAGGGTTGTGCAGCTGAAGACTCAGGGAGGAGCTGACATTCGTTTGAGGGTCGTTCAGCCGGAGACCCAGAAAGGAGCTGGTGGTGTTCTAATTTGAAGTTCGTGCAGCTGGAGACCTGGAGAGGAGCGGGTGTTTTTCAGTTTGAGGGTCATGCAGCTGTAGAACCCGGGAGAAGCTGGCGTTTTTCTAGTGAGTGTCCTGCAGCTGGAGACCCGGAGAAGAGCTGTTCTTCTAGTTTGAGGGTTGTGCAGCTGAAGACTCAGGGAGGAGCTGACATTCCAGTTTGAGGGTCGTTCAGCCGGAGACCCAGAAAGGAGCTGGTGGTGTTCTAATTTGAAGTTCGTGCAGCTGGAGACCTGGAGAGGAGCGGGTGTTTTTCAGTTTGAGGGTCATGCAGCTGTAGAACCCGGGAGAAGCTGGCGTTTTTCTAGTGAGTGTCCTGCAGCTGGAGACCCGGAGAAGAGCTGTTCTTCTAGTTTGAGGGTTGTGCAGCTGAAGACTCGGGGAGGAGCTGATGTTGTTCTTATTTGAGGGTCTTTCAGCTGGAGACCTGGAGAGGAGCTGATCTTGTTTTATTATTTGGAATCAATAATTAACTGTTTATCAATGTACATTTAAAAATGTTTCAAACACACTTATGATATTTTACTGTTTTATTTTTAAATATTAGGCACCTATTCATTAATTTACATCATTTACTTCAATAAATAGATTAATTCTTGATTTTTTTCCCATTAATACACTTTTTTAAAAAAATGAAGAGAGTATAGAGGATAGCTGTTGTGGACTTTCACAATGATAATCATGTCACTCTATTAAAATAATCTTTATTTCTCCAGGAAAGAGATTTTTCCTTGTTCCTTGCTAGTACATTGTCTGGTGGAGATTTTTCTGGTCTTGTAGAATAAATCCGTTTGTACATGCTCACTTTTCTGAGACTTCTGTCTGCTTTCTTAACTGCTGAAGCAGTTCTGACATATCTACCTCATTTATTTGGTGTTTCCAAGCTTCAAGGAATAATTACTGAAACATATTAGACCTATCGCCAACATTCTTAAGGCATTATTCAATTCGAAATGATGAGTGAGTGGCCCTATGTCAACAATTTTCTCCCGGCCTTTACTTCATCTTTTCTGGTCCCGCATCCTCAAGATCCATTGCCTAGCATGTTCTACAGATTTCTGCCGGTACATATTAGCCAGGACCTAGAAGTCTTTTATTGTATAATTTTCCTCCCATAGCAGGAACTATACTTTACCTGAGCTGTGGTGAGACTTGAATCTCCCTATTGGGCTAGAAGTTGTGAGCAGTGGTGGAGACACCTTAAAGGAAGCCAAAAATCATTTTGCAGGGCCTTAACTTCAGGTGAGTCCTTCTCATAATAGTATGAGGCTGTGTTTCTCCAGCAAGGAGAGTGAAATCTTCCTGCCCTGCCTAGACTGTTCAGGGCTACCTAGAGGTTTAAACACCTTGTCGCATGCATCTCTACCCAAATATTCTGGCATAAGGGTCTCATTTATTTGTTAACACGGCTTTGGCTTTAACACAGGAGGAGCCCTGCTATGGCTGTAAATTAAGCTTCCTTTGTGGTGTGTACTCGTTACAATTAAAATTGTGGTTTTCAACACACTCCTGTCTCTAGCTACAATTGATAAGCGTCTCCTAAAGTACCACCAAGGACATTTTCTGAGCATCACACTATAAGTCATGCTCAGATTAGCATGTTTGCTAATCTATGTTTGTTGCTTTCCTTCTTTGGGGCTTCTGTGGTGTTAACAATCACCAAACAATATCACAATATGCATAATTAGCATTCTTTTAAGCACTAGAGCTATTACATAAACCAGTGCTAAATTCTACAAGTCTTCTAGGTTTTTAAATCTAATCCATGTGAGTAATTGCATTGTATAGGATGCTATGGATAATTATTAACCCAGTTACTAACAGCAAGGAGGGACTTGTTGACATTTGCACAGCAAGTGATCTAACTCCAGAATCTCATCCTTCACCAACTCTCTTTAGGTGAGTTCCCTAGATGCATACTTCAGGAAAAGGATTTGGGCCGGGTGTGGAGACTCACTCCTGTAATCCCAGCACTTTGGGAGGCTGAGGCGAGTGGATCATGAGGTCAGGAGATCGAGACTATCCTGTCCAACATGGTGAAATCTTGTCTCTACTAAAAATACAAAAATACAAAATACAGCTGGGTGTGGTGGCGCATGCCTGTAATCTCAGCTACTAGGGAGGCTGAGGCAGGAAAATCACTTAAAGCAGGGAGTTGGAGGTTGCAGTGAGCTGAAATCGTGCCACTACACTCCAGTTTGGCAACAGAGTGAGACCTGTCTCAAAAAAAAAAAAAAAAAAAGAAAAGAAAAGAAAAGGATTTGATTGCAAATTAACTGCAGGAAGAATCAGTAGAGAAGTGGAAAGTAAGACAGGAGAGGAAACAAAATTAATAAAAGGTGCTTTAACTCGCCAGGTTATCCCTGAGGCACTAAGGTTCAGTCTTAAGGAAAGCCCCTGGTACATGGCCAAGTTTTCTGATCCAAACTTCAAAAAACCTGGGACACTTATCCTTCAATTCATTTCTATAAATGAATGAGTGACAACCACTAAGGGTTTAACTGTGGTCATTTCTAGCCTTGCACAGTGTGTGAGTTGAGAAAAAGCTTTCAGGCAGAGACACCTTTGACATATATGGGAATGGAATTCCTTTCTACAGCTCAGGATGCTATATAAGCTTCAATCATGTGACCTTTCTTTGAATCTCATGTTTTGTGGGACTCCAGTGCAAATGCATGTAATTCAAATAGTTTTTCTCCTGTTAATCTGTCTTATGTCAATTTACTTCATAGGCCAGAGAACCTAGAAGGGTACACAGAAGACATTTTCCCTTTCTTATACAGGTACAGGGAATATTGTTTTCAATGCTCATGGAAAAAACAGAAAAAAAGCATAACACTTTCAGGAGCATATAAATAGTTTAAAATGTCTAGAATGTGGAGTGATAATTCGATGAAATTTTCTAAACAGGTTTCATGTTTGGTTTGGTTTGGTTTAATTTGTAAAATAGGAATAAGAGTACATAACTCTTAGTCTTCATGTTAAAATTTAATTAATTTTTAATATGTGAAGTCCTTAGAACAGCTCCTGGCACTATCAAGTGTTTATAACTATTAACAATTATTAGCATTATTATATTTCTTTTTTTATTATTATACTTTAAGTTTTAGGGTACATGTGCACAACGTGCAGGTTTGTTACATATGTATACATGTGCCATGTTGGTGTGCTGCACTCATTAACTCGTCATTTACATTAGGTTTATCTCCTAATGCTATCCCTCCCCCTCCCCCCGACAATAAGACCTGGTGTGTGATGTTCCCCTTCCTGTGTCCAAGTGATCTCATTGTTCAATTCCCACCTATGAGTGAGAACATGCGGTATTTGGTTTTCTGTTCTTGCGATAGTTTGCTGAGAATGATGGTTTCCAGCTGCAGCCATGTCCCTACAAAGGACACAAACTCATCCTTTTTTATGGCTGCATAGTATTCCATGGTGTATATGTGCCACATTTTCTTAATCCAGTCTGTCACTGATGGACATTTGGGTTGACTCCAAGTCTTTGCTATTGTGAATAGTGCCACAATAAACATACGTGTGCATGTGTCTTTACAGCAGCATGACTTATAATCCTTTGGGTATGTCCCCAGTAATGGGATGACTGGGTCAAATGGTATTTCTAGTTCTAGATCCTTGAAGAATCGCCACACTGTTTCCACAATGGTTGAACTAGTTTACAGTCCCACCAACAGTGTAAAAGTGTTCCCATTTCTCCACATCCTCTCCAGCACCTGTTGTTTCCTGATTTTTTAATGATTGCCATTCTAACTGGTGTGAGATGGTATCTCATTGTGGTTTTGATTTGCATTTCTCTGATGGCAAGTGATGATGAGCATTTTTTCATGTGTCTGTTGGCTGTATGAATGTCTTCTTTTGAGAACTGTCTGTTCATATCCTTTGCCCACTTTTTGATGGTGTTGTTTGTTTTTTTTCTTGTAAATTTTATTGAGTTCTTTATGGGTTCTGGATATTAGCCCTTTGTCAGATGAGTAGATTGCAAAAATTTTCTCCCATTCTGTAGGTTGTCTGTTCACTCTGATGGTAGTTTCTTTTGCTGTGTAGAAGCTCTTTAGTTTAATTAGATCCCATTTGTCAATTTTGGCTTTTGTTGCTGTTGCTTTTGGTGTTTTAGACATGAAGTCCTTGCCCATGCCTATGTCCTGAATGGTATTACCTAGGTTTTCTTCTAGGGTTTTTGTGGTTTTAGGTCTACCATTTAAGTCTCTAATCCATCTTGAATTAATTTTCGTATAAGGAGTAAGGAAAGGATCCAGTTTCAGCTTTCTACTTATGGCTAGCCAATTCTCCCAGCACCATTTATTAAATAGGGAATCCTTTCCTCATTTCTTGTTTTTGTCAGGTTTGTCAAAGATCAGATGGCTGTAGATGTGTTGTATTATTTCTGAGAGCTCTGTTCTGTTCCATTGGTCTATATCTCTGTTTTGGTACCAGTACCATGCTCTTTTGCTTACTGTAGCCTTGTAGTATAGTTTGAATTCAGGTAGTGTGATGCCTCTGGCTTTGTTCTTTTGACTTAGGATTGTCTTGGCAATGCGGGGTCTTTTTTGGTTCCATATGAACTTTAAAGCAATTGTTTCCAATTCTGTGAAGAAAGTCATTGGTAGCTTAATGGGGATGGCATTGAATCTATAAATTACCTTGGGCAGTATGGCCATTTTCACTATATTGATTCCTCTTATCCATGAGCATGGTATGTTCTTCAGTTTGTTCATGTCCTCTTATTTCACTGAGCAGTGGTTTGTAGTTCTCCTTGAAGAGGTCCTTTACATCCCTTGTAAGTTGGATTCCTAGGTATTTCATTCTCTTTGAAGCTATTGTGAATGGGAGTTCATTCATGATTTGGCTCTCTGTTTGTCTGTTACTGGTGTATAAGAATGCTTGTGATTTTTGCACATTGATTTTGTATCCTGAGACTTTGCTGAAGTTGCTTATCAGCTTAAGGAGATTTGGGGCTGAGATGATGGGGTTTTCTAAATACACAATCATCTGCAAACAGGGACAATTTGACTTCTTGTTTTCCTAACTGAATACCCTTTATTTCTTTCTCTTGCCTGATTGCCCTAGCCAGAACTTCCAACACTATGTTGAATAGGAGTGGTGAGAGAGGGCATCCCTATCTTGTGACAGTTTTCAAAGGAAATGCTTCCAGTTTTTCCCATTCAGTATGATATTGGCTGTGGGTTTGTCATAAATAGCTCTTATTATTTTGAGATACATTCCATCAATACCGAATTTATTGAGAGTTTTTAGCATGAAGGACTGTTGAATTTTGTCAAAGGCCTTTTCTGCATCTATTGAGATAATCATGTGGTTTTTGTCTTTGGTTCTGTTTATATGCTGGATTACGTTTATTGATTTGCATATGTTGAACCAGCCTTGCATCCCAGGGATGAAGCCCACTTGATCATGGTGGATAAGCTTTTGGATGTGCTACTAGATTCGGTTTGCCAGTATTTTGTTGAGGATTTTTGCATCGATGTTCATCAGGTATATTGGTCTAAAATTCTCTTTTTTTGTTGTGTCTCTGTCAGGCTTTGGTATCAGGATGATGTTAGCCTCATAAAATGAGTTAGGGAGGATTCCCTCTTTTTCTATTGATTGGAATAGTTTCAGAAGGAATGGTACCAACTCCTCCTTGTACCTCTGGTAGAATTCGGCTGTGAATCCATCTGGTCCTGGACTTTTTTTGGTTGGTAGGCTATTAATTATTGCCTCAATTTCAGAGCCTGCTATTGGTCTCTTCAGGGATTCAACTTCTTCCTGGTTTAGTCTTGGGAGAGTGTAAGTGTCCAGGAAATTATCCATTTCTTCTAGGTTTTCTAGTTTATTTGCGTAGAGGTGTTTATAGTATTCTCTGATGGTAGTTTGTGTTTCTGTGGGATCAGTGGTGATATCCCCTTTATCATTTTTTATTGTGTCTATTTGATTCTTCTCTCTTTTCTTGTTTGTTAGTCTTGCTAGTGGTCTATCAATTTGTTGATCTTTTCAAAAAACCGGCTCCTGGATTCATTGATTTTTTGCAGGGTTTTTTGTGTCTCTATCTCCTTCAGTTCTACTCTGATCTTAGATCTAAAATTGACACCCTAACATCACAATTAAAAGAACTAGAGAAGCAAGAGCAAACACATTCAAAAGCTAGCAGAAGGCAAGAAATAACTAAGATCAGAGCATTATTATATTTCTACTATTATTTTTAGAAGATTGGAAGTATGATCAGCCACTTACTACAGAGTGAGGGGCAAAGACACATGCCTCATCAGAACACCATACCCAGTGATATTAAGGAAAGCAATTAAACTAAAAACCTCCTGACCCTTCTCTTTTTTGAGGGGACAGTGTGAGTGATAGGAAAAGGAGGTCACTGCTTTGTAAGTACACATATTTGACTAATGTAATTTGTATTTTCTTGTAGTACTGCCTAAGATTTATATTTTGAAATACATATTACTTTATTATACAAATTGCATTATAAAATTATATAATATATAAATACTTTCATCTTAAATTTGATTTTATCCTTTTATCAAAGTGAATGGTTTTTAAATTTACCTTCCAGAAATAAAGAAGATAGTCTATTGGTATTGAAAATTACTGCTCTTAAGAGGGTGATCATCAGTTTTACTCGTGAGAGTTAAAAAAAATTCTGAGGACTAGGTTTCCTGTCCTGCAGATTCTGATTTATAAATTCTGGGTTGTGGCTTGGGGCATTGTGACTGAGACAATTAATAAAGATAATCTCAACCTAACTGATAAGAGTAACAGTGTGATGCACAAAATTATTGCCAATGATTTGGGTCAAAGAAAAATTCAATCTTTCTTACCCCCTAAAATTAGCTTGTATGTAAAATCAGAACCCTCCTATTTTCAGTCAATCACAAATATAACCAACTACTTCATGGAAACTACCAAAAAATTAATCAAATTCATAAACTTTTACAATTTATGCTCCTTGAAGGAAGAACATTTCATATGTTATTGAAGCTCTTTTACTACTGAGTAAAATGGCTTGAAGTATTAAACTGGTCACTTTAAAACTAATAATGAATGATTTTACAATTACTTTGCTCTCATAGCTTAATGTAAGATAAATAAATTAGTTACACATTTAACTAAATGCTGCTATTTGCATAGTATTTGCAAATATTTGCCTTAGTAAATTAAGAAAAAAAAAACAGTGGTTTTTATCATTACTGTATAGTAGTAAAAAGAACAACATGAGATGGTTCAAAAGTTCAGTCTGAATAAACAGTTAAAATGTTTGATTCTTGGTTGACTTTTAGCCAAACCACCGAAACCTTTCAAGTTTCCAAACGTCAACTGGAATTCTTATAGGAACAATCTGTGTTAGGATATTCTTGGCAGTTTTTAATCTTGATTCTTTTGAACCAGGAAAAAGAGGAATAAAAAGAAATAAATAGTGAAAGCACAGTTTTATTTTAACTTCATAATTCTGATATGCTTTTTCTTACCAAGTAAAGTTAAAAAAAAAAGAAAATAATTATAAGTTAAAAGCACACACCCACATGCAATAGTCAGGAAATATTCTGGCTCTGTGTACTCTAAGCTACTTTTTATTTCTCCTATTTGTTTGTGACTTTTCCCCGACCAGTGTATCTAGAAGCAGTGACATCCCTTTCCCACCATTCACACTCCCTCCAAAAGAAACAGAAGGATCAGGAGGTTTTTAGTTTAATTCTTTTCCTGTATATCACTGGGTATGGTGTTCTGATGAGAAGTTTGCCTCTGCTTCTTACTCTGAAGTCACTGATCATACTTCCAATCTTCTAAAAATAATATACATAATATAATAATGATAATAATAACTGTTAATATTTATGAACACTTGCTAGTACCAAGAGTTGTTATAAGTGCTTCATATATTAAAATAAGTTAAATTTTAACATTAACCTTAAGAGTTAGGTACTATTATTATTCCTATTTTATAAATGAAACCAAACTAAACCAAAAATGAGACTTGTTGGAAAACCTCATTGAATATCACTCCACATTCTAGCCATTTAAAACTATTTATATGTCCTTGAAAGTATATGTTTTTGTTGTTGTTGTAATGTTTGGTGCATGAGCATTGCAAATGATATTTCCTTTGCTTGCTCGTCCCTGAGCACCTGACTAAATCCATGTCAGGCATCATTTTGTTCATTTCATGTTCTCTTCGGATTCATTTAGATGTTTATTCTTTGTTACCGAAAGTTCCTTGAAGATTCTTCTATCTTAATTTTCTTTTTCTGATGATCCATGAGCTTTCACGGCAGAGATTTCAACTTGTATCTCTACATTCCTCTGCTTGAGAATAGGACTGACCAATGGAATGCATTATGATAAGAGAAATGTTCTATATCTGTGCTGGCCAATAAACTAGCCCGCAGCCATATGGAGTTTGGGCTCTTGAAATGTAGCTAGAATGTCTGCAAACTGAAGTTTTAGTTTTGGTTGGTTAGTTTGAGATTAAATAGCTATGTATGGCTACTTTATTGGACAGTACAGATTTAGAATATAACTGACACTCTTTACAGGTACACAAGCAATGATAAATGAATGAATGAGTGAATAAGTTAACAAGTTGCAATGAATGTAAGTCATCTGAGTAAATGAAGATAGGCAAAACTAGAAGTAGGGAGGTAGTAAGAAAGCTACCTCAGGTTTTTGTTCATTGATACCACTCACACTCGTTTGTAAACACCCATCTTGTGGTAGAAGTAATAATAAAAATAAATGCTAAGTTAAACTAGTGATAGCAATAAAATTTTGGAACCACCGTTCCCAGATTGTTTGATTCTACTAAAAGTGATTTCATGTCAGGAGAAAAAGGCTTCCTATATTTTCAACATCAGTGTTCATGCCTGCATGTTTTTATAAAGAATTTACATTAGAATTTCAGATAATTACTTAAGTTCCTTTTTCAGAGCACAACAACTTTCAATACATTTTGTTTATATACAATATGATTCATTCTTTGTTTTTAGAAATAATATCCTCAACATAAACAACTATGAAATGTTTTATGTAATCAAGCTCTTAAAAAACTAGAGTCTTGTATGGCATTTTGTTTACGTGTTTACAAAAGAATAACGCACATAGAAACAAATCTTCGACGTGACAGTTTTCAAAACATACTCTATTACTTGTTTTTTGCCATGCTAATAATCGCTTCTTTCCTCAGGTAATAAGAATATCTTAATTGGAGTATTAAAAGTCCTACATTTGAAAAAGTATGAAAGATAAAATGTTAATACACAGAAATTTTAATTATACAAATTGAAAACATTATAACTCTTGCTTTCGCCGGGCGCGGTGGCTCATGCCTGTAATCCCAGCACTTTGGGAGGCTGAGGCGGGCAGATCACAAGGTCAGGAGATCGAGACCATCCTGGCTAATACAGTGAAACCCCATCTCTACTAAAAAATAAAAAAATAAAAAATAAAAATTAGCCCTGCGTGGTGGCGGCCGCCTGTAGTCCCAGCTGCGCAGGAGGCTGAGGTAGGAGAGTGGCCTGAACCCGGGAAGCAGAGCTTGCAGTGAGCTCAGATCGCGCCACTGCATTCCAGCCTGGGCAACAGAGAGAACTCCGTCTCAAAAAAAAAAGAAAAAGAAAAAAAAAGAAAATAAATAAATAAATAACACTTGCTTTCACTTTGTCATCACCCCACAGCACTCACTGTGTGTACTAATTTTCCATGTTCTATTCAGTTTATAGTATTTACCTAGTTTATGTTGCATCTTTATTCATGTTATATTTGTTACAAATTATTAACCACAAGCTAATATCAAGTCATCAAGTATAAAGCATGAAAAATAAGCCTTTAGAAATTGTGAAGTTGTTTCAAACCGTAACGCTGGGTTTTTGGTGACATTTAACATAATGTATTCATACCTTTATTTCTGAAAGTTTCAGGCCATTTGACTAAACCACATTTCTAAATGTCCCTGGATGGCTCCTCCAGCTCCCTTGTTTGTAGTTTATGGATGACTTTATCTCCATTGACCTATAATTCTGTGCCTCTCCAGCAAATCACTCACACAACCTCACAGCTGGAATTCTCATTACTTGATATTGCCTTACTGCTGCTGACGATTTAAGCTCAGAATTTTTTGTGTGTTCACAATCTGCTGTCTTTTCAACCATCTTAGTTTTCCTAGTCCACATGTTCTGTGACTTCATTGAGCCTCCAGTTTTGTGTTTCCTTTTATTTCCACAGCCCACTCCTCTTCTTTATTTTATTCCCTAATCTGTTCATATTCCACTGACGTACTTTATATTTTTCAGTGTTTCAACTCATTTTTCATTACATTCTCTTGGCAATTGTCTTGCTTTCTGTACTTATGCCTAGAGTAATGTATGTATTGGAGAAAAATTGAGGAAGCTTGCACATTTATACAAATACAAAATAATCTCCTCTAACTTTAATCTCTTCTTCAATGATTTCTTGGTATCCTTTTCTATTTTCTTAGTCAACTCTTTTCCCCATTCTCCTTAGTGAACGTTTGAAACTTTCTTCATTTTCTTAAAACCTTTAACTCTCCTTCAGAGTGCTCAGTCAGTGGTTTCTGCAAATAAGAGAAAATAGGACTTGCTCAATGTATTAGGCCGTTCTTGCATCGTTATAAATAAATACCTGAAACTGGGTAATTTACAAAGAAAAGAGGTTTAATTGGCTCATGGTGCTGCAGGCTGTACAGAAAGCATGATGTTGGCATCTGTTTGGCTTCTGGGGAGGCCTCAGGAAACTTACAGCAGAAGGCGAAGGGGGAACAAGGCACACCAAATGGTGAAAGCAAGAGCAAGAGAGGGCTAGCAAGAGGATGTACTTTTAAACAGCTAGATCTTGCAAGAACTTACCATCATGAGGACAGTGCCAAGAGAATGGTGCTAACTATTCACAAGAAATCCACCCCCACGATCCAATCACCTCCCACCAGGCACTGCCTTCAATACTGGGGATTATAATTCAACATGAGATTTGGGTGGGGACACATATCTAAACTATAGCATTTAACTTCCTGATATCACTCCACAAGTATCTCTATAATCATCCCTTTTTCCTTCCCTCCTATTAAAATGGCAGAAGTATCCTTCACTTTGAAGGCTGCTACATCTTCTACTTGTGATCTGTATTCTATGTTGCCTAGCCTTCTGAGGGAGCTTAATCCTGAGTTTAATCTCTCTTTTTTATCTTCAATCTCTCTCTCTCTCTTTCCCCCACCCCTCCTTATTCCATGAAAACAAAAAAAAAACACTTCAATCTCTCAAGATACTACATTGAGACCATCCTTACTCTTTTAACCATCATTTACTTTCCCAACTCAATATATTTTAGGCCACACCTCTCCTGATTCTGTGTTATGTATCTAAAAGTCAGTTTGCAACTCTATGTCACATATTCCTCAAATTTAACATGTTCAAAGATGAATTTATGTTTCTCATCTTAGGGCAAAACATCAGATATTATATATTTGCTAAATCAGAAACCAGAGTCCCATCCTTGCAACCTCCTTTTCATTTATTTGCCCAGGCAATCTATCATCTCTAACATGTCAGTTCTAGTGTTTAAACACCATTAACACCTTTTTAGTTTAGTCTTTCATCATCTCTGTCTTGGATTATTACAAGAATACTTTGTTTAGCCCTCCTCCAATCTGGTTAATGCATTTAAAACTCACTGCTTCTTTCTCTTTCTGCAAAACTTCAGTGGTCCCTCTCTCAGGATTCAGCCTAAAAGCTTTAAATGATTCCCAACCTTGTGTAGAATTTGGCCCAAGCTTTGCATCACACCTTTCACCCACTGTCTTAGCTAGCTCGTTTCAACAACTTGGATTTATCTGAAGCCACTATCCTATCTTTGATCTTGGTTTGAACATGATATTTCGGCTGCTTTTCCTAGCTAATTCCTACCTATATTTTAAATTGTAGCTTGGATGTCCCTTTTCCTAAGAAGTTTTCCTTGCCCATTTTCCCTTGTCAGCTTTGGTTGTGTTCCACATAGCTGCTTCCACTATGCACTATACTAGCCCCATTAAAGCAATCATGGCATTATATAATTCGTGCCTTTTGAGAATTTTCTCCACTAATCTTTAAGCTCTGAAAGAGCATGAACTATGTTTATCTCATTCACAATCATAGCTCCAGAGCCAGTACATGTTAGGCACAGAGTAATTATTTGTTAGATAATTGAATAAAAATGAAGGATGGAAGAAAAATGTGAGACTGAAGACTACCCCAACAAAAAAGGCATAACGATATGTAAAACCATCTGTGTCCCACTTCCTTCCTCTCCAGAATAGAAAGTAAAGTGATTTGGTTATCTAGGAAGTAGATTAGGAAGTGTAAGGTTATGAAAAGTGCACATTTTCTTTAGAATATTAAATTTATATTATCTACTAACCTTTGTTGACTGGCAAACATGTAAAGGTTTTGGTACCATTTTAAGATCAATAAGTGTTCAGATACTGTCAAAGCTTGGCGAAGTAGATTTACAAGTGTTTGGGTTACAAAGAGATAACACAATCAGTTTCCTTTGTCTCAAGCTTAAATTGCAGTCCAAGGATAGTTTCAAAGTTCACCTCCTTGGAGAAAAACAAAAGAGATTTCATTACAAGCCAGGTTATGTAATATTTTCATCCACTAGATGGGATAAATGTTGTCACTTCATCTTTCTTACCATACCTTAGCATTACAAAGTATAAACACATAACTCACTTCCACTTGTGGTTTTTATATTGATAGATGGAGAGTCATAGCACTCAACACGGGAGCAAACTTGGTTTGATGCACTTTCCAACCTTTTCTCTGTTTTATTAACAAAACATTCTCTTCCTTTCACACTGGTAAAGATGCAAACTACTTAATTGAAATATACTGAGTCTAATACGATTAAGCAGAAGTGTATGGCAAAGCAAACACACACACACGCCAACACAAAACACAAAAACAAAAATACGTATTTTTCATTTCATTTCCCTCTACTCTTATTTCTGAGAATACATGTATTAGGTATTATAGCATTCTTTCATTTCTCCTTTATTCCTTTCCTCCCCTTTATTTTTCTGTCTTTCTATATTTTAAATCATTTTCTTTTAGATTATATATGATATTTCATGACAGAGAGGTCGTAGTAGGGACAGTATGCAATATCAGAGCCAGTCAGAAACATTGCCCACCAATTTTTTAGGGGGAACAGATATGATAAGCCCCACAGGTGATGCTTGTTACCAAAGTGGTGGCAACATGGAACCAAACTTCTTTCTCCCAAAGTCACAGCTGTCTCTTTTATTTTCTGTCTTTCCTCAAATGCCACTCATCAATGAGATCTCTCTGGTCACTCTACATACAATAGCAATCTCTCCATCCCCCAACTCTATATTAGATTTATACAGTTTTATTTTCTTTTTTTTTTTTAATTTATTTATTATTATTATACTTTAAGTTGTAGGGTGCATGTGCATAACGTGCAGGTTTGTTACATATGTATACTTGTGCCATGTTGGTGTGCTGCACCCATCAACTCATCATTTACATCAGGTATAACTCCCAATGCAATCCCTCCCCCCTCCCCCCTCCCCATGATAGGCCCCTGTGTGTGATGTTCCCCTTCCTGAGTCCAAGTGATCTTATTATTCAGTTCCCACCTATGAGTGAGAACATGCGGTGTTTGGTTTTCTGTTCTTGTGATAGTTTGCTAAGAATGATGGTTTCCAGCTGCATCCATGTCCCTACAAAGGACGCAAACTCATCCTTTTTGATGGCTGCATAGTATTCCATGGTGTATATGTGCCACATTTTCTTAATCCAATCTGTCACTGATGGACATTTGGGTTGATTCCAAGTCTTTGCTATTGTGAATAGTGCTGCAATAAACATACGTGTGCATGTGTCTTTATAGCAGCATAATTTATAATCCTTTGGGTATATACCCAGTAATGGGATGGCTGGGTCATATGGTACATCTAGTTCTAGATCCTTGAGGAATCGCCATACTGTTTTCCATAATGGTTGAACTAGTTTACAATCCCACCAACAGTGTAAAAGTGTTCCTATTTCTCCACATCCTCTCCAGCACCTGTTGTTTCCTGACTTTTTAATGATCGCCATTCTAACTGGTGTGAGATGGTATCTCATTGTGGTTTTGATTTGCATTTCTCTGATGGCCAGTGATGATGAACATTTTTTCATGTGTCTGTTGGCTGTATGAATGTCTTCTTTTGAGAAATGTCTGTTCATATCCTTTGCCCACTTTTTGATGGGGTTGTTTGTTTTTTTCTTGTAAATTTGTTTGAGTTCTTTGTAGGTTCTGGATATTAGCCCTTTGTCAGATGAGTAGATTGCAAACATTTTCTCCCATTCTGTAGGTTGCCTGTTCACTCTGATGGTAGTTTCTTTTGCTGTGCAGAAGCTCTTTAGTTTAATTAGATCCCATTTGTCAATTTTGGCTTTTGCTGCCGTTGCTTTTGGTGTTTTAGACATGAAGTCTTTGCCCATGCCTATGTCCTGAATGGTACTACCTAGGTTTTCCTCTAGGATTTTTATGGTATTAGGTCTAACATTTAAGTCTCTAATCCATCTTGAATTAATTTTCGTATAAGGAGTAAGGAAAGGATCCAGTTTCAGCTTTCTACTTATGGCTAGCCAATTTTCCCAGCACCATTTATTAAATAGGGAATCCTTTCCCCATTTCTTGTTTCTCTCAGGTTTGTCAAAGATCACATGGCTGTAGATGTGTGGTATTATTTCTGAGGACTCTGTTCTGTTCCATTGGTCTATATCTCTGTTTTGGTACCAGTACCATGCTGTTTTGGTTACTGTAGCCTTGTAGTATAGTTTGAAGTCAGGTAGCGTGATGCCTCCAGCTTTGTTCTTTTGACTTAGGATTGTCTTGGAGACGCGGGCTCTTTTTTGGTTCCATATGAACTTTAAAGCAGTTTTTTCCAATTCTGTGAAGAAACTCATTGGTAGCTTGATGGGGATGGCATTCAATCTATAAATTACCTTGGGCAGTATGGCCATTTTCACGATATTGATTCTTCCTATCCATGAGCATGGTATGTTCTTCCATTTGTTTGTGTCCTCTTTTATTTCACTGAGCAGTGGTTTGTAGTTCTCCTTGAAGAGGTCCTTTACATCCCTCGTAAGTTGGATTCCTAGGTATTTTATTCTCTTTGAAGCAATTGTGAATGGAAGTTCATTCCTGATTTGGCTCTCTGTTTGTCTGTTACTGGTGTATAAGAATGCTTGTGATTTTTGCACATTAATTTTGTATCCTGAGACTTTGCTGAAGTTGCTTATCAGCTTAAGGAGATTTTGGGCTGAGACAATGGGGTTTTCTAAATATACAATCATGTCATCTGCAAACAGGGACAGTTTGACTTCTTCTTTTCCTAACTGAATACCCTTGATTTCTTTCTCTTGCCTAATTGCCCTAGCCAGAACTTCCAACACTATGTTGAATAGGAGTGGTGAGAGAGGGCATCCCTGTCTTGTGCCAGTTTTCAAAGGGAATTTTTCCAGTTTTTGCCCATTCAGTATGATATTGGCTGTGGGTTTGTCATAAATAGCTCTTATTATTTTGAGGTACGTTCCATCAATACCGAATTTATTGAGCGTTTTTAGCATGAAGGGCTGTTGAATTTTGTCATAAGCCTTTTCTGCATCTATTGAGATAATCATGTGGTTCTTGTCTTTGGTTCTGTTTATATGCTGGATTATGTTTATTGATTTGCGAATGTTGAACCAGCCTTGCATCCCAGGGATTAAGCCCACTTGATCATGGTGGATAAGCTTTTTGATGTGTTGCTGAATCCGGTTTTCCAGTATTTTATTGAGGATTTTTGCATCGATGTTCATCAGGGATATTGGTCTAAAATTCTCCTTTTTTGTTGTGTCTCTGCCAGGCTTTGGTATCAGGATGATGTTGGCCTCATCAAATGAGTTAGGGAGGATTCCCTCTTTTTCTATTGATTGGAATAGTTTCAGAAGGAATGGTACCAACTCCTCCTTGTACCTCTGGTAGAATTCAGCTGTGAATCCATCTGGTCCTGGACTTTTTTTGGTTGGTAGGCTATTAATTATTGCCTCAATTTCAGAGCCTGCTATTGGTCTATTCAGGGATTCAGCGTCTTCCTGGTTTAGTCTTGGGAGAGTGTAAGTGTCCAGGAAATTATCCATTTCTTCTAGATTTTCCAGTTTATTTGCGTAGAGGTGTTTATAGTATTCTCTGATGGTAGTTTGTATTTCTGTGGGGTCGGTGTGATATCCCCTTTATCATTTTTAATTGCGTCGATTTGATTCTTCTCTCTTTTCTTCTTTATTAGTCTGGCTAGTGGTCTGTCAATTTTGTTGATCTTTTCAAAAAACCAACTCCTGGATTCATTGATTTTTTGGAGAGTTTTTTGTGTCTCTCTCTCCTTCAGTTCTGCTCTGATCTTAGTTATTTCTAGCCTTCTGCTAGCTTTCGAATGTGTTTGCTCTTGCTTCTCTAGTTCTTTTAATTGCGATGTTAGAGTGTCAATTTTAGATCTTTCCTGCTTTCTCTTGTGGGCATTTAGTGCTATAAATTTCCCTCTACACACTGCTTTAAATGTGTCCCAGAGATTCTGGTATGTTGTATCTTTGTTCTCATTGGTTTCAAAGAACATCTTTATTTTTGCCTTCATTTCGTTATGTACCCAGTAGTCATTCAGGAGCAGGTTGTTCAGTTTCCATGTAGTTGAGCAGTTTTGATTGAGTTTCTTAGTCCTGAGTTCTAGTTTGATTGCACTGTGGTCTGAGAGACAGTTTGTTATAATTTCTGTTCTTGTACATTTGCTGAGGAGTGCTTTACTTCCAATTACGTGGTCGATTTTGGAGTAAGTACGATGTGGTGCTGAGAAGAATGTATATTTTGTTGATTTGGGGTGGAGAGTTCTATAGATGTCTATTAGGTCTGCTTGCTGCAGAGATGAGTTCAATTCCTGGATATCCTTGTTAACTTTCTGTCTCGTTGATCTGTCTAATGTTGACAGTGGAGTGTTGAAGTCTCCCATTATTATTGTATGGGAGTCTAAGTCTCTTTGTAAGTCTCTAAGGACTTGCTTGATGAATCTGGGTGCTCCTGTATTGGGTGCATATATATTTAGAATAGTTAGCTCTTCCTGTTGAATTGATCCCTTTACCATTATGTAATGGCCTTCTTGGTCTCTTTTGATCTTTGATGGTTTAAAGTCTGTTTTATCAGAGACTAGTATTGCAACCCCCGCTTTTTTTTGTTCTCCATTTGCTTGGTAAATCTTCCTCCATCCCTTTATTTTGAGCCTATGTATGTCTCTGCGTGTGAGATGGGTCTCCTGAATACAGCAGACTGATAGGTCTTGACTCTTTATCCAGTTTGCCAGTCTGTGTCTTTTAATGGGAGCATTTAGTCCACTTACATTTAAGGTTAAGATTGTTATGTGTGAACTTGATCCTGCCATTATGATATTAACTGGTTATTTTGCTCGTTAGTTGATGCAGTTTCTTCGTAGCCTCGATGGTCTTTACATTTTGGCATGTTTTTGCAATGGCTGGTACCGGTTGTTCCTTTCCATGTTGAGTGCTTCCTTCAGGGTCTCTTGTAAGGCAGGCCTAGTGGTGACAAAATCTCTAAGCATTTGCTTATCTGTAAAGGATTTTATTTCTCCTTCACTTATGAAACTTAGTTTGGCTGGATATGAAATTCTGGGTTGAAAATTCTTTTCTTTAAGAATGTTGAATATTGGCCCCCACTCTCTTCTGGCTTGGAGAGTTTCTGCCGAGAGATCTGCTGTTAGTCTGATGGGCTTCCCTTTGTGGGTAACCCGACCTTTCTCTCTGGCTGCCCTTAAGATTTTTTCCTTCATTTCAACTTTGTTGAACCTGGCAATTATGTGTCTTGGAGTTGCTCTTCTCGAGGAGTATCTTTGTGGCGTTCTCTGTATTTCCTGGATTTGAATGTTGGCCTGCCCTACTAGGTTGGGGAAGTTCTCCTGGATGATATCCTGAAGAGTGTTTTCCAACTTGGTTCCATTTTCCCCCTCACTTTCAGGCACCCCAATCAGACGTAGATTTGGTCTTTTTACATAATCCCATACTTCTTGCAGGCTTTGTTCATTTCTTTTTCTTCTTTTTTCTTTTGGTTTCTCTTCTCGCTTCATTTCATTCATTTGATCCTCAATTGCAGATACTCTTTCTTCCAGTTGATCGAGTCGGTTACTGAAGCTTGTGCATTTGTCACGTATTTCTAGTGTCATAGTTTTCATCTCTTTCATTTCGTTTATGACCTTCTCTGCATTAATTACTCTAGCCATCAATTCTTCCACTTTTTTTTCAAGATTTTTAGTTTCTTTGCGCTGGGTACGTAATTCCTCCTTTAGCTCTGAGAAATTTGATGGACTGAAGCCTTCTTCTCTCATCTCATCAAAGTCATTCTCCGTCCAGCTTTGATCCGTTGCTGGCGATGAGCTGCGCTCCTTTGCCGGGGGAGATGCGCTCTTATTTTTTGAATTTCCAGCTTTTCTGCCCTGCTTTTTCCCCATCTTTGTGGTTTTATCTGCCTCTGGTCTTTGATGATGGTGATGTACTGATGGGGTTTTGGTGTAGGTGTCCTTCCTGTTTGATAGTTTTCCTTCTAACAGTCAGGACCCTCAGCTGTAGGTCTGTTGGAGATTGCTTGAGGTCCACTCCAGACCCTGTTTGCCTGGGTATCAGCAGCAGAGGCTGCAGAAGATAGAATATTTCTGAACAGCGAGTGTACCTGTCTGATTCTTGCTTTGGAAGCTTCCTCTCAGGGGTGTACTCCACCCTGTGAGGTGTGGGGTGTCAGACTGCCCCTAGTGGGGGATGTCTCCCAGTTAGGCTACTCAGGGGTCAGGGACCCACTTGAGCAGGGAGTCTGTCCCTTCTCAGATCTCAACCTCCGTGTTGGGAGATCCACTGCTCTCTTCAAAGCTGTCAGACAGAGTCGTTTGCGTCTGCAGAGGTTTCAGCTGTGTTTGTTATCGCCCTGTCCCCAGAGGTGGAGTCTACAGAGACAGGCAGGTTTCCTTGAGCTGCTGTGAGCTCCACCCAGTTCGAGCTTCCCAGCAGCTTTGTTTACCTACTTAAGCCTCAGCAATGGCGGGCGCCCCTCCCCCAGCCTCGCTACTGCCTTGCCGGTAGATCACAGACTGCTGTGCTAGCAATGAGGGAGGCTCCGTGGGTGTGGGTGTGGGACCCTCCCGGCCAGGTGTGGGATATGATCTCCTGGTGTGCCTGTTTGCTTAAAGCGCAGTATTGGGGTGGGAGTTACCCGATTTTCCAGGTGTTGTGTGTCTCAGTTCCCCTGGCTAGGAAAAGGGATTCCCTTCCCCCTTGCGCTTCCCAGGTGAGGCGATGCCTTGCCCTGCTTCACCTCTCGCTGGTTGGGCTGCAGCAGCTGACCAGCACCGATCGTCCGGCACTCCCCAGTGAGATGAACCCAGTACCTCAGTTGAAAATGCAGAAATCACCGGTCTTCTGTGTCGCTCGCGCTTACAGTTTTATTTTCACCAAGACTTTTAGAGTGATCTGAACTATACGTATATTGTATACTGATGAGTTTGTTTCCTGCTTTTCTCAGCTATAATGTAAGCTCTAGGAGGGCAAAGACCTTGTGGTGTCCTTAGTTATATACTCAGGTATATAATGAACAGTTCTTTGAACATAGTCGTTAATTGATAAATATATATTGATTTAATGAATAAATATCCTTCTCTGAGGCTGAAAAGATTAGAAAATGGTAAACTTACTAGAGACCTACAGTAATACCAAAAAAAAAAAGTCAGTTGTAAGGACACAAAAATATAAAAATTACGAATAGCTTTCACAATATTCTCTTCTATCTTATTCTAAGTTAATTTCAAATTTCAATTTCAAAAAAGCCAGACAGATTTTGAATATATTTGTAGAATCAATATTAGAATAATTAAAATATGGCTAATTGCTGTGAGGAATAATAAATACCACAGAAAGACATAGCCTTAACCTTCAGTTAAGTATATGTATTTCAATTTTACTGCCACTCTACTACATGCTCAGCATTTCCAAACTTAAAAGTAGAGTTTATTTCATATATTTTTGTTTTCTTTTTTTTATTATTATGATTATTATTTGAGACAAAGTCTAGCTCTGTTGCCCAGGCTGCTCTGCTCACTGTAACCTCCGTCTCCTGGGTTAAAGCAACTCTGCTGCTTCAGACACCCCAATAGCTGGGACTACAGGCACCTGCCACCCTTCCTGGCTGATTTTTGTATTTTTAGTAGAGACAGGGTTTTGCCATGTTGGCAAGGCTGGTCTCAAACTCCTGACCTCAAGTAATCCACCTGCTTTGGTCTCTCAAAGTGCTGGGATTACAGGCACAAGCCACTACACCAGACCCATATTTTTAAAAATAAAATGTTAAATAGTATTTTCTTGAAGTGTACTTTCTGGAAATGCAATGTTTATAAATTTTGAGTCTATCAAAATTTAAAAATCTGTCTACTAAAATTTATAGAACACATTTTCTGAATTTTTTTGGCCAAATCCTGGAATTGAAACTGACTCAATTGTCCCATAGAACTGATGTTTACAGTCTTTCGAAATAAATATAGAAATTGATCTTCTGCATCTTAAAACTTGAATCTTACATTTGTCTTATCTAACTTCTTTCCTCAGGAAACTGACCTTCTGGCCTCCCAGGTAGCATTACAGAACTAAAACTTATTAGATCATCACATCCAGACAGTGAGAAGCCAGACCCTTCATCCCTCATGATTTCCTTGCTCCTTCCCAATTCCTGTTTACCTGCCTGTAGTTAGTTACATTCCTTTCCCACTATATAAACCCACAGTTTTAATCTGTCAGAGACTTGGATTTGAGACTGATCTCCCATCTCCTCAGCTGCAGCACCAGATTAAAGCCTTCTTCCTGGCAATATTCATTGTCTCAGTCATTGACTTTCTGTGTGGTGAGCAGCAGGATCTAGACAAAACCCCCAGTGTTTTGGTAACAGAAGTAGAAAATAAAAGGAAAATATGTTCAAATTTTCTTTTAACTTTTATTTAGCTTAAAAAATTGTACAGCAAATCGACTGGGCACAGTGGCTCACACCTGTAATCTGAGCGCTTTGGGAGGCCGAGGCAGGTGGATCAAGAGGTGAGGAATTTGAGACCAGCCTGACCAACATGGTGAAACCTGTCTCTACTAAAAATACAAAAAGTAGCCTGGAGTGGTGGCGTGTGTCTGTAATCCTAGCTACTCAGGAGGCCAAGGCAGGAGAATTGCTTGAACCTGGGAGGCGGAAGTTGCAGTGAGCCGAGATCATGCCACTGCACTCCAGCCTGGATGACAGAGTGAGACTCCATCTCAACAAAAAAAAAAAAAAAAGAAAGAAATTGTACAGCAAATCAGTATAACATATTGATTAATATTGTTTCTCATTTTAATTATAAATCACTTATATTACTACTACATTATAGATTTGAAAAGATGCTCTATATTTTTGCATTTTCTTTGTTTTCATTGCTCTGCCTAACAAACACTTTAGAGCTATTACATAAATCTGTGAGGAGAAAGAATAGGGGGATACCATTAGCTATACAGGAGAGAATGTGGTTAAAATAATCCATAGAAATAAAAGATGTTATGAAAGGGAAAGGGCGTAAGATAAAATTGCATAGTAATCTAAAAAAAAAAAACATGAAAGGCATACTCAACAGTTTATTTTCTAGCAGATTGGTCATGGAACTATTTAATATATAGCATGATATAATTCACGAAAAATTATTCTTGATTTGTAGACTTTACACTAATGTTACAGTATGGAGCTAACTGGCCACATTCTTTATTCAATAACTATTTTAATGGTAATAATAAAATTAGTGAATAACATTGTCTGAGCATTTATTATATAGAGAGGTTTCTGGCAGGTAGTTTACAAATACCACCTAAATGTGACTTCAAGACCTACTCAACTAAGGTCATAACTTGTGCTCAAGACTAGATGTAGGGACAGCAACACTTAAGAAAGAAAAACTGCTTAATTATGTAATACTGAAAATTAGAGTCATAATAATTTAAAATTTTATAAAACTTTTTGTAAAATATTTCTATTTATATAGGGTAGGGAATTCTTGGTTTGTAGACTGTGGACTGCTAAAATATGCATAGATAAGCTTCAGAGCTTCTGCAACTGTCTTGCAATCCATTTATATATATATTTAATGTTCTGGAGAGAATGTCCGTAGATTTCAATGGTTGCTCAAATAATATTGTAATTAAAAAATGCTTAGTGTCTGATGTAAATCATTTCCTGATTTGTGACATGTTAAAACATTAAGTATGACTAAATATTTCTAAAAGTTCTTTGATAGTTAACAGTGGAAAATAATCAAAATTCATTCATAAACGATGGTCTATTCTAAAGATAAGAAAAACTTAATATGTTAATGCACTAAATTAAGTGCAAAATGCTAAAATAGGTGGGAAATAAAGTATATCCATTTTCTGTTTCCTGTAGGTGGTTATATGTTCCCCCTGAAATAATAATGTACTACTACTAATAATAATTATGATGATTATTGCTCTTGTTTCTACCAGTTATTGAGCACTCACCATGTATTAGTAATTGTGACAAACATGTTAAGCACAACATCTTATTTGACCCTCAACAAGCCTCAAGTATTAAGTATGATTATGGCTTTTTTTGTATAGAAAGTGATCTTGGCCAGGGGCGGTGGCTCATCCCTATAATCCCAGCACTTTGGGAGGCCGAGGCAGGAGGATCACGAGGTCAAGAGATTGAGACTATCCTGGTCAATATGGTGAAACTCCGTCTCTACTAAAAATGCAAAAATTAGCTGGGCATAGTGGTGCATGCCTGTAGTCCTAGCAATTCAAGAGGCTGACGCAGTAGAGTTGCTTGAACCCAGGAGGCGGAGGTTGCAGTGAGCCAAGATTGAGCCACTACACTCTAGCGTGGTGACAGAGGAAGACTCTATCTCAAAAAAAAGAGAAAGTGATCATAAGAAACTACAAAATTAGTAGCTGAACCAGAATTAAAAAACACTATTTTTTTTTCTCTTTGTCAGGCTAAGTAGAATAAAAAGCTTAATGTTTAAAACATTAGTGTAATTTATGTCTAATGTAAACAATATTGTAAACATTAAGACTACAAAAATGACAACATTTTAGCAGTTAAATTTTTTCAAGATAAACCTAATAGAAATTTTACTATAATGAACTTATTACTGCTATTTCCTTAGAGCTATGTTTAACATTGTGTCATTGGTCAACACTGCCTTTATTAAGAAGTCAAAGAATAATCATGTATGATTATTCTTATTTACTTACTTCAGAGAACTTTAAGATAAAATTGCATTCTTTGGAATGGTAGAGACTCTTTTCTTTTTTTTAAAATTTTTTTCTGAGAAATAAATAAAATGCAAAGAAACAGTCAATGTTAGGTGTCTGACATTTACTAATGGTAGGCCTTATTATTCAAAATTAATGCCAGAATATTTGTGATTCTATAGCAAAGGAATATTTTGAAAGATATTGTTGGAAAAAAGAGTCAATTTTTCAAGTTCTTCTTAATGTCTCAACAGCCAGTCATAGCGAACTTAAACCTTAATTCAAAAGGTTAGGAGAACTCTGAGCATGATGTAAGGAAAATCCCTTCTAGCCCTAACAGTTTGTAGGATTGGAAAAACTGATAGAGATAAGGCACAGAGGTAACATCCCAAGTTCCAGCTTTCCCTTTTCTTGTGGAAGATTAGAGACATCTACATAGTTATGAAAAATCCTGAGAATGTTGAAATGTATTGCCTTGACATAACTTGGGAGAAGATGCAGGCCTCTAAGAGAAGTCTAAGGACAATGGCAGATAGTTTTCTAAGTGATGATGTATATTAACAACAACCCCATGAGGTATAGGTAGCATTATTTTGCAAATAAAGTAACTGGTGAACGGTGACTTAGAGCAGCTTCCCCAATATAACACATATAGACTTCCTGGAGTTGGGATTTCAAATTGGAGGCCACTCTCTAACCATAAAGATACACAGGGTTTCCAGAGGAAGTGTAATGAAGCCTCTCTTAGGTGGGTAGCATTAGATTATCAAAATGCTAATGCATTTAGGTGACATTTCAGAATGGAAATAGATACAAACCAATTTACCAACTAAAAGGGTAGAAAAGGATGGAGGAATTACTGTGATATGGAGTTCCAATGTAATCTTGCTTGATCATGCTAAGGTTATTGCTCTAGTACCATAGTGTCTTTTCAGTCATGTTCTAGATTTCGTACATCTAAGTTGAAGAATGTATGTTGTAGGAGTTGATCACATGACCTCATTACAGTGGGTTGCTAAAAGTCATTAAAGAATGGCTTGCGGCCGGTGCGGAGACTCACGCCTGTAATCCCAGCACTTTGGGAGACCAAGGCAGGCGGATCACAAAGTCAGGAGATCAAGACCAGCCTGCCCAATATGGTTAAACCCCATCTCTACTAAAAATGCAAAAAATTAGCTGGGCGTGGTGGCAGGTGCCTGTAGTCCCAACTACTCGGGAGACTGAGGCAGGAGAATTGCTTGAACCCAGGAGGCAGAGGGTGCAGTAAGCCAAGATCGTGCCACTGCACTCCAGCCTGGGTGACAGAGCGAGTCTGTCAAAAAAAAAAAAAAAAAAAAAAATTGCTTGCAAAACTTGGAAACAATAGGACTAAAGGTAGAATGCCATATACATGACCCCCTCGTAGATAAAACCCAATAAACCCTAAAGCGTTTTTTCCGGTTCTGACTGCAGATTATAAATATTAGGGCTTTTTTTTTAAAAAAATACATATGCCTAACACAAAAAGCACAATCCGTGAAAGAAAGAACTGATAAGCTGGACTTCATTAAAATTAAAAATGTATAGTCTGCCAAAGGCACTGTCAAGAGAATGAAAAGACATTTTGGAAAAAGAGAAATATGAAGATGGTAAAATCATCAGTGGTTGCCAGGGTTTAGGAAGGAGGAAAGCTACACAGGGAGAATATATTTGCAAAAAGCTTATCTGATAAGGACTGTTATCCAAAATACACAAAGAACTCTGAAACCCAACAAAAAGCAATCAGCTCACTTAAATGTGTGCCAAAATCTTTAACAGATACCTCACCAAATAATGTATGCAAGTGACAAAAAGGCATATGAAATGATGTTCTATATCATATGTCATCAAGAAAATGCAAATCAAAACAACGAGATATAACTACACCTTTATTAGAATGGCCAAAATCCAAAACATGATAACACAAATCCTAGCAAGGATGTAGAAACTGAACGTATTTTTACCATATGATCCAGCAATTACACTCCTTGGTATTTACCCAAAGAAGCTGAAGTCTCATGTCCACACAAAAACTTGCACATGAATGTTGAGAGCACCTTATTTATAATTGCCAAAAGTTGGAAGCAACCAAGATGTCCTTCAGTAGGTGAATCAACAAATAAACTGTGGAACATCCAAACAATGAAATTTTATTTAGCATTAAAAATGAAAGAGCTGTCATGCCATGAAAAGGCACAGAAGACACTTAAATGCATATTAGTAAGTGAGAGAAGCCAACCCGAAAAGACTTATACCATGTGATTCCAATGGTATAACATTTTGGAAAAGGAGAAATATGAAGATGATAAAATCATCAGTGGTTGCCAGGGTTTAGGAAGGAGGAAAGAACGAATAGGCAGAGAACGGAGGATTGTTAGGGCAGTGAAAATTTTCTGTAATAGTGGATACATGTCATAATGCATTTGTCCAAACCCATACAATGTCAACACTAAGAGTGAACCCTCATTTAAACCATGGGCTTTTGGTGATAATGTGTCAATGCAAGTTCATCAACTCTGAGTGTATTACTCTGGTGGAGGCCGCTGACAACGAGTGAAGCTTTGCGTGTGTTGGAAGAGAGGAAGTGTCTGTACCTTCATCTCAACTTTGCCATGCACCCAAAACTTCTTTAAATAAAGTCCTTAAAAAATATATAGACCCCACGGTGGACAAACTCATCAGAATATTCGAGGATGGATCCTGGCTGTTGATATTTTTAGGTCTCCTCTGGTGACTCTAATATAGTCAAGTTGTACACTGGAAACTGGATGGTACCTCTTTTGACTTTTCCTACTTTGTTTTCAGAATGCCAGTGTGATTTTCCTCCATGGAATATGAGGTTGGGTAGAGCAGTACATTTGTTTTTCAAATGTAGCGTGTCCTTATATGCTCTCACCCTAACACCGCTGACACGCTTCCCCTCACTCTCCTCATTCCCCTACAGGGGTGGAGTGTAGGACCGTGTGATCTGCTCATTTGGCTGGATTCTAAAATCATAGCATCTGTTTGGGCAGAAATTCTGTCAGCTCTGGGTAATAAAATCTAACTTTGGAAGATATGTGTATTTTATTTAACTATTGACCACAAATAAAAACTAAACTTTTGTTGGCAACTTCCTTAAATAACCTCTTCAAATAGAACAGCTTGACTGGCCGCTGGCCAGTCTTATGTGAACTTTTAAAATTACTTTTTACAAACAGGAAAAAGACAGCAAGGGATTTCAGTAAATGAAACCAAAACTGTCACAACATGATAACTCCGTACCAACGTTTTCAGAAAAATGCATTCTTTTTCCTAAAACTTTTACTCTTACACAGGATTTCTGTAATATTTATATATTTTAAAACATTTCCATCTTGAATTATAAGTGCACATCCATATTTCTACCCTAAGGTATTATTCAGGAAAGTCTCTTATTCATATTTAAAATCTACAAACTATGACTTGCCACTGTTGAAACTGTATAACCTCAAGTACATAATATTACATTTATGAAATGTTAAATATTTTTATATATAATAATTATACTTTTTTTACTATGGTGAATTTTATTTTTTCCTATAATATGGTACCTATATATGTGGCACGTTTAGACATTGTGATGATATGTTGAGTTTGACTACGGAATTGCAAAAGTGTATTTCAGTTCTAAAATTGAGTAGCCCAGTAGAACACTGAAGTGGTGTGAGTATAACAACACTCAGGAAGATGGATGGAAAAAGTGTTACGTTTTCCTACCCATTATGTAGATTTTAAGCATTACTCAACAGTGTAGTAATTCTGTCTTTCTGGGTTTGGATTTGTAAGTTCTTACATCAAAACCAAATTAGATGGATATTTGAAAATGTAATTCTTGTATTTTAATGTAGTTGCGTCAACATAAAAGCAAATTTAAAACTCTCCTTTTAAATATGCAGTTTTGGTGCAATAGCTCGTGACGCAAAAAGGATTTTTTTTATTTTGTGATAAGATTCAAGCCTGTAATCCCAGCACTTTGGGAGGCCGAGACGGGTGGATCACGAGGTCAGGAGATCGAGACCATCCTGGATAACACGGTGAAACCCCGTCTCTACTAAGAAATACAAAAAACTAGCCGGGCGAGGTGGCGGGCGCCTGTAGTCCCAGCTACTCGGGAGGCTGAGGCCGGAGAATGGCGTAAACTCGGGAGGCGGAGCTTGCAGTGAGCTGAGATCCGGCCACTGCACTCCAGCCTGGGCTACAGAGCGAGACTCCGTCTCAAAAAAAAAAAAAAAAAAAAAAAAAAAAAGATTCAATGATCCCTTAATTAATGAGCTTTCCTCATGTACCCAAGTGTTTATTTTTAGATAATTAATTGCTTGACAGAGATACTTGAGGAAAGGTGAGATTTACTTTTTTAAATATTAGATATTGCCAATTTAATATTAATGCAGAACAGGATTCATTAATTACAATAAAAACACGTGGGAAACTGAATTTGATTTACAAATATTAATTTACTCACAGCTTTGAAGAACATTGTCTTATATAAAAAGAGGCATACCTGTATACTACTTTAAGATAAATGTTAAATACTAATTCATTGAGAGACTACTCTTTGCATAATACTATATTATATGTCATGGTGATTCAAAAGTAGAAAGACAGCCTCACTACGCAGATGGTTATAGTTCAGTAAAGAACCAAAAATAAAATAACCATATTATATGTAGAATATGAAAACAAAACAAGGCAAAAATTTTTTTAAAATACTCTAAAGAATGTAGAAAATGCTGATGATTTACCCTTATGGAAACAGTCTGTGGCACACACATTTGATTGCTGGCCTAATAACAGTTCCTGGCTCCCCTCTGCTTCAACCCTCTGCCCCTCTTTTTTTTTTCTTTGATAGATCCTCAATTGCATTAAAGTGTCCGACAGCTAGGAGAGCTCCCTGTATAACAAAATTAAAATTAAATCATGGTAATTTTCTCTGCTTGTTAGTGTTTGCTTTAAGAACAAGTATGTGACTTAATTCTGAGCAACAATGTTTGAGGGAAAGTGTACTGGTAGATTCTGAAGGATGTTCTTCATTTAAGAAAAATTCACAATGAAGGGATGCACCTTATTTTATTTGATCTTCTAACTTTTGTTTTAAGTTTACGGATACAAGTGCAAGTAACAAACTTAAAATAAAAGTTAAAAAAATACAACTAGGTAAGCTTGTGTCATGGGGCTTTGTTGTACAAATTATATCATCACCCAAGTATAAAGCCTAGTACCTGTTAGTTATTTTTCCTGGTCCTCTCCCTCCTCCCACCCTCCACCCTTGAAAAGGTCCCAGTGTTTGTTGTTCCCTTCTATGTGTCCATGTGTTCTCATCATTTTGCTCATGCTTATAAATGAGAACATGTGTTATTTAGTTTTCTGTTCCTGTGTTTGTTTCCTAAGGATAATGGGCTCCAGCTCTATACATATCCCTGCAAAGGACATGATCTCATTCTTTTTTATGGCTGCATAGTATTCCCTGGTGTATATTTACCACATTTTCTTTATCCAGTCTATCATTGATGGACATTTGGGTCGATTGCATGCCTTTGCTATTGTGAATACTGCTGCAATGAAGTTACGTCTGCATGTGTCTTTACAATAGAATTATTTCTATTCCTTTGGGTATATACCCAGTGATAGAATTGCTGGGTTGAATGGTATTTATGTCTTTAGGTCTTTGAGGAATCACCAGACTGTCTTCTACAATGGTTGAACTAATTTACACTCCCACCAACAACAGTGTATAAGCATTCCTTTTTCTCCACAACCTTATCAGCATCTGTTATTTTTTGACTTTTTAGTAATATCAGTTCTGACTGGTGTGAGATATTATTTCATTGTGGTTTTGATTTGAATTCGACTAATGATCAGTGATGTTGAGTTTTTTTATATGATTTTCTCCTTCTCACTTTTGGGCATTTAATTTGTGAAACTAAGATGCCTGGAAATTTATGTCAGGTGTTATTCATATTATTCATATGAGGTTACAAACTTGAGGATAAAAACAACATACTGAGGAGACCAGAGTAAAAAGATGAAGAAACTAGAGCTTTTCCAGAAATCAGTGGCCCAATCCTGTAACTTTGTTGCTTCTAGACTTCTTGTTACATGAGATAATAATAATAGTAATAATGATAATAACAAAAATAATTTCTCTTCCTGTTAAGCACTTGTCAATTAGAGATTTTGTGTTTCAATATTAGAATCAAGTGTTCCAATGCTGGGGACACATATTCTCATCACTTTGAAACCAAGAAAGCCATTTTAACCTGTTGGATAAGGAAAAGTCTGTCTGATAATCCCAGAAGGCTAACTTAATGTAATTTTGGTGAACACAAATTTGACCTACTTACAACTTTAGAGCGCTGGTTAGTTCTTTGAGGTTTTGCTATAACTCCTACTTCATAAGTGAATTTTCTTTATAATTGACCCCTCCGTGTTTTAGGTAAACAATTACTCTGCCTTCTGTATTAGCACCTGAGAAACCTGCTTAGCTAGAGCTGCTATGATTTCCATTTTCACTGGCCACTTCACATAACAGGTTGAAGCTATCAACTCTGCTGATAGAGCTTTCTTTTGGTGGGTCATTTCCATTAACAGGCTGCTGCCTTGTCATTCACCCTGCAAACTCATTGCTTTCCCTCTCTTCCACTTCCTGGCAGGTCCATACTCTCACAGTTTATTTTGACTGGTTTGTGACATTTCTATCCCCAAATATCTGGTTCTCCTTCTCCTGACTTTTTAAGTTTTATAGGCCCTTAGGGATGAGATGATTTATGGGAAGGTAAAGGTTATTGTACTTAAGAGTAATTGTCCTGCAGTCTGGCCTCCTTACAAAAGAGATTCGCCTCCGTAGAACTCCATGGAAACCATTTATAGTTAAGAGCTTAAGGCAGTCAATTTTGGTCAACAAAAAGGCTTATACAGAATCTCCATGATCACATCAGAGGATCGACTGGTGTTCCCCATCCATAAAAGCTGAATGGTAGAGTAGGGCTGTTGCTAAGTGTTTGCCATGTCTTACTGGTTTCAGATGCCAGTAACCCAGTAACCGATCACAACAAGGGAATGGCTGGTGCTCACTAATTATGCAGCTCAAGCTTAAGAATTAGGCTTTCTTTTGGCACTCTGATGTCCAGCTTGTTAGTTTCCTGTGTGCTCACTGGAAATGCAATGAACAACAGAAGACTCACATACTTAATACTGTTGCTTCCCTGTGAGTTTCTCCTAATCAGTATTACTCCTCTAGTCCTCTTTTGTGTGTTCTTGGTCACTTGCCTTTGATTTCTTGATGTTTTCCAAACTGTTCGCTCATTTGTAGAATTGGCTCCAGAAGAGACAGAGGTCAATTTGAAGGGAAATTATCTGATATCCTATTCAGAAACTGCTTAAATATCCTTCCTCATTAACAGTGGCATACTTTGTCCTTTTAACTGATGTTAAAAGCCATCCGCATCTGAGTGCAATAAGCCCATCCCTCTTGGTGCTTATTATGCTCACAAGACAAGAGAAAGCAACTCGAGCAGAAGGGATGGTGCAGGTTGACCTCGTATTGCTCCGGCTTCTGTATCCTTTGTGCTGGTATATGGCCATCTCTCCCCACCCTGGCAGCTCAGGACTTCCCCTCTTCTTTTTCGCTGACTGAGCTTATTATATTCTTTTCTTTCCAAATCTCCTGTACCAAAAGAGAGTTCTAGTTATCCTCTCAGAATCCTATGTTCTATTTATGACTAACTAGATTGGAAATTAGATTATAAATAGTCCAGGTGTCTGTAACCAAAGGTTTGATTGGTATCTCTAAGCACAATGGCTCTTGGATTACAACAATGATTAATAAATAATCTGATCTTCCTGGTTTTCTTAGCATACTGGTGGTGGTGTCTGAGGGACTCTCTGCCAAGCCATGGTCCAAAGGTGAAATTTGCTACTGCTGGCAACTTAAGTAGCAGAGTAATCTTGCTGTAGCGGGTAATAAGGTAATGGCAGAAGAAGGACCCTAACATAGGCAATGTATGGCTTTCCACATTGCCCAGGAATGGCCATGACACCCATAGCAACTGAAGCTCCTAGGATTGCTCATTATTTGAAACACTTCAATGTCTGAAAAATGTAAAGCTTGTGTGGCAAACATGTAGTGAGCTAGGAGCAGAATGGTGTCAGATGAGGTTGGGAGTATAAGCAGGGACCAAGAACATTCAGTACCTGTAGATCAAGATAAGATGTCCAAATTGTAGCCAAAGTAAAGTGAGAGCCTTTAGGAAAGTTTTGCTGTTTGGTTTCATTGGATTTGACTCATGTCCTACACAGGGTCCAATTTTATTTGTTTAAAATAGGTGAACTAGAAGATTTTTGTTTTTGAATGATGAACTAGATAAAGAGGAATTGATAGTACAAAGTAGAGGGGAGATCATTGTAATTGTAAAGGACAAAACCCTCAAACATGAGATGAATGAATTGCAAGTAAATGTAGAAGCATTTGCATCTGGGAAGAGGAAGAATACCTTCTCCATGGAGACAGGAAAAAAAAAAAAGGAATAGGTGGGTAAAGACAGAGGTTTATTTTTGGAATTAACTGTAAGAAGTTGAGGGATTTCCCACCTGATTACTTTAATTTTCCAATGGCATGAGCAAAAAAGATAACAGAATTGAAGGACATCACTGAGTTTGGGGATTATAATTTCACAAAAATGCCAGTCTGCCTGGTTATGTGATTTTCTTAATTCTCACCTGTGTGCAGAAACAGTGAAGGTGATGTAAACACATATGCAGAGTTTGTTTTTTACAGATCAGTAATGAGAGAGATGAGCAAGCAAATCAAATGGAAAATAGAGATAATGGAACATAACATGGAAAGGAAGATAAATAATTCCAAGATGGATCTCTTGATTAGTGAAAAGTTGGTGAAATATACTGTCTGGAAGTTTCAGTGAAGTGAAAGAAACATTTCTTCAGAATATTTTTGAGTAGATAAGTTGAAATGATAGCAAATCATAGTTGAAAAGCTAGATACAAAAAGATATGATTCTGGAAATGGCAAATATAACAAGTGATTAAATTTATTTCTGAGAAATTAAGTGCTTTCACAAGGCAGAACTGACAGTTACTTAATGTAAAGTTTCCATCCTCTATGCTATCATTCTCAAATCCTCTAAGGCAGGGTCCGGCCATATTATCTGTTGGGTTTCCTTTCTTCATTTCTGTTTTAAGATTTCCTTTGCCTAGTTTGGTGACTCACGCCTGTAATCCCAGCACTTTGGGAGACTGAGGCAAGAGGACTGCTTGAGCACAAGAGTAGGAGACCAACTTGGCCAGTGTGTGAGACACCGTCCCTACAAAACTTAAAAATATCAGCTGGGCAGAGTAGCATGTGCCTGTAGTTCTAGCTACTTGGGAGGTTGAGGTGAGAGGATCCCTTGAGCCTGGGAGTTTGAGTTTACAGTGAGCTGTGATCACGCCACTGCACTCCAGCCTGGGTGACAGCACAAGACACTGCCCCCCTACTTCAAAAAAAAAAAAAAAAAAAAAAAGATTTTCTGAAAATCAGTCCTCACTCCTCCCCAAGAAAGTCTCTGAACTTCTTTGAAGAAAGAATATAGTAGTCTGCTTTATTGGAAATATGCCTTGACAATAGCTAGCCATGATTCGTTCTTCACATCTGGCTTGAATGAAAGACATTTATTAAATGAAAATATTAATTATGTAGACTATTTTTAATGGCATATTACATGTAAGTTAGTGCTCCAGGTTACATTTCTAAAATAGAATCCCCCCAATTTATTAAAGCAAAAGTGTATACATATAATGCCATTTTTGCATGACTCAACTTACACACTTGAAGATATTTTGCTTACTAAAGTAAGAAATAAGTAAAATATCTTCAAGTATATAAGCTTAAAACAAAAAATTATTGTTCTACCCTACAACAATAAAAGCATGGAATACATTAAAATTTTAAGGTATATATTGAGAAAAAAAATCATTTACAAATTTCTGATACTATATGAAATACCACACATGCACATACAACACACATAAACTGAAGTGTAAGTAGAAAAATAGCCATGAAAGTGGTCCATTAACATATTTGCTATAAGCTCCTAAGCCTGTAAGCTTTTCAAAAACACCATTGAGTCATTTCTTTATACAACTCTAGTTGTTTATTCCAATTGACCAGTTGATGTCTATGATACATATACCTGATTGCAAATGCACTAATGAACAATTTAACCCAGTTAATGGCTACATTTTTATGCAGTTATTTTTAATTTATATGTAAATATCTAGGCCTCTTTGGCCCCAACAATGAATAAAATACATGAGGACCCGTTATTTGCCATGGATAGATATAGAGACAAAACTTTGCTGTTCTACAAACCTATTTTGAAAAGTCAGTATCATGACTGCAGAGGTTAAATACTATATTTCAATTATAATTATTTTTAAATGATGTATCATTCATGTGTCACAATTTATGTGTTTATCCAACTTTAGTTATATTCAAAGGCTTCATATACATAAAAGAGCTATTCTCATAATACTGGAGGAATATTAGTTTCCAATTTCTACTCTCCTACACTACGACGAACTTTATGCCTTAAAACAACAAATATTTATTATCTTGCAGTTGTGGAGTTCAGAAGTCTGAGATGAGTCTTATATAGCTAAAATCAAGAAGTACACAGAGCTGCACTACTTCCCAAGGCTCCGGGAGAGAATTAGTTTCCTTGTGTTTTCCAGCTTCAGAAGCTGTCTGTATTCCTTGCATCATGGTCCTTTCCTCCATCTTCAATGTGCATCACCCCAACGTCTGGTTCCATAAGGACATCTTCTTTTTCTAGTATGCTCCTCTTGCCTCCCTTATATAAGAACCTTTGTGGTTATATTAGACCTGGATAACCCAGGATAACTCCACAATCTCAAAATTCTTAATTTAATCACATCTTCAGAATCCTTTTTTAGTATGTAAAGCAGCATATTCACAGGTTTTGAAGACTAAGATGTGGCTATATTGGAGCCATTATTCAGTGTACCCCACATCCATATGAGAGAACATGGTGATATGCTTCAGAATTTAATTTTCTTATAGAATGGTTTATGATTAATGACTGTCATTAGCTGTCTGGATTGTAATTAGTGGAAATTGTTAATTCTTCTCATGGTGTTATAAACCTTATTCAACCTGACTTTAATCCATCTGTGTTGCTAAAAAATTCAACTCAGCTAACTCATTTTGAATGTAAAATATTACTATGATTTTGCACATCAATGTACTCAGCATTTATTCAGTTGGATGACTACATTGTATGTTCGGCATTTGGTAAGGAATATAGATACAAAGATGAATAAAAAGTGATGTCTGTCCAAGATGAATAAGAAGAAACTGTGAGGCAGATAATGTAGATTGTTGCAATGTAAAGAAAATCAAAATAGTGTGAAGTAACAGAAAAAGAAAGTACCTTGATATGAAATACTGGTAAAGACTTCACAGATAAATTAGTAATTCGTTTTGATTTTTTTAAATGGTAAGGATTTTCATTAGTGGTGATACAGAGGGGAGAGATAAAAGGCATTCTGAGAAATGAGAACAATTTGTGAAAAGATGTAGGGCAGAAAACATGTGGTTGAAACAATATTTGCAGCTAGACAAAAGTAAAGCCTGGATGATGTAAATGACCAGACTTTATGGATTAAAAGACAAGTTAGGATCTGATTTTGAAATATTTTAATGCCATGTCAAAGAGTTGGAACTTAGCTCAACCATAAAGTGAAGCCACTAAAGAATTATAAAATGGGATATGGGTTCTTAGAGAAGTGATTTGTGTGTCTACTATATTGCAGACACTTCCAGGTGCTGGGATAAAACATAGAGCCTATGCTCTAAGGGCCAGTTAGCAGTCCATTCATGCGTTCTAGTCTTTTAACTTGGTCACTACTTGGTTTTGATCACTTAATACTCCCAATATAAAATATTACATATATAATAAATATATATTGACCTATGTATACACACATACATATTTTTTCTACCAAATAAGATGAGGATGCTTTTCATTTTTATGTGTATCTGAAGTGGAGGAATGTAAATTTCTCAGTGGAATTTTCCTTTTCCTTTATCCAGAAGGGGTCAGCACAGCCCTTGTATAAGAAGGTACACTAGCTTTTCCCACAATGTCTGCATAAGCCAATTTTTAAAAAATGAGAACCTGGATTTTATTGTATTTCTTGTCAGCTTAGAAAAAAATTCTTACTAAAAGTTGCCCACTTAGAAATACATGAATTCCTTCATGTCAGGGACTGTCTAGTCTTACAGTAATTCATGTTCATTTCCCTCTCTGAGTGCCTGATGGAAAATTAAATTCCCCTCCCTTCCAGACTCCGTGACAACTTTCTTGTGGCTCAGTCCTCCACATGGACTTCCTGAGACATTTAGAAATTGATATATATTTTTTATTGTTGTCTCCAATTCATTTTCACTTATATTAAAACAGCATACAAAGCCATTTGGATATAAACGAATCATAAGACTCAGAAGACTTTTCTCCTATCTTGCCTTCATTGATGCAAAATCATGGGCCAGGGCATGACTTTTCTATCAGTTTTCATCATGTTCTCATTCTTCACAAACTTATAAAATAAGATTGAAGAGATTCTAGATGGCGATACTAAAAGTCTTCATTTACCTTCATGTAAATCAACAACTAAACCACTTATAAACATATACGTCTTTAAGCTTTGCTTCCAGAATTCTTCCTGGCTTCCCTTTGCACACTGTACATCAGTTATTCAGGCCATTCAAACTCCTGTCCAATGTGTCCTTGAAATGCTATGTGACAGATAACATCCCTCTACCTTTTCCTGTCTCACACGGAGCTCATTAGTAGTAGTCTGCAGTATCTATTAATGACATCTTCATGTCCACAAGTACCCTTTGTTTAACTCCCACTTAGAACATGCGGTATTTGGTCTTCTGTTCTTGTGTTAATTCACTTAGGATAATGGCCTCCAGCTGCATCCATGTTTCTGCAAAGGACATGATTTCATTTTTTATGGCTGCATAGTATTCCATATTGTATAGGACATGATTTCATTCGTTTTTATGGCTGCATAGAATTTCATGATGTGTATGAACCACACTTCCTTTAACCAATCCACTGTTGATGGACACCTAGGCTGATTCTATGTCTTTGCTATTGTGAATGGTGCTGCAATGAATATATAAGTGCATGTATCTTTTTGGTAGAACAATTTGTTTTCTTTTGGATGTATATCCAGTAATGTTATTGCTGGGTCAAATGATAGTTCTAAGTTCTTTGAGAAATCTCCAAACTTCTTTCCACAGTGGCCAAACTAATTTACATTCCTATCAACAGTGTATAAGCATTCCCTTTTCTCCACAGACTCACCAGCTTCTGTTGCTTTTAGATTTTTTAATAATTGGCATTCTGACTCGTGTGAGATGATATGTCACTGTAATTTTGATTTCATTTCTCTAATGATTAGTGATATGGAGCATTTTTTCTATGGCTGCTTGTATGTCTACTTTTGAGAAGTGTTAGTTCATGTCTTTTGCCCATTTTTCAATAGGGCTATTTGTTTTTTGCTTGTTCAATTATTTAAGTTTCTTATATGGAAACTTTAATGTTTTAATGTCTTTGGTGGTCACATTTTGTTTCCTCTTATAGCCATATTTCTCTAAAGGAAGTTTATCACACAAGGAAAAATTACAAAATATCTTAGAAACATTTTGAAGTGCTTATTAATTAATGATAAGGATAATTTAGAATAATTACGCTTACAAATAATGTTTATAATACTTATTAATATCCTAAATGTAAAAAATCCACATTTCTACAAACTTATATATCTAACATACAAGTATGGAGTGTGCTTTCTATTTAGAATTGGGAAGATATTTTGCTGGGATTCACTAGACTGTGCTAAAGTCAGCCAAAACGTTATTATAGTTGTCAATGAAAGCATTTCTCGTGAAATGCCAAATAGACTTAATATTTATTCATTAATTAGCTAAAACTATTGACCTATTTTGTTATTATGCAAATTATTCCAGGTAAAAATCTATCATAATTCTGCAGACAAGCGTATCTAAATTATGTATAATACTTTAATTCTTCCATGCAATGTACAAGCAGTGGATTAAGAAAAAGAACAAAATAAGCTTTTTCATATGTTTTATTCTGTGTTCAGTGACTATATTAAAATTATGTCTCATTTTTCCCACACTTACTTGAGCTGTTAGCAAAAGCATAAAAATTACAATTGCCAAATCTGTCCAGTCTATAAATCAAATTAATTATTTTCCCAATCATTTCAGATCTTTGTTTCGATTTTAATAAGTTAGAATAGTTTATCTGGCCAAAAAACTTCCAACAAAGTTTGCTTTATTTTGTTAATATGACAGATTATGTTGATGAATTTTTGAATGCTAAAATCAGCCTTGCATTCCTAGAATTAATCTTACTCAATCATGCTATATTTATACTGGATTTGAATTACAGTATTTTGTTTAGGAGTTTTATGTCTATTTCCAAGAGAGAACCTGGGCTCTTTTTTATTTTATTTTATTTTCTTCTACGTGTGTGTGTGTGTGTGTGTGTGTGTGTGTGTGTGTGTGTGTGCACGTGAGCATGTGTGTTTATGCCACCTTTGGTGTTGGTATTGGGTAATGCTAGCCTTGTATAATAAATTGGGCATTTTTCTTCCTTCTCTGTTTTTTAAAAAAGACTGTGTAGGCCGGGTGCAGCAGCTCACACCTATAATCCTTTGGGAGGCCGAGGCGGGCGGATCAATTGAGGTTGGGAGTTCGAGACCAGCCTGACTGACATGGAGAAACCCTGTCTCTACTAAAAATACAAAATTAGCTGGGCGTGGTGGCACATTCCTGTAATCCCAGCTACTCGGGAGGCTGAGGCAGGAGAATCTCTTGAACCCAGGAGGCAGAGGTTGCGGTGAGGTTGCAGTGAGCCAAGATCGCACATTGTACTCCAGCCTGGGCAACAAGAGTGAAACTCTGTAAAAAGACTTTGTAAAACTGGGGTTAATTATTTAAATGTTGGGTAGATTTGTCCAGTGAAATCATCCAGACTTGAAGTTTTCTCTATTGGATAAACTTTTCAATTGCCAAATCAATATCTTTAATAGTTACTAGACTATTCTAACTATTTCATTTTGGGTGAGTTTTGGGAGTCTGCATTTTTTGAGGAATTGGTTCATGTCTCTTAAGCTGTCAAATTCATTTGTATAGAATTATTCATAGTATTCCCTTACTATCGTTTTAATATCTACAGGGTCTGTAGTAGTAATCTCTCTTTTCATCCTAGATATTGGCAATGGGTGTCATTCTCTTGCTTCTTTGTCTGTCTTGCTAGAATGCTATTGTTTTCAAATAACCAGCATTTTGTTTCACTTATTTTTTCTATTGTTCTTCTGTTTTCATTGATTGTTGCTGTTATTGGTATTATTTATTTTCTTCTGTTGCTTTGGTTTGGTTTCCTTTGATCTTCTTTATTTTATTTTATGGATTTGTGGATTTATATATTTTTTGGAAGTCAAAGCACAAAAGCTATGAAACCATATTGGAATCTGAGACAAAAGAAAAAGAAATCAGTAATATTGATCTTGTCTTTAATTAAAATGTAGATGTTGCTTGCATCATAGAGTTTAGAGTTTTTCTCAGTCATTTCAGATCTTTGACTGTTTCAATTTTAGTAAGTTAGAATAGTTTATCTGGCCAAAGAATTTCCAATGAAGTTCACTTTATTTTGTTAATATGACAGATTATGTTGAATTTTTGAATGGTAAAATCAGCCTTGCATTCCTAGAATTAATCTTAATCATGCTATATTTATAGTTAAGTTTTATTTTTAAATGTTACATTAAAGTATTATTTATGTTAATTATTCAGTTTTTAGTGACTTTTAAACTTTGTCCTGAGTTATATGCTTCAGTAACTTAGTTCTGGTACTGTTCCTGCTTAAATCTGACCCTACTATTAAGAAATATGTAGGATTCTGTGTCTGTAACACTTTTAAAGCCTCCCTAATGATGGCAAGTTAGGGACCTATGTTGTAATTATTCCATGAGACCATGGTCTTAAATTGAGTTGCCCAGTAAGCACCTTCTAAGGAGTGGCTTTATGGGGAACTGATTTATTTAAAAATTATTCCCATAAGGATATACAATATTCATTTGTCAATAAATAAATACATAGTTTAAACATTTATTCCCAAGGGCTTTTGGTAAAAGCAGGTAGGAAGAGGAAGGGGAAGAAGAAGAAACCAAGAAAGACTTCAATTTCAGATAAAATTTCAGGGAGGGTGGCTCCAATCTGATCTTGCAGGGGAGTTTAGGAGTATAAATTAGTGCTCAAACTTATCCCTATTTGAAGCAAGAAGCTGACTTTCCAAGTTGGATGTTGCGGATTGAACATAGAACTCCTAGCCACAGCCACTCTTTCTCCCTTTGAGGGCAAAATAGCTCCATCAGCTTGTGGCTAGTCTTCAGAAAAAGAATCAAGATGCTGACATGGCCATAGGAGGCAAAAGGGCCACACAGCAGCAGAAGTGGCATAAAAAAGTGGTAAAAATCAACAGATTTGACAGTGTTGGCTACATCTATTATATAAGTATATCAATTACAAGCACAGAAGGACTTCCATGTATTTAGATACTTACTGAAATACAGACTGAAATAACTATTTGAATATTCTTACTGGCTCTATTTGCACACACACACATACTCTTTCTCTCTCTATGTAGATGTGTAGATATGTACACACATCTATGTATGCACATTCTCTCTCATTATCACCAAGGATTGGCCTTTAGGTGCTAAAAATTTGATGCCTTTGGGGGAATAGATAAGCTATCAGTAATGTAGATAAAGAAGATACTAGAAAGGTAGCTAGATGAGATATTAGGAAGAGTGTCTGTATTTGCCTTGACACATTTTTAAATGTATAAGTCCATATTCTCTTTGTGTTATCCTTGAACTTTTTACCTTTTGTAATACTTAAAATAATTTTGATTTATTTTTAACTGAAATACTTGTAGGAAGATGTCTATATTTTATCACTACAATTTTTTTTTTTTTTTTTGAGACGGGGTCTCACTCTGTTGCTCAGGCTAGAGTGTAGAGGTGCGATCTCGGCTCCCTGCATCACTACAAATTTTAAATAGATACTTTATGGTATATTTAAATGAATCCAATTATTTTATATATATATACATATGCAGTATAATAGGAAGTTACATATTAATTTGAGTTTACATAAATGTTCATTATATAAGATACCTAAAATCTACACTCACGAAGTCTATTAACTTACATATAAATTTAATCGTTATAGCTATATATATTTATAACTGTGACCCGACATTCACCAACATCTACATAAAATATGTAATAAAAGTTCCTCTCGAATAGTTAAACATGCTACTTTGTTTGCATTCTTCTTTGAAATAATATTTCCATGCTTCATGTCAATATAGATTTATACTAATTTATTTTTAAAATTATTCTGGCAGATTATTTTTTGGAAGAAACATAGTATATAAAGCAATTGAGTATCTTCAACTTGAGTATCTTAAAATGTATTCTCTTTAATTTATTCATGTCCTTTTACCCTCAGGGGTATGCTCACTAGTTTGAAGATCTAAGGTTATAATATTCTTTAAAATCTAATTCCATAATTAAATTTAAATTCATTATATAAATGTATCATAAATATTTGTAGTGTATTTGCATTATAAATATAAATTTATTACAAGGATTTAAATATGAAGCTTGTATATTAAAATTCTCTTGGTTGTGTTATAAAATCATGTCTACCTTGTCTCTTTACATTCTTAGAAAACTCTATCTTCAAAATTAGCTAAAATATTTAACTATTTGAATCCTTTATTTAAAAATAAAATACTAAAAATATATGACAACATAAAATAAAATACAACTTCCTTGTAATTAATGAATTTAAACAAGAAAATAATGTGCATATCTACTCTTTCTTTTTTTCAAATCAACCTTCCACTATCCTAGAGATATAGAATATTGTATCATTTAAAAGGAAAAGGGGAGTAATGGGTATATCTATATACCTTATACCTATAACACAGGTGATACTAGTTTAATTTTTAAAAAATCCCCTGCTAAAATACATTGTTGTTATTTTCTTTGTAAACTAGAAGTCTTCTTAAAATGTTGTTGGCCGGGTACGGTGGCTCACGCCTGTAATCCCAGCACTTTGAGAGGCCAAGGCAGGTGGATCATGAGGTCAGGAGACCGAGACTATCTTGGCCAACATGGTGAAACCCCGTTTCTACTAAACTACAAAAATTAGCTGCGTGTGGTGGTGTGTGCCTGTAGTCTCAGCTACTTGGGAGGGTAAAGCAGGAGAATCGCTTGAACCCGGGAGGGTGGAGATTACAGTGAGCCAAGATCTCGCCACTGCATTCCAGCCTGGCGACAGAGTGAGACTCTATCTCAACAACAACAACAACAACAACAAAAACCAAAAACAAACAAATAAAGTTGTCTTCATCTCTTAAGTCAGATGAATAATTTATAATTGTTACATGTTCTAACAGTTTTCCCCCAAAATACAAATATTTCCAACAGTAACTATAATTAAGATTTTTAGCACATAAAACATCAATTTTTTCAAATAATTGTGTTGGTTGTGGTCCTAAATTAAATTTATATTGAAGAATATGTGTAAGACTCAACTCTGTTAGGAAAAATCCTAAATACTTTCCAAATGCTTAATATTACACTTAACCTTTAATATAACAATTAATATGCCAAGATATAGGGCAGATATGACGTTTGCTCTTTCTTTAATAGACTGGTGCTTTGTTAGTTAAATGAATGAATAATTTAACAAATTTAATCTATGATATTTATTTTTAAAAATAATTAGACGTGTGGGGATTGTCCCATTTAATCAAAATATAATTTATTTTAATTATTTCTAGGCAAGTAGTGTAGGGTTTAGGTTTCACAAAGTTTAACAATCAAAGCATAATATGCTATTTTATCATATTTTTTTTACCTCTAAACATTTCAGAAACAAAACAAGTTTCTCAGATAAAATGAGTCACATTAGCAAAATGTACCAAGGAGAAGAATGCAATGAAGTAAAATAACACAAACAATTAACTTTCAAGTGTTGAGGAGTTATTAGAATGCTATTAACTTTCCTGGATATAATTTAGGTGTCAAAGAAAAATATATCTTAAACTGATAGACACTAAAATAGTTTACTTAATTTTGCCTCAAGAGAAAGCACAAATGGCTTTTCCATTGAAAAAACAAAACAAATGTCATCATATTTGTTTCTTCAAGAATGCATAAAATTATACAAAATCAATTTTTAGGATTTTATTTAGAAACAAATACCTTAGTGGTCTAAATAATGTGAAAAGAGGAATACTATTTGGAGGTAGCAAATTTTTGTTTCATTAGAGGGTAACTTTATGAAAAAGTCACTGCCATACTTCTCATAATGAGAAGATATTTTTATGTAGATTATTAAATCAGACAGCCTATGAACTCTTTTGTATGTGAGATACTACAATGAATTATGAGGGGAAAATAACAGATTTTATGCAGAGTGGATAGCGGAGGAAAAATTCAGAAAAAAATATTGAGGGAGAAAGATGCTATTGTCATAGTCATTCTGTTGGAATCAATAGAATTAAAGGGTATGTACCGTCAAAACAAGTGAATGGAATTATGGGGAGAAACAAGAATATTGCATTGGCAATACTTGGTGAAATTCAGCGTATACGTCTTCTATGGAAAACTTTTGCCAGATACATACTAGGGAAATTCACCCATAGAAACTTAAAATAGGTATATGTATAAGGATATTTATAGTAGCATTATTCATGTGAATGAGAAGTTGAGTATAATTGGAGATTCATACATACAAGGGAACAAAGTAAAATATTGAACAGGTATATGTGGCATGTTATGCAGCAGTTAGAAACTGTAAATTTACGTAGAAGAGAGGAAATTTTAAAATAACAATACGTATGTACAACATAAGTGCTTTAGCAACATATTTATTCAAATTAAACACACATATACACCACTACTCCCACCAGCAGCAGCAACCACACTATGTGTGTTTTCACAGATTCATGGCTATTCAAAGACAAATAACAGATGCATTACAGTGGATGCAAACTGGAGAAGCGGAATGGGAGTGGGTTTTATGATGGTGTAAGGAAAAAAGCTTTGTATCTATAAACATACTATAAATATGGATAAATCTGAGGTAAGCAGCAGGCAGGCCACAACTCTGGACCAGATTGAAGACTGGCCAAAGGCTAGAAGAGGCACCATAGGCACCTCTCCATAAAACATGCCCAGCAGCGCCATGACAGCTTACCATTGCCTTGGCACAAGCAAGAAGTTACCGATCCTTGCCAAGATAATACCCAGAAATTACTGCCCATTTTCTAGCTCATTCTAAATAATCTGCCCCTTACTTAGCATGCCATTAAAAGTGAGTATAAATGTGACTACAGAACTGCTCCTGAGTCGCCACTCTCCACATACTGCCTTTGGGGTGGCCCTGCTTCGGAGGAGCAGTCACAGAGCTGCAGGACTGCCGCCACCTCAATTAGGCTGTTTTCTTCCACCACTAGCTCGCTCTTGAATTAATTTCTGGGTGAAGCCAAGAACCTTCCCTGCATCAAGTCTATGTGTATATAAGTGTACATACTATATATACATATGCATATATAAGTGGCTCTTCTGCCTGAGAATCTCACTGAAGAGTGGCCTCTGTGTTGTGTATGTACCCCGGTATTAAGGTGACTAAGCCACTTCTATCCCTTGTGAACTCCCATATATATTGCAGAGGATTGCAGAACCCTGACCATAACCCCTAATTGGACTCCATAAACAATATTTGGTACTTAAGCAACCAAAGTAATAATTATTCCATTCCTTCATGAGACACTCATCTTTAATTTTTCCTCACTCAATTATACTTAGCACGTCAAATTGAGGTTAATAAAATAATTTAACCTTGCTCATGGAGAGTGTAAATGCACAATTACTCTGTATGTAAACATCTGCAGCACTGTTTTAATGTGCTGACAGCTTCTAATGAAGGTAGCATGTATCTGTTAAAGTTTTAAAAATTACTCTAAATTGGCCGGGCGTGGTGGCTCACCCCTGTAATCCCAGCACTTTGGGAGGCCAAGGTGGGTGGATCACAAGGTCAGGAGATGGAGACCAGCCTGGCTAACATGGTGAAACCTCGTCTCTACTAAAAATACAAAAAATTAGCCAGGCGTGGTGCCTGGCGCCTGCAGTCCCAGCTACTCGGGAGGCTGAGGCAGGAGAATGGCGTGACCCGGGGGGATGGAGCTTGCAGTGAGCTGAGATAGCGCCACTGCACTCCAGCCTGGGCGACAGATCAAGACTCTGTCTCAAAAAACAAACAAACAAACAAACAAAAAACACTCTAAATTTAGGCTTAATTTATTAATTTTTAAAAACATTGATAAGAGATAAGAGGCTTAAGGACTTCTTAAAACCAAAGAGACACAAATACTCTCATTTCACAGTAGAGGCTTCTGAGGTCAGTGAAACTGCAATGTTCTGACAATTACTAGATAGTAAATTAGGGGCAATCTGGGATTAAAGCCAAATTATTCTATTGCTTCCTTCAGGGATATTTCTACTGTAGTATGTTTTATTTTCAGATGTATAGCATATATTTTGCATGTTGTTATTGTTCAAATTATCTTTGTACCAGTTGTTACAATTCAGATCTGAAGGGACCTGTAAGGTCATGTAAATGAGTGAACAGAAGCAATGAAAATGCATAGGTGTGTATTGTGTGAACAGACATGCAAACTGTAAAGCAATTTCTCTGCCTAAGGAGAAATCCTCTACTCAGCTCCAGCTGGCTTCTGCCATTGGTAGTGTATTCCCAAAGTGACCAGATGTGTTGTTGTTGTTGCTGTTATTCAAATGTTTGTTTGTTTGAGACAGATTATCAATGTGTCACCTGGGCTGGAGTGCAGTGGCGCCATCTCGGCTCACCGCAACCTCCGCTTCCTGGGTTCAAGTGATTCTCCTGCCTCAGCCTCCTGGGCAGCTGGGACTACGGGTGTGTGCCACCATGCCTGGCTCATTTTTTGTATTTTTAGTAGAGATGGGGTTTCACCATATCAGCCAGGATGGTCTTGATCTCCTGACTTCGTGATCCGCCTGCGTCAGCCTCCCAAAGTGTTGGGATTACAGGCGTGTGCCACCGTGCCTGGCCTCAAATGTGTATTTTTTAAAGTTATCTTTGAAATAACAATTGAGCAAGATGAAGGCCAGACAAAACCCATATGGGATATGGATTTGGTCTGCAGGCTGCTGATTTTTTTAAAAATATATTTTAAGTAGGCCGGGCGCGGTGGCTCAAGCCTGTAATCCCAGCACTTTGGGAGGCCGAGACGGGCGGATCACGAGGTCAGGAGATCGAGAGACCATCCCGGCTAACACGGTGAAACCCCGTCTCTACTAAAAAATACAAAAAAAACTAGCCGGGCGAGGTGGCGGGCGCCTGTAGTCCCAGCTACTCGGGAGGCTGAGGCAGGAGAATGGCGTAAACTCGGGAGGCGGAGCTTGCAGTGAGCTGAGATCCGGCCACTGCACTCCAGCCTGGGTGACAGAGCAAGACTCCGTCTCAAAAAAAAAAAAAAAAAAAAAAAATATATATATATATATATATATATATATATATTTTTAGTGCTGAGATACATATGCAGAACATGCAGATTTGTTACATAGGTATATACGTGCTGTGGTGGTTTTCTGCACCCATCAACCCGTCACCTATATTAGGTATTTCTTCTGCAGGCTGCCGATTTTTAATTACAACTTATGCAGTCCGTCGTGCAATCATATGGAATAATATCAACATCAATTATTGAATTTAACAACATAAATATATTCACCATCACAGTCTTCAGTGCAAGAATCTATTGGAAGAATAAAACAAAATGCACTAATAAAAGCTTCAAGATAAATAGATGATTATAAAAATCGACTTATCATCATTAAAGCAAAAAAAAACTTGAAACAGGTGATCAATGCAACTATATTAACTTTGATAATCCATCTATTAATCACATATGTGAAATGTAGACAAATTTCCTTAGCTCTTGATACAATTAAGTACCTTGTCAATTTCTTCATTAATAATTCAGTGTTGATCAACTGACTGGTAATTTCTTTCAGAATTAGTTATTGATTATCATGATGCAATAATGCCACTGACAAATAATTATTTTTTAGATGTGGTTGCCCTACTGTATAAAGGTTAATAGTCAATGGCAAAAAAAACGTAAAGTCACTTCTTATTCCTTATCTAGTAGATTCATCTGCCAATGAAATCTGGTTTGCTTGGGCTTTTAGCTATACTTAGAAAATAGTTTTACAATTATTATGTTAGCTTTATATATCAACATAAGTTTTGTACTAAAACAATGTTTTTAAACTACCTCCCTCCGCCACAAAGAAAACTCTAAATGGTGATATGTATTATATAAAAATGGAATCTGTGTTTAAATAATTTTGGGACATGTTGCATTCTAGAGGTTCATTTTGCTAACTAGCATGCCAAAGATTCTGAAGTTTTCTAGCAATTAATCTTTATCCTTATTTTATTTAACATACTGTTTCTCCAGTTTATTTAAGCGGATCATTTTTCCCCTTGATTTTGAGGAAAACAAGTTAGCGAATGCTAACTCAGAAGGAAAAAAGTTGCCCAAAGCCATACAAACTCATTTAATTTAAGTTCAAAAATGCCTGGCAGATTTTCTGATTCCTACAATATGGCGGCAGAGACGTTAGGCTAAATTATGTCAATATTTTTCCTCAGATGAATATTAAAATCTTTAAAAATTATTCAACTTTTATTATAGGTCAAAGGGTGCATGTGCAGGTTTGTTGCATGAGTGAATTGCATGACACCGAGGCTTGGGGTCTCAATGATCCTGTCACCTAGGCTGTAAGCATAGCAGCCAACAGGTGGTTCTTCAGCGCCCCCGCCCTCCTCCTTTGTTTAGAGGTCCGCAGTGTCTATCATTCACATCTTGATGTTCATGTGTATTCAATGTTTAGCTCCTATGTACAAGTGAGAACATGTGGTATTTGGTTTTCTGTTTTTGCATTAGGTTGCTTAGACCATTGGTAATGGTCTCCAGCTGCATCCTTGTTGCTGTGAAGGACACAATTTCATTTATTTTACGGCTGCAAAGTATTCTAAAGTACATACGTACCACATTTTCTTCATCCAATCCACTGGCAATGAGCATGCGGGTGCATGTGTCCTTTTAATCGACTGAGTTATTTTCCTTTGGGTGTATTCTCAGTAGTGGGCTTGCTGGGTTGAATGGTAGTTCTATTTTAGTTCTTTGAGAAATCTCCAAACTGCCTTCCACAGTGGCTGAAGTAGTTTGCATTCCCACCGACAATGTATAAGTATTCCCTTTTCTCTGCAGCCTCACCAGCATCTGTTATTTGCCTTTTTAATAATCAACATTCTGACTTTTGTGAGATAGTATCTCATTGTGATTTTGATTTATATTAAAATATCTTAATCATGCTAAATTTTCTTTGTTAGAAGAGTGCAAATTTGTAATATTCACCAACTCACCAATTTTAATTCATCAAAAATTTCACAACTGCTAAAGGTGAAATTTTTATAAAATTAGCATTATCAAGGGAAATAAATTGTGAATCAGTGAAACATGAAAGTTTGCCTGTAAATTTTCAAACATAATTAGATTGGTTTAGTAGTTCAGAAAATGGTAAAATTAAAAAGTGAAAGCATCTGTTCACATCATCCTCCACCTTCTGAAGGAGATTATGCAAATTGCCCAAGAAAGCACAGATTTAAATAGACCCCAAAACTCTCTACAGATAATGCCTTGTTTGAGGTCACAGCTGTCTTCCCATATCTAGGAAGGACGTGAAACAGTTGCAGGACACCATTTTTTCAAGCTGATTATACCTCTTACCCAGAAGTGAGGACATGAGAACTTTTCTGGCCATACTCCAGTCCATGCTGCCTTGACTTTTACCTCAGTTTTGTGTGTTATTTGATTCTACCTGTCTATCTGTCTATCTGTGGCTCAGCAAAAGTGGTTTTTGATTTGATGTTAGAAGTTACTTGAGTGCTTATGTGGCTTTGCTCCCAGATCCCATCTCTTAGCTATAAATAAATAAATAAATAAATAAAAATTAAAATAAAGGCAAGTCAAACTGCCTTTATTTTTTTTCTCAGACCTAAAGGGCAGTCAAGTTTCTCATTTCTGGAAGACTGCAATGATTATTTCAAGGCTGTGAATCAAGGCAGACTGAGGATTGCCATACGCATATCTACTAATTTTTATCTTTTTTCCATATTGTTTTTAAAACTTTCTATAGAAGTATTCATGTAGACATAGATATAAAATTGACAAATTTTAAGTGTGTAGGCCCATATATTTTCACAAACCAAACATCCTCAGGCAATGAGCACACAATTTGAGACTATAATCAGCTTCAGAAAGAGTTCCCTTGGTCTCCATTGGAATCACTGTCTTTGATTGGGGTGCTATAACCAAATAGCATATTTCATACCGCACCCCCCTCCTATTGTCCCACCTTTTGCAGCTTCCAAAGTCTATTATTCTACTCTGTAAGTATGTATGTACCCATTGTTTAGCTCCCATTTTTAAGTGAGAATATGAGATTTTTTCCTTTCTCTTTCTGAGTGATTTCACTAAGGATAATGGCCTCGCATTCCAACCATGCTGCTGCAAAAGATACATTATTTTTTCTTTTTTTATGGTTATGCACACTAAAAGCCCAGTAAACAATATATCTATGTAACACAACTTCACTTGTACTCCTAAATCCATAAAAATAAAAAAGATTTTAAAAAGTATATATTTGTTTGCATGGAAGACCACTGAAGATTTAAGAAACATTAATACCAGATGGCTAGAGAGCCATCCAGGCACGAAAAAAATCTAATAATCAAGTCCTATTTCATATAGATTTAAAATTTTGCTTACACTGAGATTAAAAGTATTTGCATATATAATCAAAAGTATGCATTCATGATGTAATCATGTACGTATATGTGCATGTGTAATAGGAACTTTTTTTTGTTTGTTTTTAACACACTTATTGAGCTATTTTTAAAATATCTAATTCTTTTGGAAAGTGTCTGTTCACGTCCTTTGCCTAATTTTTATGGGGCTGTTAGGTTTTTTCTTATAAATTTGTTTAAGTTCCTTATAGATTCTGAATATTAGACCTGTGTCAGATGCATAGTTTGTAAAAATTTTCTCCCATTCTGTAGATTGTCTGTTTACTCTGCTGATAGTTTCTTTTGCTGTGCAGAAGCATTTTAGTTTAATTAAATTCCACTGTCCATTTCTGTTTTTATTGCAAATGCTTTTGGTGTCTTTGTCATGAAATCTTTGTCCATGCCTATGTCCTGAATGGTATTGCTTTAGTTGTCTTCCAGAATTTTTATACTTTTGGGTTTTACATGTAAGTCTTTAATCCATCTTGAGTTAATTTTTGTATATGTTGTAAGGAAGGGGTCCATTTTCAATCTTATATGGCTAGCCTGTTCTCCCAATGCCATTTACTGAATAGAGAATCCTTTCCCCATTGCTTGTTTTTGTCAGGTTTTGTGAAGATCAGATAATTGTAGGTGTGAAGCCTTATTTCTGGGTTCTCTATTCTGTTCCATTGGTCTGTTATGTACCAGTACCATTATGTATCGGTTATTGTATGAGTACCATGCTGTTTTGATTACTGTAGCCCTGTAGTATAGTTTGAAGTCAGATAGAGCAATGCCTCCAGCTCTGTCCTTTTTGTAATTGCCTTGGCTATTCAGACTCTTTTTGATTTCATATGAACTTTAAAATAGGTTTTTTCTAGTTCTGTGAAAAATGTCAATGATAGTTCAATGGGAATAGCATTGAATCTATAAATTGCTTTGGGCAGTATGCCTGTTTTAACTATGTTGATTTTTCTTGTCTATGAGCATGGAATGTTTTTCCATTTGTGTCATCTCTGATTTCTTTGAGCAATGTTTTGTAGTTCATGAAAGAGATCTTTCACTGCCTAGTTAACTATATTCTTAGGTATTTTATTCTTTTTGTGGCAATTGTAAATGAGAATTCGTTCATGATTTGGCACTCAACTTGACTATTGTTGGTATATGTTGGTCTTGACTATTGTTGGTTGGAATGCTAGTGATTTTTGCAAATTAATTTTGTATCTTGAGACTTTCCTGAAGTTGTTTATAAGCTTAAGAAGCTTTGGGGCTGGCCAGGCACAGTGGCTCACACTTGTAATCCCAGCACTTTGGGAAGCCGGGGGATGGCGGGGGGGCAGATCATTTGAGGTCAGTTTGAAACCACCCTGACTCACATGGTGAAACTCCATCTGTACTGAAACTACAAAAATTAGCCAGGCGTGGTGGTGGGTGCCTGTAATCCCAGCTACTTGGGAGACTGAGACAGGAGAATTGCTTGAGCCCGAGAGGTGGAGGTTGCAGTGAGCACAGATTGAGCCATTGCACTCCAGCCTGGGTGACAGAGCGAGACTCTGTCTCACAAAACAAAACAAAAAAACCAAAACAACAACAAAACAAACAAACAAACAAAAAGTTTTGCAGCTGAGTTGAGATGGGGTTTTCTAGATATAGAATCATGTCATCTACAAACAGGGATACTTTGACTTCCTCTCTTCCTATTTGAATGCCCTTTATTTCTTTCACTTGCCTGATTGCCCTGACCAGAACTTCCAATACTATGTTGAATAGGAGTGGCGAGAGAGGGCATCCTTGTCTTGTGCAAGTATTCAAGAGGAATGCTTCCAGCTTTTGCCCATTCAGTGTTGATGTTTGCTGAGGGTTTGTCAGAGATGGTTGTTTTTTTTTAATTTGTCATTTTCTTTATCATTGGAGGGAAAGAAATCAAACAGAGGTGGGGGTATAGTTACACTGTTTAAGGATGAGCTGAATACAAAGACAATGAGTCTTTTACAGTCTCAACAACGCCACAATGAATAACTGAATTATCTCATTTATAATTCACACTGGATCAAAAAATTGGTTCCCCTCTGTATAGATCAATTTAACTCAAATCTTATTATCTTCAGAATACAAACATGAATACTACAAGATAAACTCTAACTGCACTAGGTATTTTCTAAGTAGAAGACCAAACACCAAACGGAATCCCTCTTTCCAACGTCTTTCGATATGACAAGATTTTGCCAGAGTGGAAATCTAACACTTAAAAAAGCATTCTCATGGCCAAGTAAGAAAATACAGTTATTGTGGGTATTACAATACATTTACCATATATATTACATATTGAATTAAACTCAGCATTAAATATGCTTCTAAAATTATGCTATTAATGATGATAGCAGTGATGATGCTGGTTGAGAAAGCCTGTCTTTAGCACAAGAAAAGTAAGGGAGAAATATTTAACAAGCAGAAGCAGACACAGAGTTGGGCATTTTAATTTTTTTGACTAGGAAAGATAATTTTAAGCAATGAAATATACAAAGCAAAATAATCCTTTATTTCCCCTATGTGGAAATAATATGAGACATTTATTAGATATACTGGACAAGAACAGAACTAAGTACTCCAACTCTACTGCAGGATTACAAAAAAATCATCCCTTCACCACCGTGTAAGATTTAAGGGCAACCTGCCCAATGATGCATGTTATCTAAAACACAGCAAGATTGCTGCTGCCCTGCCAAGTACCTCCAGTTCCTACCCAGGTCCTACTGAAATGGTGGTGGTCCCAACTAGTTTTATTGATATAAATCTTTAAAGAAAAAGATAAAGCATTTAAAAAGACAAATCAAGATACTTCAGGAACCACATATCCAACAAAAACTTTATCCTCAAATGAGTTATGTTTGCCTTGTACTAAAACACTTTTATTTCACTCAAATTAGAGCAATAATATTTCATACATACGTGTCTTCCCTGCCCAGTAATTCAAAGAAAAAATCCAAAATGATTAGTAAAGAATATAAAAATTAACAGATGCTTCAAATTTATTTTAAATATTTTTAAGGTTTAACAGGTGTTTGAAGTTTGTAATTCCTAGTAGGAAAACATTATCTGAATGAATACCCTAATGGTAAACCACTGTAAAATGCTTCAGCTGCATTTCAAGGAGAGGGGTAGGGATTATCTTCAAAGCACCCCGGCTCTCTTGATGAGAAGGTCAGAGGTACACTGGTTTGTATTATTGCGACATCCATAAGGTGATCTAGGTTGCTTTTCCTTCAGCAAGGGCTTTATTTATCAGAAGGGCATTATGCTTGACCTCCAAATTTGGCTGACAATTTACTGATAAGATTCATAACCTTTGGGTTGCTCTAGTATTTTGACATATTTGCTACGTTCTGAGCCACATCCTGGAAGGCCACCATAACTTCTGGATCCTGCATGGCTGAAAGAACCTCTGGATCACTAAGAATTTCATTGAGTCCAGGCAATCCGGCCGTTCCAGGCATGCCCCCTCCCATTCCAGGCATTCTTCCAGGAAAATTACCAGACATTCCCCTAGGAAAGCCACCTGGAAAAGAACCATACTGGGCTCCGGACTGTCGTCTGGCTTCTTCCTCCCTCTGGGCTCTCTCATGCTCTTCTCGTGCCTTCTTAACTCTTTCTATTCTTTCTTTGATCTCTCGCTCTTCACATTTTTGCTTATACTTTCTCCGATGCTCTGCAATTTTCTCTGCCCTAGGTTGAACTTCTTTCAGCATTGCACCAGCATCTTCATCATAATCCAATTTACAGCCAAGGGCAAGATGATGGGCTCCTTCTTCCCAGTGGCCTAGAAGCCTGTGTGCTTTCCCTCGCCATTTGCAAGGCTGAGCTGAATCAGGATTTATTTCAATGGCTCTGTCACAGTCTCGGATGGCAGCATTTGGCTTCTGTAATTTGACAAAGACACTGGCCCTCTTGGCATACAAAATGGCCAAGGGAGGATTCAGCTTGATGGCATCAGTGAATTAGTCAGTGGCTTTCTGCAGTTCACCATCATTTAGGGCTTCAATAGCAGCCACTTTCTTATCATTTGCCTGATCCATCATATCCTCTGTTATCTCTGCATTTTCATCTCCCATTTCTTGAGGGGCATCAGTGTCTGGTTCAATCACACCTTCATTATCAATTTCTAGATCACTTTACTCAATTGATGTTTTGTCTGCCTTTAAGTCTTCCTCCACTTTCTTACCATCAGGTTTTTCTTCTTTGGTATTTTCTTCTGATTTAGCTTTCTGAGTAGCAGGTGGTACTTTACCTCCCATACTCTCCACCCACTCCCTCAGGAAGCACATTTCGTCAGTGTGCAGAACGCTCGGATCCTGCTTACACATTTTCACAAAGGCCCGAAGCTTGTTCACTTTGTAGGGTTCCATGTTCAGGAGGCGGTGGGCGAAGCTGAGAGACTGCGACCAGGTTCCAGGCCCAGGCGCTGGCTTGGCATGACCGTGCAGAAGGGGACGGCTGCTGCGAGTCAGAACAGACTCAGATGGCTCTTATTGTTTTGAGGTATGTTCTTTCAATACCCAGTTTATTAATGGATTTTAGCATGGATTTTGATTTTTATCGAAAGCCTTCTCTGCATCTATTGAGATAATCATGTGTCTTTTTGTCTTTGGTTCTGTTACGTGACGAATCACATTTATTGATTTGCATATTTGCATCCCAGGGATGATGCCTACGTGATCATGATGGATAAGCTTTTTCTTGTGCTGCTGGATTCAGTTTGCCAGTATTTTGCGGAGGACTTTTGCATTGATGTTCATTAAGGATATTGGCCTGAATTATCATTTTTTGTTATATAACTGCCAGGTTTTGCTTATAAGGATAATGCTGGCCTTATAGAATAAGTTAGGGAGAAGTCTTTCTTTTTCAGTTTTGGAATATTTTCAGTAGGACTGGTATCAGCCCTTCTTTGTACATCTGGTAGAATTCAGCTGCGAATTCATCTGGTCCTGAACTTTTTTTGGTTGGTGGGCATACAAAATGGCCAAGGGAGGATTCAGCTTGATGGCATCTGTGAATTACAGCCTCAATTTCAGAACTTGTTATTGGTCTGTTCAGGGATTCAATTTATTCTGGTTCAGTCTTGGAAGGGTGTATGGGAGTGTAAATTAGTTCAGCCATTGTGGAAGACAGTGTGGTGATTCCTCAAAGACCTAAAGACAGAAACACCATTCAACCCAACAATCCCATTACTGGGTATCTACCCAAAGAAATATAAATCACTCTATTGTAAAGACACATGCACACATATGTTCATTGTAGCACTATCCACAATAACAAAGACATGGAATCAACCCAAATGCCCATCAGTGATAGACTGGATAAAGAAAATGTGGTACATAAACACCACAGAATACTGTGCAGCCATGACAAAGAATGACATCATGTCCTTTGCAGGGACATGTATGGCACTGGAGGCCATTATCCTTAACAAACTAACACAGAAACAGAAAACCAGAAACAGCATGTTCTCACTTATAAGTGGAAGCTAAATGATGAGAACACATGAACACATAGATGGGAACAATATACACTGGGGCCTTTCAGAAGGCAGAGGGTAGGAGGAGGGAGAGGATCAGGAAAAACAACTAATGGGTAGTAAACTTAATACCTAGGTGATGAAATAATTGGTACAACAAACCCCCATGACACAAGTTTACCTATGTAACAAACCTGCACTTGTACCCCTGAACTTAAAGGTTAAAAAAATTCCAAATGTAAAAAAATATATATATATAAAATATAAAATTCACCCGCTTTGTGTATACAATTAAATGATTTCAGTAACTTTACTAAGTGTGACGACCATCACCGTAAGTCAACTTTGGAAGATTTTCATCACCCCAATAACAGCCATCATGCCCATTTAATTAAGTCTCATTTCCACAGTGGCTACGTGGTGTTCTGCAAAATGGATATACCACAATTTTATTTAATATTAAGTCTAAAACATCTAGAATGTTTCCTTCTTTTCCAAATTCAAAATAAACTTTAATAAATATCTTTATAGTCAACAACAACAAAATACCATAATCTGGGTGACTTAAAAACAACAGAAATTTATTTCTCATATCTCTGGAGGCTGTGAAGTCTTATAATAGGTTCAGTGTCTGGTGAAGGCTCTCTTCCTGGTTCATAGATGGCACCTTCTCACTGTGTTCTCACATGTTGGAAGGAGCAAGGAAACTCTCTGTGCCTTTTATAAAGGGCACTAATCTGATTGATGAGGGCTTTGCTCCTGTGTTCTAATCACTTCCCAAAAGTTCTACCTTCAAATATTATCATATTGGGGATTAGGTTTCAACATGTGAATTTTGGAGGGAATACGAACATCCAGACCATAGCAGACACACTATCAAGTAATTACTGTTTCTTCCATCCTGTTGAGAAATTCTGGGAGATATAGTAGGGAGATAGAGTAGAATATCTTAGACTTATCCCAACTGAAGGAAGAGGTGACTGGTATTGTCATTGGTTTATATTTATTTCAGCCATTCTGATGGGCGTATGTTTGTATTACACTGTCCTTTCCCTATTCTTTATATTTTTTGTCCTTCTCATTTTGATGTTTTTTATATATTTGGAGTTCTGTACATATTTGGATCTCTCTTTCTCTTCCTTTTAAGATGCGTGTGTAGCCAATATCTCTCCCATTGTATGTATTGACTTTCACACTTTTAATGTCTTTTGATTAATAGAAGTTTTACATTTTTAATAGAGTTCAATTTATCAATATTTTCTTTTATGTTTAGCACTTTTTTGGTCCTGTTTACAAACTCTTTGCCTACTCAACACCATTTGTTTAAAAGACAATTTTTTTCCCATTTAGGTTCTTTCACTTACTAATATGCATTTAAGATTTCTCCAAATCTTTTCAGGACATGATAGCTCACTTTCTATTAGTGCTGAATAATATTTCATTGTCTAGTTGTACTGCAGTCTGTTTGTTCATTCACCTACTGGAGGACATCTTGGTTGCTGCCAAGTTTTGGCAATTATGAATGAAGCTGCTATACACATTCTTGTGCAAGGTTCTGTGGGGAAATAAGATTTCAAATATTTTCCATAAATACCAAGGAGCACAATTGATGGATCATAAAGTAAGAATAAGTTTAGTTTTGTAAGAACTGCCAAACTGTCTTCCAAAGTTGCTGTAGCATTTTAAATTTTTACCAGCAAAGTTGCTGCAGCATTTTTTATTTTTATCAGTAAAGTCGCTGCAGCATTTTTTATTTTTACCAGCAAAGTTGCTTCTTTTTCACATCTTCCTCAGGATATATAATGCATGACTGCAACTATATGACATTCAGGTAAAGGCAAAACCTTGAAGAGTAAAAAGATCAGTGGTTGCAAGGGGTTGGGGAGAGCGAGGGAGGAATAGATCAAGCACAGAGGATTTTAGGGTGGTGAAATTACCCTGTGGGATGCTATAATGGTACATATATATCATTATGAATTTGTCTAAACACATAGAATGTACAACACCAAGTGTGAACTTTAACAATGTGCCAATGAAGATTCACCAATTGTAACAAGTGTCCACTGTGACATGGGATGTTGACAGTAGGAGAGGGTGTGCATGTATAAGGGGCAGAAAGTATATGGGAACTCTGTATTTTCTACTCAATTTTGTGGTGAATGTATAACTGTTCTAAAACATATTAATACACATATATGTATATTTTATAAATTAATATGTATACAAATATAAATAGTGGGTTACAATTACATATATATCCTATTATTTGCTCACTGAATAGTAGCAATTTGTCACAAATCATGTGACCATATTGTGGGGGTAAGCTTCTAGACTCTCAAGTCTCTTATTTTATTTTGTATCGTTGAATCAATAGCACACTGTTTTAATTACTATAGAAGTATAATAGGTCTCAATAACTAGTGATGTATTTTTTTTCTATTACACATGATTGCTGGAGGTAATTTGGAGACACTATTGGTCAGGTTATTGCTCAGATTCATCTCATTTTCTGAGAGTTTTTGTTTAGTTTTGTTTTTGTTCTTTTTTTCCCTTTAGTAAATATTCGTGGAATTTTGCCAAATGCTTTTTATTACATGTATTGAGACATTTGAATATTTTTTTCTCTTAATGTTGTGAATAATGTTGGCTGATTTTAGAAATTAAATCCTTCCCTGAATTGCTGAATTAAAATTACATTTGAATGGTATTTCTATTCTTCTACAATTCTTTTAAATTTTATTTTCTGTTATTTCTCTAGCTCCTTGAGATTACTGCTTAAATAATTGTGTTGTCATATATCACTGGATTCAATTTTCTACTCTTGCTTAGGCTTTCTGTGTCTATATTCATGAGGATTACTCTAATTTAATCCTTCTTGTTACATCCTTGTCAGATTTTGGCATCAGTTTATATCTTGATTAGCAGTTCTAGAAATTTAATCTGTTTTATTATTCTTTTAAAGAGCCAAAGCCTGACTTTTAAATTTTTTTCATTGTGCATTTTGAAAATAATTTATATTCTTAGCTTTTTTCCTTTACATCCCATACATTTTAATTTGCTATTCTTTCTCTAGCTTCTTGAGTTAGAAAATTATATATATTTTTTCTAATTTATACATTTAAAGCTACAAACTTGTTCTGAACCATATGTTAACTGCATTACACAAGTTCGATATATCTTGTCTTCTTTAAAACAAAAGTGATTTTTAATTGATACATAACAGTTGTATATATTTATGGGGTACATGTTATATTTTGATACAAGCATACAATGTGTAAAAATCACATTAGGGTAACTGGGTAATGTGATCTCAAACATTTATAATTTCTTTGTGTTGGGAACATTCCAAACCTTTCCTCATAGCTATTTTAAAAATACACTGTAAATTTTTGTTAACTGTAGTTGCCCTACTGGACTACTCAACATAATAACTTATTTCTTTTATCTAAGTATATTTTTAACCAACGTTACTTTTTGAATTTTTGTTGTGATATTTTCTTTTGCCTATGAGTAAGCATGTTGCATAACTTTTTGATAGATAGGATATATTTTTGTTATTTTGTTATTGACTTTTAACTTAATTCCACTCTGGTAAGAGAACATAATCTAAATAACTTCAATGTTTTAAAGATTTTTGGGGTTTCTGCATGTCTCAACATCTGGCCACTTTTGGTAAATTATCCGTTAGCATTTGATATTAAGGTAAGTTCTGAGGTTGCTCAAGACAGTATTTTACTTAGGGAATTTGTTAATTATGTTTGTTAGATCTTCTAATCTATAGGATAGAAGATTAGTTCTTGTCTACTAATTGTAACAGGTATTTAGAGACGTTTGTTTATGCCTTCCACTTTTATTATTAATTGCCTATCCCTTCTAATTCTGACGATTTTTGTTTTAAGTATTTTGAAGCTTCTTTATTTAATGCAAGCAGATTTAGATTGGCATATTGTCTTTTTCTATTAACACATTTATCATTGATATAAAATTTTTTCGCCAGGCGCGGTGGCTCACACCTGTAATCCTAGCTCTTTGGGAGGCCAAGGCGGACAGATAACCTGAGGTCAGGAGTTAAGAGACCAGCCTGACCAACATGGTAAAACCCCGTCTCTACTAAAAATACAAAAATTAGCCCGCCGTGGTGGTGTGCGCCTGTAATCCTAGCTATTCCAATGGCTGAGACAGGAGAATTGCTTGAATCCGGGAGGCAGAGGTTGCAGTGAGCCGAGATCGCGCCACTTCACTCCAGCCTAGGTGATAGAGTGAGACTGTGTCTCAAAAATAAATAAATAAATAAATAAATAAATAAATAAATAAATAAATAAAATTAATAATTTACAGCAATTCTTCTTTACATGAAGCACATTTTTTTTTCAGTATTAATAAAGCTACCCACCCGCACATTTATTGTCTTAGCCTCAATTTTACCAGTATATCTTTCATTCCCTCATTTTCAACATTTTTTGACCTTATCTTTAACAGATGTCTCTTCTAGGCAGTAGTAGGTAGCACAGAAGGTTTTATTTGTTCACTTGTTTGTTTTCCCCATCCAGCCCCCTGTAACTATGTAAAGCTCCATTGTGTCATCTCGGGCCCTCTGTAGCACTTTTCTTCCTAGGTCAATCCCAGAATTCAAGCCTCTAGGCAAGGTACAGGAGTTTACCCAGAAAGAGCAGAAGAGATTCAGATTAACTCTGAAAGACTCTAAAATTTTACTTCTTGTAGTGATTTCTGTGGATCTCTATCTGTATATACAGTAAATAATTTGACTTTTCATGTGGTTCTCAGCAGAATTGTTATCCTGTGAAGTACTCCATCTATCTAAAAGCGGATATCAGGATGATTTTAAAAATATATTTCTAAATATTGTATAAGATGATATCAATAAAGCATTTTAAACTTGGGACTCTTACATTGGGCTAGCAGAAGAATTTTTTTTATGGAAAAGACATAGGCAATGGGAAGTTAATGATTACCAGTCAGGATTTCAGAGAAAACAAAAAATAATTGAATCATAAGTGGTCTATGTTTCCATAGTCACATCATGTCTGTTACCATTTTTATGAAAATATTATGATTGTTATTGACATAATTCATAAAATACTTTTACGTGTTTATTTCAGTTGTTAATACAATATTTTGTTTCTGAAAAAAATCCTTGAAAAAGCCACGTAGAAATTATGTGGCGTGTTTCTTTACATTCTGTGAAATTTAAAGTCTAAAATGAACAAAATCTATTTGATCTTTTTCAGTAGCATGAACCAGAAAGCCTAATCTTGATTATTGGCGGATGCTTCTCATACTCTTCTGTTTCCATAGGTGAAGTATTGCTACATCAGTAGTTTCAAAGGAACAGCTCTCAGATATCACTAAAGCAAAATGCAAACCATCAGTTCCACAGTTATCAAGAGCTAATATGGACAAGCTGAAACATCTTCACATCCTTATGAGACTAAAAAGTTGTTTTGTGTAGTCTAAGTTTATTCATTTTTAGTTTAGTTTAGATTTTTCTTTTGTGGAGCTTATGGTCTTTAAGAACAAGTGATTTTCTCTGTGTCTAGGCAAAATGCCTTCAATCGACCCAAGCCCTGTCTTCACTCCAGGCAAAACTACATATTCTACTTTCATTTTCTTTTATTTTTCAAATTGACATAAAAAATTGTATGTCTTCACCATGTACAACATGATGTTTTGAAGTATATATAAATTGCAGAATGATTATATTTAGGTAATTAGCATATACATTACCTCACAGGAGTATTTTTATGGTGAGAACACTTTATGTCCACTCTCTTAGCATGTTTCAAGAATACAATACATTGTTATCTGTAGTCACCATGTTGTATAATAGATCTCTTAGAAATTATTCCTCACAACTAACTGAAATTTTGTATCCTTGACCAAAATCTCTAGTAAACTTAGGAGGGTTTGATTTATTTGAAAATTTGTGATTTTTCATGTTAAATTATTTTGTTCTTTGGGTGTTTTTTTTTTTTTTTTTTTTGAGACAGAGTCTGGCTGTGTTGTCCAGGCTGGAGTGCAGTGGTACAATCTTGGCTCACTGCAACCTCTGCCTCTTAGGTTCAAGAGATTCTCCCGCCCTCAGCCTCCTGAGCAGCTAGGATTACAGGCACACACCACCATGCCCAGCTAATTTTTGTGTTTTTAGTAGAGACAAGGTTTCACCATGTTGGTCAGGCTGATCTCAAACTCCTGACCTCAAGTGATCCGCCCACCTTGGCCTCCCAAAGTTCTGGAATTACAGCTGTGAGCCATCGCACCCAACCTTCTTTGAATATTTTTTTCAGATATTTACTCTCATATTTTATTTTGGAAACAAAACTGGTAAAATGTATACTTTTGTTTTAAATGTTATTATTATCATTAGTAAGAATATACAATTATTATTGATGTTTTAAAAAGAGCGTCAATCAAAGTGAATAAACCTTTCATGTAATGAGTTAAATTCACAGCTCTATTTGCTTGAGAAGTAAAAAAAGACAAAACTAATGGGTGTGAAAATAAAGAATCTAGCTTAAATATAGTTTATTAAGCCTGGGTTATAAATATGGAACATAACAAACATATTCTAAAACTTACGGTTATTTGATAGTGGCAGGAGACAGACAAATTCCTAGGCAGACAGGGGTTGGTCCCCGGTGAAACCTGACTTTAAAACCAAAGACAATTTAAAGCCTGAAAACATAGCTGCCAGTTCTGGGTAGAGTCCACGATTGCAGTGAGAACTTCTTCAATGCCTATTAGCCAGTCAAATGGTGCTTTTTCCTGGCCTACCCATGGACCAATCAACACAAAATCCCCCATTCTGAGCCCATAAAAGCCCTGGCCTCAGACACATTTTAGGTTACCCACTTTTGGGCTCCCTCTCACACAGTGGGTTGCTCACATTGGGTCCCCTCTCACTGTCAAAAGCTTTTCTATCACTCAGCAAAATTCTTCTTCACCTTATTCACTCTCCAGTGTCTGCATAACCTAATTCTTCTTGATTGTGGGACAAAAACCCAGAGCCCACCAAATGGCAAGTATGAAGGTGCTGTAACACTGTAATCCTCCCTCCCACTCACCAACAATGGGGAGAAAAAGCTTCTGGGTACCACATGCCACCCCTTCATTTGTCGCACTGTGGGCAGCAAGATTAAATGTAAGCTGTAACATGCACCTCCGTTTGCTGCACTGTGGGTAGTGGGAAAAAATAACTGTAACAGTCCTTTGGGGGTCAGATATCAGGACTCACTGGGTGAGAGCCATAGCACCCCTTGGGTCTCTGCAGTTGCTGGCATCTCTGAGTTTTTGAGCACCACCATATTCCCCTCATCCAGACACCTGCGCCTGAGGCTGAAGCAGATCACAGCATACCTGGCCCAGCTGCAGACTGAACACAGAGCCATGGTGGGTGTCAAATCCAGGCTGGCAGCACAAGCTGAGTGCACCCTGCCAGGCCAAGTGAATGGAGTGAGCCCAGTGGCGAGCCCAGAGCTGAACAAAGCCCAGGCAGAGGTGCTACTGGCTGCAAAGATTTCCGGCTGATGAAGCAGCACTGAAAGAATCCTGTAACATTTTAACATAGACCAATAGAACTAATAAAACCAGTAAGGAAGAGGATTTCTTTCCATTCACACAAAAATGTAGTTTTCTTTTTCTTCTTATTGCATTCAACATCTAATGGTTCTCAAATATATTTCATTTATAATAGAGCTCTCATAACATTTATTTATTATGTATTCTGATAAATAACCTGGCCAAAATGGCATTAAACAATGATCACACTTCCTGTTTAATTCAAATTATTTTACAAAATTAGACTAAACTCGAAACTTTTTTTTTTAAATGAGAGACTGGGTCTTCCCATGTTGCCTGGGCTCGTCACAAACTCCTGAGCTCAAGCAATTCACCGGCCTCAGCCTCTCAAAGTGCTAGAATTAGAGGTATGAGCCACCATGCCTAGCCAGAAACTTTTAAAAATAATTTAAAATATACATGTAGCAAAATAATGCATGCAATTGTTTATCAAATCTCTTAAGTAATTACTGTCATAGTTTATTCCTAATATGAGATAGTCATTTGCAAAATAATATTTAAAGAGTTTTTAATAGACAATGCTGTCTTTCTCTACATATATCATATAATCAGTAGATATTTATGAGAGGCATATTTATCAGACTGGATTCTTTTTTTAAAAACTGGAATAAAAAAATCCAGTTTGGCCAGTGGAAATACAAGACCATTCATTGCACTAAAAATAATAATAAACCAAAAGAAAATAATAATAATAATATTAAACCAAAAGAAAATAATAATAACAATAATAAACCAAAAGAAAAACCACCAAATATCTGCCAACAGCAGAATGATCAAATTATACTGTATGCCTTACCCTATAACTATAAAAAGAAAAAAGTTCATATATAAACATGTATGTGTATATATACATATATACATATTGATCTTTTATGTGTATGTATATACATGTATGCATATATATACACACACATCAGGATATATCTATGTATGTGCATATATATACACACATCAGGATATATCTATATCTGACACAGAGTGAGCGAAAATCCAAATTTTAAGATAGACAAGTAGATGGATAGGTAGTTACATAAAGTCTGGAAGATATGTATCATTTTTTTTAAACCAGTGATTACTGACTGGAGCAGTAGGGTAGGAGACAGGCTTAGGATAATTTTGTTTTAACTCTCTACATACCTGTATTGTTTAAATCACTTTTTGCCTTATTGTTAGCAAATAACAACATATTAACTGCATATAAAAACCATTAAAAAATTAAGAATAGCACATCAGGCACAGACAGCAATAAACAACACACTCATAGATGTTCAAAACTTAAATTTCTGTGCCAGGAAATACAAAAGCCTTGCTATCATTTAAAGTATACATTTCAAAATGAAGCCCTGATAGGAGATGGGCACCAAATGGGAAACTGCACTTACAGACTCTTGCTGAGTCACTTAGACTTTATTTGTAGGTGAAAAAGATCAATTTTCTTGATCTTAAGCAAAGGGGCAGAAAGTGACACAAGCAAGTTTACTCTTTCAAATTAAGCAAACCAGATCCTTACTCGAAGCTATTAGACGACATAATGAACTTGGAGGTGATGGAGGATAGGAGGCTAACAAGAGACACAAGAAGTTTACTGAAATAGTGCAGGTGAGAAATAATTAGGATCTGAAAAATGAGAATAGGTACAGATGATGAGTACAGTATTTGAATGTTTTTGGTGGTGGTGTTGTTTTGTTTTGTTTTTGATGACTGTGGATAACCAATGTTGATATGTTGAGCAGATTTTTGGATATATGTATGAATTGCAAGGTAAAGTTCAAGACTGAAAAAGGAAGATTTAAGCACTTTCCAGCCCATACATAGAAATTAAAGCCATTTATACAGTGAGTGAAGTGCACCTGGGAGAGCATTAATGAGAGAAGAAAAGTGAAACCAGAGAAGAATGTTTGGAAATAAAAAAGTTAATTTTGTTATACTGAGGCAATGATGCTCCATAAAATGGAACAGTGAGAGTAAAAAGAGGAAGGGTATTAGGGAATGGAAGTATCACAAGAGTTAAGAATGAGTCAGTAGTACACAAAACAACATTCCAGAGATAATTAAAAATTAATAACGATATAAAACAGTTTATTAATTAGTCACATTGAATATCATGATTTTATATTTTTGTGACTTTGTTTTAAATGGAAGAATATAATTACTAATTAAAACCTTAACATTTACCTCAGTAAATTTCCACCAGAAATCTACATTTTAACAAAATCAATGGCTAGAAGTATCATCAATTGCTAGATGACTAAACACACAACATTGGAATACCTACATGTGCTATGCTTTCTAAGTATGTTAGGGTAAGTGGGTACTTAAATTTTCTACAACTTTAACTCAAAAGGTAAAATTTCCCAGGGGATAATGTTTAGAATTAACAAGACCAACTAACTGAATTTAATTAGGTCAACCCAAATAAGATAATTAGTATAATTAATTTTGATTTTAAACTGTCCCAAAGGGATGCCGTATTTGCATATTTGAGAAAACAACTTCAATGAGGGAAAGATAGAAGGAAGCAGGGGAAATAGATTTTAAATGTAGAAAAGTGACATGAAATAATTTGACTTTTTAATGTAAATTAACGTATATAATTATATACGTTATATGTTTATACATTATAAGTATAATATATATAATTGCCATACATACTATATATAATTTATATACATAATTATATATAAATTATGTATTTATATATACTTTGACATTTTATATATAACAAGGACTTGTTTTATTAGAATGTGTAACTATCTAAGTGTCATCAGAAAGACTTTTCCTCAAGGTCTGTCTTAGGAGGAGTGTTGTATTTACTTTCTATTTAAAAATGATCTGAGCATTTTACTTTGTTAAATGAATTGGGATGGCAAATAAAAATGTAAATTGGAATATATTTGTTAGAGTAAGGATCTTTAGTTCACAGTATTTGAGTTAATTTTGCAAAAGCATTCAACCCATTTTGAATAAGAAGCTGAGATAAAATACACTCTATTGAGACAGTATTATATAGCTGTGGTTAAGAGAAAGACCTACATTTTTTCACATGTTAATATCCTTGATGTTAGGATGTGTCTTATAAGTATAACTGGTAGGTATTTTTTCTTTTCTTCTAGTATAAAATACTGGTGACACAGAAAAATGATAGTGTCATAGATTAGATAAAATATGGCAGTTAGTAAGGTAGTTTCCACTCTGAGGTTAGACTTCAAGAGTATAAACTAATTGTATCATGATTTCTTATAGTATTCTCATTTAAAATATACATAAATATAATAAGTACAAATCACTAAATAACTTAAAGTATATACCCAGGTAACAATAATCCAATTCAAAAAATGTTGTGATCCCTTCCATTTCTTCTAAGTGTAACACTTATTTTGACTTCTATGGCACCCTCTTTGCTTTTTTTGTTTTTTTGTTTTTTCATCATGTATGTTTTCTAGAAAATGTGGCTTAGTGTTACCTGTTTTTAAACTTTAGAAAATGAAATTCTACTAAATGTATTGTTTTTATTTGCTTCTTATTCATATCCTTGCTGCTTCTTATGTATTTTTTATTCATTAAAAATTTATTTCCATAATTCCTCCCATATCCTTACTGGGGAACAGGTGGTGTTTGACTACATGAGTAAGTTCTTTAGTGGTGATTTGTGAGATTTTGGTGCACCCATCACCTGAGCAGTACACACTGCTCACAATTTGTAGTCTTTTATCCCTCACCCCTTTCCCACCCTTTCCCTCTAGGTCCCCAAAGTCCATTGTGTCATTCTTATGCCTTTGCATCCTCATAGCTTAGCACCCACTTGTAAGTGAAATCATACAATGCTTGGTTTTCCATTCTTGAGTTACTTCATTTATAATAATAGTCTGCAGCCTCATCCAGGTGGCTGCAAATGTCATTAAATCATTCCTTTTTATAGCTGAGTAGTATTCTATCACACATATATAAACCATAGTTTCTTTATCCACTCATTGATTGATGGACATTTGGGTTAGTTCCATGTTTTTGCAATTACAAATTGTGCTTCTCTAAACATGCGTGTGCAAGATTCTTTTTCGCATAATGACTTCTTTTCCTTTGGGTAAATACCCAGTAGTGAGGTTGCTGGATCAAACGGGAGTTCTACTTTTAGTTATTTAAGGAATCTCCACACCGTTTTCCATAGTGATTGTATTAGTTTATATTCCCACCAGCAGTGTAGAAGTGTTCTCTGTTCACTGCATCCATGCCAACATCTAATTTTTTTTTGACTTTTTGTTTATGGCCATTCTTACAGGAGTAAGATGGTATCACATCATGGTTTTGATTTGCATTTCCCTGGTAATTAGTGATGTTGAACATTTATTCATACGTTTGTTGGTCATTTGTATATCTTCTTTTGAGAATTGTCTATTCATGTCCTTAGCCCACTTTTGGATGGGATTGTTCATTTTCTTCTTGCTAATTTGTTTGAGTTCATTGTATATTTTGGATATTAGTCCTTTGTCAGATGTATAAATTGTGAAGATTTTCTCTCATTCTGTGGGTTGTCTGTTTACTCTGCTGATTGCTCCTTTTGCCATGCGAAAGCTCTTCAGTTTAATTAAGTCCCAACTATTTATCTTCGTTTTTATTGCATTTGCTTTTGGGTTCTTGGTCATGAAATCCTACCTAAGACAATGTCTAGAAGGGTTTTCCTGATGTTATCTTCTAGAATTTTTATAGTTTCAGGTCTTAGATTTAAGTCCTTGATCCATCTTGAGTTGATTTTTGTATAAGGTGAGAGATGAGGATCCAGTTTCATTCTCCTACATGTGGCTTGCCAATTATCCAGCACCATTTGATGAATAGAGTGCCTTTCCCCAACTTATGTTTTTGTTTGCTTTGTCGATGATCAGTTTGCTGTAAGTATTTGGATTTATTTCTGGGTTCTCTATTCTGTTATGTGCCTATTTCTATACCAGTGCCATGCTGTTTTGGTGACTATGGACTTACAGTATAGTTTGAAATCAGGTAATATGATGCCTCCAGATTTGTCCTTTTTGCTTAGTCTTGCTTTGGCTTTGTGGGCTCTTTCGTGGTTCTTAAAACAATGTTGTGTTTGTGAGATTGAACCATGTCTTTGAGTGTACAGTACAAATAATTGTTTTGAGAATAAGTGGTCACTCTGATGGATCATCACTCCCAAATTCTCTACTGTGTATTTCTATAAGAAGGATATCTTTCAATGTGATCATAAAACACCCACCCCAATAAGAAATGTAGCATTTTTCAGTTACTGACTTATAATCCTTAGAGGCTATTAAATTTTTGCCAATTGTTTGCAAATGTCTTTTATACCAAAATAATCCAGTTAAAAATTACATATTAGCATTCAGGTTGTTTTAGTTGTCAGGTATTCAGCCTTCTTTAGTTTGGAAAGCTTACCTCATGTTTCCTTATTGTTAGATTCAGGTTATATACCTTGGCAGAAATAACACAGAAAAGATGTTATGTTCTCATTGCATCTATCAGATAAAGAACAATTTTTATTTGTTTCATTAGTTTTTTTAAAGTGAAAGCAAATTTATTGTGAAAGTAAAGGAACAAAGAATGGCTACTCCATAGACAGAGCAGCCAATTTGTTTCATTTCTGATTATATTTAGCTTGATCACTTGAACAAGTTGGTGTCTAACAGTTTCCTCTTTTTTTCCCTTTTAAATTAATAAATATTTTGTTGGGAGGTACTTTCAAACTATTTACTTACACTGTTTCTTATGCAACTTTCGATATGTTCATGAAAATTTTTATATTAGTATGGTCTCGTGGATTCCTATTTTATCCAATTGGTTATAATTCATTACTGTTATTACATATTTTGATGCTCAAATTGTCGTAATTTCCTAGTGGGACCCTGTTCAAGCTGACTTCTGTGTCTTTTTCTCGTGTTTCCAACTTTCTTTGAGAGCCTCCTTTATTTCTGACACAACAATGCATTCTAGCCTTTTATTATAATATCCCTGCCCCAGACCTAGAATCAACCACTTCCCCAAGGATCCAGTATCTAGGTGCCAGATGTGTGCATACTCTGAGGTCCTCACAGTAGGCAGAGCTAGGGAATACATGTATGTTTACACACGCAAGCACATATACAGAGAGCTGCATAGACAGATTGAAGGACAGAGAGGCTCTTCAAGGTTCATTTGAGTTTTGTTCCTTTCCATATGTGTAACTTCCTTTTTGACAGGGAGAAACTACCTCTCATCACCTTAATTATTTACTTTTTAAAAATAATCATCCCTCCCTTTTCTGTCACCTCACCGTGTGTAGCACCCAACACCAGGCCACGCCACACCAAGAGGGAAGCCTTCCTGACCCAGCTCAGGCTCTTATTCCCCACACCAGCTGTCCCTTCTTGCCAAGGTAGTACAGATATTTCTTACTTACCCCACACAGTTTTCTTTATTATTAATGTCTACTGTTAGCATGGTATGTTTGTTACAATGAGCGCACCAATTTTAATACATTGTTAGCTAATGAATTCCATACTTCATTCAGACTTTCTTAGTTTTTCCTAATGCCCCTTTATTTACCTAATGTTCCAGGATCCATTCCAGAACATGATATTACATTTAGTGTCCATGTCTCCTTAGGCTCCTCTTGGCTGTGAGAGGTTTTTTAGAATTTCCTCACTTTTGATGTCTTACATGGTTTTGAGGTGTACTGGTCAGGTATTTTGTAAATTATCTCTAAAATGTGGTTTTAATGATGCTTCTTTTCATAATTAGATTGAGGTTGTGCATTGTGAGTTGCAAGACCACAGAGCAAAAGTGCCATTTTCATCTTATCATATCAAAGGCACATACTGCCAACCTGACTTAATAATATTGACCTTGGTCACATGACTACGGTTGTGATTTCCAGCTTAATCTTACTGTAAAGTTACCCTTTTCTCCCTTTCCACACTGTACTCTTTGGAAAGAATTCATAATGAACTGCCACAATTAAAGAGTGGGGAGTTATGCTCCATGTCATTGAGAAATAATAATTTATATAAATTATTTGGATTTCTTCTGCACACAGATTTTCATATTCTTGCCATTTTATGTATTTATTCAGTACTTACTTTATGCTGCAGATTGTAATTCAGGCCTTTTTTTTTTTTTTTTTTGAGATGGAGTCTCTCCCTGTCACCAGGTTGGAGTGCAGTGGCGTGATCTCTGCTCGCTGCAACATCTGCTTCCTGGGTTCAAGTGATTCCCCTGCTTCAGCCTCCCAAGTAGCTGGGACTACAGGCATTTAACACTGCACCCAGCCAATTTTTGTACTTTTAGTAGAGATGGGGTTTCACCATATTGGCCAGCATGGTCTCGATCTCTTGACCTCGTGATCTGCCTGCCTCGGACTCCCAAAGTGCTGTGATTACAGGCGCGAGTCCCCATGCCTGACCCAGGACTAATTTTTTAATACCCTGCTCAAATTGTCTTAGCCTTCCATATTGTTGAGAGATCTTTCTGTTAGATTCTATATCTCTTTGATATGAACGCCACCATTTGTTGTGGGTTATTTCTTTTATCTCCTTGTTTTTAAACACTGTTACTATCTGGCAGTAAAGATATTTCAAGATTCACCTATATTCCCTTGGTTTCGTTGATCAGAAAATAGCATTAGAAACCAAGATTTCAGTACTAGGTGTGCTCGTTGTGCTCATTTCTATTGCTGTGCCATGGCTTCTAGGACCTCTCAGTTGACAGATCAGGAGAATATATGTGTGTATGCTAACCTGTGTCCATACAGATACCTATAAATATTTTTATGAAACCACCTGTGTCTATATTAAGATAATTGTGAATTGATATGGCATCTTCAACTGTAATCTATTACCACATTTATTATTATAGCCTCCTCCCTTGCTTATCTGTAACTTCTTCCTTCAATAGGGAGTTGGCTTATTCCATCTTTTATCCATTTGCTTAATTGTTCAATCCCAGTTTACATGTAGAGCAGTATCAGAGTGCTTAGCCCACAGAGTACAGTAATTATGTAGTTTCTTTTACCTTTAGTTTTCCTACCTACTTAATTCAAAGTGACTTAGTACTATGCCTTTTCCTCATTCCCTTCAGTGAGGTACTTTCATAAATTTATTACACAGTTAAATTATTTTATCACATTCTGAATTCCATCCTGGAATACCAGACATATGAAATAATTTCTTTAAATTTACATATATTAAATTAATTCTTCCTGTCTTATAGTTCTATGTGCTTTGACATATGCCTAGTGTCATGAGTCTACCATTACATCATGCAGAATAGTTCCACTTTCCTAAACAATCTCCTGTACGTCAATATTCAATCCTCTTGTAGTCCTCTGATGCCCTGGCAACGGCTCATCTTTTTATCATCTCTCTGATTTTGACAATCTCATTATGTTATATTATTGGAAACCTGCAGTATATAGCCTGTTCAGAATGACTTCTTTCACATAACAATATGCATTTAGATTATCTCCCTGTTTTATTGTGCCTTCATAGCTTACTTATTTTCATTAATAAATAATATGCCAATGTTCAGATGTACCAAAATTTAGCTTTTCTTTCATTGAAGAATATTTGGTTGATTCCAAAGTCAGTGATGATCAATAAAGCTGTTATAAACGTTTGTTTTCAGGTGTTGTATGGACATAAGTTTTTAAATATATTGGGTAAATACTAAGACAGTGAGTGTTGAATTGCGTGGTAAGACTATGTTTAGCTTTGTAAGAAAATGTTTTAAAGTAGTTGCACCCATTTCTGTTTGCACTTGTAGTGAAGGAGAGCTCCTAATGCTTTGCATCCTCCCAGCAATTGGTCTTATCAGGTTTTATAAATTCATCATTCTAATGGTTTATAGTGGTATCATCTTGTTTTAATTTGCAATTCTTTACTATCAGTGGTGGTGAGTATCTTTTCATATACTTATCTGCCATTCGTATATCTTGTTTGGTGGGGTGTCTGTTCACATCATTTGTGCATTCGTGTCTTTTTTTCTTATTGTTGATTTTAAGAGATTTTTATATAATGGGGGTATATGTGATAAGGTATGTGCTTAAATATATTTTCTTGAAGTCTATGGCATGTCTTTTTGTTCTCTCCACAATGTCTTTCAGAGAACAGAGGTTTTTAATTTTAGTAAAGTCCAAGTTGTCAACGTTTTTCTTGCAAGGATCATGCCCTGGTGTTCTATCTAAACACTCATTACCAAAAGATCTACCACATAGATCTTCTTCCATGTTTTCTTGTAGAAGTGTTACAGTATTTCATTTTATATTTATATCTATTATCCCTTTCCAATTGTAATAGTAAGGTCTGAGTCTAGGTGTATTTTTATGTAGATGGACTGGGGTGATGACTTCATGGTCCTTATATATTGAAGCTGATATGTAAAATGTGTCCCAAACGATATCTTTAATAAAAAAGTAAGGTGTGGAATCATGTGAGTAGTTTGTTACTTTATCTATAAAAGAGGTTACTTTTGTCAAATATAATTCTCTCTCTCTCTCCCTCTCCATATATATATCTCTCTCTCATATATATCTTTTAATGGCCCTTATTTTTAATAGCAAAAAACACATTAGTTTTGCACCAACCTATTTTTGCACTCTCTCTCTCTGGAGAGTTATATTTGTTTCTCCCTACATAATAAATTAATAAATACAAAACTGATTAGACGTTGAGGAGATGGGACATTGAGCTCTGCATACATAATATACAGGGGTAGAAGAGATATTTTCATTTGGTGCATACACACACACACAAACACACACATATATATGTTTATAAATATATATATATTTTATAAATATATTTTATTTATATATAAAAATATATAAATATAAATAAAATTATATATAAAAAAATATATTTTATAAATATGCATATATATTTAATTGTTAGGTTTTTAGTACCAATGTATTTCTTCCTAAAAAAATAAAAATAGAAAATTGGGTAATTTTTTTAATGTTCCAAATACTATTTTCTTCTCATGTGAATATTTCCCAGTTTATCTTTTTCTTTCTTTCATCCTATCCCCTAGTAATTAACAATTTCACTTTAGGATGCTGGTATGAGGTTCTCTATACCTACTAAGGAGTTACTGAAAAAGTCTCCTGTTTGGGTCTCTCCATTTATATTGTGTGTGTGATATCCTGGCAGGGAATCACAGAAATTGTTGCTCCTGTGTATGATCACCTTGAACTACAGTGCAATGATAAAATGTTTGATAGATGGTCCTAAATTGATTATATGCTCTCTCTGTAAATGAAATAACAAAGAGGTAGCCCAATTTATAGGTATAGGAATATGATGGAATGCATCCGTATATCTCACTAACTTGGAATTTCTAGAACAAGTTGGAATACTATTGACATAACATAATTATTTTATAAAGATCAAATTTGTTTGATTTTGTATTTTATGCTTAAAATAGCAAAAGAAACACAGATGTTTTTGCTTATAATATTAAAATAAATAATTTCTATGGATTCTGTAATTGCTAGTAAATCTAAATTTTATGTTTCATTAAGACTGAATATGTCTCCAATACTTATTATAGATGCCAAGACAGATTCATTATTATAGACTACTTTACAAACTTTACTGCTGAACCTAATATCTTAGTTATTGCATAGTATTAAAATAGTATATAACAATGAATAAAGATTATCTATAGTGCCCATAGATGAGAATTAACTTATTTTTAAAGAAAACCCCTCAAAATATGGCTCAACAGTCTTTTTCAAAGACACATCCTCAATGTCTGAAGCTATTATTTACAGCTTAACCCTATTTTATTGTGACTCTTATAAATATAAAGAAGAGGTATGCACTTCTCTAATACTGAATCCTATCTATTTGAAAGACCATTGTAAAGTCAGACCGTGACTAACCTCAATTCCTTTCATCTTTATAGATTTTGTTTGCATACTCCAAATACTGGACTTAAAAGGAAAAAACATTGAAGCTGATTAAAAAAAAAAAGAAAAACAAAAAACAATTGAGAAGGTAACAGAGGTACAGTTGAATTTGGCAAATATGTATTGAATGATGACTTTTTGACAGGTACAACAGCAAACATTAGGGCTATATAGTTGAATTTGGTAGGCTTAAAGTCTGTATTCTACATTCTGAGAACTCTACCTTCTGATAAGATATGGATATTGGCAATTTGAATAGTGTCTGGAAGCATGAAAAAGAGTAGACATTTTTTTTCAAATTCGGTAAGTGTTCACTTTGAGGTTCATCTAAAAGGATAAATTGGTGTTTGGTCATGTAAGTAAGAGAATTGAGTCACAGAATTCTACCCTAACATCTCTCATACATTTTTTAATCCACATTTTCTCCCTTAGTTAAAGTGCTCATCATTTAGAATACTGCTACACTATTACAAATCTTAACTCATGCCTTGGTTTTGTGAATTTCAACTTTAGTATCTGTTCTGCTGGAGGGTTGACAATGTGCAGTTATCAGAGAGGAGTAATTGTTATAACAGGTTACATCTCTTATGTGACCATCAATCACCTACATTGTCACCTACATTGTAGTTTGTTCTAAACTACTTTCCAGTAGTAAAACAACTAATTATGATTCTCATTCGTGCTTCAAACTCAACTATTTTTAGTACATGTTCCTCCTAGTCTTTTAGAAATGATTGATACAAATTTTTTATTTTTGAAGTTCTTTGCTTTAAGTTTAGTTCAAAAGTATTTTCATGGGTGTTTGGGGAAAAAAGATCAAATAAAATTACTTGTGATGCCATTAAAGCAAAATTATATGTACTTGAAAATTTCTGAATTTTTAAATGATATTCTCATGAACTTCACCCATTAATTGTATTTATTGATGTGGAATTATTAAAATAGTTTGACAAATTTAAGGAGGAAAGAAAGAAAATAAGATGAGAAATAAGGAAAAAAATTCAAAAAGTGAGAGGGAAAAAGTAGTAATCAAGTAACTAGAATTTCTACCCACAACTTTTTCCAAGATGTTTATTATCAGTGTAGGTCTAATTAAAAAATACACTATGTAAATAGGCAAATTGAGACATAAATAATTGATTCCAGATCTTATGCAGTTCATGTGGAAAGTGGTCCAAATACAATTCAACCTTGGTTGCTAATAATCACTTTTTTTTTTATGAAGTGCATGGATCTCCAAAAAAAAGTATAACCCCAAATATTTTCTAATTCATTATTGATCTCTTTCAAGGGGCCCCTCTTGGCTCTACATGGCATCAGTGTAAATCCTATTTTCCTATGCCCTTGTTTCAAATGCATAAAGGACTAGCATATATAACGTAAATTCTCCCAACAAAACAAAGAAATATCCAAAAGGTATAAGGCTAAAGCCATTCAGTATCTTGCTCACTCTTCCATGAAGCAGAAGCAATGAAGTTTACTGAAGTTTATGATAATTGATGAAAAAGAATGTGTAATAAGCAAGTAATTTGTCTCAGTGACAATATCTGATTCATTTTATTTGCGGCTTTTTATCTGGAAGAATGTGACCCCAAATAGGATGTGTAGGTGCCTCTTAAAGACAGATAAATTAGTACCAATATTCAAAATTCTTAGATAGGACTGACCTATGAATTGGCCCTTTTTAAGGTAATACTTACATTACTACACCTGTCAAAGGAAGACCATGAAGTTTTTGAATCTGTGATTATTTAGAACTTGCAGCTTTTTCCTAAACCGACTTTGTTTCCACAGCAACAGGAATTATCTGTTGAAGTCTGACCTTTCCTTTGCATAGTTTAGTTCTGACAGCTATGTGTGCACTGTTTTAGAAAGCACATATAACCCAGAGAATCTTAAAAAAGATATAAAAAGTGGAAAGCAATTGAAAATGCTAAGCTTTAAAAATACAGTTAAGGTTATGAATTTTTTAATATGACTTATTTTAAGCTAGTGTTACCTTATAGCGTTTGAAAGTTAGAGCTGAAACAAGATGTAGAACCATTTTAATTAAAATTACAGGTTAATTTTGTTACATAAGTAAATATTAGAAGGAAGACAAATGCTTGTATAAGGAAACAGTGTATTACGGGCACTCATTGACAATAATCTAAATGGCCAGGCGCGGGGGCTCACTCCTGTAATCCCAGCATTTTGGGAGGCCAAGGTGGGTGAATGACATGAGATCAGGAGTTAGAGATCAGCCTGGCCAACGTGGTGAAACCACCTCTCTACCAAAAAATACAGAAATTTGCTGGGCATGGTGGCGCTAGCCTGTAGTCCCAATTACTGAGGATGCTGAAGTGGGAGAATCCCTTGAATCTGGTAGTCAGAGGTTGCAGTGACCCGAGATCGCGTCACTGAACTCCAGCCGGGGCAACAGAGCGAGACCTTGTTTCAAAAAATAATAAATAACCTACATATATAATCATATATTGGTAGTGTGCTTCACACACATTATGTTATCATAAAGACATAATTAACACAACTCTAGAAAGTAGATGTCATTATCCTTTTTTTTTCTTTCTTTCTTTTCTTTTTTTTTTTTTTTTTTTTTTTTTTTTGAGATGGAGTCTCGCTCTATTGCCAGGCTGGAGTGCAGCGGTGCAGTCTCGGCTCACTGCAACCTCTGCCTCCTGGGTTCAAGCGATTCCCCTGCCTCAGCCTCCCGGGTAGATGGGACCACAGGTGCGTGACCCCACTCCCAGCTGATTTTGTATTTTTAGTACAGATAGGGTTTCACCATATTGTTCAGGATGGTCTCACTCTCTTGACCTCGTAATTCTCCCTCCTCTGCATCCCAAAGTGCTGGGATTACAGGTGTGAGTCACCGTGCTGGCCTATCCTATTTTTTAGTGACAAAAGGATCCATCATGCTAAAGGATTTCCCAGCATCACACACATAGTATGTAAATACTGAGTTCATGTCTTGGACATTCTAAAGCCACGTTCTTGTAATTTCAACCTTTTAAATTATGAACAAATCAAGTAATATAAAGTGGTAGAAAAATTTTAGCTAAAATACTAATATTAAATACTTGTTTTAAAATAGTCATATGTCTATCCTCTGCTGCATCTAGAAAGGTGATTTTAAAAAAATGTTCTTTTGGCTGGGTGCAGTGGCTCACGCCTGTAATCCCATTACTTTGGGAGGCTGAGGTGGGCAGATCAGGAGGCAGAGGTCAGGAGTTGGAGACCAGCCTGGCCAACATAGTGAAACCCCATTTCTGCTAAAAATACAAATTTAGCTGGATGTGGTGGCACGAGCCTGTAGTCTCAGCTACTCGGAAGGCTGAGGCAGGAGAATTGCTTGAACCCGGGAAGCAGAGGTTGCAGTGGCCCAGACAGCATGCCATTGCACTCCAGCCTGGGTGACAGAGTGAGACTCCATCTCAAAAATAAACAAACAAATAAATAAATAGAAATAAATAAATAAATAAAGTTCGTTTTAGTTTTTATATTTGTGGGGAAAAAAACAATGACTAAATCTTCAGCAATGTGGTAGTAAATGAGAGATATCAATTTATTAAAACTTGATAGATCAGAATTTTACCAGAGAGAATTTCAGAGAACAGATAACTGACAATTTTCTTTAGAATTTTGTGTTCAGTAAATACTGCTTACCATTAAGTGTAACTGAGTAGAAATTATAAAAATATTTTAGAAAATCATATTTAATTTTATTTACTAGGGCTAACTTCCAAAGAATTTACAATAGAAAATATGAAGTCATTACAACATAAAGAAAAATGTTTCATGAGGAAAAAAAGCTGACCATCTGAGATGACGATCTCAAACACAAGGGCAAAGAGCTGGAATAAAATTCAGTAATGAATCAAGTGTAGAATAAATGAATATCTAAAGTTAGTTTGAAAGAATGGCCTTGAAGAGGCTTGAAGAACAATAAACATGTAATTTCATTTCTTTTAATAAATGACTTTTAAAGTCCTACATTATACAAACTATAAAAATGTTATATGTTACTTACCATTTCAATAATTTGACTTTTATTTTTTCATTCTTAAGAAAAAATTTAGACACCATATTGACATATTTCTTTTTCATTCCAAGTCTATTTCTGATGTTATGACTTAAGTAACTATACTTATGGATCAACTTTCAGAAAGCTGAAAAATATAGAAAATGAAATAGGATTATGGGTGGAATTTCTGCAGTTGCAAGACACAGTTCGATATTTTTTTCCCTGAAGTAAATACAGCTTATATTTTTTAAACTTTAGATTCAGTTTTCTTTCTTTTAAGTTTGATAACTTTTTGAAATAAGTAGATTATATTGTACAGGTTTGGAAACTTGCGTCACAGAAAAAGTACTAGCTAATGAGTTATTTTAGTGAGGACTTGGTTAAAATGCATGATGACAAGTCTAAGCTAAATGGGAAAATAATATGTAGTCAGACTCAAGATAAATTTATCTGAGCCAAAAGGGGCTCAGATAAATTTGGAGTGGGCGGTAGGAAATTTCTTTACCAAAATATTTTAATAAGAAAGAATGGAAAGAGATTCCCATTAGCGCTCCCAACATTTAGAGATTATATTTAATACTCTTAAAACTGCTTTAGAAAGGAATTAGAACTCCTTGGAGAAATGCCTGATTCACGTGAACAGAAAACATTGTGGGTTTTTTTTTTTTTTTTTTTTTTTGTGCCTGAAAATAAAGAGACATTCAAACAATGGGAGAGACACATCAAAAAGATACAGGAGCCAGCTCAAGCAAGCAACCACTGGCCAAATCAGGGACATTTTGAGAAGCAAGTAGGCTGCAGGGAAAAGATTCAACTTGCTCAGAGCTGGGGATGGGGAATATTTTGGACAAGCTTTCCTCAAATTGAGGTGTCTCATGTTGCCTTTGCCTTGTGTTAACTCTGTATTTCTGGAGAAGCTACTCTGAGGTAGCTGAAAATTTTGTTTATGGGCATATGGAGAACAAACGAGTAACATTTATTCAAGAAAATCTCCTAAATTTGTCGACAATAGTAAGGATTTGTGGCATTTGAACCACAAACTACCTTCACTCCCACCTCCGCCTCTCACCCATCCCTCATAGGCTCCCTCTTATGGAAAAAAAAAAAAAAAAAAGTACTCCAGGAGCTCTAATATAGGAAGGTGAAGCCAAGAAGATGGGGTGCTCTCTCTCCTTCAGATTCCAGGTGGGGCTTTGGTCTCAACTTGCAGGTGGAGCGAACAGACTAAGAATTTCTCATTCTACCTTCAGCCATGTTAAGTCCATGTAAGTTGTATTTCAGGCAGGTGTGGTTGAGAGGACCCTTGCTTCACCTAGCCTTTACGCACAAGGGTGAAGCTTTATCATAGATGCAACAGACCAAGAATACCGTATCCTGTTCTCTTATACGATAGCTACAAGCTCACTCACAGGGCATAGGTTACATACCAGGAGAGGCAAGGCAAGAAGACCAGAGCCCCTTCCAACTTACACTCTTTTTTTTTTTAAATTATTATTATACTTTAAGTTCTAGGGTACATGTGCATAACATGCAGGTTTATTACACACGTATACATGTGCCATGGTGGTGTGCTCCACCCGTCAACTGGTCAACACCCATCAACTCGTCATTTACATCAGGTATAACTCCCAATGCCATCCCTCCCCCCTCCCTACTCCCCACAATAGGCCCCAGTGTGTGATGTTCCCCTTCCCGTGTCCAAGTGATCTCATTGTTCAATTCCCACCTGAGTGTGAACACGCGGTGTTTGGTTTTCTATTCTTGCGATAGTTTGCTGAGAATGATGGTTTCCAGCTGCATCCATGTCCCTACAAAGGACACAAACTCATCCTTTTTTATGGCTGCATAGTATTCCATGGTATATATGTGCCACATTTTCTTAATCCAGTCTGTCACTGATGGACATCTGAGTTGATTCCAAGTCTTTGCTATTGTGAATAGTGCTGCAATAAACACACGTATGCATGTGTCTTTATAGCAGCATGATTTATAATCCTTTGGGTATATATCCAGTAATGGGATGGCTGGGTCATATGGTATTTCTAGTTCTAGATCCTTGAGGAATCGCCATACTGTTTTCCACAATAGTTGAACCAAATTACAATCCCACCAACAGTGTAAAAGTGTTCCTATTTCTCCACATCCTCTCCAGCACCTGTTGTTTCCTGACTTTTTAATGATGGCCATTCTAACTGGTGTGAGATGGTATCTCATTGTGGTTTTGATTTGCATTTCTCTGATGGCCAGTGACGATAAGCATTTTTTTCATATGTCTGTTGGCTGTATGAATGTCTTCTTTTGAGAAATGTCTGTTCATATCCTTTGCCCACTTTTTGATGGGGTTGTTTGTTTTTTTCTTGTAAATTTGTTTGAGTTCTTTGTAGGTTCTGGATATTAGCCCTTCGTCAGATGAGTAGATTGCAAAAATTTTCTCTCATTCTGTAGGTTGCCTGTTCATGCTGATGGTAGTTTCTTTTGCTGTGCAGAAGCTCTTTAGTTTAATTAGATCCTATTTGTCAATTTTGGCTTTTGTTGTCGCTGCTTTTGGTGTTTTAGACATGAAGTCCTTGCAACCATTCAGGACATAGGCATACCATTCAGCACAACCTACACTCTTGAAGCAGAGTTGTCACTCCAGGAAATGTAGGCTACTGTCCCTGTGCCCAGGTCTTGTGTAGTAGTGCAGAGGTTCTATCTATGGGGAGAGGCAGGCTGGAGAGGTCGTCCTTAAGGATGAAGAGCTCCACAGCTCTACATGAGGAAACTAATTTTATTTGGAACAAATTGTGGAGGATTTCATGCCTAGGGATTCTGCTAAAAGCAATGGAGTTTTTGGTGAAGGGCAACTAAGAAGACTTATCTATAACTCCATGATACAAGTATTAATAAGCAAAACTGCTGAGCATCAGACTTTTATCATAGAGAACCGGAGAATGAGTGAGCCAAGAAGGTCTATCCTGTGATGACAGCTAACAGGGTTGGAAGGGCTGTCTATATGCTCTAAGCTGTACCTTGTCAGGAGTAATCAGGGCCAAATGTAGAGAATATTTGAAAGCATTCCTTAACCACAACAATGGGCATCAACAAAGGGCAGAAGTCTCAGTGGCACAAGAGCTTAAGCACAACCTCTGATAGCTAAACAATAAACTATTTTGACATAGGGGCAACTCCTGGAAAACTAAGCTTAAAAATGAAATTACATGTATCCATGGCAACCTGGAAGATTGTGTATATGGCCAAGGTGTTGCCCTCCAGGAGTGAATGGAAAAGTAAAATCTAGATACTCATACTTGGGTGAAGATGTGGCAAAAACAAACTCCTTTGACTCTAACAGCAGCCTCCACACCACAAGCATGTTCAATGGTAAAGATTAAAAATCTAACAGGTAAAGGAGTATTAAGCACAACTCCTGAGTAATAAATGATCTATGCTAATCCAGGGATAACACTTACATAACCAGGCTGAAATATTAAAATAAGAAAAATTCTGAGCGAGTACATCAAAAGTCACATGGTTGTACTGAGAAATGACTCTGCGGAAGTCTAGCCATTAAACAAATAAAACATTATTTAAATGTTTAATGGCAACTGAATATTATTAAGCAAATAAATACATGGCCAATCAAAAAACTACAACATAACCTGGGGTGAATGGGATCAGCAACATGGGGTGCTACCGTACATTATCTGAAAGGCTGCATTTGCAACAAAAACTTTTGAGATGCACAGAAACAGAGAAAATCATAACCACATATAGAAAAAGAAAGCAGATAATAGAAACTTATTTGGAAATGGTCTACATGCTGCAGTTATCAGACTTTAAATCAGCCACTATAAATATATTCAAAGAACTAAGACACCCTGTCTAAAAAAAATTTTAAAGAAAATATGGCAATAATGTTCCATGAATAGAAAGAGAGATAAATTGTTTTTTGGAGAACCACATGAAAATTTTATAGTTGAAAATGCAAAAATCAAAATGAAACATTCACTAGATTGGCTCAACAGAAGATTTGAGTTGGCAAAGGAAAGAATCAGCAAACTTGAAGATAGAGCAATACAGGTTACGTAATCTGAAGAAGAGAGAGAGAAAAGAATAAGAATAAATGAAGTGAGCCAAAGAGAAAAGACACCAATAAGTACCCCAACAAAGGTATAATGGAAAAACCATAAAGGAGAAAGAAAAGGGCAGAAAAATATTCCAAGGATGTCTGAAAGCTTTCTACATTTGTTGAAAAACACTGATCAGATAATTTAAGAATTGTGATGAACTCTAAATATTTTAAGCACAAAGAAATCCATACTTAGACATAATCAAATGTTGATGCCAAAGACAAAGTCTTAAAGGCAGTCAGAGAGAAAAATGACTCACGATATATAAGGGAATCCCAAGAAGTTTAACTACTGAATTCTCCTGAGAAGCAATGGTAGCCAAAAGGCAAATATATAATATATTTAAAGTTTTAATAAATGAAGATAAAATAAAGAAATTCTCAGATAAACAAAATTTGAGGAATTTATTGCTAGCAGACTCACAAGAAAATATTAAAAAGTATTCTTCAGGCTTAAAACTAATGAAATTAGGTAGTAATAAAAAAATTAAAAAATAAAATATTTCCAATAATGGTAATTATGTATTTATAAAAGACAGTATAATTGTATAATTATTACTATTCCTTTTCTTAACTCATTTAAGGAATAATTGCATAAAATATATGTATATAATTGGACTGTTGGGTTTAAAACATTAGACAATAATGTATTTGACAATAACAGCACAGAGAAGATGGGTTGGAGAAAAGTTGTATAGAGTAAGAAATAACACAGATGGCAACTCTGATTCAATGGACGAAATACAAAGAATAAAAAATAGTAAATAAGAGGTGCATGTAACAATTCTGCAAACACATACTCTCCTTTCTTTTTTCAAGTTTTTTAAGAGACATAAGATTATATAAAGCAATAACTATAACAATGTATTATTGAGTTCATAACATATAAAGACCTAATATGCACTCCATAATGTATATGTACCACATTTTCTTCATCCATTCATCTATCATTTAACATTTAGGTTGCCTCCAAATCTTGGCTATTGTGAATAGTGCTGCAATAATCATGGGAGTGCAGATATCTCTACTAAATTTATTTCCTTTGGATCAATATCCAGTAGTGGGATTGCTGGATCATACAGTAGTTCTATCTTCAGTTATTTGATGAACCTTCATACTGTTCTCCATAGTAGTTGCACTAATTTACATTCCCCCCAACAGTGTATGAGGGGTCTCTTTTCTCCACATCTCCACCATTTTTTAAATCACATGTCTTTTAGATAAAAGCCATTCTTTTTTTTTGAGATGGAGTTTCACTCTGTCGCCCAGGCTGGAGTGCAGTGGGGCGATCTTGGCTCACTGCAACCTCTGCCTCCCAGTGGTTGATTCTCCTGCCTCACCCTCCTGAGTAGCTGGGGTTACAGGTGGGTGCCACCATGCCTGGCTAATTTTTGTGCTTTTAGTAGAGATGGGGTTTCACCATGTTTGTCAAGCTGGTCTCAAACTCCTGACCTCATGATCTGCCCGCCTCAGCCTCCTAAAGTGCTGGGATTACAGGCATGAGCCACCATGCCCTGTGGATAAAAGCCATTCTAGCTAGTGTAAAATGATATCTCATTATAGTTTTGGTTTGCATTTCTCTGACAAACATGATGTTGAGCACCTTTTCATACACTTATTGGCAATTTGTATGTCTTCTTTTGAGAAATGCTTATTCAAGTTTTTTGCCAATTTTGTAATTGGGTTATTCCTTTTTTTTTTCTTATAAAGTTGTTTGAGCTTCTTATATATTCTGATTATTAATCTCTTGTCTGACGGGTAGTTTGTAAATATTTTCTCCCATTGTGTGGATTGTCTCCTCACTTTGTTGATTATTTTCTTTGTTGTGCAGAAGCTTTTTAACTTGATGTGATCCCATTTGTCCATTTTTGCTTTGATTGACTGTGCTTGTGGGGTATTACCCAAGAAATATTCACCCAGTCCAATGTCCTGGAGATTTTCCTCCATGTGTTTTTTTGCAGTTGCTTCATAATTTGAGGTGTTACATTTAAATCTTTAACCCACTTTGATATGATTTTTGTCTATGGAGAGAGGGATCTAGTTTCTTTCTTCTACATATGGATATCTAGTTTTTCCAGCACCATCTATTGAAGAGACTATCTTTCCCCAGTGCATGTTCTTGACAACTTTGGCAAAAATGAGTTCATTATAGATGTAAAGATGTGTTTCTGGGTTTTTTTCAATCTTGTTCTACTTTTCTATGTGTCTATTTTTATGCCAGTACCATGTTGTTTTGATTACTATGGCTCTGTAGTATAATTTGAAATCACATAATGTGATTCCCCCAGTTTTGTTCTTTTTGCTTAGGATAGCTTTGGCTATTCTGGGTCTTTTGTGGTTCCATACAAATTTTAGGATTATTTCTTCTATTTCTGTGAAGAATGTCCTTGGCATTTTGATAAGGATTGCATTGAATTTGTAGATTGCTTTGGGTAGTGATATAGTTTGGATGTGTGTTCCTGCCTAAATCTCATATTGAAATATAATCCCCAGTGTTGGAGGTAGGGCCTGGTGGGAGGTGATTGAAACATGGGGATGGATTTCTCGTGAATAATTACAATCATACCTCTTGGTACACTTCTCACAATAATTCTCATGAGATTTTGTCAGTTAAAAGTGTTAGCACCTGCCCAGTTGCTCTCTCTTGCTCCTGCTCTTGCCAGGTGACATGGTTGCTTCCCCTTCACCTTACACCATAATTGTAACTTTCCTGAGGCTTCTCCAAAAACCAAGCAGATGCCAGTGTCATGCTTCCTATATAGCCTGCAGAATCATTAGACAATTAAATCTCTTTTCTTTATAAATTATTACATCTCAGGTTTCTCCTTATAGCAGTGCAAGAATGGAATAATAGAGGTAGTATGGACATTTTAACAATATTGATTCTTCCCATCCGTGGACATGGAATATCTTGCCATTTCTGGTATTTTCTTTAGTTTCTTTCATCAATATTTCATAGTTTTATTGTAGGGAACTTTCACTTGTTTATTTAAGTTAATTCCTAGGTATTTAATTTTATTTGTAACTTTGGTAAATAGGATTACTTTCTTGATTTCATTTTCAGATTCTTTGCTGTTGGCATATAGAAATGTCACTATTTTATTATGCTGATTTTGTGTCCTGCAGCTTTACTGAAATTGTTTATTAATTCTAAAATATTTTTGCTGGAGTTTTAAGGATTTTCCAAATATAAGATTATATCATTTGCAAACAAGGATAATTTGACTTCTTTCTTTTCAACTTGAATATGCTTTACTTTTTTTTTTTTTTTTGGTCTGATTGTTAATCTAAGACTTCCAGCACTATTCTGAATAACAGTGGTGAAAATGAACATCCTTGTTATATTCTAGATCCTGGAGGAAAGGCTTTCAGTATTTCCCCAGTCAATATGATATTAGCTATGGTTGTGTCATATATGGCTTTTATTATCCTGATATACATTCCTTCTATACCCAGTTTTTTTAGTGCTTTTTTATTATGAAAAAATGTTGAGTTTTATCAAATCCTCTTTCAATATCAGTTGAAATAATCGTATGGTTTTTAATCCTTCATTATTTTGATATGATGTATCACATTGATTGATTTGCATACATTGAACCATCCCTGCATCCTGGGATAGATCCAGTTTAGTCATTAGTAATCTTTTTAATGTGATATTGAATTCAGTTTGCTAATATTTTGTCAGTGATGTTGCATCCATATTCATCATGGATATTGGTTCGTAGTTTTCTTTTTTGATGTGTGTTTGTCTGGGTGTGGTATCAAGGTAATATTGGCTTTGTAGAATGAGTGTAGAGATATTATTTCCTCCTCTATTTTGCAGAACAGTCTGAGTAGTATTGGTATTAGTTCTTCTTTAATTGTTTGATAGAAAAGGCTTCAGGTTCCAGGTTTTTCTTTGCTGGAATATTTTTTATTATGGTTCAGGTTTTGAATTTCCTCATGATTCAATACTGGTAAGTTGCTTCTATTTGGCCATCTTTCTGTACTTCCATTCTATGTTCTAGCTTTTATTTTGTTGAGGAATTTCTATACTGTTTTTTGTAATAGTTGCACTAATTTATAATACATTCCCACCAACAGTGTGCAAGTGTTCCCTTTTCTCTACATCTTCATCAACTTATCTTTTGTCTTTTTGATAATAGAGAATTACAGAGGTATGAAGCAATATACCATTGTGGTTCCAATTTGCATTTCCCTAATGATTAGTGATGTTCAGCACCTTTTCATATACCTATTGGCCATTTGTATGCTTTCCTTAGTGAAATATCTTTAGGATCTTCTTTGCTCATTTTTAAGCTGGGTTATTTGAATTTTTTGTTGTTGAGTTATATAAGTTGATTATATATTTTGAACACTAATTCCACATTAGATATATGGTTTACACATGTTTTCTTCCATTCTGTAAGTTTCCCTTTTATTCTGATTGTTTCCTTTGCTGTGCAGAAACTTTTTAGTTTGATGTGATATTACTTATCTGTTTTTTTGCTATTGTTGCCTGTGTTTTTGATGTGATTACCAAAAAAATTATTGCCCAGACCAATGTCGAGGAGCTTTTCCCGTCTTTTCTTCTAGTAGCTTTAAATAGCTTCAATTTTTATGTTTAAGCCTTTAATCCATTTTTAGTTGATTTTTGCATGTGGTATGAGATAAAGGTCTAATTTATTTTTCAGCATAGGGATAGACAATTTTCCCAACATTATTTATTGATCAGATTATCTTTTCTTTTCTTTGTGTTCTCAGCACCCTTGTCAAAGATCATCTGACCATACATGTTTGCTTTTATTTCTGGGATCTCTCTTCTGGTCTTATATTTTTTGATAAGTTAATATTGTTGAGATGGTAAAGATCCTGAAATTTATCTACATTCAATATGATTATTATGTAAATACCAGTCTACCTTTTAACAGAAATTGACAACTGATCTTAAAACGCATATAAAATGCAAGAAAACTAAAATAGGCTAACAAATCTTGAAAAAAAACACAGTTGGAGGACTGACTCATATTTGTGGATTTCAAAATTTAGTACATAGCTGCAGTAATAAATGCATTGTGGTACTGACACAAATATAAATATAGATCAATGGAACAAAGTTTAACATACAAAATTAAACTCATATTTCTGGTGAACTTATGTATTTAAAATTATTATGATTTTAAATAAAGATACCTTGATAACTGAGTAAGAAAAGAACAATTGTTTCGACATACAGTGCTGGGAAATGAATTAAAGACTAAATGTAAGACCTAAAACTGTAAAACTCTTAGAAAAAAAGATAAGAGTGAATCTTTGTGAACTTGCCTTAGGCAGCTGTTTCTTTGATATGATATTGAAAGCATAAGAGGCTAGAGAAATAATAGATAAATTGGACTTCCTCAATATTAAAACCTTTATATTGCATGATACTATAATAAAATGGATAAACAATCCACAGAATAGGAGAAAATATTTATAAATTGCATATCTGATAAGAGACGGATATCCAGCCTACAAAAAGAATATCCTTAACTCAATAATAAAAAGGCATGTAAACCAAATTCCCAAATCAGTAATGAATTTGAATAGAAATTTCTCAAAAGGAGAAAAACAGATGAAAAATAAGCATGGACAAAGATTCCTAATAGCATTAGTCATTAAAAAATGCAAATCAAAGTGACAGTGTGATAGCACCTCTGGTCTGATAGCAATGAAACCGTGTTTTTAAAGTGCACCTGAACATCAGCTTCAGCGTGAGAACCTGAGGTTATGGTATACTACCCATTTGTGTACAATAAATACTTCATACCAATATTCATTATGCAGCTCTATTTCCCAAAGTGTAGACTACATATGTCTGACACTCCTGGCAAGGTACTTGGGGTGTTTTTGTTTTCTTTCCATTTAATGTTAAACTTTGTGCTTCTAAAGGATTTGGTTCTCAGAATGCCACTACTTCCAGTGGGGGACTCAGCACCATCCCCACTAAATTTAAAACATCCTTTTCACTTTGGGCTCCTGTGACTGTTAATTAGCAGGCAAGGAAAAGAGTTAACACACTGCCAGTGTTTATTGACTTTCATCATCATGAGAAGTATGTCTCTTATTACATAATGGGGGCAGCAACAAAAATATAGAATATTTAAATGATAAATTATATACTCACTTTAACAGTTTTACCTTTAAATGGTTCAGGATAAAAACAATGGCTTGATACAGACATAATAATTGGGAATTCAATCACCTTAGGTATGATGGCCTGCTTTATCCCGCCAGACAAGGCACCCACACCAATAGAAGTTTTCCTGGAAGGAACAGGAATTTAGAATTGGTGGTAAAATAGGGTGAGGTTGAGCATTAACAACAGCCTTGAGATCAAGAACCAAGAATACCGTATATTCCAAAAACCCTCCTCTTGAAACTTCCCCCAGGTAGTGTGTCTGAAGAATCCTAGAGAAAATGTGCCCAGATTGAATGAACTAATGTGAGAAGTAAGATGGGTTCAGCAGTGCAAGCACTAGACTATAGTAGATGCTGTGGTGTCATATCCACATCCCATCCATTGCCAGTGTATCTGGATCCCCAGCTACGGTGAATGTAAGCTTCTGATGACTTACAGCTTCAGTCTGGAAAAGTGCTCTTATCAAAGGGAATCAATTCACCAGAAAAGGCATGAAAACGTATGCCCTTTACCCAGAGGTGGCTTGCAGACAGTAACTTACTGATACATAGTACAAAAAGCTAACTCGGTCTGGAGTTTGGACAACTCTGATTCTGAGTTTCTCTCTTAATTTGTCTACAGGTAGGACATCAATAGAAGTACATAGTTGAATAGGTCTTTGCCCCAGTTCTAACCTGCTTTCCAAAGTTTTTTTTATAGATTTCTCCTAAGAGCCTTCCTTCAGTAATCACTTTCACCAGAATTTCATGTCAAGCTCTGCTTCAAGAGAACTTGGCCCAGGACATCCACTCCTCAAAAGACTGCATCTCTCAGACTTAACAAATAAATAATAATACTTTGTGTAGTAAAGAAATATTTTAATAAATGGATACAGAGTGGTTGGAAATGAAGTAATGCACAAAGATATAACAAGCAAATATGAACAAAAAAGATGCTTTTGTAACAATTTTAAGCCCAAGTAAAAAGGCAATAGATAGGAACAAATAAATGAATAGTGTTATGTTTATACGAGGTTCATTGAGCAATAAAATACTAGTCAAGTTGAAGTGTCTCTGAATGAAGAATCAGGTTAATAATAGTTGATCCTATGTTTTTCAAATGTCATTGATGCTAATTATTTTATTTCACAGATATTATATTCTTCACTTCCACTTACAAATTTGGGAATTTCCACAGATCTCTAAGAGCAATTGGTAAAAGCAAATTGTATATCAAGTCCTTCTCAGTGATTCAGGAAGTTTAGACAATTGTTTTATTCCAAATTAAAGTGCGAAACTTGCACAACTCTGATTGTGTTAGCTTGGACTAATTATTTCATATTTCTGAGTCTTACTTTAATCATCTTTAAAATAGAAAAAAAAGTCCTAAATTACAGTGTGTTGAAAACCACACATAAAATCTCTTAAAGGACTATCTTAATTTCTCAGTAATACCTGCTCTTTTTATTGTCCTCTCTCTCCTTTTCCTCCCTCTTCTTTTTTATCTTCCTCCTCCTTTTTTAAAATGTAGAAGCCACTACATTTTATATAATTTTAATTCTAAAATTTTAATATTCTAAACTGATATCTGAATAGAGCAATGAGAAAGAATAAAATAATTTCATTTTATTTCAAAAAGAATTTCAGTATTTAAAATGCCTCCAACATTATGATTGTTATTAACCTGGATGTTGATTGACATATGAAAGGGCAGAATTACACACTCAGATGTAATAGAACTTTTTTATGTTACACAAATTAGAAAATATATCAAAGAGAACGTTTAGATTTTGTTGTAATATTTTCAGAAAGATAATAAAAATATTTCCATGTGTCAGCAAGAAGACAAATATCTCTAGTATGCCCATACCATAATCCTGTTTCATCCAAAATCCTCAGAAAAAGATAATGAAGGAAAATTGCTTTAATTTCCAAACATTATATAATTATATAAGCTAATGAAATAAAACTTCTCATGTTGTAAAAAATGCATAATCACCTTTTGGAAAAATCCTCTTAGGACCCAAAGTTTCTCTCTGACCCTGCCCCTCCAGGTAATTCTGGCTAAACCGTGCCAGAATTTTTATCAAGTGCATAATTCTTACCTTAAGGAATAACTTAAGCCCCCTCCAAATACCAAGTTTCTTTGTTGGAAATAACTGATGGCCACCAAGATATAGCTTTCATTGTGTTTTTCCCCATGATAATGAGACTGAATTAACAGACTACTTGAAATTATAGGTAAACCAGAACTTTTAAGAAATAGTCATGATTTGAAGTAAATAGAAATGCTGCTTAACTCATACCACAATTTCTTTTTTTTTTTTTTTTTTTTTTTTTTTTGAGTTAGAGTCTTATTCTATCACCCAGGCTGGAGTGCAGTGATGCTATCTCAGCTCACTGCAAGCTCTGCCTCCTGGGCTTAAGTAATTCTCCTGCCTCAGCCTCGTGAGTAGCTGAGATTACAAGTGCACCACCACACCCAGTTAATTTTTCTATTTTTAGTAGAGACGGAGTTTCACAATGTTGCCCAGGCTGGTCTCAAACTCCTGATCTCAAGTTATCCGATTTCATTTTTTAGATCTCTTTAAGTAAAAAAACTAATAAATATGTGCTTATGTTACAGTTGGTGTAGAAAAAGTATGGGCTTAACAACAAAAACTAAGGTTGAATCCTGGCTCTTTCTCTTATAAGCTGATTGATCTTGGGGCAATTTAATTAACCTCTTTAAACCTCAGTTCCCCTGGGTTAAATGTAAATAATTAAATGTATTACATAGTTGACAAAAGAAAAAAAAAGAAAAAGTAAATAATGTGTCATGGTGTTTTAAAAATGGTCTATAACTATTTGCCTTTTTCTTCTATACTATAATCAAAGTATGGCACCTTATTGGAAAGAGACAGAATAATATATATGTTTATATTATGCTTTATTATATTATGTTTAGAAGACATATTGTTTTGATGAAAAGGTATAACAGGAAAAACACTCCCAATTTTCTCTCATTAAGCTTAAACCTCTCTTTCAAGCTCTATATTTGTGTATCAATTGTCTTTTCCAAATCTTCACTTGGCTATCTCTAAGATATTTCATACCTAATACCACTATGCTGAGCTACTAATTTCACTCCTTCCCAATTCCCTTTCATAGTAGCCTTTTTTCCCCACAGACATTTCTAAATTATTTAATAGCACCAGCATGCACTCAGTCACATGTCTGTCCTGAGGAACCTGTGACTCTTTCCCTTACCCCCACCTCTAATCTCTCCAATCTCAGTTGTCTTTATTCTATTTCACAAAAACATGTGCCATATACTTCTGTCTTTCGCTTCTGATGGATATTACCAACGCTTTTCATCTGGAGTACTGCAATACCCTCTTAACTGGTTTCATCTCTATCTTACCACTATCAATTTCATTTTCCACACAGCAACCAATATGATAATTTTAAAGCACGAAATGTTTTGTTGCCCTCTTGCTTAAAACCATCAAATGGCTTCCCTTTCCACTTAAAAATAATAGCCATGCTTCCACACATGGCCCACCAGACACCTTGTGTTTGAGACCCAACCTACCTCTCCCAAATCTTCCTATGCCACTCTCCCCATATTGATTGTGTATCATTCACAAGAGGATCTTGGGTCTTTAAATTTTTTTCTTTTTAATTTTTTGTGGGTACATAGTAAGTGTATATATTTATGGGTTATATAAAATGTATTTATACAGGCGTGCAATGTATGATAATCACATCAGAGCACATGGGGTAATCATTACCCCACACATTAATCCAAACAAACCAATTATACCCTTTTAGTTATTTTTAAATGTACAATTAAATTATTTTTGACTAGAGTTACCCTGTGTGGTAGCAAATATTAGGTCTTATTCATTCTTTCTAACTATTGTTTTGTACCCATTAACAATCCCCACTCCCCCTGCCCCACCTTCTCTGACTACCCTTCCCAGCCTTTGGTAACCATCCCTCTACTCTCTGTCTCCATGAGTGCAATTATTTTAATTTTTAGCTCCCATAAATAAGTGAAAACATGTAAAATTTGTTTTCTGTTCCTGGCTTATTTCACTTAACATAATGACCTTCAGTTCCATCTATGTTGTTATAAATGTTGAATTTTGTCAAATGATTTTTGATCTTGTATTTCATGACTGAATAGTACTTCATTGTGTGTACAACGTTTTCTTTATCCATCCATCTGTTGATGGCCACAGGTTGCTTCCAAACCTTGGCTACTGTGAACAGTGCTACAACAAACACAGGCGTGCAGGTATCTCTTCAATATATAGATTTCCTTTCTTTTGGATATATACCTAGTGGTGGGACTCCTGGATCATATGGTAGCTCTATGTTTAGCATTTTTGAGGAACCTCCAAACTGTTCTCCGTAGTGGTTCTACTAGTTTACATTCCCACCAACATTGTACAAGAGTTTTCATTTTTTTCCACAGTCTCTTCAGCATTTGTTATTGCTTGTCTTTTGGATAAAAGTCATTTTAACTGGGGTGAGATTATGTCTGATTATAGTTTTCATTTGCATGTCTCTGAAGATCAATTATATTGAGCACCTTCTCATATACCTGTTTGCCATTTGTATGTCTTCTTTTCAGAAATATCTATTTAGGTCTTTTGCCCATTTTTTTAAATCAAATTTTTAGATTATTTTTTTTTTACACAGTTGTTTGAGTTCCTTATATATTCTGGTTGCTAAACCCTTGTCAGATGGGTAGTTTGCAAATATTTTCTTATATTCTATGGGTTGTCTTTTCACATTGTTGATTATTTTCTTTGCTATGCAGAAGCTTTTAACTTGATGTGATCCCATTTGTCCATTTTTTTTCCTTTTGTTGCTTGTACTTGTGGGGTATCACTCAAGAAATCTTTGCCCAGTCCAATATCCTGGAGTGTTTCCCCAATGTTTTCTTGCAGTAGTTTAATAGCTTGAGATCTTGGATTTAAATCTTTAACCCATTTTGATTTAATATTTTATATGACAAGAGACAGGGTCTGCTTTCATTTTTTTGATTTGCATGTGGATTTTCAGTTTTCTAAGTGATATTGGCCTATTGTTTTCTTTTATTTTTTGATGTATCTGATTTTGGTATGAGGATAATACTGGCCTTGAAGAATGAATTTGAAAGTATTCCCTCCTATTCTATTTTTTGGGATAGTTTGAGTAGGATTGGTATTTATTCTTCTTTAGTTGTTTGGTAGAATTCAGCAGTGAAGGCATTGGGTCCCAGTCTTTTCTTTGTTGGGAGACTTTTTATTATAACTTCAATCTCATTACTTGTTATTGACCTGTTCAGGTTATGGATTTATTCATGGCTCAGTCTTGTAGATAGTTTGTTTGTGTCTAGGAATTTATGCATGTTTTCTAGATTTTCCAATTTATTGGCATATAATTGCTCATATTAGCAACTAATGACCTTCTGAACTTCTGTGGCATCAGTTTTAATGTTTCCTTTTTCATCTCTGATTTTATTTATTTGGGCATTCTTCCTTTGTTTTTTAGTTAGTCTAGCTAAAGGTTTGTCAATTTTGTTTATGTTTTGAAAAAAATACCTCTTTGTTCAGTTCATCTTTTGTATTACTTTCATCATTTCAAATTCATTTATTTCTGCTTTGATATGTATTTTCTCTTCTAGCAATTTTGTGTTTGGCTAAGACATTTTTATACATGCTATTCCTTCTGCCTGAAAATCTTTATTATTCAGTTCCTCACATAATTGGCTTCTTCTCAACTTTTAAGTCTCACTTTAAATTTCTTCTAAAAGCCTTTGCTAGCAACCCAACTCGCATCATACCCCCCCAACTTCCTCTCAAAACACCTTGTTATTTATCTTGCTATTGCTTACTGAGGTATATTCTTATATGCATGTAAAGGAGAATTTGGTTCTTCCTTACTTTTATTCTCTTCTAGGCAAGGAACAATTCTTTAGTATGACACAATGAAAAGAAAAAAATTATGGCATATATGTTTATTCATTCAAAGAAAGAACACATGTACAGTATTAAAAATGGAGCTGGTTGGGGGCAGCAGCTTTTGTATATATTAATCAGGGAAGGACTTTGAGCTGAAATAATATTTAACAGAGGTATGAATGAACCAAGAGAGAAAGCCAAAAGAAAGTACATATCAGGGAGGGAAAAAAACAAAGTTCCTGAGACAAAGATATTTTTGGTGCATTTGAGAAATAGTAAGGTCAGACAGCATAAAAAAGAGAAAAGGTAGGAAGGAGGGTCAAGTTGGGTCCAGATTTCATAGAGCATTATAGATCATGGAATGGGCTTTGGTTTTCATTCTAGCACAAAATTATTTTGTTAGGGTCAGTCAATTTTGTTTTTCTCGTGGTTTTTTTAGTCTGAAAAATTGATCCAGCAATCCCACTACTGGGTATCCACTCAGAGGAAAAGAAGTCATTATACAAGAAAGATACTTGCACATACATATTTATTGCAGCACAATTTGCAATTGCAAAATTGTGGAACCAATCCACATGCCCATCGGTCAACAAGTATATAAAGAAATTGTGGTGTGTATATGTATACACACACATACCATATCATACCGTATATATCTACATATATTTATCTTATATATATAATGGAATACTACTCAACTATAAAAATGGATGAATTAATGGCATTTGCAGCAACCTGGATGAGATTGGAGACTATTATTCTAAGTGAAGCAACTCAGGAATGGAAAATGAAACATTGTATGTTCTCACTGATATCTGGGAGCTAAACTATGAGGACACAAAAGCATAAGAATGATGCAATGATGCAGTGGACTTTGGGGACTTAGGGGGAAGGATGGGAAAGGGGCAAGGGATAAAAGACTACAAATAGAGTGCAGCAAATACTGCTCAAGTGATGGGTGCACCAAAATCTCACAAATCACCACTAAAGAACTTACTCATGTAACCAAATACCACCTGTACCTCAATAACCTATTGGAGGATAATTAAAACAAACTGAAGATCTAATATATTCTTCAATATGGAGAAGCCACTGCTGCTAATTCTAGAGTTAAAGAGGAGGCCCAGAATATGAAAACATCTAGGCTGCAGCTGGGACCCTGAAGAGGGGTGCAGAGAGAGCAAAAGATAAACGGAATGGTTAAAAGAAGTGGCAAAGGAAGAGGTTAGAATCTAAAAGAAAATATTTTGACACGCTATCTGGCCTGGCCTCAGTGTAGTAAGATAGATAATCAGTGGGGACATTAAGGGAATATTTTTGCAGTACCCTTCTAACTCATTGTGAGTTTACAGTCATCTAATAATATCTATTTCTGTGCATTTGCTAGACAGTACAAGAACATATATTAAGAGTTAAATGTGAGGAAAATTTTGTCAATATGTGATGTGATGTCTGACCTTGCATGAATCATGACAAACCATACCAGGTCAAGAACATAACACCATGTTCCCTAAACTACAGGAAAAATGGTCCACAGAGTGAGTAAAACCAGTAGGGCCATCCTGGAGTTAGAAATACCATCTCAGAAGGAATCCAGCATGGTGGAAACAAATGGCCAATGAAGATTGATATAGAGTTTAGTGGGAAAATTCAGAGCTACAGTCAGTAGTGAAGGAAAAGGCAGAGCTCCAGGGTTAAGTGAGAAATTCTCTAGTGAAGGAAAAACATGAACAGTTAATTGATTGTGAATGAAATTAATACAACCTCAAAAATAAAACTAGATACCAATGTCTGATGACACAAAACTTGCAGAGGGAACAGGTATTACAAAATGTGATGCAGTTTCAATTTTGTTTAGTGAAATCATTGACCATCGAAAGCCTATTTAGAACGGATTGAGACCCCCAAAAATAATGTTATTTTTGTGCATCAAGTTCAATTCTGGACGGCTTATGAAACTATTTTAGTTTTTGTAGGAAACGTTTTACTTGTTTCTCTCTGGCACGTCCTATTTGGGCCCTGAATGCTAAAAAAGATACTGTGAGAGAAATGACTGCCACCCCCTAGCTCCAACTCTGAGCAAGGAAGAGATTTTGAGAGTATACTGCTGTGGGAAATAATGAAAAAAATTTAAAAATCTAGGAATTCTTGTTATCTCAGCCCAAGGTATTTGAACTTCATTCAATATGCTGAGATATCTCTGACCAGAATGTAAGAGGCAACATACAGGTTAAACATAAAGCTGCATGCATAAAGCAGAAAAAATGTTCTTGGTTTTCTTTCCATTTCTATGTTTGTGAGGGAGCATGATTTTCTCTTTGGCCTCTGTTTTAGAGTATTTGACAAAGACATACAGGAACAAGTTCACCCCATTTTAGATTAAACTGAGGAGCAAGCTCCAGTACATTTACAGACTGGTTTGAACTCTGTAAGCCCATGTGTGGTTCGTGGTGTTTAAGGTAGCGTAGTTCTTTCCCTCTCTAAGAGAAAATGAGAATTTTTTTTCTTTGTAAAAGCTAAGGAATTTCAATAAAAGGATAGAGTGGCGTGACAGGATTTCCATTTTTCCTTTTTTTTTTTTTTTTCCTTTTATCTTTTCCCTGATGAAGAGGGGTTTTGGGATACATGCATAACAAAATAACAAAGATCCTATAGCCAACTCGCTCACCCAAATAATGCTATGGTCAGTAGGATCTAGGTTTTTCCAGCAAGGCACCTGGTCTTTCTTGTCCCTGGAACAAGGAACCAGAAATACATTCCAGAAAGTATGCTCCTTGGAGAAAAGTCTAATTTTCAAAATAAATGGAAAGTACAAGATGGTTCAGAAAGTAACCAAAGGGAAATATCAAAAGAACACATGATGAGATAGATTAAAGGGGTTCACACTGACCAAATATGAGAATACTTGATCACACTAAAACACTTAATGATATAGTAAAGGATCTTAACTCATTGGTTATAATAAACTTCATGAATAAAGAAATTTGAGATAAATTATAATGGAAGTTGAATGACACCTGATGAATATAGGAAGAATGATGACAATAGGAAATCATCAATGGAAGCTAAAACTGAGGAAAAATGTAATGAGAAACAGGATAGTTTCACAGTCTCAAAACATTACCTCAACTATTATGATTAATTACAAAGTAGAAAACTGTATCTTTACTTTGAAAAAACCTGAGAGACACAATCTTAAGCAAAGTTATCAAAGTTAACCAATGTTGAAACATTTCAACATCATGTGCCTCAGATATAATATACTGAGAAGGATCTGCCGTTAACTTAATGGCACTCCTTCCAAAAATGCTTGACTTGAATCTAATTATAGGACAAAGGCCCAATTTAGTAAACATATTTTTTTAAATGCCTGGTTTCTACACTTCAAAAATTGCAAGGCCAAGAAACTTAGGAAAGGCTAAAACACTATTTCAGATTAAAGAAGGCTAAACAAATATAACAATCAAGTGCAGTCCTAGATTGGTTCTTGGACCAGGAAAAATAAAGTTACTATAAAATATGTAATCGAGACACTTGATAAATTTGATTATGATATGTGGGTATACTATGGAAATATATAATGCTAAAATTTTCTGATTTTGATTATTATGCCATGGACATGTAAGAAAATATCATGCCATTTTCCATAAAATAGTACACACTGAAATATTTAGTAGCAAAAAGATACAATATCTCCAAACTTTTCTCACATGTTCAGGAAAAAATCATCTGTCTCTCTCTAAATACAAATGCATATATATGCAAATGGGTCAAAATGTGACAACAAATTGTGACTCTAATAAGCGGTACCTGGGGGTTTCCTACATTATTCCTGTATCTTTTCTATTAGGATTATATCAAAATAAAAAGTTAAAATAAATTAAGCTTTATGTATTCCAAACATGTTGAAAACTATGTAGGGCTGTACATTTTCAACAGTTAAGCTTATGAGTTTTTTTCATAAAAGACGTCTTCATAAAAGAGGATACCAAAACTCGAAAACTGTTAAAACGTACTTTAATTTTTATTTTCAACAATGAAACCCTAATCAGAAGCTTGCATATGTTTTCATTTTTACATTTATTTGTTTTCACTTTCTGTTTATACTGATATAACATATGAATGTTAACATAAAGCAAGGATTTTAATTTTCATTGCTTCCTCTTTTTCTGCCTTTATATTCTGATTCTTTTCAACAACTTACTTTCTTTTCACTGAATGACTATGAATAGGTTTTAATAAACCACTGAATTTAATTTTGAGAAGTTTTGGTTTAGATTCGGCTTTGTTTTCAACCTAATATCCATTGACTTGATATCCTAGGACTCCTGTCAACACTCATATGTTACTAGTCAAATATTTTTTCTATTAATGTTCCTGTGTTTTATAGAATAAATAGAAACTTCCTTATTTAAAGTTCAGACTATTTGGATTGGAATCAAATATGCTCATCAAAACACATACATTTTAATAATTTTAAAATAATTAAGTGTATTTTTAGTTATTAAGATAAATTTTATTAATTTTAATAATTTTTGTCTTATAAGTTTTAAAAATCAATTTAGCTATATAAATATAAATGAAAGGCTGATCAAGCTCTTAATCAAATTGATATTTGAAATACTAATAGTTGAATAAGCGTGTGTGGACATATTGCAAATACAATATAAACTCTTATTTGCAAACAACCTCTATGGCATTTTAAAATGAAAGCAGCATTCTATGAAATCTAATGACTATGTATTAAGCAAATAAGCCTCCATAATCTGTTTTGATTTTGTATACATGTGTGTATTTGTGTGATTTGTTCAACCAATGTTGTATACCAACTTTGTATTGCTCATAATCAATCTTGCAGAACATGATTTTTTGAGATACCTCAATGTTAAAATAACAAAAAAATGTAATGCTTTTCATTTATGCTTCTTATTCACCTTGGAACATATCTGGCTGCATATAGTTTTCGGCCTTTATGCTGAGGTAGAAATTTTAAGAGTAACCAGTTAAATTCACAATGAAGCTCCCAGTTTTTCTTTCTTTCTTTCTTTTTTTTTTTGGCACTTTCATATGCAAGGAGACAATTTTTGTTCATTTATATTTTCTGGAAAAAATGTGATTTTCATATAATTAAATAAGTTGACATTAATATAAACTGGGTAATATGACATAATAAAACTGTGGCCTTAAAGTAAGCCATTACAAACTTTAAGTACATTAATGGAAACAACTTTCTTCAGGTAAAAGTTTGTTAAAGAAAGCATGCTATCACATTAGTGACTCTAAGGCTAATTATGATAACTCATATGACCCTTAATTAAGATGTTGACACAGGTGTCCTTTTTATCACCAAGATGTTCTTTTTATCACTAAGAGAAATACACTGAATCTTTTCCCAAGGAAAAATTTAGTTTCTCCCCCAAATATAGCTGGATGAACATGTTTCCAAAATTAAAATAAGAAAATACCAAATAAGCTTTCAGTAAAACTCTTGTATAGATTTTGATTGACTTTATTTAAATTGTTCATATTATTTTTATGAATTACATATAAGCTTTAGCTGACTTAATGAAAATACTCCAGCTTTAAAGTAAGAGAACATCATCTGGATCTTTTTAATCTGACTAAAGGTACAAAACAAGTGTTTGGTATCAGAAACCTTAAAGACAAAATAAAGTACTGGCTTCTGGCATTATTTGATGTATGTATGACCCAAGTATATTCCAGATCTTATTCCTGGTAACCAGGATCATTCAAAAAGTTATGACATAAATTTCCCAGCTCTTGTTTCTATCTGTTCTTGGAGGACAGCCACACAACTACAAAGTCTTCCAAAGATACCGTATAATCCTCTCCTATCTACCTATCTCACTGAATTTATGTGCAGCTACACAGTTCAGGACACACTACTTTTGCCAACCATATTGGTATCCATAATGGCAATACCAATATTCATTCAAGGACCTCTCATAATTTTTTCCGTTGTGTTACCCATGGCATGAATCTCAAGTTGCAATTGTCTCATATTCGTGCATGTTTTTAAAATTGTCTGTCTCTCATGCTGTAATACAAGACTAATGATATATTTTACTTCTGGTTAATGGTTATATCCATACATCTTAGTACAGTAGTAGGTGTTCAGTGAATGGTGCTATAGTAGCAGTAGAATAACAATAATAATAATAAAACTCCAATAGTTTTTCATTGCCTAAAAGACAATATGCAAATTCCTTAACATCAAATAAGGCTTTTAACAAGTGACTGTGACCCACCTTCTTGGCTCCTCTCAAGTCATTGCCCTTCCTTAAATCAAATGGTCATTAAAGCAAACTAAACACTGTTTCCAGAGCACCCCTGCACTTCCATACCTTCAAGTCTTTCACCAGGGAAAATTTTCTGGGTTTATTCTTCATATCATCATTTCAGACCAGGTAGTATCCATCATTCAAAGTTCAGAGCAAATGTCTCCTTTTTAAAAAAGAATCCCTCCATGCCCCAAATAGTACTTATCACTCTTCACTCTGTGGTCTCCTGATGTGAATATATACAGCTTGTTTTTCCCTTAAATATTAATTATTGATGCCCTTAATATTTCCCCTTCCCAAATTAATAGAACATAATAAAAGAGAATATCTGAGGTCCCTTAATTCTCTGTAACATAGATACATTTATAATGGGCTTTTGTATTTGTGGGCATCAGATTTGTAAATGTGACAATGGCCAGGAATGGTCATCTTCTATGTATCACATACCACATGAGATACTTTGCGTATCAAATAATCAGTCATTAGAACATAGTGTTTGAACTGTGGGTAAAGGTCACTTGAGAAATCATTTATGCAACTGCACTAATATAATTGAATTGATACTCTACTTAGAAAAGCATTGTTCAAGATCCAGTTGCACTTAGGCTTCTCTTGGATCCTAGTGAATAATAATTACATTCTTGCCTTTGCTCACTTTATGTTGACTCACTTGATATGTTACCTGTTTCATCTTTCATGTAGCCCATTAACTGTTTTGAGAATTCTAATGAACAGTGTTCAGATTCTTCTCTTTAATATTTTCTACAGCCATTCCATTATTTCAGTTTCCATTAATTTTCACTATTCTATCCAGAAACTTTACAATCTCCTCAGTGATTTTCCTGTCTCTTTTCTACCTCTGCGTCATCCATCAACAACCCTTTGTTTCTTATCTTTGCCTTAACAATGTATACCAAATTATTTTCATGACACAGTTGGAATCCTGCTGTTTTATATCTCAGTCAATACAGACTGAATGCTCCATAAGGTATTTCTAGGACACATGCACCTTTGAGAAAACCTTTTAAATTGAATTATATTTGCTTAAGACATTTTCTTAAGAGAAAATAATGGTGCTGCTTACAAATATATGCTTGACATTCTAGCTATTTTCTCAAATGCCAAGTAATTTACTCCTTCCCGTTATTTTTTTCTTTCCCATTTCTGTAAACATAAATCCTTGTGCTAATTGAAATGTTAATTATCTTTCTTAATTGCTTAAAATCCAAAGAGACTCTACCCATTAAAACTGCAATACAAATGGAATGGAAAGTACCGTTACTAGTACTCAGGCTTTGCAAATGCACACCAATGTACTCCTGTCCACCGAAAAGATGTCTTTACATCATTCCCAACGTCATATAAAATAATGGACTCTTTCTTTTTGCCTTCTTAGTACCCTCAGATAGAAGTCATAATTTAGCCTTCCCTAATTTATGATCTAAAATTATGGAAGTGGAAGATTTAAGTTGTAAATTATCTGATATTCCATATAATCATTCTAGGCAAAAGGCCTTTTGGAACAGAATTGTTGAACACTTCACATGTTATATGAAAGAGAGTCATAACTATTGATGATTTGTTTTCTAAAAATAACGCAATGATGGCCAGGTGCGGTGGCTCACACCTGTTATCACAGCACTTTGGGTCAGGAGATTGAGATAATCCTGGCCAATATGGTGAAACCCCATCTCTACTAAAAGTAAAAAATTAGCTGGGTGCAGTGGTGCATCCCTCTAACCCCAGCTACTCTGGAGGCTGAAGCACGAGCATAGCTTGAACACTCGAGGCGGAGGTTACAGTGAACCGAGATTGCGCCATTGCACTCCAGTCTGGGCAACAAGAGTGAAACTTCATCTCAAAATAATAATAATAATAATAATAATGCAATGATAATAATTTATTTTTAAGGATGATTATATGAGCAGAAGGGAGTTTTAACCATCATCTAGGCCCACTGAATACAATCAGAGACAAGAAATTGACTACCTCAAACAGTAACACATTTGAGTTTTGAATTTCTTTGGTTGAGGTCTCTCTCTCTCTTTTTTTTTTTTTTTTTTTTTTTTTTTGAGATGGAGTTTTGCTCTTGTTGTGCCATGGAATGCAATGGCTCAATCTCAACTCACTGCAAACTCTGCCTCCCAGGTTCAAACGATTCTCCTGCCTCAGCCTCCCGAGTAACTGGGATTACAGGCATGTGCCACTAGGCCTGACTAATTTTGTATTTTTAATAGAGACAAGGTTTCTCCACATTGGTCAGGCTGGTCTTGAACTCCTGACCTCAGGTGATCCACCTGCCTCGGCCTCCCAAAGTGCTGGGATTACAGGTGTGAGTCACCGCACCTGGTCGATTAGCCTCTTTTATATCAAGTCTTATCCTGAAAATGAAAAAATAATAATATATTTTTAATGCTTTCTTGTCATTTGATTATTGTGCTCACTTTCAGAAGTCATCCTATTGACAGTATTTCTTTAAAAATGTAGTTTACAGAAGTAAGTATAGTATATGTAGTACAACCAATGCAACATACTCTCTTGGATTTAGGTAATGCTACCTGACTTAAGAAAAAGTAAAAAGTTGGAGGGATAAAAACTAACTAAAAATTTGGAGGGGCTCAAGAAAACAAGCCAGGAGGAATTAACAGAGTGTTTTTAGGAGTTATCATTAAAATAACTCAGTTTCAATTATCTTCTGTCTTTGTCCCTGAGCTCAAGATTCAGTTTCGAAGACTATTGGCCCTGTGTGTTTATGTGCCAATCCTCTTAGCTTGGGGCAATAAGTAAGTCAAGCATTTTCATGGAAATTATTACAGACATAGATCATTTATAAAAAGACTGATTACCAAAGACTATTACTATGGAAGAGGAAAAGAATGTTACCCAGAATAAGACAACCAGTGCCTGATTCAGCAGGCCCAGACCCTCTAGCCTTTCTGCCCAGGAGCAAGTACTTATATCAGTCTGGCCTTGTGAGCTTGCCTGGTTGTCTATAAACCAGGAGAACACGATGACAGAGTGTTGCTTTCACGTCAGGTAAGAGTTAAATTTTCTAAGCCTTTAATATTTTGGTAAAATTTTTTCCTCATTGGGCTTTCATCAGTGTTTTACCAGTAAGAATATTGAAGAAAGATAAATATACTAACAGACAAATAAATGCACACATACATATATGCATATGACATACATACATAAATTGATCACATGGTTGGTGGAGAATGCAATTACATCACTCTTTGCACTTTTATGTATTTTCTAAATATTTCTTAATAAAATGCATTTTAAAACATTTAGACACTGTGGCATAGTAAAGGATGCCCTAAATATCTTTTATTTTATTTTTGATTTCAAATTGTATTTTATATTCTGGGGATACATGTGCAGGCTTGTTACATGATATACTGCATGGTTCAGAGTTTGGGGATATGTTTGATCTTGTTATTGGGTATTGAGCATAGCACGCAACAGGCGTTTTTTTTCAACCATTTCCCACTCTCTGTCTTCCCGTTCTAGTAGCCCCCAGTTTCTATTGTTCCTGTCTTTGTTTCCATGTATACCCAATGTTTAAGTCCCACTTATAAGTGAGAATATGCAGTGTTTGGTTTTCTGTTCCTATGCTTAGAATAATACCCTCCAGCTGCATCCTTGTTGTACAAAGAACATGATTTTATTCTTTTTCATGGCTGTGTGGTCTTCTATGTTGTACATGTATCACATTTTCTTTGTCCAGGCCACCATGGATGGGTACCTAGGTTGAGTCCATGTCTTCACTGTTGAATAGTGCTGTGATGAACATATGAGTGTGTGTACCTTTTTGGTAGAACAACTTATTTTTCTTGGATATATGCCCAGTAATGGGACTCCTAGGTTGAACGATAGGTCTATTTTGAGTTCTTTGAGAAATCTCAAAGATGCTTCCCACATCATTAGTAGTTGAACTAACTTACTTACATTCCCACCAGCAGTATATAAATGTGTTCTCTTTTCTCCACAGCCTCACCAGTATCTGTTTTTATTGACTTTTCAGTAACAGCCATTCTGACTCATGTGAGATGGTATCTCACTGTGGTTTTGATTTGCATTTCTCTGATGATTACTGATGTGGAGTATTTTTAATATGTTTGTTAGCTGCTTATATATCTTCAGAAGTACCTGTTTATGTCCTTTGCCCACTTATTGATGGATTATTTGGTTTTTGCTTGTTCAATGTTTAAGTTCCTTATAGATTCTAGATATTAGACCTTTGTCAGAAACATAGTTTGTGAATAGTTTCTCCCACTCTTTAGGCTGTTTACTCTGTTGATAATTTCTTTTGTTGTGCAGAAACTCTTTAGTTTTATTAGGTCTCATTGGTCATTTTGTTGTTGTTGTTGCGATTGCTTTTGAGGACTTAGTCATAAATTATTTGCCAATGTCAATGTCCAGAATGGTATTTCCTAGGTTTTCTTCTAGGATTTTATAGTTTTAGGTGTTATATTTGTGTCTTTAATGTATCTTGAGTTAATAATTTGTATATGGTGAGAGGTAGGAGCCAAGTTTCATTCTTCTGCATGCGGCTAGGCAGTTATCCCAGTACAATTTATTGAATAGGATGTCCTTTCCCCATTGCTTGTTTTTGTCAAATTTGTTGAAGATTAGATGATTGTATGTGTGCAGCTTTATTTCTGGTTTCTCTATTCTGTTCTATTGGTCTGTGTGTCTGCTAACCTATTTTCATATGTGTGTCCACATGTGTATGGATATGTGTATACATATTATTCCCAGGGGTATTAATAGGTATAAGGTTTTAAAAAGTTCCATCATCAAAATGTTTATAATATGCTGCATATTCTAGCACCTTCCTGGAGCTCCACAATTTATATTAACATATTAAAGACTTTCCATATTCCTGATGTTAAGCTTTGCAAGTCAGATGGGATTGAATTTAATTCTACCTTACATAGTTTTTAATGTGTGTGACTTTGGCCTATTTATGCCATCTTCTTAAAGTTCAGTTTTCTCAACTGAACTTTAGGTGACACCAATACCTTCAGTTTAAATGATAAGATCACAATCTTAATCATACAGACCTGAGTTCAGATCTTAGTTCTTATACATAATCTCTTAATTACTACTTTTCTACATTTCAATGTTCTTAGTGTATATGACAGAGATAATACTATTAAGGTAATTCTTAGTGTGTTGGGATAATTAAGTTAGATAATTATGTACAGATATTAACACTGTCCATGGCACATTAGTCTTTACTTTTTATTATTTAAATATTTCATTTTATTGTATTCTAAGTTCTGGGATGCAAGTACAGAACGTGCACGTTTGTCACATAGGTGAATGTGTGCCATGGTGGTTTACTGCACCTATCAAACCATCACCTGCATATTAAGCCCCACATGCATTAGCTATTTATCCTGATGCTCTCTCTTCCCCTGCCTTGCTGACAGGCCCCAGTGTGTGTTGTTCCCCTCCCTGTGTCCATGTGTTCTCATTGTTCAGCCTCCACTTGTAAGACAGAACATGCAGTGTTTGGTTTTCTGTTCCTGTGTTAGTTTGCTAGGGATAATGGCTTCCAGCTCCAACCATGTCCATGCAAAGGACATGATCTTATTCCTTTTTATGGCTGCACAACATTCCGTGGTGTATATGTACCACATTTTCTTGATCCAGTCTATCACTGATGGACATTTGGATTGATTCCATGTTTTTGCTAATGCGAATAGTGCTGGAATGAACATATGTGTTCATGTATCTTTGTAAGAGAATGATTTATATTCCTTTGGGTATATTCCCAGTACGGGGATTGCTGGGTCAAATGGTATTTCTGGTTGTAGGTCTTTGAGGAATTGCCACACTGTCTTCCCCAATGGTTGACCTAATTTACATTCCCACCAATAGTGTAAAAGTGTTCCTATTTCTCCACAGCCTTTCTAGCATCTGTTGTTTCCTGCAGCCATCACTGGAGCTCCAGTCTGCCATTTCTCCCCTGCAGGTGCCGGGAGACTGGACAGTTTGGAGGAATTCCCCACAGCGCTGCACAGCAGCTGTGACACACTGTGGCTAGACTGACTCTTTAGTTTTATTATCTGGTAACTATTATCATTGTCATTACTATTGGATGTTTGAGATGCTAAATTGATACTAAATGAGTATATAAGCTCTTAGGGCGAGTGACAAAGTGAATGTTTAATAGTGTCTACTGCCAGTGTGGTAGTGGTAGAAGAGGATAAAAATAGCAATAGGAGTGTTTCATTTATTTAAATACTTTCAAATCAAACTTTTCCAATCTTCCTATAATGCACAATGTTTGAGGACATTATCACCTATTCTTAGATGCGCTGGAACAGCCCACAAGCTTTTCATTTTTTAGGAGAACCTTGGTAGAAATTATTTGGATCCACCTTTGAGTGAATATCTGTGGTCTTCTGGTCAGGCACCTGTCCTTGTTAGGCTCCTCACATTTCATAGTGGATGTTAATCTCACCTTCCATTTCATTGATTGTTGTAGCATATGGCTTAGCACAAACTGGCAGCACAGAATAGCTGCATTCCAAATATTTGTTAGGAAGTGTGACCTTGACAGTGATGACTGATAAAAGTTGGATTAAAAGGACATTTTGATTGGATCTTTTTTAGTGACATGTTTAAATCTCTCCCTAGATAAATCAAAGAATCAGAGTTTTAAAAAAATTTATGATGAGATTTTATTTACTGCTTTTCCCTACATTGATATAGGTTTTTTAAATTAATCAAACTATGAGTTTTTGAAATTTATTTCTATACTTTTAAATTGTTTTTGAAGATAACATTTAGTACACTGTACATTTTTCAATAAAAATTTTCTCTGTGGTTTCTGTACCTGGAATATTTGAAATAGTTTGAGCCACAGTTTTTCTACAACTCATGAAAACTGTAAATCTGATATTTGGGCCATGCTTGCATTTTTAGTTGTGGTTGCTAAAAATATTCAAACCATTTTTTTTACCATCTTCCCCTTTCATAAATGTATAGACACTTATTACATGCATTTTGTATGATGTGTTAACATTACTTCTGGCATTATGCTACCTGAATAAATTAGTCTTTTAAATTTTTATTTTTCTTGTATTTTTAATTTTATAATAATTTGGTGACTCATAAAGACTCAATATATTCAAGGTATATCATATGAAGATTACATATATATTTGTACACATACATTGTATAATGATTACCACAATCAAATTAATTAACACATATATCACCACCCATGCTGTTCATTAGATCCTCAGGATTCATTTGTCTTACAACTGAAAGTTATACCCTTTAACCAATACTGCCCTGTTTCCCTCAATCCCTAGGCACTGACAACCCCACTCTACTCTCTGCTTCTCTGAGTTTGACTTCTTCACATACACATAAAAGTGAGACCATACCAATTTACTATTTAATACTTATTCTTTAAGTATGATATATGTACAGAAACATAACTCATAAATGTATAACTTAATTAATTAGCACACTGGGAACATGCCTGTGGAATAGCACTCGGAATGAGAACTGGGACAGTACCAGCAGTGCAGATGCTCTCAGAATCTCCCTTAATCCATACCATTCTCCTCTTAAAGTCAATCAATATCTTGATTTTTAACATCATAATTAACTGTTTTCAGAGAGTATATGAATGGAAGTTTATGGTCTATAACTCCATATTATGTTTATGAGATTATTCCATGCTATTGTATGTAGCAGTGGATTTATTTTTATTACTATAAAAAATGTATTTTTAAAAAACTCTTCACATCTGCAGGTATCAGATCTTTGACAAAGTTGAGAAAAAAAAGCAGTGGAGAAAGGACACCCTTTGCAATAAATGGTGTTGGGATAGATGGCTAGTCACATGCAGAAAAATGAAACTGGGCCCTAACTTTTACTATATACAAAAATTCACTCAAGATATATTAAAGATTTAAATCTAAGACCTAAAATTACAAGAATCCCAGAAGAAAACCTAGGAAACACCATCCTGGACATTGACTTTGGGAAAGAATTTATGACTAAGTCCTCAAAAGCATTTAGAACAAATACAAAAATTAACAAGTGAGACCTAATAAAACCAAGGAGATTCTGTACAGCAAAAGAAACTATCAATAGAGTAAACAGTCTACAGAAAGGGAGAAAGACTGTATTAGGCCATTCTAACATTGCTATAAAGAAATACCTGAGACAGTAATTTACAAAGAAAAGAGATGTAATAGGCTCATCATTCTTCAAGCTTTACAGTGAGCATAATGCTGACATCTCTGTAGCTTCTGAGATGGTTTCAGAAAGCTTGCAATCATAGCAGAGGGCAAAAGGGGAACAAGCATATCACATGGTGAAAGCAGGAGCAAGAGAGGCAGAGTGAAAGGTGCCACACACATTTAAACAACCATATCTTGCAAGAATTCACTCAGTATTGTGGGGGCAGCACAAAGTGGATGGTGCTTAGCCATTCATGAGAAACTCAACCCCGTGATCCAGTCACCTCCTACCTGGCCCCAGCCCCAATGCTGGGGAATAGAATTCAGCATGAGATTTGAGTGGGGACACATATCTAAACTGCATCAAATATTCACAAACTAGGCTTCCTACAAAAGTCTAACATCCAGAATCTATAAGGAGCTTAAATGTTGAATAAGCAAAATACAAATATCCCGTTAAAAAATGAGCAAAATACATGAATGGACACTTCTTAAAAGAAGACATATAAGAAGCCAACAAACATATGAAAAAGGGCTCCACATCACTAATCATCAGAGAAATGAAATAAAAAACCACAATGAGATACCATCTCACATGTGTCAGATGGCTATTACTAAAAAGTTGAGAAATAACAGATGCTGGTGAGGCTGTGGAGAAAAGGAAATTCTTATGCACTGCTGGTGGGAATGTAAATTAGTTCAGGCACTATGGAAAGCAGTTGGAAGATTTCTCAAAGAACATAAAACAGAACTACCATTTGACTTAGCAACCTTATTATTGAGTATATACCCAAAATAAAATAAGTCATTCTACCAAAAATGCAAATGCACTTGTATGTTCATTGCAGCAGTATACACAATAGCAAACACATGGAACCAACTTAGGTACCCATCAATGGTGGATTGGATGAAGAAAACATGGTACATACACAACATGGAACGCTGCGCAGCCATAAAAAAGAACAAAATCATATCATTTGGAGCAACATGGATGCAGCTGGCTGGAGGCTATTATCCAAACAAAATAACACAGGAACAGAAAACTAGATACCACATAGTCTCACTTATAAGTGACATGGAGACACGTGTATGTAGAGACATCAACAATAGAAGCTGGTGACTACTAGAGAAGGGAGGCAAGGAAAAGGGGAATGGTTGAAAAACTATTGAGTACTATGCACCGTACCTGGATGATGGAATCAATCATACGCCAAACCTCAGCCTCATGCAATATACCCAGGTAACATACTTGCACATATACCCCATGAATCTAAAATAAAAGTTGAAACTGTAAAATAAAATGAAATATTAATCAATGTAAAGTTATTTAATACTTTCCATCTGGACAATAAAAGGGCATTAAATCATGAATCTACAGCCCCCAAATTTTTTAAAATGGAAAATATATATGTATAAAAATATTGGCCTATTTAGACAGGCCTTGAGTGGACAAGCTAATGAAATTTTATAACCTGAAGACACCTCTGTATGCATTTTTAGATTGAAAAACAGAACATTGTCAGTCTCTCCACATCAAACACTTTTGCCTTTTCCAAGCGCTACTGTGGTATAGATTATCTGTACTTTTTAGCTTTTTTGTAGTTTATACACATAGAATCATATAGCATGAATATTGTGTATGTAGATTTAAAATTCCATATGTTTGGAAATTTATCTGTATCTTTGCATGCTGTTGTGGTTAATTCATTAGAATTGGTAATAGAATTCTGTAATGTGAATATCAAACAATTAATTTAGTTATTTCACTGCAAATGCACATATTAGTGGTATTTATTTGGGGGCTTTTAGAAGTACTGATTGTAAGTAAATTTTATTTTACTGACATATAGGAAAATTTATTTTGAGTGAATACATAGTGATCAAATTGTTGGCTCAGAGGTTTACATTTTGAATAATTTTTTATACTGCAAAAATAAATAATGAATAAATAAGAAAATAAAAAAATAAAACCTCAAACCCTTATTCATTCTTCCATTAAAGGAACATGAGCTCACCCATCTTTCCATTGAACTAGCCCTTATATCATCATATGTTACACCTTGTCTCTAATAATAGGTTTTACTTTAAAGTTTGCTCTTTCGGACAGCTTTTAAAAATTACTCTTTGCATATTATATATTTTCTATACTTTTATTTCAGCCTATCTGTAATCTTCTTATAATCAACATATTTATGCCAACTTTTCCTGAACATTTCATATTTTAATTAGTGTTTTTTAGTCCATTTAATAATGTACCTCTAATACCTTGCTATTTGTTTACTGTTTTTCCTATCCTTCCTTTACTCCTCCCTTTATTGCTATTTTTGTATTATTTTATGTAGTATTTTATTTTTCTTCTCTACACAACTTTTTACAGCCATATGTGCGTCGATTCATAAAGTCTGACACATTAGTACTTGGTTCACATCATGAACAATGCAAAGATATTGAAACTCAATTACATTTGATACTTTTCCATATTTTGTGCTGTAATTTTTACATATCTTAACTCTTTATCTGTTTTAAGCTAGATAGATAAAACAGTATGTTATTTTCACTTAGCCATTTATTTACTTTTAAAATTCAATTATCTTTTTCTTTTTCCGAATACTCATGTTTTCACTTGGAAATACTGTCTCTATGACCACACTTTAGTGTTCTCTTTAATGTGTGTTCATGGATGATAGATTTTCACAATTTTTTGTTTGCCTAAAAGACTCTCTATTTTGCCTTAATTTATAATTTTTGCTGTATGTAGAAGTCCATATTGGAAGGTATTCTCTTTCTGCAGTTAAAGCTATCATTCTATTTTGGTTTCCACTGTTTCTTTTGCGAAATTACCTGTCAGTATTAATACTCTTCTTTTGAAGGTTTATGTTCTTATCCTTCAGTCTCCTTTTAAAATTGTCTCTTTGTCTTTGGTCTTCAGTAGCCTGATTATGAGGTGTCTGGGTATATTTGAATGCCTATGTGTATTTTTTAGGTGGATTTAGACTTGGTGTTCACATTCTTTCTGGATGTCTATTGTCAGTTTTGGAAAATTCTCAGCCATTATACATTTAAAAAGTGATCTGTCCCTTTCTATACCTCCTCTATTCTGACTGTCAAGTTACATGTATTTAATTCTTTACACCTGTCTCGTGTGTCTTATTCTTTTTTCCTATTATCCATCATTTAATTTCAGTGATTTTGAGTTTTAATTCTAAACTTCCATTTGTTTATTTAAAATTTCTATTTATTTATTTATTTATTTATTTATCCATCCTATCATTTAATTTCATAAACATATTAACTGGTTGTTAGTTTAAATTCCATGTTTGATAACTACAACATCTGTATCTGTTTTTGACCTTTCTCCATGTTAACTCTTTTCTCTTGATTTTCACCCAAGTTTTATCATTTTGCACGTCTAGTTATTTTCATGTACTAGTGGATGTTATGAATAAAAAAAATTGTAGAGACAACTTGGGACCTTGTTTGATGCCATCTTCTCTATAATATTTACTTTTGTTCCCAAACAGTTATAGATTGAGATGATACAAAGCTCCACTTTAGTCTTTATGAGAGCTGGTCGATTTCCATTTTATCTGATACTCAGATGTGACCCTTCAAAGGTTTCAAAGTAAATCTTGGATGTTTCCCAGAGCTCCTTCTCCTTGGTAGACTCTAATATACGCTTTTCCCTTCATCTAGACTTACGCAAGTTCAAAAAGCAATAATTATGCTTTTGGATTCTTAACTTCTTTGCTGCCACTATTGAATCTGTTAATGCCTCAATGGAAAAAGCAGTATCTAATGTTGGGCTCAACTCCCTGGGCTCTGCTGTACTATGTAAGGTCTAGACCCTTAGCTCTCTAATGCCTCTTCAAACAGATAGGGGTGTGTGTGTGTGTGTGTGTGTGTGTGTGTGTGTGTGTGTTACATTCTGTCTACATTTTTCTTTCTTTCTTTTCTTTTCTTTTCTTTTTTTTTTTTTTTTTTTTTTTTTGAGATGGAGTTTTGCTCATCTTGCCCAGGTTGGAGTGCAATGGCGTGATCTCAACTAACTGCAACCTCCGCCACCTGGGTTCAAGCAGTTCTCCTGCCTCAGCCTTCTGAGTATCTGGAATTATAGGCACGCGCCACCATGCCTGGCCAAGTTTTGTATTTTCAGGAGAGATAGGGTTTCGCCATGTTCATTAGGCTGATCTTGAACTCCTGACCTCAGGTGATCCACCCGCCTTGGTCTCCCAAAATGCTGCAGTTACAGGTGTGAGCCACCCTGCCCAACCTTTTCTACCTTTTCCTAAGTTGGTCTGACTAGGAAGATAAGTCAGAAACTTACAAATCCATTATTCCTAGCAGATGCAGATCTCAACTTATTTTCACACACCTAAAATGTATTAGTTTTGGTAAGCTTCCTAAAATCTTTTTGCAATATTACTAGCTTTTTACCTATCTAGGTTATGGCACACTTTAACAAATCTAGTTATAAAATCTCTTTCTTGAATGAGAATGGAGAAGCAAAATAATGGACCTACATTTGTATTCTCTCTGTACTATCTAAGCAATGGCTTGTCTCTTTCTTGGTTTTCTTCTGTGTTTGTTCCTAAAATAAACATCTGCTGGATAAGAACTCCAGGTTGTCATTACGTTTTGCCTCTGTAAGTTTTCCCTTAGATTATCTGCCCATTTGCTACTGTCTTTTTTCCTCCTGTGAGTAATAGGAGCTATCACTTCTCCTTGAATTTCCTACTGTATCCTGTTTTGGATTATTACTTTTCCAGTTTATTACTGAGAAGCATTTTCTTATTCTCTATTTCTCTAAAACAATTGTGCAGTTACTTTGATAAATTTTAGTTTAAAAAATGATAGCCACAAAAATAGAGGTCACTAAAAATATACCTAAGAAGTATCATAAGGATTTCATAAAGTAATCAAGTTGTTCCTGAACTGTATTAAAATATAAGTCTAATTTGACCTTAGAATAAGTCATCTTACACTGTTTTTTATTTTTTTTCCTCCTCAGTTTCTCTAGATATTTATTAGTTATTCTTATAAAATAGTTTCATATTTTATTCTGGAATTGGAGCACCTGAATCTCTTCATGATTTTTAATGGAAGTATGTCTTATATATAGGCTGTAATTTTTGAGGTCCTTCCTTGCACAATGAAATCAAGAACTTTAATTACATCCTAAATTAAGCTGAGGTTTTCATCTCAGTTTCAATCCTGACAATGAAATAAATGACAACAACTTGAGCTCTTGTCTCACTCTGTCGCCCAGGCTGGAGTGCAGTGGCGCGATCTCGGCTCACTGCAAGCTCCGCCTCCCGGGTTCACGCCATTCTCCTGCCTCAGCCTCCCAAGTAGCTGGGACTACAGGCGCCCGCCACCACGCCCTGTAAAAAAAATTTTTCTTTCTTTCTTTCATTTTATTTTTTTATTTTTAGTAGAGACGCGGTTTCACTGTGTTAGCCAGGATGGTCTAGATCTCCTAACCTCGTGATCCGCCCGCCTGAGGCTCCCAAAGTGCTGGGATTACAGGCATGAGCCACCGCGCCCGGCTACAACTTGAGTTCTTTACATGGAAATCTGTTCTTAGCATTTGTAATAAACTTTAGTTACTTTGTTACTATAATTCCTGTCCAAATTTGTACAGTTTTATATAACCAATCATTTCTATTCTAGTTAGCTGTTCCTAAGTGACATCTTTTGAATTTGATCTCTTATAGTAAACTTGAAAATTGCTGAAAGTAGATTTTAAATGTTCTCATCACAAAAAAATGGTAAGTAAGTGAGGTGATGGATAGGTTAATTAGTTTTATTTAATCATTTCACAATGGACACATATATTAAAACAATATTCCACACTTTTAATATATATATTTCTGCATTTGTCAACTAAAAATTAATAATAATTTTTTAGAAAGCTGAGCTTGCCAGGACATTCCATGCAGAAGTCTGATAGTCTATGTTATATTGATGTCCACTTCTCTTCTCCTTCCTTGATAGGATTTGTGAATATTCAATACATATTTATTCAAATAATGCTTATCAATTCACTACTAAGTACCAAGCACTGTTCTGTGTCTTAATAAAGTCTATATTTTGGTAATTATATAATCATAATATAGATTTTGATTTTTACAAAAACAAACATTTATTATTGAGTCTGACACATACAGTGTGAGTGTGATCAAGAAGTCAAAGTAGAACAAAGTCACGTCCCTAAAATTAGGAAACTCATAAAAGAGATAGAAAAGTGTATATAGTTTTTTGAAACTCTTAAATATGCACTGAAAAATCTGTGCAGAAACTTCTGAACAAGGAATGTGCAGTGACTAACTGGATCTTAGAAGAAGACAAAAAAGACTGTATAAAAACAAAAATATTAGAAATCTTGAAGGAAAAATAGAATTTGGCAAATAGATAAGTTGGTGTGGGAAGACATTCCAGACAGAGGGAATTTCCAGAGGCACAGAGATGTTACAGAGCAAGACATGTTTAGGAGATTACAAGTGCAAAATGCCTAGAAGAGAGATTTATGAATTTTCTATACGTGCATGTATGTTATATATGTAGTGTGTTGATGGTGGCATTTATGTATATTTCTAGGGATTAAGTGAGACACTGGGGTAATTGAGGGACTCTGGTGAAATATTTGGCAAGACCTTTCCATTAAGTGCCTGAAGTGTCTGGCTAAGAGCTTCAGACTATTTTGTAAATGGGAAACCTGAAAATTTTAAAAGCAAAACATCATAGATGCATTTTGCAGAAACACAGATTTTCTGTGATAAGTTTGAAAATTATCTTTATAATCTTCCAGTGTTCCTTCCTAACATTTATTGTGCAAGCCAAACAGTGATGAATATTACCTTTCACAGCTATTTCAGACAGTTTAATGATATGATTAGTATCTCCAAATGTTTCCATCACTTTCACTTTACCTACCAGAATTCCCTTTTTTGTGAGAATTGTTCACAAAAGCAATTCTGTTAACTTTTCCTTGCTCTTCTGTGATAACATTGTCAGTAAAGAAACACCAGCATTTATCAGATTTTCTACTTCAAGTAGAATGAGAATAGTAGCCCTTATCTAAAGTTCTTATATATATAGTATGAGGGCACTGGTGTAAGGTGCTTTTCAAGCAATTTTTTACTAATGATAGTTTATGTATGAGTTTGAGAGTTATATGTGATAGAAAAGTTACAGTGACTAAAGATTTTCCCTCTAATTATATCAATTTTACTCATGTTTACATAGGGTAAATCTAGCAATCTAAAAATTGTACATACCTGCAGACAATTTTATCCAGGCCAGACCTGCAGACAATTTTATCCAGGCCAGACCCCAGAGTGATATGCTACTACCAGCTAAACACAAACTATTACATTGCTTAACTTACCAAGGGTATTTTGTGGAGTTTGTTAAAGTCTGAAAGGGTTTTCTCATTCCATCACTACTCATACATTTATTTATTAGTTCTCGGTTTGTTGCAATGGATAGATAGCTTTTTCCTCTTTGTATTTATTTATTTAAGGATTATTTAAATTGTTAAGTGTGCTATAATCTGTTACTATGTTTTGATACTCAAAGTACTCATAAATTGACCATTAGAGGCACTTCAAGCTAACTCTTCTGTTCCTTAAATAGGCCTCCATCATTCTTTGAGTATTTCCTTGTTTCTGGCAGAGCAAGATGTTCCAAGGGGTTGTGGTTCTTCCCCTGAACCAGCCTTGAATCAGAAATCTGCTTACTTTCAGTTGGTTTAGAAATTAAATCTGGGTTCTGAGAGCTAAATATGCTCACTACTCTTGGAGTGTCAATGATTCTCCACCCTCTAAGAGGACTAAGCCGGACAGGTGTGGTGTCATCCCAGCACTTTGGGAGGCTGAGGCAGGTGGATAACCTGAGGTCACGAGTTCGAGACCAGCCTGGCCAACATGGCGAAACCTCATCTCTACTAAAAATACAAAGATTAGCTAGATGTGGTGGTGTGTGCCTGTAATCCCAGCTACTTGGGAGGCTGAGGCAGGAGAATAGCTTGAGCCTGGGAGGCAAAGACTGCAGGGATCGCGCCATTGCACTCCATCTTGGGCTACAGAACAAATCCTCAAAGCCAAAAAAAAAAAAAAAAAAAAGGACCAGGCAAAGAAATACATGTATACTTATGTGAGTATGTGTGTGATTGTTTGCATGTATGCTTATGTGTGTGTGTTCACAAGAGAATGCACATCCACACATAAGGTACTTTTGATCCCCCTCCATTTTTGTATTTATAACTCCCTTCTCTGAAGTGAGAAACATAGCTTCTATTACATATATTTACTTGTTGTTCAGTCTTAGAATACTCATAGTTTCTGAAGAGTCTATGCATACCGTGATTCAATACCAGGCTCTCAATGCCATATATTTTCACCATTTCACTATTTCACTATTTCAACATCTTTCCACTAATATTTCTAGCTTTCAGTCTCTTCCAATTCACTCTGCAATTTTTTGGCATCATTCTGAACAAACTACGCAAAAAATTTCATATGTTGCTACTATCAATAGCAAATTACTTAGCCAGATATTACTAATATGACATTTTCACCTGGCTTTATTTTACATTTAAAAATCATCAATTCCTATTTCGTACGTAGACTCTATGTTGACCTACAACTTTTTGTTTTTTCCTTGATTGGACACCTGTCTATCTTTTGGAACTTATGTTAGCTTCTCTAGAAGTATTTCTTAACAATCCAGTTTATTATGATCCCTCCTTCTGCCAACCCATATAGCTGACTCTACACTTTAAAATTTTAGCCACTTTTCTCATATGACTGTGTATTATTGACATTTGTGTCTAGGGGTCTATCACAGTACATTTCTGTGATAATAGGTGATTAGTAAAAAGGGTTGTACAAATGGTTTAAATTTTTATACTCCCAATTATCTTCTCATGTTGATTATCTTGCTTTTAACTGGAATTCAATATCCAGTAATTCCTAAAGTAATTAAATATACTATCTTAATTTTGAAAAAGATTACATTGCCAAATGAGGCTTAATTTAAATATTTACAACATTAATTGATTCATTCTACATATACCAGTTTTAAAGTTAACAACTAGAGGTCAATTTCTTTTAAAATAATATAATGGAATATTTCAATGTAAATAAAGTTATTTTATAATAAAAAATGAAAGAGAATATTCACTACATTCTATTAAAATATTAAATGTTTTCATAAATCTTTTATGTCCACCCTTTGTTTTGTTTTACAGCATTAACTCTGTGTGACTGCTACTTTTTGTTTTTAAATGATTCTTTCAATTCTGGCAGCCTTTAATTTGCATCTGCTATTCTTCACATTTTTCTCATTTTTTCTTCTGCCTTTTTATCACCTAGTGTAAAATCAATGCAGTCGCTTGAAAAGCAAAATCAAGGACAGCAGCTTATTAAAAGGAGGAACAGAGCAATGCCATTTGATGCTAAAACACCTACTTTCAACTCCAAAGCTCAGCAGTTGACAGATAAACATTTTAATTCCTTAATCCTATTTATTGTCTTCAGAGTTCATTGGTTCTGAAGTAACTAAAATAAACTTTATTTTAGCTGGATGAAGTTTTAAAAAAATATATAGTTATGAACACTATTATTGTAGTCTCAAAAATGCGGTTATTATCTTTTTTAGTATTAAAGAAACTGGGAATTAAAATGTTGAATTTAACCTTTTGGTTTCACATAACTACCTTAACTATCTGCTTATCTTCATTTCTTACCCTAACTTATCTAGAATTATACTACATTACATAGAACTAGTAACTTTAACCACAGACAAACTAATTTACCTACATTTTGCCTTCAATATAGCCATAGGGTTTTGTTGACCTTCATGAAGAGAGAAATCTGAGCCACATTCCTCATCATTAGTTTGTTACAATCAGCATTTTTATCTCCAGACTCTTACCAATGTGTCAGTCACCCCTAAAACTGGACCTATAAGAAAGGAAAATAATTTCTAAAATATTCAGCATTATAGTTATCAAATTGCTTTAAAGTAATATTTTAGAAGGGGTGCAGCAAAATGGAAGAATAGAAGAGTCCACCATTGTCGCCCTACAAATACACTAATATTACAACTATCTGCACACAAAAAGCATCTTCATAAGAACCAAAAATCAGGTGAGTACTCACAGTAGCTGGTTTTAACTCTACATTACTGAAAGAGGCATTGAAGAGGATAGGAAAGATAGTCTTAAATTGCCAATGCCCTACCTCCCCCATCTTGTAGTGACCATAGTGGCCATGTGGCATGGAGAGAGAGTCTGTGTGATTGGGGGAGGGAGAGTGCAGCAATTGTGAGACGTTGCATTGAACTCAGTGCTGCCCTGTCACAGCAGAAAGCAAAACTGAGCTGAACTCACCTGATGCCCGCCCGCAAAGGGAGCATGTAAACCAGCCCTAGCCAGAGGAATATTACCCTACCCAGCAATCAAAATTCAAGTTCTGACAAACCTAGCCACTGTGGGCTACAGTGCTTTGAGGCTTTACATGTTCTTTAAAGGCAGTCTTGTCCATAAGGGCTGCAACTCCTAGGCAAGTCTTAGTGCTGAATTGGGCTCACAGTGAGTGGACTTGGGGGGGGCACATGACCTAGTGAGATGCCAGCCAGGGTGGCTAAGACAGTGCTTGTGCTACCCCTGCCCACACCCCAGACTGCACAGCTCATGGCTCCAAAAGAGAGCCCATCTTTCTGCTTGAGGAGAGGAGAGGGAACAACAAAGAAGACTTTGTCTTGCATCTTGGTTACCAGCTCAGCCACAGCAGGATAGTGCACCCGTCAGAGCTGTGAAGCCCTGCTTCCTGAGTGACATTTTTAGACATACCCTGTGCTAGAAGGGAATCCACTGTCTTGAAGGAAAGGACTCAGTCCATCTAGGAACCATCACCCACTGACTGAAAAGCCCTTGGGCCCTGAATAACCTGCAGTGATACCCAGGTAATACTCCATGGGCCTTGGACAAGACTGTGACACTTGTTGGCTTCAGGTGAGACTCAGCATATTCCCAGCTATGATGACTACAGGGAGAGGCTTCTTCTACTTGAGTAAATCAGAGGGAAAAGTAAGGGAGACTTTGTCTTGCACAGGTGGGTAGAGTACCAAGCATGCTCTTGGGGTCCCCAATTTCAGGCCTTGGCTCTTAAACAGCATTTCTGGATCTGCCCTGGGCCAAAGGGGAGCCAACTGCTCTAAAGGATGAATCCCAGGCCTACCAGCATTCACCACAAGCTGACTGAAAGACCTTGGGCCTTGAAAGGAACATCGGTGGTAGCTTTGCAGTTCCCCTAATGGGCTTATGGTAGTGGTGGCCATGGGGTGAGGCTCCTCTGCTTGTGGAAATGGAATGGAAGAGTGGAAAGGACAGCATCTCATAGTTTGAGTCATAGTTCAGCCACAGTACAATAGAACATCAGGAGATTTCTAAGGTTTTTTTACACTAGTCCCTGGCTCCTGGACAGCACCTCTGGACCTGCCAGGGACCAGGGGTAACTTGCCACCCTGAAGGGAAGGATACAAGACTGGCTGGCTTTACCACCTGCTGACTGTAGAGCCACAGGGCCTTGAGTGAACATGTGGTACCCAGGTAGTGACTACAGCAGGCCTTGGGTGAGAACCAGTGCTGTGCTAGCTTCAGGTGGGACCCAGTGCAGTCCCAGTGGTAGTGACCACAGTGGTGATTGTGTCACCAGACCCCCAGCTCCACAAGGCTCAGACAGAGAAAGAGAGGCTCCATTTGATTGGAGAAAATAAGGTAACGGAACAAGAGTTTATGCCTGGTGATTCAGATAATTCTTCCAGATCTTATCCAAGACCATGAAGGCAATACCTCTATGAGTTTGCAGGAACCACAGTGTTACTGGGCATGAAGTGCCTCAAATGTAGACATGGCTTAGATAATAACACCTTGAAACCTTTCCCAAGAAAGTCAGGTATAAACAAGCCCAGACTTCAAAGGCAACAATAAATATGCAACTCTCCAATGCTGAGACACAGGTGAACATCTAAAAATATCAAGACAATCAGGAAAAGATAAATTCACCAAATGAACTAAATAAGGCACCAGGATTAATCCTGGAATAACAGATATGATTTTTCAGACAGAAAATTTAAGATCATTGTTTTGAGGAAATGCATAGAAATTCAAGGTAACACAGAAAATAAATTCAGAATTATAGTCAATAAATTTAACAAGGAGATTGAAATAATTAAAAAGAATCAAACAGAAATTCTTGTGTTGAAAAATAAAATGGTCATATTAAAGAATGTATCAGAGTCTTAATAGCAGAATTGATCAAGCAGGAAAAGAAAGGATTTGTGAGCTTGAAGACAGGCTCTTTGAAAGTACTGAGTCTGAGAAGACAAATGAAAGAAGAATAAAAAAGAAAGAAATATATTTACAGGATCTAGAAATTAGCCTAAAAAGAGCAAATTTAAGAGTTATTGGCCTTATAAAGGAGGTAGAGAAAGAGAAAGGGGCATAAAGTTTATTTAAATAAATAATAACAGGAATTTTCCCAAACTTAGAGAAAGCTATCAATATCCAAGTACAAGAAGGTTGTAGAACATCAAGGACATTTAGCCCAAAGCAGACTAGTTCAAGGCATTTAATAATCAAACTCTCAAAGGTCGAGGATAAAGTAAGAATCCTAAAAATAGCAAAAGAAACAAATAACATAATAAAGGTCCAATTCATCTGGAAAACTTACAAGCCAAGAAAGAGTGTCATGTTATATTTAAAGTGATGAAGGAAAAAATGTTTTACCCTAAAGTTGTATATCTAGTGAAAATATCCTTCAAACATGAGGGAGAAATAAAGACTTTCCCAAATGAACAAATGCTAAAGAATTTCATCAATGCCTATTCTGTCCTACAAAAGCTGTTAAAGGGAGCACTTTAATAAGAAAGAAAAGGACATTAATGCACAATAAGAAATCACCTGATGGTATAAAACTCACTGATAATAGTAAATACCCAGAAAAACACAGAATATGATAACATGGTAACTATGGTGTGTAAACTACTAATATCTTAAGAAGAAAGACTAAAATATGAACTGATCAAAATATAACAATTCATGACATAGAACCTAAAATAAAATATAAATAGAAACAACAACAATTTAAAAAGCAACAGTACAAAGCTAAGGTGGAGAGACTTTTTAGGTTTCTTTTTTGCTTATTGGTTTGTTTATGCAAACAATATTATGTTGTTATAAGCTGAAAATAGTGGGTTTTAAGATAGTATTTGCAAGTCTCATGGTAACCTCAAATAAAAAAGCATACAAGAGATATACAAAACATAAAAGCAAGAAATTAACTAATACCACCAGAGAAACCACCTTCACTAAGAGGAAGATAAGAAGGATGAGAAGGCCACAAAACAATCAAAAACGAAAAACCAAACAGCAGGAGTTTGTCCTTACTTATCAATAATAACGTTGAATGCAAATAGACTATACTTTTCAATAAAAAATAGAGTGGCTGAATGAATTTTTAAAATAAGATCAAAAGATCTGTTACCTACAAGAGACACACCACCTACATAAACACATAGACTAAAAATTAAGGAATGGAAGAAAGATATTCCATGCCAATGGAAACCAAAGCAGAGCAGAAGTAGTTATTTTTTAGAAGACAAAATAGATTTCAAGACAAAAACTATAAAAAAAGACAAAGAAGATCACTGTGTAATAATAAAGGGTCAATTCAACAAAAGGACATAACAATTGTAAATATGTATGAACCCAGCACTGGAGCATATGTGCGCGTGCATGCGCACGCGCACACACACACACACACACACACACACACACACACACACACATATATATATATAACAAATATGACCAGAGCTAAAGAGAGAGATAGGCCCCAATACAGTAATAGTTGGCAACTTCAACATCGTACATTCAAGATTGGACAGATATTCCAGACAGAAAAATCAGCAAGTAACTGGACTTAATATGTACTGTAGATCAAATGGACATAAGAGATACAGAACATTTCATTCAATGGCAGCAAAATGCACATTCTTTTCCTCAGCATATGGATCACTCTCAAGGACAGACTATACGTTAGGCCACAAAGTAAGTCTTAAAACATTCAAAAACGTTGAAATAATGACAAGCATCTTTTCTGACCATAATGGAACAGAACTAGAAATCAATAACAACAGGAATTTTGGAAATGATACAAATACATAGAAATTAACAATATGCTTTTGAATGACCAGTGGGTCAATGAAGAATTTAAGAAGGAAATCAAAAACTTTCTTGCAACAAATGATAATGGAAACACAACATACAAAGTCTAAGGGATATAGCAAAAGCAGTGTTAAGAGGGAATTTTATAGCTATAAGTGCCTACATCAAAAAAAAAAATCAAGTAACATGTTTTATTTTAGAAAACTAGAAAAGCAAGAGCAAACCAAACCCAAAATCAGGAAAAAAAAAAAAAAAGGTCAGAGCAAAAATAAATGACATTGAAATGAATAAAATAAAACAAAAGATCAATGAAACCAAATGTTTGTTTTTTGAAAAGATAAACAAAATTGACAGACCTTTGGCCAGACTAAGAAATAAAGAGAGAAGCCCCAAATAAATAAAACTAGAGAAGAAAAAGGAGACATTACAAACAATACTGCAGAACTTCAAAGGATCATTAGTGGCCACTATGAGCAACTATATGCCAGTAAATTGGAAAACTTAAAAGAATGAATAAATTTCTAGGCACATACAATATACCAAGATTGAACCATGAAAAAATACAAAACTTGAACAGACCAATAGCAAGCAATGTGATAAAAGCCATAATAAAAAGTCTCTCAGCAATGAAATCTCAGGACCCAAAGACTTCACTGCTGAATTCCACCAAACATTTAAAGAAGAACAAATACCAATTCTGCTCAAACTATACTGAAAGTGAGAAAAATAGAGAATACTTTCAAACTCATTCTACAAGATCAGTGTTACTCTGATACTGAACCGAGAAAAAGACACATTAAAAAAAGAAAACTATAGACCAATTTCACTGATGAATATTGATGCAAAAATCCTCAAAAAGTACTAGGGAACTGAATTCAGTGATACATTAAAAATATAAATTAAAAAGATAATTCACCACGACCAAGTGGAATTTTATCTCTCTGATGCAAGAATGGTTCAATATATGCCAATCAAACAATGTGATACATCATATAAACAGAATGAAGGACAAAAACCATATGATCATTTCAATTTATGCTAAACAAAGCATTTGATAAAATTCAAAATCTCTTCATGATAAAAACCCAAAAAACTGGGTATAGAAGGAATATAACTATGCATAATAAAAGTCATATATGACAGACCCCCGAGTATCATACTGAATGAGGAAAAACTGAAAGCCTTCTTTTTAAGATCTGAACACAACAAGGATGCCTACTGTAACCACTGATATTCTACATAGTACAGCAAGTTCTAGCTAGAGCAATCAGACAAGAGACACAAAGGGCATCCAACTAGAAAATAAAAAGTCAAATTATCCTTGTTTGTAGATAATATAATATTATATTTCAAAAATCTAAAGACATCAGCAAAATTAGAATTGATAAGTTCATTAAAGTTGCAGGATACAAAATCTACATATAAAAATCAATAGCATTTCTATATGCCAACAGCAAGCAATCTGAAAAATTAATGTAGAAAGTAATCCCATTTACAATATCTATGAATAAAATCAAATACCTAGTCATTAACATAAACAAACAAGTGAAAGATCTCTACAAGGAAAACTAAACCTCTGACGCAAGAAATTGGAGAGACCAAAAAAATGGAAAAATATTCCATGTTCATGGACTGAAAGAATCAATATTGTTAAAATGTTTATATTAGCCAAAGAAATATACAGATTTAGTGCAATCCTGATCAAAATTCCAATCGTGTTCTTCACAGAAATAAAAAAAAAATCCTAAGATTGATATGGAACCATGAAAGATCCAATACAGCCAATGCTATCCTAAGCAAACAGAACAAAACTGTACACTACCTGACTTCAAATTACACCACAGAGTTATAGTAACCAAAACAGCATAAAACTGCCACTAACACAAACACATAGATCAGTGGAATATAATAAAGAACCAAGAGATTAATACATACATCTACACTGAACTCATTTTTGACAAAGGCATTAAGGACATAAATTGGGGAAAGGACAGTGATATGGTTTGGCTGTGTCCTCACCCAAATCTCTACTTGAATTGTATCTCCCAGAATTCCTACGTGTTGTGGGAGGGACCCAAGGGAAGGTAACTGAACCATGGGGTCCAGTCTTTGCCATGCTATTCTCGTGATACTGAATAAGTCTCATGAGATCTGATGGGTTTATCAGTGGTTTCTGCTTTTGCTTCTTCCTCATTTTCTCTTGCTCCTACCACGTAAGAAGTACCTTACACCTTCTGCCATAATCCTTATATCTCCCCAGCTATGTGGAACTATAAGTCCAATTAAACCTCTTTTACTTCCCAGTCTCAGTTATGTCTTTATCAGCAGTGTGAATACAGACTCATACAGTAAAGTGGTACCGAGAGTGGGACATTGCTGAAAAGATACCCAAAAATGTGAAAGCAACTTTGGAACTGGGTAACAGACAGAGATTGGAACAGTTTGAAAGGCTCAGAAAAAGACAGGAAAATGTGGGAAAGCTTGGAACTTCATAGAGACTTGTTGAATGGCTTTGCCCAAAATTCTGACAGCCGTGTGGACAATAAAATTCAGGCTGAGGTGGTCTCAGATGGAGTTGAGGAACTTGTTGGGAACTGGAGCAAAGGTGACTCATCATGTTTTAGCAAAGAGAGTGGTGGTGGCATTTTACCCCTGCCCTAAAGACTTGTGGAACTTTGAACTTGAGAAAGATGATTTAGTGTATCTGGCAGAAGAAATTTCTAAGCAGCAAAGCATTCAAAAGGTGACTGTTAAAGCCATTCAGAAGTAGAGCATAAAAGTTTGCAACATTTGCAGCCTGACTATATGATAAAAAAGAAAAACCCATTTTCTGGGGAGAAATTCAAGTCGGCTGCAGAAATTTGCGTAAGTAGAAAGGGGCCTAATGTTAATCCCCAAGACCATGGGGAAATTGTTTCCAGGTCATGTCAGAGACTTTCACAGCAGTCCCTACCATCACAGGCCCCAAGGCCCAGGAGGAAAAAATGGTTTCATAGGCCAGGCCCAGGGTCCTAGGGCTGTGTGCAGCTGAGGGACTTGGTGCTCTGTGTTCCAGCCACTCCAGCCATTGCTGAAAGGGGCCAATGTACAGCTTGGGCTGTGGCTTCAGAGGGTGGAAGACTCAAGCCTTGGCAGCTTCTATATGTTGAGCCTGAGGGTGCACAGAAGTCAAGAATTGAGGTTTGGGAACCTCCGCCTGGATTTCAGAAGATGTATGGAAATGCCTGGACGTGCAGGCAAACATTTGCTGCAGGGGCAGGGCCATCATGGAGAACTTCGCTAGGGCAATGCAGAAGGGAAATGTGGGGTTGGAGCCCCCACACAGTCTCTACTGGGGCACTACCTTGTGGAGCTGTGAGAAGAGAGTCACCATCCTCTAGAACCCAGAATGGTAGATCCACCAACTGCTTGCACTGTGCACCTAAAAATGTTGCAGACACTCAATGCCAGCCCCTGAAAGCAGCAGGGAGGGAGGTTGTACCCTGCAAAGCCACAGGGGCAGAGTTGCCCAAGACAATGAGAAACCACCTTTGCATTAGTGTGACCTGGATGTGAGACCTGAAGTCAAAGGAGATCGTTTTGGAGCTTTAAAATTTGACTTCCCCACTGGATTTTGGACTTGCATGGGCCCTGTAACCCCTTTGTTTTGGCCAATTTCTCTCATTTGGAACAGCTGTATTTACCTAATGCCTGTATCCCCATTGTATCTAGGAAGTAACTAGCTTGCTTTTGATTTTTGGAGGAGTGAGGGATGGAATGATATGGTTTGGCTGTGTCCTCAACCAAATCTCAACTTGAATTTTATCTCTCAGAATTCCCATGTGTTGTGGGGGGGACCCAAGGGGAGGTCATTTAATCATGGGGGCTGGTCTTTCTTATGCTGTACTTATAATAGTGAATAAGTCTCATGAGGTTTGACGGGTTTATCAGGGTTTTTTGCCTTTGCTTCTTCCTCATTTTCTCTTGCTGCTGCCATGTAAGAAGTGCCTTTCACCTCCCACCATGCTTCTGAGGTCTCCCCAGTCATGTGGAACTGTAAGTCCAATTAAACCTCTGTTTCTTTCCAGTCTCGGTATGTCTTGTAAAATTAACTATTTTATATGCTTTATGTTGAAATTCATAGCAAAACTTCTCTTCTGTAAATGACTTTTGGAAAGGAATTTGTCCAGCCATCTCTAAGCATTACATATGCCTGTACTTGTCCACTGGATTGAAAGCAGAGAGAAGGAAGTGAGGGGGAATGGTTCAAGGCCAAAATGCACATTTAGAAGATAACTCAGATTATAACCATTGTTATGTGTGTGCAATTTTATTTAACACTGCTGTGTACATGGTGTACAGGTTATATAAAATATCTAGTCTTTCTAGATATTTGGAAATGCTTGATGTATTTAATAGTAGTAACAGAACGATACTTTTCATAAATAGCTTTTAAAAACTGATGGGAAATGCTGTTTGGAAGTGGAATTGTTGAACCACCTTGTGAACAGCACACTTTATGTACCTGTTCATTGGATTGAGGAACGTGGAAGGGAAGAAATCGAAAAGGTGTTTTTCCAGTGTTTATTAGAAAATTTCAACTTAATCCATTGCCTATGTATTACATGCATTTCATTTAACTTTGCTATACTGTATATATTGTGTATATAGTAGACATATGAATCATTATTTTATAATATCTAATCTCCATATATTAAAGAGGTTGCCAATATTAAAAAATCAATCAATTATAGAACAAAAGAAAATACAGAAATGACAAATATCCAAGAAAAAATATAGTATTGAAAAAGGAAAATAAAATTAAGCAGAAAAGAAAAAAGAAGAAAATAACAAATATAGAATGAAGCCAAGAAGATCCAATGCAAACTTGGAATTCCTGAAAGGAAGAAAACAAACAAACAAAAACAATGGGAATGAAAATAATTCAAAAAGTCAAATTGGGAATAATCTCTTTAAAAATAAAGTTCGGCTAGGCACAGTGACCCATGCCTATAATCTCAGCAATTTGTGAGTCTGAGCCAAGTGGATTGCTTGAGCTCAAGAGTTTGAGACCAGCCTGGGCAACATGGTTAAACCCTGTATCTTTAAAAAGTTTTTTAAAAAATAAATAATTTTAAAGAAACATTGACTCAGATAGTCACCAATAAGGTTTAATAAAATCCGATAAGATTATTGAAATTTTAAGAGAATAAAATGTACTCGAATCCAGACAAACACGGTCACTTAAAAGGGAAAGGAAATTGAAAGTACATTTTTCTTTTCAAAGTTTACAGACTATGTCAGATGCTAATGCAGCAAATGCATTTAAAATACCTAAGGGAATAGTATATGAAAACAGAATTTTATATATACTGATGATGGCAGCGGCAGTCTGTCTAGAGTGGCCACTGCCATGACGCTGGGTGCAGTGAGAGAGGTGCAGCTGGGGCTGGATGCTCTATGGAGCCAGTGAAAGTTGGGAACAGGCAGAAGCCCCTGCTTCTGAGTTGGCAGTGTGGGAGCCTCACATTTCCTGGTCACAGCTGCAGCCTCCCAGCTGAGGTTGTGAATCCAGGCATCCCTGTGCTCTCAGTGGCTGGGAGCAGGCAGGATCCCCACCTTCCTGGGCGCAACTGTAGCCACTCAAGCCACAGCTGTGGACCTAGGCATCTTTGCACTCTCCGGGGCGCAAGAAGGCCCCTTCCCCCACAGGCTTAGAAGTGCCTGCTCCTAGCACATCAAAAAGCTTATCCACCATGATCAAGTGGGCTTCATCCCTGGGATGCAAGGCTGGTTCAACACATGCAAATCAATAAACGTAATCCAGCATATAAATAGAACCAAAGACAAAAACCACATGATTCTCTCAATAGATGCAGAAAAGGCCTTTGACAAAATTCAGCAGCCCTTCATGCTAAAAACTCTCAATAAATTTGGTATTAATGGAACGTATCTCAAAATAATAAGAGCTATTTATGACAAACCTACAGTCAATATCATACTGAATGGGCGAAAACTGGAAGCATTCCCTTTGAAAACTGGCACAAGACAGGGATGCCCTCTCTCACTACTCCTATTCAACATGGTGTTGGAAGTTCTGGCTAGGGCAATCAGGCAAGAGAAAGAAATAAAGGGTATTCAGTTAGGGAAAGAAGAAGTCAAATTGTCCCTCTTTGCAGATGACATGATTGTATATTTAGAAAACCCCGTCGTCTCAGCCCCAAATCTCCTTAAGCTGATAAGCAACTTCAGCAAAGTCTCAAGATACAAAATTAATGTGCAAAAATCACAAGCATTCTTATACACCAGTAACAAACAGAGAGCCAAATCATGAATGAACTTCCATTCACAACTGCTTCAAAGAGAATAAAATACCTAGGAATCCAACTTACAAGGGATGTAAAGGACCTCTTCAAGGAGAACTACAAACCACTGCTCAGTGAACTAAAAGAGGACACAAACAAATGGAGGAACATACCATGCTCATGGATAGGAAGAATCAATATCGTGAAAATGGCCATACTGCCCAAGGTAATTTACAGATTCAATGCCATTCCCATCAAGCTACCAATGACTTTCTTCACAGAATTGGAAAAAACTGCTTTAAAGTTCATATGGAACCAAAAGAAGCCCGTATTGCCAAGAAAATCCTAAGCCAAAAGAACAAAGCTGGAGACATCACGCTACCTGACTTCAAACTATACTACAAGGCTACAGTAACCAAAACAGCATGGTACTGGTACCAAGACAGAGATATAGACGAGTGGAACTGAACAGAGCCCTCAGAAATAATACCACACATCTACAGCCATCTGATCTTTGACAAACCTGACAAAAACAAGAAATGGGGAAAGGATTCCCTATTTAATAAATGGTGCTGGGAAAATTGGCTAGCCATAAGTAGAAAGCTGAAACTGGATCCTTTCCTTACTCCTTATACAAAAAATAATTTGAGATGGATTAGAGACTTAAATTTAGACCTAAAACCATAAAAGCCCTAGAAGAAAACCTAGGTAATACCATTCAGGACATAGGCATGGGCAAGGACTTCATGTCTAAAACACCAAAAGCAACGTCAACAAAAGCCAAAATTGACAAATGGGATCTAATTAAACTAAAGAGCTTCTGCACAACAAAAGAAACGACCATCAGAGTGAACAGGCAACCTACAGAATGGGAGAACATGTTTGCAATCTACACATCTGACAAAGGACTAATATCCAGAACCTACAAAGAACTCAAACAAATTTACAAGGAAAAAACAAACAACCCCATCAAAAAGTGGACGAAGGATATGAACAGACATTTCCCAAAAGAAGACATGCATACAGCCAACAGACACATGAAAAAATGCTCATCATCACTGGCCATCAGAGAAATGCAAATCAAAACCACAATGAGATACCATCTCACACCAGTTAGAATGGCAATCATTAAAAAGTCAGGAAACAACAGGTGCTGGAGAGGATGTGGAGAATTAGGAACATTTTTACACTGTTGGTGGGATTGTAATTTGGTTCAACCATTGTGGAAAACAGTATAGCAATTCCTCAAGGATCTAGAACTAGAAATACCATATGACCCAGCCATCCCATACTGGGTATATACCCAAAGGATTATAAATCATGCTGCTATAAAGACACATGCACACGTATGTTTATTGCGGCACTATTCACAATAGCAGACTTGGAATCAACCCAAATGTCCATCAGTGACAGACTGGATTAAGAAAATGTGGCACATATATACCATGGAATACTATGCAGCCATAAAAAAGGATGAGTTCATGTCCTTTGTAGGGACATGGCTGCAGCTGGAAACCATCATTCTCAGCAAACTATCGCAAGAACAGAAAACCAAACACCACATGTTCTCACTCATAGGTGGGAATTGATCAATGAGATCACCTGGACTCTGGAAGGGGAACATCACACACTGGGGCCTATTACGGGGAGGGGGTAGGGGGGAGGGATTCCAATGGGAGTTATACCTGATGTAAATGACGAGTTGACTGACGAGATGATGGGTGCAGCACACCAACATGGCACAAGTATACATATGTAACAAACCTGCACGATATGCACATGTACCCTAGAACTTAAAGTATAAAAAAAAAAAAAAAAGTGCCTGCTCCTACTGCCTGGCTTCTCCCCACTCCCAGTACCGACCCTGATCTCAGAGCAGAGGCCAAGACCTGGTCCTGTCACAACCCAGCCAGGTGTGCACATGCTCAGGAGAGCACTGACACACCAGCCCCCTGACCCGTGAGACCCCTCTGGACTTTGGGCACCAATGAGCAGCATGTAAGGGAGGCCTCAGGGGCTGAGGGCAGCTTGGCACCGGCCTGTACGCATTCCTCAGCACAAGCAAACAGTCTCCTGGGTGGAAAGGGGCAGGTCCTTGGTTAAGTCCCAACTTCAAGATGGGGAATGAATACCTGAAGCCTAGGGTTCAGACTGCCAGTCCAGCAGACCACAGTAGTAATTTATGGTACTTTTCTGGGCCCACTCAGGGCTGCCCATGGACCAGTCAGCATGTACTTCCTCTCCTCTGAAGTTAATAAAAATCCCAGACTCAGCCCAATTTAAAAAGAGATGTCAGGACAAAGAGCTGCAGAGAGGAGCCATCCACTCCAGGGTCTCTTCTCTGCTGAGAACTGAGCAGACAATCAAGATGACCAGATGTGGAGAGGAGCTATCCACTCCGGAATGTCCTCTCTGCTGAGAACTGAACACTGGTCAGGCCACCCTGGCTGTGGAGAGGAACTACCCACTGCGAGTCTCCTCTGAGCTGTTCTATCACCCAATAAAATTCTTCTTCACCTTGCTCAACCTTCACTTGTCCATGTACCTCATTCTTCCTGGGCACAGGACAAGAACTCGGGATCCACCTAATGGCAGGGCTGCCAAGAGCTGTAACACAAACAAGGCTGAAACACATCCTTTGCTTGCCACATTGCAGGCAACAAGAAGGAGAGAAGAGCTGTGTGCCTTCAGGGACTCCAGACCTAGGAGCTCCCCAAGTCATGGCTGTGACACCCGTTTTGGGGCTCTGCAGTTTCTGGCATCTCCAAGCTTCTGGCCACCAACATGTTCTCCAGTGCCAGCCATGGAAGCTGCTCACAGGACACCTGGTCCAGCGCCCATGCCAGTACCTGGAGTTGCCCATCCTGCTACAGCCAGCATCGTTGGCTGTGCACAGTGGCCGGCCCCTATGCTTGCTCATTAACATATCCCTCACCACTCTGCTTGCCCTTGGCAGGGATGGGATCCAGGCCACCAGTGAGAGCCAAGCACAACTTGCCAGGCAGAGTGGGCCCAGTGGGCCTGAGCAAAACTTGGGCAATGGTGCCACTGAGCACAGAGGTTTCTGGCTGGTAAGGCAACACCCCAAGGACCCCATAACACTGAGACTGAATTTAATGCCAGATGAAAATAAAAAGCTACTACATGTAAATATGCAATAAATCAGTGAATATGTTTTCTGATCCATGTTTTCTGAATAATCTATCACTGAAACTGCTTCAAATAAATAAGGCATGTTTAGAAAAGTCTGCATAATGAATGATATTGAGCATTGAATATATTTATCTTTACAAATAACACAAAGTTATATATATCAAAGTGATTAAATGTCTTGGATTTGTACATATTCTGAGATTTTACAAAGATATTATAGATGGATTGTTATAATAAATTTATCCCAAATGAAGGTATAGGCGAGAGAAATCTTAGTAGAGAAAGCTCACTAATATCTTGTAAGTGTTAACTGGGAGTTAGATAATATTTCCTTAAGCAAGAATCTTGGAGAAGGGGAGGAAAGTGGAAGAAACACTTTATTAGAAAATTGCAAAATTGTTCATTGTGCTATAATAATGGATGATATCTATTTAAAAAGAGGGGACTAAGTGTATACTTTAAAGCTATTAGTAAAAGTTTGTGATTAGAACAAATGCAAATCATTATAAATATCAAATTAAATTTTTTAAAAAGATTATATTTTATTTTTCAAAGGAGCAATTATTGAGGATTTTGAGGGGAATAATTCCATCACTTCTAACTCAATATGGATGGATTAAAGAGGGAAATAGTGTTGGCAGGGAAATTTGGTTCTGTAATGTTGATACAAAGGAATCTCACTTTTCATTGGAATACTATTTCTTAATAGTATTACAGGGTTGTATTTCCCGATATTTTATGTTTCTTCTATTGGTGTCTATGAGGAAAAAGATTCCATAGTTCTCATATCTTTACATTTATCTTATAAGCTTATCATATTATGGCTTATAAAAATAACTTCTAACCTTTTATTCTGTCAGCTCCAGAAAAGTTTAAACAACACTGGGCAATTTCTTTTTTTGTGCTGGGTTTTATTGTTATGTTTATTTATTTTTTAACTTATACTTTAAGTTCTAGGGTACATGTGCACAATGTGCAGGTTTGCTACATAGGTATACGTGTGCCATGTTGGTGTGCTGCAACACAACTGTTAACGGTGTTAACTGTTAATGGTGCTGCAACCATTAACTCATCATTTACTTTAGGTATTTCTCCTGGTGCTATCCCTCCCCACTCCCCCTACCCCGTGTCAGTCCCTGGTGTGTGATGTTTCCCACCCTGTGTCCAAGTGTTCTCATTGTTCAATTCCCACCTATGAGTGAGAGCATGCAGTGTTTGGTTTTCTGTCCTTGCGATAGTTTGCTGAGAATGATGGTTTCCAGCTGCATCCATGTCCCCACAAAGGACATGAACTCATCCTTTTTTTATGGCTGCATAGTATTCCATAGTGTATACGTGTCACATTTTCTTAACACAGTCTATCATTAATGGACGTTTGGGTTGGTCCCAAGTCTTTGCTATTGTGAATCATGCTGCAATAAACATACGTGTGCATGTGTCTTTATAGCAGCATTATTTATAATCCATTGGTTATATACCCAGTAATGGGATCGCTGGGTCAAATGGTATTTCTAGTTCTAGATCCTTGAGGAATCCCAACACTGTCTTCCACCATGGTTGAACAGTTTACAGTCCCACCAACAGTGCAAAAGCGTTCCTATTTCTCCACATCCTCTCCAGCACCTGTTATTTCCTGACTGTTTAATGATCGCCATTCTAACTGGTGTGAGATGGTATCTCATTGTGGTTTTGATTTGCATTTCTCTGATGGCCAGTGATGATAAGCATTTTTTCATGTGTCTGTTGGCTGTATGCATGTCTTCTTTTGGGAAATGTCTGTTCATATCCTTCGTCCACTTTTTGATGGTGTTATTTGTTTTTTTCTTGTAAATTTGTTTGAGTTCTTTGTAGGTTCTGGATATTAGTCCTTTGTCAGATGAGTAGATTGCAAAAATATTCTCCCATTCTGTAGGTTGCCTGTTCACTCTGATGGTCGTTTCTTTTGTTGTGCAGAAGCTCTTTAGTTTAATTAGATCCCATTTGCCTATTTTAACTTTTGTTGCCATTGCTTTTGGTGTTTTAGACATGAAGTCCTTGCCCATGCCTATGTCCTGAATGGTATTGACACTGGGCAATTTCTTAAAGATTCTTGTCTCTTCCATATTTATGCATTTTATTTATGTATATATTTTTGCTTAGCTTATCTAAAACAATAGGGTCCTTGTACTTCTTTTTGTGAAACTCTTTTTTTTCGGTTCAAGAATAATTCACCTAGTTACATTTTTTTACAGGAATCCACCTATTCAGATTATCTACCTCTTCTGGGGTCAGTTTTAGCAACATGTAATTTCCCAAAATGATAATCTCTTCCTCTAGTTTATTCTAATTTCTTTGTACAGAGTTAAGCAAAGTAAATCTAAAATTCTTTCAGATTCTTTTCAGTCTATAGTTATTCTATATTTTAAAATTTCTAATTAGTGTTTTCTTCTGAAAAATAAGTTAGCTTCTCTTTTGTGGCACATTTTACTGTAACCTTTCCCTGACCTTTCAGATGTAACTGCCCTGTTATTAGCAGTGTAAGGATTAATACACTAACGATCCTTTGTGATTGACTATACCCTATCCACACCTTTGTATACAGTCCCTTTATTAAACCTATTTGAGTTCTCCAAAATTGAATATATAATCACTTTCTGACAAAAATTCACTACTCTCCATTACAACTTTTATTAGAGATATGATTCTACTGACACTACCATGTTAAAAATCATCCTCTTCTCTAACTATAATTTCGCAAATTGTTAGTCTTCATTCTATACTTAAAAGCATTCAAATGTCTTTACTTGTCCTTTCATTGTGGATCTTTTTATATAGAGATCAAACTGATAATGATAAATTCTATGTTCATTTTTTTCTTTCTCATAGAAAATTCTTTTCCAGATTTAATGTTGTCTGGATCTTTAGAGATGGCTTGAAGGACCTATACTTCTGCTGCAGCAATTATTTTATATATAATGTGAGAATTATTTTTCTGTTTAATTTTCAAATGCATAGTTTGTCTTTGCCCTTGCATATTGCTTACATAGGTGCTTCTCAAAACCCTTTCTGAGATATAGATATGTGGGCAAGGGTGAGGTTTTATTCACAGCCACTTGGTCTAATTCCAATGTCAAATAGGCATTAATCCAGTGAAGGCTGTGCAACACATCCTTTGCTTGCCACATTGCAGGCAACAAGAAGGAGAAAAAAGCTGTGGCCCTTCAGGGATCCCAGACCTAGGAGCTCCCCAGGTCAGGGCTGTGACACCTTCTTTGGGGCTCTGCAGTTTCTGGCATGGGGAGCTTCTGCAGCCTTTACTTTTGTGCTTGACCTTACTGCTGGATAAAATATAAAATATTGTTACCTTCAAAATTCAATTCTATCAAGACATTATTGTAACAGACAACATGGACAATATTAAAATTAATTTTACTTCTTGTAGAGATAGGATCTCACTATGTCACAGAGTCTGGGCTCTGAATCTTAGTCTCAAGGGATCCTCCCAGCTCAACCTCCCAAAGCATTGGGATTACAGGCATGAGCCACCATGTCTGGTTGATAAACAGTGTTTTAACTGAGACATACCTGTTATAAAATCACTTTATCCATAATGTTTTCCTTTTCCTTAAATTTATTTACTTGTTAGTTACGGCATGCTATTGTAATCAATCTGAGTGAAGTCTTATATTCATCTAATTTAAAAATAATTATTACCATTAATATTTTGTTTATTCCAATATTATAATCACATTCCACTATCCTTCATTCTTTTTTGTTATGTCCACTCAAATTTCTCTTTTATATGTTTATGTATATATAAAAATGTACATAGATGAACTTGTGTATAACCTCATTTTTATAATTTTTATTTAAATTGTTTTGAGGTCTATACCTATTGAAAAATTTTACCATATTTTTCATTTTCTTAGTAAAATTTACGCTTAGTGATATATTTCTGTATTCTCCCATTTTTCCACTGCTACGAATAGATATGCAAGAACACCCTTTAAAATATATATTTTTGAACCCATATAGAAAAGTTAATTTGGACGATATACCAAGGAATAATACATTCATTGTTATATGTATTTCTAGATTGTTCTCAAAAATGGCTATCTACTTCTTTATTTATTCAACTTTTCATATGAGAAACACATGAATTCTTGAAAGCTTGAATATTAATATCATGTTTGTGATATTAATACTCCACATATTATCGTGTGGAGTTGCGGTTCATTAGTGTTCATTACTGAATAGTATTTTGTTAATAGAGCACATCACAACTTAATTATTCATTATAGTTATTGAAAAGGATTCTGCTGGTCTTTATGTTTTGAGTATTATAATAGTGGTTCTGTGAATGTGATCAGATTTCAGATCAGATATATAACCATATGTGTACTTGCTAGCTCATAACACATGCATATGAAGAACCAGAGAGTTCCAGTTGCTCCAACTCATTCTGAAACTATATCCCATTTTTTTTTCCACTTTATTCATTCTAGTGGAGGTAGTGAAGCTTTATTGTGATTTTATTTTGTATAATTTAATTGCATATTTAATTACATTGAACACATTTTATACAATTTTTTATTTGGATATTTTATTTTGAAACTTATAATCATCCATTGTCCGTTGAGCTATCTTTTATTTCTGTTGATTTGTTGGAATGTTTACATGTTCTGGAAGTGTGCCCACTCTATAACTCTATAGGCTACTCTTTTTACCTTCTTACTATTGTCTTTTGATGAACTGAAGTTCCTACTTTTAATATGGACTATTGTATCATTTTTCTTAGCACAATTTATGTCCTTTTTAAAAAGAAGATTCTTGCTTACTACAAGTACATAAAGATGTTCTCCTACATGTTCCTTTAAAGTAGAAATATTTTATATTTATACATGAAATCCATATGGAATTGATTTTTGTTTGTGGTTCTTTTACATATTATATCCCATATAACTATCCAAATGACCCAGCACTATTCATCAAAAGGAAACTCTTCTTTACTTCTACACTCTCGCCTTTGTCATATCTCAAGTGACCATTTATGTGTGGATGTGTTTCACAATCCTCTAGTTTGTTATTCCAATCACCTTTGGTAACAAACTCTTGTATAACTTTTGTTAGATTATTTTAGTAAATTCTGGGTTTTCTCCAATCCTATTGTAAAAGCTATCACTTTAAAAATATAAGTATCTATTTGTTTGTTCCCAGTATATTAAAATATGACTGATTTTATTTTTATATACCTTATTTTTATTTTATATACCTTAATTTTATATACCTTATTTTTGTTTTACATAGCTTAATTTTATATACCTACAAGCCTCCCTGGATTAACCTGTTAATTCTAATAGTCCATTTCTCGGCAGTTTTAGAATTTTGTTTATATTCATGTCATCTGTGAATATTAGCAGGAGTATATTTAGTTTTTTTCCAATCCTTATGTCTATTTATTTATCATCTTCTCACATTGGTTGGGAACTGCTATGTAATCATTAATTAAAACAGTAAAAATTGGAATCTTTGCCTTTTCCCTGATTTCAAGAATTTTTTTCAGTATTTTACTATCGAGTACCATGTTAACAGTAAAGTTTTTACAGATACTCGTGTAGATTGATTTTGTAGATTATCTGACTTTTTCTCTTGAATAGAGTAGAAATCACACTATTTCCAGCTTTCTGTAGCCCAGGTGAAAACCAATATAATGAGGGTTTAAAAATACAAATGTATTTTTCCAATAAAACATCTATCATTTTAATTTCTCATTCTGGATAATCACTGTCAAATTATTATGAATGAATATATTGTTCAGGCAAGAGGTTATAAAGGAAGTCTAGCTGTGGATCTCAGCAAAATCATATATATTCTGTGAGCTTCCTTTTTAATACTGTGGAGTGAAGGAATAAAAATTGCTGTATCCATTATAACTATTTAAATGATAAAATTAAAAGGAAAGAACTTTAAAAAGTTTTGAAACATTATAACATGTTACTTTTTCATTATTGAAAATATAGCAAATTAAAATTTGCTGAGGAAATTATTATAGCTCAAACTCAATTCGTAATTTATTCTTAGCTACATTAATTTTATATATTATTCATATAAGCTTATGGAAAAATTTCTAAAGATACTAAATTAGGAGATATTATTTCAGATTTGGTTAGTAAACATTAAGGGGAAAGTATTTTCCTCAATTTAATAACTTTAATGGAAGATTGATATTTTTCAGATCTTATAAATTTTCTAAAATTATTTTTAACCTTGTGACTTTGTAAATATTGCATATTAGAAGGTATTCTTGTGCTATACACATTAGCTAACAAGTATATTTGTGGCATAAATTTGTTTTATATGTAATTTTGTGATAAGATATCTGTCTCTTAGTTGTGTTATATATTGACTTCTATATATTAAGTTGGTGCAAACATAATTGCAGTTTTTGCTAATTACTTTTAATGGTATAAACTTCAATTACATTTGCACCAACCTAGCATGTGCTATATTTAAATAAATGAAAACTAGAATCTGTAATCGAATTTTGTACTTAAATTTTGATTTTGTGGAGAACTCTGTATGCACATAAAGACAGGCATCTGGGGATATTTTAAACTTTTGGGGCATGTATTAATACTTTTATGAAACACAAATCTATCACTCTTAGATATATTTCCCATAATAGCAGAAATGAAATTAATGAATAATATCTGTCATCATTTCAAGATATTCTAAAATTTTAATTTATCATGTAGACTTAGTTCTCTTAGACACATAAATTTATATCTGACTCTCAAAATTTATGAGATACACATTAAATTATACTTATAAATCTATGTTTGTAAATGTGTACTCAAACTGAAAAGTATATTTATTAAACAGCATGAAATTATTCTGAAACCAACTTAGGAAAACTCTCAATAACTCTGTTCTTCATTTGAATCAGAGGTTCTCAGGGTACTTTTTAAGTGCCTGAACAGATCAGAGCACTTGTTAAGTCCTCTGGACAGATTATCATCGGTGAGGGAGTGTTAGAACTGCATCTTTAAAGGGAAAATTCTTAAAACACTGTTTTATTTGAAAACGTTTGATGTTAAGGGCTTTTTTGAATATACTCTTTCTTGCCAACAATGTATTATGCCTATTGTTTCTTTAGATATTTTTATTGGATTAGCTTAAGGGAGGCTTGTTTGAACTGCGATTTCTCAGAGTTAATGTCTGTTTCACCAAACGGCTGTTATTTTGTGCACCTTATAAGACAATCTAAAATCAATAGGATATTCACTAGTAAATATTTATTAGGAAAGACTGTGTGCTTCCTGTATATTCACTTACCTCTGAAGGAAACAATTGTTATAATTAGATCAGTATGACTCAGAAATCAACAGGTATTATTCATGTACCTTTTATGTGACAGGCACCAGGTTTCCTAATGCATAGTTTAGTGCCTGAAAAATAGACAATGGCATGGAAACAATTTACTTATGTAGTCAAACAAGGTACAATCCATCTAACTAGTAAGTGAAGATATTTTTGATTGCATGACATAAATTTAGGAATTTAGCCTCTTCCTAAATGTATAGTTCATCTGTTCTGATAAATGTCAAATTACTGTGGAAAACACAGCCAAAATTAAGCAATAGTAAAAAGCTTATTTTTGTAATAATCAATAAGAAGCAATAGTTAAGAGATCTCTTTTGTGAAAGAAAGTATAGGAAGGAAGAAGATAACATCTGAAACTGCATATGAAGGATAGAAGAGTGGAATAGCATAATGATGGGTAGAAAAATATTGAGAAGCTGCATATTTGATGAATATGACTTAGTAGAAGAGATTGATGGTGCTGCAGTTAATTTCTTCATTTTGCAAATTTTCCTTGCATTGGCTGTATCATGGAATGTGTGACAACTATCTCTGCTATGTTACGTATAAATGAGAATTGCTCACTTAAGGTCAGATAACTCTATGAAGAACATTTTGAAATGGACAAGGTATTTGTTACTGGGCACTCTGTAGAGAAGAAATTCTCAAAGTGTGTGTTTATCACATTAGATCCATAGGATGTTTGATAGTAAAATGAGATTTGAAAATATTGGAAACTATTATTCTTCTTTGCAAATTCAAGATATATATTAGCAGATTAAAGAAGTGAAGTCCATCATTGAACTTTGTAAAATCACTCTTTCCTAAATACAATAAATTTGAGCGTATAAAAATGAACAATGTGGCTCATGCCTGTAATCTCAGTACTTTGGGAGTCCGAGGTGGGCAGAACACCTGAGGTCAGAAGTTCAAGACCAGCCTGGTCAACATGATGAAACCCTGTCTCTACTGAAAATACAAAAATTAACCAGGCGTGGTGGTGCATGCCTGTAGTCCCAGCTAGTTGGGAGGCTGAGGCAGTAGAGTCACTTGAACCCAGGAGGTGGAGGCTGCAGTGAGTCAAAACTGTGCCACTGTACTCCAGCCTGGACAACAGAGCGAGCAAAAAACAAACAAACAAAAAACACCAATGATTATATATCATTAAATGATATTAGTTTTTCAGAATGGAGAGCCTAGGGAAAACTGAAAAAAAAGAACTTCTAAGATATTTTATAGCTCTAGAATTCTAGGATTCTCGATATAAATTATTACTTGTATACAAATATACATATATTCAATATTAAACTGCTTTTCATATAAAAATGAATGCTGGAATATCACATAAAATTAATAGTTACTACCATATTTAACTATTAGATGTGGAGTAAATAATACATATTATTATAGTAAAAATTGTCTAAACTACACCAAAAAGAATTGTATTAGGGTAAATTTTCTTAAATTTCCATGAAATTTTTTGATATATTACATTATGGTTTATATTAATTTGAAATTATTTTCATATTAATTTTGAGAAATTCTTTTCATTTTCATCAGAATTACTGGCTAGAAATTTTATTATGATTGCATGTAATCTATACATCAGTGAGATGATTCCTTTCCATCTACTTTGCATTAATCTTTTGGAATTTGTTTTACTGGTTTTCCTTTCTTCTCTATTGGACCTTTAAATGACTCCTTAAAACATCCACATTCTAATATCTAGAACCTATGAATATGTTATTTGGTAAATGGGAATTGAGGTTGCCCATCAACTGACCTTAAAATAGGGAGGTTATCCTGGATTATCTGGTAGGCCTGATGTAATCATAAAAGTCCTTAAAGTGAAAAAGGAATGCAAAAGAAGAATCAGAGAAAGAGACATGATAATGTAAACAGGATCAGAGTGATGCTATGTTGTTGACTTTGAAGATGGAGGAAGGGGCTCAAGAGCCAAGGAATATGGGCAGCCTCTAGTAAATAGAAAAAGCAAAAGCACAAATTATTTACTGGCCTCCAAAAAGGGAGACAGCCTTGTCAACTCCTTGATCCTTAGCCCAGCAAGATAGGTGATGGATTTCTGATGTTAACTCTAAGATAATACATTATGTTGTTTTAAGCCAATACATTTTTGGTAATTTGTGAAAGAAGCCATCTGATCTGTATGTGAAGCTAGAGATCAGAGTATTAGAGGACAATATTCCGAACTTGGAAGTATCAGCAAGAAAACATTTTAAATTTTCAAATTCTACAAAGCCAGTAATTTTAATTCTTTGGTCTTTACTAGTAGGTTGTTAGATTGCCTTCATATTTAAAATAAGCATTTTTGCATAAATAAATTTATCCATAAATAGATTCACACTGAAGTTGATCAAATAATTACTCTCATGGTAATTTAATCTATTAAACAGGACACTCAAATATTTTCTATTAAAATGGGTATTTTTAAAATTACAAATGATTATTTTTGTTTTTCAATTGTAAATAATGATAGGAAGAGGAAAATAATTTGACTTTTTTCTTTTTTGCCATTTCCATCTAGTTTTCAACGTTTTCTAACTGTTTTATTGATGTTTTGCTTTCACTTATGTGAAAAATACATTCAGAAGATCTAGAATTTTGAGAATATTGGATCTGACAATTCTTTACTTTTAACATATTTTTGAATCATATTCATGTACCTCAATGAATTATGTTTAAATAATTACCGAGTAACATGGGGATTCAATACTTTCTTGTCCCCTTGTGGAAAATAAAAAGCAAATTGAAATTTTAGTGCCTGGCAACACTTTATATATCTATATCTCAAAGTCAGTAACAGAAATTAAAGTATAGCATTTCATCCTGGAGTGTGTAACTTAGAACCATAAATCATTCTCTTGACATAAAAAGTTTAGGAAAAGAAGATTAAAAAATGCAATGATGTTGGACAACACTAATGGTGAGGCACTGTTAGCTCGGGATGACTATACCCTCACCATATAATATCTTTACTTTATACTGTCTAGAACTGAAGTAGAAATTGTTCTGATTTGTGAGAATATATTTAATGCAATTCGCTTTTAACTTATATTTTGCTTCCTGGTACCTGGTAAAAAGTTCAGGAGCAATATTGTGACTGCACTTTCTGCATTTTAGTATAAATTAACAGGGAAAAATTTAGTAATTGCTAGCATAATAATAAGTCACTTTCACTTGTGGTTGAGACCAGTGAAATGTGAAGTGAGTAGACCTGGTCTTTATAAAAAAAATTATTAGAGTGGTAACAATAATTTATCTTTCCTTTAGGTTAGAAAAAAATGAGATAGCTTTTCATATGCTTGAATTTTTATTTTTGTAAAATCGTATGGCATTGTGAAAGTCTTTTTTAAGATTGTCAATAATAAAACAAAAAAGCTGGACTTCAGGGAAATATTAGTACAACATTGTCATTAATTCACAAAATGAGTTATAATAGTAATGTTATTATTATTTTGACTTTTTCTTATGGAATCAAATATTGACTCATAACCTAATAAGATTGCACTAACATTTTCTTTCTTCAACAAATAAAAAATATAATTAAATGAAACAATTACAAGTGGATATTTTATCAAATAAGTGTAAATAACATTTTTTATTCTTAGTACTCTGGGACTCTGGGACCCAGTTTATATGAGATAACCTATAAGGAAAAGTTGGTTTATAAAATATTTTTCTTTTAACAGAAAGAACAGAATATAAAAAGCACTAAATCTACCATAATGCAATAACATATTAAGTTGCATGAAATGCAGAGTCACATTATTAATGCTAAACAACATTTTTCAGTCAGTATTTACTCTTATAAGAAGCAAAAAGTGAATATAATGATACATTTACACAACTGAGCAAATATTAACAAATTATCTGGATACTATTATTTCCTAATCCCATTGCCTAGTCCCCACCTACTCAAGCAAATGCTGAAAACTCTAACCCATCTGCGTTTGGGTATTGAACTAATGAAGGGCAGAGAGACAAAGAGAATCTTGCCAAAACAAAAATGAATTATAACAAAGTATACAATGCAACGCTTACCTGGAATTTGATAGTTGCTTAATGAAGTGCATATGGAACTAATATTTCCATAAATATTTCTGACGTGTGGTTAGAAGAATTTTGTTTTTGATAAAATTTTGAACATACAAATGTAAAACAACTTTTAAAAAGCGTTTCATATGAATATAAACTTTGTATTTGACAGCAACAGGAAGAACTAAAATACAGACTTGAAAATGATTGCTCTTTATCAATGCTAAACTCTTTTCCTGTATAATCAGTCAGTGGTTTCAAAGCTTCCAAATAGAGATAATTCCCAGCTCATAAATGAATGTGGAAATTCCATTAAACATTTTCAGGATTCAGGAATGAAGTAAGGAAAATTAAATTACAGGGGGAAATGACCTTGTGAATACAGCACAATGGAAGACTATATCATTAATCTGAGCTAGTATTTGATCCTTCTTTAATTTCATTAAATGTGATAGAATATCTAGTTAAGTAGATAGCTGCCATTTAGCTTATATATCATGGATCACTTCAATTGTTTGTAATGTACCTCAATTATTTTTAAAAAATATTTTAATATAAACTCTATCACCATGTTAATTTAATGTGGTAAGCTTTAAGAAATGTATATTTTCGCCGGGCGCGGTGGCTCAAGCCTGTAATCCCAGCACTTTGGGAGGCCGAGACGGGCGGATCACAAGGTCAGGAGATCGAGACCATCCTGGCTAACACGGTGAAACCCCGTCTCTACTAAAAAATACAAAAACTAGCCGGGCGAGGTGGCGGACGCCTGTAGTCCCAGCTACTCGGGAGGCTGAGGCAGGAGAATGGCGTGAACCCGGGAGGCGGAGCTTGCAGTGAGCTGAGATCCGGCCACTGCACTCCAGTCTGGGCGACACAGGGAGACTCTGTCTCAACAAAAAAAAAAAAAAAAAAAAGAAATGTATATTTTCTAAGATAATTTTATATTGAGATAAATAATGATCTATACTTATTTTGTTGCTGAATTACAACATAAGGTAGATTCAAAGTCTTATTGATATTTAATTAATCTACTTATCAATTATGTTAATGATAAGCTTTAAAAAACTTTCTGTCATAAATATACTTACAAAAAAAAAATCTCATCCTTTAAAGTGTGGGCTAGTTTTCCATCTGTGTTGTCTGTGTATATGTGAAGATTTAGTCCCAATGGAACTCCATAATCCCAAGCATCAGGATGTGAAGATTCTACGATCTATACATGTAATAATCCTCTCCAAAACATTAAAATTTTCCATTAAAAAATCTGAATACAGGTATATTGTCTCAGAGAATTCAAAGCCAGAAATTAACTACAAGCTTAAACTGATGAAAAAGAGATGTTCTGAGGGATTAACTGTCTTACATAAGATACAAATTATGTCCTACTTATTTGTAAATTTAATCAAATTATTCCCTTTTTATCTTTTAAAATAAGTTACAAAAAAATCCTGGTAGCATTTTAGATTGTTGTACACACATGATACACATGGAACTTGTGGTTATTAATTTGCAAAAGAATAAATTGATTTACAATTTCAATATTTAATTTGTTTTATTAGTGAGAGCTTTAAATATTGATATATTTATTATGATATGTACAATTAGAGAATAGTCGCTAACTCAGAAATAACTTTTATATTAGGAAGAATCTAAATACTAAATATATGAAATTTAAAGTATTTTTTTCTATTAGCTCCAGTTTGGATGTGATGACTCCCATCTTTTGTTGAATAACCTGTAATGATTTTTTTTCTGTGTGATTATTTATACTTCTAGGAAAATTCTTTTTATCTAAACTTGTGTTCCTTTAAAATCTGTCACGTATTTTTCTTGCTATTTCTACTATGTTTTCTCTGAATTATATGTTGAAAGCTAACAAGTAATAAATACAAACTCATGTCTATTTCCAAGTATGCTCTAACATCTAATTAGTATATAATTTGATTCTAAGTAACACTAAGCAGTGGTCTATAGAAATAAAATAACAATCTAGACCTCGAGATGCATCATAATTTATCTCCTGCATTATTATTACAGTCTTCTCACTGTTTTCCCTGCTGCTACAATGCCTTATTATGGATTATTCTCTGAATATGTGATGCCTGGTTGGCAGTTCTTTTCTCTCACCACTTAAAATGTTCTACCACTTTTATGGCTTCTATGATTTCAGATGAGAAATGTACTATTATTTGAGTCGGTGTTCCTCTCTAAAGGTGGCATTGCTCTTTGGTCATTAAAAAAATTTTTTTTTGTCTTTCATTTTTAAGTTTCATCAGAATATGTCCTTATGTGTATTTCTTCAGGTTCACTCTATTTGAGGTTCGCTAAGCTTTTTGAATCTGTAAGTTTATGTCTTTTTCCAATTTGGGAAGGGCTCAATTATTCCTTTGGATATTTGTTCAGTCCTACTCATTTATTTCTCCCTTCTAAGATTTCTATAATAAAATGTTCAGCCTTTTGTTATTATCTCACAAGTCCCTGAGGCTGTGCTCATTTCTTCAATCAATTTTCTCTCTGTTGTTCAGATTGAATAAAATCTATTTGTCTGTCCTCAAGTTCCCTGATGCTATCTTTTGTCATATCCACTGTTTAATTAAGCCCATCTGGCAGGTTTATTTTTCTACTCACTAACGTATTTTTCAGTTCTACAATTTCCATTTGGTTTCTTTTTTTTTTTTTTTTTGCTGAGTTTTCGTCTATTTTTCATTTGCTTCAAGATAATTTATAATTGTTGAAGCAACAAGCAATTACAAATGAACAGAACCACAGGGATGCTTTAAAAATCTTTATAGACAATCTCAACATCTGATAGTTTTAGCATTAGTTGATTGTCTTTTCTCATTCAACTTATGTTTTTTACTGATTCTTGGTATTTTATATATTTAGATATAAATTTCCATCATATAAACCTATATATAGCTAGATACCTCTCTATATATAAACATATTATATACAAAGATAAAACAAGTATGTACATACACAAAAACAGAATATTTTAAACTGTAATTTAGACATTTGGGGCGTTATGTTAAGAAATTTTTGATCCTATTTAAATCTTTATTTTTGCAGTTAGCTACCCTATTTAGGCTTAGCATGTAAATCTATGTTTATGAACTGTAGTTTCAGAGGTCTCGCAATAATTTTCTGGTCTGCTTCATTCTTATGAAGCTACTGGGGCTCCTGTTCATTCCAACAAGTGCTATCTGGGTTGTCCAGTGCTAATGGGTGGGAAGTTCAGGAAAAAAATAGATGTAGGTCATTTGCTGTCATCATTAGAGGGCTAGAAGACACCAGTTCTTTTGTGACATTGGTGCTAACATATCAGGCTTGCCAGTACCACTGGTTGTGAGTATGGTTGAGTCTTTTTCCAAAATGACTTATGCTGGTGCAGTTGTAAATCTGGCTCATCATTGCCCCAGGTGTGGGCAGGTCCCTGCTGCTGCTGCTGCTGATGTGTTACTGCCACCCTAGGTGGGTACCGTGTAATGGATCTTCCCATATAGTCCCTGCCGGCCTGCCTCTTCGGTCATAGACAGCAGAATTTTCTTGTTTCATTTTTGTTTTTCTATGCTTATTGGTTGTTCAGGTTTGCAGATTTTAGCACCTAGCTCAATATAGCATACAAAAAACAAAAATAAAACCCAAGGAACTCATCACATGGTCATTCCTTAAATCTAAAGATCCCTAGATAATCTATCTTCTTCCTTTTAGCTTTCAGAGTCCTTTCATAATTACTTGTTGAATTACCATACTCCTGGTCTAATTCCTTACCACGTATTTCTTAGATTACGGACTGCCTGCTCTGGTCTCTACAAATTCCATTCCAGTGCTTTTTCCTCCTCTTCCAATGCGTCTTGCAATGTACCTTACGTTTCTACCATCAGTAACTTCTCTTCAAATAAATATAAAGAATGTAACTGTAATACTCATTGTCTTCATAGAAAGACTTTTTGTCCTTTAGGTGACAGCAGCTCAGCTCATGCCTTCCACATATACCATATAATTTTCTCTTTTGCCTGTTATTCTTCTTTCCCTACAAGTTCAAAGTTTCTTTACTACAATTGTTAATAGCATTTCTGAAATGGTAGCTATTTATCTTCTATGAAATTTTATTTCAAATTTATGTAACATTTTGTATTCTTAGTGAGAATTTAATTATGCATGTTTTACTTATTTGTCTTTAAACTTACTTCATTGCCAGTCATTGAAATACCTTGTCAAAAGTATTCTGATTTGCTTAAATCCCCTGTCCTTTCTGTATCTAATATGTTGCTGGCAAAAGAAAATGTACTTAAGAAATTTAATTTAATCACCATGCTCTATTGAAATCTATATACTTGTTAATGATTTGTTTCATGAAATTTCAGAAAAATGACCTTTCACTTCAGAAATGTGTTAAAAATGATTCATTTTTTTTGTTTTTGTTTTTGTTTTTTTTGTTTTTGAGACGGAGTCTCACTCTGCCACCCAGGCTGGAGTTCAGTGGTGCAATCTTGGCTCACTGCAACCTCTGCCTCCTAGGTTCACGCGATTCTCCTGCTTCAGCCTCCCAAGTAGCTGGGGCCACAGGCACACGCCATTACGCCGGCTAATTTTTGTATTCGTAGTAGAGACGGGGTTTCACCATGTTGGACAGGCTGGCCTGGAACGCCTGACCTTGTGATCCGCCCGCCTCGGCCTCCCAAAGTGCTGGGATTACAGGTGTGAACCACCGCGCCCGGCCTTTTGTTTTCAATTAAATAGTAAAATAATCCCAAATAATGTGAAATTAAATGAAGGTTCTTTATAAAATCATATATTCTTGGTTTTATTTTAGATTAATATTCATTATGAAAATGGCACCTGTGACAGATATACACTGGATTTACATTTGGTCTTGTATTTTAAGCAATATAAAAAAAGCTTTCACTGTCCATGTTAAATTGCCCACCCTTGAGATAAGTTCAATGATGAAATAAGATTGTTTGTCATTGGTATGTACTTGGGCGCCATGACATAGAGAAAATATAGTTATGTATTTACTTGTGTTTGTGTATGTATGCATGTGCACACACATATAAAGACACATATATGCACATATGCAACACATGTACATACATTCACCACATACACACATATAAGTGTATATTATATATATATGTGAATATATACACACACACAAATACCACTTAAGTGAATTTTATCTAAGTAATTAAAATCATATTCCAAGTGCTTTCTCTGTGCCCTACATTTACATTTTGGAGGAAATTGGGCCCCTGTCTCCTGTGCTTTTACACAGTTCAAAACAGTATTTAAATAATCATTTGGCACAGGAGCTCCTGCCAACTCATTCTTACTGTTTTTTAGAAAAAGGAAATTGTTAAGCACTAGCCAAATCTAAGTACTGGGAAAATAATGAAAAAAATAATAATCTACAACTTTATATAATCACCCATTTGGAAACATCATAACACTTCTACTTTAATATTAGAATGTATATTTACTAGTTCATAAACTTAAGTGCATACTACAAAGGCATACTCAGTTAAGGTTTATCTAAATTTGAATTCAAACCACTGAAAATAATTCTTTTATATGTCCTCTTTTTCCATTGACTTATTTTAAGATATAACACTATCATTTCATTTACAGTCTGCAGTTAGAAGAAAATGAAATTTTCCCAATGTACCTCTTAAGATAAATCCTTCTATTAACTTTTCACAGGATTCCCTAATAGAGTTAACGTCTGTGAAATTCAGGCCTGCACTGGAATCCAAAATTCATGTCAAGGAGAATTTTATAAAGAATTAATAAATACATCAGGATGAACTTATCATGAATTGTATCATATTTCACTATAAAATGGTATTGTAATGTGTAGGACCATAATTTGAGTGTCTGTGTAGGTTTTGGTTATAGCCAGCCTTCTGTCCTCAGGAGGGGTGAACACAGCACATTTACTAATTTACTCCTTGTTTATTCCAGAAGGGGCCCATTTTTATTAAATCTCTAGCTCTTATCAGAGGCATTTATTGCCTAAATATGCAATTTAAAAAATTTAAACCTCAAGCACATTTTTCAAAAGCTACATTTATTAGAAAATTACAAGTGAATTAAAACCTCTCTTTGATTAAAAAAAAGAATTAGAATTTTGTATTTGTTTCTTTATCTCTGAACATATTCCTGTGTCCATAAACCAATATTTCTCAAAGATTATTTGCAGTAACTAACACCACCAACTGTGAAAAATTATGGAATGGCTGTTAAATACTGGGTTACATCAAGTTCAGTTATATCAAATTAACTAAAATTTTTGAAGGCTTTAATGTGTTTATGAGATTTGTGAATGGCTAATGGTGCATTGTATTGGCCAAGTGCATTTAACCCGAGAAATATTCACTTCTTTCTTCCCACATCCCCTCCCCTAGTATCTCATTGAAAGAGTATTCTGGGAAACCAATTGTAGAAATGCTGTCCTAGAAAAATAACTTCCCTTAAATAGGTGAAGTTTACTTTTTGTTTTGTCTAATGATTTACTTTGGGGACTGTAGGAAACCCTCCAATAACACACACACAGACACATTTACCCTCCCTCACTATTCCCCAGTGCTCATTTTTCTGTTTCCTTTTCAGACTTTATATCTGGGTGGTGTTAGTTTTACCCTTTTTTGACAGTAAGCAAAAAATCTCCTCATTTAAACCATATCCCCTTGATCTGGAAAATGCATAGCAGTCAATTTCTTTTTCAAATATTAGTACGTATTTTAAAAAACAGTATTGTAAAGCTTCTTCTAGATAGTGAAGTCATTAGTTGTATATAATGTTTGATATTAACATTGAAAAGGCATGTGGACTCTGGTAAGAAGAAAGCTAACTTGAGGTCCTGACTTCATCTCTCTTTGTAACCTTGAACAAATATAAAATATTTAACTTTTAAAAACCTCATTTTCTCATTTTACAAAAGACACCATAATAATAACCATCTCATGAGGATTAAGAACATATAAACCCTCTTTGTATAACACACTACAGACCACAGATAAAGTATTTGGTGAATGACAGTTATTAGCACTGTAGCTATCCATATTACCATTCTTTCAGGTAGTATAGCTAGAATTTTTTCAGATATCACCTAGTAGCAAAGCCTTCCCTCAAAGCCCCCAAAACTTTGATTCTGAATAATTTGTGACTACACAGTATTCTATAAAAGTAATTTCATGCTCAGCATATGGCTCTGCAATATTTCTATTTTCTTCCTCCAGGACTGTGACCATCCTAGATCGTCCCTCTTTGTTTATTCAGTATCTCTCATCACACTTGACCTGTAATAAGTGATGAAAACTGTGGGAAAAAGATAAATAATCATGAACATAAATAATGAAAGTCTAGTGAAATGAAAATTTATCATTCTAACCAATTGCCAGTCTAGTATTTTATCCATAACTAATATCATTTTTTGTTTCTCAACCATGTAAGAAATAGGATTATATAAAACGTAAATATTTCCACAAATTTCATTAAATAAAAAGATATTAAATAATAAAGTTGTTTTTACAAGTAAAAAGTTTGTATATGCTTGACTCTCTTACATGTCAACATGATATAATTGACATCTAATATGTTACTTATATTGTGAATTACCTTGTATTTCAATTATAAACTACTCAGAATACTTTGATTTCCTGGTTAATATTTTATTTGCTTTAATCTGTCATAATTTCTTTATGATAAGTCCAAGAGAGCTTCCTTTTATCAAAACATTTTTGTGTCCTTGTTTATGCTCTCTGTAATATAAAATATAAAAATGAGAAAAGAAATATATAATAGAAGCCATATTGGTTAACAGCTAAAAGAGAAGTTAGCATTTTATTTCTTTTAATTTCATTATTGATAAAACCTATCTAATGAAAACCATCAGAAGCAATCTATAGTCCAAAATATTAGTTTTATTTTACTCAGCATAATGTCATTCAGGTTCATCCACGTTATGGCAAATGACATAATCTCTTCCTTTTTTAAGGATAAATAACATTCCATTGTGTCTATATACCTTAGTTTCTTTATCCATTCGTCCACTGATGGACACCTAGGTTATAATCAGTATTTTGGTTATTGTGAATAATGCTGCAAGGAACATGAGAGTCATGTTGTATATCTTAAATATAGGCAATAAAATGTATTTTAAAGCAAAACATTAAGTTTATTTACTTGTTGCAACGAGGGAGAACATTGTCTATGGGAGCCATAGGACATCTGATGTAGTGAAAAAGGGGTTTTTAAATATAGGTTGGTCTGGCAGTAAATATTTCTGAGGAGTCCAGATGTTTTGCAGAAATAAGGTCTGGATTTGTTGCTGTTGTGAGGCAATGAAAGGTTTGCACTGAGTGTCTTAGTATTCTTAATAGAGATATATCAAGCAAGGCCAGGGACATTGTTGATAAGAAAGCAGTAGTTACTTGAATAAAAAGGATAATTTTAGTCCTCGCTGCTTGGGAGCCTAAGACAGGAGGATCATTTGAGCCTAGGGGTTTGATGCAGCAGTAAGCTATGATTGTGCCACTGCACTCCAGGGTTGGTGACAGAGCTAGACCCTGTCTCTGAAAAAGACAAAATTTAAAAAAAGATTTTTAAAAAGCGGATAATTATGACACTTTAATGTTACAACATCAACTTGAGAGAAATATTGTTACTGTTAACTTTGCAGAAGGCTTTGGGAGTGTTTATTATCACAACCTGATTAATGGCAACGCCATATTTTTGTATAGTTTTTATTAGTTCAATGTTACCCATTTGCTTAATTGCCTCAATCAATGGACCTCAAATACATTGACATATTCATTTTTAAATTCTCAGGGCTTTATTTGAGATATAGTAGAAGCTCAAGGAATAAATGAAGATCATAGGCAATGTATATTTTACCACTAAATCATAACCAGAAGAAAATGATAGCTAATTGAATTATTTAGCTAAAGGGAATAAGCCTAATCCACAATTTTCTATTTTGTATGTGAAATTTTATGGACTTACTTTTTTTAGCTAGATCTTTCTTATAATGACACAAAAACTTAGTTAAATAAAACCAGTTTAAAGCATTTGCTTATAAACTGGGTACTATTTTTTCCTTTTATTCTTAACAATCCATCCTTCCTTAGATTATAAAATTTAACTGTTAAAACTCTCTCAAGTGTGTTAGAAAATGGTTCACTCTTTAATCTTTCATCTTATAGGATCATCTTTCAGACACGTCCTTGAACATAATTGATTTATAGTAGTGAATCTAGTAGAGAATCAACAGGGAAATTTAGCACTGGATTTATTTTCTGAAGTTTCGTGCTCTGAGAAATAGGAGGGAGACCTTTGTAAATTAAGAGATACAATAATCCACTCTTTTTAACTATTTGTTTTGACATTCTTCAGTTTTTCTCCCATTAATTGGAACAATTGAATTTCTTGATCAAGAATAGATATGAAAATGTAGAACGAAAAGCTTGTGAAGTTTAACAGAAATGAGATCACAGACCATCTCTTCTAGTAAGCAATAAAGCACTACAATATATGCAAAGCTAAATACCAGAAGCCTATTAAAACTGTTGTCTTTTATTGTATTCATTAATAACAGAATAGTTAATTATGGTTTTTAAAGAGGTTACAGGTATCTAAATTTTGAGAGAATACTAAAGCAATTATTAAATTTAAAAGGTGATTATTTTATCTAATGTTAATTATTAGAAATATTTTGGTATGTTTATTATATTCAACATATAAAGTGAGATTTATTAGAACCTTTATATTGTTGACTGAGGAATTCTATCATCTATGTGTAATGTTGGAAAACAAAAATTATTTTAAGCGTCATTTGCTAAATAAATTGGAATACAGTGCACATAAATTGTTTAAATTTAAACTTAAGAAAATATCAGATCATAGCCCAAACTTCAACACCAAAAATACTTTGCTAATATACCCCCTCATAAAACCAAGGACAAGAATTCAGCTACAACTAAAGACTCTGCATAAAGCCTTGACCCTCTGTAAACATCCAGAAACAAAGTCAACTAACTATACACAAGTAACACCACCGTTAAAGGAGCACCAGCCCACACAGATGAGAAAGACCCATCACAAGATCTCTGGGAACTCAAAAAGTTAGAGTGTCTGCTTTCCTTCAAATTACCACATTAGTTCCCCAGCAAGGTTCTTAAATAGGTTGAAACAGCTAAAATGACAGACACAGAATTCAAAATATGGACAAGGATGAGTATCATCAAGATTCAGGAGAAAGTCAAAACCCAATCCAAGGAATGTAAGGATTACAATAAAGCAGTACAGGAAGTGAAAGAAAAAAACAGTCATTGTAAAAAAGAACCAAACTGATCTGTTAGAGCTTAAAACACACCTCAAGAATTACAGAATGCAATCACAAGTATTGACAGAGTATTAACAGCAGAAAAGACCAAGCTAAGGAAATAACCTCAGATCTAAAAGACTGGTCATCCAAACTAACTCAGACAAAAACAAAGAAAGAAGAATAAAAAATAAACAAAACCTCTGAGAAATGTGAGGGTTGGCAAAGAGACCAAATCTATGACTCATTGACATTCTTGAAAGTGAGGGAAAGAAAACAACAAACTTGGAAAATGTGTTTGAGGATATCATCTATGAAAATTTCCCCAACCTCACTAGAGAAGCCAACATTTGAATTCAGAAAATGCAGCCTACCCCTGTGAGATACTATACAAGACAACCATCCCTAAAACACATAATCATCAGGTTCTCTAAGGTTGACATGAAAGAAAAAATATTCAAGTCAGCTAGAGAGAATAGACAGGTCACCTGCAAAGGGAAACCTAACAGCAGAACTTTCAGCAGGAACTGTACAAGCCAAAAGAGATTGAAGGCCTATATTCAGCATTCTTAAAGAAAAGAAATTCCAACCAAGAATTTTGTACCCAGCCAAAATAAGCATTGTAAGTGAAAAGGAGAAATAAGATCCTTTTCAGACAAGCAAAGGCTGAGATAATTTATTACCACCACACCTGCCTTTTAAGACGTATGCAAGGGAGTGCTAAATATGAAAATAAAATAAAAGACTATTACCACCACCACAAAAACACACCTTAAGTGTATAAACCATGGACACTATAAAGCAACCATGCAATCAAGGCTCGATGAGAACCAGCTAACAACATGATGACAAGATCAAATCTGCATATATCAATATTGACCTTGAATGTAAATGGTCTAAATGCCCCAGTTAAAAGGCATAGAGTGAGAATTTGGATAAAGAAGTGAGACCCTACTGTATGCTGTCTTCAAAAGCCCATCTTATAAACAGTGACACCCATAGGCTAAAAGTAAAGGGATAGAGAAAAACTACCAAGGAAATGGAAAACAGAAAAAAGTAGGGGTTGTTATTCTAATTTCAGACAAAGTAGACATTAAAACAACAATCAAAATGACAAAGGCATTACATTTTGGTAAAGGGTTCAATTCAATGAGAAGTATATATGTATCATAAGTATCATAAGTATGTATATACATACATAGTTATATATATATAGGCATATGACATACAACTATCATAAGTATATATGCACTTAATAAAGAAGAACCCAGATTCATAAAGCAACTTCTTAGGTACCTATGAAGAGACTTAGATAACCACACAATAATAGTAGAAGACTTCAAGACCCTACTGACAGTATGAGGCAAATCATCGAGGCAGAAAACTTACAAAGATATTCTGGACATGAACTCCACTTGACCAAATGGGCGTAATAGATATCTATAAACTGTGTACCCCAAAACCACAGAATATACTTTTTTTTTTATCTGCACATGACACATACTCTAAAATCAACCACACAGGCCGGGCACAGTGGCTCATGCCTGTAATCCCAGCACTTTGGGAGGCGGAGGCAGGTGAATCACGAGGTCGAGAGTGCGAGATCAGCTTGGACAACATGGTGAAACCCCGTCTCTACTAGAAATACAAAAATTAGGTGGGTGTGGTGGCACATGACTGTAATCCCAGCTACTGAGGAGGCAAAGGCAGGAGAATCGCTTGAACTCAGGAAGTACAGGTTGCAGTGAGCCAAGATCACACCATCGCACTCCAGCCTGGGTGACAGAGTGAGACTGTCTAAAATAAAAAATAAAATAAAATAAAATAAAATAAAAACCACACAATAGATATTAAAAATCCTCAGCAAATTCAAAATAATCAATCATACCAAACACACTCTCAGACCACAGTGCAATAAAAATAAATACTAAGAAAATTGCTCAAAACTATATAATTACATGGAAATTAACCTGCTCCTGAATGACTTTTGGGTAAACAATGAAATTAAGGAACAAATTGAGACATTATTTGACACTAATAAGAGCGAAGTTACAACTTAACGTTATCTCTGGCACACAGCTAAAGCAGTGTTAAGAGGTAAGTTTATAGTGCTAAACCTCCACATCAAAAAATCAGAAAGACTTCAAGTAAATAGCATAACAGCACACCTAGAAGAACTGGAGAAACAAGAGCAAACCAACCCCAAAGCTAGGAGAAGACAAGAAATACTAAAAATCAGAGCTGGATTGATGGAAACTGAGATGTGAAAAACCATATAAAAGATCAGTGAAGTCAGCAGTTTGTGCTTTGAAATAATTAATATGATTGATAGACCACTAAGTAGTCAAAAAAGAAAAAAAGACGGAAGTTCCAAATAAACACAATGAGAAATGACAAGAGGACATTGCCACCAACCCCACAGAAAAACAACAAAGCCCTCAGAGACTGTGTATGCACATAAACTAGAAAATATAGATGAAACTCCTGGAAGCATACAACCTCCCAAGATTGAACCAAGAAGGAAACAATATACCAAAAACAAGTCCTGAAATTGAATCAGTAATAAAAATGCCACCAACCAGAAAAAGCCCAGGACCAGACGGATTCACAGCCAAATTTTATGAGATATGTGAAGAAGATCTGGTACCATTCCTACTGAAAATATTAAAAAATAAAATGAAGAAGGCGGAAGGACTTCTCTCTAATTCATTCTATGAGGCCAGCATCAACCCGAAACCAAAACTCAGCAGAGGCACAATAAAAAAAGAAAACTTAGGTCAATATCCTTGGTCACAGATGCAAAAATCCTAAACAAAACACTGACAATTTGAATCCAGCAGCACATGAAACAGCTAAAACACCATGATCAAGTAGGCTTTATCACTGGGATGCAGGGACATTTCAACATAGGCAAATCAATAAATGTGACTTATCACATAAGCAGAAGTAAAAAGAGAAACCACATGATCATCTCTATAGACACAGAAAAATACTTTTGATATAATTCAACATCCTTTCATGTTTATAACCTTCAACAAACTAGTTATTGAAAGGACATACCTCAAAATAATAAGAGCCATTTATGACAAACCCATAGCCAACATCATACTGAACAGATAAAACTTGGAGGCTTTCTCCTTGTTAACCAGAACAAGACAAGGAAGCCCTCTCTTACCACTCCCATTCAGCATAGTACTGGAAGTCCTTAGTCAGGACAATAACTCAAGAGAAAGAATAAAAGTCATCCAAATAGGAAGAGGCAAAGTCAAACTATTCTGTTTGCAGAAGGTATGATTATATATACCCAGAAAATCCAACAGTTTCTGCCCCAAAATGCCTAGATATGTTAAACAGCTTCCCCAGTTTCAGGGGAAGCTGAAACTTGATACACAATCAACGTACAAAAATTATTATCTATACATAAACAACGTCCAAGCTGAGAGCCAAGTCAAAAGCAAAATCCTATTCACAATATCCACAAAAATAAGAAATCAGAAATGACACAAAAAAATCAAAAAACATTTGATGCTCATGGACAGGAAAAATCAATATTTTTAAAATGGCCGTACTGTCCAAAGCAATTTATAGATTCAATGCTATTTCTATCAAACTACCAATAACATTCTTCACAGAATTAGCAAAAAAAAAAAAACTATTTTAAAATTTATGTAGAATCAAAAAAAAAAAAAAAAAAAACACAGACCCCAGATAGCCAATGCAATTCTAAGCAAAAAGAACAAAGCTGGAGGGATCACATTACCTGACTTCAAACTATACCACAATGCTGCAGTAACCAAAACAGCATGACACTGTCAAAAAAACAGCCACATAGGCCAATGGCAATGGCAAGGCCAATGGCAGAATAGAGAGCCCATAAATAAAGTCACACACTTAAAACAATCTGATCTTTGATAAAGCTGACAAAAACAAGCAGTGTGGAAAGGACCCTCTATTCCATAAATGGTGCAGTGATAACTGGTTAGCCATAGGCAGAAGTGTAAAGTCCAGCCCCACAGGGTCAGTGAGTTTTCTCCCCATGTGTGGAGGCAAGAGATTGTAGAAATAAAGACACAAGACAAAGAGATAAAAGAAAAGACAGCTGGGCCTGGGGGACCACTACCACCAAGACGCAGAGACCGGTAGTGGCCCTGAATGCTAGGCTGTGCTGATATTTATTGGATACAAGACAAAGGGGCAGGGTAAGCAGTGTGAGCCATCTCCAATGATAGGTAAGGTCACGTGGGTCACGTGTCCACTGGACAGGGGGCCCTTCCCTGCCTGGCAGCTGAGGCAGAGAGAAAGAGAGGAGAGAGAGAGAGAGAGAGACAGCTTACACCATTATTTCTGCATATCAGAGACTTTTAGTACTTTCACCAATTTGCTACTGTTATCTAAAAGGCAGAGCCAGGTGTACAGGATGGAACATGAAGGCAGACTAGGAGCGTGACCACTGAAGCACAGCATCACAGGGAGATGGGTAGGCCTTTGGATAACTGCGGGCGGGCCTGACTGATGTCAGGCTCTCCACAAGAGGTGGAGGAGTAGAGTCTTCTCTAAACTCCCTTTAGAGTTTAAAGGAGACTCCCTTTCCCAGTCTGCTAAGTAGCGGGTGTTTTTCCTTGACACTGACGCTACTGCTAAACCACGGTCTGCTTGGCAACAGACGTCTTCCCAGACGCTGGTGTTACTGCTAGACCAAGGAGCCCTCTGGTGGCCCTGCCTGGGCATAACAGAAGGCTCACACTCTTGTCTTCTGGTCACTTCTCACTATGTCCTATCTCTGTATGGCCTGGTTTTTCGTAGGTTATAATTGTAGAGCAAGGATTATTTTAATATTGGAGTAAAGAGTGACTGCTACAAACTAATGATTAAAGATATTCATATATAATCATATCTATTATCTGTATCTAGTATAACTATTCTTATTTTATGTATTTTATTATACTGGAACAGCGTGTGCCCTTGGTCTCTTGCCTCGGCACCTGGGTGGCTTGCCGCCCACACAGAAGATTGAAACTGGACCCCTTCCTTAAAACATATACATATACATGCACATATATACATACATATCTCACAGCAGTCAGAATGGCTATTACTAAAAAGTCAAAAAATAACAAGTTGGTGAGGTTGTGGAGAAAAGGGAATGCTTATGCACTGCCAGTGGGAATGTATATTAGTGTAGCAATTGTGGAAAGCAGTTTGGTGATTTCTCAAAGAACATAAACAGTAGTACCATTCAACCCAGCAACACCATTATTGGGGATATACTCAAAGGATTAAATTGTTCTAAGGTAAAGACATATGCACATACCTGTTCACTGAAGCACTATTCACAATAGCACAGTAGTACCATTCAACCCAGCAACACCATTATTGGGGATATACTCAAAGGATTAAATTGTTCTAAGGTAAAGACATATGCACATACCTGTTCACTGAAGCACTATTCACAATAGCAAAGACATGGAATCGACCTAAATGCCCATCAACAGTAGACTGGGTAAAGAGAATGTGGTACATATAAATCATGGAATACTAAGCAGCCATAACAAAGAATCAGATCACATCCTTTGCAGCAATATATGGAACTGGAGGTCATTATTCTAAGCTAGCTAACACAAGAACAAATAAATAAATGCAACATATTCTGCCTTATAAGTTGGAGCTAAACATTGAGAACATGTGGACACAAATAAGAAAAAAACAGACACTGGGGCCTACTTGAGGATTAAGAGTGAGAGGAGGGAGATTATAAAAAAAAAAAAAACTACCTGCTGGGTACTACACTTATTACCAGACAAAATAATCTGTACACAAAACCCCTATGACATACAATTTATGTATATAACATACACACACGTAGTCCTGAATCTAAAACAAAATTTTAAAAAAGAAAATACCACATGATGCTGAAGGTAAAATTTTTTGACAGTAGTTTATAGGATTAGCGTCATCCTTTCATATTTTCTTTCTTCATTTCATAGATTTATTGAATTGATTTCTATAAATAATATTTGATAGAGCCTTGCCCATTAGAGTACTCTGTAATTCAGAAAAAAAGACTTGTACAAGGTAGCATCACCTTAATATACAAATCATGTTATTCAAGACAGATATTGTTTAAGCAGTAATGTTTTAGAAATAAATCAGCACTGGCAAAAGAGGCAAAGCTCCATTTTGAGGCAGTCTAGATAAAGGGTCTGGTTTACATTTCAATAAATTTAAATTGACATGTAGAATAAAAATGGAACTAGCCTATCCTGTTGGCCTCCTGTTTAAAGCTTAACTCTAGAGAAAAGGTGAAAAAGGAGACAAAAGCAGCATTCTGAAAAATTAACACCAAATGTTGAGAAACCCTTCGGCAATAAGTCAGCAGTGATAAGGGAGAATGCGCAGTCTAAATCAGGAGGCTCTACGTTAGGGGTATGTTGGGTGCAGCTTTTGAGCATTTCTTTTGTTCCTCCCACATTAACTTAGGCATATTGTTGTTTGACCCTGCCACTATGTAACAAAAAACAGTTGTTGCAGTTGAGGCCACCCAGGTTGCGTTGGGGTAACAAGAAGACAGCACCAAAGCTTGGCCAGGGAGGGAATCTGGTTCAGGTAGACCAGTTAAACTTGAAAGTTTCTACTTTCTCCTTCTCTCCATTCTCTACTCCCAAATATGTGAATTAAAATCAAGATTATAAACTTGAACTGGTATACTTTTTTTTTTTTTTTTTTTTTTTTGAGACAGGGTGTCACTCTGTCACCCAGGCTGGAGTACAGTGGCAAGATCTCGGCTCACTGCAACCTCTGCCTCCCAGGTTCAAGAGATTCTCCTACCTCAGCCTCCCTAGTAGCTGGGACTACAGGCACCTGCCACCACACTGGGCTAATTTTTGTATTTTTAGTAGAGACAGGGTTTCACCATGTTGGCCAGGCTGGTCTCGAACTCCTGACCTCAGGTAGTCTGCCCACCTCCGTCTCCAAAGTGCTGGGATTACAAGCATGAACCACCGCACCCAGCCATGAACTGGTATACCTTTTGAAGTTTACGGAAGTATTCTGAGGGATGGAGTTGCAAAGTTCTCTGAGGGATGGAGCTAGATGATATAGTGGTAGCAATTTGAGTACTTAGTATCTAGAGTACTCTTTCCTCAGACAAACCCTCAACTTTTCTCAAAGATATGGTACAAATCAGAGTCTGGGTTTCAGTATCTTCTCCTGATAAGCATACCCAGCTTCACCTTCGGGAACACTTGGTAGTGAGAGTAGCTTATGGATAAAAAATATTACACACATGTTTTATATCACTGCTATGGAAGTATGACAATAAACAGAAATATGGGTTTTACAAAAAAAAGTAAATAGGAGTTCAAGAATTTAAAATAGGAATAATAAGTAATGTGCTCAAAGAGAAGAGAAGAATATTAGTAATTGGAAAGAATATTGGTATATGAAGCTAGATCAAGGAGTCACAATAATTAGTACAAAAAATATCATGATGAAAATTTTAAAATAATTGGGGTTACTTCCGGTTTCAGTTTCAAAATGTAAAGCTTAGAGTCTTTACTCACCTACTTACAAGAATAGCTAGAAAAAGTGAAAATCAGTGACTTATCTTGTATCCCAAAGAACTAACGTCATAGGGCAGCCTGCAACCCTGAAATTTGGAGAGACAGATGAGTTCAAAGAGACACAACCAAGACCTACTTATCTGGAGCAGAAACTGCTAGAGCCAGAAGCTAATATAAATACTTAAATGCTATCTTCGATGAATGCAATAGACTGATGAGGACTAGTGTGAGAATAAAAAACTTCTGAGCTGCAATCTCGGGGGAAGCCCTTACTTTTCTGGACTGTTCTTCTCAGAAAGCCACTAGTTCTCACAGTTAAGATCTCGAATCTCTCATTGTGGCTCTAGCAGAGAGAGGGAGAGAGTTATCACTGTGGAACGATCCTAGATTCTTCTCCATAACAAAGGCTACTTTCCAGAGGAAAAGAATTAGCCAGAACCTTATCCTGAGAAAATGGAATTCCTCTGACTTAAGTCCCCTCCAGCCTTCCTATCCAAGATCGGGGAAAATCACCGTCAACAGGAGTAAAGATTTCAAGTAAATTGATTAGACCTCTACACCAGGGAAGAACACAGGCGACTCTGGGAGGGGGAAAAAAAGTTATACCATTTGAGGAACACTTGTAAAACTCACAGCCCAAGGTATAGGTTCACTAAAAACTGAGTTTAATCAGAAGATTATAGAACGTTCCTTCTCTACCATATAACATAACACTACAACAAGAGTACTCTAATATAATAATAGTAGATTAAGATTGCAAGAAATGCAAGAGCCAGAATTTTTTTTAATGTACCTTGTTCTACAACAAAGTAAAGCAATAAAGTCTCTGAGGAGTAATCTGGCTACATTTTAAGAAAATATTTAAATGTGATTTCTCCACTAAAATTAACCATCCTAAAGTTATTTGCAAGTGGAAGAGGTGGTTTATGGTTAGTTTAAATCATTTCTCCACTAAAAGAAATTCCCAGAGGCATCCAGAATCTCTCTTTATTTTCTCTTGTAGTTATTTTTATTGTCTGTCTAGACTTTTAAAACAGGCTTCAAGGTGTGACTAATAGGCCATACTGAAATACTTTGCATAACATTACACTTTCAGATGTTCTCTTACACCTTGCCTTAAATCTAGCTGTACTCATTTTCTCTTGGGCAAGCTTTCCCAAGGTGGCTGTTCAATTCCAATTGAAGCCAATGAGTCTAATTCAGCCACCTCTACTCAGATTAAATTGCCTTGCGATTCAGCACCTTTTTAAAAGGATCTCTTTGAATGTTCTGTTAAAGTCAAGTCTGAAAATAAGATAGTTTGCAAACAATGGAATTTCATTTCCAGATGTAGAGCATCTAACTTTTATTCAGTAATAAAGAGAAAGGAATGCATTAGAGAAAGAAAATCAATCATATTCTCACTTCGATTTAAAAAAAGAAGTTAGCCTAAAGTGTAAAATGACTTTTCATTAAATTAAAGTACATTAGAAACAATGACTTTTATTCAAGTTTTAAGATGTTCTGAATTCTTTTAGCCCCCCGTATTGCAAAATTTTTATTAGACAACAATCATTTCATGGAAATATTAAAATAGTATTTCAATATATATTGTAATATCTATTTTATTCCTGGTGATATGAACATTTTTTCAAATGTTCTTATTGTACATAAAATAATATAATTTATTTTATGTATACATGAGTGCTGTTTATTGCCTATAAAACATTCATTTTGAATTTCCACATCTGTTATTTATTTGCTAAAACACAATGTGAATTTTTAAATTGCACTCATAGTATGCAAATAAAATGCAATAGCAGGCAAAAAACCTCTGGCATTCACCATAAATATATATAAACCCATATAAACAAGTCAACTAACTTTGTGACAACATTTTCTACACTGTTGCGTGGTATACTGCTTTAAAATGCCACATTCCATTAAATATTGAAGTTTTCATGAGATGGATATGGATTTAGCATAGGAACACTATTCTATTATATCTTTAAATGAGTACAATTATTTATTGCTTGTGTTTATGGACAAAAGAAAACTTGCTCAAGAAGTAGAGCCCATGAAGGACTTACAGTATAGGAGACTATAACTTTGCTACTTCCATTTGTTTTCACAAGGTAGTCACATGTTAGATTTGACTGTCCTGACATTATGGCTAGCATTTCCTGGTCATTGTTTGAAACAACGGTTGAGCATCTTTTGTACAATAGCTCATAAAACCCTCATCACCACCCTCTGAGAAGGTAGTACCATTACAACATTTTACCCATGCAGAAACTGAGGCTCAAAAAAGATAAGACACCTGCTAAATACCTGGGATTTGAAATCAGTCAGGACTGGGTTTAGTTCATCTTCCTTTTTTATAGCCATTAAAGCTTATAGCCATGTAACAAACACAATTTAAAGTGGCTTGTAAAAACCCTGGCTCTGCCTTTAGGACTCACAATCTAAGGTATATGCACAATCCATAGCTGTAGTTGAAATATTTACAAAGTGCAAAAAATTATAAGGTGGCTCCTGACTCTGCCTCAGTTTCAGGAATAGTCTTGGAGAGGGGCCTGTAGCAAGCGACAGTATCCATAACTTGTCTAACAAAGGTGACTGATCCTCAAATCCACTAATAGTTGCTATGTTATATGAACATATCAAAAGTATAGAAATTTAAAAAATAAAGAGTTGTATTTTTTTTAATTGATAAAGAAATTAGAATTTTAGAAAGCCTTTCAAATGAATTAAAAAAAAAATTTGATGTGTTAGGCTTGGTTTATAGGCTCCCAGTTTGCAGGCTACATGCAAATATGAACTCATCCATTTCCTCTACTCTGAGATTTTTCTCAGTCATCTGGTTTCACTAAATAACAGTGATGCAGGACAGATGAGCCACAAATTAGGGCTTAGCCTAGGAGCGTTCTTGGCTTCATCCAAGAAAGAACTCAAGGATGAGCCAGTGGTGTTAGATGGAAATATTTTTACTACACAGTACTGCTCCTTGCAAAGCAATACAAATTGAGGGGCAAGTTATTTAAAACTTTCTAAGAAAGGGGTGGCAATTGTAAACTGCCATGGCACTGGTGGGAGTGTCTTATACTAATGAGCAATGAGGGAAACTAGGGATCACTTTTATGGTCATCTGCTGGTTCTTGCCAGTTTCTTCACTTTAACCTGTCTAGACCAGATCCTGTTTTGGTCTTCAGGGTTGTGACCAGAAAATAAATCCTTTCAGTCTCTTAATCTCAGCAGTACTATCCTTCCCTCACCTAGGATTAAAACCAGTAACTGGAATTATTTTTTGATCTTCTATAGCTAATGACTTGTCAAGCCCTGTTATCCTCATTTCCATTTTCACTGAATCTGCTCTAGTCACATCTTCATCACCACCCTACCTCAGTGTTTCTTATGCTAGTCCACTCTTGCTCAGGATTTTCCTGGAACATTTTTTTTCGTGTAAAACTGCTGCTTAGAAAGTTGTGATATGTTTACACCACCTAATAGAAGTAAATTAAAGGCCTTCCACGACCTGACCCAATCTATCTTTTATCTTTCTGGTTCCCAGTGCCCTAGGTTAACCTCTATATAAGTCAGGGTTCTCCAAGGAAACAGAATCAGTCAATGATATATAGATATAAATATAGATATATAGATGTAATAAATACATATTTATTATAAAGAATTGGCTCATGTGATTATAGGGGCTGAAAAATTTTAAGGCCTGCAGTAGGCAAGCTGGAGACCAAGGAAAGCCAATTGGTAGTTCCAGCATGAGTTCAAAACTCTGAGAACAAAGAGAGCTGATGGTACCTGTTCCAGTCCAAAGGTCAGCAGTCTTGAAACCCAAGAAAAGCTGATTTTTTTAAGTTCAATTTTGAAGGAAGGAAAAGACCAATGTTCTATCTCAAGGCAGTTAGGTAGAAGGAGTTCTCTCTTACTCAGTTACGTTGGTTGATAAAAGTCTTTAATTTATTGGATGTGGTCTACTCACACTGGGGAGGGCAATCTATTTTCCTTACTCAGTCTACAGATTCAAATGTTAACTTCAGCTAGAAACACCCCACATAGACACATCTAGAATAATATTTGGCCAAAAGTCTGGGCACCCATGGTCCAATCAAGTTGACACATAAAATTAAGCATCATATATTTCTTCCCTAAGTTCTAAGATATTATGACATTTACTTATATAATGTATGTTTGGATTATCCACTTTACCAAAACATGAGTTCCACAAAAACAAGGCTTTTGGTCTCCTTTGTTCATTCTTTTATAACTAACATTTAGAAAAGTTCTCCACACAAAGTATATTGCTCCACAAATTGCTGCTGGATAAATATTGTTATATCAATATTTTGTATAAACATTATGACTTTTTTTTTTTTTTTTTTTTTTTTGAGACGGAGTCTCGCTCTGTCTCCCAGGCTGGAGTGCAGTGGCCAGATCTCAGCTCACTGCAAGCTCCGCCTCCCGGGTTCACACCATTCTCCTGCCTCAGCCTCCCGAGTAGCTGGGACTACAGGAGCCCGCCACCTCGCCCGGCTAGTTTTTTGTATTTTTTAGTACAGACAGGGTTTCACCGTGTTAGCCAGGATGGTCTCAATCTCCTGACCTCGTGATCCGCCCATCTCGGCCTCCCAAAGTGCTGGGATTACATTATGACTTCTTATACTATGAAGCCACACCTTCACAAATGTTGGTTTTGAACACATGTATTGCTCTGAAATGACTGGGAAGTGTAATTATGATGGAAACAGAAGAAATAAGACTTACTTTGTTTTGGAGTAGTCTAGGAGGGCTTCGTAGAGAAGATGAGATAAGTCATGCCCTGAAGGATTAGTTGGAATTGTGGTGAGTTCAGAAGAAGATGGAATACATTCCAGGAAAAGAAACGACTTAAAAAAATCAGAAGAGGGGAAAAAGTGCAAACATATAAAAAGAGAAAGAGAGTTGATCAAATTGGAACCAGTTAGAATTTTTATAAAAGGTTTGGGAAGGAAGAAAAGCAGTAACAATTTTGTCTTTTTTTTTTTTTTTTACTTTAAGTTCTTGGGTACATGTGCACAACGTGCAGGTTTGTTACATATGTGTACATGTGCCATGTTGGTGTGCTGCAACAATTAACTCGTCATTTACATTAGGTATATCTCCTAATGCTATCCCTCCCCCCTTTCCCCACCCCACAACAGGCCCTGGTGTGTGATGTTCCCCTTCCTATGTCCAGATATTCTCTTTGTTCAATTCCCACTTATGAATGAGAACATGCGGTGTTTGGTTTTTTGTCCTTGCAATAGTTTACTGAGAATGATGGTTTCCAGCTTCATCCATGCCCCTACAAAGGACATGAACTCATCCATTTTTATGGCTGTATAGTGTTCCATGGTGTATATGTGCCACATTTTCTTAATCCAGTCTATCATTAATGGACATTCGGGTTGGTTCCAAGTCTTTGCTATTGTGAATAGTGCCGCAATAAACATACATGTGCATGTGTCTTTATGACAGCATGATTTATAATCCTTTGGCTATATACCCACTAATGGGATCACTGAGTCAAATGGTATTTCTAGTTCTAGATCCTTGAGGAATCGCCACACTGTCTTCCACAATGGTTTAACTAGTTTACAGTCCCACCAACAGTGTAAAAGTGTTCCTGTTTCTCCACATCCTCTCCAGCACCTGTTGTTTCCTGACCTTTTAACAATCGCCATTCTAACTAGTGTGAGATGGTATCTCATTGTGGTTTTGATTTGCATTTCTCTGATGTCCAGTGATGATGAACATTTTTTCATGTGTCTATTGGCTGCATAAATGTCTTCTTTTGAGAAGTGTCTATTCATATATCCTTTGCCCACTTTTTGATGGGGTTGTTTGTTTTTTTCTTGTAAATTTGTTTGAGTTCTTTGTAGGTTCTGGATATTAGCCCTTTGTCAGATGAGTAGATTGCAAAATTTTTCTCCTATTCTGTAGGTTGCCTGTTCACTCTGATAGTAGTTTCTTTTGCTGTGCAGAAGCTCTTTAGTTTAAATTAAATCCCATTTGTCAATTTCAGCTTTTGTTGCCATTGCTTTTGGTGTTTTAGACATGAAGTCCTTGCCCATGCCTATGTCCTGAATAGTATTGCCTAGGTTTTCTTCTAGGGTTTTTATGGCTTTAGGTCTAACATTTAAGTCTTTAATCCCTCTTGAATTAATTTTTGTATAAGGTATAAGGAAGGGATCCTGTTTCAGCTTTCTACATATGGGATAGCCAGTTTTCCCAGCACCATTTGTTAAATAAGGGAATCCTTTCCCCATTTCTTGTTTTGTCTTAATGATGTTCAAGGAGAAAATTTCTGAAGTTATGGTTTTAGAGTTGGAGTCATATTTTAAAGTCACAAATGTTGTGTCCTGGGTTTTTACATTATCTTGTGATGAAAGGGTAGTCATCAAAAGCCCTCAAAGAAGATAACAGCATGATATATGTAAAATGTAAGAAAATTAATCTCACCATGGTAGATAGCTCATAGTGATAGATTATGCAAAGAAAATAAATAGATGACTGATATTTTATTCACTGTAATTTTAGTTCTTCCACTAAGAAAAAGCAAAATCAATTACTTTTCAAATAAAAGGGCATTTATTACCAAAGAAATATATTTATTTTTGAGATCAATATACTGGTGACTAATAAAGTTTGGGATCTCAGGAAGCACCACCTCTCGTATATCTTCATGTCACTCTTGTTTAACTGCTCAGGGCCCAGAATAGGATCTCTAGACTGAAACTTAGAATAGGCACTAAGAAGCTCTTTGTTAAATGGCATACAGATTTATACTTTCTGACAACTGCAATGCTATTTTTTTTCTTAGATCATTACTGAAGATCCCTGCAAATAAAGTATAAGTCAAAAAGTGGAAGTAATCCATCCTTCCAGCAGATGGATCAGGCCTGTGAAATCAGTTTTTCTTCTAGAAAATAAATAATGAACAGTGAATTAGTACTGGCTGTACTTTAAGCTGCAGAGATGTCTGCTGTTTCCAATACAAGTAGTGTTACTTCGTTATTAAAATCAAAGCCATTTCCTTGGTTCTAAAGACAACTTCTCCATAAACCCACTCCATTGCTCTGAAAAGTACTGGGTGAACATGCATTTATAATCGTTTAAAATAGCAGTGTTAAGCTTGTGTGATTGTGTGTATGTGTGCATGTGCTAAACATACTACTTCAACAAAAAAGGGATTAGGACTAAAAGCAGGGTGAAATCAGAGAAAATGGGAAGGAAGAGAAAACTCAAAAGTTGTATTATGAAAACAAACTTTGAGTGTGATTTTGTCAAAAGAAGTCGATTGACAATTCTTTCCATTCTTCTATCCAAATACAGAATGAGAAGACTTCTCTCAAAAGAGAGGCTAGAATTCTATGGTTGTGAAAAGTTGTGACTGGAAAGCTTGGCAAATAAGTCTGCTGCCATAAGTATAATTAAAAATACAAAGCCAGTCACTTTTTTATGTATTTGTCTTAGAATTCAAGTAAAAACTGGAATTCCAATATACTTTATATAAGATGTGATATTTTTTCTTTCTGGAAAATAATTTTAATGTATCTTCGATTTGTCGATGTCTTACTTGAGCTGCACTAAAGGGACCATAATTATAAGTCATATATTAAAAGAAACACAAAGATTTAGCATAAAGATGAAATATAATTTTGTAAATTAAACAATTTTTGTTCCATGATGCTTTCACTTTTTCATATGTTGTAGAAACCATTATTATATTAGATTTTTTGATTCACAGTCATGAAATCTAACTGAAATGTATTTCTCATATCCAAATGCAAAATGTATACCTAAGATAACTGACTAATTTGAAGCTTGATGTTCTCAATTTTCTTGGTGATTTATTGAAAATATACTCTGTTCTTGGATTAAATAATAGTTTTCAGTATTAGCTCCTCTCATTTTTTAAAACTAAATAATGTAGTTTGTAGCAATAGGAAACATTTTTTTCTTTTATCTTTTTTTTAGAGACGAAGTCTTGCTCTATCACCCAGGCTGGAGTGCAGTGGCATATCATAGTTCACTGCAGCCTTGACCTCCTGGGTTCAAGTGATTCTCCCACCTCAGCCTCCTGGTAGTTAGGACTACAGGCATAAACCACCATGGCCAGCTACGTAAAAACAAACAAACAAACAAACAAAAAAATCCAAACAAACAAAAAACCTTTTCATAGAGATTGGTCTCAATATATTGCCCAGGCTAGTCTCAAAAGATCCTCAAGCAATATTGCTACCGTGGCCTTCTGAAGTGCTGGGATTATAGGCATGAACCACCATACCCAGCCACAGTGAAACATTAGTTGCAAAGGTACGTTATGATTTTGAATAAATAATTCACCATTAGTACAAAATAGTATGATACTCAGGTTATGCTCAAAAAATGTCCTAGCATGTGAACAGTTGTCATAAATTACTGATTTCTTGAACTGCAAGGACTATAATATCTTCTTAAAATGTGTTCTGGGTTAAAAAATAATAATCTGCATAATATGTGAAACCTATAGTATCTTTGGCAAAGAGAGAGGCAACTATTTTTTTTTATTTGATGATGATTTTATTTTCAAAGCTGTAATTAAATGAGATAAAAATATATGGTTGAAGTGCCAAAGCAACTTAAATTAAACATAAATGACAGCTGCTCCTCATCTGGGAATTTCATTTATATATACAACTTTTGTTATATCCTTAAAGATTTTTAACTAGTGTACAGTTAATTCAGCATCCAGTATCCCAAGATATGCTTTACACTCAAAGAGGATGGAAAAGAGAAGTACTTCCTGGCATCCATGCTCTACAGATAAATTTTGCTTTAAAAGCATATAGAAGAATCTTCACTATGTACTCAGTTTCAGGTTTTTAAACTAATAAAGTAGGGATTGGTGACTCGTTAAAAAATCCCAGTCATGGTTGGATTCATTGCTCCTAAGAAACCGGACATGTTTTGCATTATAGCTATTTTAGGGAAATCAAAGCTATGAGAAGTAACAAGTTTGTTTAATCACTGGTGCAACTAATTTTTGTGTGTGTGTAATACTAGTCAAAAGCAGTGGCATTGGTGAAGGATGAAAAGAGGGTAGTAGTGGAATTCCCCCACTGTTTGTGGAATGGCAGTCAGAGCTGATAGGGCTTTAGGGATGTTGAAAAGACACTGCAGATGACAAAGTGGCTGCTAGTGGTTGAAAAAGCAACTTCAGCTAAGAGATAGTGTACTAAGTGTTCTTTTTATCTTTATTATCTGGTGTCTCCTAAAATAACTCCCCATTAACAGAAATAATCTCATCATGTGTGTTTTTTGAAAATTTAAACTGAGTAACCCACACAAACATGATGATCCCCAGTATACGTATTCTATTTTATAGGTTAGCCTGCCAAAATAATAATGTAAACAAGCTATGTGTGAACAGGAATTATTATAACGATACTGAAAGGTACAATTTATTTAGAATAAGGTACCATTTCTTTAGAATATCTCAGTGTTTGGAGAGATGGAGAAGATGAGAAAAATGGAAAGAAAGATCATTTCAAAACCCATTGATAAGTTTTAGAAATGAAATTACTGTTTGGTTTATGAAAAATAAAATATTTTAAGCTTTTATAAAAAGTAATGTTCTACCAATAAACAAGCCATGAAAATCCTTCATACAATAAAAAAACTCTATATAAACCTAGTAAGTAATAATTTACTGCAAATGCTGTTACAAAAGCCATTGATTTCATAAGTTCAAATTATTGAGTATTTGAAAATATGTAATTTTAATTTGATTTATAGCCAAAAATTATAAATTTTATATTCAATTTACTTTCATAGCAAAGTACATATAGAAGTATTTTTCTATCTGCCCCTAATCTCTCTTTCTCTCTCTCACATATGCATATTTTTTATATGTGTAATAGACTATTTCTAAAGGATATAGATTGGTTCACATTCAAACTTAGTCTAACATGCCTATTAATTTATATTTATATTTTACTCAGGTATCAGCCTAGCCCTAAACAAATACTGTGGAAAAACCCTTAAGATTATTTCTGTCAATTTAGATACATGTTTTGCAAAGTACTTTTGAAACCCTGAAGTGAGGGTGAATAGGCCGTGAGTGATAAATGATATTCACTTATTGGGTAAGAATTAAGGATAACTCTATGGGCTAATTCTGTTATTTTCAATCTCTAAAGTTATCTTTAAAATAGAAAAGGGATGATTTCAATTGTGCCTGAATATGTTAAAGAAGCATGCTTCCTAATGGAAAAGAGAGAGAATTTCTCCTAAGTTAATATTATATCATTGCAGGCTGCTCCATTAGACTATTTTGAACTGGATTTCTATGTCCATTACTTAAAACCATATTGGTAATTAACCTTGCTGTTTAATCTTAGTGAAGATGAGTGTAATCTTTTTCTTGCAGATATCAGTAAGTACATCAACTTTGCTGTGGCTTTTCATATATGAGAGGAACAGATTTCAAAATTATCTTAATTGCCAGTCAACTATAGAAAGGATTGTGGTTATTAAGGAGTTGACCCTTGGTGGAAATATAATTTCCTGAGATGCTTTAATAAGACAGCGTAAGAAAAAATATTAGATACCGGAATTTCCATGATTTCAAGTTTTGATATATGGGATTAAAACTTTATAACAGATCTCTTATAGCTTTCCCAAAGAGTCTGGCATAACACAGATGTTTCAAATGTTTGTGAATTAAGTACAATAACATTGAATTTCCAGGGCTGCCTCCTTGGTTCATACTTTTACCGCATCACAGTTTGATATTGAAATAACCTTCTAAATCAGGGGCTGGAAAGCTTTTTCTGTAAAGGGTCAGAGAGAAAATATTTTCAGGTTAGCATGCCATATGGTCTGTGTCTCAACTACTCAGCTGTGTTGTTCTAACTAAAAACAGTACATAAACAATACATGTGTCTCAATAAAACTTTGTTTCCAAAAACAGGTATAGATCAGATTGGGCCTATCGGTCATAATTTGTCAGCTCCTGTTCCAAATGACCTTCCTGTTGCAAGTCTTCCTATTTACATACTTTTAGTCTTGTAGTTAAGAAACATAAGCAAGTTGTATTGAGGCACCACATTGAACTTACAGAGATGCCCCTTTGGATATTTTAAATGTTCAAGGGAAACATTGTTGGTAACATTTGTTGATGGCTATTACTCTTCCGTTATTAAGGACATAACTCCTTAATAGACAGAATCTTTAGGTATTTTTTGGCCTAAGAGGGTTATAAAAAATTACTGAAACATGAAGGGAACCTTGAACTGAGTTTGGGAATCTCTGCTCTAATCTATCTCATATTTTCCTGATGGATACACTTTATTATAATATCTTTGAGTTTCTTTGCTGTTCCAAACCCCTCGATAACTGCCTACTAATTACAGCAAAATGAGAACATAAAAACAGAAATTGCCTAGTTTAATTAATTGCCTAGTTCCCTGTCTTAATATAAAACTATAATTCAAGGAATAACTAAAAACATCAGTTAATCTAGGAAGTCCTGAAATAAGCCTTTTATTTTATTTTTAGATACACATTCAGGAAAGGGAGAACAGAAAATCAAAGGAAGAAATGAAGACATAATAGTTGAAGGAATCGCACATAAATCAATCTGATTTATTAGAGAGCTTAAGAGGAGATTTGACAGAGGGATGGGAGAAGAAAGTGAAGCACATGGAAAGAAAAGTATGTGGTAAGACACAGCAAGATATGTATAGGGAAGTCTTGTTATATTATTATACTAAAGTGTAAGTTACTGACAGATGATGCTGAATTTGCAGGCATGAGCCATAGCATGAAAGGCATTTTATGCCATACGATAGGCTTAGAATATTGTTGTACAACTAATGAAGATCAACTAAAGGGCTTTGGGAAGGCCAGGTTTTGGTTTTGGATTAATAATTAGTGCATCAGTGTGGAAGATAAATTGGACAGATTGGAGATGGATTCAAGAAGAGAAATGCAAAATCAAAATGAAAATTAATGAAGCCATTATTCAACTGTCAAGGCAATGTTCTAAACACTTTACATGTAGTCACGTTAACTCCTCAGAGTAAACCTGTGAGATAGGCACAATGATAATTCTTTCTCTTTGATAGTCTAGGAAACTAAGAAACAGAAACATGAAGGCTACAGAGTAAGTAAATAGTATAACTTGAAATCAAACCCAATTGTCTAGTCACAGAACTCATGTTCCTAAGAACTGTATTAATTGCCTCTCAATAATCTAAATAAGAGATGAAATAGGGCCCACTTATGACAGCAGCAATAGTATACAGAGACTGGAAAGCCAGAGAGAGTAAACTCATGGGACTTAGGAATTAATCCCAAGTGAAGGAGAAGAATACGTCTGTGACATTGCTCAGATTTGAGGCTGTAATGATTGTATCATTAGTGAGCATATAAGAGGAGGAAGAGTTGGGTTCGAGAAAAAATTAATTCGAGACCAAATGTGTTAAATTAACATGCTGAAATATCCAGGCATAGATATTCAGTAAGAAGTTTTATATATAGTACAAAAGTTCTGTCAAAGTCTAATTTGATAATAACATACATTTCTGAATTGCCAGAATTGCCAGAGATGGTCTGTTAGTTCATTCTTACATTGCTATGAAGAAATACCAGAGACTGGGTAGTTTATAAAGAAAATAGGTTTAATTGGTTCACAGTTCTGCAGGCTGCACAGGAAGCATGATTGCTGGTATCTGCTTAGCTTCTGGGGAGTCCTCAGTTAACATACAATTATGGCAGAGGACAAGGGGGAGAACACGTATCACAGGGCCAAAGTCTGAGCAAAAGAGTTTGGGGAGGTATCATCTATTTTTCAACAGCATCTCATGAGAGCTCAGTCACCATCATGACAACAGTACCAAGGGGGATGGTGTTAAACCTTTCCTGAGAAATCACCCCCATGATCCAATTACCTCCCACCAGGCTCCACCTCCAACATTGGGAATTACATATGAATATGGGATTTGGGTGGAGACACAGATACAAACCATATCAGATGGTAATAGAAGCTATTTAATTTCTGTAATCATGCAGATAAAGTGGATAATGTGAGCAAGCCAAGTAGAGAACCCTGGTGCACATTAGCATTTAGGGGGCAGTTGAAGAAGTAAGAGCCTAGACGAAGAGTATTAGACAGCACTACTACAATCATATCACTTCTTCTGTTTTCACACCCTTTTCTAGCAAGATTGAAAATGCCTGACATACTCATACTCCTTTATCCATGGTTTCTTTCTGATAGAACAAAATGCTATGTAGATTGCACCTGGTTTTGCATTATAGCCACAATGATTAAAATTCTATAAATATGTTGACAGTTTTTACTGTTGTATTATTGAATGAAGAATTTGCTAGAGAAGGAGAAGCATTGGATCTTGGCTCAATTCTCAGAACTGTTAAGTGGGTCATCAAAGCTACTCTACTTACAGTCATAGAGGAAGGCACCTCTTCACAAGGCAGGAGGACAGAGTGAGTGGTGAGCAGAAGGGGAAGCCCCTTATACAACCATCAGATCTTGTGAGAACTCATTATTATCATGAGAACAACATGGTGGAAACCACCCCCATGATTCAATTATCTCCACGTGGTCCTCCCCTTGCAACATGGGGATTATTAAAATTCAAGGTGAGATGTGGATGGGGACACAGAGCCAAACCCTATCATTCTGTTCCCATGGCCCTTCACAAATGTCATGCCCTCACATTTCAAAACACAATCATGCCCTTCCAACAGTTCCCCAAAGTCTTAACTCATTCCAGCATTAAGCCAAAATTCCAAATCCAAAATCTCATCTGAGACAAGGCAAGTGCCTTCCACCTATGAGCTTGTAAAATCAAAAGCAAGTTAGAGTCTTCCTGGATACAGTGGAGGTACAGGCATTGGGTAAATGTAGTTGTTTCAAATGGGAGAAATTGACCAAAACAAATGGGCTACAGGCCCCGTGTAAGTCTGTCATCCAACAAGGCATTCACCAAACCTTAAAGTTCCAAAATGATCCTCTTTGATTCCATATCTCACATCCAGGTTACACTGATGTAAAAGGTGGGTTCCCACAGCCTTGGGCAGCTCCAAAACTGTGGTTTTGCAGGGTACAGACCCCCTCCCAGCTACTTGCATGGGCTGGTGTTGAGTGTCTGCAGTCTTTCCAGGCATACAGTGCAAGCTGTCAGTGGATCTACCATTCTGGGGCCAGGAGAATGGTGGCCCTCTTCTCACAGATCCACTAAGCAGTGTCCTAGTGGGGACTCTGTGTGGGGGCTCCAACCCCGCATTTCCTTTCTTCACTGCCCGAGCAGAGGTTCTTCAGGATGGCTTCACATCTGCAGCTAAGGTCTAACCGGACATCCAGGTGTTTCTATACATCCTCTGAAATCTAAGTGGAAGTTCCCAAACCTCAGTTCTTAATTTCTATGCACCCCCCGGCCCAGCACCACATGGAAGCTGCCAAGGCTTGGGGCTTGTACCCTCTGAAGCAATGGCCTGAGCTGTATGTTGGCTCTTTTTAGCCACAGCTGGAGCTGAAGCAGCTGGGATGTAGTGCACCATGTTCTGAGGCTGCATAGAACAGCAGGCTCTGGGCCTGGCCCAGTAAGCATGTTTCCCTCCTAGGCCTCCAGGTCTCTGATGAGAGGGGCTGCTATAAAGGTCTCTGCCATGCTCTGGAGACATTTTACCCACTGTCTTGGTCATTAGCATTTGACTCTTCATTACTCATGCAAATTTCCGCAGCAGGCTTGACTTTCTCCTCAGATTTTTTTGCTTGTTTGTTTCTATCACATCGTCAGGCTGCAAATTTTCCAAACTTTTATGCTCTGCTTCCTATTGAACACTTTGCTAGTTAGAAACTTCTTTTGACAGGTATCCTGAATTATCTCTCTGACGTTCAAACTTCCACAGATCTCTAGGGCAGGGGCAAAATGTCGTCAGTCTCTTTGCATAGCAACAGTGGCCTTTACTCTAATTTCCAACAGGTTCCTCATCTCCATCTGAGACCACCTCAGCCTGGACTTCATTGTCTATATCACTATCAGCATTTTGGTCAAAGCCATTCAACAACTCTCTGGGAAGTTCCAAACTTGTCCACATTTTCCTGTCTTCTGAGCCCTCCAAGTCTCTAGGGTGTTCCAAACTTTCCTACCTTTTCCTATCTTCTTCTGAGTCCTCCAAACTGTTTCAACCTCTGCCTATTACCCAGTTTCAAAGTTGCTTCCATGTTTCTGCATATCTTTACAGCAATGATGTCAATCATTGCCCAAAGCCCACATTTATTTGTCTTTACTTCATGTATATCATTTTTATGTGTACAGATCAACTTCTATCATCAATATAAAATCTTGTTCTAAAACTATATAATAAATTCTACATATGATGTTTTTATGTAAAAATCTTTTGAAACATTCACTAAAATTGATTTATATGGCATGTTACTCTTAAAATCACTAAAACCTAGAATATTCTTTTTTCAATAAAAATCTGATTAATCATTTGCTGTTTACATGGATGTTGAATGACATAACTTTTTAAATGCCTTAACTTTTCAAAAAATGAATATTTGTTTCAGATAAAAAAAATCTTTTTAAATATCTTACTCTCTCTTCTCTGCTTTATTGTATAAGTTGCACTGGAGAACATGGGGCATGTTTGATGACCAAATATTTTTCAGTGATCCTATATCATTTTTCCTAGCACAGCCTATAAGAGAACAGTAAAATAGATTGAGGTGAATGCAAGGTGAATGTTTTGTGTTAAAATCTTTCATGTAAAATTCCTAATGATGACTTTTATGCCTATCTAATTAATTGCATCTCTGAGTTTATCAAATATTAAGAAAATTCATCTGTGGTATGTTATTAAGCTGAGTTCATTTCTTGCTTGCATTTAAATACTATTTTTAATCTATAGTAGCATAAAACACACTGTTTATGTTTTTAAAAAAATAATCTTTCATTAGGAAAAGCCTCTTGACATTTGTGTTTGCAAGTATTTTTTAGATATGACTCCAAAAGTACAGGCGATAAAAGCAAAAATAGACAAAGGAGATTGTGTCAAACTATAAAGCTTCTGCACAGAAAATGAAGCAATTTACTGAGTGAAGAGACAACATATGGAATGGAATAAAATATTTGCAAACCATATATCTGAAGGAGTTGATATACAAAATATATGAGAAGTCAAACAGCTTATAGCAGAAAAACAAATAACCTGACATAAAAATGGGCCAAGGACCACAATAGACATTTCTTAAAAGAAAACACAGAAATGATCAGCACATATATTACCAAATGCTTAACATCATGAATCATCAGGATAATGCAAATTAAAATCACAATGGGATATAATTTCACAGCTGTTAGAAAAGGTTTTACCAAAAAGACAAGAGATACCAAGTGTTAGTGAGGATATGGAGTAAATATTTTTACATTGTTGGTGAGTATGTAAATTAGTACAGTCATGATGGAAAATGGTATGGATGTTTCCCAAAAATATAAAATAGAACAACCATCTGACCTAGCAATTACACTTCTGGGTATATAGCCAAAGGAAATGAAATCAGCATGTCAAAGAGATGCCTGCACTTCCATGTTCATTGCAGCATTGTATACAATGATCAAGATATGGAATCAAACTGAATATCCATCAATGGATGAATGAAAAAGAAAATGTGGTATGCACACACAATGAAATACTATTCAGCCTTTAAAAAAGAAGAAAATATCATCATTTGCATGGATGAAACTGGAAAAAAATATGCTAAGCGAAATTAGTCAGACAGAGAAAAGAAAAATTACTGAAAAATTTTTGCATATTTACCAAATGATGTCACTTACATGTGGAATCTAAACAAGTCAAACTCACAGAAGTAGAGAGTAGAATGCTCGTTACCAAGGGCTGGCGTGGGTAGGAAGAGGGTGGTAATGTGGAGTTGTTCATCAAAGGGTAAACAGTTTCAGTTAAATAGGAGAAACATATTCTGGAGATCTAGTGTACAGCATGGTGATGATAATTAATAATGTACTTTATACTGGAAAATTGCTGACAGAGTAGATTTTAAATGTTCTCATCACAAAAAAATGGTAAGTATATGAAGTGTTAGATATATTAGATTGATTTAATTATTTCACAATGTAGACATGTATCAAAATATCACATTATACCCAATTTTCATTTGTCAATTAAAAGTAAACAAAATTTTTGAATAATCTGTTTCAAATTATCCTATGTTATAAACCTGTTTGGTGACATATAACTATGACACTTGTAGCATGTTGCACACAGGATTTTTCTGGGGGTAAAATGAAAGTGCTTGTTACTTAAAGTATAAGATATAATATCTATTATTAACATTTTTGAAATTGAATGTTTTAGTAAATATCAGTTGGTTGAAAGTTATATATGCCAAACTCTAATTTTCAAAGAAATAAGTGTTCTTGGATAAAAATATAGTAAATGCCGTTTTTGGCAATTTATATACATTTCAAATTTTAAAGCTATTATTCAGATAGCATGGATGTAGGAAAATTGTGTGTATGTATATTCTTCTACCTGCTCCTACATATGTATGTGTTTACATATATATTATATATAACATTTAATACATAACATGTATCATATGGAATGAGTTTCATTTCATACATAACATATTCACATAAGCATATATAAATAGATTAGTAGTTATCAAAATATTATTGCAATCATATTTTTGGTAGCACACTGTTACATCTAATTTACACATATTTATTTAATCAGAATTTTAACTTGTTCTTTCCAAGAATGTCAGGGTATATAAGGTAATTTTTCCCATTTTGCACATGAGGAATTCAAGGTTTAGAAACGTTTGAAACTTGCTAATGGTCACAGCCATTATTAAAATTCAAACTGGTGTGGTGATGATATGTATTTTTTCCACCATATACTGCTATTTTGACTTTTTAAAATGTTAAAGCTTACAATTCATTTTCAGTTAATTATGTTTCCTATTTTCTTAATATATTATACTAGTAGCATATTCATTCTAATCTACAAAAGTAGAGATAAAACACTTAATGATTTTATTTAGATAGGTTAGTAAATTAACTTACGGTAATTAACAACTGTCTTGCTCTTTTTACTATGTGTACAAACATTTTCTAAATTATATAAGTTGGAGATACATACATATAAAGCACATATATAAATCTTATAAATAAGAAAAGACATAAAGAATAACAAGCCATGATATAGAATATAGGACTATAAAGTCAGTAAGCTTGGCTGTTGTGTGATGTTGCTAAAAGTTTCATCCTTGAAATAGGATTAATATACCTTTTTTTAATCAATAGTTTTGAGAATGTAAGACTATCACATATTCAAAAACATTTTGTAATTTGTATAAATCTCTATGTTCGCATAAAATTATTCTAAAATTAAATTTTGAGTTTTGAATAGTGTGGATTATGCTATAATGATTATAAATATAGCTATTCTTACATATAAATACATATACTATAAATAAAATAACTATAAATTACTGTTATTCTATAGATATCATTTATACAATAATTCTTATAAACCTTTACATTTTAACTTGATACTCTGAACATTGATTATCTACTACAAACTATTCTTAATGCATAATTGTTGAACACAATTTGCATTGAAGTTTGTCCTTTCCATTACTATACTATAATGTCAGTGAAAAAAACTCATTTCCTTTTGTATTAGAAACATATTTGGAATGATTTTAATGATAAATATGCTTCATTTCTTTTTTAGCTAGAATAAATCTCTGTTAACAATGGAATTTTTAAATTAAAGAACTAATGTATTTGAAAATGTTTCTAAACTTTTATAAATCATTGAAGTCTTCATAGTTTATTATTGTTCCATGCTACAGAACAAATTTGAATTTAGAGAAGTCTTTTGATGTATCAGCATCCAAACTCAAAAGCTGAAACATTATACATATTTACGTATAATTTATATATTTTGAATAATTGCATGCATAGAATATTTACATATCTTTATAATGCATTTTCCCTAACATAATGTCTCTTGGTACTTTCAACTATACATAAAAATTTCAGGGCAATTATTTTCTCTATTTTGAAAGCAAAAGATGTTCACTCTGAAGTACTTCGCCTGAGGTTATACAATGATCCTGCATATGACCTAGGATTAGAATCTGGATCACCTAAATCCCTCTAATGGAAGTAAGATGTTTCTTTCACTGCTAAAGAAGCTTATAATAGTCTCATTAGATGTGCTATAATCTCCCTATAAGTGGCATCAAACAGAAATTTCAAGTATTTTAGGTACAAGCTTTTCAACAATGTTGTTGCCAAGCTAGCATACACAAAATGAAAGTCCATTTATTATGATGCTCCACTGACAATGTTCAAATGATAGTAATCATTGAATGCAATACAAATTTTATTTCTATACAATATAAACTGAAGTGATTTAACATAACAACATTTATCTGATCAACTAATATTTATTGAGTGTTCAATATGTGCCATACACTGTTCTAAGTACTTAGAATTCATCAGTTAACAAAACAGGCACATATTCTGGTTTGAACTTAGGATGTTAGCTAGGAGTGACTGGCTTTAAACAATAAACATGATAGATAAAAGTATGTTGGGTGTTAATAAGTGTTACTAGAAAAAATACAGTAAATAAAGCAGGGACAGTAAAAGGTGACAAAAATACGGTAGAGGGAAGAGTGTTCATTAACAATTTTGCATAGTATGGTGAAGGTAAGCCTCAATGAGCAGGTGATCTTGAACAACGATTTCACATGGTGGTACTTGGCATTTTGGTATATTTGAAGAAGGTAAAGGCAAAGGACTAGAGAAGACTGGGCAATAGGGGAGCAATAAAAGATGAAACAGTAAAGGAAGCAAGAGAGCAACTCACGACAGACTTACAGGACCTCAATGTTTGTAGCAAATCAAACAGGAAGTCCCTGAAGGATTTTAAAGCAGAGGGATAAATTGTCTAATATACATTTTATCAGATTCAGCGTGCTGAGTGTTGTGTTGATCATACAAAGTAGATAAGCGACTTGGGAAGCAGGGAGACCAGTTAGGAAGCTAGTGAACTAAGTGAAGTAAGGAACGGTAGTGGCTTAAACAAAGCGGAAGTCGTAAAAGAAGGGTCCAATCCAATTTGAGGTATATCAGAACCAATTTTAGGTATATTGGGAGAAAAATGCAATATCATGACAGATTGGATGTGGAATATTAGGGAAGAAGAAATGTCAAGAATGATGGTGATGGCCAGGTGTGGTGACTGACGCTTGTAATCCCCACAATTTGGGACGCCGATGGTGAGGTTTTTTTTATCCTGAGTAACCTGTGGAATGGATTGCCATCAGTGAGATGGGGCCAGCTGTGGGTAGGAAGAGATTCAGAGTAGGGAGGTATCAGGCTTATTTGCTTTGAGATATAGTATGTTCCATTTGCCTATCAGTTTTATCAAGTATGCAGTTGGATATATAAGACTGGAGCTACAGGAAATGGTCTGGACTGAAAATGTGGGAATAATTGCTATTAGAGATAGTATACAGTATCACAAGATTGAATAAGACCAGCAAAAGAGAGTGTAGTTAGAGAACAGAAAAGGGCCAATGACAGGCCTGGATCACTCCAATGTTGTGTGCTGAGAAGAGAAAGAATCAGGGGGAAAAAAAAAGGTCTCAGTGAACTAGTGTAGTAGAATGGAAAGTAATGACGTGGAGTTTCCTAGAAGCCAGGTGAAGAAACTTTTATAAATTATTGTACACTGTAAACTAAATGAATTTCAGTGGGTTGGAAAGAGCAAACACTTTTATTGGTGGTTGAAGAGAGAAATAGGGGGAGAGGAATTAGAGCATGAAAATGTAAAGAAGTCTTTTGAGTTTTACTGCAAAGAGAAACAATGAAGTGCAACAACATTTTATGGTGTTTTTAAAAATTAAAATAATTAACATTTTTTGTTTATATGCCAGTGGGGTATGATCCAATAGAGAAGGAGAAATTTATGATGTGAGAGAGGTTAATTATAGAACTAACATCCTTGAGTAGGAAGAAGAGGATGAAATCTACTGATCAAATGAAAGAAATGGCTTTCAATAAGATCAACTTTATATGATACATTTTGTAATTCTGTATTTAAGTATACACCCAGAAGGCTTAAATTGGTTTCTATACATTCAAACATATTTCTAATATAATGCAAATTAATAACTGCCTATAAAATATTTTGCTCATATTCTCTGTAGAGATAAGATCCATCTCAACAATATAACAATTAACTGAGCACAATTAAATGGAGTTCAGTCTTTAGACATAACGCGTGCATTGAAATGACTCATTCAACAAATATTGGCTGAACATTTACTGTATCCTTTAATTCTTTCCAAATAAGTATTGCTTCTTGTCAAGAGCATGGATTAAAATAAGGTTAATGAGAAACCATTAGATTTCATATCTGTGTATAACTGCTTTAAGGTTTTGACTGGACTATGGCAGTGAAATAAAAGAGTCAATTCATAACATCAAGAGTGAGACAAATTTGCAAAAAAGATATTTTTAAATTAAAATATTTAAAAGCACAAACTAAAATTACTTGGGTTTTTAGGGTAGTTACTGTAGAAGCAATTATGATATAATTTCACAATATCTGATTTCTTAATGAATCAGAATTTCCTTCAAGGTTAATTTTAATTTTGTTCTTGGAAAAATGTCAATACTTTATTTCCATTTTATAAATGCTATGAATTGACTCATAAAATATTCAGGCATCTCTTCATTATATAACAGTCAAAGCCTATTTTCCAAAAAATTAAAGCAGATATACAGAGAAAATAGATACAATTTATGCTAAATTTTCAAAGGACTATTTTCATAAAAATAAAGTGTTATAAATATTGATCAGAGTTAAAACTGAACACTAAATAAATACATATTGATATCAAAGAGATATATATATACAAGAGTTATCTTGGAATAGTATAGTACATTTTTGTATAGTTGTATTTCTCCCTTAGATGTTAAATTTCATGTTTAGTATAAAAACATAACAGTTATATCTGTCCACCCTTGTCCAATTAATTTGAACTTGCTATGCATTCGTCAAAGAGCACATTTTATATTTTCTGATAGCTTTATAATTTTTATTAAATACTATATTATAAGTAATACAATATATTTAATTTGGCTTAATACTTTACATCTGTTGTCTCCTAATTTACCTTTTATATTTATTCACATATATATATAAATATGCATGTCAATTCATGAATGTCTCTCATACTACAGGAAAGTTACTTTCATTAATTTGAGGCATTGATTGCCCATCATTTATTTTGCATTTGTGACTACCCTTTCTGACAGCATAATATCTTCAATACTTTTATTCCCTTCATATGTCATTATCTAGTTCATATATTATTATTTAGCATTTTTATTTCTCTACTCTTCAAGGCATTTGCACCTTCTCAAAACTCCAGTTTTCTCATGGTCCAACTTGAGAAGACATCTGCATGAAAAGTTTCTCTTTATTACAATTTGCTTTTAAAGTCATACATATTTATACCATATTTGCTTATATCTGCATATCACTCAAGAGTGTAATTACCAGATTATGAGAATTTGCTGGCATATAGTTGGCTTTCAATAGGTACTGGCTAATTGAGTGAATGAATGAATATTTGCACTCAGATATAAAGTTATGTTCTACATTAATGAGTGCACAAGTTCAGCTGCTGCAGCAAAGAATCAGAATAACAGTGACCTGAGATATAGTGAATATCAATATGTCATGAATTCAGTCTCCCTTTAATTTATTACTCTGCCCCTTTGGGGGCATCGCTCAAATCTGCCTGGTCCACAAGGAATCATAACCAAAGCTGTGTTCTAGCCATTGTGAGGGTACATTCATTACAAGGTCATGCATTTACCACTTCATTTAACATTGGTCAGAATTAGTGCCATGTCCTCCACCTGCTGCAATAAAATCTGGAATTCTAGTCTTTATTATTGGTAGCCCACCATCCAGCTAAAATTTATGGTTACATCACTAAAGCAAGAGAGAGAGTCGTAGTAACCTCTGTTTATTCATTTGCTTATGATCCTCGATTTTCTTTTTGCATATTTCTTGACCTTTGAACTTTGAACTTTGGAAAAAAAAACATATTAACCACAGTATCAAGAGTCTGAATAAAAGGAAAAGAAAATGCAACATAATTAACTCATTTTACCAAATGAGAAAATATAATAGGTTAAATTTTTAACGGCTGCACTGGAGAAAACCAAAACATTTTTCTTTGTATTGTCTTTCTAATTTTGATTGACACTAATCATGTTACATAAATAGAGAGAAAAGAACATAATTATATACCAATATTCCAACACATATATACATTTATGTATGTACATACATACTACATATATGCAAACACACACACAAGCACACACACGCTTCTTCTCTACTCCTAAAGACACATATCTTTTCAAAACTCCGTTTGTCTAGTATCCCTATTTGTGAAGTTTGTGATAGCTGTCTATGTGAAGCACTATCATTTATTATTTTTCTGGGTTTCCTTCTAATAGGATGTTTTAAACTTCTCACATCTGCTGCAAAAGATATGTCACACACCTATCCATACATTTTAATGAAAAAATAAAGGAAGGCAAAACATAGGAAATTACTTATAAAAAATCAAATTATTTAAATGTTTGGGTGAGGATGTGAAGTCACTGGACATTTTTGTATGATGATTTTGAAAACATACAGATGAAATAATGTAATATTTTATATTATTACAAACCATATGTGTTTATTCTATAAAATTTATCACAAGATTATATAAAAACAATAATGAAATTAGGAATGTGCCAAAACTTCATGCATTTTTAGGAGAGATTTGTGGCTCTCAATACTTAAAGTTTATGCACAAAGCCATAAATCATTTCCAGCATTTTTTGTTATTCTTAAAAATCAATCTTAAATAAATAAGACTAGGTAGAGTGTCAGCCTGCAGCAAACACAGATATGATATGGTGTCGTTTTGTTGATCGGTGCTTAAAAAGACCAAATATTTCATATACTCCTCAAGGGGGCTTTTCTGACCTGTCATATGTGGTTGAAATATACTGCTTCCCTCCTCTGGAAATTAATTTACTGTGAGGCCTTCTTTAATGTTGTACAGCCACAAATCCTCTAGGAAGTTAATAAAATTGTTCTTAGCTGATGCTGGTCCATTCTTATTACGAGGATTAAACTGCCCTGTTCTTAATTGCAGAGTACAGATTGCTGTTGCAGGTTTTTCACTTGTAATATAATGAAGTAGTCTCTGAAGAATAATGATAGGACTAGGCAGGAATCATTCACCTCTTGTCTTCTAAGGCAAATGCTTTTTGTTTCCATGGAGATGCCTTTTATATATGATGCAAGGTACATGGGAGAAAGAGAAAAGCTAACAGGCACAGGGTTTCATTTGGAGGGGTTAATACGACATGTGGACTCAGTTGGTTTCACTGGAATCACTAGTAGTGCAGTTGCATAAGTAGCGTTTTCTGCCGATAGTCAATTAAACATCAATAATTTGCCAACAGCATAAGACTGGTATTGAATAAATACACTTGATTTTTTCTCCATTTAATGTTATAATTAGGATGCTTGCCCCTAGGTTTTAGTACTCGGACTAACTTAACCAACTATAAAGTCTGATCTTTAGTAAGAGGGAGATTGTTTATATTCACATTAAAATAAAAAAGGAAGATAGACTATAGTGACAAACTATTGAGATACTTTAATAAATGTATGCATGTTTATACATTCTCAACTTTTTTCTCCCTTCAAGACTAGACACATTATAAAATAATGGGTTAAAATGACCTATTCAATGTTAAAGATATTATGATAACTTTATCATCATCAACATCAATATTGTCATAATCAAAAATATTAGAAACCTATTCAAAATATCACTTAGTGGGATGCTTACTATATTCTAGGCTTTTGTTATCTTTTTATTTTAAAATACAGTAGCTCATTTCATCCTTACAATAACTCTACAAATGAGGTACTATGATCGTCTTTATGTTTTGCTCTGACTGTAAAGATGTAATGTAACTTCACCAACATCAGAGCTAACTTTTAAAAATACATCCATCTTATACATAAAATAGGCTGTAGTTTTACTAATTAACAATGTATGGATCATATACTTTACAGGTATTTTTCTTGTCATGAATGATTCCACCTTTTCTTTTTGCTACGGTACAACGTATTAGACATATTATTAGTAGAAGCTTTAGACAATGAGGAAAATGGAAATAAGTTTGGTTGAGATCTTAAGACTTTCCAGGCATTGAGATACCACTTAATATGTTCAATCCCATTTCAGTTCCCTACAAATCTTGGAGACAAGATTTCTCTAATGAGAAAATGTGTATGCAAAAAAAAATGAAATTCAACATTTTCAAGGGCAAGTGCTTGAAGCCTATTTTGGTCTCAGGACCGTACCCTTGTGACTCTCTCACAACACCTCTTTAGATTACCCAGGTTTGTGTTAAGATGCCATTTTATCTATTCCTCTTTCAGGTGGGATACTGGGTCATGGTTTCAAACCACTGGGAAAATTGTTCCTGGTTTTCTATAATCCATTCTAATGCCACTATTCTGTGGTTCACATAATTGGAATATTATGTTTCATTTTAAATCATCATATTTTCAGTTGTTTCAATGTCCTATAAAAGTGTTTTAATATAAAATATTTGTTTTGTTCATCAGTGAAATAATACATAGCAGTACATATCCCATTTGACATTTGACAACTAATACTTGAAAATATTTATTTATTGTTATTTTTAGACAGAGTCTTGCTCTGTTGCCCAGGTTGGAGTACAGTGGTGTGATCTCGGCTCACTGCAATCTCTGCCTCCTGGGTCCAAGCGATTCTCTTGCCTCAGCCTCCCGAGTAGCTGAGACTACAGGCGTGTGCCACCACATTCCGCTAATTTTTGTATCTTTAGTACAGACGGGTTTTCACCATGTTGGCCAGGCTGATCTAGAACTCCTGACCTCAAGTGATCTACCCGCCTCAGCCTCCCAAAGTGCTGGATTACAGGCGTGAGCCACCGCGCCCAGCCTGTACTTGAAAATGTTTATGAAGATAAAAACCAAATCATTTAGAGTTCTTATAGGTCAATAAAAACTGAAATGTATTATCAAAGCAATAATATTTTGTTCTTGAAAAGTAAATATTTGGTTTCTTCTCAATTTTCTGATTTTAATGTGATCCTAGTTAGAGTTGAAAAGAAAGGTAGGTTAGATAATGACTATTCACTTTTAAATATGGTCTCTCTGCAAAGTAAAAGATAGACTCAAATAACGCCTCTCCAGCTAAAATGAAGCTGATTATGCTGCAAAGTAAATTTGCAGCACATTAATCATAATTTATGAATATGTTGTCGAGACCATTTTTTTAACGACTTACTGAAAAATGAGAAACCCTGAGTCCCTACCTCATTCATCTGACTATGTTTACAAAGCTTCTAAAGTAGGAATACTGAAGGGCAGCATAGGGATCAGAAGCAGCTGTTTGTGCTCTTTTGCTCACGGTTGATACAGTCATGACTCACACTCCTCCAAATTATGGAGATTTTTCAGCATTTTAACAAGCAACCTATGTGTATATTATTTTTCCATGTCAGCATACATACTTCATGCTTAGTGAGGTTTGAAGAAAAAAGAAACATACTATAAAACTTGATCATTATACATCAGTTTACATTAACATACTTGATCATAAATGTCCAATATTTTTCTGCATAAATCATTCAAACATATCTCTTTAATAATAAATTTGCAAATGGTATGTTATGATATATCTCTGTTTAATAAATAGAGCTGTTTTAAAAATATTTAGCTATTTTAGGTATTTTAAAAAATATTTCCTACTAGATATAGCAATGTTTTGATATTTGTCAATGCATAGGCAAGGTGGTACTTAGGCCATAAACTTGAAGAATGCTTAAATGTTTTCTAGAAAGATGAAGAAAAGAAGGACATTTCAGCATGGGGAATAAATTGCATTAATGAAGGCATAAATGTATGGAAAAGTGAAGTACAAACATAATGTGCTTCAGGAAGGTGTAAGGAATTTCCAGTAAATTAACATAAAGTTACAAACTGTGACAAGAGTAAAGGAAATAGAAAATCTTCTAAAAATTGTCGCATATTTGGATATTAATTCTTCATCAGATATATAGTTTGCAAATATTGTATCCGACTTTGTAGGTTGTCTACTAACTGTTGATTATACTGTGTGCTTGAAAATTGCTAAGAGAGTATATGTCACATGTTCTCGCTACAAAAGAATAACTAGATGAGGTAATGGATGTATTTACGAGCTTGATTCAGCCATCCCACAGTATGTACATATACCTAAACATCATGCTGTACATCATAAATATACAGAATTTGTATTTGTCAGTTTTTAAAAAGCTAAATAATACTCTTGCTGGTTTTAAATCCCAGGAATCTTTAATGAAGACTTTGGGGCTATCTTTTTGAAATGCGGACCTCAGGGTGGAAAGGGCCTTTTTCCCATATATCTGTGGAATTTTGGCCTCAATGCCTGGCTCCAAGTTGTAACTTCTTGCTTGTTTTGGAGATGTGAGAAGCTTTGCTTTGCTTTGCTTTGGATAAAACAACTAAGCTGTATTTAATGAATCATATCTTCCTGGCATATAAAAATGTGAGATTTCTTTCTGTCTTGCAGTCTCTTTAGTGGATTGCCTGTGAGGCAATCACAATTGAGTTTAGTGTTTATTTAATAATAAAACTATTTTCTTTCTTTTTAATATTTGTCAAGAAGATTTGTGGAATGGCATAATATTTTGTTTATTTCTCCCATAGAAGAAAATCAAAAGCTTTGTGTGCTTTACTTAAGGATGATGAAGTTAATCATTAGAAAATCCTGTTGAAGTTTTGAAGAATGAAAATATGAATAGATAGGTGTTTTAAAAATAAATTATGGGCATAATACAGATAACTGGTTTATAGGAAAGGCTAAAGACAAATAAATACTCTAAGAAATAAAGTAAGAGCTTATACAGAATGTTAGAGACTAGATGAAGTTAGTGATTCTGGAGATGAAAATGTCTAGGATAGATATAAAAGTCTTGTACTGGTAGAATTGACAATGGAATAAACCCTCTGGATGCTATATTACCAATAATTTGTGATAAATATTAAATAATAATAATTTACAATTACTGAATGAGTACTATGTGCCAGGAAACTGCTGTAGTTACTGACATGTATGAAAATACACTCTCACCATAATCCTTGGAAGTAGATTCTATTACTGTATTACAAACTAAGATATTGAGAGAAAGAGTTTGAGTCATTTGCTGAGGATTACAAACAGACCTGAGAATTCATGGTAGTTATTGCAATAAAGATTGAAATTAAAATAAACATATCAATTAATTGAACATAAATTAAAACAATGAAGAAAGAATGATATGGGAATAGGAAACCAAGGTGTTACTTTGATCTGGTCTGCCTCCCTGCTTGCTTTTTTGGTCATTTGCCCCTTGTTAATTTTTTTCCCCTTTTCTGCAGAAGCTGAAGGACACACCACTTTTCATTGGCTATGTTATAGATAACATTCACAAGTCACAGTGGTAACAGTTCCTTCAGTTGTTTTTCAGAAACTTTGGCCAGGTCCTGGCCAACTCAAACTGGTTGAGACCACTGATCTTTCAACTGGGCCTGCACAAGTGCCCAAGAGATTACTTTTTGAGGTGGGAGAACCAAAAACTCCACCCCCAGATCATATTGATACCACCACTTTCTGTACATATGTCCTATGAAATGCCATGAACTCTGGCTATTTAGTGTCACGAGGGAGGTCACAGTCTCATTCCCTTCAGTCACTGCATGAGACTGAAGAAAAAGAAAATCAAATTGAGGTTAGAACAGAGACATGCTGAGAGACCGGGACAGAAACCCCGCCGGGAACCTGCCGTTGTTTGTTTAAAACAGTAAGTGGTGAAGAGTTTTTAAAAGTTTTAAAGAGTGATAGAACATATTCAACTGTTTGAGAAGGTAATAAAGCTATTAATATCTGTGCTAGAATCTAATACCCACAGTGATAAACTCCACATTAAAACCTGAGGTGGCACATGCAGATTAGGATGAAGATCTCCTATCTTTTTCTAAATCTACATTTTGAGATTCTGTACTATTTGGATGGTTATTCTACTTGGGTAGAATGAATCTGTTACTTCATTTATCCCACTGCCAATTACTTTTCCCCATACTGTAGACCATCCCACTTCCCTAACCCATAAATGTCCCTAAGCCTTATCTTCAGGGAGGTGGATTTGGGAGTTATTCTCCCACTTCCTCATCAGTGCCCTTGTGAAAAAAATATTTTCTCTTTTACAAAACCCATGTCACAATGATTGACTTGCTGCAGGCAGGTGGGATGGATCTGGACCTGGCCAGTAACAAATATGTATAAACTTGGAAAGTTGATGGGTATTAAGACTGAGTAAGAAAAAAATGTCAACAGATCCACTAATCAGAGAATATTCTTTCACATAGAATGAATCTTGGAAGACTGGCTTACTTAAAATTCTACAGGTGACTAAAAAGAATACAAGATGAAGAGGTATGGGGTGTATTCACTAGAACATAAAATATACACTATTAGTGTGAATGAGAGATATATAAACTAACAAATAAAGTACCCAGGTAGAGATAAGCTCTCTTGGAAAAAAACTCATAGAAACTCTGAGGATTTTTTCTTTGTCTTACTTTTGTTGTTGTTGTTGTTGTTGAGACTGAGTCTCCCTCTGTCGCTCAGGCTGGAGTGCAGTGGCCGGATCTCGGCTCACTGCAAGCTCCGCCTCCCGGGTTCAGGTCATTCTCCTGCCTCAGCCTCCCGAGTAGCTGGGACTCCAGGCGCTCACCAGCTCGCCCGCCCGGCTAGTTTTTTTGGTTTTTTTTCGTAGAGACGGGGTTTCACCGTGTTAGCCAGGATGGTCTCGATCTCCTGACCTCGTGATCCGCCCGTCTCGGCCTCCCAAAGTGCTTTGTCTTACTTTTTAAAGAAAAATCCTAGTAAATACTTAAACATCTGGGTAATTATAAACTCTGCTACAGAAATAATACTTGAATGTATTTGTGAGTATATGTAGCTATGTGTATGCATATGTGTCTGTGAGTGTGCATATACACAGATGCATATATATACCCATATGTATATACACAAATATGTATAATGTGATATATATATAATATTATTCTAAATCTAAGTGAATACGACATACTGTGGAGGAACATATCTGTTAGAAATCAAAATTTCATCTCTTGTTACCTCTCTGAATGTTGCCTCCTTGAAATAACAACAAAATCTATTCTTTCATAAGTTTTTAATTAGTTTTATCGGTTAATCTGAGATGTCATTAATGTACTTTGTGGCAGTATGATGCCTGAGGGCATTTAAAAATTTTGATTTTGTAGTAAAACTTCTTGAATAAATCATTCATAACATCAGTACAACACTGTAATCTCTATATGACCAAAGGAGACAAATGCTACAAAATAGATTTTTTCTTTCTAGAAGTTATTTTTCTTTAACTTTTATTTTAAGTTCAGAGATACAAGTGTATGTCTGTTACATAGGTAAACTTGTGTCATGAGTGTTTGTTGTATAGATTATTTCATCACCCAGGTATTAAGCCTAGTACCCATTAGTTATTTTTCCCAATCCTCCCCCTCCTTCCACCCACTACCCTCTGAAGAGCCCTAGTGTGTGTTGCTCCCCTCTATGTGTCCTTGTGTTCTCATCATTTAGCTTCCACTTACAAGTGAGAACATTGGTTTTCTGTTCGTCTGTTAGTTGCTAAGGAAAACGGCCTCCAGCTTCATCCACATTCCTGCAAAGGACATGATCTCATTCTTTTTTATGGCTGCATAGTATTCCATGGTATATATCATAAAAAGGAATATTTGTGAAAGGCATGAAGATGTACTCTAAGATGTCAGCTGAAGAGCATATGTATTACATATAAATCATCAAATATGAGCAAAAGTCATTAAATATAGGCAAATTCTTATGCAATTTGTTATGAACCATGGAAAAAACATCCACATTGAGTTTAAAAGAAAAGATATGGAAAGGAGTATGACATCAATATCTCAAGTAACACCAAAAGAAACATCAGTTTTACCCACAAAAATAACCAAATGAGTTTACTATAATTTTATTGTGCCCTGTAATTTATCAATACAAAATTTAGCCACTTTTTTGCAAATACTTTAAATTAACCTAACAAATGAAAGGCATACTTTCAGAATTTGGAAAAACACATACTTCGCTACTTCAAATTAAATTATATGCACATCACTAAATGAGTTTTAGAGAAACGTCACTTGGAAATAACATGGAATATAAATCAGTCTTCCCCTTTTTAATGAGGCAAAAGGAAAAAACAACATTACATTCCAGAAAGAGAGCAAGTCTCCACTGTTGATGGAAACATGTAAAGAAAGTAGATCTTTGGCAAAGATTAGAAAAACTTGGATGAATCACTGCACATAAAATCATGCCTTTTTTACACAACATTCATAGGACTAACTAAAAGCTATTGATAAAATGAAATAGCAGTTAGTAAAGCTTACATGGCTTTATATATACTTTTGTAAATACAAAAAAAAATTAAATAACCTGAAAGCTCATCTGCTGAAATTTCTAGAAATTTGAAACTCTAACTGCCCTAGAGTATGTGTGTCCGTGTGTGTGTATCTGTGTGTGTGTGTAGGTGCATGGGAATGTGTTTAGGTACTTGTCCTACTTGGTAGACCACAGATTGGTACTTCATGCCCATCCAGGAACAGGATAAATGTCCTTCAGTTCATTCAGAGTCAGAACTGGAACTGAGATTGCCATATGAAGGAAATAATTTTAAAAGAGCTGTCTCCAGTGTTCTAGAAACAAGGAAACCCCTGGCATGGAAAAATGAAAGAGACTATTTTCTAAATCTGCCTGGGATATGAGAGGGAAAGGATCTCTTCCTTGGGGCTAGAATTTATATTATCCATATAGTCTCCAAACTTAGATGTTGACAAATGTGCATAAAAGTGGTCCCAGGCTGTGAAAAACTAGGGTATTTGCCAGATGTTACTCCCAAAGGAAACAAGCTCATGAGAAGCTGGACTTAATTATCACAGGTGCAACTTCATTTGATGGAGTCATAATTTCTCACACTATAAAGCATGTGCATAATAACTCACCGTAGAATCAGCGAAGTGAAAAAGAAGTGTAAAGCTAAAATAATTTTTAATAAATAACACAGTCTTATAGAGGTTTAAACAATCAAACATGAAAATAAGTTAAAACTATAATAAAATAACAACTATAAAATTATAATAGGAAAATTTGGAAAACAATTCACAATTTGCAATTACTTAACTCATTGAATTAGATTTTTAATCCATTATGTTAACCTCAGGTTAGGAAGATAAAATTAGTAAACTCAAAGGTAGATTAAGGAAATGTAAGGAGAAATCGAAAGGCATGAAAGTAAAATGAAAATGTTCAACATAAATTTATTAACTGTTCCAGAAAGAGATAAGGAGGAATCAGGTTTGCAAAAATAATTTATGTTATTATATAGAAATGTTATTAATTTGCATATGTTGATTATGTATTTTGTAACTTTGCTGAATTGATTTACTGGTTCAAACACTCTTTGGTGGAATCCTTAGGGTTTTCTATGTATAAGATCACGTCATCTGCAAACAGGGACAATTTACCTTTTTCTTTTCCAGTTCTGAATCCTTTTATTCTTCCTCTTGCCTAATTGCTCTGACTAGGACCTCCAGTACTATGCTGAATAACAGTGGTGAGAGTGGGAATTTTTCTCTTCTTCTAGATTTAGAGAAAAAGCTTTCAACCTTTCCCCTTTAAGTATGACGTTAGCTGTGGGCTTGTAATATATAGCCTTTACTATGTTGAATTACAGTCCTTCCTTACCTAAATGTTGAGAATTTTTATTATGAAAGGATATTTAATTTTGTCAAATGATTTATCTTCATCTATTGAAATGATCATGTTTTTTGTTCTTAATTCTGTTAATACAGCTTATTACATTTATAGATTTGTGTATGTTGAGCTATTCTTGGAACCCAGGCATAAATTCCACTTAATCATGGTGAATGATCTTTTTAATGTACTGTTGAATTAGTTTGCTAGTATTTTGTTGAAGATTTTTGTATCTATGTTCATCAGTGAAAAGGCCACTGGCCTATGGTTTGTTTTGTGTAGTGTCCTTGTCTGGATTTGGTATCAAGGTAATGCTGGCGTCATCAAATTAGTTTGGAAGTATTCTCTCCTCTTTAATTTTCCTAAAGAGTTTGAGAAGGATTGGTATTAGGTCTTCAAATGTTTGGCAGACCCCAGCAGTGAAGTTATCAGGTCCTGGGCTTTTCTGCAATGCAAGACTTTTTATTACTGATTCAATCTCTTTACTCATTATTTTTCTTTGAGATTTTCTGTTTATTATTCAATCTTGGTAGGTTGTACGTGTTTAGGAATTTATCCATTTCTTCTAGGTTATTCAACTTCTTGACATATAACTGTTCATTAATGTCTCTTGTGATCCTTTGTATTTCTGTTATATTAGTGGTAATGTCTCCTTTTTAATTTCTGATTTATTTAAATCATCTTTTTTTTAGTCTAAAAGTTTATCAATTTTACCATTTCAGAAAAGTAGCTCTTACTATGGTTGATCTTTTCTATTGTTTTTATAGCCTCTATATTATTTATTTCTGCTCAGATCTTTATTATTTCCCTGCTTCTGCTTACTTTGGGCTTAGTTTGTTTTTCTTTTACTAGTTCCTTGAGATGTAAAGTTAGGTGGTTTATTTAAGATCTTTTTATTTCTCTTAATGCAGGCATTTATTGCTAAAAACTTTTCTCTTAGAACTGCTTTTGCTGCATCCCATAAGTTTTGGTATGTTGTGTTTTCATTTTTCTTTGTCTCAAGATGTTTTTCTTTATTTCCCTTTTGATTTCTACTTTCACTGAATGTGAACTCCTGGTTGTTCAGGAGTATGTTGTTTAATGTACGCATATTTGTGAATGTTTCAGTTTTCCTCCTGTTATTGATTTCTAGTTTCATACCATTATGATCAGAAGCAATACTTGATATACTTTCAGGCTTAAATTTTGGCACCTATCATGTGATCCATCCTGTTGAATGTTCGAATGTACCACGGGCACTTGAAAAGAATGCGTATTCTGCTGTGGTGGATAGAATGTTCTGTATATCTCTGTTAAGTCTATTTGGTCTACAGTGTTCACGTTTGTTGTTTTCATATTGATTTTCTGTCTGAGTGATCTATCCATTGTTGAAACTGGGGTTGTTTACAGGTTTAAAAAAATACTATTTCTATGTTTTTTTCTATGTCTAAGTAACAAATATTTTAAAGTAAAGCAACTTTAAAAGATTACAATGGAAGTTTTAAACAATGCCTATGTTAAATTATTCTACAACTTGTATTCAAGGGATTAAATGAATAAGCACATCACTGTAACAAAAAGAATATGAAATGACATATATACAGAGCTGACTACAAGCTTTGCTTCTGGATGTTCTTAATCAAAGTGCTACAATAGACAATCTGCTTTTGTAATATCCAAAAAAAATGCTAATACATAATACTCAAAACAAACTGTAAAATGAAAAGTCCAAATTGAGGCTTCACGTATTATATAATATGTCAGTGTGTGCCAGGTTTTTTCAGTATGCCAGTATTTTCAAATGAAGGATTTTATTTGAAAGTTTTGTTCACATATTTCAGACTTCAATTTAAATCCTGCAGAGCACAAAAGAAGGAATTAGACTAAGACAAAGTGTAATGTCACAATAAGACAGTCGCTACAAAGAGGAACATTTAAGACCTCTGAAATTTCAGTGTACTATGAAAGCAATGTGAATATCAATGTTTTGTTAAATGTCATTATGCACATTTAAGCTGCTACAATCATGGTTTTTGGCTATGTATTCATTTTTCTCCTAGCATTTGGCTATTAAACTTTCATTGCTTTAATTTCAAAGGCATTGAGTTTGGGAATACTAATATCAATATAAAATTAAAGCAAAACAATGATGAAAAATAATTTTACTTAATGTGAACTGAAAGAGTAGTGTTTCTTTGTTAATTTAAAGGATAAGACTTCCGTATTTTTTTAGGATTTAAGGCTTTATATAAATTTATTTATATAATCTGCTGTATTCTTCTAGGTATTATTTTTCCTCTGCAAGCAGTGAGAAACTTTTTTTTTTGAAAAATACACTGCAGATTTCATATTTATAAATTCAGAAGTGAAACTATGATGATGAGAAATTAGAATTTAGAGAGATATTCACTAAAATGTTTATTAATGTTAGCTTTCAAAAGTTATTTTAAATTCTTTAATATTTTCAGCCCACTATTGAGAACTGCTGCTCAGAAAAAAAAAAAAAGAGATTCCTTTCAAAATATTACTATTTATTGGCTGGACACGGTGGCTCACACCTGTAATCCCAGAACTTTGGGAGACCAAGGCTGGAGGATCACTTGAGGTCAGGAGTTTGAGACCAGCCTGACCATCATGGCAAAACCCTGTCTCTACTAAAAATACAAAAATTAGCTGGGCATGGTGGAGTGTCCCAACTACTTGGGAGCCTGTGGCAGGAGAATTGCTTGAATCCAGGAGGCAGAGATTGCAGTGAGCCGAGATGGCACCCCTGCACTCCAGCCTGGGTGACAGAGCGAGACTTCATCTTAAATAAATAAATAAATAAATATACATACACATATATTATATAATATGTATATATAACTATTCACTGAATAATAATGTATTATTCCATTATTCCAAGACATACTTGGAGATATTGCAGGTTCAGTTCCAGAACAGTGGTACAAAGTAACTATTTCAATAAAGCAAGTCATGGAAAGTTTTTGGTTTCCCAGTGCAATATACTGTAGTCCATTAAGTGTGCAGTAGCATTATATCTAAAAACACAATATGTCTACCTTAATTTAAAAATACCTTATAATTAAAATACGCTAATGATCATCTGAGCCTTCAGCAAGTCATAGTCTTTTTGCTGGTGGAGAATCTTGCCTCTATATAAATGGCTGCTGACTAACCAATCGGGGTTGTGGTGGTTGAAGATTGGGCTGGCTGTACCAATTTCTAAAAATAAGACAACAATGAAGTTTGTTGCATTGATTGACTACTTCTTTCATGTAAGATTTATCTGTATCAATCCTCTCAAACCCTGCTGCTGCTTTATCCACTACGTTTGTGGAACATTCTAAGTATCCTCTGTTGTCATTTCAACAATGTATACAGCATCTTGACAGGAGCAGATTCCATCTCAAGAAATCACTTTCTTTGATCATGTATACCAAGCAACTTCTCATCTGTTAAAGTTTTAATGTGAGATGGCAACAATTCAGTCACACCTTTAGGCTCCACCTCACATTTCTAGTTTTCTTGCTATTTTACCACATCTGCAGTCACTTCCTCCACTGAAGTCTTGAATCCCTCAGTCATTCATGAGGTTTGGAATCAACTTCTACCAAACATGTTAATGTTGATATTCGGACCTCTTTTCATGAATCACAAATGTTCTTAATGACATCTAGAATGGTGAATCTTTTCCAGAAGATTTTCTATTTACTTTGCACAGATCCATCAGAGCAATCACTATCTATGGAAGCTATAGCCTAACAAAATGTATTTCTTAAATAATAAGACTTGAAAATCAAAATTACTTTTTACCCATCGGCCACAGAAAGGTTGTTATGTTAGCAGGCCTGAAAACAACAGTAATCTCCTTGTACATCGCCATCAGAGCTCTTGTGTAATCAGGTGCCTTGCTAATGAGTAGTAATATTTATAAGAAATCTTTTTTACTGAGAAATAGGTCTCAACAGTAGGCACACAAAATTCAGCAAACCATGCTGTAAACAGCTGGGATGTCATACAGATTTTGTTGTTCCACTTATAAAGTATAGGCGAAGTCGACTTAGTATAATTCCTAAGGGTTTTAGGATTATCAAAATGGTAAAATGAACATTGGCTTAAAGTCACCAGCTGCATTTGTTTCTAAAAAGAGCATCAGCTTGTCTTTGAAGCTTTGAAGCCAGACATCGACTTCTCCTCTCTAGATGCGAAAATCCTAGATGGCACCTTCTTCCAATAGACCTCAGTTTTGTATATAAATTGAAAATTCGTTTTGTTTAGTGTAGCCACCTTCATTAGGTATCTTAGCTAAATCTTCTAGATAATTTGCTGCACCTTCTACATCAGCACCTATTGCTTCACTTTGTACTTTTATGTTACAGAGATGACTTCTCTCCTTCAATCTCATAAAACAACGTCTGCTAGCTTCCAGCTTTTCTTGTGCAGTTTCCTTGTCTTTTTCAGCCTTCATAGAATTGAAGAGTTCAGCTTCAATCAGGTTTTGGGATTAGGTTGCTCTGCTCTAGATTAGGTTTTGGTTTAAGGAAATGTTGTGGCTGTTTGATCTTCCATTCAAACCACTAAATATGTCTCCATATCAGCAATATGGCTGTTTCACCTTTTTTTTTTTTTTTGAGACGAAGTTTCACTCTTGTTGCCCAGGCTGGAGCACAATGGCCAGTCTTGGCTCACTGCAGCCTCCGCCTCCTTGGTTCAAGCGATTCTCTTGCCTCAGCCTCCTGAGTAGCTGGGATTACAGGTGCCCACCACCATGCCCAGCTAATTTTTGTATATTTAGTAGAGACGGGGATTCACCATGTTGACCAGGCTGGTCTTGAACTTCTGACCTCAGGTAATCCACCTGCCTCAGCCTCCCAAAGTGCTTGGATTACAGGCTTAAGTCACCATGCCCAGCCCCCACATTTTGCTTGTTTGTTTGGTTGGTGTTTTGTTTTGTTTTGTTTTAAGACAGAGTCTTGCTTTGTCACCCAGGCTGGAGTGCAGTGGCGCAGTCTCAACTCACTGCAACCTCTGCCTCCCTGATTAAAGTGATTCTCATGCCACCATGCCTGGCTAATTTTTGTAAATTTGGTAGAGATGGGGTTTCACCCCATTGGCCAGACTGGTCATGAACTTCCATCCTCAAATGATCTGCCCATCTCGGCCTTCCAAAGTGCTAGGATTACAGGCATAAGTCACCATGCCCAGCCTAGATTAGCACTTTTAATTTGCTTCAATACTTTTTATTTGCCTTTACAAGTTGGCTAGCTGATACAAGAGTCCCAGTTTTCGGTATATCTTGGCTTTTGACATGCCTTCCTCACTAAGCTTGATTATTTAAACTTTTGATTTCAAGTGCTAGATGCAAGATTATTCCTTTCACTTGACCACTCAGAGGCCGTTGTAGGGTTATTAGCGGACCTAATTTTAATACTGTTGTGTCTCAGGTAATAGTGAGTCCTGAGGAGACAGAAAGACAGTGGAACGGCCAGTCAGTAGAGCAGCCAGTACACACATAACATTTATCAATTAAATTCACCATCTTATGTGGCTCCCCAAAAATATTGTCTTAGTGACATCAAAGATCACTGATCACTATAACAGATACAACAATAATGGACAGATTAGAAATATTGTGAGAATTACCAAAATGTGACACAAAGACATGAAGTGAGCACATGCTATTGGAAAAATGGTGATGACAGACTTTATGGATACAGGGTTGCCACAAACCTTCAAACTGTAAAATATGCAGCATCTCCAAATTACAATAAGTGAAGCACGATAAAATGAGACATGTCTATACCAAGAGCTATTTGTATATCTTTTCTTCTGAGATCTGTGTCCAATTTTTCATACATTTTTATTTGGTGGTATCTTTTTAGAGTTGGAAGAGTTCATTATATATTCTAAATATAAATCATCTCTCTCTCAAACACACACATACACACACACACACACACACATATTTAATTTCTCCAAATCCATGCCTTCACTTTCTAAAAGTTGTCTTCTGAAGAACATAAGTTTTAATTTGATAAAGTCCTACTTAACTAATTTTTAATATGCTCAGAGATTTCCTTTCCTTTCAAAGATAATTTTGCCTACTCCAGTCATGAGGATAGGCTTTTACATTTTCTTCCAAATTTTATAGGTCCAAATGTAATATTTAGGTCTATAAAATATCACAAAATAATGTTTGTGGATGGTGTGAGGTAGGTTACTCAAGGTTTATTCAATTTATTTCATGTAATATCTACTTATTCTAACACTATTTCTTTCTTTCTTTCTTTCTTTCTTTCTTTTTTTAAGTAAAAGCAAGTTTGTAGAGAAAGTAAAGAAATAAAAGAATGGCTACTCCATAGGCGGAGTAGCCTTCAGCACTATTTCTCATTGAATTTTTCCTATTGAATTTTTCTGGTGTCCTTGTCAAACATAGATTGGTGATTCTGTTTCTGGGCTCTCTACTCGCGCCACTGTTGTATTTGTCTATCCTCACATTAATATTACCCTGCTTGAATTTGTAATGCTATAGTACTAAAATCAGATGTTGTTATTCTTCCAATTTTGCTTTATTTTTCAATATGGATTTGGCTATCCTAGGACCTTTGCATTTTTATAAAATTTAGAATCACCTGGCCATTTCTACAGTTGAACTGAATGTGGTTTTGATTGGTATTGCATTGATTCTGTTGATTAATTTGTGAAGAATAAATGAGATAACAATATTGAGTTCTCCATTTCAGAAACATAGGCTACCTCTCCATTTATCCAGGTCTTTTAAACCGCTTTCAGTATTGTTTCTAATTTTAGTGTGGGAATTTTGTGTATCATATGTTACATATGTCCTTTTATTCTATTATAAACATTATTTTTCATTTGTATTTTCAAGTATTTATTATTTATATATGGAAATACAACTGATATTGAATTTCTATACTGAGATCTTGCTTATTTCAGTTATTAGTTTTATTTGTTTTGTATTTGTAGATTCCATGGATTTTAAATAATCATATAATCTGGGAATAAGTATGATAAGTTCTCTACTTTTTCTTTTTTATACTTTATACCTTTTGTTTATTTTTCTTGCTTTATGGTACTAAGACATCTTTCAAATGTAAATAATTTTAGTAAGAGTGTACACCAGGTAATTATCCTAGAAAGTTGTAGTAAGGATTCGCGATACCCTTTCCCATGTAGCTATTGTTTATTCTTTGTTTTTTATTCTTTTTCTCCCCACTAGCTTCTAAAGCTCCCCAGTCAGCTGTTCCCTAATTTCTTTTAAGTTATTTGGAATGACAGTGCATACAACTATCTCATACATAACTAGGTTAACTCTTCAAATTAAAGGTAATGAATTCTTTATTTATTCATCTGTCTAGAAATAAAGCTTACTTTAGCTTATTGACAACATTTGTAAATGCAGTGTAAAAGTCTGAGTAAGGAATGGTACCACATTCATGTGCGCAGCTGACCTTGAGTAATGAATACACTATATTTTGGATGCTTAGTAATATGATTTGAGAATGCCAATGGTTACTCCAAGGTTATCATCCCTGTTCTAATATTCTTCACAAAGACCTGCTTCTGGTAGAAAAGAGCTGATGCTGATTACCAACAAAAAAATAAGTAAGTAAAAATATAAAGTATCCAGATTTTAGAAAATTATTGAGAAAATTTAACTTTCCTTTGGATACCTTGATCCATTAGTTTGCTTATGCATTTTTAAACTCACAGTATTTCTAAAAGCCTGTTTCTGCTTAGAAATATGAAAGAAAACATTTACCATACCTTTTAAGTTAGAAACATTAAAAACAGATACTTTAAAATCTTGACCACCTATGATAACAATGGTGAAAAATTCCTTGGAATTTTCATCACAACAAAAGTCAGAGAGGTCCATCAGCCTTTGTTCATCTCCTCATCACCTATAGCCTCTGAAATGCCCTTTGGCCAAGGCTTTATCACCCTTTAAAGTCTAGTTGTCTAGTTGTTTCTGCTTTCAGTTTGAACACTGGACTCTTTGCTGAGGCCAAGAACTAGGGGGTCAAAGGTTGAGCATCTCTGAGCACACCAGGCATCATCTTTCTTCTTCTACTTAATACTATATACTTAATATACATTTACTTCTACAAAAGTTATTTCATGAGGAAGATACAGTTTCTCAAACTCTATATGTAATTCAACACTAGCTTTTTTTAAAATGGAGATTAAACTATTTAATATTTAAATGTTAGACATAGATCTTAAAAGCTGAAAAAAATAGATGGCATATGTCTATGAACAAATGAATAGAAAGTTTTAAATATTTATATTCATATGAACATAGAATAAACTAAAAATATAAAGATAAATATAATAACTTATTAAAAACTCCTTAATAAAAAAAAGTCTTAAAACACTAAGTTATGCAGGTCAAATATACAATTATTTATAAGTATTTTACATGTGTAGTAACAGTGACTGTGGTTTTAATATTTTCATATTATATTTACAGCTGTGGGTTAGGCCTTTAGCAGGTGAGCAATGACTAAATGTAAATGAATACCAATGGCTTTTGTAATTGGCAGCAGTTATTTATTTGAAAATATATAGAGGACATGATTTAAAAGCTAATATATGGATGACATTATACTCTGTATGGTGAACAAATTCGTCATTCAACAGTCACATTTTCAGCCTCATATCTTCATCCCCCATTCTCATTCTTCCATCTTGAGGCCCTGGCCTCAGAACCATGACAATTATCTCTAATACTCATGAAATGATCCGGGTGTATGGTTTACCTGGCTTCCATTTCCCTCAATCATTCATCCATAGACCTTTAGCTTTTTTCTTCGAAAAATAATTTTATAGCATGTCAGTTAGATGTATTATTTGGGAATGATAAATTGTGAAAGTTAAATGAAGTGTGAAATGCTCAGCTCTGGGATCCATATCATACATAGAGCAAAAAGAACTTTGTTCCAAGGCTTTGTCATGTAGAGTCCCAAAATTAAAATAATTTTCCCAAAAGGCTGTGCATATTTTAAGTCCCTTCTCCTTCATTAAATACTTCACCCAAACATATCTAGTTATGATAATGTCAGAGACTGATGAGATCAGAGTATGAGACCAGGTACCTCGGGCCCATTATTTTTGTTATCAGGGTCCATTTTCCTTTAAGACCCCATTCACTTACTATCCTGCACCATACACACATACACTTAGCTCCAGGTATTTGAGTATATGGTTATCATGCTGCTTGCATGATGGGACAAAACTGATTCATACAGGATGTGTCATCATCCTATGTTTTAGACCAAAATACATTACAAGGAAATAAATTTCTGTGAATTACAGTTACATGCACAATACAATTTGTCAGAATTTATGTAGGATAGAGATACACAGGAGGACTTGGGATAGTAAATATTTTTTCAGTAGGGCACTGAAAGAGTCAATAATTTTGCCTGATTTATTAGACTTGGGGCAATAAGCTGCCTGCTCACAGACTGGGTTAAAAATTGAGTCAAAGCTCTCTTGAGTCATGAGGTATCCTTGGAACTAGATACCTCCTACAAAGTGGAACAAGAAAATAGAAGAATTCTGGCTTGCTCATACAGTGGACATCACGGTGTGCTTGCTGGAGAGAAAGAGAGGAGTCTAGAAGAAAGCTTCAGAAGCAAATCTGAGGTTAGTCTCTCATCTCAAGGCTCAACTTTGACCTCATTGATTTTAGGTTCTTCAACAAGAAGTTTCCAAGATATTTAAAAGAGTTTACAAAAGTGAATCTCAAGCAGTGGCCAAGATGGCCAACTAGAAGCAGCTAGTGTGCATGGCTCTCACAGAGAGGAACAGAAGGGGCAAGTAAATACAGTACCTTCAAAGGAAACATCTAGCTATTCACAAGGGGATTAATCAAGGAAACAACTCGACCCACAGAGAATGAAGAAAAGCAAAGACAGTACCACTGCCTACATGGGAGCAACATGAAGCTAGGAGATTCTCCCCTGCCCAGGGAAGTGAGGAGTAAATGAGCAACCCCAGGAAACCATGCTTCTCCAACAGAACTTGGCAACCCTTAGGTCAGGAGATCTCCTTGTGAACCCACTCCTCCAGGGCCTTCAATCTTCAGTCTGTCAGACAGCTATGTGGAGTCTCAGCAGAGCAGCCCCTCAGGCATGCATGGAGACACTGAAGACCTAGATATTCGGGCTTTCCAGCAAAAGCAGCTGCAGCTCCAGCAAAGTGGGAAGTTAGACTCCCATACATAACACTCGGAAAGAGGCTGAAATAAGGGAACTGAGCAGCAACAGCCTGCCAGTCCCACTTCCATGGCACCTCACAAGATAAGACCCACTGGCTTGGAATTCCAGCCAGCTACCAGTAATGGCATTGCACCTCCCTAAGAAGGAGCTCCCAGAGTGGGAGGGCTGGGCTACCATATTTGCTCTTCAGGTTCCTTAGCTGTTCCAACCTTCAGGCTTTGGAGAGTCTGAGCCAATCCAGGGTGGAAAAGATCCCCCAGCATAGCACAACTGCTCTACCAAAACTCAACTTTAAGCAGGTGCCTGATCTCTTTCCTCTTCACTGGGCAGGACCTCCAAACTGGGACCTCCAGCCACGGCTGCCTGAGCTACCCAGCAGACAGATATCTGAAATCCCTTTGGGACAGGCTCCCAGAGGGAAGAGTTGGCTGCCATCTTCGCAGTTTGGGTAACTCAGTTGTGCCAGCATTTTGGCTTTGGAGTGTATGAGACAATCAGGGACTGAAATGGACCCAGCACAACACAGCTACTCTACCAAAACTTGAGCAGAATGCTTTTTAAAGTGGTTCTGGATTCCATTTCTCTTCACTGGACAGGACCTCCCAACCGAGGTCTCCAGCCACTTACTTTAATTTTTTTTAATACATTTTTGAAATAAATTTTAAAAAAATTAAAAAGAAAAAAATTGAACCAATTAATAATAATAGAAAAATTGGAAACTTACATTAAAAATTCACATTTCCAGCTTTTCTTCATAAATTAGATCCAACAACAGGACGCCACGTTGCTGCTTTGGAGTAAATGCTTTGTTGGATGGGAAATTAATCATAAAGCTGAATCAGGGATTATAAATCCCTTATATCATAAAGCTGAAGCAGGGATTATATGAAAAAGGAAAAAAAAAAAACATTAAATGCCATTGTTGCAGGACTTTTCCTTAGTTCAGCTAAAGACAGGGTCCTTGTCCCATGACCATGAAAATGTAGGCTTGCAGACGATTTGAAGGGTGAGTAAGGCAGGATTTTATTGGGTCAAAAGGAAAAAAACGGGGAAAAGGGACTCTCCGGAAGGCCAGACTCCCTGCTGGTGCACTTTCTGCCTTGCAGCTTGAATCCCAGCTTCCACTCAGGAAGAGAAGGGGCAAGGCTCCTCCCGGCTGCAATGGGGTGAACTTCTGTTTCTCCACCCCAGTGTGCAGGCCAAGTGGAGTTTTCCTGGGGACCCCTGGCCACCTGTCTGTCTCATTCCCCCCTCTAAAGAAGTGCATCCAACTGCCCTTAGAATAAGAATAAGGATAAGATCTTAACTACTTCCTGCTGAGAGGGGACTCTGTTTTGGGGAAACGGCTGTCAGAGCTCCCTCAGAGGCTTATCTAAGGGTGCCCAACAGAAAGGGCGGATGTCAGAGACTCTGGTTGCATGACTGTTTGGAGTTTGATGGCCTGAAGCCAAGTAGAGACAAACCGGGTTATTAGAAAATATGCATCAAAATGAAACAAGGGGAGGTATAAGGACAGCTCAAACATCCTGAGGCCTTTTACCAGTTTGCACAGAGAGAGGGAGGCCAAAAGCCCCACTGGTAACAACAACAACAAAAAAAATCAGAAAACTTTAAAAACTTTATCCTCTTGCCAGCATGTTGGGCTTCTGAGTTCCCTTCCCCTGAGACCAATCTTAAGCCAACCAGTTTAAGGTTTGGGAAATTAACTCCTTCCAGTTTGGAAGATGTATCTGAGGGGAGTGTCGCATAGTACAGAGACACAATTACCTATCTGTGAAGAGAGGACAGAGAAGGAGAAAGGAAAAAAGAAGGCATTTGTCAAAGGAATCCCAGGGGCTCAGGATGCATTTGAGAGGGATACAGACTGAAGATGAATGGCAACCCATCTAGAAAGAGAGGAGCAGGTATCCCTTTGAGAGGTGAAGCCAGCTGGACTTCCTGGGTCCAGTGGGGACTTGGAGAACTTTTCTGTCTAGCAAAAGGTTTGTAAATGCACCAATCAGCTCTCTGTAAAAACGCACCAATCAACGCTCTGTGTCTAGCTAAAGGTTTGTAAACACACCAATAAGTGCTCTGTAAAATGGACCAGTCAGAGCTCTGTAAAATAGACCCATTAGCGGGATGTGGGTGGGGCCAAATAAGAGAATAAAAGCTGGCTACCCAAGCCAACAGCAGCAACCCGCTCAAGTACCCTTCCACACTTTGGAAGCTTTGTTCTTTCGCTCTTCACAATAAATCTTGCTCCTGCTCACTCTTTGGGTCCCCACTATGAGCTGTAACACTCACCGCAAAAGTCTGCAACTTCACTCCTGACACCAGCAAGACCATGAACCCACCTGGAGGAATGAACAACTCCCAATGCACCACCTTTAAGAGCTATAACACTCACTGCAAAGATCTGCAGCTTCACTCCTGAATTCAGCGAGACCACGAACCCACCAAAAGGAAGAAACTCTGAACACATCTGAACATCTGAAGGAACAAACTCCAGACATACCATCTTTAAGAACTGTAACACTCACCACGAGGGTCCGTGGCTTCATTCTTGAAGTCAGCGAGACCAAGAACCCATTGGAAGGAGCCAATTCTGGACAGACCTGGTTCCCTTCTCTTCCTAGCAGAGATCTGTGGTACTTGAGAGAGAAAGGGAAGAGCATCCTCTTTCCCTCCTCCATTCTTGCATCTCCAAATCCTGGTGACCTTGGCAGGTGCCGCCATGGGTTTCAAAGCAGCTTGCAACCATGAAGCAGGGAGGGCCTAGAGAATAGGAATTATCTGCTCTAACCTATGTCTTTTTCTCACCTATTATCAGTAACCTTGGATTCCCTAGACCCCATTTATGCAATGGATACTAATGTGGCCTTTATATATGAAACTGGAAGCTTGGACTTGGCTTAATCAGCAAGAATCAGTCACATTCCCCTATGCTGTGCCTTCTAACTTCCATTATTGTCTGCCTCTGGATCTCTTATATCCAGTTTTCTTTCCTAGGGCTTTGACCCGAAGCTTGGAATTGAGTTTGGGACAAAAATGTGTCTGTGGGATATTGCATGGAATCCTTATCATAAGCTGAATGCTAAGGTGAATTGAATGGAACTGAGTCCTCCTCTAACAAGCAAGAGAAAAGGATGTCTTATGACACACCCAGATAACTGGTGGCTATAGTTATGCTTGCTAGGATTTGGGTGCACGGTGCTTGCCTTTGGTTAGCACCCTTGGTCTTACTTTCCCAAAAAGAAAACCTCTGAGTGATGGACATCCTTCTTATTTCTATCACCTGGCAGGATTTGCAGGATAATTGCTCAGAATTAGAATATTGATCCAGATATTTACATAACCCATCTTTCTTAATCCTTTTGAGCTGCAGCTGGAGATTGCTGGTTGGTTCACAGGAATAAGTAGGGTTAGTTTGGAAGTGTAGGCAAAAACTTAAAAACAACTAATGAGTTTACAATGTAATGACAAATGTATAAGTTTTAAAATATAATTTCTTCCTCTCCAGTCCTTATTTTTGTTAAAAAAACAAATAACCATAGGGCTGAGTTGTTTGCAAAATAGACTTTAGTTTTATACTTGGCATGATTATTTGCATAAAGTACAGCAACAATAATTACTTCTACATAGGCCTTTTGGATTCCCTTTGATGGAACTCTGTTTCCCCAAGGAATCTCAGATAACACCTTTTAAATCCAAACCCAGGAATGGGTTTGTATCCCCAAATACCTGTGACTTGGGTGATTCTCTCCTCATAAGGTCCCAAGATAAATGTGGAGCTCCTGGGCCTCCACTCAATGTTATAGAATGACATTCTTTACTGACCACAGGTAAGGAACACTGTACAGGGACTGTGTAGGCAAGGGTATGAGGCCAGTTTCCCTATTGGGCTTTTATTGGCTCTACAAATCAAGATTGACTCTTTAAAGGGAAGCACACACTTCCAGTCAAAGTCTTGGTGAAACTACCAGTTTTTCCAATTGTGTCCTCTGGCAAAAGAAAATATATTCTTATTGCACTGATGCAAAAAACCATATTGCCGTTAAGTTAAGAATACTCACGGATAGTTTCCCATTTCTAGAGGAACCAGGCAGAGAGAAACAAACATGCTCCAAATCTTGATCACAAAAATATATCTTACTCAATTATTAAAGGCTGTAAATAGTTCACAATAAGTTTCCTTGACTCTGAAAAGAAAAACAAGGATCAGCAATATTCCAAGCAAAAATCAAAAAGGTTGCTTCAGTTTCCTGAGTTCAGTCCATTTAGTTCTTGTACGCTTTCCTTTATTGTAATGTTACAATCTCCAAAGTTACCACAAGTCTGTATTTGAGAGCACTTACCAAAACTGTATAGCTTATTATAAACTATCTTTTGAAAAGGATTAAAACAGGACAATTGTCTGTGAATAACAAAAAATCCAGGGTAGTTACAGTTAGAAACACAATTTACACAGAATTTTGGTTATCTCTGTAGCTTACAATAACTTAACAACCTTAATTATGATTGACAGCATATACTTAGACATTAGAACTTTAGAAATCCCATACAATTTTGGAACATATGTTAGTATTATTCATAAAAACATAACATAAAGAAGATTGAACATCATTTTGGCAATCCCATGTACCTAAATATGTCAAATAATCCTGTTTACCTCTCTTTTCTGGATGTTTCAGAGGCCCTCTGAAGTATCCAAAAAGCCAGGTGTCAGGAAAGATAATTTTGAAACTGAAGTTTGATTTTGGAAAGACTGTTAAATTTATGTTCAAGGTTTAAAATACTTGATATTATGAAATAGAATTCTAGATGACCATAAGTTACTTATTTTGCCAAAATGATGACTCAGAAATTTTAAAGAAGCAAAAATCTTTTATAACCTTTTATACATTTTGCCAAAGAGAAGAATAGTGCCTTAAGAAAACCTTGTTGTGCTTTTATTTTAATGATCAATTTACAGAAAAACCATATAGTACTGTTTTTGAATTTAGTCAGTGTGTTCACATAGAGAACCTCTTCTGCAAGATTAATTTCCAAAATCCTTCCATCACTTGTTGGAATCTTCAGCTTTATCCTATCTAATTCAAAACAACCCTTTAACCCTAGGCAAAAATTTACATTTCCATGTCTTTTTATAACTTTTTGCACACACACACACACACACACACACATTTTACACTTTTTTTTTTTTTTTTTTTGAGACAGGGTCTCACTGTGTCGCCCAGGCTGGAGTGCAGTGGCACGATCTCGGCTCACTGCAAGCTCTGCCTCCCGGGTTCATGCCATTCTGCCTCAGCCTCCCGAGTAGCTGGGATTACAGGCACCCACCACCACGCCTGGCTAATTTTCTTTTGTATTTTTAGTAGAGATGGGGTTTCACCGTGTTAGCCAGGATGGTCTCGATCTCCTGACCTCGTGATCAGTCCACCTCAGCCTCCCAAAGTGCTGGGATTACAGGCGTGAGCCCATTTTACTCTTCTCACACAACTTGCGTGTAAATCTGTTTCCAGCAGTCTCAATTAAATGTTATGATGGTAACTCCTAGCAATTTTTAACTTTAATGTAGGACCTGGTAGGTTGTTTTAATTGTATGCTAGGTGCATAATTAAAGGTGTGGTTAATTCCTTATGTCCCTAGGCCTTACCAATTGTAAAGCCAGCAATTCAAATAGTTCTCAAAACCCAGAATGCAGTTTATAACTGTAAAATATTTAGCAAAGCTTGCATCTGTCCTGCATAGTTTAGTCCACTTGTTTACATTTTAACGACCCCTGCATTTTACCAATAATCTTTAAGGCTGTTTTTGTTTCTGAGATTAAAGTCACGTGAACTAAAAGGTACCACAGTTTTTATCTTCCCTTTAAAAACATATTTGATCCAAGCACTTGTCTTTCTTAGGCAAAATTAATTAGAGCTCTTTCTACAGACATTACACACATCACAGACACAGGAAGGAGAAAGCCCAGGTCCCACAAGATTCTTTTTCATGACCAACACTTTACAGCGAATATAAAGTGATAGTTGGGGGGCCTGGCGTAGTAAAAAGTCTTCTAAAAGGAAAAAAAGCAAAAACAAAAAAACTATAAAAGTTAACTGCTGATGGCGTGGAGAAGAGGGAAGAAAAGAAACAGTTTAAAAATACCCAGGGAGGAATCTCTTACTCTAATGCAAGTGGTTCCTCCACCAGGGAGACAAGTTTAATTGCTGTGGGACAGAGCTGGCCCCAGGATGGGGAGACTCCAAGGGCACGTGTCAGAAAACGCCAGCCAGCCACCGGGGGTGCCTTGGGCCGTGTGTCCCAGCTCCACAGGGAGTGAGGGAGTGGAGGGGAGCCGCTGCTTGCTGGTCCCTTCCGAAATAGGAAGGAAAGGCCATGGAGACTGAGGCCGACCTTTTAGACACCTGGGAGTGACTGAGGTGGGGGCATGATTTCCCCTACCCTCAGAAATACTAGGATGAAAAAGCTTAGAAGCGACAGTGAGAGGTTTTGAGTTCCCATTTCACTCATCACTTCTCAAGTCCTACGTTGTGTGCCAAAAATGTTGCAGGACATTTCCTTAGTTCACCAAAAGACAGGGTCCTTGTCTCACAGCCATGAAAATTTAGGCTTGTAGATGACCTGAAGAGTGAGTAAGGCAGGGTTCTATTCGGTAAAAAAGGGAAAACGGGGAACAGGGACTCTTCACATGGCCAGAGTTCCTGCTAGTGCGCTTCCCTCCTTGTAGCTTGAATTTCCTGTTCCACTGAGGTAGAGGAGGGGCCAGATTCCTCCCGATTGCAAACAGGTGTGAACTTCTGTGGCTTCAACCCAGTGTGCAGGCCGGCTGGAGTTTTGCCGGGGAGCCCTTCCCATCTGTCTGTCTCACCATTACAATGGTACACAGTAAAAATTAGCTATCATTATTGTAAAGCCATGAGGAGAAGCAGAGTGCTTCTTTCAAAGAATAGATAAATAAGTCCACTTCTATCCTTAACCACCACCAACTAGCCCCCTCAGCCCACCCCTGCCAAAATAAAGGTTGACAATAAGAGCAGAAGAATAAGTGAGACTAAAGGTATATTAATATTTTTTAAAATTCAGTCAATACTATATTATGACTGGGTATGAACAATTATGTCATGGAATATTTCTGTGACTTCTATAAAATTACATAGCTGCAGAAGATGATTTCTAAGGTTTCTCTCACACTTAAAATTTAAATTCTGTCTTTCTGTCCGAGGATGTAACATGAAGTGTTAGATAAAGGAATAGATAATTATGCTTAAGATTAAATATAAAACAGCAAGAAGAAAAAATGTATTAAATTATTTCACTGAAATATATATGTATAAATTTTTATTTTAATTCTATTTATATATGTAAGTAAAAATGAACAAGCTAAGATATTGGAATAAAAGCGAATGATTCATTTTATTTGCAACTTACCAGAATGTAAATTCCATTTAGGTCAATAAAAATGACATACATTGCCCTCATAATTAGAAAAAGCCTGGATGACAGTAGCAATGGATATAGGTTTTTATTTCCTGTTAGGACACACTTGGTCTCTCATCTTGCTTCTCTCTGTGTGTTGGTTTTCACACTGGGGACAGGGCCACAAACAACTTTACACTAACATGCTGAAAATTCCCTTGACAGATAATAAAGGGACTCTTATTACCATCTATCTTATGAAAAGTTCACGATTGAACTCATGTTCAAGCAAGGTTCTTTATAGTCAATTATCTGTTACCAGAGAAAAATTGCATTAATGGTGATTCAGGGAGTCATTGAGACTCTCCCTCATTACATAGTCATGGCATTTGAACTAAATGTCTTCAGTAAAAGCCAGAAAGGTAAATTAGTAGCATGTCCATGAACTTTACTATCTAAATTGGGACAATAACAGGAATGAAAATGTTGGTATTTGGGAATGAAATGTTGTGACAAGGGTAAAACAGGGTGGCACTAGGTCAGCAGGAATATATATGGTCACCTCATATGTGACTGAAAGAGGGTGATAATGGTTATGGAGAAGTAGAAAAACATTTTCCACAGAAAAGTACACACCCACTAAAGCAACAATGTAGGCTGCTTGTTAGATCTAACTTGTCAAGAAAAACCGAAAAGATGAATGTTTTATATGTAAGTTTCCAATTTTCATTTGTTCTGTAAGTTAATTTTGGCAACAAAAATATTCAGATTATTATTTAATGTAAGTTAATGAAAACTTTTGACATAAGTATAGTCCATATTACCAAAAATCATTTCCTATAGGTAGTTTTGCCTATTGGGGATAGTTTCATAAGGAAGTTAACAAGTGAGTGCATTTTAGAACAAAGAAATAAGTGCTCTAGGTCTTTTCAGTCAGTGTTCACAGTCTCATTTGACTTATAGAAAATGGGGTTATGTCTAATCATTAAGTGGCCAAGCTACTTGCAATTATGCAAGCCTATTATACCTTATGTTTCTTGTCCTCTAGGCAAGAAAATATTCTTCATATGGCATAAGTCTGGATTATGAGCATGCTACAGATTGGGATTTCTGGGAAAGAGATTCTGAGGTATTGGTTTGTATGGTGGATGTTATCAGGGAGCAACACCTATAAAACAGCAAGGAAGGAGTCCAGATAGTTCAGAGGGAGCAGCTGAGCTGTGCTGCAGATCTCAGTCTCACTTCACCCAGTGGGAGAGATCTGAAGCTGCAGTGGCCATCAGTGTTGTCTGGTGTTGGCCTTGATCAGTCATTAAATCTCAGCCACCTAAGGGCTTGACCGGGAGTGAGCCTCACTCTACATCACTTATTACATAGTCCATACTTTACCCCTTGATTTGAAATGCCACTTTCATTATTTATGATGTTATGTGTGTGTCTGCCCATTATTAGGTCTCAGTAGTTTCAGTTTTCCCCATAGTTTTTGTCCTTTAAAATTCTGAACAGAAAACATATTGTAATAGATATTTTAATTTTTTCATGTATGAAACATTTTAATTGTATATGTTAATCTTTTATAAAGCCAATTATGTTGAGCTCTCTTAAAGGTTATAGTAGGCTGTCATTTAATTACTTATTTAATTCTCATATAAAGTAAGTCTCTTGAATTATCTGAATAGACTAACAAAGAAATCAAATGCATAATTTACTATTTAAATCCTAAATATCTATATTTTCGCATGAAATAATATATGTATATATGTGAATAAATATGTAGGTGTTACTTATTAACACCATGTTTTGTAAAATTTAATGTTGCCCCTGAATATATTAGACTTCTATATTATAACAATATATTTTAACTTTCTAATCTCATTGCAACTGCAGATTTATCCATATTTGGTAGCACAGTTTCAACTTATGGGGTTCATTACACAGAACAACAAGTTATAGGCCTGTTGAAAGCCAAAGAAACATAATTGGCATTAGCTGGGTGTGGTGGTGTGCATTTGTATTTCCAGTTACTTGGAAGGCTGAGGTAGGAGGACTGCTTGAGCCCAGGAGTTTGAGGCTGCAGTGAGCTGTTATTGCACCACTGTACTACAGCCTGGGAGACAGAATGAGACCTCGTCTCTAAAAATAAAAATGAATAAATAAATAAATATGGTTGGCAGTGACGGATGTTGACTGGCCACTTACTAAGACTGTCAATAAAGTGTGATATGTAGATTAGTCCTTGATTAGTTATGTTAATTGGGGTCAAAAATAGCAGGATCTGTTTGAACCCCAAAATAAATTTATAATGTTTCATTATGCAAATAACTCAACTCTTTCCCAGTCTAACCTTTTAATGGAGACTCCTAAGAAGTTTTACTTTTTAAATGTGTAATAAATTTGAAATGCACTCTATCTTTCTACCCCGTCACCATCTTGGTGGAAGTCTAAAATCAGTTATTTGAACATGGGCACTCAGGCAAGGAAAGAAAAGGGTATAGGAATGAATAAAAGAAGTATAAAGAAGTGGCAACTCTCTCAGGTGAATTTAGGAACTGGACGTAATTTAATTAATCTCTCCCATTCATTGTTGCCCTGTTTTTCACAGAGGGTACTGTATAACAGGTAGGTCTAACAAGATGAATCCTCGATGTTATGCTACACTATTGTAAATGTTCCATCTGGAGAATGGAGATGCTAGTAACTAAGAGGTCTAGAAGTAGAGAGAATGTGCATGCCTGTGAATGCAATATTGCAGAAGAGTAAAATGTCTATAGAAGACCAGTTTATTGATTGCTTGTCCATCATTGTCCTGACAAGTTTGCTAAGGTCTCAGAGAATAATGTGTTCAAGCAGTGAATAATTTCTTACAGTAGATTTACACAGCTCTTAAGATTTTCCCGTAAACCAGCCTCAAAGCCACTTTTAAAAATATCATATCTACGTAGTTCATTCCTGCTTTAGACTTTTGTATCTGCTGTCTCTTCTTATGGAGTACTCCCCCGTGCCTAGTCTTCATTGTCCTGGACTCTTTTTAAAATTCAGGTTTTAAATTAAATATTGGCTGCCCAGAAAGGCACAATCTAAGCTAATGTAGCTTCTCAACACAAAATTCAATCTGTAGCCCAATACCCCATCGACTTATCAACAAAAGAGGTAAGTGTCTCATGAGCAGTCATTATGATGTGGAATTATCTCATCTGGTTGTTGGCTTAATCACTATCTAAATCTCTACACTAAAATGTGAGGGCATGTCCACTGTGAAACCCTTGTCCCTAGAACAGTGTTGTCAGTTAATGTCATAAAATTTTCACAGAACAAATTAAAAAAAAACACAGAAGAGAGATCTTGCTGAAGTAGAGGGATCATTGTTACACACCCAGGAAAGCAACTACGTATACTTTGCTGGCTGTGACTATATTGTGGGTTGCTGGAAGAAAAATCAAAAGCATCATTACCCATTGAATTAAAATAAAAAATTTTGTCTAAGATATATAAGTAATCATATCAGAAAATCAAACTTAATATTGCAAAACTATACTTTTAAAGTTTAAAAAAACCCAAAATTTTAGCAATATTTATTTATATTTTCTGTAATTTTGAATACTATTTTATAACAGTGTACTTATTGTTTTTACAAATGGGACTAATTGTCTAAATTCAAGAATTCGTTTTGAAAGAAAAGAGCAATGAAAATGTAACATATTTGGTAGATAGAAGTCCAAGGAATTTATCACATTTTGAACTATATTTTAAGATTATAACTTGCTCATTAATGTGAATTATAAAGAAATTACCTCACTATTAATTTTATTTAAAAAGTTTACTTTTTAGTTTTGATCCTCACTCCAGATGATAACGGAAGAACAGAGATGCTATTAGCATTTTATTTTAAATCGCATCTGCAGTGGTTTTATATGATAAATACTTTGACATTTTTATTCCTGGAAATGGCATTGTTTATGATAGTCTTTTTCCTTAAGGATGATGGGTATTCATTTAAGTTGAAATTTGACATTTCATTAATTTTTTGAGGGCAATAGAAGACATAATAAATATTCAAATATTCAATCTGCAAGGAAACCTCTGCACATATTTGAACAATTTTTGTACATACTCTAGTATGACTAGTAACTTTAAAGTGAGTTGGACATAGACCTAATGTTTGCCCACTACTTCAATAAATAAGCTTATTTTAAACTATAAAATAAGTTAATATTTTTCTTAGCATTAACATAGAAAATATTAATTTATCAAAATTATTAAAATGTTTTCAATTATTAGCATAATAAAAAGTGATTAGGCCAAAAACAGAGTACATAATATTTTGAATATATGTTAGTGAATATTCTAAATATAGATCTATTTTGTATATAATTTTAATAAATAAGTTTGTCACTTTTAATATCATTTAGCTTTTAAAAATATATTTAAAATATTTAATTATAGAAAAGCCCTTTATTTGAAGGGATATTTATATTTAGAGTTGTCTATTTGTCTGAATTTTTTGCTGTCTTATATTTAGTCTTCCTGTGGTAGAGTTGCTCATTGTGGAAAGGTCTTGAGGAAATCTGAGAATTCTTACAGACACTCATTGTATTAATTAAACACAATCAATTTTTGAATGATAATAATAATGAAAATAAATTGAAATAGCAAGTAACATGATTGGACAAAAGAGAAGAAATCACTCTATCTTTCAAATGAGCGTTACAAATATCAATGGAAAAAGTATTGTCTTACACAAAAAACTATTTTTCATAGTCATGTCACTTGTTTGGTTCATGTCTGTATGATAAATTATTTTTGCAACATTTGTTGTCCTGGACTTGGTAATTGCCTTTTTCAGTGGCAGAGGAGACATTTATATTATTTCATGGCTATTTTTTAGTCAAATCATGAGGTTCTGTATACACTCCCTATGTTAAGCTTCTTACACTTTGAACTCTGCAAGCATCCCTGCTTGGACATAGCTGCTTTCATTGCAGATTTGTTTCCAAAGGCAGCTGGCTAGGCAAGCATTAGAATTCCGCTCAAAGACTCAGGGACTTGCTAGCCCACCCATTTTGCTTTTGTAGTTCTTGAGCAGAAGTTACTCACATGGAGTACAGCAATGCAAATGCTGATACAGACAGCAGAAGGTTGGATACAAAAGGAAGAAGACTACAGAAGGGGCAATCAATACAGTTATTAGGAAAAATACAGGAAAGATAGAAAGAAGATACTTAAAATTTAAAAACTTTCCAAGTTGGATTTGCATTTTCCGTTTTTGCAGCATCTTAAACATGCCCAACAATCCTTGAATGCAGACTATGCCAATAAGATTATTTCCCAGATTTCCTAACTGTTCTCTATATATCCTTAACATAAAGCCCCACCCTCTAAAGCAACCTAAGTTATATCTGTTTAATGCATAAAATTAACAAATAGCAGAACTAATATAATTAACTGTGCCTATTTTATGTATATTCTTGGTGATCTCTAATTATTTATAATTTAAGGCCTGTGATGAACAAAGAAAAATATAAATGTGATCACAATAATGAATAGATAATATCTTGCTTTGCTGGAAATAAAATTTCAATGCTCTTGAACTCAGTTCATCCCTTTGGCACAAGTACTTCAGTATGTTTTGGATATTTTTAGGTTTTCCTTCAAAAATAGTGCATTTCTTTACAGCAGCAATTTTAATTTTTTATCTATAGTTACATACATTCAGAAAATAAATCACTTGCTGAACAATGTTCCTTATTGTAATTTTCTTATATATGCACAATTATGTCCTTTGCTATTTAGTTGGCATTGCCCTATTTTTGTATGTACAAAGATCATTGATTTTTATTGAGCGAATTTGTTCTATATAAATAATTACTCCCTATAAGGCAATTTTAGAGGTCAGATAATTTTTTTTTCAGAAATTTGATGGAGAATCTAGAATACTTCATTAGCAACTCATTTATAGTAATTCACTTATGTGAAAATACATCCTTAGATTGCAGTTTTTTGTTTTTAGTTGCACACACAGTATTTCTTTGATTTCCTATTCATGAGAAATTAGGCATTTTATTGTGTCACATGGTGGTAATTTCATTTAGAATTAACAAATATTTACAAGTATAAAATAACATTCTTACAAGGCAATTTAAATAGTACTAGAAATATCAAGGCTTATATTAGCAGCTGCAAATAAAAAGTGCTTTTAAATGTGAAGAGAGAATCACGTGAAACATATTGTTGCTATATGTTGCAACACTGTGGCATTGTCTTAATTTTTCTAACTTGCTAAACGATTAGTGCCTTGTATGGATTCCAAGTACATATTGCTTTCTTAATCCCCAATTTATTGCAAATTTCACCAATATTTCATTTCGTTGTTACTGCTATCATCATCAAAATACCCATAGTTGACTACTTAAATGATATTGAAGAAAATATCTCAATATAACACATAAGTATGTAATTGATCTCTATTTACCATTTATCTCATTTTATTTGCCCCAACAAGCAATTTTGTTATCACATAATATTGAAATCTTGATTTTTCTTACCTGCTGGGGTCATTGATTAAACTCTTCACTTTCTAGAAATTCTTACCTTCCAAATTTTGTTTATACTTCTTCTAACACTTCCTCCAAATAACCAATGCCTCAATAAAGGTTTTATCTTAAAATGCACAGGTACACAGATTTTCTTACTCTGAAATTCTCAGTGCTTGTACATTTTATATCTACTATCTTTGGCTTTTACATTTTCCTTACACGTATATGTATATGTGTGTATGTATGTTTGTATGTGTGTGTGTATATATACACACTCATATAAATATATAGAGAAGTGTATGTGTGTGTGTGTGTGTGTGTGTGCATGTGTGTATATGTGTGTGTGTGTGTCTTTTTAACCAGAGCATACTTTCACTTTCTCTAGTATTAAGTTTAGGTCCAGCATAGTGATATGCTCCCTTATTAAGCAGATAATTAATAAATGGATATGGAATATGGAATTAATACTTGATTAAAGGAGAAAAGAGTAGGCAAATGAAAAGCAAAATCAATCTGCAGATAATATTGTCTGTGAGTTTATGTATGTGCATGCATATAACATTGTTTCATTAGATTCAGGGAACATTCTTTCAATGACACATCTTCTCAGAGATGTCACATAGTCTTCCATATAGGCTTCTTGCAGAGCTGGCAAGAAGAGTGTAACATTTGGGCCTGGAATGTCTAAGCTTTGTTCAGACATGCATTCTGTGATCTAGAAGAACTATTGGCCACATGGAATATATTTAACCATAGACGACAACATAGGTGGGTTTGAGCAAGTGAAACAAATAAGTTTTAATTTAAGTGTTGAAAGAGAAAATTATCTACCTGCAGAAAATCTGTGATGGGTCCTTCGAAAACTTAAATACATCTCAGTTTTCAAGTTAATAATTTTCAAATAAGATTTTATAAACTAGAGTGTGTATCCCTTGCATTGCTTTATGAATATACTGCATGGCACTTTTTGTGAGCAACAAGATTCTGTTACTTTATTTGGAGAAAATAATATATGGAGACAAATTCGTACCAATAGTACTGACACCTGTGTATCAAACTTATATTTTATAAGCTATCAGAGATTCATTTAAAAATAATAAAAGCCATATTGATGAATACAGTTGTCCATTAGTGCTCATGATGTTGGGAGCATCATTTCCTGGAAACATATGAAAAGCAAAAGCATTAAAACCATTTTGCCCTCACTGTTGATTCTTGCTGCTGATTGCCTTTTATTTTTATTTACTCACTCATAAATTCCTATCCTCAATGTTAGAAAAATAGAAGCAATATTTTCACCATTAGCCAAAAATTTATATTATGCTAATACTTAAGATTAAAAATAACCATTCTTTTTGTTCCAGAAACTATTCTGCATTAGGGATTATAAATAAAGAATTACAATTCATTTCAAGTATGCCAAAAAGCGTATTTTAATCCTGTTCAGAGTATGGCATAATTTTATAATATATGGTTGTATTGTTATAGAAGAGCTATTAATTTCCTGATAGAAATAATTGATTTCCTTTAATTTGATTAGGGCCTTTCTTAATTTTTCTGAGCCTCTTCCCTCACAAAAAGTGAATAAGTTTTATGGTAATATAAATTATAGTGACTCATGAAACAGGCATGTTATAAAGGAAAATGATTTGTTCTGCCATGTATTTTTTAAAATCCATGACATACTTATACATTTTGAGGCTTATTAGTGGGGAATGCGCAATACTGATCAAGTGATTCATAAGTTTTTAGAAACAAAAATGTAGAAGATATCTTAAGAAAACAAGAAATTCAGAAACCTCTTTGATTATCTTTCAACTGCTTTATACAATTTGGATTGGATTATTTAAAGGAAATGTATTAGCATCTAGGTCATGGAAAAAAGTTCAAATGCTAACTTATCTTCTGCGTCTTGTCTCAGATATTTTATTTTGTAGTAACTTTAACATCTTACTTTATTTTCCGCTAGTCATTTTTTTATCATAAAACATTTTATTCTCAATTAATAGTATCTTCATCAAACATCTCATGCTGTAAGCCATCAATGACATAGACACAGTCCTCTCCTTGAACAACAATTAATTTTGGAGAAAGTTCACCGATATAAAACTTTAAAAGTGCTGAAGACAAATCATAATATGCAAAATTCCAAAACAGAATGACAAAATAAAAACTCTATCCTGAAATCTTCTGAAGTAGAAAGTAAATATATAGAATAATGTTTTAGTTGAAATGAATATACTTTTAGGAAGAATAAACCTCTAATATGCTGGAAGCAAGATGTTATTTTTAACAATTGTGGGAGAGAATAAGCACAGAGGTACTTATAAAGCACTTACTATATGCCAGAGACATTAAAGGGCTTTACATTTATACATACTGTAATCCTCATAACAACTATTGGCAAGATGTACCCATATTGTAGAGACGTTTAATGGTGAGGAAAATGCATATGAACTTTTATGAAATAGAGACAGATACTAGTACTTAAATATATGTAAATATATCTCTGTCACTTATGTACGACCAGATATTTAAAAATTTTATAGAACTAATTCTTCCTAGCCTGTTTTGAGTCTTTGCTCAATGTCCATCCTCAGTGGCATCCTCCAGAGCACTGTAATGTAAATTTCATTCTCACCACTCAACTACAGTATTCATAATTCAGTATAGTCTTTTGTGTTCCTCTTGTTTTCCATAGTTCTTATCACTATGTAATATAGAATAGAAATTATATATGTTTTTTGAATGCCTATTTTCACAGATCACTGCCATTTTATGATATAAACTCCTTAAAGGAAAGGATGTTGTTTTGTTCAACTAATACCACTCTAGCACATACAACATTGCTCATCACCTACTCAATATGTATTGGTTTGATGTTAAGAAATATCAATTAGTAAATTATCAAAAGATGAATTAGTACTGAATGATCAATGTTACTTCAAGACATGGTCAAAAATACATTTTTATATACTCTTATCTAAAATATATCCACGTGATTTTTCTTGTGTAGAAAAGGCATATGCATTTATGTATATAATATGACATTAGAACTGCCAATGTAAACCATCAATGATCATCTGGCTATTGAATAGTTTCTCTTTTGGTTTTCAATCTGGAAAGGGGAATGTCATATACAAAGCTGAACAATAAGGTATAGGTATAAACTAATTTGGAAATGTACTTAACTTCTATGAACCTCAGTTTGCTCTTGTATTAAATGGAAATAGTAATAGTATGCACCTCATAGAGTCATTGTAAGAAATAAATGAGACAATTTATACATAGTATTTGCTACTCAAACACAATATTTTAACTATTATGTTACTACACCAGAAAGAGTGACAGGATCATCTGGATAGTTATTTGGGGGATATTTATAGAAGTACTGGCATTAATGTGGAATCATATTCCAAATTCATTGAGGTAGACATGTAACTATTGAATACTACCTTTTAAAATTCCCTAGCATGGCAATATATAATGTATGTAAATAGACTATAACTGTGTCTATCATGGCATGCTAACAAAACTGCAAAAATTTATCACTACAAACATCTATTTTCTCCACCAATAAAATTTCGCTGGTCATTCGTTCCCATGCTAGTTGATAATAATACTTTTGAGAGCAATTGAGGTCAAGAATGCCAATAATGTGGATTCTGTTTGAAAATGTGTGAAAGAATTTTGATAAAATCTAACCTGACTTGTACAAATTTTTTTAGACTTCTCCAAGGCAGAACAGCACCAATTTGGATGATATCATTACATCGTAGCCCTTAAAATACTTCTGTAAATGGAAGGTTGACATGCAACATAAAATATTTCACATACAAAGAAAATGATAGTGCTATCTTGAAAATTTGGCAACTCACACATGAAGACAACTTAGACCTTTCATTCTGCAACAGATTTTATTATACTTTTATGTAAACTCTACTCAGCCACTATTTTTCAGCCTTTGATACAAAGAGATACACAGCACAGTTTAACAATTTAGTTTGTAAGCAAAAGCTAAATCAAACACAGTAATTGTTCCAAGCCTTTAAGGCTGTGAAAAAAAAGTTAATCATTCAATTTGCATCTAAAATAATGTTTACTGTTCAAGTTTTGTAAGTTTGTCAATCACCATTCTCTTAATACTAGAAATTACATGAATTGGCTGATACTTTAATGTTCTAAGTAAATATAAAAATTTTGTATAAAAGTATTCAGGAAGCTGTGATTCTCAAATATTGCTATATATTAGAAATACCTGGAGAACTTGTGGGAAATGTTTGTTTTCTGTACAGCCACAAATCTTATCTAATTCAGATTCAATAGACTTGGAGTGAGGTTTTGGGGAAATCTACATTTTTAATAAGCAAAGTCATTAATTGTGGTGTTCTTGATGGTAAACCACACTTAAGGAAAGACTGTTCTAATTCTATCACTTGACAATATAATGTTTTCTTGGTGCAAGGAAACAAGAAGCTGGTGTATGTGAATGAAGATATATAGGTGCTTTTTACATGGTAAATTCACCTGAAATGAGAGCTTTTGACAGAAAATATCTCTCCATCAAACTAATATACCATTTGAAGACTTTACAATACATAAATAAATAAATAATGCATCACTGATTTCTGCAAAACAAAGTGCTATACTCTTAAGAATGGTAATCTGCTTTGAAAGTCATAGGTGATACGGATTTCAGTTGAGAATTACTACAGTAGCAAAACAACCCGCAGCATCTCAGAGGCTTTAAACAACAAATATGTATTTCTTGTTTATGTTCTGTGTCCATCGGGGGCCTTTGTTTATTACAATCACTCAGAGACTTTGGATGATGGAGTGGTCACCTTTGCACGTCATATTGGCTCCCATATCAGAGGAAAGATACAGACTCTAAGAGTTCTTGCTGTAGCAAGTACATGCTAAGTTCTGACTTCAACAATTAAATGCTAATGACTCATTGACTTAAACTAGAAACCAAGCCACTTCCAAACAAAAGAGACAGCAGTGCAATATTACTATGGGCCTAGAAGGTAGAGAGGTTGGGGATTAGAGTATTGGAAATATTTGACAAACAACAATTATGACTACCAGAAATAACCAAATACTCTTCTGAGAACTACTCCTAAAGCTCCATGTCTGAATATCAACAGTGAACCATTATGCTGTTGGCTAAAGGCACTTGATGACTCGGAGAAATCTAGATGTGAAAAATGTTGTGCATTAGCTGATTAGACATCAGCACTATGTCTACTCTAAACAGAGGGCAGAAAATGTAAAATCTGCTGAAATGGAAGGAGGAAACTTTAATTATTGAAAGATGTTCTGCATGATATCAACAGAGAAATTTGTCCTTTTGACTAATTTTTTACTAGATGATGAATTATCTTCTGACCAGCACAGCTTCACTAGTTTTCATGTAAACAAAATTCATCATCTCCAACTGCTTTTTGATTAGTTTAATTAGAGTTTCTGCTTCACTGTCACTAAACAAGAGAAACTTAAGACACGGGTCAAAGATTTGCGTCACAATTCAGTTACTCAGCACAGAATAATATTAAATGTATTCAGATGGCTGAGGATAACTAATTTTTGACAGCTTAAATCCTTTACCAAAAATACAATCTATCCCTCCAAATTTTTAATAGATTCTCCACTTAAAGTTTTGTGATTATGCTTTGTCTTTTGTAGAAATATCTTCTTCATCTTTAAAAAAAAAAAACCTATTATTTATGTAATTTTGTTTTTATCCTATCTGCCAAAACACTTCTTTTGCACTATGCAATGAGGACACAGTATAGCGATTGTCTTGGTTTTCATTATTTTATTAACATATATAATATTTGAGTCTAATCAATTCTTAAGAAACCAATGTCAGTGTGTAGATGTTTATCAAATTGACAGAATATTCATGTTTAAAAATTATTCTTGCAAAATAATAATTTAAAAATGTTTAGTTTAGAGAGGAGTTTCAGGTTCCATTTTTTTTTTCAGAATCTCCATGTCTAAAATATGAAATATATAGAAGTGATTTTAAGGGACTATTTATTTCAATAACCCCTTTCATTGTTTTTGTTAATTATAAAACATTACTTACATGTTTATAAAACATTATAAAACATTAAGCCTCAATGATTTAGGAAAAATAATGAAAATATAAGTTTAAATAAGACACAATGTTAATAATTATGAGTTTGAACAGATTGTTGATGAACTAGTAATTCTACGTAGGAATAATGGACAATTCTGGGTTATGCCTTCCTGTGTTGATCAAAGCCTTTGTACATGCTGACTTGATAAGTTCAGTTTCATGTGGGTCAGTTGATGAATTTGCAATATAGTCATTGTAGACACCAACTAGAACAAAGTCTCTGGAGATTCTAGTCACAAATCATATATCACTGATAACAATTTTCTCACTTCATTCAACTTTTCACTACGTGTTCTTTAAGACCTTCCACCTTCTCTTTGTCTCTGAGTCTCAGTGACAATGCTTCGTATTTCAGATATCTGTTATGGCAGCACACCACTTCTGGTATCCTAATCTGAGCCAGTTATTTATTAATAAATGTTTAACTCCAAAATATTTTATTATATCACAGTTTTGAAACTCATTAAAGTAGGATGCACTGGGGAATGGCATGTTTCCATTCCTCAGTGACTGTTAAAAGTTAAAATACACAAAATACATCTTAAATTTAAGTGCGTTGAAGTAAGTGTTCCCATGTATTTGCTTTGTTTAATAAGTGATAAAATTACCACTTTATATATTAGAGTCTAATCAGAGATATAACATGTAATCTCTAGCATAATCTTTAAAAATTGTTAAAGAATGTAAACAGTATAATAAAGAAAAAGCTGAAATCTAAGGCTAATTGGTGCAAAAAGATAAGAGAAAGATAAGATAAAAAAGATAAAATGGAATATAAGTCAGATGAGTAAAACAGCGAAAAATGTAAGATGTTAAATTTATATACAAATATACGAGTAAGTGCAATAAATGCAAGTATAATAAATATTTCAGTTAAAAGAAAAAGACTGATCAAGAAAATTCAGTGATATTTTGTTCTCAAGAGAAGTATCTTAAATATATTATACCTGAATATGAAAAGCAAAAATATTTTTAAAGTATTTATTCAATCAGGCCGGGCGCGGTGGCTCACGCCTGTAATCCCAGCACTTTGGGAGGCCGAGGCGGGCGGATCACAAGGTCAGGAGATCGAGACCATCCTGGCTAACACTGTGAAACCCCGTCTCTACTAAAAATGCAAAAAATTAGCCGGGCGAGGCGGCGGGCGCCTGTAGTCCCAGCTACTCGGGAGGCTGAGGCAGGAGAATGGCGTGAACCCGGGAGGCGGAGCTTGCAGTGAGCCGAGATCGCGCCACTGCACTCCAGCCTGGGCGACTAAGCGAGACTCTGTCTCAAAAAAAAAAATAAATAAATAAAATAAAAAATAAATATTCAATCAACAAAAAGATAATAGCTATATTAATATCAGATACTTTCTCCATTTCTCATTGGGGGAAAATTTTCAGGCAAGCAAATACTTTTAGTAAATACTAGAATTTGTGGATGTTTCATGATGGTTTTCAAAGTTAATAAATGTAAGGCCCACTAATACCCACACAGTCTAAAATTACTTATGAAATCCACAAAGGATTAACAGGTTGCTCTGATGTTTTTGATAGAGTGAGAGAGAATTCGGTAATCTGTTAGAGATTATATTGCTGAGAAGCTACTAGGGAAGACTAATTATAAAACAGTAAGATCTATATCTGTATCTAAGCCCCTATGGTAGACTTAAATAATACTAATTTAAATGAGTTTTAGGTTAGTTGACTTTAAATAAAAAATAATAATAAAGAAAAATATTTAATAACAGTAAAAAGGCCTTAATATTTTATGCACCTAATAATATAGTCTTAAATATACCTTTCAGAAACTGACATAGGTGACAAGGAGAAGGATATAAACCTAAAATAATATAAAAAAAAAAAAAAACCTCTTTCTGGAATTGAGGAAGTAAAGAGATAAAAATTCATTACGAATATAACATTTTTGAGGAATAAAATTAATCCAGCTGACCTGGTAGATATGTACAGAACATTACACCAAACAACTGTAGAATGCATTTTTCTTCAAGACCACCAGAATATTTACCAGAATTGGCCAAATGCTGGGCTAGAATACAAACCTCAACAAATGTTGAATGAAATCATGCAAAGTATGCTATCTTACCACAATGATATTAAACTCAAATTTAGAAACAAAAATATAACTATTAACAGAAAGCATTCAAAAGTTTGAAAATTAAATTGTGAACTTTGAAATAGAAAGCTATGTGTGAATAGGAAATTTCAGTAGAAAATGGAAAGCATTTTGAAATGAATGATCGTAAAAATGGAACATATTAAAACAGAAGGGTCAGCACTAATGTGGTATTAAAGGGAATTGTATAATCTTTACTGTCTAGCTGAAAAAGAAGAGAAACAGAAAACCAGATCTAATCATTGATGTCAAAAACGTAGAAAAAGAACAAAAATTAAACACTGTAAAATAGAAGGTAGGCAATAATAAAAGTAAAAGCAGAAGTTAATGAAATGTCTATAAAGTACAACAGAGAAAATCAGTATTATTAAGGATTTAGTTGTTGTTGTATTTTTAGCAAAACTGACTTGAGATGGAATAGAAAATCTATTTTTGTAATTTTTTTATTTATTTGTTTATTTATTTATTTATTTTTGAGATGGAGTCTTACTGTGTCGCCCTGGCTGGAGTGCAGTGGTGCAATCTTAGGCACTGCAACCTCCACTTCCCCAGTTCAAGTGATTCTCCCATCTCAGCCTCTTGAGTAGTTGGGATTACTGGCGCCTGCCACCAGGCCTGGCTAATTCTTGTATTTTTAATAGAGGCAGGGTTTCACCATGTTGGCCAGGCTGGTCTGGAAATCCTGACCTCAAGTGATCCACCTGCCTTGGCCTCTCAAAGTGTTGGGATTACATGCGTGAGCCACTGCATCTCCCCTGACTGTTTAAATACCTTTACCCTGCTTCACTCCATGGGGTTAACCTCTTTACACAATCATTGTTACGAAGACCATCTGTACCCAAACATGTGGCAATAACACCTTGATTCCCCTACACCACTCATCTTTGCTTTTTGCCTTGTCTTTATCTAAAACAATGGTCAGGACACAGCAGAAACCAGCTTAGCTTTAAAGTATGTATAGCTCAGAAGTGTAAGCATAAGGAAGTTAACATCTCACATGGCAACCTTTGACCAATGGGTGCACAGACACTAATGAATGAACATTTATCATTTCCCAGGACTAAGACAGACAACTTTCAGGTGCAGTCTTCACACCAACCTATCAACTCCCAGGGGATCAAATCATAACTATTTGGAATGGTTAACAGCTTGATTATGTAGATTTGTTTCAGCGTTCTTCCTTCTCTCTTGATCTCCCTAGTCCCTCACTCCTGTTCAATGGGCTACCTTACTAACTAAATTACCTTCCTCCAAGTCATTGTTCCAGGATCTTTCTTTCTTTTTCCTTTATTTTTTTTCTTTTTTGAATCTAAGGGAAGACTATCCAATACAAAATACAATTTTAAGAACTTTGGATCTGTAATTTTAAATCTCTAACAAAAAACTCTAGGACATATTCACTTTATAAGTGAATACTGCAGATTGTAAACAAATTTTCCAAAGAATAGGAAAAGAGGAAACATTTTCAAACTCTTTATTTTTGTGTATTTATTTATTTGAGACAAGGTCTTGCTCCGTTGCCTAGGCGAGAGTGGAGTGGTGCAATCACGGCTCACTGCCTCAACCACCCGGGCCCAAATGATTTTCCCACGTCAGCCTCCCAAGTAGCTGGGGACCACAGGCATGTGCCACCATGCCCAGCTATTTTTTTTTTATATTTTGTAGAGATAGGATCTCACTGTGTTGCCCATGCTGGTCTAGAACTCCTGAGCTCAAGCAATCCTCCCACTTTGGCCTCTGAAATTGTTGAGATTTACAGGCATGAGCCACCATGCCCAGTCAAATTTTCAAATTCGTTGTATAAGGTGAGCATAACCTTGACATCAAAACTTGAAAAGAATAAAAGAAAACTTTAGGCCAATCTCTTTCACAAAAATAGATGTGAAAAATTCTAAACAAAAAACTAGCAAACTGAATTCAGAAATAAACAAAGACAATACATCACAACCTATTTAGAATTATTTCAGTAATGGAAATGTAGTTCATTAAACATTTGAAATGTTCATCAATATCATTCACCATATCAAAGGAAGAAGAATCATATAATGAATTCAATAAATACAAAATAAATATTTTTAAAAATTCAAAAATCTTTCATGATAAAAATATTTAGCATGCTATAAGTAGAATAAGAATTGTATTATCTTACAGAGGTGTCAAATTATGAAGGTCCAAAACTCCTGAAGCAAATGCCATACATAATGATAAAATGTTGAAAACTTTTCCTCTAACTCTCGGAATAAGGCAAGAGTACCTGCTCTCATTAAAACAGAATCAATAATAGGAAAAATTAAAATCATGTATCAACTGATAGAATGCAATAAGAACACAGTGCCACCTTTGCAATATTCCTGTCAATATAAATAACCTAACAATCAGACAAATACTGATGGAAGGACTTTCCACAATAGAAGTGCCTTATGATCTTCAAACATGTAAAAGGTAAAAATAACAAAAGAAAAGATAAAGAATCAATCAAGACCAAGAGAGATTAAAGAAACATGATAAACTGTAACTAATTTGTGATTCTGAACTGGAGTTTTTGCTGGAAAAGGCATTATTCAGACATTTGGTGAAACCTTAATTGCGTGAGTTTTAGATAATAGTAATATATCAATATTTGTTTCCCAGTTCTGATGGTTGTAATACATTTATTTATGAAAAATTTTTGTTTGTAAGCATGTATTATAGCCTAATAGGCTTTAAACTTTTGTTCCTAAATGGTTTGGAGACAGGAGTGGTAGTGAGTACTCTCTATTGCATATGCAACTTTTCTAGAAGTTGACGATTGTTCTAAAAAAAGTCCTAGAGTTATCAGGAAGGCCTTTATTGTTAAGGTAACTTTATGTTTTTAGTTGTTTATAACTTATCTATTTCAAATTTGGCTTCTGTAGAGTCAGAGTTTGCATATATGATCTTTTCCAGGGTTTTAACTGAATCAAATTCATCAGTGTTTTAGAATCAGCTTTTTCAGGTATAAATTAAACAATGGATATTTACTTTTTAACTCCCTTACCTTTAACATTAAGCAGGATTTTTAAAAAAATCTTTTTGATGTTTTGCTTTATGCTCTAAAAATGTATTACACTTATTATATATGTTCATAAATCTGTATTGGTATAGTAATATAATTAGATATGACTCAATCAAAAACCATAAACAGTGCCTGAAAGATTTTGCTATTTAAACTTAATAAACTCTGTCCTTAAAGGTGTGTATTTAATTATAATGACTATGTTTGTGTGTTTTAACATTTAATATGCCGACTTATCTTTCACCAAAGGCAGATTTTACTTTACAGTTTTCTTTATTCTTTTGCTAAAATTGAGGGAAAATATTATATTGCATTGTATATTATTAAATTATTTTATGCTAAGAGAATGATACTGATGTTTACAAGACTTTACCAAACTATTATTCACAAATCAATCAACTGAGAATATTTCCCCCACATGAATTCTATGTATTTATTTTATTATAAATGAGAATATTTCTGGTCAATAGTATTGGGCATATGTTGTAGGAAATGAAAGCGCACTATTCACCAGAATAATAATGGTATTAAAATTTAGAAACTTAGTTAATTGAACTTTGAATGGTCAATGGGATCAGTATTGTCATGGTTATAATTACTTCCACATGGTATCACTTCTCCTTTTAATATGCATTTTGTATGAATGACATGACATAATTATCATTAAATTGTTTTGGTTATTTTAACAACCATTGCATGAATTTCCCATTTAATGATGAATGACTGTCACTAATTTATTAAGAGTATGTTTATAAAATGCTTACTGTTTACTACCCATAGTCATGTGGGTGTTTTAGGTTGGAATAAAAGTACTTTTAGGACAATCATAGGGAAATATAAATGTCTTCTTATGATTCTAGAAAAAGTATCTTTCCTTCTTCAAAACACCTAAAAGTAATTTTAATTTTTAATTTACATTAGTTAAATATTTATTGAGTGTCTGACATTTATAATTATCTTCCAGTGTATAATATGTAAAAAGAGACTGAGCACACCACTAGACACATAGAATAAAATAGAATAAGGGAAACAGCAAAACATCAGCACAATATGCATGTGATAATTTTCATAACAGTGAGGCAAGTCAGTTGGTACAACTGCAGAGAAGGAAGAGATTATAAAGAAGGCATATATCCTTAAATACATTTCCAGGCCAAATCACTAGGGTGACTTACTTGTGTTTTGTATTTCTAAGTCTATGGGAAGAGAGCTAATGCTACTGTCTTCTCAACTCATTACGTGTAATTCCCTGAAGTGTTTTATCTCTAAGTAATATTTTAAAAAACTTATTAAAAATACATATTCATGGAAAGTTCATTTATTTTATCAGATTTCTTTTTGTATAATAATTGAACAATTCCTTTTGATGTAAATATATTAATCAAAAATTAAAGGGGTAATTTTAAGTATAAAATAATACATGTTTTCAACAGATATAGAAAAACAAATCATGAAAGATTTGAGCAGTGGTCATGTCAAACACTAAGATCATGGTGTCAGAATGAACAAACAAATTAGAGAATCAGAGGATTAAACTAATCAAGAGTAAGATTTCATGGAAGAGTAACCAGACAAAGAAGGAAGAGCATTACAGTTTGAGAGACCTCTGGGTAAGAGCTTACTGCATGCTGTAGGATTTGAGAGCTTGATTTACGGAAAAGACCAGTGTGGCTGAAGTGATGATAAAGAGCAGGATGAATGTGAAATTGGGCACAAAAGTAGGGGTTCAATTTTGTGGGGGAATCCATTGTATTTGTTTCACAAAATACATTTGAAATGGTTCGTTGAATGCCACCTTTAGGAGACAAAGTACCTACAGATATTTAATAAGGTTTATAAATATTATATATACATATTTTAAATAGGACCTATTCCTGTCTTTAAGGATTATAACATTTAAATCATGTTGTATTAGTTTGTTTACATGCTGCTGATAAAGACATACCCATGACTGGGCAATTTAAAAAGAAAGAGATTTAATTGGACTTACAGTTCCACGTGGCTGGAGAGTCTCATAATCATGGTGGAAGTCAAGGAGGAGCAAGTCCCATTTTACATGGACAGCATCAGGAAAAGAGAGAATGAGGAAGATGCAAAAGCAGAAGCCCTGATAAAACCATCAGATCTAGTGAGAATATTCACTACCATGAGAACAGTATGGGGGAAACCACCCCCATGATTCAAGTATCTCTCACCAAATCCCTCACACAACATGTGGGAATTATGGGAGTACAATTCAAGATGAAATTTGGTTGGGGACACAGCCAAACTATATCATTCCACCCCTGACCCTTCCCAAATCTCGTATCTTCACATTTCAAAACCAATCATGCCTTCTCAACAGTCCCCCAAAGTCTTGACTCATTTCAGCATTAACACAAAAGTCCACAGTCTGAAGTATGATCTGAGACAAGGCAAGTCCCTTCCACCTATGAGCCTGTTAAATCAAAAGCAGGTAAGTTACTGCCTGGATACAGTGGGGGTCCAGGGATTGGGTAAATATAGACATTTGAAATGGGAGAAATAGACTAAAACAAAGGAGCTACAGGCCCCATGCAAGTCCGAAATCCAGTGGGGCAGTCAAATCTTAAAGATCCAAAATGATCTCCTTTGACTCCATGTCTAACATCCAGGTCATGCTGATGCAGGAGGTAGGTTCCCATGGTCTTGGGCAGTTTTGCTCCTGTGGCTGTGCAGGGTATAGCCTCCTTCCTGGCTGTTTTTCACGGGCTGGTGTTGAGTGTCTGTGGCTTTTCCAGGCACATGGTGCAACGTGTCAGTGGATCTACCATTCTGGGGTCTGAAGGATGGCGGCCCTCTTCTCACAGCTCCGCTAGCCAGTGCCCCAGTAGGGACTCTGTGTGGGTGTTCTGACCCCACGTTTTCCTTCTGCACTCCCCCAACAGAGGTTCTCCATGAAAGCCTTGCCCCTGCAGCAAACTTCTGCCTGGACATCCAGACATTGCCATACATCCTCTGAAATCTAGGTGGAGGTTTCTAAACCTCAATTATTGACTTCTGTGCACTCACAGGCTCAACACCATGTGGAGGTTGTCAAGGCTTGCGGCTTGTACCCTCTGAAGCCATGGCCCAACCTCTATGTTGGCCCCTTTCAACCATGGCTGGAGTGGCTGGGATGCAGGGCACCATGTCCCTAGGATGCATATAGCTTGGGACCCTGGGTCTGGACCATGAAACCATCTTTTGCTCCTAGGCCTCAGGCCTGTGTTGGGAGGGGCTGTTATGAAGACCTCTGACATGTAATGGAGACATTTTCCCCATTATCTTGGGGATTAATATTCAGTTCCTCATTACTTATGCAAATTTCTGCAAACGGCCTGAATTTCTCCTCAGAAAATGTGATTTTCTTTTCTATCTCATTGTTAGGCTGCAAATTTTCCTAACTTTTGTGCTCTGTTTCCCTTATAAAACTGAATGCCTTTAACAGCACCCAAGTCACTTCTTGAATGCTTTGCTGCTTAGAAATTTCTTCCACCAGATACCCTAAATCATCTCTCTCAAGTTCAAATTTCCACAAATCTCTTGGGCAGGGGCAAAATGCTGCCAGTCTCTTTGCTAAAACATAACAAGGGTTACTTTTGCTCCAGTCCCCAACAAATTCCTCATCTCCATCTGCGACCATCTCAGCCTGGACCTTATTGTCCATATCATTATCAACATTTTGGGCAAAGCCATTTAACAAGTCTCTAGGAAGTTCCAAACTTTCCCACATTTTCCTGTCTTCTTCTGAGCCCTCCAAACTGTTCCAATCTCTGCCTGTTACCCAGTTCCAAAGTTGCTTTTACAGTTTTGGGTATCTTTTCAGCAACACCCCACTTGACTGGTACCAATTTACTGCATTAGTCGGTTTTCACACTGCTGTTAAAGACATACCCAAGACTGGGCAATCTGCAAAAGAAAGAGGTTTAATTGGACTTACAATTCCATGTGGCTGGGGAAGCCTCACAATCATGGCAGAAGGCAAGGAGGAGCAAGTCCCATCTTACATGAATGGCAGCAGGCAAAGAGAGAATGAAGAAGACACAAAAGCAGAAACCCCTGATAAAACCATCAGATCTCGTGAGACTTATTCACTACCATGAGAACAGTATGATTGAATCCGCCCCCGCCCCCCCAAATTTAATTATGTCTCACTGGGTCCCTCCCAAAACACATGGGAATTATGGGAGTACAGTTCAAGTTGAGATTTTGGGTGGGGACACAGGCAAACCATATCACACATTAAAATGCACTTTGTTTTTTTAAATTTCGTCCCGTCATCCCTTTTTTAGTAATACCTTATCCTTCTAGTGATTAGACAGGTTGAAGGGTACTGCATGTAATATTTATGTGATAAAAGCTTTACTTTTTAAAATATGAATTTAGATACATAATGAAAGCTTAATGTTTTCTTAAATATGGATTTGGATATATCACAATTTAAAATGTGATGCATCATGAGTAAAATTTCCTCTTGAGGGTTTTAAAAGTATGTCCTTCCTAATTGTAGTGTAAAATCTATAGTCAGCTGCAAGCCACTCGTAACCATATGGCTAAGTATAAGTGATTGGACTATTAGTCAATCTTATGCATATAGAAAAATGCCTTGTATCACAATTATATTTCAAGAGCAATTCAATTATAGTCTTTTTCACAATCAAGGAAAGATGTTCTGAGTATTCTGGATTATTTGCAATAACTGCCTCTCAGCTTCACATTAATATAGATGATAAATGCAGTTCATCATAGAAAATTTGAATTTTTATAAATTGAAAATTTGGGAGGTTGTCTTTAGGTAACATATTTATTTATAAAAATTATTTCTCTAAAATAGTTTCTAGTCATAATCACTGACTTTATATACATCTTAATGAATGTTCGTATCACTGCTATAGAAATGATATTAAAATTTTTATTAAAATTACAGAGAATCTTTCATGTAAGAAAATTAAGTGACTTGACCATGGTCACAGATAGAAACTGGTAATAGAGAGAATACCAATGTCCATTTAATGATTGTTATATAATTCATTTTATTTATACTAAATTTATTCATTCCAAATATAAATTTATACTAAATTTAAAAAATCAGTTTTCAATATAGAAAAGAATTGAATAGGCAAATCAAATGGGTGTGGCTAAATAACAACCAACGCATTTATAATTTTTCTTTTCCCCTTTTCTATGTCATTATCAGATCTTCAGACTTGGTCATCTAACATTCTTGTCCTTAAAATACTATGGATATATGATTTCATTTGAAACATCTTCATGATACTAGCAATTGTTTTTTAAATTTCTTTTGTTTCATTTTTAATCCAAGAGTGTAATTTTTTGAAAGTGATTTAGGATTAAATTGCTTTAAAATGATTTACATTTATAAACTACTGTATGTCAGACAGGACCAAAAGTCAATCCATGGGCCAAGTGCAGTGGCTCACACCTGTAATCTCAGCACTTTGGGAGGCCGAGGTGGGCAGATCAACTTAGGTCAGGAGTTTGAGACCAACCTGGCCAACATGGTGAAACCCTTTCTCTACTGAAAATACAAAAATTAGCTAGGCGTGATGGCGGGCACCTGTAATACCAGCTACCGGAGAGGCTGAAGAGGAGAATCGCTGGAACCTGGGAGGCAGAGGTTGCAGTGAGCCGAGATCTCACTACTGCACTCCAGCCTGTGTGACAGAGTGAGACTCCCTCACAAAAATAAAAAATAAAAAATAAAAAAATACATCAATTGATGCTATCTTTCAAGTCCCATCTCTTTTTGTTCAGTACCTTGCATACCATACCAAGGTTTTTATCCAGGTGGCATCAGATTATAATGAATCTTAAGGAAGGTTTTGATAAAACAACAAATTATTATAGAGAGTAGACAGCACATATTGAAGTGGATGAAAGTTTCTACTCTTTATCCTATAGATCAAGGTGAACTGTTTGTGCCTACTGTTTACATATGATCTTCTTTTTCAACAGCTTATCGTCAAATCTTCATAGTCTTCCCTCAAAGTCTTCCCTCGGTGCAGATTTGGCAGCTCCAAAATTTACTACCACATAAATTAATGTGATGATGTGTTCTTTAATTTGTGACTCACATGGCTTAATTGATCAGAATATACTTAATACAGTAATAGCCATTAAGAATAATGTCAAATTATGGTTAATCGTATCTGGTAATAATTACCACAAAAGGAAAAACAAGAAGAAGGAAAAAAGAGGAGGAGGAGAAATAAATGCAATTATTCTTTACTCAAACACTTTCGCAGAGTACCCAGGAAAAAGAGGAGTCTGTTCATTGCTATTCAGGATTCTGCTTGTCTGGGAAGGGCGGATGGATCTCCCTTTAGTTTACATGCATTTTCCAGAAGGGGTTAGTCTGGGCCTCTTTCTCTGGAAGAATGAAATAGATGTTTAATCCTCAGAGCTCAGTTTGTGATGTTCAAAGATAAAACTTTCTTCTCTTCTAGAGAATATGCGGAACTGTTTGTGCAATATGCATTTCAAAATAATTGGGTTTTGCAATAGGCATTAATATACATGGAGTTTTTAGGAAAAATAATTTAAGATTCAATTATAGCTAGATTCTACTATTTTTAAAAGGCATTTCTTGTCTATAATTTCAAAAAAGTTTCTTCTCTAAAATCTTAGTTTTACTTATACTCACTTGTATATTCTCTTTCCATTTCTTGTTCTGTGTCTTTAGTAAATACTTCATGTCCTTTATATATACAGTGGGTTTAAATGTCAATTATGAAGTCACAATTTATATGCTTTGAAATAAGTTTTCAAAAACAGGTAACAAAAATACGAAGAAATTTGTCCTTAAAAGTCTTGTTTTACAAGAATTTAGACACTAGAATAGCCTGAGGAATGTAGGAATATAAGGAAGTTTCAAAAAAAAATTTAGTTCTTAAGAATAATATGACATAGTGTTAAACCATTTTGTAATATTCATTCTCTGTATCAATTCCCTTTGAAAAGTTCCATAAGAGCCTTTTACATTTAATTTGTCTCTAGATTTGATCAAATAAAATGTATTTTAAATCACACAATTATAAAGAGAATTTGATCACTTTGCTTTTTTTTACATCAAACTACTAAAAGTTAAAAATAGAGAATGATATCAAAAGAAATAAATTTTTATGGATTAATTTCAAGCCTGTTTTCAATTAATTGCTCAATACTGAATTTATTTCTGTCACTTAAACCAGTTTTTTTTCTTTTCGTTTCTTTTTTTTCTTTCTTTTTTTTTTTTTGAGACAGAGCTTTGCTCTGTCACCCAGACTGGAGTGCAGTGGCATGATTTCAGCTCGTTAAAACTTCTGCCTCTTGGGTTCCATTGATTAAAGGTGTGTGCCACCATGCCTGGCTAATTTTTTATATTTTTAGTAGAGATGGGGTTTCGCCATGTTGCCCAGGCTAGTCTAGAACTCCTGGCCTCAAGTGATTCGCCTACCACGGAGCCTCCCAAAGTGCTGGGATTACAGGCATGAGCTACTATACTGGCCTAAACATCTTTCTTTTGTTCTGAATAAATTTACATTAATTTACTCACAAAATTATTTTTAGATATTCTTACTCTTATGTATACTTACTGTGATTAATTTAAATTCAATATATTTTGAAAATGGGAATAATTTTAGGATTCCTTTTATATAATATGAGAATAGATATAGATTTGCATGGACATATTTAAACTATAAATCAGATGTTAGGACAAAGTTAAATGTAAAATATTTAAGCCAATTTGACAACACTAAATATGATTTACCTATTGAATTTACTACTAAGATAAACAATTGTTAGAACTTTTTCATAAAGCTTTGTGAAATCATTCTTTTCTCATCATTGTGGTAATCCAAAGATGCCATTTTTGAATACATATAGAATCAATTCACTGTAGGAGTTGAAGTTACAGAATGGAACAATAATGTCTTAGGAAACATCAATACAACTGTTTCTTCCAGTTCTAAGGTTATATAATCCAAAACTACAGATTACCTTAGCTCAACAGAAACGTGTAGGTTCTGATTTAGGACATTAATACAGCAAAGGTGATTAATTCTAGATACTTTAAGAAATTCTTTTAGTTGTACAGTAACGGACTTAGAAGAGAAAAGATTTTGTTTTGTTTTCTATTCTTGTTAGTTTTATGAGAAATATAATTTTGTTCTTCATAGAAAGGGCAATTCTAGTAGAGGTTAAGATCTCAGGATTAGATCCACAGGATTAGAAAAGACAATAGAAGGAGATTCAAATAGCTAGAAATTAGGCCTGAAGAAAGTACTATGATACATGCTAGGTGTATGTTTCATATAAGTAGAGCATGATAGCAAAAGGAAATCATCATTAGACAATAGAAAGAAGTTGTGCATAGAACACTTCCAAACTAAAAAGCCCCATATATGTTCAGAAAGTGCTGGGTACTTAGGCATATTCCTGCTAAGTAGCCAGATTCAAAAGCAGAGTGTTTCAAGGATCTCACTGAGTGCAAGCTCAAATCATTAATCAATTTCTTTGTAATCAGTAACCAATGCTGACAAGCTAGGACAAACTACCCTATATGTCCTCAGACTCCTGGTCAAAAAGCAACCCTATGAATCAATATATTTAATACCTTGACCAGAGGTCAGTACCATACATGTGTGTTTCTTATTTCAGTAAGAAAGCCAAGGCTAATTCCAGACCTGCTGAAGTTAACTTTTATAGCACACTCAAGCCTCTGACCAATCAATGGTCAAGACTGTCTTATGACAAAATATCATTCTTGCTTGTCAGTACTTATTTTTCTTGCAGCATCATATAATCAGATAGACAATCAAAAGTCACCTACAAACTCCAAACATTTGTAATACCCAGTGTTTAGGACTTATATGGAATCAGACAGCTGAAATATCCAATACCAGTACAAAATTTTTGTACTAACAAAATACTTATTTTTGTACTAGCTGTAATTTTTCACCTCACTTATATTTCTGCATTTATGTTCTATATCTGCTGAATGACTCAGAAAACATAATTTATCTCTCATTAATGAAGTCTAAGTCTTCTGGCCAATTCTCTTTCATAAGGATAATATCCTGAGAGGGTTTTAATTCAATCTCCCAATATGTAATGTAAAGATTTCCCAAATTCAGATATCCGAAAATCTTTTCAAAACTCACCACACTCTACAGGACATACTCCTCTAGGCTTTTGTTTAAAGGCAAATGATACACTGCAACAAGAGAAGGAGAACGCAGGCAAGCATTGGGTTCCAACCAGCATCCCATCAGCAAGTTCCCCAGGAACTTTATTGATAGATACACACACATATACACTCACACTAAACTTACTCTGTCTTCAGCTTGAACCATGAAAATATGTACAAGGACTTTAGCTTTGGGAGAACTCAAAGCAGAAATCCCAGGCAGTACTTCTGTGCCTCTTTGGAGATATAATCAGCCAGGCAGACATAGGCTGGTTGGCAACCATTGGTGAAATAAATTGCGTTTGAGAAATTGCTATGGGGAGTTTGGAGATTAAAACAAGTCTCATAAATCTGACTGCCCTCATTTTCTCCAAGAGTTAAAAAAACAGATATTCAAAAGTCACCAAAATAAAGTGTTTCAAATCCACCTGTAAATAAAATCTATTTCATATATTTATAAAATCATCAATACCAGTATTATGATGTCATGTTTTATTGCATATATGCATAAAATACCTGTATTATAACAGGACAAACTAATAGGTAGAAGATAGGATATGAGAACTACAGAACTATTATGATAGTTGTCAAGAACCCAGCTTACAAAGACAAAGGTGCTAAACAGTGAGAAAATAATTAAAAGGCAAGGCGTGGTAGCACAGGCCTATGGTCCCAGCTACTCAGGAGGCTGAGGAGGGAGGATCACTTGAACCCAGGAGGTCAAGGCTGCAGTGAGTTGTGATTGCTCATGACAGAGTAAAATCTTGTCTCAAAAAAAAAAAAAATAAAAAATAAAAAAAAATAAAAATAAAAAGACCGAGTACATAGGGAAAAAAACACTGAGGTATAATATATGTTCTTTGAAGTGAGGAGTAAGAGCAAATTACTCAAATAGGGAGAAGGTCAGAGAAGAACTAAGTGCAAACTGACTCAAAATCTTGACATTAAGTTATGAAATTATTAAATTTCCTCAAATTACTCCTCACTCAGGGTTTTTATCTCCTAAGATCCAGAAGTGTGAACAGTGTTATAGGTAAGTGTTAACTGAGCACAAGAGCTTTAATGATACTAAAATAAAATGTGAAACAGGTAGCCAATAATACACAGTTTAAGACCTTTTGAAATAAGAAGTAAGATGATCAGAGACGAAAATGCAGATAGAGGTGATTGGTGAAACAAGCTTTGTTCTTGGGACAAATGGGCTTGCTAATGCTCTTCTTCCCATATCAAATACTAAAATTATTGTGTCTCCTTGCATGGATAGAGCTGGTTTTGGGTCACTTTACCTATATAAGTAGAGAATGTGTGCTCCTGAGAACAGGAATCTTCTAAGAAAAAAGTCAGAAGAGTTCAATTAGAAATGTCAAATCTTAAACCAAGTTCGATATTCAAACAAGACATGCCTTTATGAGGAAAAGATACAGAGATGAGAAGAATAGGACGGAAGTTGTCATATTTTTCTACATTTCCCCTTTTTGCAGCAGCAAGTTCCGTTTCCTCTCTGAAAAATGAGGTTTGCTGTGATAATAATTTCTTCCAACAGAGTCAATGAGTCAGAGAATAATAACAGCACCACCAAATATATCTGAAAGATAAAAACGTTTTGAAAAATCTGCCCCAACATTAATTTTTTTTCTTTTCTTTTTTTTGAGACAGAGTCTTGCTCTGTCACCTGGGCTGTAGTGCAATGGCGCAATCTCAGCTCACTACAACCTCCACTGCCTCGGTCCAAATTATTCTCCTGCCTCAGCCTCCCTAGTAGCTGGGATTACAGGCGTCTGCCACCATACCCAGCCATTTTTTTTTTGTTTAATTTTTTGTAGAGACGGGATTTCACTATGTTGGTCAAGCTGGTCTCAAACTCCTGACCTCAGGTGATCCACCTGCCTCGGCCCACCAAAGTGCTGGGATTACAGGCGTGAGCCACTGCGTCCAGACCATTAATTTTTTTTAGTTAGAGTTTTACCATTTCATCATTGAAATATTTTTGTAATTATTAAATATGTTACCACGTAGTAAGTACAGGCTTATATGATTTTCTGCATAGTAAACATTTCATATTTAAAATTAAATTGATATAATATAAAGTACGTTAAATTAAAATATTCCATATTTGAAATAATTGAGTAGAAATTTTTTCCAGTTACTACCAAATAAGCAATACCCAATTGTCGTAATTACACTTCAGTTGGAATTCTCCATATCTGCTCTTTTAGGAAAGAATTCTAAATTTCTTCCCAATTGCATTGGGTTCCTCTGATCAGATGAGAGCTTGTATAGATTCTGAACTAGCTTACTTTTCTCATTCTTTCAACTAATAGATGATCAAAAATATAAAAGATCTTAGAGATGACTTATCAAGACTAAACTAATAATTTTACAGACGTGGAGTATCAAAATAAATAAATAAATAAATTGTTAGGTTTTTTGTTGTTTTTATTCTTGATGTGTTTTTGTTCTACATAGTGAATTAGTAAAAAAATTAGGACTAAAGCTCAAGTTTTCTGAACCACGGTCCATCACATCCTGATGCCTTGCAATATAAATGATGAACTGAAGTTTGAAAGGTATACCTCATTTAAGAGATATTCTACATACTATTCAATCAATGCAGTGTAATATGCAAAAAATGGCAACACAAAATGTTATTTATTTAGTTAGTTGGTTATTTTAGAGACAGGGTCTCAGGGTTTTGCCCAGGCTGGTCTTGAACTCCTGTTCTTGAGGGTTTCTCCCGCCTCAGCCCCTTGAGTAGCTGGCATTACAGGCGCATGCCAGAGCACCCTGCTAACGTACAAAATTTAGGATATAAATTATTTAACTTTAGTAGCAACTCCTTTCATCTGCAAATCAAAGTTAAACATCATTTAATTATTAACATAGTATTTTAATAAATAAACATACTACTCACTTGTTTCAGTCATTTTAGCTGTATTTATATTTTCCATATTTTACATTATACGCTGCTACTTTATATTAGGTTGGTGCAAAAGTAATTGCAGGTATTGCCATTAAAAGTAATGGCATTGGCCAGGCGCGGTGGCTCATGTCTGTTATCCCAGTACTTTGGGAGGCCAAGGCGGGTGAATCACTTGAGGCCAGGAATTCCAGACCAGCTTGGCCAACATGGTTAAAACTCATCTCTACTAAAAATACAAAAAAATTAGCCAGGTGAGGTGGTACATGTCCTACTCGGGAGGCTGAGGCACAAGAATCACTTGAACCTGGCAGGCAGAGATTGCAGTGAGCCAACATTCTGCCACTGGGCTCCAGCCTGGGTGACAGAGTGAGACTCTGTCTCAAAAGAAAAGAAAGTAATGGCATTACTTTCAATGGCATAAACTGTAATTACTTTTGTGCCAACCTAATATAATCTTTATTGCAAGGACAGAACACTTTTTTGCTTAAATCTAGAGTAATCTGTTTAAAGATTTTTTTGCATCTTTTGTGTTATTAGGATGTAGTTCATTATATCTCCTTAAGATATCTAGCATTTTGCTTCAATGAAGCCATCCATGTGATTTGTTTGCATCTTATATTTACTAAAGACAACTTTTCCTGCCTCAACCTGAAAGAGGTCTATGACTTTCTATATCAAAATATAACTCTAAATCTTTTTTGCCCTTTAATATTATTGTTTTCTCAGTATTGGAGTTCCTTCTGTCTTCTATCAAGAAGAGAGAGAAATTACACATTTATTCTTGAAAGAAGAGTCATGAAGAACATGATATATTTAAAGTATGATAACTAGTTTTTTATTATATGACTTCTTCAGATGATACCAGTGACATCTTGTAAGAAAAAACAAATTATCAAATGCGTAGATCTATAAAACTTCAGTAAGAAGAATGTCTTTATATGCAATCTTTAAATTAACAATAATGTTTTATCCTAATGCATTTATAAGATATAATTTCATTACTCCCATCTAAACAGACTGTTGAAATCTGTTATTTTCTGCTTTCTTTTTTTGTTTGTTTTTATTGAGCATCTCGCTCTGTCGTCCAGGCTGGAGTGTAGTGGTGTGATGTCAGCTTACTACAACTTCCAACTCCTGGGTTCAAGTGAGTCTCCTGCCTCAGTCGCCCAAGTAGCTGGGATTACAGGTGCCCACCACCATGCCAGCTAATTTTTGTATTCTTTTAGTAGAGATGGGATTTTACCATGTTGGCCAGGCTGGTCTCGAACTCCTGACCTCAGGTGATCCACCCACCTCGGCCTCCTAAAGTGCTGGGATTACAGGCATGTGCCACCACACCTGGCCTTCTGCTTTCAATAAAGACTATTTTTGAAAAATGTTGATTAAATAATATAAATAAATTAAGCCATTATCTATGCAGAGTATCTGACTATGAAATTTCTCCTCTATCAAGAAGGTAATTTGCAATTATGATTTGTGTGAACTGAATTTAGATATTAGATGTGAAATTGAGATCAATGATTGACAAGCATTTTAATCCAGAATGATATGGCTATTAAGGCTCTGAAGAAAAACTGTATCATTCACAAAGTATTTGAAAATAATGATTTGAAGAAAAGGTGAAAATGAGAAACAAATCCAGATTATGATTCAGTTAATGCAATTAATTACATGATTGTATTTTAGAAAAGAGAAGATATTTATCAAAATTAGTTTAGGTACTTAATTAACTAAATAATCTATTTTATTTTTGAAAATAATATTCATTGGTAAGAAAAATAACTAAGAAATATTGAAATGCCATCTCTAAATATTCAAAAGTTTCATATGAGAACAAGCAAACAAATGAGTTTATTATTTAGATTCTCATTTTTAATGTTGGATAGATTGCTAGAATATTAAATTTCTTTAGGTTCTTTCCATTAAAAAGCTGAAGTATAAATGAAGAAAATAAAATTTGTTCTTACTACAACTACTTTAATTAACTATACGGAGGAAAAATGAATAGATGAGTGGTATCCTGTCATAATTACAAAACTTTAAATAGTCTTTGGTTTTGTTCTATTCAATATATCCAAAGGTAAAAAATGATAGGGCATTTAACAGAACATTTACAATTTCCATGAAAGACTTCATTGCAAATGATTCAATTCTTTCTTCCCCTTTCTCTATATGGCTCTTAGAACCCAGCTGTGAAGACCGTAGGCATGTAAGAGCCAAGTCATTTCTGTGGACGACATCATTTAGACGTAATAGGGCAAAGAGGTGTAAATCCAATTGGAACTACGCACAGAAAGCCTGTGGGTAATGAGACTTCCCTGTGATGTGGCTTTTACCAGATGGTCTTTGTTATTCTGATTAATAGTAGAATAGAAAAGAGGTCACTAACACTAATAACATGCAACTTCAGGAGATGCAAAACCAAATTAATTATAGAACTTTTAGCTTGTAATGCTTAAGTTCAAAAATTAAAAAATTGATCAAATTTTCCCTCCAGGAATACTTTAGCTCCACATTGTTCCTTGAGTACTACTTCTGCTGATCATTGAATAAGAAGCAGTTCCCAAAGATTAAAATCTAAGATGATGCCAAAGTGTTCAATTAAACGATTTACAGAGCCTAATACAACTTTACCCACACCAGATAAAATTATCTTTATCCAGAAGTAGTAAGAGAAAACCAGTGAACTAGTGGTCCAGTTGTCAGTGGTCAGAGACTATGCCATAAGGACAAGAACAATGGATACAAGCAAAATAGATGGACATCAAATACAAGAAGTAATTAATAATAATAATAAAACATGAAGTTTTTAAAAGGCTTACTGCAGAAATCAAAGTAAAAATCTTCTTCAATAACGTTCATCAGTGCTATTTTTTTAAAAAGCAACTAAATAAAAAATTCATTGTGTATATGTGAGCATATCTATTGAAAGATACAACAATGAATTTTTTACATGCTATATTTTAAAACTAATTTTAAACATTACTTGTGGTCATTTTCCCCATCATCAATTTTAAAACTTCTCTTGTATTTCATAGTATGGGCATTTCAATTTATTTAGTAGTTCAATATATGGGGACATTTTAGTTGCTTTTTAAAAAAATAGCACTGATTCAACATTTTGTCTTTATCCAGGATAAAATCTGGGTAGGCTCCACAGATGTTCAAGCTTCACTAACAAATCTTCTCTGCTCACCTTAGTGTTGAAACAGCCTCATTCTAAAATTAATGTACCCAAACAGGTTTAATAAAAGAACTCTCAAGTAAATTTAAAGTTATACTTCTTCCCTATCCCAGCTAGACCAGCTTCTTGTTCTACCCAATCTAAAAACACCAAGGTTAAAGAGATATGAGGAAATAAGATTCTCCGGAGTTGGCTCTTTCTTTCATTCTCTCTCCCTCTCTGATTACCTAGTGGTAAATCCAGCCCTTGGACTAGTCATTTCACACCTTTTACCAAACCAGCGCAGATCATGACTTTGTTGTTACACAAAACCTTTTGCATTTTCCAAGTGAGGAAACACTAGTTCATGTGTCCACCAAATGTTCAAACTTTAGTAACACCTCTAAAATTCTCCAAGTGGCCTTGTGTAAGTCTTTATTATTACATTTGAGGTAAGGGGAAGGCATGATCCCCTCACAACAAATTTATAGCTCTATCTTAAAAAACACTTCAACTGAATAGTTTTTAATATCCTCAAGTGCATGAGAAGTCAAGGGTTGCAAACTTAGTTGAAAACTTCTTTGCCAAGTTCTGCTAGATGAACAACCACCGAATTTATTTTACTATTACTGGTTGAATGAGGTCTAAGGGATGATTGATTAAGTCCCTTTGACTTCAGTAGAAGTCCCCTTTTTCTCCCCTCAATACCTCTCATATATATATATACACACATATTATGTGTTGGACCTGGTTTATACCTTCCACAAACTTAGCTCAGCACTACCTGCCTTCCAGGCTTCTCCTGATGGACTAATTTGCCAGTCAGCAGGCTCTTGTAGTAGTTCTCAGTCACAAAGCCACAGTCTCATAACACAGACAGTAGTCTCAGCCTATGCTCCAGTGAGGAGTGGGCTTCCATGATCTCCATTAAAAGCTTCACTCTGGGAGTCACAGAAACTTCAGTGTCAAGAAGACCATACCAGAGGCAGCTTTGTCTTCCCCCAGATGCTGTCAAGAGAAGATGGTCAACACCATTCTAAAGAGTGGATGATTTAATGTTTGCAGGAAGGACTGGCTAATGAGAGATAGGAACTAGGACAATTCAAAGAGCAGTGGTTTTAAACTGCCTCTCTAGAGGTATTCTGCATGACAGAGTCAACATCTTGGTTTTCTTGTAGGATGGGAATGCATTATCTTGTATTTGCTTTTCCTTCTTCTCTACCTCATTTCCTTTCCTTCTGTGTTTTCTTCCTTTCCATGATATTCATCAACAAAATTTTAGCTTGAAAGTTTGTGTCAGCCTCTGTTTTCAAATGCACCCTGGGAAAAAAGTAATTTACTGAAAAGTATTTGGGAGATTATTGTGAAAATTTAAGTATGAATGGTCAAGAAATTACATATGCCAGTGACATCATGCAACAGCTACTAACATCTTATAGAACTATAGTTCTGAGGAACATACTTGATATAGCTTTGGATTAGATGTTGCTATAGTTTTGGTCTGGTTTGTTCAGCCTCACCAAGTCTTGTATTAAAATTTGGTTTTCAGTAGTATTGGAGGTAGTGACTAATGAGAGGTATTCCGGTTTTGGAGGAAGATCCCTCATGAATGGGCTGGTGCCACCCTCACAGTAATGAATTCTTGCTCTTCTAGTTCTCCTAAGAGGTGGTTGTGAAAAGGAGCCTGGCATCTCCCCTCTCACTCTTGCTTCCTCTCTCACCATGTGATCTCTGCACACACTGGCCCCCATGCCTCTCCTGCCATGAGTCAAACTGCCTGATGTCCTTACCAGATGCAGAACGAGTTAAATAAACTTCTCTTCTTTGTAAATTACCCAGCCTCAGGTATTCCTTTACAGCAACACAAAAACAAAGACTAGTTAAATGTTCGACTAAAGAAAAATCAGGATTTTAAATAATTAAAGTTGGTTTTATTCCAGCTTACTGAGGATTATAACCTCGGAGAGTCTTTGAGAGAATTTCTGTCAGCTCTGATGCAGCATTTCAGCTCATAGTTTTTATCCAGGCAGTGAAGATTCAGTACACGCAAATTATATCAGAGCTTGGGTGTAAGAGTATGTCTAGTTATAGTTTGCAGGAGCATATAATTGCTAAACTTGGCAGGCTTCTTTTACGTGTAAGAAAAGGCAAGAAGCAGGGTCATTTTTCTTTTAAGGAACGTAGTGTCTGAGGCAAGAGACCTGGGGTGCTGTGTTCTATAGCCTGTTTATCGTCTTCAAAGCATTCTTTCAAAGAGCTACACCTTTTAAAAGAGTCAGGGCAACTGTAAAATTATGCTGGAAACAAACACGTCTTCTCATTTTTCTCCAAAAATCTAAAGTTTATGTTTCCTTACTTTATAAGTTGACGTAATAATTTTCAGATGCTATAAATCCACTCACTCGACCTATGAAATTTCATTTTTATTTTTTATTTATTTTTTTTTTTTTTGAGACGGAGTCTCGCTCTGTCACCCAGGCTGGAGTGCAGTGGCCGGATCTCAGCTCACTGCAAGCTTCGCCTCCCGGTTTCACGCCATTCTCCAGCCTCAGCCTCCCGAGTAGCTGGGACTACAGGCGCCCGCCGCCTCGCCCGGCTAGTTTTTTGTATTTTTTAGTAGAGACGGGGTTTCACCGTGTTAGCCAGGATGGTCTCGATCTCCTGACCTCATGATCCGCCCGTCTCGGCCTCCCAAAGTGCTGGGATTACAGGCTTGAGCCACCGCGCCCGGCCCGACCTATGAAATTTCAAAGAGGTCAAGATTCTAACTTTGAAAAGGAACATATTAAGCAGCAATAAAGTTAACAACTTTTTGTGCAAAAATATGTGTCCTGCAAGAATCACCCACAATGACTTTCATTTATTTTGACCTCATATCACCAGAGCACTGACCCAGTAACAGCTCAATATCAGAAAGATGAGCTGAACCAGAGGAAGCAAAGCACTAACATTGGCATCCAAATTGTTGTGCATTGAAACATCATCTCAGCTTGCACCTGGCACATTGGCTCTGTTTGCTGATGCTGGAACTGGAAACTGCCACATGGCATTATTTATCAAAGTCTAGAATGAGGGACTTTCATCATGGGATATAATGCAGTCAGGATCAGCCTGTAATTATGAGGGCAGTTCCCTGCATTCACGTTGACACTGAAATGACATTCCCTGTATTCACTCATGTATCTCGCTCTAAAATTTCACATTAAATACTAAAATAATTTCTCTGCATTTGAAACATCAATTTCAGTGAACTTACTACCAATCATCCCACAAAGAATGTAAGAAGAAAAAAATTGTAATTACAAATATGGAATAAACTGTAATAATATTATCTCAAATGTGACACTTTATTGTCAAAAATATCAAAATAATTGGTATAGGTCATAATAGGAATAGATGATGCTCGCATAGTGTTTCTGCTTTGTCAGAAACTGTTCTGAGTGCTTTGTACCTTTAACTTCTTTTATTTTCATGGGATAGTCAGTCTTTTATGATAATCGTTAATGATCCTCACCTCCTGGTATTCACACCTGTGTGCAGTACCCTCCCACATTGTATTAGGTTTGTTCTGCATGACCAATAGTATACAGAAAAAGGGGTGGTATGCCATTTCTGTGATTAGATTATTTTAAAAACTGAGATTTCCATTTGGGCCCTGACACACTCTTTGTCTTCCTTCTCTGTCATCATTCCCTCTGGGGTAAGCAAGCTGCAATGTGTGAGCATCTTTATGGAAACGCAACAGGGAAAAGAACTAATGCCTGCAGTCAACAGCCAAGGAGTGTGAAGCCTTCCAACAGCCATGCAAGCTATGTTGGAAGTGGGCTCTCCAGCCCTGGTTGAGCAATGACATGATAGTAACTCGGGCTGATAACTTTAAATTTGTGAGCGACCCTGACTCAGAGGACCCAGCTAAGCCATTCCTGGGCCCCTGACTGTAAGCAATTTTGTGAGAAAATAAATGTTTGTATTTAAGCTGTTAAATTTTGGAATAATTTATTATACAATAATGATAAATAATACATCACAACAATTCTAAAAGGCGGTTATTACATCCTCACCATCACTTGTTGAAGTTGTCTTTTCCCACTCAATTACCTTATCATCTTTATTTGGTATCAGTTGCTAATGTGTGCATGTGTGTGTACTTTGACTCTGTTCTCTTTAATTGATCTATCTTTCATGAATTGATGCTTTTAATCCATGAACTTGGTGTATATCTCCATTTACTTAGGTCTTTTAGGTTTCTTTCAGCATTGTTTTGTACTTTTTAGCTTAGGGGTCTTTTGTTAGATTTAATTTTGAATAACGTTTGATTTTATGACATATCCCTCACTAAGGTACTCAGTCTTCCTTACTGTTATAACATACTATGCCTTTTCAGTACATCTTTATATTTAATATTATTTGCTATTATTTAAGAGCAACATTTTTTAGAGAAATTTTAATGTTTACAGTCATTGAATATCATAACGAAATAAAATTTACTCATAGTTTAGTAAGTATAACTAGAGAGCCATTAAACTGAACTGTACCACATAATCTTTAAAATTAACCTCTTAAAATTCATCTATTCTTTTTCTAAGCTGATTGCAAGCATATTTTATAGTTTGCAATACATCTAATATATATTCTGTTTTCTTTAAAAATATTGGTATCTAATATTTTTAAATTATATGTGCATTCATGATACATAAATTTCAAAGCTGGAATTCTTTGCTGATCTGGGAATCAGTGCTGACTTATTAATGAGGAGGTATAGAACTCATTAATGTGTGATAAGGTGTTAAAGAATCCATCCTTTGGCTCGGTGAATGTTAAAGGACGGAAAAGGAATTAGAGTCAAGTCCAGAACTAGTGAGTGATAAAATAGCCAATAGTTACAAACCAATAACCATCACATTGATAGATGGTGGTTAACTGAGAGTATTGCAGAGCAATACTGCAGTCAGAAGGATTGCTGTGTCGGCAACAGCATACAAGGAAATGCAATGGTCTCAAACAAAAAGGTTCAGTGATCTAAATCATTGTTTTCCTTTGACATGCAAAAGTCTTCACAGTGGGCACAGGAAGGAGAGGTAAAATGTGTTCACTTTTGTGACCTCTGCACCTTTATGCTTTCCTTCATTATGCATATGTTCACAAAATCTCTCAGGAACTTCTTTCAGTATTCATATGAACAGACTCAATCTGCAAAGAAAATGGATCATGTGGATTCCAAGCACACATGTGTTTATACAATGACCCCAAGTGGCAAACACTAACTAAAGAATATTACATTTGTTATCTAATTTGTTTAACCCACACAGAACCCTGGGAGAAGTATTATGAACCTCACTTTCCAAAACAGGGAAAATGGGTCTTTATAATGTAATTAATCAGGAAACCTATCTAGTTATTGTGCTTATAACCACTCTGCTCTGCTACTCTCGTTAGTCACTAGAGGTTTACTTAAAGTCACTTCATTACTATGGTGGAAGTACTTGCAACATGAATGGCAGAATTCCCATAAGAAGCAGACTGTGGTATCTGATCGGCAGAAGTCTCCCAAGAAGTGCTTCCGTACCTGTTTCCCACATGCTCATGGTTATGTCCATACCACTTCCTCTTCCAACTCTGTCCTCTGACACCATGGGTGTGTGACCTAAGTACAGGGAGGTAGGTGTCCCTCCTGGCCCCGCTAAGCCTTCATGATGTTATGGTTATTCTGTGGGCATCGACTTTCCCTTAAAACAGGGAACACAGTGATATACTTTATATTGTAAGTTCTCTGCTTTAGAAGTTTGCTCCAGGAACAGATGCAAAAATATCACAGTTGTACCCTAAGATTTTGGGGGAAGAGTCTGAAATACATCACCAGAGGTCTGCAGAATGTGTTAATTGTTAACAAATTGATGAGTTTAATTGATTTTTACTCTGTGATTTAAAAAGAAGTCAATTTTTGTCCATCTTAGCTACTCCACTTAACTTTTAATTTCACCCTTTATTGCCTTTATTTTTGCTGTTCTCATCACTTGAACTATTCAGTTATCTTTGTCATGCTTAGTTAACAGCTATTAACTTTGGCAAGTCAGTCTTTGCTTCAAGCAGCTATTCTCCCTAATTTAGTCAGTATATTCCATTTCAGTTCATATTCCAATAAAGAGTAACATGAGACACTAGAAAGAAGAGAACTCACACATAAAAAATTGCAATACTAAATTCATGTTTACCACAATTCACAACCAGGAGATAATCCACCTATTACAATAAGTTGCATCAGAAAGCTACAGGGATCTCACTGATAAGAGAGTTATTACTTTTAGATTAAGTGTTATAGATGTTGTGTACAAATTCAGCTTCTGACTGTTGGCCCTCATAATATTCAGAAATGTTAGTTCTTCTGTATAATAACAATTCGTGTAATATAGCTAGTTTTTAAAAATATTATTTTTGAGACATTGATAGCCTGTTAGCTAGCAAGACATAAATTTACCAAAGTTTATTTTAGACAAGTCATTATTACAAAGATAAACTAGTTGTTTATTCAATTGTGTAAATAATCACTACTCTAATTTCTTTTGTAACCCTGGAAATGGAAATACTATTAAAGAATCAAACTGAATCATATAACTTACAAAGACTATTTGATGAGAATTTACTAAGTAAAAAACAAATCTTTAACACAGTCTTCTAACTTAGTCTTCTTATTTCATACCTGGGATTTCCAGAGAAGAACTTATCTCTTCTCTTTCATAGTGATACATTAGGCTATATTTATCCTCTCAAAGGAGTTACAAGATTTCTTTGTTTTTCTTTTTAGACCATTTACTATGTGAAAAGGATTAACACTAACGTAAAGAGAGTTTTTCAAGGACCTCTGATAAACAGGGATGTGATATTTGTCCACAAATCTAAGTACTATTACATGTAGGACACCAGAAAAACTGGAGATACTAAGAATACATAATACAAAAGAATCATAAATACAAAAATGTGTTCAATAATTTCTGTGTGGTATTTATTAAGGCTCAAAAAATAAATCCTTAACCTTAAATTACTAAAAACAAAATATTATTTTCCAGTTGTAAACACCTATTATTTTTTGCTGAAATATATTTGAAGAAATATTTATACAATGTTGATATTAACATAGATATTGATGTTAATACACATATTAATATAGAAATATGTTAACATTTGTTTAAGGTATTTATATTTTTATAACATTATTATGTTCAAAAATATATTAACATGAATAACCTGTAAATTTGATTCATTAGTTTATTACACAAACCTAAACTAATCTTATGCCCACTATGTATATGGCTCATATACTCAACACATCGTAGAGAAAGAGCACAAATAAGGTAAACAAATACAAGTTACAGTTTATTTTTAGAGAAATTTTAAAAGTAAACATTACTGATGCTCTGTAATTTTCCACTTGATTTTTATTGTCTAGTGTGTTCATCTCTCTGAAATCATTTCCAAAATGCTGTTGACCAAAAACAGAGAATAATGTTTAGAGGCCTCAAAAATGTTTGAGATCATACATCAAATAGGTTTTCCTTTTTTTTCTTAAAAGCTATCTGTAGGGTGTCTCTACTTGCCTTTTAGGTCTATACTATTGGACACATTGACCACTGGCTTGCTATCAAAAGCAGTTTGTTTGTTAGTCACTTCAGAGCATTCTCTAAATCATTAAGGCCTGAAAAGTATGGTATGCAGGAGTGTCTGACTGTTTTACACGAAAGGAAACAATTTACTCTACTAAACATACTCTGCAGATAAAAATTATTGCATGAATTCATGTCATAAAGGGTAAAAAAAGGGAGGGGTACAAAAACCGCTAATATCTCCCCAGAAGTCAGCACTGTGTGCTACCAAAATTCCCTTTTTTAATTGAATTTTCTTATCTAAATCTTTTACACATGATACTGGAAACTAACCCATGAGCCATGAGAAATGATACACAGCTGGATGCTTCTTGCAGATTTGCCGAAGCATGACTCTTTTAATCAAAAGCATTTGGATCTTTTTTAATAAGCCTTGTAGTGATTTAAAGAATTTGATCACAGCAGTTATCAAGCTCACACATCACACAGTTTCGTTAAAGGCCTTTTCACTGCTCGTTCACATCAGCCAGACATGACAAAAAGAATTCTCTATGATTACTTAGAGAAATGTTCTCTATTATTCTAAATGTTTCTGGTGGATTATGCCATGTGTCAGAGATTACTGTATAATTTTGGTGTAGTTTATTATCTTAATGTGGTGACCCATGTAAAAAAGGTCCTTGCTTACCCTTCACCTTCCACCATGTAACTTTCCTGAGGCCTCCCCATCCATGTGGAACCGTGAGTCAATTAAACCTCTTTACTTTATAAATTACCCAGTCTCCAGTAGTATCTTTATAACAGCGTGAGAACAGACTAATACAGATGGCTTTTACTTTGTAATTGGAACTTATATTAGAGTCTTACTGTCATAAATTTTTGACTTAAGAGAAAAATATCACATTTTTCCACTCATTCAAGGTAGATCATTAACTTTTTAAAGAAAGAGTATTTTAACAGAAATAATTGCTGTATATCTCACTTTCCACTACTTTTTATATCATAGATAATGTATTATTATATAGTGTCTTTTATATTATTATTCACATACAATGAAAGATGTTATAAAGACTTGCTTTCTGACTATCAAATGTCTAATTTTTAGGTTTGAAAATCTAATATTTATGGCAAAATTGTTTATTAGAAATGTAAGGACATGGTTCAAATTCAATTGGACAGACAAATCTCCTCATGAGAACCTTCTCACTGTTTTACAAAGTTCTAAAAGAAACTTTGAGGAGCCCAGGATGTCTTGATTGGTAGCCCTACTATGATTACTCAAAGTGAAAAGGAAGTCACACTGAAAAGGAAGTCAGGGTGTTCAAGGAAGGGAGAAATGAATGCCGAGAAAACTAAATAGCAAAAGTGATCAATACTTCAGAACGAGGGTACATTACTTCTTCTGTCTGACGTGGCTATAAGTTTAGGGTTTCTGTGAACATGAAGAGCTATTATGGAGTAGTGTTTTCATAATATAGACTCAACAATCAGATAGACTTGCATTCACATCCTCACTTTGCCTCTTCAAGCGAGAGAACTTTGGTCACATTTCTTAATTTACCCATTCCCTGTTACACTGTCATGTTACTTCATTAGTCATCATGAAAATTTAAAAAGTATATAATTTCAGAAGTAGTCAGTATGGACTACTTACTGTTTAATTTATTTTAATTAATTAATTAATTTATTTATTTATTTATTTTGAGACGTAGTCTCGCTCTGTCACCAGGCTGGAGTGCAGTGGTGCAGTCTTGGCTCACTGCAACCTCCACCTCCCGTGTTCAAGTGATTCTCCTGCCTCAGCCTCCTGAGTAGCCACCACGCCTAACTAATTTTTGTGTTTTTAGTAGAGACGGGGTTTAACCGTGCTAGTCAGGATGGTCTCAATCTCTTGACCTCGTGATCTGCCCACCTTGGCCTCCCAAAGTGCTGGGATTACAGTTGTTAGCAACCGTATCCAGCCTGTTACTTTATTTTCTACTGTTATTACAGGTAGCAATTATTCAATGCTTGGCATTGAGTAGGCACTCAATAAGTGCTAGCTATAATGACAGTAAAGATTACTATTTTTATTTTTATTAACCAAAAAAAGTATATCTGTATGTTAAAAAGATACTTTTGCAAATGAGAATTAACTGGTATAGAAACCTTTGAGTAAATAGTTTGAGAATTATCAATTGCACATAGAAACACTATACAATCAAGGTTGATGAGATGACTTTGTCTTTATAGAATACCAATAATAATAAATGCTAACATTATTAAAGCTACCTTTAATTAAGCAGCTACTTTGATTTAGACACAATACATAATGTCACCCACCTAATCCTGAAAGATAATAGTCATTATGAAACATAATAATATTAAAACTTTCCAAAGAAGTAGGCAGAAGATACAGATTTCCTGTGAGTTTTTATTTGGGAGTCTTTTTTATTGAAATCAATATAAAATTAAAAATATGCAATTAGATCTAAGACCCTGGAGGTTTCCTTTATTAGCCACTTCGGTAAAGTGCCTAGGGAAGGAAGTACTATCATTCTCACCATTGTACAGAGAAGAAATGAGTCACACAGTGTTGAGATGGTTTTACCAAACTCACACAGCTGGTGAATGTTAAAGCTAGACATCAAACCTGATATTGTGTTTTCACTTTATAGATGGAAATCTCAGTCCCAGTGAGTTTATGTAACTTGCCAGAGGTCCCAGAGTTGTTAAGGCAGTATTAAAACCCAGATCTGTCAAACTCAAAAATTCATATTCTCTCCCTTAAGTTTTTAATGCCAACTGTGAAGAATCCTAGCAGAGGGTATTGAGTGTATTTTCAGATCTTCATTGCTTTTGATGAAAAAATCAAAAGAATAAGAGTTAGAGTGGACTCTGAAAGAAGTAAAGCCAATTTGGAAGACGATACTGCTATTTTCTGAGGGCACATAAACAAACTCTGTTTTGATATATTTTAAATCAGGTATCCTTACATCTCTTATTTGCAGCACAGTGTCATATTCGCTAGTTAACTATTATGTCATAGGGCATTTGAGATTTTGAAACTGAAAATCTATACTGATTTTATTCTACAGCTTTCTGAGTTTTAAAGCCAAAACCTACTATTCATATGAATAACCTATTTTTGAAGATAAGCACAATTTTGTTCTATCTTTAGTATTCAAGAAATTGCTCATTTCATAACTAAATCTTCCATAGAATACCCCTTTCCCTTGCATGGTATTGCATAAATAATGTAAAATTTATCTCCCCTTAATAAAAAAATTAAAAAGCTAATTCATGACAAATGTCTCTTAATATTCTATATTGGTGCCAGAATTTATTAGGAAATGCAAATGTTCTACTAAACTTATTTACCGTAGAATGTATAGGCATTTGAAAATCTTATGTAACTTGCCAGGCAAGAGGAAGGTGTGTTGGGACCTATTTCATTACAGTCTTGTACCATACAGACAAACAAAAAGTTTTAGAATAAATTATCCAACAATTAGGTTGTTATGAAAGTTTCCATAATACTTAAGATTCTTTAATAGGCTTTAATAGATTCTTTTAAATCTTGCTAGCTCTCTTTCTCTCATATCACTCAGCACAAATATACATTACATTTATGAGTCAAATGTTAATAAGTGGCACCCCTGAACTAATAGTTCGAGGAGGGCACTTTTGTGACAAAGCAAGTGTAACAATGAGCCCATGTCCACAGAATTTGCTGCTCTTGTGTTATGTCAAGTTGGGGGTATAATGAGGCAATGAGACAAATTAATCATCTTAAATAATGTTACAGATCAGTGATTCTAATATGTCAGTTGGGTGTTAGTCTGTGATTTTTAAATAATATTTCACATCAAAATAAGAAAACTAATGATATTATAGTTTTTCATTAAGCTGCATTATTCCTTTTAGATAATCACTTCTTAATTCTCAGATTGTGCTTTTCCTTCCTTTCGTTTGTTGACATATTCCTTCTTTCATTTTTAAAAAATAGCCATTCCATTCACTTCAGAAAAACCAAAAGCTTATATTCTCTATAAGGCATGTAATTTTTAAATAAAATGTAACTTTACCTAAAAATCTAAAAATATAGGAACCAATGTTATGTAGAATTAACGAGACATATAGTTTTGATCAAGGGAATATGTGTGTGCAAGAACTTGGAACAATAGAATTAATAGAACACTTTTTCAAAAATAAACAAAGAGATGTAATAGATTATAAGGACTTTTCTACTGAAAATAATGGTGCCCATACAAGAAAAAGACATTACCACACAAATCAGTATGTACAAAGAACAACACAGAACAAACAAAATTAAATCAGAAGCATTTTATCAATTTCAGAAACAAAGAACAACCTCTGGCAGTGGTGTAAGATTGTTCTAGTATTCACACCTGACTAAGGGTATTTCAGTTTCTTAATGTGGAGAAAACTATACATAAATATAGATTATTACACTAGCTCATACAGTATTAATGTACAATTAAATGCTATTGAGTGTGTTGTGATTATTAACAAATCTTTTTCATTTTTAAGTTTGTTTTCATAAGGTCTTAATTTTTAAAAATCTTAGATATTGTGACAGAATAAGTAGATGTAACTAGGAGACAGGTTAATAGATTTATCATCAGAACAGGTTGGTCCTGACCATACAGTGTTTTACTCTTAAGATTTTGTGTTTTCAGATTTTGTGTTCCAATTTGAGTTGGAGATGGAATTGGTAGCACCATTATGAAGAATATGTTTTCTTTAAAAATAAAAACAAAATTTACAGATATATAGGTGTGCTATAAATTATTCATAAATAGCATAGCTAATTTATAGAAACTCAAACAACTTACTTTTACTCTACTAAATAAGAATTAGTTTGCCTCTAATATCAAAACCTGACATTGCTTTAAGAATTCCTGACCTTATTCATATTCCACTGCATTTCAATTTTTGTCTTTCTGGATACGCAAAACATGAAACAAGTTTTATAATGTAATTTTATCTGTCAATGTAATGTCTCATATTTTAGGAATCAAATAATATTTATTTTCCCTTATATTGGTGCTTGCAGTCTTGAAACTAGTGCAAATTTTTAGCTTAAACCAATTGTTTTCTCTAATATCTCTGAAAAAGTTATAGACTTACTGCTCTTATACCAAGGAATTTTAAAGTAACTTTTATTACATAAATGTTTATTTTTAAAAAACATTGAACAGAACTCCCTAAAAAATAATTAAATCCTATATTAGCTCATCTTTTAAACCATGTTCCGTGTAGATCTCACAATTACTAAATAGAGAGTAAAACAATAATTATGGCATTGACAAAAGCAATGTATGGTATGAATTGAAGGCATTTGTGTGAATAGTGATAGGCAAATAGAAAGATAAATGGATATGGCCATAGATATGAATGTGGGTGTAGACGTGGACATATAACATTTAATGTTAGCCACTATTTGATGTAACAAATTGAACTCCTCTTTCAAATAAAAGTACAACTTTATGCCATGTTTATATTCTAAATTTCTAAAAAGAAAGAAATAATACTGACTACTTCAAAAGTCAAACTGAAATCGACAAACATCAATTTGATGGTTTAATAAAATGAATGCCTTACTTTTTAGTCAAAATTTTAGCAAATGCAAAATTAATCAAAATTATATTCTAAAATCTAGTTTTATAGATGTTTTAAGCTAAGAAGTCACGTATTTTTATATACAAATACTGCTATTTATTGCAGTATTTTAAGAACTTGGGATGTTCCAGATGCTGTCTAGTTTTAAAAGTAGGAGGTTATATGAAATACTAACTTTATATTAGTCAATCATTTACACATAAACACATTTTTGTCATCAACATAGTTTTTGTTATTTATCTTAAATTGTCTTGCCTCTCTTAGAAAACTGGTGCTTTTTATTGAAGTTTTCTACAATTGAAAATATTTCTGTGATAATTACCATAAGAGGAACATGTGTTTAAATTGCAAGACATTAACTCAATATGTGGTCTTGACAACTGACAACTTCTCTAAGCCTGTTCCTCAGCATTGGCGTACTTAAAATGCTTTCCAACTTCTGTTTAATGTATATAGGCAGGAAAGTAACAAAGTGCATTTCCCAGATTCCTTGCAACTATGGCTTTGGATGTCATTTAAATAATTCTAAAGAGATGCATTTTTTGGTGACTTCGATTTAGGAAGTAAATCACTAGAGAAGATAGGCTAAGCCTAAGGTGCCTGTTTTCTTTCAGTAGATTAAGTAGAAGTCAACCACTGATCAGCAGCTTTCTGATTCCTAGTCTCCAGTCATGGCAGTGGATTCCTAGAGCCATCAATTCTTCTGGTCATTACCTTGCTGCAAGATTGTGACTAAGGGAGTGTGATTCTAGCTGGCTATCTGGTGTTTTAGTAAAAGTGGTTCTTTGGGACCCAACTTAATGACAGATTGTTCAGCCCTTTCCATAGTTCTATAACCACCCACTTTCTGTATTAAATCTCCACTTAAATTACATGGAAGGATCACCTTTGTCCTCAATCGAGCTCATACTAATCATTAATTCATTGAGCTACTATGATGATTAAATGAGGGTATAAATATAAAGCAATTAGAAGAGTCAAGGCTGGGTGATCACTAAATGTTAGAAAAATTAGCAAGACAACCCCTTAATGAACATATTTCATTTGTATGAACATATTTGTTTTATTGCTAGAGTAAAATCAACCACATTCTGTATGTTTTGCGAGAATTTTGAGTTAGAGAAATCTGATGTCAATAACTCATTTATACTTTTACTTGTTGAACTATGCTTTTCCTTATTATATCCTATTTTCACAAAATCCAAATGCAAACACAGCCAAGCCGATTAAAATATAGAAGAATCAATCTATAAGGTTCATTGCTGGTGTGTCAGCAATTGATTAACATAGTCAAAACATAAATTCAAAGTGTTTTATTCTTATAACTGATCAATGTTAGTCTGCTGTGATTAATTGATTTCACAGTAAATATCAATACTACTATGTTTTTCTTTAAAATTTAAATTTTCAAACAAATATTTAAAATAACTTTGTCTATTCCTGCACATCTTATGAAGAGTTAGAGATTAAAGAAATAGTTCCAATAATTGATGGAAAAATAAATAAATAAATATTTATGTAGTCTTACTACTGAGAGATAGAAGCTCAAGAAAAGTTAAAAATAAAAGCTAATTGCTAAGTCATTCAGGAAATAAATAAAGAAATAAACTTATAAGAAAATAATTTTTGCATAGTAAAATATTTAACATTATAAACCATACATATATATGTGAATGTCACATGTATACATATATACACTATCTATACACAAGTTACCATCATGTAAGGGGCAGAAGTAAGTGCACCCTTCATCTCTTGTGACAGTAATATCATCTATACAAGGCTCTTTCACTCACATTTAATTGTTTTCCCCTCATCATTAGCTTTTCCTTGTGTACTTTCCTCTCCTCGCTAACTACACTGATGTGTTTAGTATAGATTTTAATATGCATGTACTTTCATTTTTAAAAAAAAAACATAGTGTCACTTGATGTATGTGATTTTAATTTGGACAAATGATATTCACCTATACATTTTTTTTCAAATTTTAAATTCAATACTAGATTTTAAGATCCTTTTTGTATGTTTATCTAGTTCTTTGTCCCAACTTCTGCACAGTATTCCATTACAACCCATATTTCCAGTTTCCTATTTAAAGACACCTTAGGTGCCCTCAGTTCCCTGCTACCACAAACAGAGATGGAATAACAGATAATGAGAATGTCCCTTGGCCATATACTCTTGCAGGCTTTTGGTGTCATAGGAAACACACACTGGCACAAATCTACTAAGAATTGGTAGTTTGCCCTTCGTAATGGCTTTTCTAGTTTACACTTATATCAGCAAGATAACCTTGTTTTCAGTTCTCTATATTATCACCAACCCTTGGTGGTAATTCACTTGCTATTTTTTCTCATATCTGATGTTTAGGACATGATAGCTATTAAGAAAATATATATTTTATCTATCCAAAGCAGGATCACTTTTGATAGTTAAGAGATAATAACTGCAAAGAATTTCAATCGTAAACTGAGATTAAACTAAGCAAAACTGGATGAATAGTCACCCTATAATACTAATGTTTTAATTATTTAATTATTTGATTATTAGTGAAGTTGAACATCTTCTCATTAACAGGTTCGCCATCAGAGAATCTTTCTGATAAGTATTTATATCTTTTGCACATTTTCCTTCTAATTAACTGTCTTTTTCTTATTAATGGACAAGATTTTCCTGTATATTTTAATTTCTAGTCTCTTTGTTTCGATCATCCTCCCCTAGTATGTAATTTACCTCTTGAATTCTCTATTGTGCCCTCACCAAAGAGAAATATGAGTAAATCTATTTCATTTTTGGGAGATGTAAATAACAATACTTCTTCTCATTATGGTAGTGTCTTTTTTTCTATTGAAAGTATGTTTTACCTTTCACGTTGACATCTTGGATCCATTTAATGTTCACTGTTTTACTGTTATGAGGTCCAGAAAAGCTTTATTTTTCTGTAGATGGAAGTGAGTTTCTCAATCCTCACCTCTTAAGACAAATCATTCTTTCCTTACAACTTTATTAAGCCATACCAATCACATACAATTTCCCTATATTCATAGGACAATTTTATGGACTATTTTGTTACATTGTTCTTGTTTTCTGGTCACATGCAAATATCATGACATTATTCTTATTATATCCTTGCAGTATGTCTTAATATCAGATAAATAAAGTATCTTTTTTTGATTCAAAACTCTTTTATCTACCTGTGGGCATTAACTCTTACATGAAAAATTTTAAGTCAAGTGGACAAATTCTACAAAACTTCTCCAGGAATGTTCATTTTAATTATATTGAATTTATAGGTCAGGTTGGGTGCCAGAGGTTTTTCGAGGTATGTATGGAAGCACCATCACCATAGTGCTTGAGTGATTAGCTAATCTCATCCTGTGTGATTCCCAATTTATTCTAGTACCGGTAGTAGTAGTTAGTAGGTGACATTAGCTTCAGGGGAGTCTGGAAATTCTGTGACAGTGTTTCGTTCTTCTGCAGCAAGGAAAGAAAGGCTGATGGGAAGCTGTCAGGTATGCTGAGAGATCCAACTCACAGCATCTGCCCCAAAGATAGTAACCACTAAAAAATTTAACTACCCCTATTCATACCTCATGTCTCCCACTTCAAACACAATCCTATTTCCGTCTTAAAAATTAAGAAAAAAAAATCTTTTGTTTTGATTGCCTATGGAGAAAAAAAATATTATTTTGGCTGGCACAAGCATTCTGGACTACCTAGCAGTCATAAATCCTATGAAAATTAGTAAATTGGGATTTTATGTTTAGTTTGTCATATGACTCCCTTCCAGGAAAATGTATTATCACTAAACAAAATATCATGAAGTTTCAAGATCTTAAAAATTTGAAATATTGCTTATAAAGATAACTACTATAATAGCTCCTGTCTATGTATACATTCTTCTTTATAATGTGGCTTTGAACTCTCCTATCAATAGGCGGTGTCCATTTCTCCACCCTTTGAATCAAGGCTAGTCTTGTTACTTGCAGTTCCCCGTATTTCCCTCTTAGGGCCCTGAGAAAACTATGTGAAGAAGTTGGGGCTACCCTCCTGAGGATGAGAGAGACCACTTACAGAAAGAAGCACACTGTACAACCAGCACCAACCCCTGACATGTGAATCGGGCTGTCTGAGACCATACAGTAACAGTGGAGCTGTCAGTTGACCACAATCGTAACAGTGATCTCAGGTGAGACCAGCAAAACAATAGCCCAGCTAAACCCAGTCCAAATTTCTGATCCACAGAATTATAAAGAAATAAAATGATGTCATTTTAAACCAGGGCTGGGAAACCGCAAACCACATGCCAAATCCAACTTGCAAACTATTTATGTATGGGACGTTGAACTGAAAAGTTAAATGTTTTATATTTGTAAGAAGCAACAACAATAATAATAACAACAATATTCAACAAGAACTTCATGTGGTCCACAGATAATTACATGGCTCTTTAAAGAAAGAACTTGCTGACACCTATTTAATCCAAAGTCTTTAGGTTGTTTGTATGAAGAAATACATAAAATGCATGCCAATGCTTGAAACTTGCTTGTCAACCAATCAAGATCATGTATGGATACAAAAATATTTTATAAATTACAAGATTATATAAAATATAAGGCATGGGGATTGATTTTGAGGGTAGAGAGGCAAAACAATGACTAGCTTTTGGAACATAGTAAATTGCATAGCCAAAGTAGTCTTCAAAGTAATTTAGCATTGGTCTTATCAAAATATAAGAAAATAACCCGTGAAGAAAAACATAACCTGCGTTTCAAGATACATTATAATGCTATACATGTTTTCCACTGATTTCCTTCTTTATAATATATAATTAAGCATTATTTAGGATATTAATTAATTATACAGGATGAGGATCCCTAATCTGAAAACCTAAAATCCAAAATGCTACAAAAAATCCAAAAAGTTTTGAGTGCTAACATTACATCAGAAGTGAAAAATTTCACACCTGATCTCATGTGATGGGTTACAATAGAAATGCAGTTAAAAATTTGTTTCATATACAAAATTATTTAAATAGTGTTATAAAATTACTTTCAGGCTGTGTGTATAAGGTGTATATGAAACATAAATGTATTCCATGTTTAGACTTGGGTTCTATCCTCAAGATAGCTTATTATGTAGATGTAAATATTACAAAATACAAACAAATCCAAGATCTGAAAGATTTCTTCTGGTCCCAAGCATTTTTGAAAGTGATACACAACCTGTATCAGCTACATGGACACAGATGTTTGATCATATTAATTTTATTGAATTTATTCTATTCGATGTTGGCTATGTATGCAAATTTTCTAGTAAGAACATTTTTGTCTTACAGAGAGAGAGAAAGATTGATTTAGTTACTCTTTGGTCACCATAATTTCCCTAAAACTAATACATTACTTCATATCTTATTGATTAATTTAGTTGTTTGGATTCCCAGATATATACTATCCACTTATTTCCTAGGTTGTTACTCTAAAGAAGTTAATAATTATCTAAGGCAATACATCTTATTATTTCCAATAGTCTGAAAAAATATTTTTGCTATACATTTTTATTCTTTGCTATATATGTTCTGTTAGGCATATTATTATATTTTGTGTCTTTATGTGAGGATAAGTTAAGCTGCAGATGGCAGACATATAATAACAGTAGTTTAAAAAGACATATAAGTTTATCTCTTGTTTAAAAACGTGGCTGTTATAGTGACTCTATTCCATAAAAATCAGGAATGTTAGTTATGATATCTGTCATGATATGAAGCTCCTTCCACACTCTTTGCCATTCTTTGTTCATGCTCTTGTCTATCTGATATAAAATAGTTTACCACCAGTGATATTCCAGACAGCAGAATTAAACACATGGCTGCATGTAACTTTAAGGGAAGCTGGAAAAAGCAATCTTTGTTTGGAAAGACATGACTCTGGTTTTAAAAAGTCATTATTACAAAATTAGTAGAGAATGAATCTTAGGAGGGATGACCACGCATCCCACTTTGCTGCATAAGTTAAGCGCACCTGTTCTTCCAGAATCTCTTCAGATTGAAGACCCTTTGACTTTTAGAGAACCATAAATTATACGGCTACCCTAATAGTGAGAGAAATTAGCAGTCTTCCACAGACTAGTGTTAAATTAAAAAGTGCTATCATTAATACCAGTACCAATGTCTTATATTTGTACCTTACTGTCCATGGTGAGTAGCTTGAATTCCTAAATTCTTTCTACATCACCTGTATTTATATATTTCTTATTTCTCAGATATGATATATGTGTGCTTTACTATCCATGGTGAGTAGTTTGAATTCCTTAAAACTTTTTTCCATCACCTATATTTACATATTTTTTATTTCGCAGATATATGGTCCATTTCTTTCCTTTGCCTACTATTTTAATACAAATTTGATCTTATTATGCTTGATTTTTTCTACTTATCTATTACATAATTTATACCAATGGAAATATTCTATCAATAATAAATTAATTATAGGTATTTGCAAGACAAACACCTCATTGTTATTTTGTTATTAATATCACTAAATTGTATTCACACATTTACCATGACAAGCAGGGTTGCAGTATGCAATAATTTTGAAGTCAACATTACCATGAAAGAGATGGTTACCCAAGTCACTTTCTAGAAACTGTATTAAACACTACTTGTCCTTTAAAAAAGCCACAGGTCCTATTAGTATAGACCAGAATTTTATCAGTGTGATTTTATTACAAAAGGGAAAAGGGACATTTCATTACTACTTTTGAATTTACATTACTGAGGTTAACAACATAATAATTCATATAATTTTGACTTTCTTTTTTGTTCCTTTCAAAGTATTTAGTCTTTAAAATGAGCTCAAATTTTCTATATAACTCTGTCATATAAACTTTAGCATGTACTATGAATTTTATTGCAGTCTCTTGTAGATAATCAACTGTGAGATGATAGTTTTTGTTAGTTTAAGATACAAGTGTTTGCCAGCATATGCATTCAGTGGGACAAAAACATTTGATTAACTGTGCATAAATACATATTTTCTTATATGTTTTATAACTATGACTTACAGTATGTTATTTTTTTCAGTCTGTATTTTAGAAAACCCTTGCAAAAATCATCCTCCAAGGACCAACAATGATTGCCACTAATAGGTACTTCAGTGCACAGAGAGGACAATGTTTCCTGTGTTTGTATGCATGTCTACAGTGCACACCACAGAACAAGGCCATTAGCTGGATAATTACTTGTTGTATGGAATATTTATTAAAGAATAAAGGATCATAGATAAGAAAACATTTATGGTATGAAAGTGTTTTGAATCCGGGTAATTTTCTTTTGAAGTATTCACTTACCTGCTTCATTTCGATTCTGTGTTCCTTTTATTATGTCAATTTTAGGTGCCCAGAAACCTTATGTAATGTTGTTCTGGAAATTCCAGGATGTTTTGGTCTTGTTGCATTTCTATTCAATACAGAGATCCAAACTTGAATTCCAGTATCTTCATGAAAACAGGAACATCTAAAAGGAATTTTGTATCCTTTGGAAAGTTCTGCATAACTCCAGCATTAATCTGTATTCTGAGGAACCCATGGCCTGTACTGCAACTATTTCTGCTTTTGTGCCTAAAACATAAAACCGATAGACCCTAGCATAAACAAATTAAGAGGATTCATTTTTGATTATTTAAATCTAGTCAGGTGCCTAACAATATAACTTGTATACATATTTGCAAGACTCAGTAATATTATGTTATGTAACTAATATAACACACTAGAAGTGCTGTTCATATCAGATTTAGGAATAGATACGTAACAGGAATAATCATATCTTGCTTACAAATATTTTGAAATTGAAATATTTCCAATGGAGATTCAGATACAGAACAGAATGTTTTCACATACTCTTCACTCAGTTTTCCCTAATGTTAATATTTACATAACGATGATATCTTTAACAAAACTAATACATTAACCTCAATAACCATAATGCTATTTAATAACTCTAAACTTTATTTAAATGTTACTAGTTTTTCCACTAATGTCCTTTTTCTCTTCCATAGTCCAATCCAGGATACCAGATGGCATTTAGTTACAGTGCTCTTTAGTATCCTCAAAACCATGATAGTTTTTCAGTCTTCTCTTTTCTTTCATGACTTTGACTCATTTGAAGAGTACTGGTAAGCATCACTCCTTCATTTGACTTTGTCTGGTGTTTGCTCTTGATTAGACTTGAGTTATGGATTTTATGAAAAATACCAGAAAGGTAAAGCGGCTTTCTCACCACATATCAAGGAGTATACGAACGACGTTGACAGGATTTACTACTAGTGATATTAAGTTTCATCACTTGGTTAAGCGGTGTCTGACAGGTTTCTCCAGCACACATGGAAGGGAATTAAGTATCATCTCCTTGTGAGAGGCATATCAAATAATTTGTGGACATGTGTTAAAAATCACCTAAGTAATACATATTTTCAAGGAAATATTTTGAGCACTTGTAGATATGCTGTTTCACACACTTGTACTGCTATGTTAAATTTCTATTTCTCTCATTCTGTCTACATTTACTATTTGAATATTGTTCTTTGGTAAGAAAGTTTTGTCATTTCTCTGGCATGATCTATCTATTCTATCATTTATCTATGTTAGTATGTATTTTCATACATTTATTTTATCCTTTGTGTTACAGTTTAATACTGTCAGTCTACTAAAAAACTAAAATGAACCCTGTGGTATTGATTTGGAATTAGAGAAATTGGTGCTATCCTCTGATTTTTAAGATGATAGATAGATGATAGATAGATAGATGGATAGATAGATGCATAAATAATATAGTTGCATATGTACATGTATATATAAAAAAAGTACATTGTCCCTAGATCTTTACATTGAGAGGACGTTGAAACAATACATTTACTTTAAATACAGTATTCCAATTTAAGGAATGTGGCAATGTGGAAAAAAATGGCTGTTTCTAGGGCTGAGATACAAGATAAGCCTGGAACAACTTTTGCCTGAAATCCAGGAAATTTTCAAAGGCAAAAGAAAATAGAATATTTAAAATATAAAATGTTACATTAAAATCATATTTACATTGATCATTGGCATATGTAAACAATGTTTTCTCATTGTTTTCTCAATGACGGTAAATGTAGATCTATGATCCAAAGTAGAACACAGTAGAAAATGCTCTACGAAAAGATGTGAGTTTTGAAAGTCTCCCTATATGTATTCACATGTTCTTCAATCAGGGAATAGTTGAAAGCGTATTTGACAAATGTAATCTATTTTACATTTAGAACTTTATTCCAATCTCTCCCTTCCAAATTTTAGTAATATTTTCATGTTTATAAATCACATTTAGTGAAACTTTTTATACAGTGCTAAAGGGGTTATTGCTTCCCAAAAGTTTTACTGTTTAACACGTTTATGTATAATTTTTATGTGCTATTGGATATAAGCAATCAATAAAGCAGATACTGTGCCACCTTCAGAAAGTTTACAGTCCAGTAGTGTAAGTAGACATTCAACTGGTAATGACCTGGATGGTAAATGAAAAAAAAAAAAAAAAAGTAAAAAGTAATGTTCTTCAGTGATGTAACTAATAAATTTCAGTACAGCAGTCCCTGAAGAAAGGATATTAAGGTGAGAAGAGTTTAGCCAGACAATGAGGTGGTGGGTGGGGCCTGTTCAAAGCATGGAAGCACAAGTGTAGAAACAATTTTTGCACAAAGCACTTTGCAAAATAAGCTGATCTGTATACACAGTTTCATCTGGTAGTTATACTCTCTTGCAGTTATATGGTAGTTGTGATAAACTACTTTCCTTCAAACATTTTTTTTGCCTAAGGGAAAATATTTTAAGCATAAAATTTTCAGTAAATATATCAGATTGAAGTGGAAAGGTATCTATAGAATAGACTTATTCCAATTTTATATTAAGTTTATACATTTCCAATATTTGAGTATACGTGCACGTATGATTTTAAATGTTTTGTGTGTTATAAATAATTTTTAATTTGTAAAATGTTATTCATGCACCATATGTAACATAAAACCTATTTCTCCATTTTGACAAAAACAGTCATTGTTCAAATAACTTTTTTAATACTGTAAAATTTTCTCAATGAGGCCGCCACGGTGGCTCACGCCTGTAATCCCAGCATTTTGGGAGGCTGAGGCAGGCGGATCACGAGGTCAGGAGATCGGGACCATTCTGGCTAACACGGTGAAACCCCATCTCTACTAAAAATACAAAAATTAGCCAGGCGTGGTAGCCGGCGCCAGTAGTCCCAGCTACTCGGGAGGCTGAGGCTGGAGAATGGCGTGAACCCGGGAGGCGGAGTTTGCAGTGAGCCAAGATCACACCACTGCACTCCAGCCTGGGTGACAGAGCCAGACTCCGTCTCAAAAGAAAAAAAAAAAAAAAAAATCCCAATGAATGCTTTTTGAAGCATGTCTAGAAGCCTAGGAAGAAACGTATAGCATGTAAATTAAAAAAATTTAAAAAAAAATTTTAAAAATTATTTAAATTTATTTTATTTAAATATTATTTAAATATTATTTAAAAATATTTAAATTATTTAAATTAAAAAATAAAAAAAGTTTTAAAATTCTTGATATGGTATGCGACTTTGACCTAAACATTATTGACAGATACTTATGATGTGGATTTGCTTCTTGTAATAAAGTGCTTATTTAGAAAATATCTTAAATAATTGTCTCTATGAATAAAACAGTCATATGTGGTAAAGCAACAGCGACATCCAGTGACTACTCAGATTAATTCAAGGAATGTTATTTAGATTTGCCAAAAGCGAAGGAAAATGCATTATTAAATAAATTAACTACATACTTTTTTCTGTTTATTTTAAATTTTCTAAGACTGTATCCTTAAAACATCACTCACGAAAATAAAAACCAGTTAATCATTAAGAGAATGAAAACAATAAGCTTCCAAGAACAAAGAATTATAGAGGAGACACAGCTCATGGCAGCCTTAGCTCCAAAATATAACTATCACTTCTTCTTACAATGACTAGTCCTATGGCCTCAATCTAAGTAAGTCTGGGAAATATATGAGCTATACTTGGTGAATATTTGATGGTACTAATGATGTCTGTGACAACTGTCATTTATCTGATATTTGTCTTTTAAATTAATTTACAGGACATATTTATAGGCAGTAATAACTGTATAATTTATGATGATATACATATTTAGTTGTTATTTGTCTTAAGATATTTATGGTATCCTTTGCCATACAATAAAAAGTCTACATAAATATATATCCACCTTTTACTTTATAGATTCTGAATTACTTTCTTTGTTTAGGAAGATCTTTAGCACTTCAAATTTTTACTATTATTCTTACAGTATATTTACTACTTTTCTTCTCATTTAGATACTTACTTGATTGACATTTATTCTTAAATGAGTAAATAGAGTAAAATTCTGACTTTTCTTCTAGCAGATGATTAAATAATCTCATCAACAACTTTTATTACATAAACAATCCAGTTCCCACTGAATTAAAATATATTCTTCAAACACTATATTAAGTTTCTTTGTAGACTTTATATTTCTTCCAAAAGTGTTTTTAAGCAGTTACTATGTATCTTAATAAGGCAATTTTTCTCTCTTTTGCATACAGTGTTTTCATATGCAGGATAAGAGAATAAAACTGATTGAAACTCTCCAGTTACTGTACCTTTTCATCCATGAGGCATTCCAGGCTGCTCTCAGTGAGTACAGTGTGCGTCCAGAACTCTAGAATCAAGATACTTGCTTAGTACAAGGTTCTTTGAACAGGCAATGTTTCCTCAGAAATTTCCCCCAGGAGCCAGTGGCTAATGTTGTCAGAAGTATGCTGCAGTCTGAAGCTTTGGCTCCTCAATTTTCCCTACTTTTTCTCCTTGCACAGGTGTTAGACCTGCCTCATGATCTGAATGCTTTTCTTGCCTTCCCCTGCTCTCTTTAACTTATTCTTCATTGGTGATTCCCCAGTTAATCTTTTGCATGTCTGTTCCTTTGAGTTTTGCTTCTTTGATGACCAAATTGATTTATTGGTATGGTGACAGTTAATTTTATGTGTCTGTTTAACTATGTTAAAGAACCTCCAGATAGTTGATACAACATTATTTCTGGGTATGTCTGAGAGGGTGTTCCTGGAAGAGATTAGCATTTGAATCAGTAGACTGAATAAAGAAGTTCCACCTGCACCAATGTGGGTGGACCTCATCCTATCTGATGAGGGCCCAAATCGTATAAAAAGAGGCAGTAAGGGCAAATTCTCTCTCTTTCTTCTTGAGCTGGGGCATCCATCTTCTTCTGACTTCAGATATTAGAGTTCCTGATTCTTGGGTCTTCAAACTCTGAGATTTGTATCAGCTGCGCCGCCACCTCTGGGGGCGCACACTTAGTTGCTCTTTATTAGGCACCGGCAATTCTAAACAATGTCAGTGATAAATACTCATATATACACATGTATTCTATTGGCTCTGTTTCTCTGGATAACCTTAATGCAGATTTCAAGTTGCATATAGGGATTGACTTATGTCTTTAACTAATATTTTACTTGATGTGTAGATGTACGTGCTATAGTTTCTTTATGAGTTATTGTTACTGTACCTAATAGCTATCAAATGTCTTCATTAAAAACCTGAAGATGTTAAAAGGAGCATATGGATTCAGACTCCAAGAATCTCCTACCTTGGAAAGTCAGTAACATTGGTTCACGGATTCAGAAACAATAACTAAAACAGGAAATCTAATAACAACATGAAAAAGAAACTGAGCAAATCACAGATGGAAAATGTTTAGTCATGCACAAGGGCAGTTGAAGACATTCAGGGGAGAACAAATGAAAAACAGTTTCATTCAGTATGTGTCACAGGAATTCACAAATAAGCAAGTTATTCAATAGTATAACCCAAACTATTGCATGTAGGAAGCGTTAAAAAAAAAATTCTGTTATTTGTAATACATGCTCTATGTGCCTTTATGAGATGTAAAAAAAACAAATTAAAAAGAAGATATTCAGTTAAAATTCCATTAAATGAATTGATCAAATAGAATGTAAAATACTAAATAATTAGAAGAGTGATGAAAGATTAAGCATTCCAGATTTACTCTCTTTATAGAAGAGCCTATATAAAGATAATTGGATAATTATTTGAAGAACATGGAAATTTTCTCCAAGTAGAATGGTAACTGATTTCCCTCCATAAATCATAAGATTTATGTCCCATGTAAGGCGTGCTTACCTAGCAAAACTGGTAAACACAAAAACACGTGGTGAACAAAACTACAGATTCCCACTTGCCCATGGCCATTTTGAAAAGGATAGTGTCTGAAATCCAGCTGAGGTGGTCTCAGATAGAGATGAGGAAGTTATTGGGAAGTGGAACAAAAGTCACTCTTCCTATGCTTTAGCAAAGAGAGTGGCAGCATTTTGTCCCTGCCTTAGAGATCTGGGGAACTTTGAACTTCAGAGAGAGAATCTGAAATTAAATGTATGTTTAAAAGGATTATAAATCATGCTGCTATAAAGACACATGCACACGTATGTTTATTGCGGCACTATTCACAATAGCAAAGACTTGGAATCAACCCAAATGTCCATCAGTGACAGACTGGATTAAGAAAATGTGGCACATATACACCATGGAATACTATGCAAACATAAAAAAGGATGAGTTTGTGTTCTTTGTAGGGACACGGATGCAGCTGGAAACCATCATTCTCAGCAAACTATCGCAAGAACAGAAAACCAAACACCGCATGTTCTCACTCATAGGTGGGAACTGAACAATGAGATCACTTGGACTCGGGAAGGGGAACATCACACACCAGGGCCTATTATGGGGAGGGGGGAGGGGGAGGAATGGCATTGGGAGTTATACCCGATGTAAATGACGAGTTGATGAGTGCAGCACACCAACGTGTCACAAGTATACATATGTAACAAACCTGCATGTTGTGCACGTGTACCCTAGAACTTAAAGTATAATAATAATAATAATAATAATAATAATAATAATAAAGGGAAGCAGTGCATAAAGGTTTTGAAAATTTGCAACCAGATTATACAATATAAAAGAAAAACCCATTTTCAGGGAAAAATTCAAACCTGTTGCAGAAATTTGCACAAGTAACAAGGAGCCAAATGTTAATCATCAAGGCAAAGAGGAAAATGTCTCCAGGGAAAGTCAGAGGTCTTCACACCAGCCCCTCCTATCATTGGCACCAAGGCCTAGGAGGAAAAAATGGTTTCATAGGTGAGGTCCAGGGCCTTGCTGCTTTGAGCAGTCTCAGGACTTGGTGCCCTGCATCCCAACTGTGGCTAAAAGAGGCCATGTTTCAGATGGTGCAGTCCCCAAGTCTTGGCATTTTCCATGCAGTGTTGGCCCTGCAGGTGCACAGAAGACAATAATTAAGGTTTGGGAACCTCTGGCTATATTTCAATAGATATAGGGAAATGCATGAATGTTCAGGCTGAAGACTGCTGCATGTGTGGAGGCCTCATGGAAAACTTCTGCTAGGATAGTGCAAAAGGCAAATGTGGGGTTGGAGTCATCCATGCAGAGTCTCTGTGTTACACTTACTCCGGTAACACAGAGTCTCCACTGAGGCACTGCCTAATGGAGCTGTGAGAAGAGGGCCACCATCCTCCAGACTCCAGAATAGTAGATCCACTAACAGCTTGCACCATGAGCTTGCAAAAGCCACAGACACTCAAAGCAAGCCTGTGAAAGCAACCAGGAGGAGGGTCATACCCTGAAAAGCCACAGAGGTGGGGCTGCTCAAAGCCATGGGAACCCGTCTCTTGTATCAGTGTGACCTGGATGTGATACATGGAGTCAAAGGAGATCATTTGGAAACTTTAAGGTTTAATGACTACCTTGCTGGATTTTGGACTTGCATGGGGCCTGTAGCCCCTTTGTTTTGGCCAATTTCTCCCCTTTAGAATGGGTGTATTTACCCAATGCCTATACCCCCGTTGTATTTAGGAAGTAACTAACTTGCTTTTGATTTTACAGGCTCATAGCCAGAAAGGACTTGCCTTGTCTCAAATGAGACTTTGGACCTGGACTTTTGGGTTAATACTGAAATGAGTTAAGACTTTTGGAGACTGTTGAGAATGCATCACTGGTTTTGGAATGTGAGGACATACGATTTGGGAGGGGCTGGGGCAGAGTGATGTGGTTTGGCTATGTCACCACTCAAATCTCATCTTGAATTGTAGCTCCCATAATCCCCATGTATCATGGGAGGGACTCAGTGTGAGGTAATTGAATCATGGGGGTGAGTTTTTCCCATGCTGTTCTCATGATAGTGAATAACTCTCAGGAAATCTGATGGTTTTATAAAGGGCAGTTCCCCTGCACTCACTCTCTTGCCTGCCTACCTATAAGGCATGCCTTTGCTCCTCCTTTGCCTTTCATCATGATTGTATGTTCTCCCAGTCATGTGGAATTGTGAGTCTATTAAACCTCTTTTTCTTTATAAATTACCCAGCCTAGGGTATTTCTTCATAGTGGTATAAAAATGGACTAATACAAAAATCAACTTAGTTGGCATTTCTTTATTAGGCACCAGCAATTCTAAACTATGTCAGTGATAAATACTCCTAGAAAAAAAATGTGTTAGTGTAGTTGCAAACAATTTCTACACTTATTGTTGACATTTAATAATATATGTGCCAGGGTGGCAGGTTGTATTTTCCAAAAACAGATGTAATACTATGCTCTTCCAGAATTTTTTCTCTCTTCTATCAAGAAGTGTAAACTTCTTCCTCTCTACTTTTCGTTGGGTAGACCGTTGTAACTGTCTCAATAAACACAATGCAGCAGAAGAGATGCTCTATATGACTTTTGAGGTTAAGTTGTAGAAGCTCCTTCTTGAAAGGGAATGCTTGTTTTTGACTCCCAGCCACCCTTACTGGGAGGAAGCCAAGCAGTCATTTGCAGAGGTTCCTGACGGCAATTGACCAAGATAGCCTTAAAACACTTATGCTCCCCTCATCTTGACAAAGCACTATACCGTTTTCTTACTAACTGTAAGCCCCTGATCCTCTTCTTGGAACATTTACATTAGAAAACTTGCAATTGTAAATTATTTATTTGCCCCTTTGAAGTATCCATCTGTTCCCAGCCGCTTGCCAGTTTTGCAGTCCTGGGAAGTCTTTCTCAAGGACCTGAGAGTTAAACCATTGAAATGTAATCATAAAAAAAAAAAAAAAAAGAAGAAAGAAAGAAATTCACCCATCTCGCAGTCTCTATGAGAGATGGGGTAATATCTTTCTTGATGATTACATTAGGTAGGAGCCTAACTTAATAAATACCAATTAGCAAACACAGATGGCTAATCACATTGACCAACCTCCTGCCTAACATTATCCACTACTGTTCCCTTAGCTCTCCCCAGTGCTTAAGACTCTTCTGCCTTTTGTTTCAGTGGAGTTGAAATAAGTCTCTCTCCGTATTGCAATAGGCTTGATCCCTACTGCAATAGTCTCAAATAAAGTCTTCTTCACCTGTTTAATTCAACCCAGTGCTATTTCTCTTTGATTCACTCTCAGCTTAAGTCCCAGATGAGAGCAAGAATCAACTGGTAGATTGCTGAGTGAATGACTTCTCAGATTCCAGCACCTAGTTTCCCTAGTTTCCCCAGTGGATTTCACTTGGAACAGACACAAACTGTTTTCACTGAGCCTACTGGTATTGCAGGTTTGCAAATGAAATAAAAGATAGTCATTGTTTTAAACCACTCTCTAATAGTGGTTTGTTATGTGTCAACAAATAGGAATAGTAAGCTTCAAATAGCTCAACTTTGCTAGGTACCCTTTAGCAAACTTCCATGTTTTCTACATGGAAGTTAATTCTGAGAACTCCTAATAATACAGAACACCAAATTCACAACAATCTTGAATCATTCTAGTTTCCTTCTGTGCCATTTGGTCCCCAATCCCTGGAGAACCGCTGATTCCTGTATTTAAAGAGTAAACTCAAAATAAAGTATGAAAGAAAAGTTTCTAAGGGGGGAAACAAAACTTACATTATTTGAATTTTGTTGTTGTATTTCCTCACTTGGAGTTTGTGTGTGTGCATTTAAATGTTTAAACATTGAAATAGAGTCTGAACTGAAAGGAACAATATTTTTGGTAAGTGCAAATTTTATCCCATGTATGAAAAATATTACTTAATTTAAAATTACATATTTAAAACCAAAATGCATTCCTTTTTATAACTATTAATTGATTACTGGAAAACTAATTAACAGATACATAAAATGGCCGTTATTTAATAATAACTTAAACTGTTTTGCAGAAATTCCAGTTGTATTAAAATTCACTTATTAATTACTGAATATTTATTATTTTGTTTGGCATATCTAATGCCTCAAGTATTATGTATAATTTAACTTCATGGTCATTATTAAAAATAATTTTGCCATATATGGGAGAGAACTGTTAAGTAAATAATGCATTCTCAGTATCACATGCTAGGTAGACCAGTGGAATGAGTATTTTCGATGATAAACTCTGAGGGGACTAGAACTATGTCTATTTTGTATTATGCTTGGAACATAGTAAATGCTTGATAGATATCTGTAAAGTTGATGCATCAAATTTTACATAGAGAGTGACATGATTGGAATTTTGTTTTTAAAGCATCATATTGACATCAATTTGAAAGCTAGATTAGAAGCTAAGATTGCAGCTAGGGAGACCACTATAGTGATTGTTGAATAAAAAATGAAGAACCAAGGTGATAGCTGTGAGAATAGAAGAGATGGAAAAGATTGAAAAACAATTCATGAGCTATAACCCACAGGACCTAAGGGAAAATAAGAGATTAAGAAAAACTACTAGGATATCAACAGAAATCATAGATTTAGACAATCAGGGTTGTAGTTCAGCTTTATATATGTCTTTGTAATATCCAAAGGGTATATGCAATAGGTAATTTTGTAATCATATCTATGTTTGGAAGTATTAGAAAGAAAAACAATATTTGTAATTCAATACATGTATGGTTATTTGATACCAACAGTTCAGAGAAATAAATTAGATGTAGTCTTCAGATTAGCAGAAAGAAGTATATAAACCCTTGGGAAAAATACAAATTGATGGATGGGCAGAGAAAGAAGAACTTGAAATAAGACTAAGGCAGAGACAGGCAGTCAGGTGAAATTTTTAGAAAATACCAGTGACTAATCTCAAGTTATGTGAAGAGGTCAAAGTCTAGAGGGCAAGATGGTCATTGAAAACTGTCCATTTGATGTAATAAATACAAAAACCTTGGAAAAAGGAACTTCCAAGAATAGTGTGAGTGGAAAATATGCCATATTTATCCCAGCTTTCTTTTAGTATTTCTTTCTATGTTGCAGAGACAGAAAAGCTTAAAACAAATTCCAGATTATCTCATAGCTAGAATTCCAAATGTGTTTCAGGTTCCATAATCAAATGAGCTCACACAAGACTTGGAATTACAACTGAGGTTATTGATTGACAAGAGAAGCACAGTGCATGGTTCTCTAATTGGTGGTCAGTATTGTAAAAGAGGCAGCATGGTTCTGAACCCAGCAGGTGTAATAGTAGTGTGTGTGTGTGTGTGTGTGTGTGTGTGTGTGTGTGTGTGTGTTTGTAGACAACAGCTGTGAAGACAACTTATCAATGAACAGACAAGTTCCTTATTCTGAGAAGAGCTGCTGATAAGCTGGCAGCACAGTTCTGCTATTAGATGTTTATATGTCTCTTTCTTAAGCCCTCTCAATAATTTATAATCCATTTAGAACACTGTAATAAATACATTTACCCTTAAACTACTTACAGTATATTCTGTTTGCTTCAACTCAACCGTCACCCATATAACTGAGACAAAAAGGTACGAATAGAGAAAAGATTGCTGGTGAGGAACAGGAAGTTTGGTAACACATTATCTAGCTGTCTCCTTTTTCTCCCAAAACAAAACAAAATCCTCTACTGAGAGTAAAAAGAAATGTGTTGGAGTAAGGACGTGAAGAATATTATAAATATTTTAACAGTGAGCTAGTATTCAAAAACTTTTGCCTGGTGGTTGTAGCCTCTTGTTTCAAAGAGAAAATTTAAATTCCTGAGTTAATGGAATGTAATTAAAATTATTGGGATGGATGCAATATGGTAGAATAAATTACTACTAAACTTTTATGCTACAAATGCCTCAAAGTGCTGAATAGAAATACAACTTTTCTGATAAAATGTATTGGTATGTTTATAGGAAAAAATGTAAAATCCTCAGGGTCAGGGGATGAAGGATAAAATGAAAATAGTGAGCTGGTCTTGTGGCTGTGTCTGGCTATTAAGTTTGGTTTTACATACTCATGGGGACAGGAAATACGTTTTGAGTCTATGTGACACAGGATGTTAGAACTGATGCAACTGCAAAATACTGAGACTCTACACAAAGGTTACACAACTGCTGAAAAGGAAGTCTAGGGAAATCTCTATTCACCTACAGAAGTAGATCAGAAGACTATTTGCTGTGGTTAGAGCCAGAAAACAAGTTTCCTTTGATAATTTACAGCAATGAGTATGTTTCTTAGGTGAGTTCATGGTCAAATTTGCACAATTCCAATGGTTTAGAAATGCCAGTAGGAGAGGAAAATAAGCTTAGAAGCTGGTTTCATTAAAAAACTTAAAAAACAGGTAAGACCACAACTTTATAAAATTTTGTGCAGACTTTGCATTGCACAATGATATTACTTTCAAGAGAAGTGAGTCGTATCTTTGACATTATAGTTGTATATTTTCTATTACTTTTTTTTCAGTTTTGGCAGTAAGTTGTTTTGTTTTAGTACATTATGACAATTATATGAAATGCATTGTCTGTAGGAATGATAGCAAAAAGTTCCCCTGTGGGCTAACAGCAGTCATTTGGGATATCTGGTATATAAAAATGCATAATCTCTCTGAAAAGATTCGTAATCCAAGACAGAATTTCCACAAATAATTTCACTGTGAAGGTGAGTACATTTCCAAAATTATTAGCATCATAAAAATTATCGGCAGACATAGCCAATAGTCTTAAGAACTTCAAAAAATAGAAAAACAATATTTAGAAAACAGTATAAAAATAATGTATATAGAGTATTAAAGACAAAACAAGAAACTAAAATCATTAAGCCCAAAGCACCAAATTCATAGAAAAGTCAGTTTTGAAAAGGAATTAAGTAGGACTTCTAAAATTAAAATATAGTTATTATAATTATAAATGTATTCATCCACTCAAATTTCAGATAAGGCACAGAAAGAAATAATGAGTTGAATATGAGACCTAGGAAGATAACCTAGAATGCAGCACAGGAAGACAAACGACCTTTACTTCCCCATTTTTTTGAAAAATATAAAAGCCAACAGAAGAGAACTTTCATATGCACCAGTTACTCTATCTGCCCATGTTTTGCAACTGTACCCATATACTTGCTAGGACTGGCCATAAAATATTGGGACCCAGTGAAAAATGAAAAAGTGGGCTCTTTATTAAAGTTTCAAGATGGCGACAACAGAGAGTTGAACTAAGCACAGGTCTGCCCTGAGCACAGCATCTGGTGTGACTGCAGTAGTCATATGTCCATCAAGATTATTGTTAGCGCAGCCCTTACTTCTATTCTCTTTTTTTTTTTTTTTTTTTTTTTCAGACGGAGTCTCGTTCTCTCGCCAGGCTGGTGAGCAGTGGCACGACCTCAGCTCACTGCAACCTCAGACTACCTGGTTCAAGTGTTTCTCCTTCGTAAGTCTCCTGAGTAGCTTGGATTACAGGCACGCGCCACCACGCCCAGTTAATTGTTGTATTTTTAGTAGAGATGGAGTTTCACCATATTGGCCAGGATGGTCTCCATCTCCAGACCTCCTGATCCTCCAGCCTTGGCCGACTTCCATAAGCTACCTTTCTCCCAGCTATGGTGAATGCATCTGTCTGGTCACTGAATTCAAGCTCTTCTTGTCTATCAACAATACTCTTTCAAAATTAATTTATTCATCCAATGAACTACTAGTTAGTATTATTTTTTTACAAAGAAAAGGGCAAGCCAATGTTAGACCACACATGGAAGTTGTAAAAGGTACAAAAATGCCAAAAGAACTTTAAAGTGCTTAAAACAAAAGACAAAGATGAAGATGTCAAAGACTTAAAAGTAAGACTTCAGAAGAAAATATAGAATTATATTATCATATTATGGTAGGTAGAACTTTTTAAGTAAGATATGAAATGCATAAATCATTAAGAGGATTGATACAGTTGTTTACCTCAATTTTAATCACCACAAGACAAGTAAAGTACTCTAAACCAACTAACATGTCAAGACACGTATTTGGAGAGGTGATTAAGTCATATAACCAAAAAGGGTTTTGTCCAGAATAAAAAATAATTATTCCTGAAACAAGAATAAGACAGACCAGAAAACTAAATTTTGTAAATGGTTAAAGAATATGAACAGGCACTTCTCAGAAGAGGAAACCTATAACTATCAACACATCTTCACAAGAAATCTGAGAATTGAAAATCAAATAAAAAATGAGACATCATTTCTTAAATATTACTTTGGCAGGAATTAAAAATTCTCACCACAGTTTTTAGCAAGTAGGTGAAGAAATAAATACTCTTCCAGAGTGCTGTGATGAGAACACTTTGTAGAGCCATTTAGCAACATGTTTTATCATTGAAAAGCTGCTTATTCTACAACCTAGCAATTCCACTCTTACATATCTATTCAAAAGAACAAGGTGCAACAAAAATAAAACAAGTGGTAAATACATAGGTATATATTTTTAAGTAAGTTACAAAAGAATAAGTAGAATATAATACTATGTGTGTATCTTTTAAAACAGGAAAAATGTATAAATTATTTCTGTAAATAGAAAATATACATGGGGAGAATTCATCCCAGCTTCTGGTTATTGGCTACTACTAAAAAGGGAGAAAGACTGTAGAATGTACTGGAGTTAAGGTTTTCAGACAGAGTAAAATCAATTTGGGTTCATATTGACTATGAGTGGTAACTGCAATCCACAAAGCATGAAGAGTACAGGTATCAGGAGAAACATCTGAAGATGAGTAACAGTTTGTGCTGTAAACCCCACGTACTATGAAGGAATCTTAATACTCACTGAAGATTGTTTCCATACTTTGGGGTTCACAGGTAATTGAGCCCTAAACATCATCCTAAAGTAAATGCATTACTCAGTTGTCATCCTTATTTGTGAAAGGAAAGGTACAGACACTCCCTAAGTTTAAGATAAATATGAAAAATCTGGGTTAAGCTTGTGATTTAAGAATTTTATTACTTATTTGTAGTGGGAGGAAGACTGAGTACTGTCTATATGCTTTTATAATTTAGTGTGACTTTGGGTTATCGTGAATGTCACCTGGATTCTGAATGATTTTTACACTGAAAGAAAGAAAAATGACTGTTGCCGAGGCAGTCGAAATGATTTTCTTCCCAGTCCAGGTGGGCATTGGCAGGCATCCCACTTTCTAAGCTCTCTAATGAATCACAAATATATGGATCTGACACAATACTAATAGAACTAGGAAAAAAATTATGCTGTGAAAACCCTCTTTTCTGAATTGATTTTGCCGTTAATAGAACTGAATTTTCAGGTACAGTACTTCTAATTAACCTTGCTTTTCTGTGCCTGTAAAGTGGACAGCAGCTGTTTATCACTTTGTTTCCATGGGGACATAGAAGATATGACTTTGTGATTGTATATTACATGTTGTGAAATCAATTAATCAAGCATATTCTGCTTCTGTAATATTTCTCCAGAGTAAAACAAAAACTCAATTTAAATTTCAATGTTCCTTGCTTCTTTCCACTTTCAACTCTACTCATTAAATATTCAACATATTATTGGCCACACTAAAATTTTTATTCTGCTATCATTTCCTCATTAAACATTTCCCCTAAGGCCAAACTTTTTCTCCAGGCTTCTGGTAAATCTATCTGTAGTTATGACTATATTTGTCTAAAACCACATTAATTCAGCAAAAATCTATCATGCCAATAAAGAAAACTTGAGAAAGTTATGTGTGATACACTTATGTTTATTGCAGCACTACTCACAATAGCAAAGACTTGGAACCAACCCAAGTGTCCATCAGTGACAGACTGGATTAAGAAAATGTGGCACATATACACCATGGAATACTATGCAAACATAAAAAAGGATGAGTTTGTGTCCTTTGTAGGGACATGGATGCAGCTAGAAACCATCATTCTCAGCAAACTATCGCAAGAACAGAAAACCAAACACCGCATGTTCTCACTCATAGGTGGGAATTGAACAATGAGAACACTTGGACACATGATGGGGAACATCACACACCAGGGCCTGTTGTGGGGTGGGGTTAGGGGGGAGGGATAGCATTAGGAGATATACCTAATGTAAATGACGAGTTAATGGGTGCAGCACACCAACATGGCACATGTATACATATGTAACAAACCCGCACATTGTGCACATGTACCCTAGAACATAAAGTGTAATAAAAAAAAAAAGAAAGTTATGTGTGAAAGCAAAAGCTATGCTATATGTCTGAATGTGTCTCCTTTCTTCTTTGGTAAATAATGTACTAAAATGTAAGTTCCAAGCAAACAGAGTTTTTCCTTTTTTGTTTGTTTACTGCTACAGTCCCAATAGTGGCACATACTAGTTGACCAATAATAGTTGGTGAATGGCTGATTCAATAAATACGCTCTTTGCATTATTGTGAGGTGAGACACAGAAGGCATTATGGTAACTATATGTTAAATATTAAAAGTTACTAATCAAGCTAGTATGTTGTTATGTAAAATATTTTCCATCCCATTTAGGCAAATATATTTCATAAAGACAATTGAAAGATATGTTATAAAGCTGTAATTTTTATGTTAGGAAAGTTAACAAAATATGAGACATCTCAAATAATTTTTTTCTGCGTATTTAGGTATTTAGTTAACTGGTTATGATGCGTGGATTAATAATAAATGAAAATACATAGATAATTCATAAGTGTACGTTAATTCTATATTGATCTTCCTTGCCTTCATTTCAGCAAAAACAGTAATTATGTTGCAATCATGATTATCGTATCATTTTGTTGTACTGTATTTAAAAGCATACAATTTGAAATACTTTTTGAAAAATGTAAATTAAATTAAATCTAAACATTTTTAAACATCTTTTCAATAACTTTTTTCTTCTAAAGAATTCAAAATTACTTATTAAAATGCAAATGCAAATTGCAAATTTATTATGGTATGAAAATTTAAAATAAATAGCCAAATGAAACTGAAATTTTAACATTATTTAAAAATGACTATGTCTTATTAAATGTTTTAAGAAAAACAAAACTATCATCAGTTCTAATATTCACCTAGCTGCCAATTGAAAGAATCATTATTATACTTTATGTGTTGCTTATAGACTTATATATTAACAAATTTGAGTTAAATCAATTGTTTTATATAGGAAAAGATTATTGACCCTCCTTGTACAACTGGTACAAATACCTCACTTATTTGTATATTAATTTAGAAAGGAATTAGAATCAAACTAGGATACTCAGCACTTTTGGGAAAATAATGCTTAACATTCTACAATCCATTCCATTATTCCTGTTAATTGAGACAAAGGATTTGACAGAGTAATTACTTATTTTTTATCTTAGCTGAGCACTTTGGCACTCAAATCCTTCTTGTACACAGAAGCAGGAAAATGGGGTACCTTTCAATGAAAAAGCCTGAAACACTACTTTTTTTTTTTCTTTTTTTTTTTTCTGAGACAGAGTCTCGCTCTGTCGCCCAGGCTGGAGTGCGGTGGCCGGATCTCAGCTCACTGCAAGCTCCGCCTCCCGGGTTCACGCCATTCTCCTGCCTCAGCCTCCCGAGTAGGTGGGACTACAGGCGCCCGCCACCGCGCCCGGCTAGATTTTTGTATTTTTTTTTTTTTTTAGTAGAGATGGGGTTTCACCGTGTTAGCCCGGATGGTCTCGATCTGCTGACCTCGTGATCCGCCCGTCTCGGCCTCCCAAAGTGCAGGGATTACAGGCTTGAGCCACCGCGCCCGGCCCTGAAACACCTCCTTAATCCAGTGATCGAAGTGAATGAACATTGATCAAGACACACCAAAATGAAGTGCCCCCTGGTGGAAGGTAATGAGAACAAAACAACCTCACTTTTGTAATAATCCTAGAGGATAACGCATAACCTGAATTTAATTATGTGGAAATAACAAGTTACTCCAAGTTAAGGGCATTCTAAACATGCCTGTAATCCTCGAAAGCATCAATAGTAGGCAGTCATACTAAAAACTAAGCTATATCTCTATGTGGTTATATGGAATAAACCCTAAGACATACATTTTAAGTTTTAAAAAAGTTAGAGACCAGTATTTTAGTTTTGAAAAAAATTCTATGCATTTATAATTCATTTCAGAACAACAAACAGTTAGTGATTGTTACCTCTGGGATCAGGTAGAGAGTGAGAAAAAGGTATTTATTTTCCACTTCCCACTTTTCTGTACTGCATAATTTATTTTAACCTGAATATAAATTGTATTTAAAATTTTCTTAAATAAAATGTATTTTGAGTTCTTTTGAGTGCTACAACCTTTGTTTTTGAGTCTCAGAAAATAGAAAATATTTTCAGGCCAAAAATAATACTGTTGTTAATTTAGTCAACACAAGACTAATCATAGCTTACGACACTTGCAGTCTCATTCTGTCCCCGTAATTAACTAACTATACAGGTATTTGGGCAAGTACTTAAGTTTTCTGAGATTTTATTACTAATCTTCATAAATGAGTTTTCTTGTAATTTTAACTTTCTTTTTAAAACGTAAATTACAATTTATATATCATGTCATCAACAGAGGGCAGTAATTAACCACAAGTAATCCCTTGTTCTCTGAGCAAGCATGAATAATTTTAATACAATCTGAAGAAACATAGTATTCAAAGGGCCACCATTTTCTTCTCTATTCCTACAAATTTTGATCACATTCCAATTTTCTTCTCTCCAAACAAAGACTTCAACCAACCAAACACTTCTTATTTCAAACAACATCAGTCCTTTGGGTTAGAAATAAAAACATAATAAAAGAAGAAAGATTATAAAAATAATTTCATGATGACAGAAGGGGCCTTGCCAATGGGAATCAAAATGTATCTTACTCTCTGCCTTCTAATCACTTGCGTAGTGGGTGTGGATGCATTAGTGCCCACTGGGAGGATCACAGACAAAGGAGCAATAGATTTGAGTTTATTTTATTTATTTTATTTTTTTGAGACGGAGTCTGGCTCTGTCGCCCAGGCTGGAGTGCAGTGGCCGGATCTCAGCTCACTGCAAGCTCCGCCTGCCGGGTTCACACCATTCTCCTGCTTCAGCCTCCCGAGTAGCTGGGACTATAGGCGCCTGCCACCTCGCCCGGCTAGTTTTTTGTATTTTTTTTTAGTAGAGATGGGGTTTCACCGTGTTAGCCAGGATGGTCTCGATCTCCTGACCTCGTGATCCGCCCGTCTCGGCCTCCCAAAATGCTGGGATTACAGGCTTGAGCCACCGCGCCTGGCTAGATTTGAGTTTAAACTATGCTTGGCTCCTTACTGCCAGTAAGTACTAAAACTCTGGCCAATTTAATTGTGCTTTCTAATAAATCTCAAATTTCTTTAAATTTAAAATAGTGACAATAGCTACTTTAGAGGATTGTTTAAGGATTAAAATAATTATTTGAAAAGATACAACAGTACTAGGTATATAATAGGCATTAAATAATGTTTATTGTTACTATACTACTATTGTCATTATACAGATTTATTTGTGTTAGGACAATAGTATCTAACAATAGAAAGAATACTGCATTTTATCCTTAAGCTTGTGTGTATATATACATATATGCAAAAAATATATATGTTTATGTAACATGTAATATATGTACATAGGTACATGTGTTTATGTAATATAAAATGAGCAAAGAACATAAATAACAATTCACAAAAGAAAAAATCTAATAAGGAAATTAATATTCAACTTCACTGTTACTCAATGAACTGCAAATTTAAAATTTTGCCAGGTTTTGCCTATAAAACTGAGGAAAAAATATTAAGTGTCATTAAAGGAGCTTACTATCAGAAACTGTAAAGTGCAAGTGACTAGAAATTGACATAAAAATATAATTATTCACCATGGGATTCCAATTTTAAATTTTTTAAAAAATCTGAATATGAGATAAATAAAAATTTTTCTTTACATTTTAGATGTTGAATAACCAGTGAAAACCTCCCCAAGATACACCAACATGACCGTATAAATTAAAAGGCATAAATAAACAGAATTTCACATGAAGCTTGGGAATAACATATCTCTAAGCAGCTTTAAGAGGAGATATATCAAAAGGAGAGACAGTTTGTTGCAATCCTCCTTCAGAGTAAAAGTTGTGATCGTTGGTAGAATTGACTTTATTGTGGTTTTATCTGTCTTATCCTTTGCTGTTTTTTTAAATCCTTGAACAGTATTTGTCATATAGTTGGTGTTTAATAAATATGTCTATGTTTTTGTGTTATTTTTTCATACTTTTTTTCCCTAAGAAACTTGTAAGTAAAAATATTTTAATAAAATGTTTATAAACTTCCAGGAAATTATTTTTAAATGTCTAAAATGGAGATTATCTGTTAGCAATATTTTTATGATTCTTACCAAAAATCAGTCAAACTCTCTGTCTGCTAACCATTCTTGTTTTTCTAGATGTGTCTTGTATTATTAGATAAATGGAAATAGATAATCACAAAACCATTAACTTTGTGATTGTTAGTGAGCCATTTTTCCTTAGAGTTCCAAAGATCATGGACCAATGTCTTTTTTTTTCTGGTTCCTCTTAGAAAAAAATAGTGAAAACACAAATATATACTTAATAAAGAGAGACAAAAATAAAAATAAAATATTTTGAATAAAAATTCAGGCCAGGTGTGGTGGTTGACGCCTGTAATCCCAGGACTTTGGGAGGCCAAGACAGGCAGATCAGAAGTTTGAGACTAGCCGGGCAACATGGCGAAACCCTGTCTCTATTACAAATGCAAAAGTTAGCCGGGTGTGGGGGCACAGGCCTGTGGTCTCAGCTACTTGGGAGGCTGCGGCATGAGAATAATTTGAACCCAGGAGGATGCAGTGAGCTAAGATCATGCCACTGCACTCCAGCCTGGGTGACAGAGTGAGACCCTATTCTCAAAAATAATAATAATATGGATGCAACTGGAAACCATCATTCTCAGCAAACTATCGCAAGAACAGAAAACCAAACACCGCATGTTCTCACTCATAGGTGGGAACTCAACAATGAGATCACTTGAACTCGGGAAGGGGAACATCACACACCGGGGCCTATCACGGGGCCGGGGGGAGGGAAGAGGGATTGCATTGGGAGTTATACCTGATGTAAATGACGAGTTGATGGGTGCTGACGAGTTGATGGGTGCAGCACACCAACATGGCACAAGTATACATATGTAACAAACCTGCACTTTGTGCACAGGTACCCTAGAACTTAAAGTATAATAATAATAAAAAAATAAAATAATAATAATAATAGTTTTATATATATATATTATTCAAACTTAGTTACTCATAGAAGACATTTGAAAATTCAAGTGATCAGAAAGAATATAGAATAAAAAAGACAAAGTGTATCCATTTTCTTTTGAACTCATACTCTGGTATCATTGAGATATATCACTGAGATATGTGGTCATGAACATAATCTTTGAACTCTAATACAACACAGATACATTTTAATATACCACTGTACATAATATATATAGAAGTTAGTCCAATCCTCACGCAGAAAAACTTGTAGTCTGGTCTAAGTCTTGTTCTAGAATAAATTTATCCACGTCTGGCACCTTTACTTCTTTAGTCAATACTCAATCAATGCTACTCTGCCTCTACAACTTTTTTATGAGACTATGATAGCCTAGAGGGAATATTACCAGATCAACATTTCTATACTTTTAAATTGCCCTGCGACATTCCAAGAGAAGAATCTTCCTCCCTGGGAGATAAATCTTCTGATAGTATCATACTACCATTGGAAGATGTAGCCACTTACATAATAAAATATAGAAGTCCATGGATCTGAGGCTATAACCTGGCCAACTTCATAAGGTGGGACCAGCCTAATTCCTTCGAAGTAAAATATATTATTGATACCAATGTGGTAGCAGAGATACAGGCCTTCTAAAATATATTGCCTATGAAATTCAGATATTTTATAGTCATTTAAAAGATGCAGCTTTCTAACAACAGATTGTTGGTTTAGCAACTAATCAAACATTTGCAATTAAATAACATGGCTAATAAAAGTAATGTATTAGAATACAAAAAAATGTGAAGTCATTCAAAACAGACCACACACTGGTAGACAAAATATAATCTATTTTTAAAAAAGAAACATATATCTGTAGAACTCTCCATGACTGAGAATATACAGAATAATGTTTTACAATGCCAATAGTTGGGAAATACATATGAATAATATGTATTATTTGAATTTTTATCTTTATGCTTTTCTTGTTTTCCATAATTAGCAGATATTCTTAATCAAGTATTTTATTTTACTGGTATTTATTTTATTATTTTATTTTATTTGAAATGAAAATCAGTTGAGAGAATGGCCACATATCATACCCAAATAAACTTTTCTGAGAAGCTACCTGAGAGCCCCAAAGCTAACAGGTAGATAATTAATTTAGAGGGAGAATGTGAGACACAGAACATAGGAACAGTTAAGTAGAACCCCCCAGAAGCAGTCACGTTTGCAGAGTGAGGCTCAAAGAAGAACAGTGGTTTCCAATTGGGAATCATTCTATTCTTCACTGAATGTTAGGCAAATTCTGGAGACATGTTAAGTTGTTACCATCAGGCGCAGTTGTTTACTGGCATCTAGTGTATAGAGACTAGCAATGCTGCTACATAGCCTACAGTGCACAGGGCAACCTACTGCAACAAAGAATTATCTGTTCTAAATGTCAATAATGCCCAAGTTAATATACCTGGGGGCAAATAGATAATTTCACTGCTGAGAAGGACAATACATTAGAGAAAGTCAGCTACATTTTTACCTGTTTTGCAGGACTGAAACCTTCCTAAAATGAAATTCTGTTCTCAACTAAAGAAATGAACAGAGTCTAGAAACTGCATAAGTCAATTCAGTTGAACATTTTGTGATGCTCAGAGGTTATAATCAAGGAAAGAATGAAGATGACTGGTTGGTCTTGTGCACTCTGCAAATCTGGGCAGGATTGTTTTATCTAATCAGCCAGGCTTTCTCAGGCCAGAATTCATCAAGGGCTTAGTTCCCTATATACAGTCTGAAACAGCAGGAAAAGATTGTAAGCATAATTATTTCTGACTTCAAAGTTCCTTAAGCATTCCTAATCAATGAGAGAGATAAAATAATCTATGCCGTAAATAATTATCCCTGAAACTCAATTATCCCTGAAACTCAACAAAGAGATAGAAATCAGCAAACGTGTATACTGGTGGGGAGATTGCAGTAAAATGGACCTATCCTTACATGTAATTTTCCTGGGAGATTCAAAATGAAATTGTTTTTTATGAGAAGGCAAACCTTTTATGGATTTGCTACTCTCCTTCCTTGCAGGACAGGTAACATTTTGTCTGTGGACCTATGAAATTATTCACTGTGGTGATCACAGAGTCACTGAGTACGATTTTTGAGAAGGGATGGGTAGTCCATCCTAGGCAGATAGAAGGCTTGCAGCTAGATTAAGTAAAAGGGAAAAAAGGCTCAACTTCTCTGGTTTATACCATGCTATATTCATACACATGACCATCATGCATTATATATACATTAATACAGCACCAATAATAATACTTAAGACAGACATGACAAAAATGAGAGTTAAAATAACACTGAAAACAATAAATTTTGTTAAAAATAAAATATTATAGATGGGAGTTAATATTAAATGATTTTCAATGGAATACAAGCAATAAAGATTAAATGAATCATTAAGAATGTGTTACAAAGTAATTAAAATAAACGGCCTAGTAAATGGAAAGCCTAAAACCAGTTTAAACTATAGAAAATAAATAAGAGCAAAACAAAGGCTAGAACATTAAAAAACAAAACACAGAATGGTTAAAAGTATAAATTTTGAGACCTAACATTCCAATGCAGAAGGAAACAGGATCCTGAGAGATGCAGAAGCCATAAAAGCAAAGATAATTGTCCCTGAGATTTGACTTTTTTTGAAGGGGGTCTCCAGGCAGATATCCTAAATGAAATCCGTACATACTAAAACTCTAGTGAGCACAACAGTGGTTAATTTTCAGGGACAAGGCTGTGAATTTATTCTCAGCAGTTTTGCTTCTCCTTTCCATGGTCTTTTCTCTCTGTGTTCACTCACCCAAGGTTTTGTGTGTATAAACTGATCCCTTACATACTGCAAAGAAAAAGGGATCATCAATTTGCAAACCCCTTAGTCCTAAAAAGTGAAACAATACCTCATAATGGTTAAACTCAAGGATTATAGAGTTGGAGTTAACAATGGTAAAGTTATTTAAACATTCCGTGTGCTATCTTAAGGCATTGTTAAGAAAATCAAATGTGTTTACTTGGTTAAATTTTTAATAGCCTATAATAGTTTTGGTGAATAATGGTTTTATAATTCTGTGTTAAGTAAAACATTACTTTTCTTAATGAAATCTGAACTTAAAGAGAATATGGTGAGCAGACCAATCACTCTTCTTTATCAGGTGCATTTCACACGTGCCAGAACCTAGGAGAAGAGATTGGACAAATATTTAAGCACTTTTTAAATTGCCTATTGAATTCTCAAAGGAGGTTACATTTTTCCATCTGGACTTTTTTCTCACTTAGGAAAATTCCCAGAAAGGATAGAGCAGCAAGCTCGGCAGGAAATCCGTGTTCTGAGTTTTTATCTTCCACACAGAGTTGGGGAAAGACAGGAAGAAACAGGAAATTTAATCTGCTAGTCCCCACTAACCCATATCCATTTTTCACAGACGGAAAGAAAAGCATACACAAAAAGGGAAATAACAAATTTCTCTTGTGTACTTTCTCTTGGGCCACAGAATAATTTGTTCCAAGATTTATATTAAATGTTGCAAGACTTAAAGCAATGTCAAGATGACACACAGAGTGTTATCATAGCTTTCAATTTATTTAGTTTACATGGTTCACATTCTATGGTTTTCCTGTTAAAATAAAGGCACAGCATAAATGAAGTTTGTTTGCTTTCCTCAAGAGAAAGAGAAAGCACAGGCAAAAAGAAGCTTCTTTTGAGAGTGAAATTCAGAAGGCATTTGTTGCCATGCATGCCTAGCACAGACAGCTAAAGAGAGCTGTAGGTTAAAATTCTTAAATCTTGCCAAAAATGGTCAGCTGCTTTGTGAGAAAAAGTTATTGAAAAGAAAAATCAGTACATTTAGAAAAAGAGTGCTGTTAGTTCCACATCATTATTATATTGGAAGGTTTTTGGTTATTGCATCTTATGCAGATAACCAGGAAAGATAGTTTTTACTTTTCATGCACATTGACTTTGGAAACTATATTATAAAAGAGAATAACATCATTTTATAAAAGTAAAAGAATACCTGCACTTATTATGATGTGATAAAAATGATAAAATGAAATAATGTTTAAAGGACTTCTAATTTGTTTTTACAAATATTATCTTGATAACAAATGGTTATTTTTTCTTTCATTTAGGTAGTTATAATTTTTAAAATTAAGCATTTTGGAAAGAATGAACTGTAAAATGTCTCTCTAATGTTTTTCTGTTGTTGTTATATGTTCTAATTTATTTTTAATTTAAATATTTGAAATCGAGGAAAAGTAGAAAAGAAAATATCCCAAAAATCCAGTAACAATCCTCCACAATTAGTAAATACTAGCATTTTCATTGTAATTGCTCTATATGTTATATGTAATAATTTATATTTTATTATATAGCATTTTGTGTAAAATACAGTATTATTTAGTATTTCATATCAGATATGTAAAATATTACATGTCTAGTTGAAGGTCACATCATTCTTTATAGTCTTTCCCTATTGCATACCTCTCCCCTCCTTTCTAGAACAAACAACAAATGTAACTATATGTCCTTTTATTGCATATATAGCTATGTGTATTTCTAAAGTTATGTAAATGATATTGTTCTTAACTTTTACTCTGATTTATTTTTTGTTTTGGCCATGTATATACTGTATTTTATCTAAATACCATATTACTGTATTTTATCCAAATCGTCTTCTATCAAATGATTATACCACAATGTATTTATTCAGTCCACATCGATTAATTTTTAAATTGTTATGTCATTCTATCATAAATACACATGCACATGTTCGTTTACTACAGCACTATTCATAATAGCAAAGACATGGATCAACCTAAATGCCCATCGGTAGTAGACTGGATAAAGAAAATGTGGTTGGTACATATACACCATGGAACACTAGGCAGCCATGAAAAGGAATCAGATCATATCCTTTGAAGTGACATGGATAGAGGTGGAGGCCATTACCCTTAGCAAACTAACACAGGAACAGAAAACCAAATACCACATTTTCTCACTTGTAAGTGAGAGCTAAATATCAAGTACATATGGATACAAAGAAGGGAACAACAGACACTGGAGTCTACTTGAGGGTGGAGGTTGGGAAGGAGGTGAGGAGTGAAAAACTATCAGATACTGTGCTTATTACCTGGGTAACAAACTAATCTATACACTAAACACCCATGACACACAATTTACCTGTATAGCAAAGCTGCATATGTACTCCTAAATTTAATGTTCAAAAAATTAATTGCTTTCAATTTTCAGATTTTATAAAAAATATTACACATATCTTTGTATAAGGTGTAAGAAAAGGGTCCAGTTCAGTTTTCTGCATATAGCTAGTCAGTTTTCCCAACACCATTTATTAAATAGGGAATCCTTTCCCCATTGCTGTTTTTTGTCAGGTTTGTCAAAGATCAGATGGTTGAAGATGTGTGATGTTATTTCTGAGGGCTCTGTTCTGTTCCACTGGTCTATATATACCTTTTGGTACCAGTACCATGCTGTTTTGGTTACTGTAGCCTTGTAGGATAGTTTGAAGTCAGGTAACATGATGCCTCCAGCTTTGTTCTTTTTGCTTAGGATTGTCTTGGCTTTATGGGCTCTTTTTGGTTCCATATGAAATTTAAAGTAGTTTGTTTTTTTCCAATTCTGTAAATAAAGTCAATGGTAGCTGGATGGGGATAGCACTGAATCTATAAATTACTTTGGGCAGTATGGCCAAAGTAATTCTTCCTATCCATGAGCATGGAATGTTTTTCCATTAATTTGTGTCCTCCCTTATTTCCTTAAGCAGTGGTTTGTAGATCTCCTTGAAGAGGTCCTTCACATCTCTTATGAGTTGTATTTCTAAGTCTTTTATTCTCTTTGCAGCAATTGTGAATGGGACTTCACTCATGATTTGGCTCTCTGTTTGTCTGTTATTGGTGTATAAGAATGCTTGTGATTTTTTCACATTGATTTTGTATCCCGAGACTTTCTTCAAGTTGTTTATCGGCTTAAGAACATTTTGGACTGAGACAACGTGTTTTTCTAAATATACAATCATGCCGTCTGCAAACAGAGACAATTTGCCAGAATCTACAAGGAAGTTAAACAAATTTGCAAGGAAAAATCAAACAACCCCATTAAAAAGTGGGTAAAGGATATGAACAGACACTTCTAAAAAGAAGACATTTATGTGGCCAACAAACATGCGGAAAAAAGGCTCATTATCACTGAAGATTAGAGAAATGCAAATCAAAACCACAATGAGATATCATCTCATGTTAGAATGGCATGCATTAAACAGTCAGAAACAACAGATACTGGAGAGGATGTAGAGAAACAGGAACGCTTTTATACTGTTGGTGGGAGTTAAGTTAGTTCAGCCACTGTGGATGACAGTGTGACAATTACTCAAGGTTCTAGAACCACAAATACCATTTGATGCAGCAACCCCATTATTGAATATATACCCAAAGGATTATAAATCATTCTACTATAAAGATACTTGCACACATATGTTTATTGCAGCAGTACTCACAATAGCAAAGACTTGGAACCAACCCAAATGCCCGTCAATGATATGGTGGATAAAGAAAATGTGGCACATATACACTATGGAATACTATGCAGCCATAAAAAAGGATGTGTTCATGTCCTTTGCAGGGACATGGATGAAGCTGGAAACCATCATTCTCAGCAAACTAACACAGAAACAGAAAACCAAACACCACATGTTCTCACTCATAAGTGGGAGTTGAATAATGAGAACACATGGACACAGAGAGAGGAATGTCACACACTGGGGCCTATAGGGGGGTGAGGGACTAGAGGAGGGATAGCATTAGGTGAAATACCTAGATGATGGGTTGATGGGTGCAGCAAACCACCATGGCACATGTATACCTATGTAACCAACCTGCATATTCTGCACATATATCCCAGAATTTAAAGTATAATAAAAAATGCATATTACATATATCGTTAGTATTTACTTGTGCATAAATGCAGAGTGCAAATTTTTTTAGAATATTAGAGATATAATTTCTGGGTTATAGATTATACATAATTTTAAAATTACTAGATTTGGCTTTGGGAATTTCTTAATTTAACTAAGAAGTTCAATGGATATTTATTATTATGGCTAGTGAAATATAGAAAAGGTAACATAACTACTGAAACAGAGGGGTAGTGTGGTATAGTATTTAGGACTGTATGCTCAGAATCCAACTGTCAAGATTCAAATTTCACTGTTTTCTATTTGCTGTTTGAATTTACACTAATAATTTCTCTTCATCTATAAATGGGAAAAATATTATTACCTACCTCACATGTTTGTTGTGAGAATTAAGCAGTTCGGTTTTTTTTTTTTTTTTTTTTTTTTTTTGGAGACGGAGTCTGACTCTGTCACCAGGCTGGAGCACAGTGGTGTATCTTGGTTCACTGCAACTTCTGGATCCCGGGTTCAAACAATTCTCTTGCCTCAGCCTCCCAAGTAGCTGGGACTATAGGTGCATGCCACTATGCCCAGCTATTTTTTTGATTTGTGATTTTAGTAAATTTGGGGTTTCACCATGTTGGCCAGGATAGTCTCCATCTCTTGACCTTGCGATCTGCCCACCTTGGCCTCACGAAGTGCTGGGATTGCAAGCGTGAGCCCCCCGGCGAGAATTAAGCAATTTTAAGACATAAAGGACTTAGAATAATTTCTGGTACCCTGTAAGCCTTCAATAAACATTAACTATTATTGCCATGCCTATTTGTATTATTGTTTTTATACATGTAACTACATTATCCTTATTATTGATCAAGGGATGAGAGGTCTAGAAGAATTGTGAGTAACAGAGATAATTCTCCAGATCTTTTAGTTTAGTCAAAGTGTCTTGACTAAAGACACCAGTGTCAATATGTCTTCCGAGCAGCTTCCACATGCCACTCTCTGACATTCCTGAGAATGAGCACATACCCTATTGTAGGGCAGCTCATCCAATCTTTGCAAACTACAATTGGTAAGAAAGTTATCCAGATTTTAAGCTAAAATCTGTGTGCCCAATATTATCACTCATCTAATTCTCTCTGGAGCAAAATAGATTATATTTACACTCTCTTCCACATACTAATTTTCTAGCAACAGTAATATAAAATAATGTAATATAATATAATATGTGAATATATACTCTCCCCACTTTCCAAGCTTTTTCTTCCTAAAGTTAAATATCCCAGCTTGCTTCATATTTCTTTTGAGGTACATATATTTTTAAGGTGTCTAAATGTGTATCCTTTAAATAACATGACTTTTGACTCACTCCCCTGAACACACTGTGCTTTGACAAGGCTTTCCTAATGTTTGGTCCACAGATGGAAGCAACAGATTGCAAAGTGCCGTAGGAATATTACTCTTCTTATGCTAGATGATTTTTATCAATTATTGTGACCTAAGAGTCTGTGATACTTTTATAACAGGTATGTCATTTGTACAGGACTTACTTATCAGAGGTAAGCATATAGGAAACCCTTGTTATGCACCTTTAAAAAGTCAATCAATTTATGTATATCAATTACCTCTTGATTTACATTTCAGAGATACAGATATACCTATGAGGTTCTCACAGAAAGAGGTAGAGAAATAAATGAATAGTATTAGGAAAAAACTACATTAATATAAGTGATATCTAAATAATATCACCATACTATATAGAAGAATGTCTGGTCATAGAAAACCAGAATTTTTTTAATGTAATATCTCACACTAAATATTTTTTCAGTCCACAGAAAAACATTTTTTCTTCTTTGTGAGACATTACATTAAAAAATAAGTAGTAATATTTTATTGTGAAAACCTTAATGCGATTTATGACTAATACTTCCTTGAAAAATTTTCCGTGAGAGCTAAGTAACCCTCAAACCATGCCTAGAGTTTCATAGTCCCACATGCTGCAACTACTTCTCAAAAACCATTCTCATTTTCAACTTAGCAAGAAATATCTTATTAATAATAAATATGACATGGATCAAACAAAAATTACAACAATGCTGGCACTCAACCTTTGCATGTATGTATTTATTTTGATATCCATGTGAAAATTTAACCAGTTGAGAAGATGGAATTTTCCTACAGATGGACTCGGCTTGCTTGTGAATAGAAAATTCCTGAAAACCCTTTTGGCATTACTAGGGTGCTTAACAATAATTTACTTTAATCTGCAACATATTTCAAATTAATCCTTGTTTAATTAATTGTTGAAGGCTGCTGCTTACCATAGGTAAATTCAGGAAGGGATTCTCCCCCAAACTACTTCATATGCTGCAAGGAATGTGTAGGAAGAAGATGAGGCGCAGGGAGACGGAAGACGTGGGGTCTAGCAGTCCAATTTAGTCCAGTGGTTCAGGGTTACATAATGTCATTATATGCATGCAGTCGAGATAGTGTATTGTTCATTTCTGCCTAACTTAGGCTTGGTACCAAACTACTCCCAAATGTACAGAGCTTTCACCAACAAAGCATTCATTTTCAGTCACCTTTGTGGTTCATCTATGTTTGTGCTTCTTTTCCTCTTTATTATGATTATGAAAGAATAGCCCTTATCTCAAACATAACAATCATCTGGCAGAAACAATGGAAAAAATATAGAACATAAAACTCATACACTTGTCATGAAGCTCATAAAAATTCTACCCAGCTGTTGTGTACATTTATTTCTGCTCATTGTATTTGCCAAAGCCAGTAATGCAGCAAAATCTGACGTTAGAGAGGAGAGAAATATTCTCTTTTCACTGGTTACCAAAGAGGCACCAAAAGGGAGGGGAAGGAAATACGTATGTTTGAACAAATAATATAATCTACCACATAGAGGAGTAGGAAAAGAAGCTAAGTATGTCCCTTCTCCTTCACGTGTATCTAAATGTCCCTCATTCCCTGTGAGATGGATTTTTTTAAGTTCTTAAGAAATATGGAAAATTGAGATACTTAATGGTTGAAAAAACTATCTAAAGAGAAATTAATCATGCAGATAATGCATGATATGCTTAATATTAGATATCTCAACTATTGTTAAAATGAACATGATATTAAATTTAGCTAAAAATAAAAAAATAAAAATTTAGCTAAAAATAAGGTGGCTGAACTATAGTTGGTAGTATTTTGATTTGCCACATGATACATTTTTCCATTTATTTTTGTCCTTACCCTTTATCCCTTGCAGATAAAGATAAGAGCAAAAAGAACTTCATGTGACTTGCCGAATGGAGGTTTCAACCCACAGGAAAGAAGATTTTCTTGAAAGACAAGGCTTTAAATTGCAAGAACTATGATCTGAAGTGAGAACATATTTTTAATTTTAAATCTTGCCTGTAATAGACACAACCAAGCTATAAGAGCCCTCTTAGTAGAGGGCAGTCAGGACGGAGAGGAGAAAATGGGGCAGGGTCCTTCCCCAGTCCTCCCAAAGGTTCAGGCGCTCTCCAGAGAAGGGAAGGAATGAGAGCAGGACACATCTGAATTGCCTAAATTTTCCCCAAAGTGACCACATTTTAACTGATAATTTAGCTAGTAATAAATTACCCGCAAAAAGCAAGATTGCACTTTCCACATCAGTAAACATAGGGACTGCAGAGCTAAATACATTTCAGTAATAATTAAATAAATATAGAGGCATGTTTAAAATCATGTTTGCATGTGTCTTACCTATTACATAGAGTTTTAATAAATATAATCTGATATAGCCTAGAGGCCATTCTTTTTTACATCTGAAATCTGAAAATATCCATTGTTTTCATTTGCTGATCCGTTTTCAGAAATCCATTTTCAGAAATCCATTTTCAGAAAAAGTGAACTAAAAACAGTATATGGCTTAGATTCTATATATAAAGATGAAGACTGGAATGAAAAGTAAAGCTCAAGGACTCACCCTTCACCCAATCCAGGTAAACATCTTTGCAGTCACATTTTGTACGAAAAGTAATTGTTTGAAATACGAAATAATGGAATATCTAATATTTACCCACTTTAAAGTAGACAAAAAAGCATGAAATGAATATTTGATGTGATAAAATTTAATTTTGTTTTGGATATTTATGAAAACCTCTGTTGAATCTGAAGTTTTAATATGTTGGTGTGCTCTGTCCTGCAACCATGTGTGACCTTCTCACCATGATCAGTTAGAATTACCTGAACTTACTGAAACATCAAATATGTTTTAACAGCCAACATTCTTAAAGGTTAAAGTTAGGAAATGTCTCCTGATAGGTAGGGCAAGTAAAGGAAACATGATTATTTTTATATCTTAGTCAAGAAATATTAAACCTTATATTAAAAACTGATAATATTTGACACATGTGAGTTGGAAAGAAAAAATAACAAAACATGGTGAGAAATGAAAAGATCCAGATACTTACTAGACACAGAGAGGTTTGAGATACAAAGGCAGATAGACAAATTGTTGGTGAGAATATCTGTTTCATCCAAATAAATTAGACTTAGAGTTATACACAATGAAATGGTAAACTAGCAAAAAAAAAAAAGAAAAAAAAAAAAACAGCACAGAAAGGAACTTGCACAAGCCTTTGGGAAGGAGGAGCTGAGTCTACAGAGTCCATACTTACAACATCAGGCTGATTTTACAATATCATAACATCGAGTTCTCACATTTTCTTTAGCACAAGAATACTGAAGGTTTTGCAAGTTACATTTTTTTTTTTAATGATGAGAAGTTTTCATTGATGCCAAGCACAGCTTAACTATGAAATTGATCATCTCTGGTGTTAAAATAAAACCACTCAGTGATGGCTCTTTCAGATAGGGTTCTTAACATTTTAAGAAAAACATTTTTAAATGACTTTAGGACAAAAAGGGGTTTATTGCAAGGATGCATGTTCCTGAGTACTTTGGAAAACTTGAGCTAGGCCTGGGCATGTGCTGCCGCTGTAGAGCTCAGGCATCATGCTCACATCATTTGCTCTTCCTCTTGCTTTCATTCTTTCCCTGGTTCTCTCTTAGAAGTTACCTGTTTTCCTTTATTCTTGTCCTCAATATCCTATCAACCAGCTTTCACCACATAACCATCTTGCTCACAGACACTGTGGCTATCAGCCCTTTCTCTATCCGGCTTTTTAGTTAAGAGCCTGAAATTTACCATTGTTAACCTAAAATAACTAAAAGAGTCAGAATCTAGTTTAAAGAGAGTTTATTCAAGCACAACGTTTGAGGACAAGCTGTTCAGGAAGGACAAATTCCAAAGAATGGAAGTCAGAGTTCAGAAGTACAGAAGTTTGGGATCACGGCCGGGCGCGGTGGCTCACGCCTGTAATCCCAGCACTTTGAGAGGTCGGATCGCGAGGTCAGGAGATCGAGACCATTCTGGCTAACACGGTGAAACCCCGTCTCTACTAAAAATACAGAAGATTAGCCGGATGTGGTGGCGGGCGCCTGTGGTCCCAGCTACTACTCGGGAGGCTGAGACAGGAGAATGGCGTGACCCGGGGAGGCGGAGCTTGCAGTGAGCCGAGATCGCGCCACCGCACTCCAGCCTGGGGGACAGAGCCAGATAGAGGGAGACTCCACCTCAAAAAAAAAAAAAAAAAAAAAAAAAATTGGTTTGGGATCACTTATAGGGGCAAAGTTTAGGAAAGCTTAACAAAATGTCAGCATCTTTCTTCATAAGCCTTAATGGCATAGTTACAATTAGCTGATCGGTCCAGGTGGTGCTTTGTTTTGAGAAAGGTATATTTAACATTCCACACTGAAGATAATAGTCATGGGGTCTTGGGCGCCATCTGGTCTGAGTTAGGTACCAGACAATAAAGGAGGCAGTTAATCTATAACAAAGAGAAGTAATCGGAAGTAGGGGAAGATCTGATATCTGGTATCTGCTAGTCATTTTTAGAACAAGAACAATCAGGAAAAGAGCCACTCTACCATCTAAGGGGCAGAATTGCAGATATGCTACATGACAGTCCCTAGGGCTTAATTGTTTTCCTTGACATAATAAATGTAGATAGTCCTGACATTTTAATTTATTTTTACACTATGTACTTTTTCTATAGTTCTCATTTTATGCTTTCAAGAAAGAAAATCTGATTGGCTGAGCTTGCCTCTACCTGAGCTATAGATTCATCAAAAGTCTAATCAAGGTCCATTGTTGTACCAAGAAAAAGGGACATTTCTCTACAGTCTGAGTGAGATGAGAGCTTTGATTGTGGTTGAGGGGCAGGGCATGAGGTAATAGAGATAAGTTATTAACATGATATGAAATCTAGAACATGAGTGTGAAGGCAGCATAGAGGAGGAGTTAAGCATTTTTGCTCTAAAGTCAGACTGCATGACATTAGAATCACAGCTCCACATACGGAACTCAATCTTCCTAGACCTATGAAATGGGCATACAAAGAGGACCTTCTTTATAAGCTAGTTGTGAGAATTAAATAAGATAATTTATGTTCCAGTCACCAAATAATTATTCAATACATATTAAAAACACACAAGATGAAAGATTACCTTTTACAGAGAGGTCTAAGGAAAGCAAGAAAAATTGAAGGCACAAAGAATCTGAAATGGAGAAGCAAGAAACTCATATATTTTCTGAACAAAGGTCTTCAGCCTTCCTGGCAAAGTAGATTCTGCCAATGTATTAGATCTCTAGTGATCTTAGTCTGATATGACCATAATTCCAATACAGAAACAGTAAGGATAAAACTCAATGGTAGGGACATACAGCAGAGAGACTCTGGTTGGCATCTTTAAATATTTATATATTGTGTAGAATAATAATAGAAATACAGAAAACAGCCATAATGATAGTGAACATTTATTGGAGGTTCCCTACACGCTGGGGCCTGCCTTAAGTGCTTTTTATGTATTAAGCCATTTAGTACTTATATCAAGCCCAGAAATTCTTATTATCAACATTTTAGGAACAAAGGAACTGAGGCATAGTGAATTCAAATAACTTGGCTGAGTAGCCAAGCTAGCAAGTAGCTAAGGTAGGGCTCAAAGCCTGATCTCCTGGAATGGATAATGCATTACATTGTCTCACTAAGAGAAACATCCAATGGTAGCCCTCAGACTTTTTTTAAAAATAAATATATTGACAGTGGGTGAAACAAATGAAATAACTTGAAGAAGAAACAAACTGCAAAAAAGTTTATTTATTAACAATGTAATAATAAATATGTAATTTTTTTTTTAAACCCTAACTCTAGGGGGAGAAAAAGCATTCTTTTTCAACTGATTACAAAAACAATCCTGGAAAGTAAAAGAAATAGTTGTTCAAAATGATCGTATCTGAAATCTTGGTGTAAGCTGTTTCCTTCATCTGTTTCCTCCACTAAAAAAAAAAAAAAAGAGAGAGAGAGAGAAAGAAAGGAAAAAGAGGTTTAGACTAAACAGAGTCAGAGTTGCAGTGACCTAACAGGAAGTTGGGCTATTCCCAACTGCCAGTGATCTCTGAAGCGACTCTCAGGCTCCCTCTTTGCTCTAACAGACAGCAGAGACTTCAGGCTGGATAACAGTCAAATTCTTACCTCTCTCTTTCACTGCTAGTAAGATCAGACTGCATTTCTTTCAGTTATTCTTCAATCCCCAGTTTCTTGATCTGTTTCTAAAAGAAGAAGTAGAGAAGATAAATCCTCTCTTCAATACTTGGAAGGAAAAGCAAAATCATCTCAACTCCGTTTTGAAAAAAACAGTCCAAGAACTTTCATCAGAGATTTTACTTGTGAGTACCTGGCAATATACTGTCTAGCCCATGAGAAATAACTTCAATTTTTTCTTTCTCGGGGGGAAAAGCAGCGTGCTGAGAGGCAAAGAACTGATAGGGGAGGATCACTGTTTATTTGCCTAAAATGAAAATCAACCCTTCCCTGTAAACAAAGTAAACAAACTGAAATCCAAACTTGAGTTCTCAGCATTTTGCATTTAATTCTTAAGCAAATTTATGTGCAATGCTTATGATTTTAAACCATAAACATTTTTGTAACGAATTGGTGTATGTAGCTTTTTTATAATTTGAAGATTGTAGTAGAATTCTTTACTAATTGTGCTTAGTTAATTGGAAGTTTTTGGAAGTTTGGTTTACCTTTCCATTTTATTTCATAACATATAATAAAGAGACTGTCAGTCTTCTATTCAAATAATCTTTCAATACCATTAGTTGATATTTAAAATGAGGTATAAACATTAAAATAATCGTAATCTAAATTGAATATTTTATGCCAGCATTAACTAATCTCTCTAAGGAAATATTTTACAAGTCTCCAAAGACCAAAGGTTATATTCTGAGATACCTAAGCGAGAATACTTACGATCAAGTCTATATTGTGCAATTTTGTAAATTAAAACAATAGATAACATGCCTACATGATGTACTGTTATGTTCCTGTTGGTTATAAAATGTTTGCTTCTAGTAAAAAATGAAAGAATATAATACAGCAGTAAACAACCACAGAAATATGAGAGAAACAATTATTTAATTATGAAAAAGCACTCATTGGTTTAAAATAATTACCAAAAATAAGGGTCAAGAGTATTACCATGTGGGAAAAAAGAAAAGATAAGCAACAGCCACACTGTGACTCAGTGCTCTGGAAATTAGTCACAAAATGACTTTGTATAACATGAGATAATATAACACAAAGGGCAAAACTCAAGCAGGAAACATACTGCACAGAGAGTCACGTTTCATATGTAAAAGTGTAATATTTACATGATGGGGGAAATTTGTGACAATTTTGAGAGATACTGCAAAATTTTTGAACATGACAAAATCTCCATAACACATTTTAAAGATTATTTTAAATTTATCATTCTAGTGCATGATTATTTCAATATACAGTATCCATATCTCATCTAATCCTTAAACTAAAGAGGGAATAGTCCCTGAAATTTAGTTGAGTATGAAATGTTAATTTGTGGCCTACGGCTTAATAAAATTATACAAAATATAAATAGGGATCAATAAAGACTGAAAAATATTAATGTAAATGCAGATAACTAACACAATAAAGTAAAATTTCAAAATAAGAGTAAACTTTTAAAATATTTATTTTTACCGATTTGAGTAGTTATATTGGAAAACCAAGTTTTTCTACTTCAGGTAACCACAGAATCTTGTTGGAAAAGTTTAATGACATATACTATTATTTGATTTCTGTCTCTATTAGGTATACTGAATTGGACAAGTTTTTGTTTTGTTTTGTTTGCTTGTTTTTAAGATACAGTCTGATATCTTTTGTTTTACGTCCAATGACTAAATCAAAACTTGTTTTGGAAATGTAGTTCCTGTCCAAATGGATTATGTTATCAACTGGTATTTGATGGTCTGATTGATTGCCCATATATCATTTGCTTGTTGATTGTGTAACTATTTTGACTAAAATCTTCTGTCATAAAACTTATTGTTAAATTAATAATACATAAAATGAGAACATATTTTGTAACATACTAATTTTCAAAATAATTTAATTATGTTAAAAATTCATATTCTAATCTTATTTATTTACATCTTTCAAATTCAAGATATAAGTGGGCAGGATGGCAAACTAACGGAGAAAAAATGCCAACTTTAGAGACTTAATTTAATACCAGAGTGCCTATCCATCTAACCAAATAGTAAATATGCTATCAATTACTTAGGAATGTTTGGTTGATTAAACTCAGTGTCACAAAATTTTAAGGTATCTTTCAACTGATATCTCTACCTAATACAAGAAAAAAATGCAAAGTAAACATCCTTACAAAAATAAAAAGGAAGAGAAAATATGAAAAGTGAAGACATTAATTAATTAGACTAGGATTTTCAAAAAAATCTTACCAGTATAAATTAATTAAATTGAATTACAATATAGGTTAACATGGGTTAATTATATCATCAATTTACTTTTTCTATGTGGACATGATCTAAGAATTGTACTACAATACAACTCATCTATTCACAATAAAGGCCTTCTACAAACAGCTATCCTTTTTTGTTTACCACCTATAGCAATTAACTCATCTGAAGAATTAAATTTGGCAGTTTGCCTTTTTAAAACACAAATATATTTTCATGCATTAGTGTCAAAGGTAGATTCTCCTATCTTTTATAGAAATATAGCAGCACTATAATTCTTTCTGATTGCTATAGTGTGCATTAGGAGAAACTTGAATTCAAAAGACATGTGTTTCTGGATATCAAATCTCACCAGAAACAGGGAAGTGTTCAAGTATTTCCAGCAAGTACTCTTCATAATAGACTATCTCTCCTGGCTTTCTGAGATCCTCACTGACTGCTTTCTTGGTGTCACATATCAATGCCAGGGGCCCAGTCTTCCCAGTACCTTTCTCTCCCTGTCTTCACTTCTTCAAGTGTCAGGTGCCGAGTAGAACCACAGCCTGAGATTCAACTACCAGTAACTACCAGTTGTTGAGGGCAACTTCATCACCTCTACTTTTCTTCTTCCTCAAACCAACAATAACAGAAAGTATGGGCCCAAGTCAAATCCACTGTTTTCTCTTTAAGCCTCTATTTGCAATGTTGTGTCCTCTCTTAGTTGGAACAGCGAGGTGTTAAAATTATTTCAAAAACAAAAGAATATAAGGACATCATGGCCCATAATAGAAGTCCCAATGCTGCAATACAACTATCCCAATTGTTCCATATGGAACAATTCTAGGTCTCTGTATAGACTTAGAATTATTGCAAGGAATTGCCCAGTTAATATGTGAGTAAAAAATATTATATGTTGTTGATTAGGGCATAATAAAGCTATTTCAACATCAGAAATGTGAAAGTATTCATCAGTAGGACACTGAAAAAATGTAAATAGTTTTTATTACCAAGCACAATGTGCCTTTGACACCCTCCAACTATACCACACACCTTCAAGTGCTGCCACCACACGGCTGCCAACCTAGTCTATTTCTCCTCCTCATCTTGACCCTTATCTATTTCTATCCAGTCCTTGAATTCTATGATAATTCACCTGAAAGCATCACTTCATTCCTCATTCCTCATTTCCCAAGGCTTAAAAGCAGAATAAATCTCAGAAACAGGGTAAGTCTCCAGAATAATGGTGTTTATTATGAATATTTTGGTAATATTTTAAAGTCCATTTAGGAAGCTTCAAAGATTAATTTTCATATCAGAAAATGAATCACAATGGTTATATTAAAATGTAATACAACTTTTTTCTAGTTTTTTGAACATATGGGAAATACTTTAAATTTTTAATATTTTTGTCTGCTAATTCTGTTTTTTATGTCATTTCTATGTCATTTAGACTTTTCTCATTATGAGTTATATTCTACTGCTCTTTGCATCCCTAGTAATTTTGATGTGGTTGCCTAATATTATGAATTTTACCTTATTGGGTGTTGGTATATGTTGTATTTCTATAAATATCCTTGAGCTCTCTTCGGGGATGTAGTTACATTACTTAGAAACTGTTTCCTATTTTGTTGTCTTGCTATTAAATTTTGTTAGGCAAGACCAGATAATTGTTTATTCTATGGTTAATTATTTCCTACTACTGATGCAAACAGCTGAGTACTATACTTAATGCTTCATGAACTGAGAGTTTTGCAACTTGGGAACAAAAAATATTCCCTGCTTTACATGTGTGGGCCCCTCTAACCCTTTTAGGTGGTGCTTCCCCCAGTCTTCAGACTTTTCTCTTATGAATGCAACAGATCAACTTTTCTCTTATGAATGCAACAGATCAATATTGAGCTGAAGACTAGAAGTCCATCTGAAGATCTCTGGATCTTTCTTTGTGTATAACTCTGTCCTCTCTGACGTTTGGTACTGTATACCCTAACTACCTCCTGAGACTCTGTCTGCTTTGTCTCCCAAACTGAGAGAGACCACTGGGTTCTTATAGAGTTCCTCCTTCCTGAACTTTCATATAGAAGCTAAACTGAGTCTCCACTCAGTCTGGTGGAACAAATGTACAAATGTGGGGCTAAACACTTGTTTCTTATCTCTATGAAATCACTGCTCTCCACTGATCAATATAATTTATTTTATTTTGCTTTTTTTAAATTTATTTATTTTAGGTGGGTGGAAAAATCCAATCCCTGTTAATACATTGTGGTTAGAAATAGATGGGCTTTTAAAATTGTATTTTCATAACACCTTAAAAAACAAAATACGAATATAAATTTAAAAAATTTAAGGGCACAGAGCCTGCAACTTTTAGTTTGCCTAAATAAGATAAACATACATTTATTGTTTATTGTATCCCAGGAGCTATGTTATATGAGTACATATGTGTTTATACAATGAAGAACATAAGATCACTGTTTCTAGAAAATAGTTATTTCATCTTATATGAGAAGTTTATTGGTTCATTATTTTTTCTAAATAAAAATAGCTATTCAGGAAGCTAATATCTCACTCCCTTCTATATTTTAGATGACAAATGAGCTCCACATGCTTAAAATCAGTCAAGTGGTCTCTTGTTCAACAGGCACTTCCCACTTATCAGACAATGAGTGCTCAGGGTTAGGTACCTAGAGTTTTATCAGAAATTACAAATTGCTTTTCCCAATAGTTTCCTATCACAATTTCTTGTAATTGTCTTTCCTTCCCTACTTCTTGGCTACTTTCATATGAAGAAAGCTGGGTAAAGTAAATACAAATTACAACTTTCTCTTGTTGTGAAAGGAAGCTTCAGGTGCTTCCTGCTCAATTTTTTTGCACCACTTGAGGCAAACAGATAATCCCAAATAAATGACAAACGTAGTAGACATCATTTATATTAGCATTGGAATTTGATTTTATAGCTATGTGAACATTATTCGAGATCTTATATATCTCATTTGAGTTATGTGGTTTTAATTTCATTTAGCAAAGCTATTTAGTCAATGAAGAAAGGAAATCGGTATGCATTAAAGAAATGATCTGGTGCTAATGTGAGTTTTCAAAAAAATTAAGATAAGCATGTTTTAAGAGATATCTGGGCTTTCCTCTTAGTGTCAGTAATTTTATTCTAATTCTAGACTTCCCAGAATTAACTTTTCTTAGTATGTTTTTTTCTTAAGGAACAGCGGAAGAATGTGCCAAATGAGGAAAGATGTTTAATCTAGGGGAATGTGGACTAGCCTCAATTCCCGTAACAAGAGGTATCTGTTTTTCTATATGTGGTAAGCGCTGGGTAACTCTTTTCAAGCCTTTTTAAAGTCTGCAAATATTAATAAGAGCCCTCAAAAAAGCAAAAAGTTTCTGAAGTGCCAATGTTTGCCATATCACTATTCTGTCGGTATTACTCTCCCCACCACCACTTACCTGCATTCGATATTATCATCTAGAACAGAGATAAGGAAGATACAAGCTTCCCTAATAGGTGCCAGAAGCCTCTTCTGTAAAAGACATGGGGAGACCATGGATGATCTCCAAAAATGTAAGTGAAAAAATCTCTCTGCAAGTATATACTTGCACTTTAGAAGGGAGCTTATGCCTTTTTTCCAGCTCTCTCTGAATCTTATACACCACCACGAAAGCTATATTTGAGACCTACTTTAATATCCAAGGATAACAGTATATATAACTAGAATCAAAAAGAGTGTCAATCAATGATATATCCTGAAGAAGACAACACAAATATTTTAAAGACACAATATTTTATAATATAATAAACACAATATTTTAAAATATTTTTAAAAATTTTAAAAACTTGACATGGGGAGGAAGTTGGGGAGTGGGGAATTAAGATATTCTATGGATAAAGAAATCTCCAATAAAGAAGAAGACTTTATATTTTTGAAAGCCAAGGAAGAGATTAAACCATTTTAAGATTTCTTCAGTTCTATCATTATACTTGAATAAGCAGATTCAATTTTAATATCTTTAAAGCTGAGCATTAGCTATGTACTTTTTATATATTAATCCTTTGAAAGATATGAAAAGTGTACCATGTGACAAATTTTCATCATTTATAAAGTAATGAGGATTTGATGTAACTTACAAAAAATCAAATCTCTGGTCACCATTCCCAGAAAATTACAATCGAATGAGTTAGGTAGGGCATTAAACAAGAAAACACCTGATTTCTGATGATATGATTATGTATTGGGTAGGATTTTGATAGGAAAGAGATGAATGGCAATTCAGACTAAGTGGTCTTTATAAAAATGTAAAATAATGAGCATTAAACATGTGAAACAAAGAGAACTATTTATTGGATTCTGTAAATAAAGTGGCACCAATTGCCTGTCATTCTCAGGAACCATAGTTCTCATCCTTCGTGGGATTTTTTTTCTGTTTGAATGGAAGTGATTGAAGATCAACTTCTTAATGGCTCCTGGGGGACCATGACTCAGCTGCCCTGACTCTTCGTTCCTTTAGAGTGATTCAGAGCAGTTGATCACGATGTCATCTGGGCAGATGGTTGTAGTCACTAACAGCTGTAGTTCCTCTCTTGAACCAAACTCAGACCCCTCCCACATACTGTCATTAGAAGCAATCATGAATTCTTAGCTTTTTCACATTAAGGCTTATTTTTACTACTAAAAATCCTCTCCTTAATAGGAGTGAAAACATTGATCATTATTTATCATGTTTATTGTACTTAAAGATAAAACTTTTAAATAGTATTTGAAACTATAACATTTTTCTAAGCAGAAAGTTTTCTAATTCATCATAAATCTGAAACCAAAAGGTTCTAGAAATCCAATCTCAGGTATTGTGAGTGTAGATTTTGCCCCCTTTTTTCCCTAAATATAATAAAGTAACATTTTTGTGAGCAATTCCCATACCTGAGTGAACATTTTGCTCTCCTTTTGTCATACCACAAGTTGAGATCATCAGAAGCAGAAAGTTGAGAAGTCTCCAATATTTTTGTCTAGAGAGAGATAAGATCTGATGGAAACAGGCCTACAGGAGAAATGAAGAAACTGACTTGATCTTTTTTGCTATTAATCCTTAAAATTTTTAAAACAGGTAATATCAATCTGAATACCAGAACCCGTTAGGAAAATCTCAACTGTTGTTCCATGTATTTGCAAAGCACATGTACCTCCCGCAAGATGTCCCATTCATTATGAATTAATAGATTGATTTTAGCTAACAAATTAATTCATTTACCAAGAGATACATAGACAGGTAGGTAGATACACAATTAAAGGAGCAACTCTTCAGGAAATAGATGTTTTGGTCCTGAAATACCATTTGCTTACTTAACTCAATAACAGGTACCTAGAAGAGCAAATACAAAAAGCAGGTAAAATAGCCAAAAGTAGCCACAGGTCTCTCTATCTCTATATATCATTCCCATTTTTAATATGTGTGGTAATTATAATAGAGAAATACACATTTAATATATTATTCTTTTTTCTCCTCTCACGCCAAAAATTCATTGTATTATCTTGCATTCATTTTTTATTCCATTTCCTTTCATTTGGAGCTACCAGCTTTCGTAGTTGTGCAGAATTTTATTCTTGAAAACCTTTATTTGGTTCAGACACGTAATACTAACTTTTATTTGTTTTTTTTTCCCCCTTCTGAAGGAAATGACAGTAACATACCATAAAGAGCTTTGCTTTTAAACAAATTGAGTTAGTATGGAAATCAGAGTAATTTTGATGAAGAAAGGTGAATTCATTCAAAGAAAACAATGTAATCTTTCTCTGAAAAAAAAAAAAACTTACAAATTTAACTATAAAGTCCAGACAAAATACTTTCATTCATTTTTAGAGAGTTTTAGTAGTTATGGACAACTATACATAGAACAGGCATAATAAAATACTATTCATTACTATAAAAAGAAACATTGGCATTATTTCCTTTATTATGTCTTTCTTTTTTATTTCAATTTGTTCGTTGTATTCTTGGTAGTGGAAATCTATAGTATATCATATTCTCTTCCAATTTCAATTGCAAATTTTAAGAAATGTGTTTACATGTTTACATTTGCCTTGTTCTTAATTTTCTAATGATCTCTTCTCCTCCTTCCCCCTTATTGCCTCCCAGTTTCACTTCTCCACTTCCAGAGCTCACACTCCTCTCTTAACTGGCAATAAATATTAATATTTCCTGTTATTTGATAGGATAAAATTTTTACCTATCAAAAATATAAACATCAAAAATAATTTTGTTTTAATTAAATTTCTTAACTTTGGCTCAAAGCATTACATAAAAATTTGTTTTAATTAATTTAATTTATTTTTGTTTTAATTAAGTTTAAATATGTTTCTTAACTTTAGCTCAAACATTAAATAAACATTTCCTAGTTATGGTTTAATGAAATGTTAATTTCTAGAGATTGTAAGTAATCTGAAATTTACTTTAGGTGATAAAAAGGAAAATATTTCTGAGAATAGCGTGTCTTTCTGAAGCTTGCAGTTGCCCTTTCCTTGAATGGTCACAATTCCTGTGTCTGAGTTGAAACATTGCCAATATGCAAATGTAAAACTCTGGGGTGAAAAAATCTATTTCCTGAGCTTCAGTTTTTGTATTTTAAAAACCTGGATATTTCAGATACTTATTTCTATGACCATTTTTAGCTCTAGCACTATATAAATGTGTGACCTCGCCTCCATTTTAGCTTTAAAATTATTTAAATAAATAGTTTGCATATGCTATATGCTATTGGGTTATAACATAAAAATATATACTCGTTTTGCCTGGCATTGCTATTTCCTCCCCATGAGACTTTTTTTTTTAATACTATGAATAACAAAAATATTAATTCTATACAGTGAATAGTTTTATTCTTGGAAGAGACTTCCCTCCTTTAAAAAAAAAACCATGTACAATTACTTTTGTACTTAAAAGAGTGAAACAATTATTTTGCTTTTCTTTTTTTTTTTTTTTTTTTTTTTTTGAAACAGGGTCTCCCTCTGTCACCCAGGCTGGAGTGCAGTGGCACGATCTCGGCTCACTGCAACCAGCGCCTCCCGGGTTCAAGCGATTCTCCTACCTCAGCCTCCGAGGAGCTGTGATTACAGGCGCAACCACGACCGGCTTATTTTTGTGTTTTTAGTAGAGATGGGGTTTCATCATGTGGGCCAGACTGGTCTTTAACTCCTGACCTGAGGTGATCCGCCCGCCTCGGCCTCCTAAAGTGCTGGTTTTATAGACGTGAGTTACTGCACCTGGCCAAGAGAAACAATTATTTTTTCTTATCAGTGAGATTTTCACAATCTAAAATGTAGAAAGAGTTGTGATTTGATTCATGAAGTAAGGTTAAGAAATTTTTCATCAAGTAATTCTCCAGAAAACTATTACTTCCTGTAAAAAGAGCCAAATCCAAAAAGAAGTTTCCCTTTAGCGAGTCTTTTTTTTTTTTTTTTTTTTTTTTTTTTTTTTTTTTTTAAATGAAGTTTAGCTCTGTTGCCCAGGCTGAAGCTGAAGCGCAGTGGCGCTATCTCGCTATCTCAGCTCACTGAAACCTCCACCTCCTGGGCTCAAGCTAGCCAGTCTTTTAGTCAACATGATTAGTCAGCAAATCTGCAGTTACAATGGAGGTTTGATTTTTGTTTGTTTTTAAGTCTCTCTGTGTTTGTAATATTAATTTACTTTTCAAGTTTAGAATGTTTTGCTTCATTGTTTCCCATATTTTAATCTGTGTAAATATTTTACACTTTAAAATTATAAGTGTAATTTAAGTGTAAATATTTTGTGCTTTAAAATTATAATCTCAAAATTTCGCTCTTATGGTAAAAATTAAGCATTGCTTTAATGTCAGGACAATTTTAATGATAAGAAATGGGGATTTCGCATGGGCTTATATTATTGATATCCTCTCATCCCCTAAGCATCCTTCAATCAAAAAAAAATTTTAAGTTGGTTAATAGCTCGTTTGTGAAAGCAAAAACAGCAAAACAACTGTGAGGTTATATTTGGCTGCTGATGGGAAAACATCACAGCACAGGTAGCATAAATAATTAGCTCAAATTTATTAGCCCGCATTATACAAAATACAGAGGTAAGCGGCTTCAAGACTGGTTCCTTCAACAAGGAACCGGTTTTTTCCTATGTTTTTATTTCCATCATTCACAGCAGATGAATTTTATTTTTAGTTTGTCTGCCTCAATGTTAAAAGGTAGCAGCTTCAGTAACAGGTGTTACTTACAGACAGGACAAATACAAGGAGGAGTTATCTTGTGGTTCTTCCCATATAGCTGCATTCACAGCAAGGAGAATTTTCAAAATCACTCCATCCCCAACCATGCAGCTACATCCCTTCTCAACTTGTTAGCCAGAGTTCATATAGAAATATCTAAACCAAACACTATAAAGTTAATGGAATCACCATGATCAATGTGGGTTAATGGTGATTTATTCCTTAGGTAGGTGTAGGCTAACCTTCTCTGAGAGCTGGATTTATGAACATATTAAAGAGTCTTCTCACTCTAATGTAGCAGAGAATGTTTCACGAGCAAACGAATCAGATGACTAAACTTTTTTTTAAGTAGAAAAGAAATGATGAAAATGAATTCATAATCTCATTGACCTAAAGTATTTTCTGTTGTACCAAACCATCTTTTTCTCCATGAACACCAAGTTTTACTTGGTTGATCTTAAAGTATGCATCTATTTTTGAGCACAGCATTTCATATCATGTGGATTATTCCCAAATTATCTTCTAATCATTATCACTGGCAGTTTAACTTAGTGTATATTAAATTTGGTAGATATATAATAATTTTCATTATGTTGGAACCTACATTGTTTAAAATGTAATTTTATTTTCTCTAGTAAAATAAACATGAACGTGCACATAACCATTTTAGTATTTTTAATTCCAAAGTGTGATATTACTAATTTGAAGTATTATCTACATTTCTAAACATTGAAAGAACACATGTAGAAAAAAATGATTAGTTGATGGTTAAGTAATAAACCATTTATATATTTCCTCTTACCAACACCTTTCAAAGTCTTGCTTCTTTTGTTATCTCTGTCCAGTTAATAAAATACAATCATTCAAATATTAAATTCCTGTATCTGGAGGGGAGAAATGCTGAATTTTTAAGGCAGCAGCAGTTACTATTAATTTATAGCTGGGATTCCAGCAGCCCAGAATTTTTTTTTTTTTTTTTTTTTTTGAGACTAAGTCTCACCCTGTCACCCAGGCTGGAGTGCAGTGGTGCTATCTCAGCTCACTGCAACCTCCATCTCCCGGGTTCAAGAGATTCTCCTGCCTCAGCCTCCCGGGTAGCTGGGTTTACAGGCACACGCCACCACGCCCAGCTAATTTTTATATTTTTAGTAGAGACGGGGTTTCACCATATTGGTCAGGCTGGTCTCAAACTCCTGACTTTGTGACCAGCCACCTCGGCCTCCCAAAGTGCTGGGATAACAGGCGTGAGCCACAGCGCCTGGCCCCAGAAATCTTTTAACGCTAAATTATTAATGTTCCATTTTATTTTGCCTAGAGAAAACATCAAACCTTCACATTTTTAAAAGTCTACTACTTCTTGTCATTCTGAAAGACAATCTCAATCTCTTTCTCACGTACAAAATTTAATCACAGCAAGAAATTTTTCTCCTTCCTATCAGCTCTTCAGTAACTTTCTCATTTCTCTCTCTCTGTTTCTCTGTTTCTTTGTCCCCCTCCAGCAAAACACACACACACACACACACACACACACACACACACACATTCATTACACACACTTTGAAAATGTATTTGTATCTCCCACCAAGAAAACCTATCATTTTAATGGAAAATACAACTTTTCTCCGCCCACAGTTAAACTCTTTTCACCTGTGCCTGGGATCTCATCTGCTATTCATTTTACTTTTCTTACAGCTTTTAACTCTCCCTTTTTAACCACATAAAACTATAACCTTCACAAAATTTTTCCCTTCAAATTCTGTTACTTGTCAGCACAGATTTATAAAATAACATCCTAAATTTCTATTTATGTAGCCTCGGTTCCTGTTCCTACCCCATCTCACTTGCTGCTGCCCCCTCACACTAAAAGATTTTACGAGGTTACTCATGATGCCATTGTCATTAAATCCCATGTTACCCCTTCCCTTCTGGAACACTCTGTGCTTTAGACATCGTTGACTCATGATAATTTCTGGAAATACTCACTTCCCTTAGTGTTTGTGTAACTGCAGCTTCCCAGGTTTTCTCCTGCTTCGCTGGCCATTTCCTCTGTTTTCTCATACTTGTTTTTCTCCTGGTTGTTCAGAGTTCACCTTCTAGGATATTCCTTCCCAATCTTCACAGTCACCTCATAGCCACGATGAGGATTACATGAGTTAATATTTGTAAAAGCATTCAGGAGAGTGCTTGCTTCACATCAAATACTATATATACTTGTTAAATAAATAGATCTCATTCACCCCACGAAACAATGATAGTTTATCTCCTGATTCTCACATTTTTGTCTCCAGCAGAGACCTCTATTCTGAGCCATATCTATATATGGGGCTTTTTGTTTCATAGTTCCACTGGAGGTTTCAGAAATCCTTCAAACTCAAACTACCTCACCTTGAATTAATCACCTTCCTAGGGCTATGTGCTTTTTTATTTTAGGCTCCCAAGTCAGTGTCAGGAACAATCAATTGACGCCTTTGCTAAAGTCAGACCCTCACTGTAGGTGTCCTTGATGCCTCTCTCTTCCTCACTTGCCTTATCATTTTAATCATAAAAGTCTCTTCAATTTACTCTTGAATTTTCTCACAAATTAGACCACTATTTTCAATATTGCATTACAAATCATAGATAATTCTTATCCCCAAACTTCTGGCTTTCTGATATTCCAGAATATACTTCAAATTGCTCCGTGAAAACTTTCAAGTATACATGTTAGGAAAACTTTTTAGTTTTATGTGTTATAGTTTTTGAGTGTGTGCGATAAGTATTTGTGATGTTATGATATGAAATATGGAGAAGATATATGAAAATGTGTCTGAATATTTTTACATAATATGTTGCTTGTGGTCACTTGTGCTTCAGAATCTGAAGCATCTTGAATGATCTGTCATTACTTAATCCTATCTCTTAAGCTGACTTTTTAATTAAAGGTTTATATTAGTTTCTTTTTTTTCTTTCTTTCTTTTTTTTTTTTTTTTGTTTGAGATGGAGTCTCACTCTGTCACCCAGGCTGGAGTGCAGTGACACAATCTCAGCTCACTGCAACCTCCACCTCCTGGGATCAAGTTTTTCTCCTGCCTCAGCCTCCCAAGTAGCTGGGACTACAGGTGCATATCACCACACCAGGCTAGTTTTTGTATTTTTAGTAAAGATGGGGTTTCACCGCATTGACCAGCCTGGTCTCAAACTGCTAACCTCAAGTGATCCACCCACTTCGGGCTCCCAAAGTGTTGGGATTACAAGCGTGAGCCACCCCACCTGGCCGGTTTATTATTTTTTTTTTAAGAAAATTTATTACATAAAAGAAGTCATCTCTTTATTTGACTTACATCTGTAAAATTTCTCACAGATTTTGCTCATTCTTTGTCCCAATTTATCAAGCTTTCTTTCCAAGTTTTCAGAAGTTTTTGATATTTCACTTTACGAAGGATCTACCTTCAAAATACTGTTTCCTTCCAGTTTACAGCTGTCATATTATTAACAGCATTAATCCCCCTATCCTGAATATGCAGTGGGGCCTCTTTGATTTTGATCATACTATGATATGATTTATTAACACACTATTTTTTTCCATCTTATTTTGCAATTTTTTGCAGTGAGGTAAGGATCTTACTCTTTCTGTTTAGTATGAAGCTCAAATAGTTAAGGGTTATAAATGAGGATGATGTGGCCGGGCATGGTGGCTCACGCCTGTTATCCTAGCACTTTGGGAGGCCGAGGCGGGCGGATTGCCTGATCTCAGGAGTTTGAGACCAGCCTGGGCAATATGGTGAAACCCCGTTTCTACTAAAATACAACAACAACAACAACAAATTAGCCAGGCGTGGTGGTAGATGCCTGTAGTCCCAGCTACTCAGGAGGCTGAGGCAGGAGAATTACTTGAACCCAGGAGGTGGAAGTTGCAGTGAGCCAAAATTGAACCAGTGCCCTCCAGCCTGGTGAAAGAGCGAGGCTCTGTCTCAAAAAAAAAAAAAAAAAAAAAAAAAAAAAAAAAAAAAAGAGAACGACATAATCGGTGGTGGTTGTGATGTTAAAGATGTCAGGAATTCTCTCAACAAGCATGTTGAATGCAAAACATGTTTATTCAGTTTGAGGATAAACTAGACTCTGCTTTCCATTAACAATCTCTCCCATCCTCCACCATTTCTTTTTTTCTGTTGTCTGATTTGGAATAAAGCACATCTAGCCTTTTGAAAACAAATGGGCCATTTTTTTTCTAGCTTTCTATCTACTTTCATGAAACTTTATCTGAAGGCATTTTCTACTTCTGGAAAAAATCACAGATGTGGGAGTTTCCAATAGTGGATTAAATTTTGCTGAGGAAAATGCACTAAGGTTACACACTATCTGCTGTGTTATTTACACATTCTCTTCACTCATTATAAACACAAATAGGCTTAATAACCTCATTTAACAAACGGAAAACTGAATCTTATAGATGGTTAGTGTGTTTTTCCACTAAAAACTTAGTAATCAAACTTAGATCTTTTTTTATGCCTTTCCTATGTCCATTCTATCCATCTCACTTTTTTACACTACCTTGCCCTACATGTAAAATAACATCAATATATTTATTTGCTCCTTCTCATTTTGTTTTAATTCTTATGTTATTTTGAAAGGAAAAAAAAGAGTCTACAAGGGCATACCTAGAACTTTATTATCACTGGTCCTTACTTTACATTCTCACACTCTGTAAAATATTTCTTTAATGTACTCACGGACATTATACTGTCCAAGTAGCAATCACTTAATGTTTACTGAAATCCAAATGAACAACTGATAAAATTTGAAAGAACATACACATACACGCGCACACACACACACACACACACTCCATTTAGGCAAGGTACAAATAAACACTTTCATATGCTCATAAGTGTATGTTGATATTATATCTCTGAATGACAATTTTTAATACATATTAATATTATTAAAATGTTTATATATTAGACCCAATAATTCTTCTCCTGTGAATTTACCATAAATAAGTAACTTTCAAAGTTTTGAAACATTAAACCACAAAAACACTTTTGCATGAATACTTGTAATTGCAAAAATAGATATTGCCCAAAAATATGAGAATGGTAACATAAATTTTTAAATATCCCCCCAAAAATTATGCAGCCATTAAATGAGGTTATGCAAGTCAGTTTGGAAAGTTATTAATTTTTTTTATTATACTTTAAGTTCTGGGGTACATGTGCAGAACGTGCAGGTTTGTCACATAGGTATACAAGTGCCATAGTGGTTTGCTGCACCCATCAATCCATCATCTACATTAGGTATTTCTCCTAATGCTATCCCTCCCTTAGTCCCACAAACCCCCAACAGGCCAGGGTGTGTGATGTTCCCCTCCTTGTGTCCATGTGTTCTCATTGTTCAACTCCCACTTGTGAGAGAGAATATGTGGTGTTTGGTTTTCTGTTCCTGTGTTAGTTTGTTGAGAATGATGGTTTCCAGCTTCATCCATTTCCCTGCAAAGGACATGAACACATCCTTTTTTATGGCTACAGAGTATTCCATGGTTTTTATGTGCCACATTTTCTTTATCCAATCTATCATTGTCAAGCATTTGAGTTGGTTCCAAGTCTTTGCAATTGTGAATAGTGCTGCAATAAACATACTTGTGCATATGTCTTTATAGTAGAATGATTTATAATCCTTTGGGTATATACCCAGTAATGGGATTGCTGAGTCAAATGGTATTTTTGGTTATAGATACTTGAGGAATCACCACACTGTCTTCCACAATGGTTGAACTAGTTTACAGTCCCACCAACAGTGCAAAAGCACTCCTATTACTCCACATCCTCTCCAGCATCTGTTGTTTCTTGACTTTTTAATGATTGCTATTCTAATGGGTGTGAGATGGTATCTCATTGTGGATTTGATTTGCATTTCTCTAATGACCAGTGATGATGAGCTTCTCTTCATGTGTTTGTTGGTTGCATAAATGTCTTCTTTTGAGAAGTGTTTGTTCATATCTTTCATCCACTTTCTGATGGTTTTTTTTTTTTTCTTGTAAATTTGTTTAAGTTCTTTGTAGATTCTGGATATTAGCCCTTTGTCAGATGGATAGATTGCAAAACTTTTCTCCCATTCTGTAGGTTGCCTGTTCACTCTGATGATAGTTTCTTTTGCTGTGCAGAAGCTCTTTGGTTTAATTAGATCCCATTTGTCAATTTTGGCTTTTGTTGCCATTGCTTTTGGTGCTTTAGTGATGAAGTCTTCGGCCATGAGTATGTCCTGAATGGTATTGCCTAGGTTTTCTTCTAGGATTCTATGTTTTTAGGACTTACATTTAATTTAATGCATCTTGAGTTAATTTTTATATAAGGTATAAGAAAGAGGTCCAGTTTCTGTTTTCTGCATATGGCTAGCCAGTTTTCCCAACACCATTTATTAAATAGGGAATCCTTTCCCCATTGCTGGCTTTTGTCAGGTGTGTCAAACATAAGATGGATGTAGATGTGTGGCATTATCTCTGAGGCCTCTGTTGTGTTCCATTGGTCTTTATATCTGCTTTGGTACCAGTACCATGCTGTTTTGGTTACTGTAGCCTTGTAGTATAGTTAGAAGTCAGGTAGCGTGATGCCTCCAGCTTTGTTCTTTTTGCTTAGGATTGTCTTGGCTATACGGGCTGTTTTTTGGCTCCATATGAAATTTAAAGTAGTTTGATCTTCTAATTCTGTGAAGAAAGTAAATGGTAGCTTGATGGGAATAGCATTGAATCTATAAATTACTTTGGGCAGTGTGACCATTTTCATGATACTGATTCTTCCTATCCATGAGCATGAAATGATTTTCAATTTCTTTGTGTCCTCTCTTATTTCCTTGAGCAGTTGTTTGTAGATCTCTTTGAAGAGGTCCTTCACATCCCTTGTGAGTTGTATTCCTAGATATTTTATTCTCTTTGTAGCAACTGTGAATGGGAGTTCACTCATGATTTGGCTATTTGTCTGTTATTGGTGTATAAGAATGCTTGTGATTTTTTCACCTTGATTTTGCATCCTGAGACTTTGCTGAAGTTGCTTTTCAGCTTAAGGAGATTTTGTGCTGATTCAATGGTGTTTTCTAAATATACAATCATGTCATCTGCAAACAGAGAAAATTTGACTTCCTGTCTCCCTATTCGAATACACTTTATTTCTTTCACTTGCCTGATTGCCCTGGCCAGAACTTCCAACACTATGTTGAATAGGAGTGGTGAGAGAGCATCCTTGTCTTGTGCCAGTTTTCAAAGAGAATGTGTCTAGGTTTTGCCCATTCAGTATGTTATTGGCTGTGGTTTTGTCATAAATATCTCTTATTATTTTGAGATACACTCCATCAATACCAAGTTTATTGAGAGTATTTAGCATAAAGCCATGTTGAATTTTATTGAAGGTCTTTTCTGCATCTATTGAAATAATCATGCGGTTTTTGTCATTGGTTCTGTTTATGTGATGGATTAAGTTTATTGATTTGTGTATGTTGAACCAGTCTTGCATCCCAGGGATGAAACCGACTTGATCATGGGGGATAAGCTTTTTGATGTGCTGCTAGATGTTTGCCAGTATTTTGTTGAGGATTTTTGCATCAATGTCCATCAGGGATATTGGCCTGAATTTTTCTTTGTGTGTGTGTGTTTCTGCCAGGTTTTGGTATCAGGATGATGCTGGCCTCATAAAATGAGTTAGGGAGGAGTCCCTCTTTTTCTATTGTTTGGAATAGTTTCAGAAGGAATAGTACCAGCTACTCTTTGTACCTCTGGAGAATTCGGCTATGAACTTCTTTGGTCCTGGGCTTTTTATGGTTGTATATGGTACTATACTGCCTCAATTTCAGAACTTGTTATTGGTCTATTCAGGCATTCGTCTTCTTCCTGGTTTAGGCTTGGGAGGTTGTACGTGTCCAGGAATTTATTCATTTCTTCTAGATTTTCTAGTTGATTTGCATAGAGATTTTTATAGTATTCTCTGATGGTAGTTTGTATTTCTGTGGGATCAGTCGTGATACCCCCTTTATCATTTTGTATTGTGTCTATTTGATTCTTCTCTCTTTTCTTCTTCATTAGTCTGGCTAGCGGTCTATCTACTTTGTTAATCTTTTCAAAAAACCAGCTCCTGAATTCAGTGATTTTTTTGAAGAGATTTTCCTGTCTCTGTCACCTTCATTTCTGCTCTGATCTTAGTTATTTCTTGTCTTCTGCCAGCTTTTGAATTTGTTTGCTCTGGATTCTCTAGTTCTTTTAATTGCAATGTTTGGTTGTCGACTTTAGATCATTCCCACTTTCTCTTATGGCCATATAGTGCTATAAATTTCCCTCTAAACACTGTGTTAGCTGTGTCCCAGAAATTTTGGTATGTTGTGTCTTTCTTCTCATTGGTTTCAAATAACTTATTTATTTCTGTCTTAATTTTGTTATTTACTCAGTAGTCCTTCAGGAGCTGGTTGGTCAGTTTCCATATAGTTGTATGGTTTTGAGTGAGTTTCTTAATCCTGAGTTCTAATTTGATTGCACTATGGTCTGAGAGACTGTTATGATTTCCATTCTTTTGCATTTGCTGAGGAGTGTTTTACTTCCAATTATGTGGTGAATTTTAGAGTGAGTGTGATGTGGTGCTGAGAAGAATGTATATTCTGTTGATTTGGGGTTGAGAGTTCTGTAAATGTCTATTAGGTCTGTTTGTTGCAGAGCTGAGTTCAGGTACTGGATATCCTTGTTAACCTTCTGTCTCATTGATCTGTCTAATATTGACAGTGGGGTGTTAAAGTCTCCCACTATTATTGTGTGGGAGTCTAAATTTCTTTGTGGGTCTCTAAGAACTTGCTTTATGAATCTGGGTGCTCCTGTATCAGGTGCATATATATTTAGGATAGTTTAGCTCTTCTTGTTGCATTGATCCCTTTACCATTATGTAATGCCTGTCTTTGGCTCTTTTGGTCTTTGTTGGTATAAAGTCTGTTTTATCAGAGACTAGCATTGCAACCCCTGATTTTTTTTTTTTTTTTCTTTCCATTTGCTTGGTCAATATTCCTCTCTCCCTTTATTTTCAGCCAATGTGTGTTTTTGCACATGACATGGGTCTCTTGAATATAGCACACCAGAGTGTTTTGACTCTTTATCCAATTGGCCGGTCTGTGTATTTTAACTGGGGCATTTAACCCACTTACATTTACAGTTAATATTGCTATGTGTGAATTTGATCCTGTCATTATGATGTTAGCTGGTTATTTTGCCTATTAATTGATGCAGTCTCTTCATAGTGTCAATGGTCTTTACAATTTGGTATGTTTTTGCAGTGGCGGGTACTGGTTGTTTCTTTCCATATTTAGTGCCTCTTTCAGGAGCTCTTGTAAGGCAGGCCTGGTGGTGACAAAATCTCTCAGCATTTGCTTGTCTGTAAAATATTTTATTTATCCTTCACTTATGAAGCTTAGTTTTGCTTGATCTGAAATTCTGGCTTGAAAATTCTTTTCTTTAAGAATGTGGAATATTGGCCCCCACTCTCTTCTGGCTTGTAGGGTTTCTGCAGAGAGATCCACCGTTAATCTGATGGGCTTCCCTTTATGGGAAACCCAACCTTTCTCTCTGGATGCTCTTAACATTTTTTCCTTCATTTCAACCTTGTTGCATCTGATGATTATGTGTCTTTGGGTTGCTCTTCTAGAGGAGTATCTTTGTGGTGTTCTCTGTATTTCCTGATTTTGAATGTTGGCCTGTCTTGCTAGGTTGGGGAAGTTTTCCTGGATAAGATCTGAAGAGTGGTTTCCAACTTCTTTCCATTCTCCCAGTCACTTTCAGGTACACCAATCAAATGTGGGTTTGGTCTTTTCATATAGTCTCATATTTCTTGGAGTCTTTGTTCATTCCTTTTAGTTCTTTTTTCTCTAATCTTGTCTTCAAGCTTTATTTACTTAAGTTGATTTTCAATCTCTGATATCCTTTCTTCTGCTCAATACTTTCACCTATGATACTTTTGTATGCTTCACAAAGTTCTCATGCTGTGTTTTTCAGCTCCATCAGGTCATTTATGTTCTTCTTTAAACTGGTTATTCTAGTTAGCAATTTCTATAACCTTTTTTTAAGGTTCTTAGCTCCCTTGCATTGGGTTAGAACATGCTCCCTTAGTTTGGAGGAGTTTGTTACTACCCACCTTCTGAAGCCTACTTCTGTCAATTCATCAAACTCATTCTTCATCCAGTTTTGTTCCCTTGCTGGCAAGGAGTTGTGATACTTTGGAGGAGAAGAGGTGTTATGGTTTTTGGAATTTCCAGCCTTTTTGCACTGAGTTTTCCTCATCTTTGTGGATTTATGTACCTTTGGTCTTTGATGTTGGTGACCTTCATATGGGGTTTCTGGGGTTTCTGTGTGGATGTCCTGTTTGTTGATGTTCATGCTATTCCTTTCTGTTAGTTTTCCTTTTTACAGTCAGGCCCCTCTGCTGCAGGTCTGCTGGAGTTTGCTTGCCGTCCACTCCAGACCCTGTTTTCCTGGGTATCACCAGTGGAGGTTGTAGAACAGCTAAGATTGCTGCCTGTTCCTTCGTCTGGAAGCTTCATCCCAGAGGGGCACCCACCATATGCCAGCTGGAGCTTTCCTGTATGAGGTGTCTGCTGACCTTTGCTGGGAGGTGTCTCCCAGTCAGGAGGCACGGGCGTCAGGGACCCACTTGAAGAGGCAGTCTGTCCCTTAGCAGAGCTCGAACACTGCTGGGAGATCTTCTGCTCTCTTCCCAGCCAGCAGGCACGAATGTTTAAGTCTGCTGAAGCTGCGCCCACATCCACCCCTTCCCCAGGTGCTCTGTCCCAGGGAAATGGAATTTTGATCTATAAGCCCCTAACTGGGGCTGCTGTTTTTCTTTCAGAGATGCCCTGCCCAGAGAGGAAGAATCTAGAGATGCAGTCTGGCTACAGTGGGTTTGCGGAGCTGTGTTGGGCTCCACCCTGTTAGAACTTCCCTGAGGCTTTGTTTGCACTGTAAAGGGAAAACCAGCTACTCAAGCCTGTAATGGTGGATGCCCTTCCCCCAACCATGCTGGAGAATCCCAGGTGGACTTCAGACTGCTGTGCTGGCAGCGAGAATTTCAAGTCAGTGGATCTTAGCTTACTGGGCTTCATGGGGCTGCTATCCACTCAGCTAGACCACTTGGTTCCCTGGCTTAAGACCCCTTTCCAGGGGATGAGGGTTCTGTCCCACTGGCATTCCAGAGTCCCGCAACAGAAAAGAAAACTCCCGCAGCTAGCCAGGTGACTGCCCAAATGGCTGCCCAGTTTTGTTCTTGAAACCCAGGGCCCCAGTGGCATAGGCACGCGGGGGAATCTCCTGGTCTGCTGGTTGCAAAGACCGTGGAGAAAGTGTTGCATCTGGGCCAGAATGCACTGTTCTTCATGGCATAGTCCCTCATGGCTTCTCTTGGCTAGCGGAGGGAGTTCCCTGACCCCTTGTGCTTCCCAGGTGAGGCAGCACCCCACCCTGCTTCAGCTCACCCTCTGTGGGTTACACCCACTGTCTAACCAGTCCCAGTGAGATGAGCTGGGTACCTCAGTTGGAAATGCAGAAATCACCTGCCTTCTGCATTGATCTCACTGGAAGCTGCAGACCAGAGCAGTTTCTATTCAGCCATCTTGCCTACAACTCAAAAGTTATCAATATTATCTCATTCAATGACAAAGGAGCTTACCAAACAATATATGTGCAATGATCATTCACATATGTTCATATAAATATGATCACATGTATACACACACTTATACATATTAACATGCATAAGAAATCATATACAACCAAAGGTTGTTTCTGAATAGGTAGATTGATGCTTATTCTGTATTTTCTTTATTCTGCTTTGTTTTATGATTTGGAAAAATACACATATATTACTCTTCCAATTTAAAAAGACAGTTTTAATATTTTAAATACTAAAAGAATAGAACAGTTAAATATGTAGCTAAAAATAAATAGAATACTCCAATTTTGAAAATCATAAAAGCAATTGGAAAGAAATCTTCATTCTCTCAATCCTTTCTACCTTTGGAAGAAAGTATTTAAGTGTATTATAAATGGTCATAGCAAAATTTTATTTGACTATAATGAACACAATTTTAATAATATCAAGTAGAATGTTGTCTTAGACATGTCAATGTATCACTTAGATGAAAAATAAACTATTTTTGTAAATGGCATCAAACATAAATAAAATAGTCAATTTCTAGGTGATTGCATTGGTAAACCTTTTTTAATTTTTCCCATTGCAGAGACGAGGAAAAATAAAATTTTTGGTTGACATAGAACTTGTAAGCTTATCATGGTCATATAAATCATACCAAAAGAGGAATATGCTATAGATGTTTTTAAATAGAAAAATTGATACTATGAAAATTTATTTACAGTGAAATGGTTGCAAAATACACAGAAAAATTTCTGTGAATATTTTTGATATTGACACTTTTGTAATAACTGTAAAAAGAAACTATTACATCAATAAGGTGCTGATAAAATACATCACATTTTAATGATTCATTGTGAGACTGAGTTCATTCAGACACAATAAATATCTTATGTAATAAGGCCTTGAAAGCATAATTTGGAATTCTTTGGTAGAATATAGAGTATTTTAGAGACTCTACAGTCATGAGCTAAGCCAGAAACTAAAATATAAACAGCTAAGTTTACTGTAGCAGCCCCTCTAGTATTGGCCCTCTGTAGAACTCTATACCACACACCTTTCTACAGACAGCAGTTAGCCCAAATCTGTAAAAGTATTGACTCCTTGGCAAGTCAGTTGTGGCTGGATGCTGCTGTGACTCCATTTACTGTCCATTTATTAGGAGTTTTGAGAATACATTTTTTGAGTACAGAATATAGACAGGTTTTGTGAGAAACAAAGGTGGAAGAAAGGAAAAATGATTAGCTAAGTAGTAATTGTCTTTTCTAATGAAGGATTAGTTTATACTTGAGGCCCATTACCCATTATATTCACTTTTATTCATACCATTTAAAATAATTTTAGCTTATGTATTTGTTTTAAATTTCTCCACTGACCTTTTATTTTCTGTAAAAAAAAAAAATACAAAATAAAACAATTTTTACTGAATTTTTAATTCATAAAAGATTTATTCCACAAATATCCATTGAGTTCCAGCAGGCACCAGAAAGAACAAACATGATTCCCATATTTAAAGAGCTTACATTTGAGAGAAAAGACAGAGTAAGCAAATAAATATGTAATGTGTAACACAGGAAGAGGTACAGTGGTTTAAAAAGCATAGGAAGGAAGGGAACATAACCGTCAACCTATTTTATGCTCTGAAAGACACGATTTGAGTAGAGATTTTGTAGAGAAGAAATATTTCCATTCCATTCATGTGATTAAGTCAGGGGACGATGCCAAAAGTGAAGAGATAATATTGACAATATGGGTAAGATTTATCAGGTTTTCTCTCTGCTGCCATTGGGAATGTCTTTCCACCTTTTTTCATATTCGTAATAATAACTGATTATTTTCCTAAAATCTTGTGGTAAATATTACATATTTAGATTGGAGCCCTTCGAATGTTTAGTAATGAATTTTATTATGCACAATTCTGAGAAAGATCTCCGATTTCAAAATAAGCCTTCTGGGTACTTTCATTGTTAGTCTGCACAACTAACTGAATCAGAAAACAAATATATTACTCAATTTCAGGTTACAAGAATTGACCTCCAGGGCAATGCCTTCTGCTGTCTTACATGTGATTTGCAATTACAGTTAGGAAATAAGGGTAGAGAAGGAATTCGATGGTGAGAATCTGTTTTCTTTGCCAAGTCTTTCCTTCTTATTGTGAGCAAAAAATACACTTTCTCACTGGAGAATACTTCTAGAAAACAGTCACTTTCCCAGACCAGTTCTTTGCTCTTAAGGAACAACCACAAATGAATAAACAAACACCATAATTTGGGCAAATTATCATAAAATGTACAACATAAGAAGTTGGCGATTGCTATATTTTCAATAGAAATGTGATTGGTATGACCAGTCCTGCCTAAAGGTTAATAATGCCACAAGAAACAGAGAATGAAAGTCTGTAGCTATACGGAAAGGAAAGAATTGAATTGCACATTAGAAAGTACACTCTAGGGCTGATGTATCTTCAGCTCCAGCCTACTGATAGAAAGGCAGTGACCCCCGCTTCCGAGACAAATTTGCAACCAAGTTAGAGACACTTCCTTGAAACACTAGGAATGTTCCAGCTCTGAATTGTGTTTCCCCAAAATGTTGGAGACCTAACCCCCAATGTGACTTTATTTGAAGGTAAGGCTTTAGGGGGTAATTAGCATAAATGAGACAGTAAGTGTTCAATCCTAATCCAATAGGATTGATGGCCTTAAAGAAGGCCTTAGAGAAGAGATATCTCTTTCTTTCTCTCCTGTGCACACAGGACAGGAAAGGCCATGTGAGGACATAGTGAGAAAGCAGCCACCATTGGCAAGCCACGAGAGAGCCCTCACCAGGAACCGTTGGGCCAGCTCCTTGATCTTGGATTTCCTAGCCTTCAGAACTGTGAGATACAAATTTCTGTTGTTTAAGCCACGCAGTCTGTAATATTTTGTTATAGCAGCCCTAATAGACTAAGATAGCTCCTGAGAGCCCCACTTACCTGGTGAAATCCATTCTAAGACTTGTTGGCTGTTTGGAAGTGATAGCAAATAAAAGCCACCTTGATGCAGCATTCTTGCTAAACTTCAAATCTGGACTAGTTCATCCTTATGCATTGAAGCTTTTTTTATTCGTGTTTGTTTTTACCAGTTAACTATCAACATAAACTTCATTTATAATATTGTATGTTCAGAGTTCCAAAACACTGGTCCTACCAACATAGTTTGGAATATGACTCCATTATAAGATGGTGACTGCCTGTATCAAATCTTTACTGCCTTTTTCAAATTCTTACCATTTTTATTAAAATGAGTCACACTACTCAATCGATGCATCAGTGTTTAAATACGATTTTTACTTTTTTTTTTTTTTTTTTTTACCAACACTATCTTAAAATATCTGATAGCATAGAGCAGTGATTAAAGGCATTTGCTTCAAGGTCAGATATACTTACACTGCCATTTCCAAGCTGTTTTTTTGGACAATTTATTTTGTTATTTTGAACCATTGTTTCTTACCTTTATAAAATGAGCATAAGATAACATTCTCTTAAGGTGAGTATGAGATACAAATGAGAAAAGCAAAATAATAATAAAGATTCGACAGTAGAAACTGCTATTTGCATTATGATTGTTATAATTAGAAGGACAAACTGTAATTTAACCTCCCTATAGTAATAAAATGGCATCTACAGAGCAAATCTAAACAGACTTAATCTACATATAACAATTAATCCCAGATAATTGAACTGACTATAATGACATGTTTGAAAGGAGGCTGAAATAAAACAGGGTTTGCTCTTTTCAACTCTTTAGCCAAGATTTTTTTTAAAAACTGATATTAAATGCTTTGTATTTCCTTTCAAATTTGAAGGGAAAGTAAATATAATACTTAACAGATCTTCAAGTATCTCTTTAGACATTCCCTTGTTTAGGCTTGTACTAATCCATTCATTCAGGGTTTGACTGTTGGGTGAACTTCTGTGCCCTGTTCCCAGCTATGAGAGGCAATTCTCCAGGTTTCTAAGCTTTGTGACCTATGCCCTTCTCTAATGAGGTTAATCAGGGTTTGGGCTGAAACCCAGATTCCTACATATATGTGGATAGAGTGATGTAGAAGTATTTTATGATAATAAATATAAATGAAATTTAGAATTTAATTTAGAAATAGAAAACATTTAGGCAACTCACTGAATCAAAAATTGTAATAATGATCAAGGTAAAAATATATATTGGTTAATGAGTTCTATTTGTAGAATTAACAAATCAGAGAAACCAGTTTTTATCCTGTAGTTTGCTTTGTGATAGTTCCAAACATCTTCTTCAAGTTGAATTAAGATAATATTTTTAAAAATAAATATAGACAAATGTAAGTAATTAATATATTTATTTATTATATTTTCCTGGGTTGGGGTTTGGCCTCCATTTCATATATTTTGTTTATTTTCAGGATGCTCTGGGGTAATGTAGCCCAGGTTCTAGTTCTGCCTTTGTCACTTACTAGCCATCTAGTCATATCATGCTGAAAAATATATTATGTAGCTCTAAGATAAATTCAATGTACCTGCACAGCACTATTCAACATACTTGCACAGTATTATTGTCAATATGTAGTCTAACAGATAAGAAACCACTGTGAAAATAGTAAATCTTTATAAAAAATTATGTTTTATAATGATACATCTTTGCTCTTCTAATATTATTGCTTTAAATAATATTCACCATGTAGCCAAATTTACAAAATTTTATCTTTTTAATTTTATGTCATATATAAAGAAATTTAATGCCAAAATAATCTTTACAGTGATGACTCGATATCCCAAAAATGTGGGACCCAGCAGGGACGTTAATAAAGAGATAAAGCAGGCTCCGTGCTGACTTGTTAGAATTTGGTATGTGACAAACGTACAGTTACAGAGCCTTAGACCTCCCCTGGGAAATTCCCAAATATTTGCATTCCCACAATGTATTTATTCAGGAAATACTGTTCTCCTGAGAAAAATCTGGCTCTCAAACCTCTCCCTGAGATTATGCAAGTTCTCCATTGGGGAAATACAGTTGGAAATCTAGTAATGTTTAGTAACAAAAATCCATTTGCAGATCCTAGTTATTGTCAATATTTTGTTGATTTACAATTGAGAATACTCCTAACAAAAAGTAAACTTCAAGAAAAGGAACTAGAAAACTATCAGAATTCCTGTAGAGTTTGTTGTCCCCCTTCTCCTCCACCATAGTTTTATTCTAATGTTTTCTTTCTTTATTCATTTTCTTCGGTATCAGTGTGCTGTAAACTCACCCAAAATGAAAAACAACCAAAATAAAATAAAACAAAATGAAAGCACATCAGTTAAAGTTTAAAAAAAAAAAAAAAAAAAAAAAAAACAACGACAAAAAAACAGATGCCAAGTTTTAGTGGACAGAAGGGTAGGCCCCCTGGAGATCAGCCAAATTGAGTGGATGGAAGTAATCAACAACAAGAGGGCAACAACATTAGCCACTGCTGAGCAGAAAATTAGAAAGATTCTTCAATTTATTTTTTTTCTTTTCTGGTTGTCAGGCTTTGTCTCTCCTGTCTTCCACTGGTACACCATAAATCAGCAGTTAAAATGAAATTTCCTTCTTTTAGACATGGCAAAGTACTCATTGAACTTAGAGATTAATAGTAAAACTTTAAAAAAGAAAAAAATTCAACAATATGTAATAGAGGAAAATCTGAACTAGAAACTTTAGATAAGTACCATGCTTTCAGTATACATGTTAGCACCATAACTTTTTTTTCTAGATTCACTTAAAGATGATAAAATAATGTGTATACCCCCAAACTGATGATAAAATAGATCGATAACTGCCTACCAGTTGTATCATGCCTTTCCCAAGATGATGAACTGGAAATTTAATGTTATGATATAATCCTATTACTCTCTTTAATTCTATGTGAGTTTCTTGCTCTTTTTTTTTTTTATCCCATAAATTTCATTTTTGTCAATATCTGCTGCTATTCCTTTTGAGGTTTTTTCTTCTGGTCACCAAAGCCAAACTGCCAAAATATTTTAGCTCCAATGGATCTGAATCTTTAGAATATGACTTTTACATTGAGACCTGTAACGTTTCACCTTACCACATGGAGTCTTGCAATTCTTAGCTCCCATGCTTAACCAAATTCAAACAAAAATGTCTCTCGGTTTGACCCTAAGCTCTTTCCAAATCAGTGCTATTTTTCAATTATATTTTTAGACCTTCAAAATGTCTGACGTGACATTCTCAATGCAGAATAAGCTATATAAATACTGTGCTTCTGTGTCTACCGTGTACCCAAGAGGCTTTCAAGGATTACTTATAAAAATTATAACAGCTAACATTATCAAGTTAGTCACCATTCTAATTCTTTTATATTTAATCCTCATAATACTATGTGGTAGGTTCTAGTAAAATACCCATTTTATAGATAAGTAAATAGAACAAATAGGAAGTAAATATGTCAAAATCATATAATTAGTAAGTTACAGAACTGGTATTTGAAGCTTTATAGTCTGTTTTAGTTGGCTAGGGCTGCCATAACAAAGGCTAAAAATGAATAGTTTGTTATTTCCTCATGGTCCTGGAGGCTATAAGTTTGAGACCAAGGTGATCAGTAAGATTGGTGTCTTCTGAGCCTTCTGTCCTTGATTTATAGATGTTCAGTCTTTCCTCTATGTGTTCTAATCTCCTGTTTTTATAAGGATACCAGTCATATTGGATTAGGACCCAACACCAGTGACATCATTTATTCTTAGTAACCTCTTTAAAGGCCTTGTTTTCAAATACAGTTGCATTCTGAGGTACTGGGAGTTAAAACTTTAACATATAAATTTGAAAGGGGACACAATTCAGCCCCTAAAACAGTCTTACTACAAACCCCCTCTTCTTAACCACTGAAACGAACTTAAAAAAGAAAGGAAGAGCTAGAGAGAGAGGGAAAGAGGGAGGAAGGAGAAAAAGGAGGAAGGACGGAAGGAAGAAAGAAAGGAGCTGCTTGCCAAGCAAACCAGAATAATTACGAAGACAACTGGAGGCAGAATGCTTTCCAGATGATGCTGGAGACAAAGTAATTCTTGGGAAGGCAGCTTTGTATGGTGAAGTGTCCATGAATTCTGGAGTCACAGAGTTATGAGTGCAAATATTACTCTGTTTTATTCTATTTGGAAAGGTTATATTCCCTTTATGAATCTCAGTTTTCTTAAGATGCACATCATACTTCTTATAGTTTAGGACTATTAGGGGGATTATAGTTCATATGAAGTTCATAGAAGAGTTCATAAAAAGTGAAAGTCTCAAGGGTCTTCCTTTTTTCTTTCCTTTCCTTTCTTGGGTCCTCTCTTAGTAGATTCAATACAGAACACTTACCTCTCTTTCACATATTCTCTCATAAATATTAATATTAATATTACAAAGAAAGAGTAAAATAGCAAATTATGCATTTCTTCTACCTAATTACCTCTTTTCTAAGTCCACCTTTCTTTAGTCACCTTCCCACAGACTCACATTTCCCTTTTGCTTGGATTTCAGCAATCACTCTTATCTGTCTTCTTTGACTTGAAAAATACCTATCACTTCAGTAAAATTTTAAAAATGTTAAATCTGTGTCATTTGTGTTCCATTTTCATTACAAATTCCTTTAAACAATTTTAATTGAAGTATTTCTTACCTTTAAAAAATGAAAGAAGTATTTCTTACCTTTAAAAAATGAAAGAAGCAATACAAGACACAATTTTAAAAATATTTATGGCATCATTTCACAATACTTGTTTCTGATCTCTTTATTTTTTGGTGAAATTTGTAGAAATGAAACGCCATGCATATATTCAAAGATCTATACTGCAGCCTAATTTTAACTCACAGAGTTTATTCTAATTTATTAATTATTCATCAAGTGTTACTTGTATCAGTCATTTTTAGGGTAATAAACATAGAGTTGTGAATTCTATGTAAAGTGCCTGCGCTAAGAATAGAAAACATTCTAGTGGTGGAGACAGCACACATAAATATATAAATGCACATAAATATATAAATGGTGATGAGTGTCATTCAAAAGAGAAAGGAAGACATTACTGTTATGAATGGAAAATGGTGCAGCTACTTTGGAAAGCAGTCTGGAAATTCCTCAAATGGTTAATCATAGAATTGCCATGTGATTCGAGAATTTTACCCCTAGTTATATACCCAAAAGAAATGCAAACATATGTTCACACCAAAACTTGTATACAAATGTTCATAGCAGCATTATTTATAATAAGCAAAAAGCAGAAACGGCACAAATTTTCATTAACTTATGAATAAATAAATTTTGGTATATTTATACTATAACATATTTTCAGCAATAGAAAGAAAACAATCATATATGCTACAGCATGAATGGAGCCTGAAAACATTATGCTAAGTGAAAGAAGCCAGACATAGTAGGCCACATATTATATTATTCCATTTAACTAAAGCTTTCAGAATAGACAATACATAGAGACAGAAGCTGAATAATTGTTTCCTACTGATGTAGAGATGGAGAACTTTAAGGGAAGAGGGTGAAGCATAAAGAGTGGAGAATTTCCTTATGGGGGAATGAAAATTTTCTAAAATTGACTGTAATAATATTTGTACAAAACTGTGAATGATTGAATTACTTAAAAAATCAAATTTATCAAAACCAAAAATTAGTGCTTATTAAAAGACACTTGTAAGAAAATAGATAAGCCAAGAACTGAGAAAATATATAAAATATATATGACAAAGAATTTATATTCATTATATATAAAGATTTCCTACAACTCAATAATGAAAAGATAAGTAATACTTAAAAAGTTTTAAAGGACAAGTAATATTTTTAAAAGGCAGGTTATAGGGATACAGAGTGACAAAGAAACTGATGGTAGTTTCTTAAATATGGTACTTGATGAACATCCTTTGGAGGAGAGCATATCTGACCTGAATATCTGACCAGAGGTCCTGAATAAGAAGGAAGTTTGTCATTTCAATGTCTTGTAGGGGAGTGTTCCCAGCATAGGAAATAGCAGTTTAAAAATACTAAACCAAGAATGACTTTGGTTTATTCAAGAATCAGCAGTTTGAATGGAACCGAAGGATTGATAGGCAGTGATAATGTAGCTGAGTGATTGCTGGAAAGAATTATAGGAAATTAAGTTGAAGAAGTATTTTCAAATGACGTATTGAAAAACTTCCTTTTGGTGAAATGTTCCTGCCTCATAATGATGAGGATGATAATGATACAGTTAAACATTTCCCAGCTCCTGTTTCATGTCTCCAATTGCACTTATACAGGTTCACTTTAAAAAGTTATAATATCAGGTGCTATCAGTCTAGGACTGAATTTATCCATAATAGGCACACCAGTCAATACTTATTTTAATTTATCTGGTTGTGTGACTAGCACAACAACTCATTCAGGATATCCTTGAATCCTGTCTTTCATATCCTTTATCTACTCAATTACTCAATTTTACCAATACTTACAAAGTCTCTCATATCTTTTTTTCTCTGTAGTTCCGCTGATAGCACCCGTTCTTAATTTTAATCTAATCTTCTTCAAAACTCTAGCTGTTAATTCTACTTATAATATTTTCTTCTCAATATCTTTCCATGTATTATTGATTTCAACAAAACAGCAAGCACATTATATATTATTATATTTTTATGGTCCAGAAAATTTACTGACTTTTTCTTATCTGTAGCATTATTTCTCAAGATGTATTGAGCATAAATTCCATAAGAGTTCCAGGCTTGCCTATATTTCCATATCTCCCTTAGTGTCTAATGTGTCATCATGCACAACTAATCACTAACACATTTACATAAAGTATCCTTGCTTTAACAACATTTGATAACAAATTAAAAATTAAGGGAGATTTGTCAAGGTACTCTGAAGCTAATATATCTAAAAGAGGAGCCCAATGTAAGAATCAGTATGCCTGAATAATTATAATGCTGCAAAAATCACACTTGATTTTTAAATATTATGAAAAAATATATTTTGACTTCTATTTTCAAATATACTAAGTCTACTTCCCTCTGTAAAGTTTTCATTGAAACAGAATGTTTTTCTATGCTTGATATATTTAAATAAATTCCCAAAGCATTATTGACTGAACTGTCACAACAAATCTTGATGAATCACACATAACAAATGATATCTGAAGAAAATTTTTAAAAACACCAGGTGTAAGATTTCACCTGTGATAGGTTTAACTAATTCAGAAACCTGTTATTATAAATGTATCCAGCCACTGACTCATCAAGAGTCTTGTTTATCTGTGAACTCAATTTAGCTGGCTTCCATACCAAGAACGTTTAAATAAATCATAAATAAGGGAATATTTAATAGATAGAAGAAAAAATGCACAATTTAAAAGATATTCCTTTAAAATGATGCTACAGTTGTCTGGACAATGAAATATCCAAATAGAAAGAAAGTAAAATAGTAAAATTATTATGACTCTGTAGAAAAAAGTAAATACTTTTTTTTTTGCTTTATTATTTTTATTTTATCAATACGACAAATGCCACACTCACCCCAACTCAGAGGGTAGGATATATTGTCTTCCTTAGTCACATTCTCCTACACTCTACAATTCTCCCTCAGAACCTGCTTAAAATATATGGTGACTCTCAATTTTATAAAAGCCAAAACCAGCTTTTACAGATAGTCCTAGACTTTATACTGAAAAGCACTTGGATATGTTATACAAATTGAGTTTCATGTACAACTAGAAAGTGTTAAATATATGTGGATATCGCCATTAATGAATTTCTAAATTTTTATTATTATTATACTTTAAGTTCTAGGGTACAGGTGCACAACGTGCAGGTTTGTTATGTATGTATACCTGTGCCATGTTGGTGTGCTGCACCCATCAACTCATCAGCACCCATCAACTCGTCATTTACATCAGGTATAACTCCCAATGCCATCCTTCCCCCCTCCCCCCTCCCCATAATAGACCCTGGTGTGTGATGTTCCCCTTCCCGAGTCCAAGTGATCTCATTGTTCAATTCCCACCTATGAGTGAGAACATGCAGTGTTTGGTTTTCTGTTCTTGCGATAGTTTATTGAAAATGATGGTTTCCAGCTGCATCCATGTCCCTACAAAGGACACAAACTCATCCTTTTTTATGGCTGCATAGTATTCCATGGTGTATATGTGCCACATTTTCTTAATCCAGTCTGTCACTGAGGGACATTTGGGTTGATTCCAAGTCTTTGCTATTGTGAATAGTGCCACAATAAACATACATGTGCATGTGTTTTATAGCAGCATGATTTATAATCCTTTGGGTATATACTCAGTAATGGGATGGCTGGGTCATATGGTATTTCTAGTTCTAGATCCTTGAGGAATCGCCATGCTGTTTTCCATAATGGTTGAACTAGTTTACAATCCCACCAACAGTGTAAAATTCATGTGTTAAACACATATGTAAGAACTCATGTGTCTCTTAAATAGACAAAGATGGTTCCTTACTTATTTATGTATTTATCTATTTCACTAAAGTTTTTAAACAACTTCATTGAGATATAATGACTATTAAAAAACTGCATAAACTCATCAAATTTTAGACAATAATATGTGCAGTTCCTTGTATAGTGATTATATCTCAGTGAAACATATGCACATTTTTTGTTATGTAAAATTTGATGAGTTTGTACATATGTAAACACCCATCAACACAATCAAAATAATAGACATATTCAACACCTTCCAAAGTTGCATTGTGTCTCTGTTTTTTTATATTTATTTATTTATTTGTTTATTTTTGAGAGGCAGTCTTGCTCTGTCACCTAGGCTGGAGTGCAGTGGCGTGATCTCGGGTCACTGCAACCTCCACCTCCCGGGTTCACGCCATTCTCCTGCCTCAGCCTCCTGAGTACCTGGGACTACAGGCGCACACAACCACACCTGGGTTTTTTTTTTTTTTTGTATTTTTAGTAGAGACGGAGTTTCACTGTGTTAGCCAGGGTGGTCTCAAACTCCTGACCTTGTGATCTGCCCGCCTCAGCCTCCCAAAGTGCTGGGATTACAGGCGTGAGTCACCACACCTGGCCTTTTTATTTTGTTTTTGTTTTCTGTTTATTTTGTGGTAAGAACACAAAATAGATCTGCCCTCTTATTGAAACACAAATACCATGTTGTTAACAATAAACAATATGTTGTACAGCAGATCTAGAATTTACTATTTTAGCATAACTAAAACTTTGTACCCATTGAACAACAAGCACTCTATTTTCCCTCTCTCCAGCCCCTAACAACCACTATTTTATTCTCTTCTTCCATGAGTTTGACTATTATAGTTACTATCTGAAAATGTAAAACTTGTAGACAAAGACATAGAGGAAAATCTTCTTGACATTTGTCTTGGCAATGATTTTTTGAATACAAGACCAAAAGTACAAGCAACGAAAGCAAAAATAGACAAGTAAGATGACATCGAATTAAAATCTCTGCATGGCAAAAGAAACAATCAACAGAATAAAAAGACAAACTGAAATGAGAGAACATATTTTCAAATCATATATCTGATAATTTCCAAGATATTTAAGGAACTCCTTTAACTTAACAGCAGAATTTTTTTAAAAAATGGGCAAAGGAGTTAAACACATTGTTCTCCAAAGAAGACATACAAATCAGATATATAAAGATGCTCAGCAGCATTATTTACCAAGGAAATGAAAATCAAATAATAATGAGATATCAGTTTATGCCTGTTAAAATGGCTATTTTTTTAAAAACTTGAAATGTAACATGTTGGTAAGGATGTGTAGAAATTGGAATGCTGGGCTGGGTGCAGTGGCTCACACCTATAATCCCAGCACTTTGGAAGGCCGAGGCGGGTGGATCATGAGGTCAGCAGTTCGAGACCAGCCTGGCCAACATGGTGAAACCCTGTCTCTACTAAAAATACAAAAATTAGCCAGGCATGTTTGCAGGTGCCTGTAATCCCAGCTACTCAGGATGCTGAGGCAGGAGAATCACTTGAACCCGGGAGATGGAGGTTGCAGTGAGCCAAGACTGCGCCATTGCGCTCTAGCCTGGGTGACAGAGCAAGACTCTGTCTCAAAAAATAGAAATTGGAATGCTGGCAGATTGTTGGCAGGGATGTAAAGTGGTACAGTAGCTATGGGTAATAATATGACGGTTTCTCAAAAATTAAAAATAAAACTGTCATACAACCCAGCAATTCGACCTCTGGGTGCATATGAAAAAGAATTAAAATCAGAGTCTTGGAAAGATATCTGTATTCCCATGTCCATTGAGGTATTACAATAACCAAGATATGGAAACAATTCAAGCATTTTTTTAAAAATTGATGTATAAAGAAATGTGGCATATACATATATACAGTGAAATATTTTTCTGCCTTAAAATAGGAGATTCTGCTATTTGTGACAACATGGATGGTATACTAAGTAAAATAAGCCAGTCACAGAACATATTGATGTATTTAAAGGTAGTATACCTTTACAGATAGGGTAGAATACACACATATATTCCTTTAATCTGCCAAAAAGAGGGCCTAAAAGAAATGACATCCCAGTAACAGTAAGCGTGCCTAGATTTCTAATCTGGGTTTCTAATACCAGTCTCTAATAGAAGGAACCAGGGCTTCTTGGAGAAATGGCTGTGATTCTAAGAGTGGGGCATAAAATATACAATATGAGCCTGTGGCATCTAGTAGTGACAAAAAGTAAGGCACTCAGAAAAAATTAAAAACTCATATTGATGGAGCTATCTCAAAGAAGTACAGGAGCCAACTGAATCCTCTCTCATGTTTGCCAAAGCCAGGAGAGTATTCGAGCACCAATATAAGTAAAGTCATATTGCATTATAACCCAAAGTATAGAATCAATATCCATGAGTCCATACTGATATAAATAAAGGATTAAATAATTTAATACAGAGAGACAAATATCTGTTGCCAAAGTATTCCAAACAATTTATATAGATACTCTCACCTTAAGGAGAGGGACCATAATTCTCCATTCTTTTAAAGTGTTGGCTCTATGTAGTGACTTTCTTTCAAAGTACAGTATGGGTGGCTGGCAATATGGCTGAATGGGAAGCACTCCAGTCTACAGCTGCCACAGAGATCAATGCAGAAGGTGGGTGATTTCTGCGTTTCCAACTGAGGTACCCAGCTCATCTCACTGGGACTGGTCAGACAGGGGGTGCAGCCCATAGAGGGCAAGCCAAAGCAGGGTGGGACATTGTTTCACCCGGGAAGCACCAGGGATTGGGAAACTCCCTCCCCTAGCCAGGGGAAGCCAAGAGGGACTGTGCCCTGAGGAACAGTGCGCTGTAGCCCAGATACGATGCATTTCCCGTGGTCTTCACAACCCACAGACCCAGAGATTTCCTCGGGTGCCTACCCCGCCAGGGCCCTGGGTTTCAAGCACAAAAAACAGGTGGTGGTTTGGGCAGACACCAAGTCAGCTGTAGGAGTGTTTTTTCATACCCCCGTGGTGCTTGGAATGCCAGTGAGACAGAACTGTTCACTCCCCTTGAAAGGGGGCTGAAGCCAGGGAGCCAAGTGGTCTAGCTCAGCGGATTCCACCCCCTAGAGAGCCCAGCAAACTAACATTCATTGGCTTGAAATTCTTGCTGCCAGCATAGCAGTTTGAAGTCGACCTGGGATGCACTAGCTTGGTGCGGGGATGGGCATCTGCCATTACTGAGACCTGGTTTTCCCCTCACAGTGTAAACAAAGCCTCAGGGGAGTTCCAACTGGGCGGAGCCCACTGCAGCTCAGCAAAGCCTCTGTAAACAGACTGCCTCTCTAGATTCCTCGTCTCTGGGCAGGGAATCTCTGAAAAAAAGGCAGCAGCCCCAGTCAGGGGCTTATAGATCAAACTCCCATCTCCCTGGGACAGAACACCTGGGGGAAGGGGCAGCTGTGGGCTCAGCTTCAGCCGACTTAAACATCTCTGCTGACCAGCTCTGAAGAGAGCAGAGGATCTCCCAGCACACCACTCGAGCTCTGATAAGGGACAGACCTCCTCCTCAAGTGGGTCACTGACCCCTGTGTCTCCCGACTGGGAGACACGTCCCAGCAGGGGCCAAGGGACACCTAATACAGGACAATTCCAGCTGGCATCTGCCAGGTGCCCCTCTGGGATAAAGCTTCCAGAGGAAGTAACAAGCAGCAATCTTTGCTATTCTGCAGCCTCTGCTGCTGATACCCAGGCAAACAGGGTCTGGAGTAGACCTCAAGCAAACTCCAGCAGACGTGCACTGCAGCAGAGGGGCCTGACTTTCAGAAGGAAAACTAACAAACAGAAAGGAATAGCATCAATATCAACAAAAAGGATGTCCAGACAGAAACCCCATCTGAAGGTCACCAATATCAAAGACCAGACGTAGGTAAATCCAAGAAGACGAGGAAAAGCCAGCGCAAAAAAAGCTGAAAATTACAAGAACAAGAATACCTCTTCTCCTCCAACAGATCACACTCCTTGCCAGCAAGGGAAAAAAACTGGACAGAGAATGAGTTTGATGAATTGACAGAAGTAGGCTTCAGCAGGTGGATTAGAGCAAACTCCTCCAAGCTAAGGGAGCGTGTTCTAACCAAATGCAAGGAAGCAAAGAACCTTAAAAAAAAGTTGTAGAAATTGCTAACTAGAATAACCAGTTTAGAGAAGAACATAAATGACCTGATGGAGCTGAAAAACACAGCATGAGAACTTCGTGAAGCATACACAAGTATCATTAGGTGAATGTATTGAACAGAAGAAAGGATATCAGAGATTGAAGATCAACTTAAGGAAATAAAGCACGAAGACAAAATTAGAGAAAAAAGAATGAAAAAGGAGAATGAACAAAGCCTCTAAGAAATATGAGACTGTATGAAAAGACCAAATCTATGTTTGATTGGTGTAGTGAAAGTGACTGGGAGAATGGAAAGGAGTTGGAAAGCACTCTTCAGGATATTATCCAGTAGAACTTCCCCAACCTAGCAAGACAGGCCAACATTCAAATTCAGGAAATACAGAGAATGCCACAAAGATGCTCCTTGAGAAGAGCAACCCAAAGACACATAATCATCAGGTTGAAATAAAGGAAAAAATGTTAAGGGCAGCCAGAGGGAAAGGTTGGGTTACCCACAAAGCAAAGCCCATCAGAGTAACAGCGGATTTCTGCAGAAACCGTACGGGCCAGAAGAGAGTGGGGCCAATATTCAACATTCATAAGGAAAAGAATTTTCAACCTAGAATTTCGTATCCAGCCAAACTAAGCTTCATAAGGGAAAGAGAAATAAACTCCTTTACAGACAAGCAAATGCTGAGAAATTTTGTCACCACCAGGCCTGCCTTAAAAGAGCTCCTCTAGGAGCACGAAACATGGAAAGGACAATCGGTACCAGCCACTGCAAGAACATAGCAAATTGTAAAAACCAACAACACTCTGAAGAAACTGCATCAACTAATAGTAAGGATACCCAGCTAGCATTATAATGACAGGCTCAGTTTCACACATAGCAGTATTCACCTTAAATGTAAATAGGCTAAATGCCCCAATTAAAAGGCACAGACTGGCAAATTGGATAGAGAGTCAAGACTCATTGGTATGCTGTATTCAGGAGACCCATGTCAAGCACAAAGTACACATAGGCTCAAAATAAAAGGATGGAAGAATATTGACCAAGCAAATGGAAACCAAAACAAAGCAGGGGTTGCATTCCCATTCTCTGACAAAACAGACTTTAAATCAAAAAAGATCAAAAGAGTCAAAGAAAGGCATTACATAATGGTAAAGGGATCAATGAAACAAGAAGAGCTAATTATCCTAAATACATATGCACCCAATACAGGAGCACCCAGATTCATAAAGCAAGTTCTTAGAGACCTACAAAGAGATTTAGACTCCCAAACAATAATAGTAGGAGACTTAAACACCCCATTTTCAATATTAGATCAACAAGACAGAAAATTAACAAGGATATTTAGCACTTGAACTCAGCTCTGGACCAAGTGGATCTAATAGACATCTACAGAACTCTCAACCCCAAATCAACAGAATATACGTTCTTCTCAGCACCACATTACACTTATTTTTAAATTAGCCACATAATTGAATGTAAAACACTCCTCAGCAAATGCAAAAGAATGGAAATCATAACAAACAGTCTCTCAGACCACAGTGCAATCAAATTAGAACTCAGGATTAAGAAACTCAAAACCGCACAACTACATGGAAACTGAACAATCTTCTCCTAAATGACTATTGGGTAAATATCAAAATTAAGGCAGAAATAAAAAAGTTCTTTCAAACCAATGAGAGCAAAGACACAACATACAAGAATCTCTTGGACACAGCTAAAGCAGTGTTTAGTGGGAAATTTATATCACTAAATGCCCACAAGAGAAAGCAGGAAAGTTCTAAAATCGACACCCTGACATCACAATTAAAAGAACTAGAGAAGCAAGAGCAAACAAATTCAAAAGCTAGCAGAAGACAAGAAATAACTAATGTTAGAAACAAGTGCTTGGTGCTGTGAAGAAAATTGGCACTCAGTAAAAGATTATTTAGTAAGGCAATTTTACTTTTGTAGTGTAGCAGGACAAGCCACAGACAAAACTCCTCATACATCGGGTTAAAGAAGGAAGGAGCTTTATTTGGCCAGGAACTTCAGCAGACTTGCATCTCAAAAGCTGAGCTCCCCAAGTGAGCAATTCCTGTCCCTTTTAAGGGCTTACAACTCTAAGAGGGCCCAAGTGAGATGGTTGTGATAAATTGAGCAAGCAGTGGGTACGTGACTGGGGGCTGCATGCACCGGTAATCAGAATGGAACGGAACAGGACAGGGATTTTCACAACACTTTTCCATACAATGTCTGGAATCTATAGATAACATGACCGGTTTGGCCAGGGGTCAACCTTTAACTACTAGGCCCAGGGTGTGGCACTGGGCTGTCTGCCCGTGGATTTCATTTCTGTCTTTTAGTTTTTACTTCTTCTTTCTTTGGAGACAGAAATTGGGCAGAAGACAATATGAGGTGTGGTCTCTTCCCTTATTCCCCCCCATTTGGAGAACCTCATTCATTAGTGGGAGTTCTCACTTTTCATCCTCACTTTCATGTCTTCTTGCAAGACAGATCAATAGTGATTCATATAGTACACTTGTGCTGAAGCATTTTGGTAAACTAAGGTAGTGATGAAGCTTTTTATTACTTGTAGGAGTACAGGTAGCAAACAAGGGAGTAGTAAACAGTTTCCTATTACTATTATAATTTTTATTATAAGAGTTTTAAATCCTCCTAGTGCTGGAAACCATTTTCCAAACATGACCCCAGGATTAAATCCATGCCACACTTGCACGGACACGTGCCAGTTTTGTCATTTCTTCAACTGTGTCTTCAACTACCTGCCTTGATCATTTATGAGCAAACAGCATTGGTTAGGTTAGACTTTCCACAGACTACTCCTTCAGCTGCTAGCAAGTAGTCTAGGGCTAGTCTATTTTGATAGAGCATTTCTCATCTAGGTTTTTGCTGGGCTAAAACAGTTAAAGCTCTGTCAGTTTTATTAATTATTTCTAAGACAGCTTGTAACCATATGATTCATTTGAGCATATAAATGGGGGTTCGGTATCCCCACAAGCCATCTTGTGCCTAAGTGGCAGGCCCATAGTACTGCATGATTTTTTCAGGGGGCCACTCATCATCTTTCCAATCATCTATAGCTATGTTTCTCTTTTCTCGGAAAGCATAGACTGGGAAGCCTAGAAGTGCACCTGTTTTTATGGGCAGTAGGAAAAAGGATGGGTTATAGCACACATCAGGCTGGTCACTTCCAGGGCTATATACCTTGTATAGAATAGCATTATACAAACAACTTCCTTTGAGAGTCCTGGTACACTTATAATAACCATAAAATAATAGGACTGTAGCCACCTTTTGTCGTACCGCAGTGACTTGATGTATATACTGGGAAGAGTCCTCCATCTGGGGAAGGTCAGTTGAAGTCCTTACTGTACAAGTCCAAATTTTAAGGAAAATGAGTCCCGCGATGAGTTTCTGCATGCTTCGGCCGTGCATTGACCAGTCAGCTTCCAGATGTGACTGGAGCAGGGCTTGTCATCTTCTTCAGAGTCACTTTGCAGAGGTTGGCGAAGCTGCTCCTGTCCACGTGCAGCTCCCAATCTACCGATGTTCAAGGATGGTCTCGGAGGTCGGGCCTGCTAGAATAAACTGAGTCCAACACCTCTACACAGTTATGTTTAACTGGGCTCTCTGATATCGGGAGCAAGGTGGCAGGGTTTAGGGTGTTGCAAACTTCAATGGTCATACGGGGATTTTCACAGAGCAAGCTTCGGTATCTAGTTAGTCTAGTATTCATTAGTCAATGATGTCCTTTGGTATTTATTAAAGTCACCACAGCATGGGGGCCCTTTATCTTTAGGTTTTGCCCAAGAGTTAGCTTATCTGCTTCTTGTGCTAGCAGGGCTGTTTCTGCCAAGGCCCTCAAACATGAGGGCCAACTCTTAAAAATGCCATCTAGTTGTTTATAGAGGTAGGCCACTAGCCTCAGCCAGGGCCCCATGATCTGGGTCAAAACTCTAACTGCCATTTTTTTTCCCTCTGTTTGACATATATAGTGTAAAAGGTTTTGTCTGGTCAGGTAGCCCCAGGGTTGGGGCCAACATGAGTTTTTCTTTTAACTCATGAAAAGCTCATTGCTGTTGGTTGTAATAGATGTAGTTTATCCAATCTACATTTTTATTAACTGTCACCCACCAAAATATTGACTCAAATCCTGCAGCTATTTGATTTTGGGCTTTAAATTGATCTGGTATTCCCCATGGGACTCCAATTGCATCTAAACAGATGTGAGAATTGAAAGACCCATAAGGGGCTTCTCTCGCTTTGTGATGTCTTATTTTTCCTCCCTCTGGTTGATGAAATGCCAGGGTGAAAGGGATAACCAATTGGACTAAAGCACAAATGCCACTCCAGTTATTCAGCAGAGTGCCCAGTAAAGGTCCACCACAATACCACCACACATCAGCTCAGGGATGAACAAGGGCTGACTGATTGATACGCTCTTAAAAATTCTTAAGCTCACTGCATCCCTTCAGGTCTCCAAGGAATGCTAAGTTTTCTCCCTGTTGTGAGAGACAAGAAGTGAACCTAGTATTGGGAGGTGGAAGCTGGATGGCCTTTGAGGGCTGACTTGCAGAGTGCTGGACTTCAGGATACAGCAGCAAGAGCTTGGCATGACTTATTACTCCAGGCTGTAGAATCCTGGAAAAGAGCTACCATGCAGCCTACACCTGGTTGACTGGAGGACCACCTTGGTGGAACGGGGACAATCTGGGCCTCTGATTTGCCATGTGCACAAGCATAACAATTGCCTATGTTTAACGTGTGGACGGAATATTTGATCCCTTCCAACCAGGCATTTGTATCTTGGTAACCTGCTTAATAGCCAAAGTTTGTTTTAAGTCTTTAACTTCTGTGATCCTCTAGTAAAATGAATGTATGATTTTAGGAAATTACAAAAACCAGTTGGGACAGTCCATCCTTGCTCTTCAGTGGTCCACAGAGTGTTGGACCAACTATGGCATAAAAGCTCTACATTGGGGGGCAAGACTCCTGGTTGTCACTGGGGTCTTTATGGAAATCTCCCTGGATTAAATGGTCCTAATTTACTAATGCCCAGTCTGAGGAGAGTCAGGAAGGACAGAGGTACTTTTCTGAAGTAGAAAGCTGTCTTTGACTTGGCAAGTCCCCACAGGGTATAACAAGGCAAGCATTAAATGCAATAGTTTGAGGCAAAATTGACTTGGTTATGTTAATAACTAGATGGTCAGCAATAGAGTGAGAAAAGAAGAAAGAGTAACAGAATAAATGAAAGAGTTAAATTTTTCTTACCTTAGTTTAGTAGGGTTTCCCCTGGGACTGTGGTCCACGACTCTGGAGGGTGTGGCACTTTCTTGACTCGAGTGTGATGAATACGTCCCCTTTCCACTGTATGAACAGCAGTCTCAGTGGTTAGCAGCACAAGGTAACCTCCTTCCCAGGCTGGTTCGAGTTTTCCCTCTTTCCATCCTTTGATGAGAACATGATCTTCAGGCTGGTGCTAGTTTACTGGAAATTCTAGAAGTGGTACATGTGCTAAAAGACTTTTAGTTTTGAGGGAAAGGAAAGTGGAAGATAAACCAAGTACATAATTTTTAAGAAATTAACCTTTTGTTTTAAATGTGGGGACATCTACAGTAGACTTTATAGTCCTTGGTGCCTTTCTGCTGAGAAATTTCCTTTAGCACCTATTTTTATTAGTTTTTAGACCAAAGAAAGTCAAACACCATCTTATATTTGAGAATGCTTCCTGTATGATTTTATACCAGATAAGCTAAATTTCACCTTTATATTAGTGTGTTACTAATGTTAAACTTAGTTTTAATAAAACTTTGTAGACATACATATTCAAATTTTAATGTTGGACCATAAGGTAAGATTTTTATAGACTCTTTTTAACCTTTTATAATTTTTGTTAAAGAGCAGGTTAGTGATTTAAGAAAAACCCATTGTGTTTATATTTTAATGTTCAGTTCACAGAAAAACTGGATGATACCTCTTTAACTATAACTAATATGTTTACACACAGAATTTTCTTTACGATTAATGCTTTAAAACTTGCTTAAACCCTCAAAACAAAACTTTTTTTAACCTTTTAAATGTAGGTAAAAATCCACATTCTTATGCCTCCTTATAATCCCTTTACCAAAGGTATATTTTACTTTCCTTATACACCTTGCACATAAACTGTTTATTCAATAGTTTTACATTCAGGAGGCCTAATTACTTTTAAATTTTACAACATTTCTGGCATAAATTCTTTTTTATAAGTTTTTTTTCTCTTTCATGACTTTCACAGACAATTCTTCAACATGCCTTAATTTTCTGACTTACTACAAACATTTCTTTCTTTAAACAACCAGTTAATTTGTTTCAGGACAAGAATTTACCATATAACATTCTTTTTACATAAATTCTGCCCCCCCCCCTGCTTTTCTTCCTTTTTTTCCCAAGATGATAACCATTCTTTTCCAAAGTGAACTTCCTTTATGTCTGTGGACTAGACTGTCTAAGGCCACAAGATTACAAGTTACTGTAATACATGTTACACTGTTAACTTTTAGCAAACTTTACTTTTGTTGAAAACCTTGTAAGTTTGGGATTTCAATTATCCTTTGCTATTAATAAGATCTTGTTTAGTTCAAATTAACTTAGAATTGGTATAGATGGCTTTGTCTTTTTTTTTTTCTTTCAATTACCCAGGAGGAGCCATCTTTCATTCTATCCTGAAGGGACTTCCTTGTAGGTCTGGTCAGACCTTTGTATGGTAATTAAGATTTAAATCCCCTGTTAGGAAACCTGCTGGGTTAAGGGAATTTTCAGTGATTAATGTTAAATCATCATTTTTTTTTAACAGAATACCCCTATACTTTAAGATTTTTAAGTTAGTAAGCTACCTTTTTGCACCCACACCCCTTTTTTTTCCCTAGGATACTTCTGAACTGGTGAGGTATGCTCACAATGAGGTTTCCCCTAAGAGTTATTTTTCTACTTTCTTCTGTTAGAAAAGTAGGTGCTGCTATAGATGGAATGCATTTGGGCCATCCACTGGTTACTGGGTTAATGATTTTTCACAGGAAGGCTAGGGGTTATCAGTGGCCTCAGTGCTTTCCAGGTATTCCCTTGTTTACACTGACAACAAAGTGTTATTGGAGTGTTATAGGGGTTAAGGAGAATACCTTTAATTATCAATTATAGGTTTTAAATTTACCTTGGCTTTTAAAGGAATAGGGTACCCTGTTTTGTTTTTTTTCTTAACTACTTGTACATCTCTCTCTTTCTCTCTTTCCTTGACTCCTTTGTCTTTCTGTCTTTTCCTCTCTGTCTCTTTCTCTCTCTCTTTGCCTCTTTTCCTCTCTGTCTCTTTCCTCTCTCTCTCTCTGTCTCTCTCTGCTGGTCTTTCCCTGCCTCTGCCAGTCACTTATGCTTCTGTTCTCTCAACCACTGTGGGAGGGATCTAAAACCAGCTGTAACCAAGTGTCTACCTAAGGGAACTGATCTGCATGCCCTGGCTTACAGGTTACCTTGTGCCATACCTTTGAAACAAGGGACCTGTCTAGGCTTGCTTCTGATGGCCAGCCCACCTCTAATGCTGGCCAGTCTATTTCACTCAAAGTTCTAACTTTTCCTGGTGTCAGAGTAACACCATAATCTCCCTTAAATCCTTTCTGGAAATTTGTCAACATAATTGGTAGGGTGGGCTTACTTCGTGCCTCACCCATGCTTCCTCAAGACAAAACACCATGCTTACACCACACGCACACCACAAAACGAAGAATGGGGAAAAAGGGCACACAGACACTTTTACAGTTTACACCAAACCAGAATCAAAACCAAACTCAGAGTATCAAGAAATCCAAGCCAGGGCAAAAGCAAAACCAAAGTATCAGGCAATCCAAGTCAAGTCAAAAACAAAAACCACAGTGCCGGTACAGACATGCCATGGGTGATCAGGCCACGCTTCCACTCAAATGGAGTAGGCAAGTTCCAAAGACTAGTCTTACCAAGTTTCAGATGTCCAGACTGCAAGTGCCAGTTCTTTCCCGGTGTTCAGCCACTGCGTTGATCCTCCACGGGGGCCTGCCATGCACCGCTCTGACAAGGCATTCCACTGGGGAAAGTGCCTACCTGGGAGTGCTCCCAGGATCCACAGCACTCAAGCTGGCCAGAATCCCCTGCAGAGATGCTCCACAGGGCAGGCCTAAGCTGCCTAAGGGGGTGCCTCAGCCATCTGTTAATCACCTCACTTTTTGGTCAGGGAACCAAGAAATGTAGCAGGACAGGCAGCAGACAAAACTCCTTAGACACAGGGTTAAAGAAGGAAGGAGCTTTATTCAACTGGGAACTTCAGCAGACTTGCATCTCAAAAGCCAAGCTCCCCAAGTGAGCAATTCCTGTCCCTTTTAAGGGCTTATGACTCTAAGGGGGTCTATGTGAGAGGGTCGTGATCAATTGAGCAAGCAGGGGGTACGTGTCTGGGGGCTGCATGCACCAGTAATCAGAATGGAACAGAACAGGACAGGGATTTTCACAATGTTTTTCCATACAATGTCTGGAATCTATAGATAACATAACCGGTTAGGTCAGGGATCAATCTTTAACTACCAGGCCTAGGGCACTACGCTGGACTGTCTGCCTGTGGATTTCATTTCTGGCTTTTAGTTTCTACTTCTTCTGTCTTTGGAGGTGGAAGCTGGGCATAAGACAATATGAGGAGTGGTCTCCTCCCTTAGGAGAAGGGTGTTATTTGTACTTGCCATTTTGAGAGCACACCAAGAGGGGAGGGCAGGGGTTTTTATTTTTAACACAAGGGGCTTTTACTGTTGTGTCTTTTGTTTTACTGACTGAATTGGACTGTATAATCTAAGCTAATCTTGATTGGCTAATTTGAATAGAGCAAGGATGTGGGTTACAGTGGTAGAACAAGTAGTGTCAGCGGGAAGAATAGTTGTAGAGTGCGTAACTAAGGGAACAGAACAGACGTAAGTTATAAATTAGGACTGGTGGAAAGGGTTGTTTATAGCACAGTTAACTAAAGAAACTGGAGAAACAAAGAACAGGAAGAACAGGGAACTAAAACATTTGAAGAGGAATTTATCATTTCTGGCATGTGTCTAGTCTCTGTTAGCTGGAGTTGGACTGTACAATCGCAACTGAACTTGATTGGCTAACTTGAAAGGGGCAGGGGTGTGATTACACTGGTGGACAACGGGAGGGGTAATTTACAGAGTGACTAGCAGATGTGAGCTCTGTAGATAAGGAATGATGGGAAAGTTGTTTACTGAAACTAAAACAGGGAGGCATAAAGGATAAGGAATGTAGTTTGGCTTTGGGAATATGGAACAAAGAGCAAGGATGCTAAACAAGGCAAACTTTTAAAGAGGAATTCTTTTTATATCTGACAACTAAGATCAAAGCAGAACTGAAGGACATAGAAACAGGAAAAACCCTTCAAAAATAAATGAATATAGAAGCTTGTTATTTGAAAAGATCAGCAAATAGCTGGATTGCTAGCCAGACTAATGAAGAAGAAAAAAGAGAAAAAGCAAATAGACACAATAAAAAATGATAAAGGGGCTATCACCACTGATCCCACAGAAACACAGACTACCATCAGAGAATACTATAAACACCTCTACACAAAGAAACTAGAAAATTTAGAAGAAATGGATAAATTCCTGGACACATACACCCTCTCAAATCTAAACCAGGAAGAAGTCAAATCCCTGAATAGACCAATAACAAGTTCTGAAATTGAGGCAGTAACTAATAGCCTATCAACCAAAAAAAGCCCAGGAGCAGACAGATTCACTGCCAAACTCTACCGGAGGTACAAAGAGGAGATGGTACCACTCCTTCTGAAACTATTCCAAACAATAGAAAAAGAGGGAATCCTCTCTAACTCATTTTATGAGGCCAGCATCATCCTGATACCAAAACCTGGCAGAGACACAACAACAACAAAAGGAACATTTCAGGCCAATATCCCTGAGGAACATTGATGTGAAAATCCTCAATAAAATACTGGTAAACCAAATCCAGCAGCACATCAAAAAGCTTATCCACCACCATCTAGTCGGCTTCATCCCTGGAATACAAGGCTCGTACAACATACACAAATCAATAAACATAATCTATCACATAAACAGAACCAATGACAAAAACCACATGAGTATCTCAATAGATGCAGAAAAGGCCCTCGATAAAATTCAACACCTCTTCATGCTAAAAATTCTCAATAAACTAGGTATTAATGGAACGTATCTCAAAATAATAATTGCTATTTATGACAAACTCACAGTCAATATCATACCGAATGGGCAAAAGCTGGAAGCATTCCCTCTGAAAGCCAGTACAAGACAAAGATGCCCTCTCTCACCACTCCTACTCAACATAGTATTGGAAGTTCTGGCGGGGGCAATCAGGCAAGAGAAAGTAATAAAGTTTATTCAAATAGGAAGAGAGGAAGTCAAATTGTCTCTGTTTGCAGATGACATGATTTTATATTTAGAAAACACCATCATCTCATCCCCAAATCTCCTTAAGCTGATAAGCAACTTCAGCAAAATCTCAGGATACAAAATCAATGTGCAATCACAAGCATTCCTATACACCAATAATAGACAAACAGAGAGCCAAATCATGAGTGAACTCCCATTCACAATTGCTGCAAAGGGAATAAAATACCTAGGAATGCAACTCACAAGGGATGTGAGGGACCTCTTCAAGGAGATCTACCAACCATTGCTCAAGGAAATAAGAGAGGACACAAGCAAATGGAAGAACATTTCATCCTCACGGATAAGAAGAATCAATATTGAAAAATGGCCATATTGCCCAATTTATAGATTTAGTGCTATCCCCATTAAGCTACCATTGACTTTCTTTACAAAATTAGAAAAAACAAACTACTTTAAACTTCATATGGAACCAAAAAACAGCCTATATAGCCAAGACAATCCTAAGCAAAAAGAACAAAGCTGGAGGCATCACGCTACCTGACTTCAAACTATACTATGAGCCTACAGTAACCAAAAGAGCATGGTACTGGTACCAAAACAGATATGTAGACCAATGGAACAGAACAGAGGCCTCAGAAATAACAGCGTACATCTACAATCATCTTATCTTTGACAAACCTGACAAATATAAGCAGTGGGGAAATGATTTCCTATTTAATAAATGATGTTGGGAAAACTGGCTAGCCATATGCAGAAAACAGACACTGTTCCTTACACCTTATATAAAAATTAACTCAAGATGGATTAAAGACTTAAACATAAGACCTAAAACCATAAAAACCCTAGAAGAAAACCCAGGCAATACCATTCGGGACATAGGTGTGGGCAAAGACTTCATGACTAAATCACCAAAAGCAATGGCAACAAAAGCCAAAATTGACAAATGGGATCTAATTAAACTAAAGAGCTTCTGCAGAGCAAAAGAAACTGTCATCAGAGTGTACAGGCAACCTACAGAATGGGAGAAAATTTTTGCAATCTATCCATATGACAGAAGGCTAATATCTAGAATCTACAAAGAACATAAACAAATTTACAAGAAAAAAACAACCCCATCAAAAAGTGGATGAAGGATATGAACAGGCACTTCTCAAAAGAAGACATTTATGCAGCCAACAAAGATATGAAAAAAAGCCCATCATCACTGGTCAGTTAGAGTGGTGATCATTAAAAAGTCAGGAAACAACAGATGCTGGAGAAACTCTTTTATACTACTGTTGGGAGTGTAAATTAGTTCAATCATTGTGGAAGATGATGTGGCAATTCCTCAAGGATCTAGAACCAGAAATAACATTTGACCCAGTACAAATCATTCTACGATAAAGACGCTTGCACCCATATGATTGTTGTGACACTATTCACAATAACAAAGACTTGGAACCAACCCAAATGCCTATCAATGATAGAATGTATAAAGAAAATGCGGCACATATACACCATGGAATACTATGCAGCCATAAAAAAGGATGTGTTCATGTCCTTTGCAGAGACAGGGATGAAGCTGGAAGCCATCATTCTCAGCAAACTAACACAGGAACAGAAAACCAAACACCGCATGTTCTCACTCATAAGTGAAAGTTGAGCAATGAGAACACATGGACACAGGGAAGGGAACATCACATACCAGGGTCTGTCAGGGTGTGGGGGGTTAGGGAAGGGATAGCATTAGGAGAAATACCTAATGTAGATGATGGGTTGATGGGTGCAGCAAATCAACATGGCACGTGTATATCTATGTAACAAACTTGCATGTTCTGCACATACATCCCAGAACTTAAAGTATAAAAAATAAATAAATAAACACTATGGAAAGGTAGGGGTAGAAAGTAACTTCATAGTGGAGAAACCTAACAATCATTACCCTAGTCAGGTGTTTAAGATCAATATCATCAGTCATAAATTATGTTGGTAGTATGTATCCTTGTCATAATGTGACAAAAATGGCACTTTAACTCTGTTATCTTCTTTCCCAAACCCCATAACCCTGGTCTAATTATGAGTAAAAACATCAGATAAATTCTAATAAGGGGATACCCTGCAAAATACCTGACCAGTATTACTGAAAACTGTCAAGATCATCAAAAATAAGAAAAATCTGAGAAACTGTCACAGCCAAGGGGAACCTAAGGAGAGATGACAACTGGAGCAATTTGGTATTCTGGATGGGTTGCTAGAACAGAAAAATGCTAGGGAAAAACTAAGGATATTTGATTAACATATGGACTTTAGTTAGTAACAATGTATCAATTTTGGTATATTAATGATAAGTGCGCCATACTAATGTAACATGTTAACAGGGAAACGAGGTGTGAGGTGTATGAGAAGTCTCTGTACACTCTTCTCAATTTTTGTTTTTTGTAAATCTAAAACTATTTTAAATAATAGAGTCAATTTTTTTAAAGGAGATGTTTCTATTAGAAAGACAAGATTATGGGCTTATCAAGCAGATCTTTACAGCAAATTCTCTGCTGGTCTATGCGGGGAGGAGATCCACAAATGGTGTTTCATAAACCTCTGTTTTCCAATTTCAAGAAAGTTGGATTTTTCCAAAAGGAAAAAGTTTGTGCATGGTATATAGAAGTCGGTGCATGGATTCATCCCTACATTAAATCTGTTATCACTCAGAACCAGACAGAATTTTTGAGTAAAAATTTAGGTATTTGATTCCTCTTGCAATTGTTGTACTTTATTTGCCTTTTGCTTATTTTTCTCTTTGTTTTTAATTACATACGCTACTATTTAGCTATGGCTTGCTGTGGTATATTGTCGTAGTTTTATCTGTCCAACATGCTTCCCTTCTGAAAGAAACAATTTCCTCCTTCTGGGAGTTACACTTGTCCCCTTTCCACCACCCAAACCATTAGGTTCCATTAATATTTGCAATGCTATTACATTTTGTTATTCCTGACCCCAGACTGGTTTTGGGACCACCAAATCTATGATGGTCTCCCACAATTCCCAACTCAAATGGATTGGTCCAAAATGTGGCCCTTGTTTCATGCTGAAACAATCAGAGCTAGTCTCAAGCTGTTTAAGCCTGGAACATAAAGATAAGTAGTCACACTATTTTGATTGAAAAACTTTTAAGGTTTAAAAACCAGGACAGACCATTGTTCATGCATCATGCTCTGCAGAGAAGATTGGCTCACACTGAGAGAAAATAAAGCTGTCTAAGAAGTGTAGCCACAATGAGAGATACCTGGTGGTGCTCAGCTCACCAGCTCTAGCTGTTTCTGAGAACCAATGCAAGCCTGCCCTTGTCGTCTCAGATTGTTCCACATATTCTAGAATAAATAAACTGATGATCCAAATTTGTCAGAGTTGGTTTCTAATCCTAGCACCCGAGGAAAGTCGAAAATACTAAGTTTAGGCAATATCTCAGGCCGCCATTTTTTAAGAGAGGAACTTGCTGAATTTGGATCCCTGGCTCTCAGGGGCCTCAGCAGGCCGCCAACCTCAGCCTGCTTCCTGAACTGTGTGATGCAGAGCATATTCTGTATTTTATACTCAAAGTATAGCAGGATTGTATATTTCAAAGAATCAAATGGAAATAAATGAATCTCTGAAAAATATGTGTTCAAAAATGTGATAAGGATTAGAGGTTTAGTTTAAAGCTTCTTCAAAAATCATGTATCTATATCAATATGTATATATATTTGTGAATTCAAATTGTTTATGGTATGATTTACAAGATATATGATATCTCTACTGACTAAAAATCAAATGTATGTTAACACTCGCAAAGTGTTGTAAGAAAAAAAGGTTATATATCTCACTAGTGATTTTTAATGAAACTTAAAGCATAATGACATTTATTACTTCATTATTATATGACTACCCACAATGATGTATATTGCAGCTATGATCTGCCACAAACAAAAGCAGATAATTTTCTAGATTGTTTTTGATGAAGTATCTGTCCCTGCATTTGTGAATGTTTGCTGATAAGATCTCCCTTTCCTTCCTGACTGGAATGGCACTGGTGGCTGAAAAAAGGAAGGAAGCAAGTGTTCCCTTCTTTTATTTTCCTGTGTTGCATGATCATTACACTTTTCCTTCCCTTTAAATCCAAAGAAGTCGTCTTTAAAAAAATACAGGTGATTCCTTCCTTCCTTCCTTCCTTCCTTCCTTCTTTCCTTCCTTCCTTCCTTCCTTCCTTCCTTCCTTCCTTCCTTCCTTCCTTCCTTCCTTCCTTCCTTCCCTCCTTCCTTCCTTCCTCTCTTTCTTTCCTTCCTTCTTTTCTTTCTTTCTTTCTTTTCTTTCTTTCTTTCTTTCTTTCTTTCTTTCTTTCTTTCTTTCTTTCTTTCTTTCTTTCTTTCTTTCTTTCTTTCTGTCTGTCTGTCTCTCTTTCTTTCTTTTTTGCTTTTTTGGCTATAGATCTTTAAACAATGTTGAAACAGATAAAGTCTCACTCTCCTATTGAAATCTGTTTCCCTTAGAGTGTAAAGTGATGGCTTATCACTTAGAATCACTTTTCTGTGAAACTCTTTTGAATCAGATAACGCCCTAAACTGGGGAATAATGAACTGGGAAAAAGGACTAACTCAATGTCAGACACTTCTTTTGTCTGCTGTTTTGGCTGTCTGCTGTCTCATAGAAAACCTGGTTAGGAAATTGATGTAAATAATGTATTTTTTAAAGGAAACAAAGATGAAAATTCTGAAAATGTGTTTCCTTTTTAAAAGAAGAACTAGAGCAGAGGTAAAGATAAGCCAGGAATTAAAAGTTGCATTAAAGAAGTAATAGAAAAATGCCTAAATAATTATTGGTTCCGACTGAGAAAGAATAGCTGTGTGAAAGATGTGGAAAGTAAGATTGCACATGGAAATGGACTTTAATATATACTTCGCCATATTGATCAGCATTTACCCATGTCTCTCAATTACTGTCCTTTTTATTTATATTTTCAAAGTTGAAATATGACCTGTTTGCTTGAATATTAATAAATATATGCACTGAATGTGTTTGCCGATAATTCTGAATACTACATATATATTTTAAGTATGACTCATTGAGTATGCACAGAGAAATGTATGTGTATACACATAAAATGTCATAGGCATATGAAGTATGAATACAATGTTTACTGGTCTGTAAATGAGTCCATATGAACACTTTATTTATTTGATATGTATGGGTTCTGCATTTCAGAGATGATTTACACAATGAAGAAAGTACATGCACTTTGGGTTTCCATATGCCTGATGCTTAATCTTGCCCCTGCTCCTCTTAATGCTGATTCTGAGGAAGATGAAGAATACACAATTATCACAGGTAAAATATTAGAAGCATTTATCTTTTTAAGCTAGTTAAAGCTCTCAATTTTAATCTAAAAAATCTACCACATTTTTCCATTGTAGAGGGAAATTAGTTTTTATTGAAGTGATATTTTTCTTTGGAAATTTATTATACCTAGTGCATGTGTGTGTGTGTGTGTGTGTGTGTGTGTTAAACAGTCCAAAACCAAGTAACTTTAGCTGAAAGACTTCTCTCTTTTTTTCAGCACACAATATTAAACACTGGAGTACCTCTGGGCTATTGCAAGGAGCAAAATGTTGTAAAAACAACTCCCTATGACATTTGATGCTACCCTTTGGCTAGGAAAAGTGTGAGGAGGAAAGGGAACTTCAGACATCTGAGTTTTCAGCTATTCTCTTTCTTCCCCATATTTCCAAAATAAAAACTTCCCAGTCAAGACTAATATAAAAATCTAGTCAATCAGGACACCAAAGGATCTAGTAATATGAGTTAGATGTAATCCCATAAAATTCTGTGTCTAAAAATGAGAATATTAAAAAAAAAAAATTAGAGCATGGAGAAGACTGTATGGTGATGGTTACTGTGGATATATACCTTTATTAAAGTAACATTTTGTGGCAAATTAGTAACTGTTGACAGAAATCTCAAGCATTGGTATTAATGAGAGAATATTAAACAAAATGATAGCTTATTTTTGTATAGCGGTTTAAGATGTAAAAAAGATTTCCATAAATGTATTCTTATTTGATACCTCTAATAGCTCTTTAAAATGACCGTGTTCAGTGTACTTTAATAAAGTGTGAATAAATACATCTTCTGGGCCTGAAACTGAGGAAGGTGCTAGAGAAACAGGTATGGCTGAGATGAGGTGCTCAAGAATCTCGCTGCTTCCTAGGGGAGTCTGATCGGTGGACAGTTTATTTCCGTATAATGTAGTAAACAAAGTGACAGAAGCATGGAGAGTGCTGCTGTTGATGGGAAAAGGAACGAGATTCATTCAAGCTTGGTTTTCTGAGGGCTCTGCAAAGGGAATTCATGTTATAAAAATTTCCTAGAGGCCGGGCGTGGTGGCTCACGCCTGTAACCCCAGTACTTTACGAGGCCGAGGTGGGCAGATCACGAGGTGAGGAGATCGAGACCATCCTGGAGAACACGGTGAAACCTCGTCTCTACTGAAAATACAAAAAAAATTAGCCAGGCGTGGTGGCGGGCACCTGTGGTCCCAGCTGCTGGGGAGGCTGAGGCAGGAGAATGGCGTGAACCCGGAGGAGGCGGAGCTTGCAGTGAGCTGAGATCCCGCCACTGCACTCCAGCCTGGGCGACAGAGCAAGACTCCGTCTCAAAAAAAAAAAAAAAAAAAAAATTCCTAGAGATGAAACATTACTTATTAAAAACCCACATGTGCCTTTTTGAAAATAGGAATTTGGACATTATGAGTTTCAATTCCTCATTCAGCTTTTTCCTCAAAAGTTGGTGGGTTAAAATTCGAACATTCCGGAGGTTACAGAAACAAGGAAGGTGGAGGATAAAATAAGTCCTAACAGGAAAAAAACAGGCAACCTCACTTGTGGCAAGTGAGAAGCAAATCGATCCAAGTGTTCCCTGTATTGTCCCAGTCCAATTCTCCTCAACTGGACTGAGAAAATGAATATTGGATAACCAGGAAGTTTCTGAAATTGTTGCGGCTGCTGCCATAGTCAATCAATAATCCAGAATTAAGTCATCAGTAATTAAGCCAGAATTTAAAATTACTATAAGGTAGCTTCCAAACCTAGGTGGATAACAAATAATTTTGATATTTAAGCTAGACTTAAAGACCTCTTCACCAGCTAGTTGCAGTTTTATCTAGTTTTGTTTTGTTTTTGTTTAAAATAAATTTTTAAAATAACCCAAACTCACATCTAAAAAATTCTATTTTGGAGATACAATTTATCCCATGATGCTAAGGTCATAACATCATTTTATAGAAGTATATTATTTAATTGAAATAAGGTACTCATCATTAATAGAAAAATGCATCAAATTTTATTGCTTCTCTCACAAGTAAATAGTAGGTGATTTTTTATCAGTCCAATCAACAGGGAGGATAATCTATAATTAACTTCTAGATAAGACAAAAATGATAACAAAAATAGTGGTGATAAGCTTTTTAAAACAATTCCATTGGGCTAGGAGAGAGAAAATTAAGAGTGAACATTTAGTGAAAAGCAAGTATCTTTTGTAGGATTTAGAATCAGACAGAACTGAGTTTGCAGGTGCAGTTTGCCACCTAGTACCTTTGTGAGACTGAATAAGTTATTTAAACTTTCTGACTCCCAGTGTCCTAAGCTGTAAATGAATAATTTAAATAACTGATTTATGTAAAAAGTAAAAAAGCGTCTGGCACATTTTCTGACACGGAGAAGGTAAAGTGTACATGTTTGTTCTTGCCTGCCAGGAAAAAAAAAAAAAAAAGTCAAATTCTTTAATTAGAGGCAAGCAGCATGTAGATTCTTAGTTGGTAAGTTACCTGAAAGCCCTAGATTCGCAAACAAGTTCCAAGAGGATGAGTATTCTTACAGTCAAGGCTATGACATCTTTTCAGGCAGCAAATACTATAGTAAGCCCTCTATCCAACATCCCAGGACATGGGGCAGGGGGCGGGGAGGGGAAGGCAGGATTGTAACGTTTAGACTACGAGACATAAAATTCACGACATCGAATGCGAATGATTTCATGTAAACCATAATTCTATTTATACGGCTGGATCAGATTAAATTCCTTTTACATTGCCCTGTATGTGTTTTGCTTTCTCATGACTGCTGGAAGTTAATGATTACCTCTGTGAACATTTCCCTCAAGTCTCAATTTCAAGTCTCAGGAAAGTTATCGCTGACCCCTTCAGGCTAATTTAGGTATCCTACTATTCACCCGCACAACACCCAGGACTTTCTGAATATTTGCGTAAGTCCTTAGTGTCTGTGTGCTCCATGAACAAGGGGTTGCTGTCATCTAATTTACTGTCATATCTGTAGTGACAGTACAGTGCCTGACACATGGCCAATACACAATTATTCACATTCAAAAGGGTTTTTTCAAAATAAGAAATGAAAATCAAGGCAGATTTCCATCCCTTTTGGGTGGAGTGGCATGGCACTGTGGGTCACACAGCACACCTCGCCATTGCTTGAATCCAGGGATGCTGTGCTTAGGTGTGGGCTGCAAGATCACTACACAAAGAATATTCTAACACAGGATTTCTATAAGAAACACATTAAAGCGTGAATAAAGACAAATAATCACCTAGTAATTAACAAAATATAATTCATAGAAGTTAATATTTAGTGTTACTCCTAGAAAATTTCTATAAAATTATCACCTACTTCTATTATTGAAACCATTTTTAGTTTCATAAAGGTGAATGTTTGAAAATAAAGGTTGTTAATTGAGTGGAAATTATATAATTAAAACTGTATGCTTGATCCAAATGCTAGTTTAGGAATCTCAGTCACATATCTGTGACAATAACGTGCAGTTATTAAGAATGTGTGAGATAACTGTTGTAAACCATATGAGGATCAACTTTAAACCCATCATTTATGGTATGAATTTAAGTCATTTACTTAATTTCTGCAATGCTATTTTATAATTTATAAAACGAAGATAATAATGCTTAACTCAGTAGGTGGTTATGATCATTCAAGGGTACAATTACAAAAATGTCAAGAGTATTGTAATTACTCAGTGAGCAACATTAGCTATTATTGCTAGGTACTGCTACGGCGTTTATCAGCTTTTGCCTTTGTGGTGCACTGCCACCACCTGCTGGCGAAATTACTAAATAGCAGATTGAACTTAGGGTGACTATTTTTAATGCAGAAAATGGAAAAAAGATTTAGCTTGATGATAAACCCTATAAAATATATAAATAGGAACAGCTCCAGTCTCCAACTCCCAGCGCGAGCGACACAGAAGACCGGTGATTTCTGCATTTTCAACTGAGACTCCACCTCTGGGGACAGGGCAATAACAAACACAGCCGAAACCTCTGCAGACGCAAACGACTCTGTCTGACAGCTTTGAAGAGAGCAGTGGATCTCCCAACACGGAGGTTGAGATCTGAGAAGGGACAGACTCCCTGCTCAAGTGGGTCCCTGACCCCTGAGTAGCCTAACTGGGAGACATCCCCCACTAGGGGCAGTCTGACACCCCACACCTCACAGGGTGGAGCTTCCTCTCACAGGGTGAGAGGAAGCTTCCAAAGCAAGAATCAGACAGGTACACTCGCTGTTCAGAAATATTCTATCTTCTGCAGCCTCTGCTGCTGATACCCAGGCAAACAGGGTCTGGAGTGGACCTCAAGCAATCTCCAACAGACCTACAGCTGAGGGTCCTGACTGTTAGAAGGAAAACTATCAAACAGGAAGGACACCTACACCAAAACCCCATCAGTACATCACCATCATCAAAGACCAGAGGCAGATAAAACCACAAAGATGGGGAAAAAGCAGGGCAGAAAAGCTGGAAATTCAAAAAATAAGAGCGCATCTCCCCCGGCAAAGGAGCGCAGCTCATCGCCAGCAACGGATCAAAGCTGGACGGAGAATGACTTTGACGAGATGAGAGAAGAAGGCTTCAGTCCATCAAATTTCTCAGAGCTAAAGGAGGAATTACGTACCCAGCACAAAGAAACTAAAAATCTTGAAAAAAAGTGGAAGAATTGATGGCTAGAGTAATTAATGCAGAGAAGGTCATAAACGAAATGAAAGAGATGAAAACCATGACACGAGAAATACGTGACAAATGCACAAGCTTCAGTAACCGACTCGATCAACTGGAAGAAAGAGTATCTGCGATTGAGGATCAAATGAATGAAATGAAGCGAGAAGAGAAACCAAAAGAAAAAAGAAGAAAAAGAAATGAACAAAGCCTGCAAGAAGTATGGGATTATGTAAAAAGACCAAATCTATGTCTGATTGGGGTGCCTGAAAGTGAGGGGGAAAATGGAACCAAGTTGGAAAACACTCTTCAGGATATCATCCAGGAGAACTTCCCCAACCTAGTAGGGCAGGCCAACATTCAAATCCAGGAAATACAGAGAACGTCACAAAGATACTCCTCGAGAAGAGCAACTCCAAGACACATAATTGCCAGATTCACCAAAGTTGAAATGAAGGAAAAAATCTTAAGGGCAGCCAGAGGGAAAGGTCGGGTTACCCACAAAGGGAAGCCCATCAGACTAACAGCAGATCTCTCGGCAGAAACTCTCCAAGCCAGAAGAGAGTGGGGGCCAATATTCAACATTCTTAAAGAAAAGAATTTTCAACCCAGAATTTCATATCCAACCAAACTAAGTTTCATAAGTGAAGGAGAAATAAAATCCTTTACAGATAAGCAAATGCTTAGAGATTTTGTCACCACCAGGCCTGCCTTACAAGAGACCCTGAAGGAAGCACTCAACATGGAAAGGAACAACCGGTACCAGCCATTGCAAAAACATGCCAAAATGTAAAGACCATCGAGGCTAGGAAGAAACTGCATCAACTAACGAGCAAAATACCAGTTAATATCATAATGGCAGGATCAAGTTCACACATAACAATCTTAACCTTAAATGTAAATGGACTAAATGCTCCAATTAAGAGACACAGACTGGCAAACTGGATAAAGAGTCAAGACCCATCAGTCTGCTGTATTCAGGAGACCCATCTCACACGCAGAGACGTACATAGGCTCAAAATAAAGGGATGGAGGAAGATTTACCAAGCAAATGGAGAACAAAAAAAAGCGGGGGTTGCAATACTAGTCTCTGATAAAACAGACTTTAAACCATCAAAGATCAAAAGAGACAAAGAAGGCCATTACATAATGGTAAAGGGATCAATTCAACAGGAAGAGCTAACTATCCTAAATATATATGCACCCAACACAGGAGCACCCAGATTCATCAAGCAAGTCCTTAGAGACTTACAAAGAGACTTAGACTCCCATACAATAATAATGGGAGACTTCAACACTCCACTGTCAATATTAGACAGATCAACGAGACAGAAAGTTAACAAGGATATCCAGGAATTGAACTCATCTCTGCAGCAAGCAGACCTAATAGACATCTATAGAACTCTCCACCCCAAATCAACAGAATATACATTCTTCTCAGCACCACATCGTACTTACTCCAAAATCGACCACATAATTGGAAGAAAGCACTCCTCAGCAAATGTACAAGAACAGAAATTATAACAAACTGTCTCAGACCACAGTGCAATCAAACTAGAACTCAGGACTAAGAAACTCAATCAAAACCGCTCAACTACATGGAAACTGAACAACCTGTTCCTGAATGACTACCGGGTACATAACGAAATGAAGGCAGAAATAAAGATGTTCTTTGAAACCAATGAGAACAAAGATACAACATACCAGAATCTCTGGGACACATTTAAAGCAGTGTGTAGAGGGAAATTTATAGCACTAAATGCCCACAAGAGAAAGCTGGAAAGATCTAAAATTGACACTCTAACATCGCAATTAAAAGAACTAGAGAAGCAAGAGCAAACACGTTCGAAAGCTAGCAGAAGGCAAGAAATAACTAAGATCAGAGCAGAACTGAAGGAGATAGAGACACAAAAAACTCTCCAAAAAATCAATGAATCCAGGAGTTGGTTTTTTGAAAAGATCACCAAAATTGACAGACCACTAGCAAGACTAATAAAGAGGAAAAGAGAGAAGAATCAAATCGACGCAATTAAAAATGATAAAGGGGATATCACCACCGACCCCACAGAAATACAAACTACCATCAGAGAATACTATAAACACCTCTATGCAAATAAACTGGAAAATCTAGAAGAAATGGATAATTTCCTGGACACTTACACTCTTCCAAGACTAAACCAGGAAGAAGTTGAATCCCTGAATAGACCAATAGCAGGCTCTGAAATTGAGGCAATAATTAATAGCCTACCAACCAAAAAAAGTCCAGGACCAGATGGATTCACAGCTGAATTCTACCAGAGGTACAAGGAGGAGTTGGTACCATTCCTTCTGAAACTATTCCAATCAATAGAAAAAGAGGGAATCCTCCCTAACTCATTTGATGAGGCCAATATCATCCTGATACCAAAACCTGGCAGAGACACAACAAAAAAAGAGAATTTTAGACCAATATCCCTGATGAACATCAATGCAAAAAATCCTCAATAAAATACTGGCAAACCGGATTCAGCAACACATCAAAAAGCTTATCCACCATGATCAAGTGGGCTTCATCCCTGGGATGCAAGGCTGGTTCAACATTCGCAAATCAATAAACATAATCCAGCATATAAACAGAACCAAAGACAAGAACCACATGATTATCTCAATAGATGCAGAAAAGGCTTTTGACAAAATTCAACAGCCCTTCATGCTAAAAACGCTCAATAAATTCGGTATTGATGGAACGTACCTCAAAATAATAAGAGCTATTTATGTCAAACCCACAGCCAATATCATACTGAATGGGCAAAAACTGGAAAAATTCCCTTTGAAAACTGGCACAAGACAGGGATGCCCTCTCTCACCACTCCTATTCAACATAGTGTTGGAAGTTCTGGCTAGGGCAATTAGGCAAGAGAAAGAAATCAAGGGTATTCAGTTAGGAAAAGAAGAAGTCAAACTGTCCCTGTTTGCAGATGACATGATTGTATATTTAGAAAACCCCATTGTCTCAGCCCAAAATCTCCTTAAGCTGATAAGCAACTTCAGCAAAGTCTCAGGATACAAAATTAATGTGCAAAAATCACAAGCATTCTTATACACCAGTAACAGACAAACAGAGAGCCAAATCAGGAATGAACTTCCATTCACAATTGCTTCAAAGAGAATCAAATACCTAGGAATCCAACTTACAAGGGATGTAAAGGACCTCTTCAAGGAGAACTACAAACCACTGCTCAGTGAAATAAAAGAGGACACAAACAAATGGAAGAACATACCATGCTCATGGATAGGAAGAATCAATATAGTGAAAATGGCCATACTCCCCAAGGTAATTTATAGATTCAATGCCATCCCCATCAAGCTACCAATGAGTTTCTTCACAGAATTGGAAAAAACTGCTTTAAAGTTCATATGGAACCAAAAAAGAGCCCGCATCTCCAAGACAATCCTAAGTCAAAAGGACAAAGCTGGAAGCATCAAGCTACCTGACTTCAAACTATACTACAAGGCTACAGTAACCAAAACAGCATGGTACTGGTACCAAAACAGAGATATAGACCAATGGAACAGAACAGAGTCCTCAGAAATAATACCACACATCTACAGCCATCTGATCTTTGACAAACCTGAGAGAAACAAGAAATGGGGAAAGGATTCCCTATTTAATAAATGGTGCTGGGAAAATTGGCTAGCCATAAGTAGAAAGCTGAAACTGGATCCTTTCCTTACTCCTTATATGAAAATTAATTCAAGATGGATTAGAGACTTAAATGTTAGACCTAATACCATAAAAACCCTAGAGGAAAACCTAGGTAGTACCATTCAGGACATAGGCATGGGCAAAGACTTCATGTCTAAAACACCAAAAGCAACGGCAGCAAAAGCCAAAATTGACAAATGGGATCTCATTAAACTAAAGAGCTTCTGCACAGCAAAAGAAACTACCATCAGAGTGAACAGGCAACCTACAGAATGGGAGAAAATTTTTGCAATCTACTCATCTGACAAAGGACTAATATCCAGAACCTACAAAGAACTCCAACAAATTTACAAGAAAAAAACAAACAACCCCATCAAAAAGTGGGCAAAGGATATGAACAGACATTTCTCAAAAGAAGACATTCATACAGCCAACAGACACATGAAAAAATGCTCATCATCCCTGGCCATCAGAGAAATGCAAATCAAAACCACAATGAGATACCATCTCACACCAGTTAGAATGGCGATCATTAAAAAGTCAGGAAACAACAGGTGCTGGAGAGGATGTGGAGAAATAGGAACACTTTTACACTGTTGGTGGGATTGTAAACTAGTTCAACCATTATGGAAAACAGTACGGCGGTTCCTCAAGGATCTAGAACTAGATGTACCATATGACCCAGCCATCCCATTACTGGGTATATACCCAAAGGATTATAAATCATGCTGCTATAAAGACACATGCACACGTATGTTTATTGCAGCATTATTCACAATAGCAAAGACTTGGAATCAACCCAAATGGCCATCAGTGACAGATTGGATTAAGAAAAATGTGGCACATATACACCATGGAATAGTATGCAGCCATCAAAAAGGATGAGTTTGTGTCCTTTGTAGGAACATGGATGCAGCTGGAAACCATCATTCTTAGCAAACTATCACAAGAACACAAAACCAAACACCGCATGTTCTCACTCATAGGTGGGAACTGAACAATGAGATCACTTGGACTCAGGAAGGGGAACATCACACACCGGGGCCTATCATGGGGAGGGGGGCAGGGGGAGGGATTGCATTGGGAGTTATACTTGATGTAAATGACGCGTTGATGGGTGCAGCACACCAACATGGCACAAGTATACATATGTAACAAACCTGCACGTTATGCACATGTACCCTACAACTTAAAGTATAATAATAATAAATAAATTTAAAAAAAATAAAAAAAATAAAAATAAAATTATTTTCAAAATCATGTCATAAACACAAACATTACATTTTGTCAATTGAAAATAACTCCAGAGAAATTTGAAGACACACAACTACATATGTGCATAAAACTCAACTTTAGTTAAAGGTTTGATCAACATTCTTACTTGCTAATTAGTTATTTAATGACAACTGTGTTTGGTGCTGAAACTATCCTTCTTTCATAATAGTTATCTGTCATATGTTATTCTAACTTAACAAATTCTGGACCTGAAAAACATACTCTTCTATCAGTTCTGTCAGCTCAATTTATTTCAATTGAAAAAAAAAATCAATTAACTTACCAAATAGATCAAAGTAATGATATGGTATTATGTAAATTTAACTAGAATTTTTAAAAATTGAAAGCAGGTTAGTAGTTGAGATAAAATTTACATGTTCAAAACTAATTAGTGTCACGTGAATCAAACAGCATGAAAATGCCAACTTACGTATAGAAAACTGTATTTTTAACCCTTCCAAGACTGTAAATACTACCTACAATTTTATGACTCATATAAAAAATTAACAATATCATTTCAATCATTTTGTTACAAAGAGTTTTATCATTACTAAAATAAAACTAATACTTGCTATGAATTCAAAACTGATGATTAGAATAATAATATATTATGGGCGGAATGTGAGTAATAAAATTATCTAATTTAACTTTTGTTATATGCATATTTTCTCTTTCAAAAAATTCACATTTTGAAATTACAGGAAATTTAAAACAGATTTCTTTTGAGACAATCATACTCCAAAAACTTATCCTGTATTTTATGCCTTAAAAATATTTTATGTGAAAATGTTAAAGTCTCATCCATTCATTTTGTTGTTGTTGTTCAAAGTAAACTATTTTAGAATGCATGAAAACACTTTTTTTCAAGATATTTATACTCATCTGTTTAATTTAATATAATATTGCTGCCCCCTAGAGGAAAAATTGGTTTAGGTCATTTATTGGTTTCAATATTCCCCATAAGAGATTAATAATAAATTGCCAAAGACATAGAAAATACATAGACTCAATATGCAGAAAATATTCAAGAAGTATTATATGGCATTTTTGTCATTATTCTTTTGGTTGCACCACCCACAATTTTCAGTGTCTATCTTTACTGGTAAACAAATAGAACTTATTTAATATTAGGCTCCTATTAATTTTATTGGACTTGAAAAAAATAAAATATTTAAAAAATCTAGTTGAGTTTCCTCTATTTGTATGCCCATTCCCAGGACAGAAAATTCTGTTATGAAAATTAGTAGCTAAGTATTTAAAGAAAAAATTTATAATTTGAAGTCAAAAGAATTGCCTCATTCTATTTAAAACATAGCATTATTTACATTATTTCAGCATTATTAAAACCCAAGGATGGTATGGTAAGTTAAAAAAAAAAGCACCATGAAGTATATTTTTCATAACATCAAACACATAAATTTTCATAATTAGGGAATGGTTTAATATAGTGTTATATACATATGTGTGTGTGTGTGTATCTATATATATATGAATGTGAATATGCTGTTGCTTTTAAAGAGTTGTTTTATGTGTAAAAAGTGACACAAGTGTGGGTTAAGGAGAGAAATTCAAAGAACTGTCCACTAGCTGAGTTAAAAGAAGAGGTCTATTGGGGACACATCCACTTGAATGAAGTTGCCTTACAACTACTACTCAATTCCCTCCCAGTTCGGTTGGTATGATTTAAGCAATACCTCTCTAACAAGAGTCTAGAAGTTGTGTCTCATTTGGTGAATTTATTAACTTTATCTACAATTTTGGTAACTTTCTTATCAGTGTGTTTTATTGCACTTTTCCTTAAAATCAGGATATATTAAAAAGGAAATAAAGAACATTATTATAGTGTTGATGGAGATTACATGTTATATCTTTTATTTTTACCTTATAGATACTGAGTTGCCACCACTGAAACTTATGCATTCATTTTGTGCATTCAAGCCAGATGATGGCCCATGTAAAGCAATCATGAAGAGATTTTTCTTCAATATTTTCACTCGACAGTGTGAAGAATTTATATATGGGGGATGTGGAGGAAATCAGAATCGATTTGAAAGTATGGAAGAGTGCAAAAAAGTGTGCACAAGAGGTAGGTTTCTGGGAACCCTTATTACTCAAGACCCTTTAGGGCTATTGAGTCTAATTATGGATTTGATAATTTAGGGAGAAGAGTAATTTCATGCCATTTTAATATTTCCAAGGAATCTTTTAGTTCCACATTTTTAGACTTTCAGGGAAGTCTAAAAACATTTAAGGAAAATGATCATTCTGAATTGTTCCGTGAAATACCCATATTTATAGGTACCAGAAACTCTCCATATGCCTCAGAGACATTTTAAAGCAAATTATCAAATTTTAGATAAGGTCAGCTTGCACATTCAACTATCATTTTTCATTTTTTAATATCAGTGAATTACTAAATATATGAGGCCTCATTTATTGTCTTATACTCTTCTCCATAATAAAGACAGAAGAAAAAATCCTCAACTCACGTTCACAGAATTGTGACGTATTTTTGAAATAAAGTGGGTGTAATTCAGTCTCCCAGACTTGTAATCTCAGTTGGCAGAAGAAAAACTCTTAGTCACACTGACTTAGTCTTTCCTTTGTCAATACGATAGTCTCATCTCTATCTTCTCTCAAGATCATGAATCTGGAAACTGAAGCTCTATGGCTCTTATTAGAAAATTCTAAGCTGCATAAAATAGTAGAACTATATATGAAATTTAAGGTTTTTTTTATTATTGGAACCTTGAAATACTACAGGAAATAAAAATAGAATACCATAGAAAAGAAAAATCATCCCTGATGACCCTTGTGGGCTTAACTAAACCCAATGTTTTATATTAATATTACTAAGTTACAAATTTCAAAAGGATATCATATTATATTAAACTTTTATTCTACATTAATCCTACTAAAATTTAACTTTTTCTGCAAATTTTGCTAATTACCTTATTGTATGTGATTTTGTATCGTCTCACTAAGATAAATTACAAATAATTACTGACAAAAATTTTGAATTTTTTTAAAATCTCAGGTTATTCTTCCAAATTGTAAGTTACTCAAGGGATAGAATAAGCTGAGTTGCTTTTATTTCCCTAGTTTCTAGCACAATATTCTACCATAGCATGTTTGGAGAGCTGGATGGACACATTTGAGGTGATACAGAAATGATATTTCTGGTTAGTAACACTAGATGTCTTGTTTTTTGCAAATCAGTCAGCTCTGCATTCACAGTCTGTTACTGCTTTCTAAATACCTTTTACTAAACAGCCTTGGCATCATGGTGCTCTTGGCCTGTGCGAAAACCTCAATGTGGTGAAAAGAGTGAACTTCTCTCCTCTGTGACTCTGTAAGATGTTTTGTTGTATGCTCCAGAGCTAAAAGAAGAGAATAGACATGAATATATTTCCTTAACCTCACAGCACTGATTTGTGTTTCCTCTCCATAGACACCTTAGGAATGTTACTAACACAGTTTAGGCAACTCAGTGGTCCTCAGTGGTGCCTTTGGTTTTTGTGATTGCTTGGTCTTTTTCCATTCATCACAGATTTCTATACCCCATTTTCTTCCATACATATTGGGCCAAGTATCCTTTTGTGTTGAGTTGATAATCATTCTTAGTTGTCAGTACCTTGGCTAGAAGCCTGGTCGCCTCATTCTTTTTAATCCCCACTCTTCCATTTAGCAGGCGATTTATTTTCATCAACTGGCCTCTTCTTTGAAATATATACCTGTTCTTTTTATATATGTGTATAGTTCAACTCTTATGGTTTATCACTGTGCAAAAGTTACTCTTTTCTTTAAAGGTTAATCAATGTAATCATTTTGCTCACCAGTGATAGCCTTGCTTATCATCATTTAAAATATAATTTCTGGCTAGCATGTAAATGTAACTCTCTTACCTCCATCTCCGCATTATCTATCAAAAGTCACTTGAGGCTGGGTGCAGTGGCTCACACCTGTAATGCAAGCACTCTGGGAGGCCGAGGAGGGTGGATTACCTAAGGTCAGGAGTTTTAGACCAGCCTGATCAATATGGTGAAACTCCATCTCTACTAAAAATACAAACATTGGCTGGGCATGGTTGCATGTGCCTGTAGTCCCAGCTACTCAGGAGGCTGACACAGGAGAATTGTTTGAAACCAGGAGGTGGATGCTGCAGTGAGCTGAGATTGCACCACTGCACTCCAGCTGTGCAACAAAGAAAGACTCCATTTAAAAAAAATCACTTGCCATTATAGTATGAATGTCTGAGTGTTTTATACAGCAGACTACTGATAAGGATATAGCTGGTATATAGAAAAAATATGGCTAGACTTTTAAAAATGCACCTAGGGAGAGAATTTAATCTGCAGCCATGATGGACAAATAGAACAAGACTTTCTCTGCCAACATAAAGAACTATAAAACTGGGCAAAATGTAAAAAACTACTGTTTGCAAACATTGAACAAAAGGCAGTGTAGGATTGTGACCTCTGGGAGAAGGTAAATACATATGATGAGCCCTGCAATCTCCCCTGCTTCCGGTATGAAGGCATTCAAAACCGCCATTATAGGAAGGAAACCCAAGTACAGCATGGTGGTCTCTCTGAAGAGAGGAGATGGCTATTAGAGATTAGAAAATGGAAGTGGTTGTGGTTTTCTAACAATGTGTGTTATATGGTTTCGCTCTGTATCCCTACCCAAATATCATCTTGTAGCTCCCATAATTCCCATGTGTTGTGAGAGAGACTGCTGGGAAACGATTGAATCATGGGGGACAGGGCGGGGGGCAGGTGGTCTTTCCCATGCTATTCTCGTGGTAGTGAATGGGCCTCACATGATCTTATGGTTTTAACAAACAGGAGTCTCTGCATAAGCTCTCTCTTTGTCTGCTGCTATCCATGTAAAATGTGACTTGCTCACAGTAAGTTGGTACCAGTAGAACGGGGTGTTGCTGAAAAGATACCTGAAAATGTGGAAGTGACTTTGGAACTGGGTAACAGGCAGAGTTTGGAACAGTTTGCAGGGCTCAGAAGAAGACAGGAAAATGTGGGAAAGATCCGAACTTCCAAGAGACTTATTGAAAGGCTTTGACAAAAGTGCTGAGAGTGATATGAATGATAAGGTTCAGCCTGAGGTGGTCTCAGATAGAGATGAGGAACTTGTTGGGAACTGGAGCAAAGCTGACTCTCACGTTTTAGCAAAGAGACTGGCAGCATTTTGCCCCTGCTTTAGAGATTTGTGGAACATTGAACTTGAAGAAATGATGTAGAGTATTTGACAGAAGAAATTTCTAAGCACCAAAACATTCAAGAGGGGACTTGGGTGCTGTTAAAGGCATTCAGTTTCAAAAGGGAAACAGAAAATAAAATTGTGGGAAATTTGCAGCTTGACAATGCAAGTGAAAAGGAAATTACATTCTCGAAATGTCCCTGTCTGACAGCTTTGAAGAGAGTAGTGGTTCTCCCAGCACACAGTTTGAGATCTGAGAACGGACAGACTGCCTCCTCAAGTGGGTCCCTGACCGATGAGTAGCCTAATTGGGAGGCACCCCCCAGTAGGGGCAGACTCACACCTCACAAGGCCAGGTACCTCTCTGAGATGAAGCTTCCAGAGGAATGATCAGGCGGCAAATTTACTCTTCAGCAATATTCGCTCTTCTGCAGCCTCTGCTGCTGATACCCAGGCAAATAGGGTCTGGAGTGGACCTCCAGCAAACTCCAACAGACCTGCAGCTGAGGGTCCTGACTGTTAGAAGGAAAAATAAAAAACAGAAAGGACATCCACACCAAAACCCCATCTGTAGGTCACCAACATCAAAGACCAAAGGTAGATAAAACCACAAACATGGGGAAAAAAGCAGAGCAGAAAAGCTGAAAATTCTAAAAACAGGAGCGCCTCTCCCCCTTCAAAGGAATGCAGTTCCTTGCAAGCAATGGAAAAAAGCTGGATGGAGAATGACTTTGACGAGTTAAGAGAAGAAGGCTTCAGATGATCAAACATCTCCGAGCTAAAGAAGGAGGTTTGAACCCATCGCAAAGAAGCTAAAAACCTTGAAAAAAGATTACACGAATGGCTCGCTAGAATAACCATTGTAGAGAAGTCCTTAAACGACCTGATGGAGCTGAAAACCATGGCACGAGAACTGTGACAAATGCACAAGCTTCAGTAACCGATTCGATCATCTGGAAGAAAGGGTATCAGTGATTGAAGATCAACTGAATGAAATGAAGCGAGAAGAGAAGTTTAGAGAAAAAAGAGTAAAAAGAAACAAAGAAAGCCTCCAAGAGATATGGGACTATGTGAAAAGACCAACTCTATGTCTGATTGGTGTACCTGAAAGTGACAGGGAGAATGGAACCAAGTTGGAAAACACTCTGCAGGATATTATCCAGGAGAACTTCCCCAACCTAGCAAGGAGGCCAACATTCCAATTCAGGAAATACAGAGAACACCACAAAGATACTCCTTCAGAAGAGCAACTCCAACACACATAATTGTCAGATTCACCAAAGTTGAAATGAAGGAAAAAATGTTAAGGGCAGCCAGAGAGAAAGGTTGGGTTACCCACAAAGGGAAGCCCAACAGATTAATAGCGAATCTCTCAGCAGAAACTCTACAAGCCAGAAAAGAGCAGGGGCAATATTCAACATTCTTAAAGAAAAGAATTTTAAACCCAGAATTTCATATCCAGCCAAACTAAGATTCATAAGTGAAGGAGAAATAAAATCCTTTGCAGACAAGCAAATGCTGGGAGATTTTGTCACCACCAGGCCTGCCCTACAAGAGCTCCTGAAGGAAGCACTAAACATGGAAAGGAACAACTGGTACCAGCCACTGCAAAAACATGCTAAATTGTAAAGACCATTGATGCTAGGAAGAAACTGCATGAACTAATGAGCAAAATAACCAGCTAACATCATAATGACAGGATCAAATTCACACATAACAATATTAACCTTAAATGTAAATGGTCTAAATGCTCCAACTAAAAGACACAGACTGGCAAATTGGATAGAGTCAAGACCCATCAGTGTGTTGTATTCAGGAGACCCATCACACATACAGAGACACACATAGGCTCAAAATAAAGGGATGGAGGAAGATCTACCAAGCAAATGGAAAACAAAAAAAGGCAGGAGTTGCAATCCTAGTCTCTGATAAAACAGACTTTAAACCAACAAAGATCAAAAGAGACAAAGAAGGCCATTACATAATGGTAAAGGGATCAATTCAACAAGAAGAGCTAACTATCCTGAATATATATGCACCCAATACAGGAGCACCCAGATTCATAAAGCAAGTCCCTAGAGACCCAAAAAAGAGACTTAGACTCCCAGACAATAATAATGGGAGACTTTAACACCCCACTGTCAACATTAGACAGATCAATGAGACAGAAGGTTAAAAAGGATATCCAGGAATTGAAATCAGCTCTCCACCAAGAGGACCTAATAGACATCTACAGAACTCTCCACCCGAAATCAACAGAATATGCATTCTTCTCAGCACCACATAGCACTTATTCCAAAATTGACCACATAGTTGGAAGTAAAGCACTCCTCAGCAAATATAAAAGAACAGAAATTATAACAAACCACCTCTCATATCACAGTACAATCAAACTAGAACTCAGGATTAAGAAACTCACTCAAAACCACACAACTACGTGGAAACTGAACAACCTGCTCCTAAATGACTACTGGGTACATAACTAAATGAAGGCAGAAATAAAGATGTTCTTTGAAACCAATGAGAACAAAGATACAACATCCCAGAATCTCTGGGAAACATTTAAAGCAGTGTGTGGAGGAAAATTTATAGCACTAAATGCCCACAAGAGAAAGCAGGAAAGATCTAAAATTGACACCCTAATATCACAATTAAAATAAATAGAGAAGCAAGAGCAAACACATTCAAAAGCTAGCAGGAGGCAAGAAATAACTAAGATCAGAGCAGAACTGAAGGAGATAGAGACACAAAAAACCTTGCAAAAAATCAATGAATCCACGAGCTGGTTTTTTGAAAAGATCAACAAAATTGATAGACTGTTAGCAAGACTAATAAAGAAAAAAAGAGAGAAGAAAATAGATGCAATACAAAATGATAAAGGGGACATCACCACTTATCCCACAGAAATACAAACTACCATCAGAGAATACTATAGACACCCCTACGCAAACAAACTAGAAAATCTAGAAGAAATGGATAAATTCCGGGACACATACACCCACCCAAGACCAAACCAGGAAGAAGTTGAATCCCTGTATAGACCAATAACAGACTTTGAAATTAAGGCAATAATTAAGAGCCTACCAACCAAAAAAAGTACAAGACCAGACAAATTCACAGCCGAATTCTACCAGAGGTACAAGGAGGAGATGGTACCATTCCTCCTGAAACTATTCCAATCAATAGAAAAAGAGGGAATCCTCCCTAACTCATTTTATGAGGCCAGCATCATCCTGATACCAAAGCCTGGCAGAGACACAACAAAAATAGAGAATTTTAGACCAATATCCCTGATGAACATTGATGCAAAAATCCTCAATAAAATCCTGGCAAACCGGATCCAGCAGCACATCAAAGAGCTTATCCACTGTGATCAAGTGGGCTTCATCCCTGGGATGCAAGACTGGTTCAACATACGCAAATCAATAAACATAATCCACCATATAAACAGAACCAAAGACAAAAACCACATGATTATCTCAATAGATGCAGAAAAGGCCTTTGACAAAATTCAACAGGCCTTCATGCTAAAAACTCAATAAATTAGGTATTGATGGGACATGTTTCAAAATAATAAGAGCTATTTATGACAAACCCACAGCCAATAACGTACCAAATGGGCAAAAACTGGAAGCATTCCCTTTGAAAACTGCCACAAGAAAGGGATGCCCACTCTCACCACTTCTATTCACCACAATGTTGGAAGTTCTGGCCAGGGCAATCAGGCAAGAGAAAGAAATAAAGGGTATTCAATTAGGAAAAGAGGAAGTCAAATTGTCCCTGTTTGCAGATGACATGATTATATATCTGGAAAACCCCATCATCTCAGCCCCAAATCTCCTTAAGCTGATAAGCAATTTCAGCAAAGTCTCAGGATACAAAATCAATGTGCAAAAATCACAAGCATTCTTATACACCAATAACAGATAAACAGAGAGCCAAATCATGAGTGAACTCCCATTCACAGTTGCTTCAAAGAAAATAAAATACCTAGGAATCCAACTTAAAGGGATGTGAAGGACCTCCTCAAGGAGAACTACAAATCACAGATCAATGAAATAAAAAAGGACACAAACAAATGGATGATCATTCCATGCTCATGGATAGGAAGAATCAATATTGTGAAAATGGTCATACTGCACAACGTAATTTATAGATTCAATGCCATCCCCATCAAGCTACCAATGACTTTCTTCACAGAATTGGAAAAAACTACTTTAAAGTTCATATGGAACCAAAAAAGAGCCCACATTGCCAAGACAATCCTAAGCCAAAAGAACAAAGCTGGAGGCATCACACTACCTGATTTCAAACTTACTAAAAGGCTACAGTAACCAAAACAGCATGGTACTGGTACCAAAACAGAGATATAGACCAATGGAACAGAACAGAGTCCTCAGAAACAATACCACACATCTACAACCACCTGATCTTTGACAAACCTGACAAAAACAAGAAATGGGGAAAGGATTCCCTATTTAATAAATGGTGCTGGGAAAACTGGCTAGCCATATGTAGGAAGTTGAAACTGGATCTCTTCCTTATACCTTATACAAAAATTAATTCAAGAGGGATTGAAGACTTAAATGCTAGACCTAAAACCATAAAAACGCTAGAAGAAAACCTAGGCAATACCATTGGGACACAGGCATGGGCACGGACTTCATGTCTAAAACACCAAAAGCAATGGCAACAAAAGCCAAAATTGACAAATGGGATCTAATTAAACTAAAGAGTTTCTGCACAGCAAAAGAAATAACCATCAGAGTGAACAGGCAACCTACAGAATGGGAGAAACCTTTTGCAATCTACTCATCTGACAAAGGGCTAATATCCAGAATCTACAAAGAACTCAAACAAATTTACAAGAAAAAAACAAAGAACCCCATCAAAAAGTGCACGAAGGATATGAACAGACACTTCTCAAAAGAAGACATTTATGCAGCCAACAGACACATGAAAAAATGCTTATCATCACTGGCCATCAGAGAAATGCAAATCAAAACCACAATGAGATACCATCTCACACCAGTTCAACTGGCGATCATTAAAAAGTCAGGAAACAACAGGTGCTGGAGAGGATGTGGAGAAACAGGAACACTTTTACACTGTTGGTGGGATTGTAAACTAGTTCAACCATTATGGAAAACAGTATGGTGACTCCTCAAGGATCTAGAACTAGAAATACTATTTGACCCAGTCATCCCATTACTGGGTATAAACCCAAAGGATTATAAATCATGCTGCCATAAAGACACATGCACACGTATATTTATTGCAGCACTATTCACAATAGCAAAGACTTGCAACCAACCCAAATGTCCATCAGTGTTAGACTGGATTAAGAAAATGTGGCACATATACACCATGGAATACTATGCAGCCATAAAAAGGGATGAGTTCATGTACTTTGTATGGACATGGGTGAAGTTGGAAGCCATCATTCTCAGCAAACTATCACAAGGACAAAAAAACAAACACCGCATGCTCTCACTCATAGGTGGGAATTGAACAATAAGAACACTTTGACACAGGTTGGGGAACAACACACACCGGAGCCTGTCATGGGGTGGGGGGAGTGGGGAGGGATAGCATTAGGAGATATACCTAATGTAAATGATGAGTTAATGGGTGCAGCACACCAATATGGCACATATATACATATGCAACAAACCAGCACGTTGTGCACACGTACCCTAGAACTTAAAGTATAATAAAATAAATAAATAAATAAACAAACAAGATAGAAAAAGAAAAAAAAGGAAAAACAAAATTATATTCTCTGAGGAAAAATTCAAGCTAGCTGCAGAAATTTGCATAAGTAACAAGGACCTGAACGTTAATCACCAGGACAATGGGGAAAATGTCTCTAGGGCATGTGAGACCTTTGTGCCAGCTCTTCCCATCACAGACCTGGAGGCTTATGAGGAAAAAGTGGTTTCCTGGACTGGGGCCCAGGGTCCCTGTGCTGTGTGCATTCTAGCGACTTGGTGCCCTGTGTCCCAGCCACTCCAGCTGTGATTGAAAGGGGCCAATGTAGAGTTAGGGCCAGAGCTTCAGAGGGTGCAGGCCTCAAGCTTTGGCGACTTCCACATGGTATTGAGCCTGAGAGTGTGCAGAAGTCAATAATTGAGGTTTGGGAACCTACATCTAGATTTCAGAAGATGTATGGAAATGCCTGGATACCCAGATAGAAGTTTGTTGCTTAGGTGGGGCTCTCATGGAGAGCCTCTGCTAGAGCAGTGCAGAAGAGAAATGTGGAGTCAGACCCCCTACACAGATTCCCTACTGGGGCACTGCCTAGTGGAGCTGTGAGAAGAAAGTGACTGTCCTCCAGGCCACAGAATGGTAGATCCATTGACAGCTTACACGATGCGCCTGCACATTTCAAAACTGATCATGCCTTCCCAATAGTCCCCCAAATTCTTAACTCATTTCAGCATTAACTCAGAAGTCCACAGTCCAATGTCTCATCTGATACAAGGCAAGTGCCTTCTGCCTATGAGCTTGTAAAATCAAAAGCAAGTGAGTTATTTCCTAGATACAATGGGGGCACAGGCATTGGGTAAACACAGCTGTTCCAAATGGGACAAACTGGCCAAAACAAAGAGTCTACAGGCCCCATGCAAGTCCAAAATCCAGCGGGCAGTCCAATCTTAAAGCTCCAAAATGACCTCCTTTGACTCCAAGTCTCCCATCAGGGTCACGCTGATGCAAGAGGTGGGCTTCCATGGTCTTGGGCAGCTCTGCCTCTGTGGCTTTGCAGGGTACAGCCTCCCTCCTGGCTGTAACATTTATTTACAGCCAACTGTTCTTTGACAAAGTCAACAAAAACACACAGTGATCAATGGGCACTCTATTCAATAAATGGTGTTGGGAAATTGGATGGCCATATGCAGAAGAATAAAACTGGAACAATGTCTCTTGCCTTATGCAAAAATTAACTCAAAATGGATTGATGACTTAAATGAAAGACCTGAAACTGTAATAATTCTAGAGGAAAATATGGGAAAAACTCTCCTACGTATTGACCTAGGCAAAGAATTTATGACTGAATCCTCATAAGCAAATGCAAGAGAAACCAAAATTGACAAATGAGAGTTAAACTTGACCACAAGTAACTTAAATTAAAAATATTCTGCACAGACAAAGAAATATCAGAGTGAACAGATAGCCTAAGGAATGAGAAAAATATTTGCAAACTGTGTATTGAACAAAAGACTAATATCTGAAATCTACAAGTAACTCAAACAATTCAACAAGAAAATAACAAACCATTTAAAAAATAGACAAAGGACACAAAAAGATATTTTTCAACAGAAGCATATACACAGCCAACAAACATACGAATAAAGGCTGAAAATCACTAATCATCAGACAAATGCAAATTAAAACCACAATGAGATACCATATTACACCAGTCAAAATGGCTATTAGTAAAAGGCAAAAAATAACAGATGTTGAAGATTAGGAGAAAAGGGAATGCTTATACATTGTTGCTGGAAATGTAAATTAGTATAACCTCTATGGAAAACAGTATAGAGATTTCCTAAAGACCCAAAAAATAGAACTACCATTTATTCCAGCAATCCCACTACTGGATATCTACCCCAAAACAAATAAATCATTATATCAAAAAGATAACTGTACTTGTATGTTTAGCACAGCACTATTTACAATAGCAAAGATATAAAATCAACATAAGTGTCTATTAGCAGATGATTGGGTATAGAAAATGTGATATTTATATATATACATATACCCCATGGAATACTACTCAGCCCTTAAAAATAAAATCACGTCTTTTATAGCAGCATGGATGGAATTGGAGGCTATTACCTTAAGTGAAATAACTAGAAACAGAAATTCAAATACCACGTGTTCTAATTTATAAGTGGGGAGTAAATAGTGTGTACATGTGGGCATAGTAGAATAATAGGCAAATAGACAATGGACACTCAGAAAAATAGGAGGAAGAAAGTGGACTAGGGAATGAGAAACTATCTAATGGGTACAATGGATACTATTTGGGTTACGGTTACACTAAAATCCACGTCACCACTATGAAATATAACCACGTAACAAAATTGTACTTCTATCCCCTAAATCTATGAAAATAAAAAAGAAATAAATTTTTAGAAAGAAAAAATAAAGAACCGAAAGAGAAAAAAAAAGTGCCAATCAGTAATCTACTTCTTAAAATAAGTGCTTTTCAAATCAACATGATCTGGGGAAATTTATTCCTGGTAGAGTGGCAGTACAATTAGTATTAAAGGATTTAGAATTAAAGCACACAGGAAGGAAGGAGAAAAATATGAGATTATTGTTGTAAAGCTCTGCGGTTTCTACAGGTGACAATGGCATATATTACTTGACACTAGACTATAATGGATTAGTACATTCTAATCTTTAAGACAACCATTAAAAACATGAAACAAGCAGAAATAACAAATAGGTCCATAATGAAGATGAAATTATTATTAAAATACCCAATTACAGGAATTCTAAAGAAGACATGAACAGAGGGAAACAGAAACAAAGAAGAAATGAGAAACAGAAATCAAATAGTGATATTTGTATTCAACTCTAACGATAATTAGATTAAATTAAAATTTAATGGTCCAATCACTCCAGCTAAAAGGTAGATATTATCACACTGTATGCAAAAATACATCAAGAACTAACTAACTGCATGTTGTCTATAGGAAAGGCCCTTTAAAAATAAGGACAGAGTGATTAAAAGTGAAAGGATGGAAAAAGATATAATATGTAAGCACTAATCATAAGAATGATTAGTAAAAATAGACTACAGAATAAGATATACTACCAGGTAGAAAGAAAGGTATTTATAATAGGGTCCATTAATAAAAAAGACACAACAATCCTTAATGTCTATGCACATGGTCCTAAGTATAAAACTTCAAATTTTTTTTTTTTTTTTTTTTTTTTTTTTGAGACGAAGTCTCGCTCTGCTGCCCAGGCTGGAGTGCAGTGGCCGGATCTCAGCTCACTGCAAGCTCCGCCTCCCGGGTTTACGCCATTCTCCTGCCTCAGCCTCCCCAGTAGCTGGGACTACAGGCGCCCGCCAAGTCGCCCGGCTAGTTTTTTGTATTTTTTTTAGTAGAGACTGGGTTTCACCGTGTTCGCCAGGATGGTCTCGATCTCCCGACCTCGTGATCCGCCCGTCTCGGCCTCCCAAAGTGCTGGGATTACAGGCTTGAGCCACCGCGCCCGGCCAAAACTTCAAAATTTTTAAAGAAAAAATTGACAGAAGTGAGAGTGTACAATTCCTCAGTTCAGTTTACATACTCCAAGACACCTTTTTTTCAGTAATTGACGCAAAAAGTAAACAACAATCACTAAGGATATAAAAGATTTGAACAACACTCTCTACCAACTTCACATAAGTGGTATTTGTCTAACACTCTCCTTGCACACCCAGATGAACATATCATTATTTACATCTGGCACACTTTTGAATGGATTTAGAAGCAAAAATCAGTAAGTCAGTTTGAGGTATAAATATCATATGCCAATGTGTGTCAACCAAATGCAAATTTGGGGATGTTTTTGTTGTCAATCTTACGTCTTAATATTCATAATGAAATATTAAAACAAATTCATATAAGTTGAAATTCAAAAGAGTACTAGAATGGAAATTAGTTTAACATTCTCTCATTGCTCCTTAAAAAGCGTTGTTAAATGGTTTGTCCTGCCTAAATCTAAGAAAACTTGATAATTTGCTATAAATCTTTTCTAACTATTAATTGCTTTCATACTGTTATTGCCATACAAATTATCGTGTCCAAGGTTATTATTATTAGATTCCTCAAAGATAATTATCGGTAATATAAATACACTTAAAATTCTAGTGTGCTAAACCACATTGAGTTAGTTGGCATGTATATTACCTGAATTAATCCTATTTAGAATGTAACAGCAAACAAAATAGACGTTCTTTCAAAAATTGTATTAATCAAGCATTTATATATTCCCACCCTATGACTATTGTCAATAGGTAAATCAGGAACGAAAATTGTTTAGTGTTCTAGTCTTGTGTACTCATTATATGTATGCATTTCTTTCTTCTCCTTATCAATTAAATCATAACATATTAGTTTTATATCTAAATATTTTAATGTCAGATTATATGACAGTCTACAATCTAGTTGAAAACATTAATAGGAAGTTGGTTAGTTGCAGTGAAAGCAAAGTAAAGGAAACAACTTACTTCAACAGATACGGCTATACATATACACACACACACACCTGTTTTTCTTAAAAAGCTATTGAATAAAACATAGTACAATTCTAAAAGAAGTTTGGGTCCATTAGTTTCCCTTTCACAGACATTTTACTCTCCATAGAAGAATTAACTATTTCAAGAAAAAAAGGATGATCCTGTTGCTAAAAGAGGCTTATAACCCAATTCATATCATTTCTCTCATTCTTTCTTCCCTCCTCTCTCTCGCTCCCTTTCTATCTCTCTGGTCATGTAACTAACGGTAACCTGCTTTGACCAAAGATTCTCTCTGTAAAACAAATGATTCCACAACAAAATAAATATCACTCAACTTTCCTAATGTCTATGCGAGCAAATTAAAACTTCATAGACTTATTTTTGTCAATTTAAATTTCATTACCTACCATTTAAATTAGAACTTAGAATTCATATTTGGAATATGGTAGGACAAAGACAACTAACATTCTAGTTTTAGAGGGAAATGATTTCGTTAATTCAAATGTTAAGCCAAACAACGTGTCCCAGATGCCTTTTGTTTCATTTCTTCTCTACATTGGTAATAATAATGAAACGTGCGATTGGGTTGAGACAATGAAGCAAGGGAAAGAATAAGGAAAGGAAATAATTCTGGTTAATTTCACTTTTATTCCCAGGTATCTAACAAATTATTTTTATATGTAATGTAGGTTGCTTGAATTACTTTCATATTTCACATTTTTTAAATAATTGCTTTTAGTACAGATCTCCTGAATGGTAAACATAGTCACTATGAATTCTCAGCTTTGTAAATGTTAGAAAGTTTTATCACAGTTTCTAAAACATTACTCTATTGAAATGAAGTGGCTTCATGGTTACAATAAATAGAAAAGATTAATTTTTAGAGAAAAGAAAAAGAAATTCAATTTTTATTAAGACATGCTATATAGGAATAATTTTAATCGTAATAAATACATGATTCTTGTTTGTTAAATTCAAATTCATAGTATGACATCATAAATTGTGGCAATTGATATTCATATATTCTTTTGATTACAGATAATGTAAACAGGATTATACAGACGGCATTGCAACAAGGTGAATATTTATTTGTCTGTAAATTTGGAACATTTATGTAAGGCATTTGGATATTCAACTTTTTTTTTTTTTGTTTCCTTGTTTGTTTTTTCTGGTTCTTGATTCAGTATAGATATTCAATTCTTAAGTTTCTCTGAGATTGATTTAAAAAACCCATAAAAGAGATTGATCATAAACACATATGAGAAATTGATCATGTCATTTTTGAAATGATTTATTACGTGTTTCAAGGACATAATCAAAAATTAGGAAAATATATGCATTATATTTGTCAGAGGAGGCTCCAAACACTATATTTACTCTAATTCTAATGTAGTATGATATTTAGTTTTAGTTCAATCATAGTCCAGAGCCACACATGCTATTTTAGTATCTTCCAGATAGAGATTTAGATGTTTTGAGTCTTACTTTATTTCTCTGATCTCTAATCACTTGTTAATCTCAGCATTGTGTGGCTTTAGCAAGTTTCACCAAATATTCCCTGGAATGGATGTATGTCTCTTGAGTTGCCAACAGTTATACATGCAAAAGTAAGTGGAGATATTTAAAAATAAATATCTAGCATGTATGTGTATGTTTAATTGTGTAATTTAAATCATATTATTTATTGTTTTTAGCGAAAAATAATTACTTTTCACAAGCATATCAGCACAAGAAAGAATGGTATCAATGGATCAGGGAAACCAAACCTCCTTTTAATAAAGGTCTAGAAACTGATTTGGTTCAATTGTCAGTTATGGCATTTGCACTTCAATGAGAAAATATTGAACAAAGAGATAAAATAGTTTAACTCAGGACATGAAAGACCACAAAATTCAAAGTGCATTTAAATTTTGTTTTGATTTATTTATGTGGGAAAGATTTGAAAATGTCTGTGACACATCGATAATCTTTAGGCCCAAATCACTGACCAGAATTGGAATCAGAATGTATAAAATAAAGATAATAGCAAAGTTTGTACAAGAAACATAAGTAAATGTATGTACTTACAATTTTAAAAAATAGGTTCCTATAAATATTAAAATAATCTTGACAAAAATGTTTAGAACTTTAATTAAATGAAGGCTTTATCTGTAATATCAAATAAAATAGCATATTTATAATAAAGAAGTTTTTGTCTACAAAGGGAAATAAATATTTTTGTGAAAGAAGATACCAAGCTTTAAATATTAGGACCTTTTCCCAAAAACATAAAATTAGAAAAAAAATTAAATAAAGGTAATATTTTAATGTAAAATTATGCTATAAAGCGTATATTTATAACTCAGAATTCAATCATTCTTAACTCATATTTTATATGAAAGTTAGAGAATAAAGCTGTGTTCACATGAATGTTAAAAATGCTTACATGCTAACACCTATTCATAACAAAGACTTGATCAATTTTGAGTTAGCTTTATATTATGCTTCCTAACATTGGACCATTATAGATTTGAGATTTAATACAATCCCTTAGAAATAAAGTTTGGTCCAAGACAATTCCCAAGTGTTGAGACTCAAACAAAAGTTGACAGTAATAATGCTGTAGCTTATCCAGTCTGCATTCTGTGTTACTCAATTTCAACTGAGCACCAACTTAGAGCAAGGGTTATGTACGCAAATTCAATAAGAAGGTTAATTTATTTACCTGAAGAAAATGGGAAATTAATTTCTTGATTTACAACTGTAGTTTAAACTGCAGGTCAAAAAAGAATTATTTTACATGTGTCTATTTTCAACTTTGTCTTCAAATAAGTTCATGTTTCCCAATGTGGTTTCATATAAAAAATAGCAACTTTCAGTTGTACAGTTCATTGTTTGTTGTTATTTTGTTTGTTTATTTTTAATTTTTGTGGGTACATATCAGGTGTATATATTTATGTACATGTACAGTGTCTTAATTATACTTATCAGCATAATTTGTTGTACTTTTATGTTTTTATATGTAATATTTTTCCCCAATCCACTTTTGGCAAACAAAGTTTTTGTATCCTCTGTTCAGATTATTTAAAATTTCATTAAAAGTACACATTAAAACTAAAACAAATCATATGATAGTAATTCAATGTATTTTTTACCTTATAAAATGTTATAAAATTTTAAAGAATTGTTTTATTCATTTCCCCCACATATTATTACACTTAACTAAACATCATAAAAACATTCATTTGAAAAAACAAGAGGCAAAACAGAAGAAACAATGTTAACTTTCAAATTAATATATTGAAAAGTTATAGAAAATAGACTTTTAAAACTATATTATAGTAGGAAGTTTTACTTAATAAAATAACTTTTTAATAAGGTGTTGGTTCTTTTATAGATCTGCAACGGTTGCAGAAATCATTAACATCATTAATACATGTTCTTTTTTATAGTAAAATACTTGTGGGTATTGCTTCCCTGACATAGAAGAACAAGTTGCTTTAAGATGAAAAAGGTTACCACAGTTCAATTTTGCCAATATGGTAATATACTTGCAGGAAAAAAATTGAGAAATTGGAATTTTGTTCTAAAAATTCAAGCCAAATATGCCGGTGCACATAATAATTTTGAAAATTAGCTCACTTCTTTTCACAGTGCATGCATGTAGACAGAGCTGGTGATGTAGATCACAGTGGCACAACTTCTATGACAGCTGTGTTTAGCCTGCTTTGGAGCACTATCAAAGAAGAAGTATTAGTCTTTTGCAAAAGCCTCTCCAATCCTTGAACATGTATTTCCTTTCTGCCTCTGCATTATTGAAGTCATTCCAATGACAAGAAGAAGGAAAAAATAAAAATGACACAGCAGTAGAGGATGTGCTACCTAGTACGGATATTAATTCCCGCATAAGAATTCAGGAACTTCTAAGGCTAGCCATGAAAACTTCCATCCCCTCAAATCTTCTTTTTCAACTTTTAAAAATTTAAACCATTCTTTTTTTTTAAAATTGTACTTTATGTTCTAGGGTACATGTGCACAACGTGTAGGTTTGTTAAGCAACGCACTAAACTGCTTTTCCTGAGCAGCCACCCTCAATACCTTGAAATGTTCATAGACCTTTCCTAAATGTTAATACACATAAACATATTAAAAATAATTAAACCACATTTTTGCCATAAAGTTTTGTAATTTCAAAGCAAGAGTGGTAAATGGTAAAATAATATTTTATTCCTTAAATTTGTTAATAAAATGATAGTTAACTCCCTAATAATTTACAATGAGAAATTTAGAATTTGAAATGCCAATCCCAAAATAACGATAGATAATTTTAATAGTGTATAGCTGTGGATAAAGTTGGATTTTTTACTTTTTAATTTTTATGCTTACTCCTTAAATAACTTAGCCAGTTATTTATAAATTTTATTAAAATCAGTAATTTATTTACACAAAAGAATATTGCCTTCTGACATTTTTATAATTTCTAGAAAAGCCAGATTTCTGCTTTTTGGAAGAAGATCCTGGAATATGTCGAGGTTATATTACCAGGTATTTTTATAACAATCAGTCAAAACAGTGTGAACGTTTCAAGTATGGTGGATGCCTGGGCAATATGAACAATTTTGAGACACTGGAAGAATGCAAGAACACCTGTGAAGATGGTTGTAAGTTTATTTCTCATTTCATTTTAGTACATTTATAGGCATTCTTTTAAAACTAAGGCATCTCAGATGATATTCAAGCCTACTCAGATTTTGTTTTAGCCATGCAAATGAAGATATGTATTCATTAAATGTGACATTTGTGACTATAGTTTTTTAAAAAGCATAGAAAATTAAGAAATTATTTTCATAGATCTATTTCTTTTTATGTTGCATTATTTAATTTTTCTTCCTGAGAATACTGCAGTACAATTTTGGCGCAATAGAGTTGTTGAAATCTTTCACATTTATACAAATATAAGAGCAAACCGTTAATGAAAACTACCACCTAAAATCAATTAGTTTTATCTGCCTGTAACATTGATTAAAGGGATGACTTAAACATTAACTGTCATGCTTTTTTGACCAAGAACTACAGTTACTCATGGAAATATTACCTTACAATATATTTAAAGATTCACTGTTTGCTAACTTAACATAGCAATGTGAATTAAATTGCCAGAAGTCTTCTTTATTAACTGTTGTATGCTTCATGAGTCCAAATATGAGATTGTGACAATGTTTATCTATTTTAATTGGCTGTATTTTTTTCCAGTGAATGGTTTCCAGGTGGATAATTATGGAACCCAGCTCAATGCTGTGAATAACTCCCAGACTCCACAATCAACCAAGGTTCCCAGCTTTTTTGGTAAGAATCTTGTGGATTTTATAGCTTCCAGGAAACTATTATCCCGGTAACAATGAAGTGGATTGTGTATTAGAAGTATGTCTTTAAATATACGTATACCTGTGTTGTTGCTTAATAATGTGTTTGTTGAAATACTGAGATTCAAATTGTTCAAGAGATTTAATCTCATGAAAGCAACAATTTTCCTAATCTATTTTAAAATATGCTTTGAAGTAGGCTTTTGATTATGTATCACATGAAAAACTTTCACATGATATTTAGCTCTATGCCAAATTTATTTTGTAAAACAACACTAGGAATTATCAGCCTCGGTGTAAGATGGTAAATCATTTTACTGGCACAGCAGTGCATCAAAGGCAGTTTAAAGTGCTTTTAAAGTCAGTGTAGCGCTAGGCAAGGTCTCTGGTGTTACTCAGAGGACAGATTAGAAATGGACTGAATAACCATGCCTAAATGTTTATGTCACTCTGGAGGGAATTTCCTTTTGAATTCTTCAGGACTCTTTTTTATGTTCTTGTCTGTTAACTTATTTATCAGATTTAAATGAATATACAGAAAATATTTCCACAAAATGCAGAGCTGAGAAAATAGTGAAAATACTGGAAAATATAATCAGGAACCACAAATATCTGGGCAGTTAGAAATAACTTAAAAAGCTAAAAATTACCAGTGTAAAAATATTAGATCTTAGCTAAATTATAAAAATCACATGTTCTTATTCAGATGTTTAAGATTTTGCTTAGAAGTAGTCCATGTGAACATGTCAAATGTAAACTTGGCATGTTTATATATAAACTTAGCCTGAGTGTAAGGAATTCTGTAACTATTAAAATTGCAATCTTAGGATTAAAATAATTTTTTTTAAAAAAAGAAAGAAACATAGTGTTTGGCCCAGGAATTATCTACTGACCATTTATCAGAATCAGATTGGCTTTGAGCTACTCCTCTTTATAGCAGACAAACAAACGAGCAACTAAGCAAGCAAGCCAACAGAATGCAAACAAAACTCTTGCCCAGGTGGATTTGAAGCATTAAAATGTTGACTCCGACTTATCTAGAAAGAGTGTGTGAATGTTCAGCTGAGTCCCACAGTGATCTAATCATTTGTGGATCTTGCTTCAGCACTGAATGTCACACCTTGGAAATCACAAGGAGGATTTGAAACACGATTAAAGAGGAAATGGAAAGTGTAAAGAGACGTGAGATCTACGAGGGAGCATAATATGTGCTTTTAATAATTGAAACACTATTATGTGAAAGGAGAAGTTCTCTGCATGCCTTACCCTTTAGTCCTGCCTATTTCAGACCCTCCCCAGACCCCCATCCCCATTCTCCCTTATCCCCCTCAACCCAGCCTAAGCATGAGGATTAGTGTGTGAGAGCTGAAGTATAAATACCTTTCTATAATATGCTTCTTTCTTATGTGAGATCTTAAAAAAATTGATGACTGTCTCAGGGATTAATAAATTCCCTAAATTGTAGGCATTCGGTAAGTGTTCAATTAGTACTTAAGAGGTCATTAAGGGAATGCAAGCTTTCAGTGGGAGTAGGAAAGTACGATATATTCAAAATGACTTCAGGCCCTTTACATTCAATAGGTAGAGCAGTGAATTGAATGCCAGATGAACTTGAGTCTAATTTTTAAATACTACTTCATTTGTAAAAATTAATACCTTTGTGATTCTGATTTTTTATCTGAAAAATTAAGTACTATCATTTCATTGTTTCTTCATGTCTTTCCAGCTTTATATTTTTCACTCATATTTTGTTTTATTCAGTTAAGTATTATATTTTCAAAAGCACACTAAATCTTACTGCTGTAAAAGAAAATTTAGAATGACAAAATTATTAACAGATTTAAATATACATGTGACACAGTATATCAACAAGTACAAGAAATGTATGAAATCAGTTTGCAACATATTTGAATATTTTTGTTTGAATTATTTTACCAATTCAAGTGGAGATCTGCAGTCATTTATCTTTAAAGTGAGTAGAGTAGGCTACGGAATAGTTTCAACTTAAATTTTTTGAAGCATAAAATTTAAAATTTTGGTAAGCGTACTACCAAATTAGAAAGGGCAAAATGAAAATAAGTGTGAGAAAGTAATATTAATGAGTTTTAAATGCCCTCTGATATGTGTCTTCTTTAGTTTATTATGTAGCTCCACATTGAAAATTGTAACAAATAAATAAATGCTTGTAAAAGCAAATTACTAACTAAGTAAGCAGTAAGAATTGACAACATGAATTTAAAAGAAAACAATATTAACAATAATTTATTCAGAATAATAGACATTTAAGGAATAATATTATCATAACTGCACTTAAAATTAGGGCAAATGTCTCCTTTATTTGTCTAGAAAACTTTTATTTTTTTATTGTGTATATTGGCCTCAAAATCAACATTCCTCCAGCCAATTTGATCAATTTTCCTCTTTTTCTAGGAGCATAATGTATTTCTTTCTCCTTCCTTCCTTCCTTCCTTCCTTCCTTCCTTCCTTCCTTCTTCCTTCCTTCCTTCCTTTCCTCTTTCCTTCTTTCTTTCTTTCCTTCCTTCCTTCCCTTTCTTTCTTTCCTTCCTTCTTTTTCTTTCCTTCTTTCCTTCCCTTTCTTTCCTTCTTTCCTTCCTTCCCTTTCTTTCCTTCTTTCCTTCCTTCCTTCCTTCCCTCCCTCCCTCCCTCCCTCCCTCCCTCCCTCCCTCCTTCCTTCCTTCCTTCCTTCCTTCCTTCCTTCCTTCCTTCCTTCCTTCCTTCCTTCCTTCCTTCCTTCCCTCCCTCCCTCCCTCCCTCCCTCCCTCCCTCCTCCCTTCCCTTCCCTTCCCTTCCCTTTCCTTTCCTTCCTTCCTTCTTTCCTAACTTAAAACATGAAACAATGTTGCAATAACTAGGAGACATTTGATATTAAGGATGGCATAACATGGATTGTCGATGAAACTATGTTGCCATTCTTCTTAAAACCTACATGATTTCTAATCTGCCCCAGCCAAGATGCAGAAGTGGGAAGGCAGATGTCCCTGTACTCTGTCTAAAACCTAGAGGACCCCTTGTCACTTCTGTCTGAGGGATTTGCTGAGATCTATAGACACCTCTTAATTTCCCCAATCAAATATAATTACATCTGTCACTGCTTACAATTATATTGATACATTCTATTGTCGCTTAAGAAAATGCAATTCTTTGTATACATAAAACTTTGTTTTTCAAGGGTTTTATCAAATGTGTAAGGTTCTCTGTGGTATCAGATTATTTTGAAAAGCTGTAAATCCTTTAAAGTTTCAATTCAATGTACAGGAATAATAATCTGCCCCACAACATAAATGGAACACCATAAATGGAACACCATTCTTTTAAAATTCTTTCCACTAAATAACAATTTTTAAGTAGAGTATTTGAATATTCTAAAATTCAATTATTATTAAGTGAAATATTTATAAGTATAATTTTAATGTTTTTCTTCATGATATTATGGAAACATTTTAGAAGTTTAAACATTATTAGAATGTGACTTTTTAAAAATTGCTATTTATTTTTAATTACTAGAATGTTGTAAACAACTTTCAAGATATGTTTTCCAGTAAGCTTTCTTGATTCAAGATACTTGAATACTTACTAAGCACAATTCAGGTGTAATTTTTCTTTTTATTTCCACATTTCAATATTAACAAGTTATTTAGGTAATCTCAAAGACAGTCTTATGCTTCCTTAAGAGATTTTAAATAATGATTTGTAAGCATATCCCTGAGTGTGAGTGCATTATTTCAGTTTGATAGGCTGTGTTGAGTATATCCATGTAGTTCAAATAAATGTGTTCTCTCCACATGTATAAAAGAAATATTTCTAAAGCAATTTCCCTAAATGTGTGCCATTTTGTGCATAAACTCTAGAATTGAAAACCATCAAAATTGGTTCTTCTTGATTTCCCACATGATTGAAATGATATAGCAAATAAAAAACCTTTCAGCCTGAAGACATGAGTTAAATTCCCAACTCTTCAACTAATAGCTGTGTGACCCTCAGATATTTCTTAAACTGAGTTTCGTCTTTCCAGTGTAAAATGAGGATGGTAATACTATAGTACTAACTTGATAGGTTGTGTTATGAGGTTAAATCAGTCAAAATATATAACTTTCTTAGGACAGTGCCTGATATCTAGTCAGTTGGTGTAGGGTTCCTCATTATTATTATCCATGTGATTCAGAGTAGTACGCTTAACTCACCAGGCTTTAGATTCTCATTTGTAAAACAACTCCTTTGTAAGTTCCTATTTGCAGAACAAATTTTTATTTCAGACACTCAAAAAGTCTCTAGTTATTCAGATAAATGCATCAGTAAATATACAGTCTCAAAATCATGACTAATATTTTAAGAAGAATTAATACTAGAACTAAATTAATGCATATATGGAAACTTGAAGAGTTTGAATGTGTTTATTAGAAACAAGATGAGATTATTGTCACAGAGAAGTATCATGGGGCTTCAAGGTCAAAAGATGTTTATTTGTATAATTGTTCTTTATCTTTTCGACATTCCCAAGTTTCCAAAGTTTTTGAGTTTTTCCACTGTTTTTCTGATTATTCCAATTTGAATGATTAGTAATTTTCTTTGTATCACTTCAATTCTTCCAGTCATTCATTAAATTTCATTGCTTTTTATGAAATGTTTATTTCTGTCTCTTCCATTTTCACTCATATTTATTTTGTTCATATCATCAATCCTTCATGGTTAGATTACCTAAACAATCATGTCATCCAATTTGGAACACTAATGATAGTTAAAGAGGGTGTTAAAAAATTAAGGTATATGTCTATTTTAAATATATGTATGCATTGACATAAAATTGGAATTGTCATTTTGGTGACTCTACAAAAAATAGTTTTATATTTAAAAGTATTTTAGTATTTTTAAATTATATATATATATAATTTACAAATATATTTATATATATTTATATATTAATATATATTTTTATATATTATTTATATATATTATATAAATTTCTATATATTATATATTTATATATATTAACATATATATTTATATATATTTATATATATATTTATATATATATATGAACGTGATATCCTCCCAAAATAAGTATAAACTAATAGGGGCTTAGGCAAACCAGGCTGTATAGACATGAGACAAATAGATAAACAGATATCAGAAAGCTCAGATATAACTCAGATATTGTATATATACATTACACATAGTATAATTATATATCTAACATAAGTAAACTAAAGCATATTAGAGAGAGAGAGAGCAAGAGAGAGAGAGAGACAAAAAGGAGCAGTCAGATGTAACAAATTATACATGACCTTTTTGACATCACTGTCCTATTTCTATTCATTGATCATGTGAGTAATTTAGCTTTGTCCACTTGCCTAAAATCTGTCTGCATTGTCCATTAGTCTTCTATCTATTGCAGATATTTTCTGTCCCTTAAGTACAACTTTTTTCCATCCATTCAAATTGGCCTCTTCATTACCATTAAACACAAATTATTCACTTTCATTCTAAAGGATGTTTTATGTGATTTTCCCGATCTAAAATTGACTGACCCTCCTCATCTTCTTAACCAATCTGCCTTTTCACTACCATAAGGAGGCCTTCTTTCTGTCTCTCTCCCCTGGCTTCTTACTATGATTCCTTTAATATCTGTATTATTAGATATTGTGTTTGCTCTACCTCACTGTCTAGATTACAAGATTTTTTGAAGAAAAAGTTAATGTGCTATGCAGTTTATAGACTTCTCCCACCCTCAGCATTGATCACAGTGTTAAACATGTAAAGATGACTCACATTTTTTATTTATTAATTTTGTGATCCACAGTTACAAAAGAAGGAACAAATGATGGTTGGAAGAATGCGGCTCATATTTACCAAGTCTTTCTGAACGCCTTCTGCATTCATGCATCCATGTTCTTTCTAGGATTGGATAGTATTTTATGCCTATGTTAATATTTGTGCTTTTGGCATTTCCTTAATATTTATATGTATAAATGATGCCTTCGGTAGCCTACTGCTAATAAAGTTTTAATATTTACATGCATAGTAAACATAGTGTTCTCACAGCACCTCGCTGGTAAATGTCTAACTAGCAAAGAAATATGAATGTTCTCAGGAGTTCATGCTAGTTGTGAGCCTTTTGACTGGACCTAACTATTCATGAAAAAAAAAAAAGTCATTTTTTTTTTTCTGATTTTTATATATCCCTTTGCTTCCATACATCAACTCTTTGGTTTTTTGTTTTGTTTTTTGTTGTTGTTTTTGAGAGGGAGTTTCACTCTTATTGCCCAGGCTGGAGTGCAATGGCGTGATCTCGGCTCACTGCAACCTCCGCCTCCCAGGTTCAAGGGATTCTCCTGCCTCTGCCTCCCAAGTAGCTCAGATTACAGGCGCTCGCCACCACACTGGGCTAATTTTTTGTATTTTTAGTAGAGACAAGGTTTCACCATTTTAGTCAGGCTGGTCTTGAACTCCTGACCTCAGGTGATTGCCTTGGCCTCCCAAAGTGCTGGGATTACAGGCGTGAGCTACTGTGCCTGGCCCCATACATCAACTCTTGAGAGCTAACTGGGAACAACATCAGCTTTATGATATTCTGGGGGGAAAAAATTCAGGTAGACTTAAAAAGCTACTGCCAACCCAATTCTAGTTGGCCACTAACTGGGAAAGGGAACACCTATATACCTGACCCAGTTCTACATTGCTTCCTGCCAGCCTCCAGGTCCAGGGAAAGTAATTGGATGACATCCTGAAGATCCTTTTGCTACTTGAAACTCTATCCCTCTCCTAAATGTATTCAATGTATGACCTCCAGACATACTTTCCATTTATGTGGAAAAAATAGAAAATAAAATCTATGCATATATAAATACATTTTTAAAAATATTTTTGTTATCACTAGCCTTCTGAAACAGGTGTTATGTTCACAAAGGGCCTAATGGACAGTCAAACACAATCACTGATATAGTCAACTTATAAATCTGCATGGGATTGTTATTATCTCCTTGGCTTCTTGTTGAAGGTGTGATTGCATGTAGAGGAATACTGCAAGCATGAGAACTTTCTGGAGAGAAACTATCCCTCACCAGCTAAAGAGCTCCACATCCAGCTGCATACCACAGGTCACCACAAGCACTGTTTACAGTTCTTAAAAAACGAACAAACAAACAAAAAACCACTTCATCCACAGTCCACTTTCATAGTTCTAAAGAAGTATCTTGCCTTTCATTATGTGTTCTAAGACCAAGAAGCACAGGAACATCCCTCATAATCTAAAGGCGCCTGCATAGTAAATCTGGAGCCTCATATTCTGATTTTCTGACAAGCTGGCTTTCCAAAAATAGATAACAAGTTTTGGACAGCACCCAGCAAGTTTTCTACTTCCTGACAGGAATGCTGATGAGAAACAAAAATGTGGCACTTCATCTCTGCCAAAATCACTGCCATCAAAATGCAGTCACCCTAGATGACCACTGTCTACTTTTCTAATCCCTTTCTTCCTGGACCATCTTTAGTCTTAACACAGATAATTTGTTGCCCCAGTCATAAGAGTCCTCCAGAGAAGTGTTTCTCAAGCTTGAATAATCTATAGATGTCTTTAAAAGGAAAAAATCACAGACTTCCAATTTGTAAGCCAAATTGCTTAAAATAACATTCATTTTGTATGAACCAGTAACATAGTAGGAATAAATTCATTATGATTATTACACAACTATAAACCAAAAATTGTGTACAAATTAATACCATGCAAACTACAAACTAATAAATTAATAATACTAATTTGATAAGACTTATTTTGCTTAAAAAAGAAAAAGCCTTATTGTAATATGAATTTAATAGTAACTGGTATAGGGCAGGTTAGTAATGTGGTAAGAATAGCTCAGACAAACTTGAGCTACTCTATGTCGTGTGTAATTCTCTTCCTTTTTTCTATTTGAGTAATAGAAAATCTTTGCAGAAATGAAGTTAAGAAGTATTAATACAAAATGGTGGCTGGGTGCAGTGGCTCACTCCTGTAATACCAGCACTTTGGGAGGCTGGGGTGGGAAGATAGCTTGAGCCCAGGAGTTCAAGACCAGCCTGAGCGACATGCAGAGATCCTGTCTCTCCAAAAAAATAAAATAATTAGCCCAGTGTGGTGGCCTGTGATTGTAAACCCACCTACTCTGGAGGCTGAGGTGGGAGGATTGCTTGAGCTGGGGAGGTTGAGCCTGCAGTGAGCTGTAATTGTGCCACTGCACTCCAGCCTGGATGACAGCAAGACTCTCTCAAAATAAATAAATAAAATTTGTTGATCAGGAAAATTCCAACTCTGCCTCTTCTAAGGATGTAGTGGAGAGGGGTTTCCAGCTTTTAATTGTATGTAATACCATTACATGGATCTGAGTGACCAGTGCAGATATGATCACATGGATGCAAGACTGTAACTTTGGTGTGGTTGTTTCTAGAATCAGTCCGTGTTGACCATCTCAACTCAATACTTGTTGCCTTCAAATGTTCAAGCTCTCTAAATACTGTTTGAATCAGCGTTGTTGCCCCAAGACTTGTGTGGTGACCTATTTTGATTAGAACTCTTTCAAACTTAGAAAACTTCAACTTCATGCTTATAACTGTGGACTATAGTATACTTAACATGTTCTGAACCTGAATTTGGACATCAGTTCTAAATGAGAAGTTGTGACAATTTTTTTTATCTGATAAAATTATTAAAATATTTTTGCTCAGGTACTACTATTTTCTTAATTTTCTAATTAGTTTTCAGAATGACATATGTTAGTGGTTTAGAGCATTGACGTTGTAGAAAGAAAGATGTGGTTTTTAATTCCAGTTCTGCTATTTTCTGACTCAGTCTGTGGCCTTGAAAAAAGATTACAAAACTTCTCTCAGCTTCAGGTTCCTCATTTATTTTATGTGGCAAGAAATATCTCAAAACTTTTGTAAAACTGTAATGAGACATAAAATTCTTAACCCAGTGTTGAGCACACAATTAGAGTACGAAGTATTAATTTTTGAGGTTGTTTTCAATGATGATGATGATGACCTATTTTCATCTGAGCTTTATAGCCCAAAAAATGAGTGCTATTTGTATACATTTTATTATTGATCATTTTTAATGCAGCTAAAGTCTGTAAACTTGATCTGATGTATCTTTATTTAACATATTTTATGCTAAGATTATTTGAAATAATATATATAGCACTTGAAAATTCAAATATAGTTATAAATACAAATTTTTTTTTTGTCTTTGGATCTTATAAGTAATTGAAAGACATATAGACCTATATTTTCAACTTTATCTTATGACCTAAGGTACAGATCTGTGTACTTCCTAATTTCAGTTCATTTCAGCAAACATTGAGTATCTCCTACATGGCAATAACTACCATAGGTACTAGGAATATGAGAATAAGAAGAGTGTAATTTTGTCCTTTATAGGTGTGTTTGTCAAATAGGGAAAAAGATAAATAAATAGATGACTTCAATGCCTGTGTTACATGCTAAGACAGAGACCTGCACAAGGGTTACAGGAGAACAGAGTCACAATAACATTTTACATTCATTAAACAATGTCAACATTAAAATATTCTATGTTTTCAAAACTTGAGCTCTATCTTCATCTTCCACTTCAAATTCATTTGCCTGGATGCTGGCTAATCCATGGACATAGTCTACAATTTCATCTTTATATTCATATATTTTTCTAGGTAAAGCCACAACGAAAAAAAGCCACCAAAAGTTACAAAAAATACAACATTCTAAGTAGAATTTATTCTATAATGTTTCATAACATATTGGAAAAATATTACATCTTCTGAATGCAGAAACACTAGAATTATTTCATCTCTAGCTCTCTACCTGCCCAAATTCAATCTGGTGCTTAATTTTAGCTACTCCCATGGTAACTGCTTCGGTTATGGTAATTTTATATTATTCTCTATTGAAAGTTACTGGATTCAAGCTAAATATGCCTGGTTGAGTTTCCTTCATGTATTCAATGAGATCAGAACTTGTCTTTTCCTTCTTCAATAATTTCAGTGGCTCATTATTGTCTGCATTGTAAAATCCAAATATAGTAGTATTCAAGAACCTTCTTAATTTGACCTAAATGTATTTTTCCAGCCCTGTATCCCACTATAGTCTTTTTTGTGTTGTGTTCTCCAGACAGCCTGGAGTTTGCAAAGTACCGCCAAGCAAACTAGAAACCTTCTGACCTTTGTGTTTTTACTTTCCTTCACCCATATGCTTCTCTGTATCCTCTGCTTACTAAAATCCCATTCTTCCTAAAAAACTGATCAACAGACTAAATGCTAATTTTTACTTTTACTAAAATTTTGTAGGGTTTAAAATTTTACGTATATGTCATGAAGAAAGTTTTTCTCATGCATTATTAGACATAATTATCTTAGAAGAAAGTATACTCAATAGTTGTATAATCTAGAATTATACTATGGCTTTCTTTCTTTGTGGCTTTGCTTAGACAAATCCCTGAAGGAACCTGACTTTATGAACTCTGTCCATGGATTAGGCAGTATCTAGGCAAAGAAATCCAACCCAGAGAACATCTACCCAATTTATTTCCTTCCCTTTTAATATGCGGAGGGAGTTTCTGTCTGGGCAAGGTTTCACTCAGTCTATTCTTCATCACCTTTCAATTTCAAGTTCACTGGCAACCCTCCTTCTATTATCCTCAGGTAAGTGGCCCAGTATACACATAGGGGAGAAAAAAAAGGTCCACAGTGCTCGTTTTTCCATTCCCTGCCCCGTTTTTTTTGTTGTTGTTGTTTCTTTATAGATTATTGGTTTCCACCAATTTAATACCACTTCTCCTGATTAATGAGTAGAGATACATACTCTTTCTTTTTTACAGAGAGAGGGACAGGTTTACCACACATTCCTACTCAGAAACAGATTCCAATCTCTAATCTCTAGCCTTTTATCTATTACCTCAGGACACTGGACTCACTCTAACGTATTTTTTCTGTCATATATCTTGAGCATTATAATTGCAGATAATTTGAATAAAAAAGAAAATAAAAGAAGACACACTGGCCATATCCACATTATGCAGAAACAATCATTGTTGGCATTATAGCATATTTCATTTTACTCTTTCCTTGTGTATTTCAACTTATCACAAAGTAAATAAAGTTCAAGACTGGAAGTAGCTGCTGGAGGAGATGTAACAATATAGAATAAGCTCAGCATAAAAGTATCTTTTTGTAAAATTTAACCTAGCAAATGTCTAAGCTCCCTACCTAATAAAGCTATCTCTATAGTAGTCATCCTCCCAACTGATTGCAAGTCCTTTTAAATATTTGCCCAATGCATACGTATATAAATTCTATTCTCATTTATATGTGTTTGTATATGTATGTGTATGTATTTGTGTGTTGGCACAAAATATAAATTATTACATTTTCTTGATTCTAACATGCAGGTTTTTGTACATTCTAACAATTCTAATCATGATGAAACTTATAACTGATAGTGTATAATAGTGTAATTATATATATATATTTTTTTCTTTCTGTTTTTTTTTGAGATGGAGTCTTGTTCTGTCACCCAGGCTGAAGTGCAGTGGCGCAATCTTGACTCACTTGCAACATTCGCCTCTGGAGTTCAAGTGACTCTCCTGCCTCAGCCTCCCTAGTAGCTGGGACCACAGCTGTGTGCCACCACGCCCAACTAATTTGTGTATTCTTAGTAGAGACAGGGTTTCACCTAGTCGGCCAGGCTGGTCTCAAACTCTGGACCTCAGGTGATCCACCCACCTCGGCCTCCCAAAGTGCTGGAATTACAGGTGTGAGCCACCGCACCCGGCCGTGTTTTTCTTTCTTCATGAGTAGTACATAAAATAATAGTGCATCTTCAAATTAGTGACATTTAGATTTTATGTAAATGATATTTCATATAACATTTGGCAAGCTATAAGCAGTTTCTCGTCCCACATAGTACCTTTCTACTTTTGTTGGCATGGGGAAGAAAAAAAGTGTTGAATAGTAGATAAATTCATATCTGTAAGGTCCATGTTTTGCTAAATGGTTTAGGCACTTTAAATGTCATCGTAGGTACATAAATTTGTGAAAAGTTTCAGTGGAAAATTCAGCAACATCTACCAAGTTATACATTGAATATAGATTTTGCATAATTCTAATTTTAGAAGCTTGTCCTCTGGAAGTACCTGAACCAATGTACATGGGTATTCATGAGCTATTGTCTGGAACTGAAAAAAAAAAATTATAATAATCTATATGTTCATTTGACTAAATATACTGTAGTTAACTCATAAAATGAAATACTGTACCTACATTAAAAAGAATGAGGTCTATATAAAAATACAGAGACACAGCCACAAAATATTATCAAGTATAGTAATAAATATAGAATATTATACTAATACATTTGCATATGCAAACAATTTGAAGATATGTAAACCATCGGTAGTGGTTAAAGGGTAAGAATCAAATTATGGATAAATTTTGTTTTACATTTGTTATACTTTTATATTATTTCAAATTTTACAAAGATAATTTGAAGTAAATAATTATATTTCTCTTTACTACAAAATTATAAACAAAAAATCTTTTAAAAAGATTTCTTATTTGATTCCCTAAAAAGTCTCAGAAGACAAAAATAAATGTACTTAACAAGTTGTAAGATATTTCATAAAACCTAGTTTGTTTAGTAAAACAAAAGCCTAAGTAGGCAAGCCAAATGAGAGTCATAAAAAAGATACCACAGTAAAGATTCCAAGTGAATATATGATTCAAAATTTACTGTATAAATCTCAAAGCAAATTTACATTAACAACTTTACCTGTAAAACTGAGTTTAGAGCACCGTCTTACAGTTTAGCAGTCACACTACATCATGATAGTTACTGACTTAAAAAAAAAAAAAAAAAGTGGATCCTGAATTCTGAAACCTATCAAAACCCTGTAGACAGAAGGTACCCAACTTGTTATTAATGGTAGAATCAAGACAGAATGCATTTGATTAATAAATTCCCTTTGGAAAAAAGAACAAAAGTCAGGTTAGTGTCTTTTTTATTCTATCTTAAATTTCTGTGAATAATTATAATCTCAACTAAAAAATCACATTTTGCCAAACCTTTGTATTTTCTTTCATTGTAGATAGCAAACTCTTGATTTTGAATAGGTGAGTGCTGGTCTATATGTAGAATAAATTTGCTATTTGGAAACAAGTTTTTCTCTTCAAGAAGTGAAAAAAATTCAAATGGAGCTAAAATGATTTTAAGAAACCATTTGCTTCATTACTTTAATTTTACTGTGATTTATGCTACAGTAACCCAATTATAGTCTTACTGCTCAGAGTTAAAATGATCTTAAGAGAAATGAATTAGTTTACATATCAGGTAAAATTTATGTTCTGAAGAATACTCGCCTTACAATTATTCCTTAACTGACAATAATTTATTACATCTTTAAAAACTTCTAAAAGTTAATTACATATAATGCAATATCCTTAGTGATTAACTTCACATTTTAATGCACTATCGAAATATTGTCATTTCTAGTGTTGGGAACCTCACTGTTGATCTGGGTCAAAATTCTGTTGTGTTGAATGATCTATGTAAGCAGTGGTTGAAATCAGGGCGATGTAAGATAGATAAACAACTGACATTGCATCAATCATGGACAAATAGGAGCAAGTATCTGATAATAGGGGCATCTACATACCAAATCCCAGGCTGTCAGAAGCAGCATGCCAGACACTCTCTGATTCAGAAGTCATAAAGAGTGTTAGTAGAGGCCATCTGATGCCTTGGATAATTTAGTGAAATTTTCTCTGCTGGCATCTATGCTGGTCAACTGGCTGTTTGCTCTCAAACCAACCCCCTGCTTTCAACCTGCCTTGTGTGGTTTTTATGGGGAACTTTCTCCTCTGGCTTCTGAAAAGATTTGGTAAATGGCAGCCGTTGTTGGATGACTGGATGGTCAAAGGAAGACAGAAGCTAGCGTATGTATCTCCACCACATCTGTGGTATATCTTCCACGGTTTCAGCTTCGATGGAAAGGCCCGAATGGTTCTAGGGTTTACCTGCTGTTCTTGGTCTATGACAACAGAGGCTCCTCTTCTCATACCTCCAATCTAGGGACTGTAGCCCCATATGTACTAGGCTAGCTTTTTCTCATTTTGAAATAACCTTGATTTTATGATTGGGCCATGTTTACTGTAGGTTCTATGTGGGAAAAGAGAAGAAGTTTGCGCCTTGTCAACAAAAAATTTTCTCCATTCTGGAATAAGGGGGCTTGATGTCTGGCATTGCTATTAAGATGTAACAACTAACATTTGCAAAGAAGGATACAATTTACAACCACATTCAACACATTATCTGCAACTTACTATGGGCAGATATATCTTACACACAAAATGCTAAAGTGAAATTGATGTATAAGTTGCATATCATTTTATCATACACATCTATTTCGAAGTTACTGTGGGTGTTTAAACAGGAAAAAAAAAGGGATAGCAATTTCCTCTGTTTTCTCTGTTTCTCAAATTAGGCTAATTGCATCTAGTGCATCTCTTTTGTTTCTGAACATAGGTGATAACTGGAAGCTCATGAGTTCAAAGTGGTGGCAATTAATCATTTTATATTCTACACTGTGCAAGAATGATAATACACATCAGACACATTGGAAAAGTTTGTACAATAGTACAACTCAATTACAATATAACTCTCCTAGACTGCTAGAAAATTCCTCTAATATAAATGATTCTTAGTGACAGGAAATGTCAACATTTTCTAGAATGTCTAGCACACATTCTAACCATTCAACTTTGATTTATGATGGCATATCATCATGTCAAAGGATACAAAATACAGGCATGTAGGATAAATAAGCCTAGAGATCTAATGTACAACATGAAGACGACAGTTAGTGAAAAAGTATTGTGTTAGGGATTTTTGTTATGTAAGTAGACTTTAGCTACTCTTGTCACACACACAAAAATGTAGCTGTGAGAAGATGGATATGTTAATCTGCTTCGCTATAGCAACTATTTTAGTATCTATATATATCCCATAACATCATTTTGTAAACCTCACACATACACAATAAAAATTATTTTAAAAATCATGCACTATAATCCCCACATAGGATAAGGTAAAACATAAAGGGCTACGTATGATTTAAAACGATATTTTCATTTTACAAATCCTAGAAGGTCTTCTTAAAATCACTGCATATATACCTAGTCAAAGACTTAAGTATGTGTGTTTATATATATATAAATGTTATATAAACTATATAAATATATATATACACTGTATATATATATGTATATATATATAGTTTGGCACAAGAATATCACCTGTTTCAAATTTCTTCTCATAAATGATTCTCACAGTATTCATTCCCTCTCATATTTCCTAGAATATTTTTTGTTACCTGAGTTACTATATGAAGACACTCTAGTCCTTATTTAAATATCTAGAAGGCAGGAGGTGGTAAAAAATGTTCATATCAATTTGAGATTTTTTCTCATTTTTTCTCACTTTGTTTTATTTCTTTTCTTTGCTTTTACAGTCTGTTCATCTCGGGGGATTATTTGCCAAAAGACTGCTTCTTGTTTAAGGCACAATCTATTCACCTTCATTAACTACTGGATTCCTCGAAGTTCTATTTTCTGCTAGTATTGGACATTTAGCAAATCTTCCTCATCTGTATTTGCTTGTATCACATCTCACCATTTGGCAAAGCCATTAAAGTTTTCTTGTATTGATTCCTTGCCATACAACAACTTACCTGTAGTACTGGTTTATTAACATCAAGCAGCTTAGCTGTGCTGCCGAAGAGCACCAGGTGCCCCTCACTGACAGTAATTCCAAAAGAGCTAAAAACTAACGTTGAGCTGAAACTAATTTTCTCCTCTGATTTAGCAAATGAGTGCTGCTTTTATTACCCTAATTGTATTTTACTCTTGTGTTTTTGAAAACCATTGATTGATCCCATTGACAAACCAGCTTATCTGTCTGATCCAAAATCAATGTTTCATTTCATTGGCTTTAGCAATATTGCTTCCTTTGCAAAAAACATTTAACTCATCTAGAACTAAGCTTCAATTTATGATAAAAAAAATGCTACCGAGACAAACATCTCATCTGGACTCACTCCTTGAAACTTAAAGCTTGCTATTCCTGAATTCCTCCACTTTAAACTGTGATTGTATTACATCATTCAGCATGTGTTTAGTCAAGAGAGGTAACTTCCTCAGCTTCAGTGTTTTTGTTACATCACAAATAAAAACTTTGCTCTTTAGAATTTTTTTAAAGCTAAATATTTGTGAACAAATGATATGTAAATGAATATGTGTGTGTGTGTCTGTAAGAAATTTTCAGCAGTTACATTGTTGAAGAGTGGTTTTTATTATGTACAAATTGTTCATATAAAGAGTAATCATAACACTTCTCTTTAGCAAATGAGATTTTTTTTAATTCATTGGAGAAAGATCTCAATATAGTGGACACAGGGCCTTGTTAAGCCTTTTTCTAGAATTGATATGCACCAATTTTATTAACTATTCCTTTATTCATTCATTCAGATTACTGTTTTACATACACATGCAACAACATTAATCTATAAACAACATACAATATGAAAGCCTGAAATTCACTATCACATATGGCTTACCATGTTTTCCTGATGTTTTCAGAATTTCACGGTCCCTCATGGTGTCTTGCTCCAGCAGACAGAGGATTGTGTCGTGCCAATGAGAACAGATTCTACTACAATTCAGTCATTGGGAAATGCCGCCCATTTAAGTACAGTGGATGTGGGGGAAATGAAAACAATTTTACTTCTAAAAGAGAATGTCTGAGGGCATGTAAAAAAGGTATAGAAGATACTCCTCCCATTAATTAACTAGTGTTTAAGATAGCAATTGAATTTAAATGATAACCTATTAAATATGAAATTAATTATCTTTATTATAAGAAAGTATGATCTAGCTAACAAATGTCCTCTTCAATTACATTTAGATAATATTGCTAGATATATAACTGTAATTTCCTTTAATGTCTTCATAGAAAAAGAATCAATTTAAAACAAATTAAACATTTTATTCTTTTAATGTTCAAATACTAAGCATTCACTTTCAAAGACTATACCAAAATGGCTTTAAGTTTTCTTGTAAGACACAAAATTTTAACATATTTATTAATGTCTTCTGAATAGAAAAGTAATGCATGTTTATAAAATACTAAGAAGAGTATAAAAATGCAAATACAAACTACCTGTAATTTAATCAACCAGATACAGCCACATATCTACTTTTTAAAAATAAAGCAAGCATGGATTTGTAACAGAAGATGAATGAATAATAAAAATGAACGGCATGCTTATCCATTTTTATTAACTCATATATGCAAAGTAACTTCCTTAAAAATAGATTGTTCTACACGAATACATGGACAAATTAAAGGCTTTTAAATCAATAACATCTTTTGGATTTAAATATTGAAAGATACTTTGAGAGGATTTTAGATAAAATGTTTCATTGTGTTATTTTATCACACATTAACTTATTCCTCTTCCTCTTATAGGTTTCATCCAAAGAATATCAAAAGGAGGCCTAATTAAAACCAAAAGAAAAAGAAAGAAGCAGAGAGTGAAAATAGCATATGAAGAAGTTTTTGTTAAAAATATGTGAATTCGTTATAGCAATATAACATTAATTCTACTAAATATTTTATACGAAATGTTTTGCTATGATTTTCTATTTTTTCTTCTACTAAAATGCTTTTAATTAATATGTTCATTAAATTTTCTATGCTTATTGTACTTGTTATCAACACATTTGTATCAGAGCTGCTTTTCTAATCTTGTTAAATTGCTTATTCTATGTCTGTAATTTATCAACTGGCTACTGGGAAATTACATATTCTCTGGATCCTTCTGTATTTGCATTTTACTACAGATTATCATACTACTGGCTACATCAAATCAGTCCTTTGTTTCCATTTGGTGACCATTTGTTTGAGGATACGATCATGTAAATGATTATCTCCTTTATAGTCTGTAAGCAGATTAAGGAATATAGCTCTCAAAAAATCAAGAACTTCTTGAGTTTCACATATAAAATGGTGACAAACACCTGCTTCTGATAAAGATTATTCAATTGTGTATTTGAAAAGACTGGTAATAACAAAATTCTATTATGTGCTTCCCTCCTTAGACATAGCTTTTCTCCTTTTGTACTAACCAGTACTTCCATCAATATTGAGCTAAATTGTCTTTGAACAGTCAACTCTGCATCATGTGCCTGCCTGATTTGGATTGGTTTGACCAATCCAAATCAGGCAGGCAAAAAAAAAAAAAAACCAATCCAAATCAGGCAGGCAATCCAAATCAGGCAGGCAAAAAAAAAAATCTTTTTGTTTGACCGTAGCCCATTCTATCAGTCAAGATGATTGAATAATTGTGTATCAAATACAACTCATGATAAGGAGAAACTTTATGGAAACAATAAGTTTTATGGCAATCGAAAGGGAATTATTTATATGTACTTCCTAATACTACGCTTCCCAATATTTTCTCTTACTAAAAATAACAAAAATATTTAAACCTTCTGAAATCTATTCCGTTATCATTAGGATTTGCACACAATGCAACTAACAATTCATGCTTTAAAAAAGTAGGTTATTTCTGTTGAAGAGAAAATTATCAGCAAGGAAGAGTCTACTAGAAAATTCATGTGCTAGTCGGAGTTAATTCACTATATCCAGACCTATATCTTTCATTTATTGCTGAGCCATGTGCAGTCTGGTATCTCAACAACCTCCAAGACATGTCAGTTTCTGTAGTGTTCACCTCAAATTTGACATTTGAATCGGAACTGATTTAGAAACAACCACTTCATTCATCTAGTATAGATTCATGACTTCTCACTAACAATGATAGTATAATTCTGCCTGTTCTTCAGGATTGAAATTTTGAACTCAGTTTAGATTTCTTGTTTTCCCTCATATACCACATCTAAACAGTCTCCAAATCCTTATGCTTTTTTTTTCAAAAAAATTCACCCAATCCCTAGGCTTTTTTCTTTACTTTTTTTTTCTTTTTCCTTTTGTTTTGTTATGTTTTCTTAGACAGGGTCCCACTCTGTCACCCAGGCTGGAGTGCAGTGGTGCAATCACGGGTCACTGAAACCTCCCACCTAGCTGGGACTACAGGTGCAGGCCACCATACCAGCTAATTTATGTAATTTTTGTAGAGATGAGCTTCCCTATGTTACCCAGGCTTGTCTTGAACACCTGGGCTCAAGCAATCTTCCAGCCCCAGCCTCCCAAAGTGCTGGATTACAGATATAAACCACAATGCCCCCATTTTTACTCTTTACTGAATCCTTCCCATCAGTATTAATTCCTCAGAAATTTAGTACATTCCTCCACCCTTTCAAAATGCTCCCAGAACTCACACTAGTTGGTACTTAACTACAACCTTCAACCTCACCATTTAATTTTGATGTATATTTTTGGGTTTACCTACAGTACTTTCTTTCATGACTACTTTGATTTAGTTAAGAATGCTCACTGTACACTGAATGTTAATTACTCAGCTAATTCACACTGATTTCCTGTTTAAAAATATGATCCCCTCCAGGCCATTCATGTGAAGTCAGGGTACAGCTGATGCCAGCTACAGACTTACTGTGTTTCAATATGGAATATCAAAAGTACTAACATATAATTACAAATCCTTTTCTACTGTGGTATACAAATTTTATCATTACAAAATAGTATCAGCTTTTTTCACTTAAGGAAAATATTACATCTTGATTCAAATGTTCAGTACATAAATAATTGCCTTAAAGTGAGTCTTTGTTGTGGAATTTGAGAGTTTTGGAAATCAAAGGCCCTTGTGAAACATTTCCTGTTGCCGTTTATTTATAGATAGCAGTAGCTTCAAATAAGTGGGAAAGTCTGCTTGGGTGAAGTGGTAGATAGTCACTAAGATTGTATAAATAGCGCATTTGTGAGTTGCGTAATTGTTTTCTCCAACAATAACCACTGGTCCATTGGTTCACTACTTACTCAAGAAAGACATGTACTGAGATGGCTTGAAATGTTTAATGCATGTGAACGTTATTTTTACCATGTTTTGAAATAAGACCTTTATGGTATTGTCTTCCTTTGTTTTCCACAATCAAATGCATCTAACTGTGAATTGTATATGGAATTATATTATTCAGCATATACATATATTTACCTGCTTTGTTCATTCTGTGTATTCAAAATTAACAGATCATGCTGAAAACCACTCAAATGATTATATTTTTTACATTATAAGAAGTAAAATATATTATTCTGAATAATGAAACTTGGCTGTTGGACTCGCAACGATTTTAGTACATAAAAAAGAATTCAATGCTCATTACTTATCATAAAGGTACAGAATCTTAAGATCAAAAAAAAATTGTTTCCACACTCTGCTTTTATTTCCTTTAATTGGAATTGTTAATAGTTGCCTTTTAATTACAAGTACTCATCCATATATTATAATTTATTTGTCAAACAAATTAGTACACTATGTCCTAACAATCTATACATTTTAAATTTACTCTGCTACATATGTATTTTCATCACTCATTTCATATATAATTGTACAAATATAGACATGTATATGTAAATATATGTTATATAACTATACATTACATAACTTCTTATCCTGACTATTGTATTTGGCCTAGCCCATCTCTATACCGGAAGAAAAAAGACAATGACACTAAACTAGCTAACTATTTAGGTCTTTTGTTGATTCTTCCATCAGCTGCTCCTCCTCTTATCTGTTTTTTAGCAAATTAGCATTTTTATTTAGTGTTTCCAACTTCTGACTTTAAGTGTTTTCTCAGGGACTTTGGCTGGGATGTACTTTAATCACTTTCCCCACATTTTGCTAGGTAGAACAGAAAACCTTGCTTTTGTTGGTCCTGCAGGTCCAGTTTCTGAACTACTTTCAACTACATAGCTAGTTTCTTGGTTAGAATTACTCAGAGTACTTATAAATATAAGAAAGATTTAGATAGTCGGTGCATGGTAATTTATTGTACCAGGAAAAGAGAGAGAGAGAGAGAGAGAGAGAGAGAGAGAGAGAGAGAGAGACTTTAATCTTATAATAAAATGGAGCATTAGGACAATGAATATAATTTCCTCATCAATTTAGCCACAGATTATAAAATTTCTAGCCCAGTCAGTTTGAAATACAACAGATATATTTGAATCACAAAACTGAAAAGACCAGAGGAATTTGACTTGAGTATAGATAGATTCAGGGTAGCATATTAGGCCAATAAAACTCAGGCTATCTTTGGCTCATGATTCTGCTGCCCAGTATATTTTGCTTTTGTTTTCTAGTTGCACAAGGTTTCAATATGACTTTCAGAATTTAGGGTGCACATCTTTTCAGGGTAAAGTCTTCTAAAAAACTGTGGATTATCCTACCTCAAATAATTGAGTTAAAGTCCTGGCTTCACGCTCATTGACCCAAATGTCTTAGGTCACCCTTGAAGCTAACATCATGTGTAGAGAAATATGACTGTCTGATTGAACAACGTTGATTCACAAGTCCACTCCTAAATATCTTTCTGGTGTTAACACTATCTGAAACTTGTAATCTGACTAGCAGGGCTGGGACTAGAGTAAGGCAAATGAGGTAATCTCTTCAGGCACAACATTTAAGGGAACATTAAAAAATCTCAGTAACCAAGATAAATAATATGGTAATGCAACATGTTTAAAAAATTAAAATTACAGCAAACATCCATGATAAATAAAATATCAGAATTTTTAAAAAGACAGGATTAATAACCAAGTCATATTGGAATCTAAGACAAAAGGAAAAACTAGTAATACTAATAATTTTTAGTAAATGTAAAATATTTCAAATTTAATTATTGTTTAATATAATAAAAATACTAACATGTATAAGCTAAATTATTATTATCAATAGAGAAAGACAAATCATTTAATGAAAGTTAATGCTTGTTTCATGATTAAAACTTTTAGCAAACTAAAAAAGAGACATGATAATATGAGGATGGATAGCAACTAAAAACATGCAATAACATGATGCTAAGTGTTAAAATTTTAAGAACATTTCCACTAAAGTCCACTATCTGTGCTATACAACATATTCAAGCAATCTTAATTTGTAACTAACGCAAAAACGCAAGGAACAGAAATTAGATATAAATATTACATTATATTTTAGTTATATAATATGCTTATCATAATTGAAAATTCAAGATAATCTGAAGCATAACAATTAGAAATAAATAATACTGGAGTTTAGCAAGATTGCTATATGAAAGTTCAACATACGAAATTGAAACAGGAAAAGTACCCTTGTCCGGATAGGAGCATGTGACGGGTGAGGGGCTTGCTTCTTCAGCGCCCGGCTGCGCAAACCTCTATGAGAGCATACAGACAAGCAGGCCATGGGGCTCCAACCCCACGGCAGTGACTAGGGGTGGATGTTCAGAGCTCCTGAAGCCCCAGTGGGCGTGTGTTACAGGATGCTCTTTTAGTTCTGCTCTTTTAGTTTTGCCGTCTGTAGGCTTGTGTTAACCAGCTCATAGCCCTCCTTACTTATCACAAGGACGGAAGGATTTCTGTATTCCAGGGTTTCTTGCCTTGGTATACCGGAAGAATCAGATCACGCGCGGGCTTGGAGAATGAGTCCAAGGTTTTATTGAGTAGAAGTAGTTCTCAGCAGATGTGGGAGCCAGACGGGAGATGGACCAGGGGTCTGGCTGCTTAGCGGCCCGTGCTCTTCTCCTCCTGATCTCGCCAAACTGCCAAACTCCACATCATTCCTCCAGTCAATGACCTGCTGTCCTGCCAGTGTCTGTCATGTGCTCTTCCACCGGCATGCTCGCCTGAGGTCCTGCCGATGTCCAGCTGCTTGTGTCTTCTTCCGCTGATCCCCTCCTCTGAACGTCCCGAAGCTTGTGTATCTGCCTGCTAGGGTCTCAGTTTTTATAGGCCTAGGATGGGGGCATGGTGGGCCAGAGTGGTTTTGGAAAATGCAACATTTGGGAGCAAAGGCAGGAGTGCCTGTCCTCACCTAGGTTCATGGGCACAAGTCAGAGGGTGAAGCCCTAGCCAGGGACCGGCCTTGCTCAACCCAGCACTGTCTCCCGTTCGGTATCATTTAAAGGGACCATGCTCTTCCCTTCCCAGCACTCCTGTATCAAAATCAATAGCATTTCTGTACACTAGGGAAAATGTACTAGCCACAATAGAACAGGAACCCTAATGTGCCCAACAGTAAATCCCACAAAAGATGATTTTTAAGACTTTTAGATAAAAAAATCCTATATTGAAAATTCAAATATGTTATTGAAGTACATAAATGGAGCTATTTTTTTTCCTATTTATTGTAACTTCTATAATTAGTATTCACAAAGAAATAAGCCAATGATAACACTAGATTATAAGAAACTCTTCGTAATTAAAATGAAATAAACGTTTTTTAAAATCAAAAAAATGGAAGATAAAGTTAAAAAAATCTCTAAGCTATGGAAAGAAGAAGTCATAAGAATGAAAAAGAAGATAGAAAAGGTAAAATTTCACAATTAGTTCAGGTGCCCTACCTTGAAGTGTCAAAAGGATCTGGAAAATAGCAGAGATAAATAGAGGGGAGGGACATCTTACAGAGAGAGAATAACGGAGATTCCCTTCACTGAAATTGTGTGTTGTACCCAACCAAGGGTAACCACCTAACATACCCCCTCTGCACACACATGAAATTTCAAATACTAGCAATGAAGAGAAAAGTCCTAGGGACAGGAGACTGTGGAGGGATAAGTCACGTACAAAGAAATAGAAATAAAAAGGAATTGTACATTTCAATGACAGTAATGGAAGGAAGCCACAAGACAGTTGGATGTAGAAGTCTGAGGGATGACAAATGGCTATTTACTTGCTTGAAGTCTGTCTGTACTAACTGATCTTTCAATTGTGTGTGTGTAGTGCTTTGCTGAAAGATGGGAAAGAGGCTTTGGGAAAAAGTTTTAGAATATAAACTAAGAGATACTGTTTCTAGTACCAATACTAACCTAGTGGATGAATTTTTTTGACCATCTAATTTCTCTGGCCCCATATTTACTTATATTTAGAATGAATGTTTTGGACTAGACTGGCTGTAAAAACAAGTTTTTTGGTTTGGGTAATTTTAAGATTTTTATGGCAATACCCTCTATTTAAAAGTATCTGATACCGACATATGTTAAGCCAAAAAGAATGGAGCAATGTTCTGTGATTGAAAAACAAAAATCGACATTGGCCAAATTCTACAGTTAGCAATATCCATAACCCCCCTAGCATAAGGTTGTTATATACAGTAGTCTTCTATATTCTTCAAAAATAGCCTATGCTGATGGAGCTTGACATCTTCAAACTGACTATACCTACAATTTCCTTTTTCAGTGCCTGATTAATTCCCAAACATCAAAAGATTTTATGAGAAGCTTCCAAGTAATTACTTTACAGGAGGTCCCACATACTGCGGGATTTCCTGAATGCCTTAATAATGGGTTTTATAATCAAAAAACATTTTCTGAATCCATTAACTTTTTCTTTCTCAATATTATATATATTGTAGGGAAAATAATATATGTGGATCTGATTTATACTAACTCATCAAGGCATTTCAAGCTCATGAGAAGTTTTGACATAATTTTTAGACCATTTAGTCTCTTAATTAATCTAAAAAAGTAAGCCAAATTTAATTAATAATAATTAACTAGAATTAGATTTTTCTAGTACCAAAATGTTTTATGTCAATCAACAATTTATTCTAATAAGTTTTAGACAAATCCTAATTGTAGCCAAAATCAACTCATTCCTGTCAACGTTACTGATGATTTGCTATTCTTTTTCATTATAAGATAAAATCAGCCAACTCAATTATGAACTTGAATGTCTTTAGGGACTTAATCCATATTTAATCTGTATTTGCACAAGGGGCATAATTCTAATTTATTGAACTCTTTTTCTAAGCTGCAGGTGCTCTCAAATTAGAAGCCAGAGGAAACTGCTACTTCCTTCTTGTTAGTCAGTTTTTGGAATCAGAAAGCAAGAACTTTGACTTTCCAACAGTCTTTTTTTTAAAACGTATTCCCCACTCTCAACAGAATGTTCCACAAAATTTGTACATCACTCTAGGGAAATTTCCAGAGTTTCAAGATGTGAACAGCTGTGAGCTACCTAAATGATCCATCTTGCCAAGAAATTGTTACTCCAGAGACGACGAAATAAACAATTACCATTTTTTTATTGAAAATATCTGCCACTGTTCAATGAGAAAGTATTTAAAATTCTAAAGCTAATGACTGTATATGTTAGGAAATTTCTTATTTATCTCTTTACATAGTCTTTATTAACTATTTTCCTTCTTCACAAGCTACACACACACACACACAATCATTTAATTAGGGAGAAAATATTTAAAACCACTGCATTCCACAGTTTCTCTCATCTCCACTGGTTGTTAATAAACTGGCAGATGCACAGGAAGACTATTTAAAGACTATAGTTGGAGAAAAGTCTAATGCCAAATCAAATATAATGATAAAGAACACAGGGTTTGGATTCAAAACAACTTAGATTTGAATTCAGTAGGACTTCATATCATTAATCGTCGTGCTTTGTCTGTAAAATGATTGTGAGGGTAAATGAGATCATACATACAAGAGGGCTTAGTACAGTACTACATTGTAAAGATTCAATAAAATGGTACCATTTGGTATATACAATTTACTATTTAATATTTCAATGGTTTAGAATACAGTCTCTGAGCTGTAATAACAGTTATTCAAATAAGCTAGGCAATTACAAGTCAAAGTAGGAAAATTTGAGGTAAGTTTTGTCTACAAAGGTTATCCTGTATATGAGAAATGAACATAAATATGATGTAGTTGTACTTTTAACAAGATCAATTAAGGGACAGGTAAAAATATGAATTAGATAACTTTTAATTTTTTTAATAGTTTGTTTTTGACATAATTGTCTAAGAAGTGCTAACAGATTTTTAATATGAAAATTTTTCTAACATGGATTTTAAAAGGGCAAAAATCAGTAAATTGTTCTTTTTATTTACAAATTTATATAAAACTCATCTTAAAATATTTGCATATGTCTTATGTTTCTAAGAAGTTTTAAAAGTTTATAAAATGATCATCACTATTGCTTGTGTCATCCTCCCAAATATTCAGAACCTACATCATTATTCCTACATAAATAATAGTGGAAATGTATGATCCGAATAGACATTAGAATTAAAAATAGAAAAATGACTAAGTAAGTTGTTAATGTTTTAATGTGAACTTGCTGAAAACTATTATGTTTTTCTATTTTGCTAGTGTTCACTATTTTCTTTTTCTCAATGTGGAATTATCTAACTGAAGACCCAATAACCCACATAATTTGGCATATAGTTTCTATAATTATCTTCCAAAGTATGTGAAATAGTTTACCAAATTAGATGTTTTTCAAATAATGAAAAATTGGTGGTAACATGCTGTAAAGAAGGAAGACACATTCAATAATGCAACACCTAGAGTGTCAAGTTTCGTTCTACCAATTTCCAGTTAACTACTAAGATTCCATCCCCTTACCTAAAAAGTGGAAATAAAATCTCCACAGAATTAAATAAAGAAAATATCTAAAAAGTATAGCATATTTTTGGAAGCAATCCTGGTTTTCAACAGTGCTACTTTCCTGTCCCAACTTTCCCTAAAATAAAGCAGAAACCTATCAGTGTTACTAGATATTAAATACTTGAAAATATTGTCATGAGCTGCATTTCAGTCAATAACGAACCACACATATGACAGTGGGGCCCGTAAGTTTATAATGGAGCTAAAAAATTCCTATCCCCTAATGATTTCCTAGCTGTTGTAATGTCATAGCATGACAGATTACTCCCGTGTTTGTGGTGAAGCTGATTAAACCTACTGTGCTGCCAGTCGCATAAAGGAATAGTGCACATAATTTTGTGCAGTACACAATACTTGATAATGGTAATAAAATTAAATTATGGGTTTATATATTTACTATACTATACATTTTACTGTTACTGTATTTCAATTTTACTTATTCAATTTGGAGTTGTTTTGAGACAGAGTCTTGCTCTGTTTCCCAGGCTGTAGTGCAGTGGTACAATCATGACTCATGGCAACCTCGAACTCCTGGACTCAAGCAATCCTCCCACTTCAGCCTTCCGAGTAGCTGGGACTGCAGATGTGCACCATCAATTTTTAAAAAATTTTTTGTAGAGACAGAGTCCCACTACTGCCTCGAACTCCAGGCCTCAAGCAATCCTCCTGCCTCAGTCTTCCAAAGTGCTAGGATTATAGGGGTAAGTCACTACATCCCAGCTTATTATTATTTTAGAGTGTCTTCCTTCTACTTATTAAAAAATAAGTTAAGGGTAAAAAATCCTCAGGCTGTTCAGAAGAAGGACAGTTCGGAAGAAGGAATTGTGTATCATCAGAGATGACAGCTCCATGTGTATTATTGCCCCTGAAGACCTTCCAGTAGGACAGGATGTGGAGACAGAAGACAGTGATACTGATGATACTGACCCTGTGTAGGCCTAGACTAATGCATGTGTTCGTGTCTCCATTCTTAACAAAAACTTTAAAAAGTAAAAACAAATAAATTTTAAAAACAGAAAACAGCTTATGGAGAAAAAATATTTTGTATAGCTGCACGTGTTTGTGTTTTGCTAAGTTGTGTTAAGCTAAGTGTTATTACAAAAGAGTTCAAAAAATTTAAATTAAAACTTTTAAAATCAAATTCAATTTTTTATAAATTAAAAAGTACATTGAGTAAAAGACATACAATAAGCTAAGGTTAGCTTATTGTTTCAAAATATATATATATATATATTTTACAAATGTATTGTTGCCTGAGAGAACACTGTTCATAAAGTCTACAGTAGTATGGAGCAATGTCCTAGGCCTTCACATTCACTCTCCACTCACTCAGAACAGCTTCTAGTCCTGCAAGCTTCATTTGTGATAAGTGCCCTATTCAGTATTCAGTATTCAGTACAGCAACATGCTGTACAGGTTTGTAGCCTAGAAGCAATAGGCTGCCCCATCTAGCCTAGGTGTGTAGTAGGCTATACCATCTAGGTTTGTGTAAGTACACACTATGAGGTTCACACAATGATGAATTCCCCTAACAACCCATTTCTCAAAATGTGTCCTGATTATTTAGTGACATATGACTGTAGAATAGTTGACATAATCCAAAATCAAATTCATTTTTATGCTTCCTTACAATTAATCCAAAAAAGAGAGTATTTTAATTATAGCATTTTTATTTTCTGAATCTAAAAATGCCATGAGAAATGAATTTTAAGAGTATCATATATAAGGGACTATGATTAAAACTGAGGATATTAACTTCAAGTAATACTTTGTAGAAAGTCATAAAAAATTTCTTTAAAAAGGTTTTGTATTTTTCTCCTTACCCAAACCTCATCCAGACCCACCAGCATGTTCCTAAAACATGCTTTGTATTATATGACCCCTCGCACATGGAGTAAAATACGAATTCCTTACCCCAATCAACATGGCCCTACATTCTGTGTCCTCATGTACGCACTTGGGTCTCTCTTCTTGCTCACTGGTCTCCAAGCTCCAGGAGCAATCCAAGTATAGCACCTGAGCAAGTTTTGTCTACCTGCAACAGCCTCTTAGTAGACTCTGTTTTTATGCCTCTCCCACATAGTTAAAATATTGATATATAATAGTCCCACATTTTTATGGGGTACATGTGGTCTTCTGTTACATGCACAGAATGTGTAACAATCAAGTCAGGGTATTTAAAGTATCTACCACCTGAGTAGTTACCATTTTCCTATGTTGGCAACATTTCAAGTCCTCTCTTGTAGCCATTTAAAAATATATGACACATTGTTCTTAACTCTCGTCACTCTACTTTGCCCTTGAACACTGGAACCTATTCCTTCTATTTAAGTGTATGTTTGTAATCCTTACCCAACCCTTTGTTTTTTTTAATCTCCCACCTTCCCTTCCCAGATTCTGGTAACTATCATTCTAGTCTCTATCACCAGAAAATCAAATTTTTAACCTTTCACATATGAGAGAGAACAGGCAATATTTGACTTTTTGTGCCTGGCTTATTTTACTTAACATAATGATTTCCGGTTCCATTCATGTTGCTACAAGTGACAAGATTTCATTCTTTTTATGGCCAAGTAGTATTCCATTGTGTAGGTAAAACAAACTTTCTTTATCTAGTCACCCATTGATGGACACTTATGATGATTAAATATCTTGGCTATTATGAATTGTGCTGCAATAAACATAGGGTGCAGGTATCTCTTTGATATACTAATTTACTTTCCTGTGAATACTGTGGGATTGCTGGATCATATGGTAGTTCTGTTTTTAAGTTTTTTGATAAATGTCCATACTGTTTTTTCTCATGGCTATGCTAATTTACATTCCCACCAACAACATATAAGCTTTTTTCTCCTCCACATCCTCACCGACATCTATTGTGTTTTGTCTTTTTCATAGTTACCATTCTAACTGGAGTAAGATGATATCCCATTGTGGTTTTGACTTTCATTTCCCTGATGATTAGTGATAATAAGAATTTAAAAAATATATCTGTTGACTATTTGTATGTCATCTATTGAAAATGTCTATTCATTTGCCTACTTGCCAACAAGTTCTTTACCTACTTGTTAATTGAATTATTATTTTTGCTATTGAGTTGTTTTATTATTCCCTTGTCAGATGAAAAGGTAGCAAATATTTTCTCCCATTCAACAGGTGATTTCTTTATTCTGTTGATTGTTTCCTTTGCTATACAGAAGGTTTTTTTATTTAGTGTAGTATCATTTGTTTATTTTTGTTTTATTGCCTGTGCCTTCTTAGACATAAAATCTTTAACTAGATCAATGTGTCTCCTATATTTTTTTCTAGTAGTTTTACAGTTTTGAGACTTATATTTTGGTCTCTAATCCATTTTGAGTTGACTTTTGTATATGATGTGAGATAGGGGTCTAGTTTCATTCTTCTGCATATGGTTATCCAGTTTTCTGGATATTGGTACTATTTACTGAATTGGTTGTCCACTCCAAATGTAGGTGCTTGGTGCCTTGGTTGAAAACCAGATGGTAGTTTAATATGTAAATATATTTCCGGGTTCTCTATTTTTGTCCATTGAACTGGCTTTCAGAGGGGAAGACTTTTTCCTGAAGACACATCTATGGTATTGGTTGGATAGGACACTTCAGCTTTGATTTTGAGAATGTAGTCTCTGTGTAATATCTTCAGCTACAAATAACATCAGTGGTGTTTGTGATTTCCTCAGTGGCTTAGGCTGCAGTTGTTATTGCAGGCTGTAGTGAGATTTTGCTGGGAACAGGGACTCTACTTGGGCCAGTCCTCAGGACCCAGTGGATGCAGTGGTGGGCCAAGTGTTCCTGTCCTTAGGTCTCTGGTTAGCATACATGGACATCAATGTTAGCAGGTGCAAACAGGCTAATTTGGGGGCTTTCCAGCAACTTGCTCAGGTACTGGCAGAGATAATATTGGGCAAGGCAAGTGGGTGGGCTTTTAGTCTCCTGGGAATCATGTGTGGCATGGGCAATGGCAGTAGCAGTAGTGAGACAACCCTTAGGCTTCAGAATAGTATGCATTGGTGTTAGCAGGGGCTACATCATACTAGGTGGGCCAGTTCCCATGCCCCCAGGTGGCAAATGCAAGTTGGTACTGGCTATGGCAATGTTAGCGGGGTGGGAGTCATTTAGCCAGAGCAGGATCATAGTGAATTAATGATTGATTTTGTTTCCAACAGATAGTGGTAGAACAAATGCTTTCCATGCTTTAACATAGCGAGAGCCTTGTTTATCAGACGTGAGAGAGATTTATCACTCTGTTGTTAGTTTTCAGTGATTTGATTTGTATTCCTGATCAGATACGTAGGAGTTAGTCTTCTTTGGCCTAGCCATCTCTAGCTTTGAATCATGAAAACAGATGGAGTGATAACTACATAGAAAGACGAAAGAAGGTATGACATCTTATTTTATAATTTTAAAATTACATTGTGATTTAATGCCTATTACATCATTGTTTTCCTCTGCACTTAAAATTTGATGAAATACATATTCTCCATCGACTATATGGGCTTTGATTTGTATAGTCTACATTAAGTATCCACCCCTTGTAACTATATTTATCAAGTACATTAGGATGTTTTCTTAGAAATCTTCCCTAGTTGTTGAGATTTTTTTCATTACAGAAAAAGCAATAGAATTTCATTTTTATTCTGGTCACAGAACTTTTTGTAATTTGAGAATGTCTAACACTAGATGGCAGGATGACACTATAGATTCCGCAAAACTCTAAAAGGAAAGATGTGACACTTTCTCAAAGGTGTTAAGGGTTCCTAGGCAAATCCAGCATATATTTCAATATATGCATTATATACAGTTCCAGAGTCGTTAATATTTAAAGTCTCACTGTACATTATTGACTGATATTAAATATGAATAAGCTTTTAAAGAAAATAAACAAAAACATAAGTTGTTAATGTTTTTATATGTTACATAAATATGATGATAGCTGAAGAAAATAGTTTGTTAATACTGGAAAGATATGAATACTATTCGTCATCTTTAGAACTTAATGATTAAATTATTTATGTAAAATATAGGGATTTGTCATTTAATCAAATACTACTTAAGTCAAAATGCCTGAATACAAATATAAATAAACCTTTTATTTTCATAGTCAAGATTGATATTTAGCAAATAAGAGGCATTTAGGAGTAAATCCACGTGAAATGCATATCCAGAATTAAAAAGGGCATCTTTTTTGATGCCAACTAAAACCATCCTAGAAATAGTAAGAACTATTTTAAACTCTTCTGGGAAAGAAGATTTGGGTTTCCCAAATAAATTACTCACACAATGTTAGTATTTATGTGCTACTTGTCATTGCTCTATTGATAAGTATGGCTAGGTTCACCATATACCATATAATATTTTTTTCTTCAAACCAGAGCACTTTTGAGCCTGAAATTATGAATTGGGACTGCCCCAGAAAATGAGGACATATGATTACCCTATTGAAGGTATTTCCCCTCAGAAAGTTCATTGTATACTCCCATTTAAGTAAGCATTTATAATTTTGTTGTATTTAAAAATCCATTGAATTAGTCCATAACTCACTAGCCAGTACTAGCACTTTATTCTAGCAATAGCCACCCCTCCAACACTCATAAATATCTGTAAGAAAGTACTAAGTTCCCCGGAAGATCTAAATCCATCAGGGTATAAGAATTTTTAAAATAGGCAAATGTTTCGCCAATTATTTTTTATGTTACTTGACTTTCTTGAGAAAATACATTATTAAATACTAAAAGAAACTCTACATATAGGCTATAAAATAGTTTTATTTATCTGTATATTAACCTGGTATACATTTCTGCATATCTGACCTGATATATATACTGTTCATTTCAAACGTAGTTTTCTGCATCTTCCAAATTCTCATTCATAGTACCTATTTTTAAAAGAATATTGTAATCTTCTTTAAAATGATAGCTATGTGCACAATTAAAGTGAAAAACAGCCCTTTGGTTTTAGTAATAGATAATAGCATATTCACTCTCATGTCCCAGACATTGTATCCAGATTCTTTTACTAAATGCAATTTATTTTTGTTTTGAAAAGCAGCTTGAAAAATGCTAACAGCAACTGCTAAGTAAAATAATAAAAGGTCGGGTCAACTTATTTCCTTGCTAGAAGTAGTTTTTTAATGCAAAGCTTGTAAACACATAGGCTTCTGATGTAAAGTTTATGTGTTTCTCCTCAAATTATTGGTGCATTTATCATAAGTCAAGTTATATATAATACTGCTGACTGCATAAATTATCACCAAGTATAAGTAATTACTTTCAGACAAGAACACAGAAGAATTATTAACATAAAAAAATAACTTTTAAAACTTCATAATAGACCGGGCGCAGTGGCTCAAGCCTGTAATCCCAGCACTTTGGGAGGCCGAGACGGGCGGATCACGAGGTCAGGAGATCGAGACCATCCTGGCTAACACGGTGAAACCCCGTCTCTACTAAAAAATACAAAAAACTAGCCGGGCGAGGTGGCGGGCGCCTGTAGTCCTAGCTACTCGGGAGGCTGAGGCAGGAGAATGGCGTGAACCTGGGAGGCGGAGCTTGCAGTGAGCTGAGATCCGGCCACTGCACTCCAGCCTGGGCGGCAGAGCGAGACTGCGTCTCAAAACAAAACAAAACAAAACAAAACAAAACAAAAAAACTTCATAATAATTATTTAAAAAGTCTTTCTTTTGACTTATACTTGCAGTCTCACTAGGGAAAGTCTGTCCTTAGTGTATTTCCTGTAAAAGTGCTCTGTTTTATTTTGTTTGTTCTTGTGGCAGAACTATGCTCCAAGGCAGTATCCATACAAATTCAAAATAAGTGGTCAGCTCAGTCAGTAGAAAACTAAATTTGCCAAACCACATTTTGGACCGGTTTAACTAACATATTCAATATAAACAGTAGCCCAGAAACTTGGAGTTAGCCTCCTCCTAATTTTGAGTCAACGTGCATTTCACATGGTAACCAGCACTCCCTATTGGAAGAAAATGGTGCTTGTGAGCCTTATGTGTGAGCGCAAATAAAAGCACAAATACTGCATGTAGGATTCTAAAATGAAAATGTGTGACTGTCCATCATTATATGTATATATTTCTACACTTATACACCATTCCTCACTTCTACAGAAAACCTTATTGCAGTGCTCTGGATCATTACATCTAGACTCTATGTTAGCAGCATCAGTTGCTAATTTCACAGAATTTGGCCCTTGACTTCTCAGGTGCTAGTCAATCTGTTCACTAAAGGACTAGATAGCAGGTAACATTCTATTTTTACTTATCCCACTAAAACACAGTTAGCACATTACCTAGCTCAAAATACAAATTGGTCAGTACTAATTAAATTATTGCAAGTGGTTTTAATGTCTTCTGAAAAAAGATTATAATACATAAATCCATATAATGCCATGTTGGCTCAAAATGGCTTCATTGATTATTGAAATGTTTTCTTTTAGTTCTGCTACAATTTTCCAAACATTTGCCTTCATGTTTCAGTAGGTATTAGAGAAGTTTTTATGATCTATCTTATCACTTGCTCCTTTATAACTTAGAATACCCTGAATGCTTTCCTGGAAGTCCTTGTACCATTTATTTTTTCTGAAGTTTATAAAATGGCAGCTCTTAAGGATTACTAGGATGCAATTTTCCTGTTAGGTCTAAATAATAATTAGAGATGATATTAATAAAATTTATCAAGGAGTCTTCATGGACTACAACCATGGGCCCATATGTCCATCAACTTAAATATAAATAATACAACTTCCGTTAAGACACCCCATAAAGTATAGCACTTGATATAGAGTAGAAGAGAAAGAGCATTGGATTAAGGTTATAAGCTCAAAATATGAATTTTTTTCCTTCAGTAGACCTTACTAGTATTGGGCAAATGAAATCAATGAATCTAGCCGGATGCAGTGGCTCACGTCTGTAATCCCAGCACTTTGGGAGGCTAAGGTGGGTGAATCACCTGAGGTCAGGAGTTTGAGACCAGTCTGGCCAACGTGGTGAAACCCTGTCTCTACAAAAAAATACAAAAAGTTAGCTGGGTGTGGTGGCAGGCGCCTGTAATCCCAGCTACTCGGGAGGCTGAGGCAGGAGAATTGCTTGAACCCTGGAAGCGGAGGTTGCAGTGAGCTGAGATTGCATCATTGCACTCCAGCCTGTGCAACAAGAGCAAAAACTCCATCGAGAAAGAAAGAGAAGAAAGAGAAGAAAGAAGGAAGGAAGGAAGGAAGGAAGGAAGGAAGGAAGGAAGGAAGGAAAAAAAGAAAGAAAGAAAGAAAGAAAGAAAGAAAGAAAGAAAGAAAGAAAGAAAGAAAGAAAGAAAGAAAGAAAGAAAGAAAGAAAGAAAGAAAGAAAGAAAGAGAGAGAGAGAGAAAGAAAGAAAGAGGGAGGAAGGAAGGAAGGAATCTTTGGAAAGACAAAAATATTAATGCTTTTATAAACACATTGGGAAAAGTTTTAGTTTTCAATGATTTAATTAAATTCAAAAACTATATATTAATATCTTCATAGGATTCATATATTATACTTAGCATGGAAGATGAGAAGACATGACCCATTATTACTTTCATATTAAATCTAGTATTTGTTTTGCGCTGAATTTCAAGATGGGAACACCAAGCCTAAAAAGCTTTGTCGAGATCACACCAGACAGTATCAGAACCAGTTCACCAGTGTAACTCAAGATCTTACAAGTCTTTTCTATTAACCATAATTACAGAGATTAAGGTATATCTTATTTTTATATGTCTGTAATTTTTTATCAATATTGATCTTACTTGTCTTAAACTCAAAGAGCGTATACACATTTTCTTCCACTAATTCAGACAATAAAAATATGAACGTGAGCACCCTGCATTAAAAACATGATATTCCTGAATCTATTTTGCCTTTACCTCCTTTGTTTGCCTACAAGGTGTATGGGCACCTCATTTTATCCTGGAATTACACTAACAATTTACTAAGAATTGAATGATCCTCACCATATCTTATCTATTTCTAAATGTTATGAAATCTGGCAATTCAAAGCTTTAGAGATAAAAGCTATCTCTTCTAGTTTATAGATGAGAAAATTTATGCCCTGATAAATTAAGTGACTTTTAGTGCTGTTTAGGTTACAGGGGTTATAATTATTGTTTCATATCATACATTTACCAAATTATAAAAATGACAAAAGCATTTCAAATTTACAACATTTTCCCCTGATCATATCCAATGATGTATTAAACATATTCAGGAAAAATTATGCTTTGAGATGAAATTTTGTCTAAGAAATAAAATATGCTTTGTATTTATATTATTTTATAATATTATGTTTATAACATATCTACATTTTCTTTAAGATTGTATTGATTTACAAATATTGTGGTATAAATTATTTTTATATTATAAATAACATAATTATACCAAATATTTGTAAATGTGTGCAGTAATTTTAAAATTATGAATTATTCCAAAGGCTATTTTGACAAATATAATACTGATATATTATATATTATAAAAGAAATACTCTATACACACACATACACAAGTTGAATTTATAACACATACACTCATGTTCTTATGTTATGAAGAAGGTAAAGGAAAAAATAAAAGATTTAAAAACTGCAGGATAAAGTTTCTTGATCTGAGTAACTGATTAGGAACTGCACTTAGGAACTGATGGAGGAATAGCACCCAATTAGCAGAGCTCCAAATTAATAAGAGCCAAATCACAAAACCAATTATGATGAATGCAGTTAATTTTTTTTCTGTGTTGTGCTATGAACACAGATTTGTTAGATATTTTTTTCCTGGATACTTTGTAAGCTATAATTCAACACACACACGCACACACACACGCACACACGCCTAACTCTTTGATTCTTTGAGCAGAATACTATATTCAGATTTCCTTCAAATCACAAGTAGCTTGTTTGGCAAGTTCTAACAGAACTCAGTCAAGGTGAAAGCCAGCCAGCTTTTTACTGGTAACAATGCATTCACACAGCCTATGATCTCTCCCTGTTCAGGCTGCTTCTTGCTCTTGTCTCACAATAAGAAAGGAGTGCTGCTTTCCTGGGGTATGCTATTTGAGAAAGAAAGTAACCTAACACTAACTGCAGGCGGGGTCAGAGTGATGTAACAGGAAGCTCTGATGTTTCCCTTCTGCTGCTGATCACTTACAATCTGACAACACTTACAATCTACTCAGAACAACCTCTCTCTCTCCAGCAAAGTGTCACCTCCTGCTTTAGGACCATCAAGCTCTGCTAACTGAATCTCATCCTGATTGCAGGATCACATTGCAAAGCTTTCACTCTTTCCCACCTTGCCTCTTCTGCGGAATCTCAGAAAGTAAAGTTTCATCCTAAGAATATTTCACAAAGAATTTCCTTAAGAGCTGGACTGGGTAAGTGCACATTCAAAATAAATATATTTATTCTAAGTAGTATTCTCATATAGTTTGGCAATGTTTCTATTATAGAATTTAGTAGGTAGCATTGAAATAATGTTGAAACATACTCTCATTTATTTCACATGCTAGAGAAAATACAGCCTATTACCCCAAAGTTAATACAAAATCTAATACTACTAGATAATATTGTTTACCATGGTATTCTAGAAAATAAATTTAGCAAGTATTAAAAATCTAAATGGATTAAAAGACATATTTCTGAACAAATATCTTAATCAGAGAACAATGCCTTTTAAAATTAGCTCTACTATTAGCTAAGCTTGAATCTTGACAGCTGGAAAACATTTTTCCCCCAGGAAGGGTCTTTAAACTTTCCATGTTATCAGCTCTAAGAAAGAGGTGAAAGAATAGCTACTTAATGGGTCTCGGAGTCTCACTTACTCTGTGGTTGAACACAATGCAGAGTTTTGAAAAGTAATCACTTTGCATTTGTTACATTTGCTTTTATTTGCCTTTCACCTTTATTTACACATATATCTGTAACTACTGAACTAATTTTTGTTGTTCATTGTTGCCAGATGTGTTTAAATCTGTTTTCTGCTAACCCTGAACTGTTTCCTCTTTATGTGGATCATGGTGTCGGCTACAAAGAAAAGACCTAGAGTTTAGGAAATGTAGATTGTTAAAACAATTCTTAATTTTGAAATCTTTAAGAGAATACTTCAACTTGACTGGTTCCCCTCTGCAAGCTTTTGGAGGAGGGTGTGATACCAAGATATCTGTGGATAAAGAAATGTGACAGCTTTCCTAAACAAGTATATTAGATGATTAAATGAAGAAATTAAAGTACTTATTAAAAAAGAATTTCCAGGATGGAACTTACTGAAATGTTGAGATAAAACATCTGTTAATGCTCATTCCGATGGTACAGACTGTCCTGAACAATTTAAGAAACTAGTGTCTGCTTAACAAATTGTTTGTATAGATATAGCACAAATTTGTTGCTGGAGAAAGTTTGATGTCAAATTTTAAATGACATTGATAGATATAATTTTTAAGTTATACAGTTTCTTACCTAAATGAAATTATACTTTCCAAGATGTCCTGCATTGGAAGCATCCTGTACTTAATCACTCATATCTGGCACATTAATAGTAGGCTACAAACATCCTGAGTAACTCCTCAGTAATTTACAACTCAATTTTTCCACAAATTCCTCAACATAATGAAGATTTAAATTAATTCTTACATTTGTGATTCTTTAAAGGTATCATGGCTGATTTCTCTCTCTTTTCAATCTTCAATTGTACTGAGTTCCCTGACACATGTGTAGAAATGGGAAGAGTGTTTTTAGAATGTGACTTTCGCCATTATATAAATGGGGGAGAAAGTGGAAACAACACATTTACTAACCCAATGCGATGGCTTAGTAACAAAAATTAAAACAACATTATTTTTAATTCAGATTATTTTCTTAGGAGGTATTATATTACAATCATATTTTATAATGAGAAACTCTCCAAACTTCCTTAATTTTTGTTTAATTGCCAGCCCCAAACCCATAATTCTCTTATATAATTTGATTAAATTTTTATGAGTTTACTAACAGTATGGGTTATAATCTTTGTTTTCCAAAAATACTTTTGAAAAACACTAGACGATGAACATTGAAGGTCATTCGCCAAAGGAAATCTTTGAGGACATAACTGGAAGTTTGAAATAAAAATTCAGATTGTTGTGTTCAAAATGTGCTTTCTTTAATGATAAGAGAATGTCAGAGTATCAATGCATGCTTTTAGCCATAAAGAAATGAATTTACTTTGCTAGATGATGTTTCCTTGTAGCATCATAAAATCAATGCATTGAGCCTTCAGTCAATTCTAAATAAGTAAAATTAAACACAGAATTGAAACATTATGTGAATAACGTGAGCTAAAATATGTTTTACCTGAAATATTCTATTTCTTAAAGAGATAATGTTTTCAGTTATTGTTACAAGATTTTTTCTATCTTACATACCAAAGCATTATACTAAAAGTTAAAATATGTAGATTTTTATAATATATGAAACTGTTCATTCACTTTGAAAAACTGGAATAACAAAAACATTTTTAAAAATAATACTGGGTCTGTAACTTTGAAAATTGTTTTAAATGAATGGGCAAGATGTATATGCTTTTCTCACTGGTAACTCCGAACATGTATGAATTTTAAGTGAAGTCAATACTTAGCATATTTGTAAGAACATTTACGTTCACTTGCACATATTACACTATTTTTTCATGCATAACAGAAATAAAATTTAATAAAAAATATTGAAAATAATATAAAGGTAAAACGATTATGTTATTTGCTTTACAGATTAATGTGGACAAGTTATTTGATAAACACATAAAGACTAACTGAATTTCAGTTAATAGCATCACTACATATTTCTAACTAGATCGTATTTGGAAACATTGTAAAAATATTTTGTTACCAATTTTATCTACATGGCAGAAGTTTGATAGTAACTTAATTTTAAAAGATTATTCTAGATCTTTATAGAAAACAATAATAATCTTTAAAGGATCAAAAATGTATTCAGTAAACAAAATTTATTTCATACTCTACATATGACCTTGAATACAGCTTTAACAAATAATTCTGGTTTTGGAGATATGATTACAGTACCAACTTTTCAGAATACAAATATGTTCAAGAAAGGTTATTTAAAATCTTTTGCTTTATTGCGTATCTTATGCTTGGCATTCAGAGAAGCTATTAAACCGTAAACACAAGCTCTATCATTGCAATGGTGTTAATGAAAGACACTCTTATGAGAGTCAAGTGTGTAATGTATCTTAGTTTTGACTTACTCACAATTTTGGAGAATACGCTTAAGATAGACAAATGGTACACAGCTATTTAAAACATTTATCTGTATCTGGTTTTCAAATCTATGGGTAAACTATACACATTCACAATTTCTCAGGTATGTTCTATTTTTCTGACAAAGTACATGTACCATACTGGATTACATATTATTTCAAGACATCTTCTCATTTAATATACAAAAATATTATGATGCAAATAGGTGGAAAATAAAAACTTACCAGAAATACAAGATAAACTCTGCATTCTAACCAGATGGATCTATCCTTTTCCCATTTATTCACATGGACCATGTGAATTAGATTAAGTCAATTAATCTCTGCATTTTTCCTTATTTGAATAATCTTAAACTCAAATTAATTTAATTGTAGTAAGCTATATTACAAAAAAGAGAAGAAATGTATTCCATTTTTAAGGACACAATCAGGTCTTACTTCTTACAAAAATATAAAATAGTATCACTGCCTGTGAACTGAGTTAGGGTCTCTGTTTCCTAGGTTACTAGAATTATTATCAGGTAATAAGTTGCAAATATTTTCCAAAAACACAATTCTTCCATTTTTTTCTTCAATTAGTCTGTTTACTTAAGAGACAGTATTATTCAAAACTAACACACCAAAATATTATTGTTTGCAAAGATGGCCCAACTAGTGTATTTACTTTTGAAATGTTAAAATGTTTTATTTTTTAATTTTTTCATGGTTCAAATTAAATGTGTTATACACTTTTTCCATTACTAAAAATTAAAAAGACAAAAATCCCAACCCAGTTCAACCTAGCATAAGCCAAAATGAATACATAAATAACCCCTATGGTATTGAGGCTATAGTTTTATATTTTATTAACATTGCTGAATGAAGCCCAATTTTCAGACAAATCTTATTTCCCTTAACACAGAACATATCTTTTTGAATTAAAAAATGTTAATATGGCCACTGCACTCCAGCCTGGGAGACAGAGCGAGACTCCATCTCAAAAAAAAAAAGTTAATATGCCATGAACTTTTGCATAAAACTGTAGTTATTTCTCTATTCAGACTTAGGCTAACTTAAGCTCATTTATGTTTCTCATAAAATTATAGTGAATTTTGAGCATATCATTTGGTATATTAAATTGCAATGATTTAGTTACGTACCAACTAGATGGTTTATAAGTGCCCATCTCCTTACAGCCTAGTCACATGGAGGATCAATACATATTCATGAGCACACAGGTTTGGTTTTATTAACCAAAATGAAGATAAGTTTTTCTTGTATCCGACTACTGAATTCATAAATTTTACAAATGAGTGTTAATTTGAATGGTGTTCACTAATTAACCTGAGACCAATGATTATGCAGATCTTTTGCATATGCACCTCGATTTTGCCTTTCTTCCAAGGATAATTTGAAGGAAAAATAGAAATTTTGGTAAGTATCAGAGAGCAATAAATAACATTATAATAGAAAAAGAGGGTTAAAATCATGGGAAAAGAATGTCATCAATACAAAACTGATTTTTATTTTGTACTTAGTAATGGAAACAATATTATAGTAACATGTTTAATGTTTTATTAGTCAATGTGAATATGTCTTTAAAATATTACTTTTAATGATATATTTGTTTCTGTCTTTTCTACAAATATACAAATATACTTTATAAATTAAGAAAAAATTTCTGCATTTATTTTAGAAATTTAGGTATATGGTATTTATAGAAGTACACTGTGATGCACTTTGGATTTAGACCATCCACATATGAACCCCAAATTTACCACTTATCAGTTCCTCTTTCTCATCTATAAAGTGTAAGTGATAATCATACTGCTTTATAAGGTTTTGTAAGTAATCCGTGAATTAACACGTGGCAATTTTTTAGTACTTGGCATTTGGTACATATTTAATAAATTTTTATGTTCACCTTAAGTCTGTTGTGAATGAGACTGAGGACATAATTTGTTTCTATGCAAATTTCATTCCAAACAATCAACATCCATATGGATAGACAGAATGCAATCTATCTGTAAGACAGGAAGAGTGAACAAGTGTGATTTGTAATTACAGTGTTAGAGTGACCATCCTTTTGCCATCGTACAATACATGCCAGAACCTAATAAAATTGATATTGACAATTACTATCTCCATAGAACTTGAACACTTAAAAATACCTGCATATGAACAATTTAAAAAGGTATATTAAACAAAAATTGTTGTGTTTCTTTACACATGAAACTCAATGAAACCCAAAGCTGCACAATCCTCATTGACAAAACTCCGGTTTTATCCTAAATATATTATGAATCTAAATCCTAAATATTTCATTATACTATTGTGTATTATCTATTATTAGACCTCTCATTACCAAAGTTGTGCAAAGTTGAATAGTGATATGATTCACCAAATCCAAACTGAATCTATTCTAACACAGGATAATAAAAGTAAACTTATTTATACAAATTTATTTGCTACTTGTGTGACTATACTACAGTAGAATAAATGTAGACATCTGTCAGAAAATTTTAGTTTTGATTATTATAGCAGCTCCACAATCTCAAAATGAGAACATTAAGAAGGATCCAATAAATTCAGTTTTTAGGATTCCAAGTTGTTTTTGACTTTTTTTTTAAAGTTCTTATTATAGGAACTTATTACTGCCACCTAAAGGGAGACACTTGTATTTTCTTATTTATTATATTTCAAAAATAGAAAGAGTGCCTGTGCAATAGGAGGGCAAAAAAAAATTTAGGTTTTGGTTTAACATAATTCATTTTAAGAATTTATCATTCAATATTTTATAAATTAAGACCCACATTGAGGATGTAATGAAACCAATAACTTTTTTTCCATAAATAACAAACAAACAAACTACATTCAAAGGGACTCACGTTTTCCATACAGTTGCATGAGTTTCATAGGATCTCTTTTTTGATAGCTATGTTAAGAGTTCTTCAACTCTCAGTTTAAAAACCCATGTTTCAGGTAATTCACATGACAGTTACTCTTATAAAATAAGGTAAAAAATATATATGTATGTATATATGTGTGTGTATATATGTGTGTATGTGTATGTGTGTGTGTGTGTGTGTAATGTTTTTAAGCCACTTCAGATACTTTTATAGATCAGAGAGTAAGGGACAGAATTCAAAAGACAGACATGGACATCAGAAACAAATGGCCAAGAGTTTTCCCAGGAAACAGAAGGCATGACTTTCAGGGCTTTAGGAAAAACTATACAGTAAGTACAATCTGCAGCTGGCAATAGACTTCCATCTCTCTTTTGGTATCCCTCTCCTTCCACTAAGTTTTCTCACTTAGCCTAACATTGACTTTTTTCCAAACCATATGCCCAATAGCTACATTCTGACCTCAGGTGGTCAAGAGTAGCATATTTTCCTGTATGCCAAAATTGCTCTTTCTCTAAACAAATTAAAATCTGGTAATATTGCAGTATATTTCATTTGGGGGAAGAAAGCAGACTGATTTTTCATCCCATAGTTTATTTCTGTCAAAGAATATTTATATTTTAACTCATATGACTATACATTTATTTCTATTAGGGGATACTAGGATTAAACAATATGGTCCATAAAAGTACCTCATAATAAGTACTTATGAGGTGCCTGGCCCTATGCTAGATGTCAAAGGCCAGCAAGACAGGTCTCCTACTCTGGACAACAACACCACCACTTCCATGTTTTGTAAAGACAGTTCCAATCAAAGTGTAAAGTCTTAATCCATACTGCTGGCTGTCACTCTATTTTTCATCTTGTCACAAGATCAAGACTCAATATCTTAACTAGAGTGTTTTCTAAAATGACAAAACCTGATAAATCAGATCTTTTAATGTCTGATAAATCAGATAAATCAAATACATATAATAAATATGTATATATTTATTATCATAGCAAACCTTCAGTTATTGACAAAACATCAAAAAACTTGAAATAAACAACAACCAGATTCACCGTGTTTGCAATTTTAAGTTTTCTTTGGTTAAGATATTCTGAAATATCTCCCTTTCAATTGCTTCTAATATAATTTTTACCTTTCCTACTTTGAAAAAAAAATATTTTTTATGTCTAATTCCATTGCAAATACCATGGTTAAAGAAAGTGATATTCCTAAGAATAAAGATTTGATGAATATTTGTCTTCATTAATTTGAATAGGAAGGCCTTCAAATGAGATATGAGCAAATATTAAGGCCTGGAACAACCTGGCAGGAGTGAAATTCATATAATGATTTTCCTAAATATTGTTTAATTTTTTAATTAATTGAATTTCTCACAATAGCTAACTTCCTTAATTATGCACTTTCCAAAAGGATTTCCTGTTCTATGTTCCATGTTATCAGTGTGAAAGTCATTTTGATCATAAAATTAATATATGTTTATATTTAATGAACCAAATTCCAGTCTACTTCCTTCAAAGTAAATACACACCAAAATTAACAAAGACTTTATATTTGAGTTTAGATATAATGCAAGCATTCTTCAAAAACATCCATTAAATGTGTAACTTTTCATACTAATCCTGAAAGCTAAGTTCATTCAGCAAGTTCTCAACTGTCCTAACTCCAGTACCGTAAAAGACTGCATATGTTCAAAACCTTAAATATGACATGTGGCTTCCTAAACTAGAGGCCTGGATAAGTTAAATAAATTTAGTTAATGGATTCCTAACTTAGAAAAGAGAGACTCCATCTCAATGTTTCATTAAATCTAACTATGGTGTAGGTCTTGAAATGGCATGTGCTGTTTTAAAAGAAATAAAAGATGTTAGATGTTTACACTCTGACAACGTTCTACCCCCTTACTCGAAATAGTTTAGACTTAAAGGCTTGTCCTACATTCTGGTCTACATTTTCCTTACAGAAATAGTTGCGTGATGTTATCATCATGGAAGGGAAACAGTCTTTATAACAGACATGCTTTTTTATTTGTCTGGACATTTTAGTTCAACCTAATATGTATAGGGACATCAGTTATAACAGTATATCCATTCCAGTTTAACAACTGCTTGCAATGAAATTAAATTTTTGGTAAGGAACAAAGATCATTGTGCATCATATAATTTCATTGATATAAGATTATAATAGTAATACAATGATCTCATAATAGTATGAAGGAGTATTTATTTTAATAATTTCTAGGTTTATTTGTCTTTTGCTCTACATTACATAAGCATCACATTAGCATCTGAATATGAAAAGAGTGCTATCTTCCTTACTTATGGACCTATAGATCTTGTATTCCAGATTTAAATGTCTCTTCTTCCATTTATCAAGTCCTTCACCTCTAGACAAGTTTACTTATTGCCAGTACTTCTGATTTCAATTGGCACAGATTTAAAGAAGGATATACACATTTTCTAAAGGAGAATTAAGAATTACTTGTAGGTTTCTTTCGATTAGCATAAAATGTTCTTCTCTCACATATCCATATACCTAAGTCCCTCACCACCCTGCAATCATGCTCCAATGTGAACTCTTCTAAAGAGCTTACATCGATAATTATTTAAAATCAACCTACGTCTATACCACCACAGACCTCTTTTCTTCTTCATCTAGTTTAGTTTGTCCTTTTTTCTTGTAATACTAATCATCTTGCACCAATCTACTATAATTTACATATTTACTGTTTTTTTGTTTTGTTTTGTTTTGTTTTGTATTTATTTACTTATTTGAATAGTCTTGCTCTCTTGCCCAGGCTGGAGTGCAGGGGTATGATCTTGGCTCACTGCAACCTCTGCCTCCCGGGTTTGAGTGATTCTCCTACCTCAGCATGACCACACCCAGCTAATTTTTGTATTTTTAGTAGAGGCGGGGTTTCGCCATGTTGGCCAGGCTGGTCTCAAATTTCTGGCCTCAAGTGATCCACCCACCTTGGCCTCCCAAAGTGCTGGTATTACAGGCGTGAGCCACCATACCCAACCTTGCTGTTATTTTTTATTTTCCATCCACCCACTAACATGTAAGCTCCAGTGCAAGGATTTCTGCCTGATTTTCATTTCACTAATATATATGAAGCACCTAGATAAGTGCTGTATATTAGGTGCCCTAAAACTGTTTACTAAATATTTAAATGAATAAATGAATAAATTAATGAATGTTTCTTTATGCTAGAGTCTAATTCACAGAAAACTGGATATTGGCTTCATGTGAGTTTATATATTATTCAAGAGGTGCTGGGGTAAAAATACTGAAGGTGTTAGAATCACTGTATATTTCCAAAAAGAAAATATTCAAAAATTAATTTTCATTTTTTAATTCTTACTTCAACCTAATATGTATTCCTTCACTGACTTTGAAAGGAAAAAAGTTAGAAGATGCTTCCTGTAATATACTTAATGTTCAGATTTTACTAAATTCCAGGGAATGACCTTTCAAATTAGGGTAAATGAGAAGATCACGCAGTATTTTAACATAAAATGTTGAAGCCTTTCCCCAAATGGCCACACAATGGCTAAAACTGGCAGAATTCTTGTTGAAACTGGCTGATTTGCCAACTCTTGCCTCCCAACAAAAGCCTTATTCCGTTACTTATTGCCTTTCTGGACAATAGCACTAAAGAGCCTATACAAGGAGGAGAAAAAAAAATAAAAAAACACACACGCGCACACAAAAACTTAGCAATGAAATTGAAGGAAAGAAAAGTAATCTTTTCTGAAAACATCTATAGCATAATACAAATTCTGTTTAATTGCCAAAAAGTTTTACATCTGTTTGGTAAACAGTAAGTTACATGTTTGTTGGTCTGTAATTTATTAAGCTTTTCAGGGTTGATGTGTAAATACAGATAACTCAAAAACAATGCCAACTGTCAATGACCTTACATCATTGTATGGTTACGGAAGTTTTCTAAACTTACAGTCAAAGGACTATTTTATAAATTGAAATACATATTTGTGATTAAATAAATCATAATTTGTTTGAAAGCCTCATTATGAATCTTTACACAAGTTATCTTCTGAATGGACACAACTCATATTATAAGAATACACCTTTTATTTTCTCATTTAGATTCCTCATTTGTTTGAGATTCAGTGTTAACTTTATTGTTTTCTTTTTAAGCAGAATTCTAATTATTAATTTATCTAGAAATACCACTATTAAGGTTTTCTTTCTTCTGAGTTCAAATATGTATGTCATTCAGTAAAACAATAACTTTACTTTGAGAAAAATACTAATTACCAACATATATCCACAGTATTCAGATAAAATATGTATACAAAATGTGTCAAAGTTGTAATTTTACTGTTCTTCTACATATTCTCTTATCACACTACTGACTGGATTTTAAACCATAAGCAACACACTGGTTTGGATTAAATAACTCTCTGTCTTAGATGAACTATCACACAAAACATTTTTTAAAATTGTCAAATTGCTTCTTCTTACAACCAACCTTTCCTGTTTCTTAACTCTTATCCCTAAACTTTCTGACTTTATTTGATATAGTCATTATCAAACAGCATATTTTTGATAAAGTTATTATTATAAAACATACAGATAAGCATGTCCTTTGAAAAGCTATATTTTGTTTTTAAAATTAGTCAGTTTGTTTCTGGTAAGTTTATATATGACAAGATAATTCAGTATTCTACAACACATTTTCTTTATCCTAAGGAGCTTAAAATAGAAAAAAATAATAAAATAGGGCTGTCTTTAAAAAGACAAGACAGTGGAAATTTCTAATCTGAAGAGGCTTGATGAAATAATGTAAAAGGCACTTAAGACAAACTCTACATAAATAAAAGCCTTGAAATAAATTTGGATTTGTATACTTTGCCCTTAAAGTTTGAGTGCAAAGATGACTAATTTTTCACAGTGAGCAGGCATGTCACACTTTCTCAAGCTAGTACCAGTCCCTGCAATAACAAATGGTTATTCCCAATATTCTCGTTTAGAAAAAGCCTGTGCCAAAATACTTGTTCACTCTCACCTAGATTCAGTGGGGACACCAAATATCCTTGAGAGCCTTTTCTGACAAAATACTACTTGTAGATTGAATTAAGGTTATTTTGAAGTCTGAAAAATTGTTTGATCCTAAATTAGATGTAAAAACATTTCTATAAATTTTAAATAGTTTTGCTAATTATTACAACGTACTCTGTATTGCAGAGTGGATTTTAGGGTATGTGTAAAAATCAAACTTTTTTAGTAGTTTTTTTTTTTTTTTTTTTTTTTTTTTAGCTCTCTGTATGTTGGATTGCCTTGACTGTGTTAAGTATGTCTATTCCAGAGATTGATGGTAACACCAGTGACATAACCGACTAGTCTACAGCATGAAATATAACCTTAAATCAATTTTATAATTCATGATGTTATTTACAAACAAATGTTATTAAGATTTCTCTGATAAGTCATGTTTTAATTAATTCCTATTGCTAACTAATTATTCACTTCAGATGTTTCTAAAGTAGGTGTGCTCTCCAGGTTTATATGTATCTCAGTGTTTTTTGTTGTTGATTTTTGATTTTTGAGATGGAGTCTCGCTCTGTCGCCCAGGCTGGAGTGCAGTCTGCAAGCTCCGCCTCCCGGGTTCATGCCATTCTCCTGTCTCAGCCTCCTGAGTAGCTGGGACTACAGGCACCTGTCACCACGACCACCTAATTTTTTGTATTTTCAGTAGAGACTGGGTTTCACTGTATTAGCCAGGATGGTCTTGTTCTCCTGACCTCGTGATCCACCCGCCTTGGCATCCCAAAGTGCTCGGATTACAGGTGTGAGCCACGATGCCCAGCCTATATGTATCTCAGTTTTAAATAATATATATTTAAAATTGAATTGAACATTTTAAAATGTTGCACATCCTAAACTTTGCTCTTTTTGGGTAAATCCAGAGCCATGCATTTTGTTCCAGGTCTGATGACAGTGGCTTTTACAAATGGCAGTGTGAAGTCTTGGGAGATTGACCCAAAAGCTGATGAAATTTGAAATGGAAGGAACAAGATTAAAGAGTGAAAAGCCAACCAGAACAGACTGTAACGAAAAAACTTCGCATCTAAAGAATAGAAATATATGACTGTAAAAACAATATTAACTTAGTAATTATTGCTCACCAAGTTAAAAGATCAGAGGGAGGTTTGAAATTTGAAAGCAAGAGAAACCTTAAAAGAAAAGGGGAGCAAACAGAATAAAGACAGGAAAAGAAAGAGAAGATAAAAGGAGAGGCTGTAAAGGAAGATAAATTAGTCCAATAAGACATTTGATTAGCTAGAATTGTAATTTGTTACATTATAAACATCCAGTGCCGAATCACATAAATTAAGATGAGATGCTTTGTCTACATGGCCATGGACAATGGGCACTTCAATGGGTACCATTTTTAGTTGACATGCAAATGTCTTCCAGATACTTGGTCTAAAATTTTGGATGGTAAATCTTTAATCTGCCTTTTTGATTGGGGCATGGTGAGCGTTAAGCCTCAGGGTTATTACTTCTGATAAGAGCTGAAAAGTATTTATTTAAAAAATTGTGAAAAGTAAATACCACTTCCTGGGTGGTAATAACTGACTTGCGTTTCAGGATTGAACCCAATTGGTCAAGATAATTACTCTGCTTTTAAGTGTAGGGGTCATAAAATCTGTCTCAGTCTCTCAGGACCTCAACAGGTTGGGCTACATTGGTCATATCACATTTAAAGCAGCAGTGCTGTTTGGTAAAGTGAAAATCTCTCTGCTTATTCTGAACCTACCAAATTAGTCTGGGATGGCTCAACAGACAGATGGAGATGATGCTTAAGTGATGCATGTGTGCCCTGAGATAGTGTTCTCTTTTCTGTATTTTGGATGTTGTGTAAGTAAGGCATAATAACCCAATAGAGTCAAACTTACAATAACAAAATAAGTCAGTAAATAGGACACATGTTTAAATCAAGTGATGGTCTTCACAAATAACTAAACAATAACTATAAATGTATACTGAGCTACCCATAAATAACAAAATGTTGTAATACTTCCTATTTTAATTCTGGGCTGAGAATGATTAGTTCTGTGACTTGGTGGCACATTTTTCCTGTCTGAATCATTCTAACTTAAAAATCTTAGGAACTTGGTAATAATCCAAATTACAAATTTGTAGACCCTTTTCACCTTCATCAGATTCAGGGGTAAATACACACACACACACACACACACACACACACACACACACCCCTTGATTTAAGGGTTAAAAATTATTGCTGTTCCAAAATTCCTTTGTATATATAAGAATTAACTTGAAATCAGGCTGGGCGCGGTGGCTCAAGCCTGTAATCCCAGCACTTTGGGAGGCCGAGACGGGCGGATCACGAGGTCAGGAAATCGAGACCATCCTGGCTAACACGGTGAAACCCCGTCTCTACTAAAAAAAATACAAAAAAAAAAAACTAGCCGGGCCAGGTGGTGGGCGCCTGTAGTCCCAGCTACTCGGGAGGCTGAGGCAGGAGAATGGCGTAAACCTGGGAGGCGGAGCTTGCAGTGAGCTGAGATCCGGCCACTGCACTCCAGCCTGGGCGACAGAGCGAGACTCCGTCTCAAAAAAAAAAAAAAAAAAAAGAAAAAAGAAAAAGAAAAAAAAGAATTAACTTGAAATCAAATGGAATTTGTACATTTAAATCACATAATAAACTTTCAAATAGGATCAGTACTGTATAAGGCAGCTCCATCTCCCACTCAGATCCCTTGACCTTTCCCTAATAAATTGCATTTCATATATGTTGATCCATAGATTCATTACAAATACATCATTCTGTAGGAGGGAATTATGCTCTGCATACTTTTCTACAAAAACCTTTATAATTAAGAAATTTTCTTAATTTTCTTATGTAGAAATGTTAGATGTAGAATGTAGAATGTAGTTTCGTATGTAGAATGTTATGTATACCATACTGATATAGATTGGATGTTTGTCCCCTCCAAATCTCATATGAAGGTTGAATGTTGAAATGTGATTCCCAGTGTTGGAGGTGGGGCCTGGTGGAAGGAGATTGTATCGTGAATGACCTAGCACCATCCCCTTGGTAATAAGTGAGTTCTCACTATGTTAGTTCACACAAAGTCTGGTTGTTTAAAAGAGTATAGGACCTTTCTGCTCCCTCTCTTGCTCCGTCTGTCTCCACGAGATATGAGGATATGTCAGCTCCCCTTTTGTCATGAATGTAGACTTCCTGAGGCTCTGCCAGAAACAGACGCTGGAGCCATGCTTATACAGCCTGCAGAACCGTGAGCCAATTAAACCTATTTTCTTTATAAATTACCCAGCCTCAGGTATTTCTTTATAGCAAACAAGGACAGTCTAACTCATACACATATACTGTTTAAATAAATAAACTCCTGTATACTTAGACCCAAGATTGTCCATCATGTTCTTCCCTGATTGACTCACATGGACTTTACCCTAAGCTTGTACTAATCATTTCCTTGTTTTACTTTACGACTTTACCACATATGGTTTCTGGGCAAACTTTTACGTTATTTTTCTGTTTTTATTTTTACTTTAATGAAACTGGAATTATCTTGAATACATTCTTTGAAGACTTGCTTCTTCCTTTCGGCATTATGTTCTTGAGATAAATCATTGTTAATGGGTATAGCTGTGGCTCTTTCCTTTCACTATTACAGTGTTCCATTGTATGAATGTAACACAATGTATTTATCCTTTTTCCTGCTGAGGAACATCTGGATTGCTTCCACAGTTTTGCTATTACAAACAATGAGGCTATGAACATTTTGTTAACATATCTCCTGGTACACATATGTCCATGTTTTTTTGAGGATATATTTTTCAGTGAGATTTCAGGATCCTAGCAATTTAAAATGCTTATGCCAATTTATACTCCCACCAAGGGTGTATGAGGTTTCCATTGCATCATATCTTTTCTAATGCTGCGTATTACTGTCAAACTTTTTAATTGTTGCTAGTCGGTTCAGTGTAGCATAGTATCTCATTGTGGTTTTAATCTCCATTTTCCTTATTATGAGTCACAATGAATTTGTAAGCTAAATGAATTAAAATTTTCCTCTGAAACATTTGTTTCTAATTGAATGGCAGTGACTTAATGTTGCAGGGTTATAATTAAGTCACTTTTTGCTTTTAACTATTTAAGAGAAGGATTAACTATCTCTCTTTGGTTAGATGGTCCAGGGAAAGGAAAAATATGTTTTATTGCTTTTAAAATTGGATATGCATGAATAACATTTCTCATCATGAACAAGAACACAGATAGAAAATGTCTTGAATCATAGCTCTAACTTTCTATTTCTCTTTATTCAAAAACTAATATCTATCAAAATCTCCTTTGAAAAATAAAGAGAGGAGGAAAATGAATAATTCTATTCAGGGGTGTTTATGTGTTATTTTTTAAAAACTGGTTGCACATTTACAATAATTTATGAAGCTTGCATATCTCCTGAGAGTGATTGTGTCTCTTTCTACCTATTGTAAAAAATTATTTCTTACATGTCAAAACATCATAGAAAGCATTGAAGTTTGTGTTTTTCACATAATTCCTCATTTTTTAATTCACTTGATTGCCTTTAGAGCCATCAGCTGAATTTAACCAGTATATTTCTTCAAGGTTCTGATTTTCTCTTCATAAATATACTTAGGTTTATATATTTTTTTCTTCAGCTAAGTTGTTATATTTCACCATGGCAACATCATATCAAGAAAGTCTAGGTATTATTCCTATTTGCTGTATTACTTTTCTGTGTTTTCCAGATTTAGTTGATTAGGATTTTATTGTCCAACCATTTCACCAGTTCTGCTACTTGAACAAAATTAGCTCTTTCTTTTGAGTTTTCCCTAGGTATTTTTATCTTTTACATTGGGGCTTAATAATGTTTTGTTTTTATCCTTTCTTCTTGAATTTTAACCTGTTTTAGTACTTAGTTTGATATCACAGATAACTGATATTTTTCAGAAGAAAGAGGTAGTAAGTACATGTTCACACATACATTGTAATTTTATTAATATATGCAACCTGTTTATTAACCCAAGTTAACTCATCAATAAATTTGCTGATAGCCAGAAGTGACCATTTACATGTCCCAAACACCAAAAAGCTGGAAAGGTTCTTTCATAGCATTTTCGACCGGGATGAAAAAAGAACCATGCAGAAAAAAAAATAATTCTTCTGAGTATTTCTACTTCTAGTGGTATTTTCTAGAAAGTTGGGAAAATACTAAAAATAAACTTCAACCTTGAACCTGCTGAATTCCATATGTATGCCAATAAAGGTTGAATTTATGAAGCTTGCATATCTTCATAAATTAATAAGAACTTAAGAACATAAAAAAATAAGAACTTTTATTTTTTCTGAAATAGCTTTTAGAAATCCAGATTCTAAATATAGTCAGGTGTCACTTAAGGATTGGGATATGTCCTGAGAAATATGTCATTAGGTGAGTTTGTCACTGTGTGAACATTACAGAGGGTACTTACAGAAACCTAGATAGGATAGCCTGCTACACACCTGGGCTGTGTGGTGAAGCTTATTGCTCCTAGACTGCAAATCTATATTATTATACTAAATATTGTAGGCAACGGAGACACACTGGTAAGTCTTTGTGTACTTAAACACACCAAAATATAGAAAGTACAGTAAAAAATACTGTATGAAAATCTATGGCACCACAGTCATATATGTGGACCGTCTTTGACTGAAACATCTTTATGCAATGTGTTAACTGTATATGCAGACTTTTTGATAATGTACAAATACACATCTAATTAATACGACTACATGATTCTAATTATACTAGTCAATTTTTAGTGATATATAATATGTTATTAAAACACATGAAGGTGTAAACATTTACAACGTAATTTTTCAAAATAATTGGAAGTGTTTTTTGGTTTACAAAAGATTCAATTGCAGAGATTACTTTTAATAATAAGCTTTCTGAATATTTTTGAGGGTTTACATAAACGTCTCTATTGACTTTAAAGAAATTATTGCAATAGATCTGATTATTGTTAGGTCTAGTAGAAAATTGATGCCCCATAAGCACAAGGTCATTAAAAGCCTTTCAAATGTCAATATGAGTTAATTGAGATAAATGATTCACAAAATGCAATTCTGACATTTTTCAAGTTCTTGAAATTCAGTGTATAAACGCAAAGCAAGGTAAACTAGCTGTGTCTTGCTTTCAACATTAGTTTGAGCCTGAAAGGATGTATGTAAACTACATTTATGTAACTTCAATATTTGTTTGACAAGGAATTAATTTAACTTGTTAGTAACATTTTATGTTTATAGAGAGTTAAAACTTATTACTGACAAGATCTGGCCTCTGGTTCCCTCTTTGACCAAGTTCTTGAATGCTCTTTGCCCTCATTCACTCCACTATGACTATATTGACTCTCTTTCTGTACTTTGAACTAGCCAAGTCATTCCTGCCTTAGAACCATTGACTCAGTCATCTTTTCTTCTAAAAGCAACTGTTCTCCCGAACGTTAAGGGTAGTGTGCTCCCTTACTACAGGTCTACTGCTCAAATACCACTTCTTCACAGACGCTTCTTATGACTATTCTATCTGGTATACCACCATCATACGTTTCTCCCTATTCTCCCTTAGCTTGCTTTACTGTCCTTCATGCCACTTATCAACACTGGACATTTTTATATTTATTTGTTTCTTTTTTTTTCTCCTTATAATATAAGCTCCATGAGAGCAGGGACTACCATATCCCCAGCCCGTAGAACAGAGCCATGCAAACACAGATTACACATCTTCCTAGGGCCAAGACCTTAAACAACAGGCACTATCTGCCTCCATGTTTGTGCCCATTGGAGTTCCCATTCTTAGGACATACGATACCAAGAACAAAGTTACTGATTACTTTCAGGTTAGCATGCTGACAACCTCAATATACCTGGTATGTCTCCTCCCAACTTTCCATTGAAAAGTATCATTTGAAATATGTACGTTTATGGTTTTAACAAAGAAACACACTAGTATTTAACTTGAAGTTAAATTCTGAGAAATCCCACTATCCACTCATAATATTACCAAATTCACAGGAATGTTCTCTTGTCATCTAGGGTCCTACGATGATACACCAACCACTTGTGCTACCACCTGTCAAAACTTTGGATGGCCCTACTTTCAGGTATTGCATATATTACAAAAGAACATCCATGACCTAATGAAAGTACATGTAGGATTTCCAGTTGAGGATAATAAGACCATGTTAACAATAGTAAGAAGTATTTCACAGAAAGGTATATGGTTAACTTTAGAATAAAAGAGAATCTTGAAAGGCAATCTAACAAAATACTGATAAAGATGGAATCATGGACATCTGTCACACTTACAAAATTATTTCCTTGGGACCTTGGCAGTGGACTTAGTCTCCATATTGCCATTCTCTTGGCCAGACTACCGGGAGTGTCAAATTAATTTGAATGTGTCCTAGTAGATTTATTAATATTAGTTATTTTGTAAAATTAGCCACAGACATCATATATGTATATATACTATATAAAACATATTATAACCATAATTATATGGATATATACCAAAAATTATGTTTAACATGATAAAATAGGGCTAAATTGCTCATTTGAACTAAATTCCTTTTCTCTATAGAGTTCTTTATTTTCTATTCACATTGTTACTGTTATAGTCCTATGAATGGATGTAAAACTTTCTTATATTTGGAATATAAGATGATACCTTATTTATAAGCAAAGGAAAAAACTTTAAATGACTCTAAATATTATTTTTAGAACTCCCTGGCCACTCTGAGGTCTTATTTTCAATCCTGGGCATTAACTACAGGCTTTTGGGGCATTGGTGCTTCCAGAAAGACTACTGTTCCAGATGTGTTTGTCTTGTTATTTATGTTTGGCATTATAGTACCATGGCAAATAAAATATTAATTATGCAATTAATATTACACCTCACAGTTGCCTGTCCTACAAAATTAAATGTCCTGCATTAACTTGTTTTTAGACTGCAGAAATTTGACAATTCAATAATGTATCATCATAATAAATGGTAATAACCTAAATTAAAACTAAAGGCTACTAATTATTTTCTCTTAAATTTAAAACTGGGTGACATCATTCCTCCTTCTGTACTTAAGCTGTGATTTTTAAATTCCCAGTTCATACTGCTGGGCCCAAAAATAGATCCTCTATAATTGTTCTTTCTCCCACAGCATGTCTTTGGGAACTCATCATTGTTGTGCTGTCCTTTCATGTGTCAGCTTCCTTTGCACATTACATTTCACATGACTCACTGTTCCTTAGAGCAAGGTTTGAATGCTCAAAATGCCTACTTCTATCTGACAGCTGGATTTTTCTTGCTGATGGTTTTTATGTGAAGTAATACCAGATCAACTTTCAAAAGGCCCAAAGTTTGCTTAATAAAGAAACATAGGAAAGAGAGCACGATGGGAGAAAATTCACTTACCAGTGAAGAATTGGATTTGGCCTCCCACTATCTGTGTGTATCAGTCATGTCTTCCTGTGAACGCTGAGAGGAATACACTATATTTTTTCCAAGTATGTTTTTCAACTTATAAATTATAACATCTCTTTGAGAGTTTAAAGAAGATACATTGGAAGTAACTGAAAATGAAAGGTCCAAGTTTAAAGGTGCATTCTCTTCATTAGCCTGGTCTCACAGAACTCGTAGAGCATTGGAAAGATTTTCTGTGAGAAGTTAATGGCTGCCATTTGAGTTGCTTTTTGTTCTAATAGTGCAGTTTAAGGTGTAAATTCACTTCAATTCCAGCAAGACAGAGGTAGACAAAAATTTTCTTTATGGAAATTAAAAATTTAAATGAGAACTATGATTGCAGTTTGCCATCATATTAGTTTGAATTATATATGTTTCTATTTTAACATAATAAAAGAAGTACAGAACAGAGACTTAGGAGAAGGGGTTCCCAGTCTTAGCTCTTCTACCACTGCCGTGGAATATAAAGCAAATCACAAAACCCTCATGAGCTCCTAATTTGTGTCTCTAAAATGAGAAGATTTTTCTATAAGATTTCTCAGGTCCATTTCGGCTCTAAGATTCTGAAATAGCTGCCTATAACTCTCTGACCTAAAGATAAGAGCTAAAAATAAAATATCATCTGAAGTTCTTTGTAACCAGCTATGTGATTTGTAATAGTTCAATTCCTCTAACTACAAGGGTTTTTTCTTTTTTTTTTTGCATGGTTTTATTTATATAATCATACAGCTGACTGAAACTTGACAGATGGGTAAGAAGTGGGAAATAAACAAATATAAGGGGAAATGTCTCTGGCTAGTTTGAATTTTGGCAACAGAAGCATCTATTTCTAGTTATCGGTAAAGTTTAGTAATCTTGTGGAAAGTTCTTTCAGAGTCCAAAGTAGTAAAGATATTAACTTATAAATTTCTAATCATTTAATAGGTCCATTTTTGCATTTAAATTTTAATCCAGCTAAAATTGAAGCAATATTTAACATATTATATAAACTAAAAAATATATTTGTAAATTATATGAAAATACTCCAGAAAAGTTATGCTTATAGTGTTTTGAAGTGTGCTTAATAAATCAATTTTATGAATGATTATTTTATTTTATTTTATTTTATTTTTGAGATGGAGTCTCGCTCTGTCGCTCAGGCTGGAGTGCAGTGGCTGGATCTCAGCTCACTGCAAGCTCTGCCTCCCAGGTTTATGCCATTCTCCTGCCTCAGCCTCCCGAGTAGCTGGGACTACAGACACCTGCCACCTCGCCCGGCTAGTTTTTTGTATTTTTTAGTAGAGATGGGGTTTCACCGTGTTAGCCAGGATGGTCTCGATCTCCTGACCTCGTGATCCGCCCATCTCGGCCTCCCAAAGTGCTGGGATTACAGGCTCGAGCCACCGCGCCCGGCCATGAATGATTATTTTATCATCTCTTTAAAATTTTAAAGCACACTGTCCTATTGCTCAGAGTTCAAATTAGGTATACTCCCATGTGTATGAGAGACACAGTTAATGACTTGCAGGTCATAATTAAAGATTCAAAACATTCATTTTTATAACAGAATGTTTACAAAATACTCATTCTCATTTTGTTGTGTAATGAGCAGTGTTTCCAATTAAAGTAGTTAAAATTCAAACAAATGAGGTCAGCGAGACTTGTCATTTATGTTAACTTACATGTACCACAGCAAAATAAAGCTGGGACCTAAATATGGCACTGGCTTAAATAAGTAAGTATTGGTAAACGTACTTGATCATGTGCCTTGAGGGTCTCATCTTAAGTGCCATGAAAGCCTACCAGTAACTCCTTCAACACTAAAAGATTATCATATTATTATTCTTTCTGTAAAATGGTGGAACCCCTCATGAATATGCTTCCCTGCAATGTCCTTGTTAATTTGCCCTTAATCAGACTCTTCTTTAGTGAATAAAGTTGTTCTGCTTTGCATTGATCCCTGAAACAGCCCTGGTGTTGATCTTTGTAAAAAATTTCACTCACACAGATAGTAGGCTTCATTAAAGATTTACACGGTAGCAGATATGGGAGAGGTTCACATACCACCAACACAAACAACTTCAAATCAATAGTATAAATGACCATTTTTAGAATCACTTATTTCTCCCAATAATCTATTCTGACCTCTCTCTATCTCTTTGACTTTATTCTGTCTTTACCCATTCTTTCCTTTTGTCACTCATTTTCCAGCTTCTGTTGCACGAGTAAAAGTAACGCATTTTCTAATTTGGTTCATGGAGAAGAGACTTCTTCCCCTGACATTTGAGCACCTGATAACATTTATGACCAAGAGTCTGCTCTACTCTAAGTGGATTTTTAATTTATCAGAAAGAACATTTCCTCTCATAAGAGGAATTATGATGCCAATGTAATAGCAATTATTTAATATGTAAGTAGGTAAACATAAACTGCCATTGAAATTTAGTAGAAAGCATATTATATGCAGTGACAATAATACCTTCATGAAATTCTTTAGTTATCATTTTTTTATTTTCAAATTTGTTTTACATTAAATTAGGATGAGTGTCTTATTTATCTTTTTTACTACATTGCCTGCCATAATGGTTCTCAAATGCAACAACATTTTCATTTTTGGTAGAATTGAGTTTCCCCATTTACTATGTGTTATACTTTTCCCTAGACCAAGGATCTACGAAGTGAGTTATCCATACTCTTACCACATAGGCAGAAACAGCTTGTTTTACAGAAATCAATTTCCTGATCCTCAGACTCGATTTGATCTCCTTCCTAAAACTGATCTGCCAGTGAAAACTTCGAAGGTACAAGTTTCCAGCTAGTTATCCTTTTCCACTTCTCTCTTCACAATCTTCCTTCTTCTCTTTTACCTACGTCTCCCTCCCCACACCAAAAAACACAAGTGTTGTATTACCCATTCTGAATCTTACTAGAGAGCATTTTTGCAAAGTATAACAATCTCCTAGGTCACAAACAAGGGGACGAGGATGGTGGGTACATTGATGTTTGCCAAGCCTCCTTTCAAAAGGACATGTCAGCTTCCCCCTTCTTCGTCTCATTAAATAATATAGGGCAAATAAAATTTTACTTGTGTTTAACATGGATTAAGAATTAAATTATATCTCAAAGTCTATAATAATGCATTTTGATCTTGAGTGTAAACTTTAAAGCCAGACTGCCTGATTCAATCCTTGAATTAATCAATTTTTAATCATGTGTTAAAGTTAATAAACTGACTGAGCTTCAGGTCCCTCATTGGTAAAGCTGGGTTAATCATAGTACCTACTTTACATGATTGTTGTAAGGTGACCGTAAAGTCTAGAAAATCAAGTATTACTTTTTAAAAGTATTACAATCTAATATATATAAGTGAACCATTTATTATATATCATTTGTATTTCCAGATTTGGTGGACACTCTATATAAATAGATAGCTACAAGTAGAGGTATAAATAGGTAATGTATAGATTAGTGTTTGAAACTTAGTAAGCCTTCCAGACGTGTTAGCTACTATTATTATCAACATGATAATTATTGCCATTATTTTTGATAAAAGTTATAGTCGTAATGCAATCTGGAAGAACTTTTTAAAAGCATTCATTTGCTGCCATTTGGACAGGAGTTTTCTTAAAATAAAATTTTAATCTATATACAAATTTTGTTGCAAAAATTTTAGAGCAGGGTAAAGATTTTCATGAGAAAAGATTAGAAGAGATTTACTTCACACCAATGCACACATCTGCAAAAAACAAAAAAAAAACAAAAAAAAAAAAAAAAACAAAAAAAAACAAAAAAAACCACAGACACACAAATTTTAAAGTGTTACCTGCTCATCTAATGATCTATTTCCATGTCACTTTATCTTCTTTCTTGCTTCTTGCTACCTTTATTCCCTTTTGTTCTATATAACGAGTTTTCCTGGCTCTCTTTCAGGGTATCACTAAAAATAATTTAAAATATAAAAATACATTTTAATAGAATAAAATTCTTTAAGAGGAAGGGTGGATAGTGGACTGGGATATGATTTCAAGGAGAGAAAGAAATGATCTATCATTTCCAACCGCTGTGAAGAACTCATTCATTTATTTTAAATGAATGTGGTAGATATTGAATTGCTTTTATATTTATGTTTTACTGTGAATTTTTTTTTTTTTTTTTTTTTTTTTTTTTTTTTTTTTTTTTGAGACGGAGTCTTGCTGTGTCGCCCAGGCTGGAGTGCAGTGGCCGGATCTCAGCTCACTGCAAGCTCCGCCTCCCGGGTACACGCCATTCTCCTGCCTCAGCCTCAGGAGTAGTTGGGACTACAGGCGCCCGCCACCTCGCCCAGCTAGTTTTTTGTATTTTTTAGTAGAGACGGGGTTTCACCGTGTTAGCCAGGATGGTCTCGATTTCCTGACCTCGTGATCCGCCCGTCTCGGCCTCTCAAAGTGCTGGGATTACAGGCTTGAGCCACCGCGCCCGGCCTACTGTGAATTTTTTTAAAATGATGTAACAGTTATAGTTTAGAATGTCAACATTTAAAATGTGCCAAAAGTTACATGCTTTGCAACTGATCTGTCAGTTGAAATGGGTGATGTTTTTTCAAAATTATTTTACACAAGGTGTCAACAGAAAAACTTGGAGCACACTGCTCTTTACTAGAGTGTTTCTTTCATCATTGCATTTCCTCCACTATAAGGAATACACTTAAAATACGTTTATCAATAAATATGCATACAATTTTTTCTTATCATGAAAATATGGTGAGTTATAATGTCATGCTTTTCATTGTATAATGCATTTGTGACTAGAACAACTAACCTTATCTCATAAACTTCACTTACAGAAGGAAAAATTGGATCTAGAATAATGCAACCTGATATTATATGTATCAAATGGAAATGTACTACTAATAAGCAAATAAATATAAGACTTTCAAGCTATAGGTGGAATATACCAAATGGGTTTCTCTTGTGTTTTAAAGGATAATAAATTATCAGGAAGTTAAGAAAGGTCCATTGAAACTGAGTAATTCTATGTATAATTCTATGCATAATAATTATATTTGTGACATGACTATTAGCAAATAGCTTGCTTTTTTGATAAAAAATAACATTATACATTAACAAAAACATAAGTTGTCAACATTTATGTTGTCATAAAATGTGAGAAAAATCCATAATCTTTTTCCAAAATGAATCGACCTTTGAAACAAGCAATCAGTTAAACAAAGAGTATCTGAAGAGGTTTTACTGGAGTCCAAATACTGTTCTTTGAGACAGATTTAGGTCTACTATTAATAATCTGATCCCTCAGTCCAAATTTCAGGAAGAGTCCATTAGACCCCCAAACTAAGTCTAATAGTCAATGCAGTGTTGATTTCCCCTATGTAGAAAACCACTTTAAGAAAAATGACATTATAAAAACTTTATTGCACTTAAATATTATTGTTGTTATATTTGTTGTCCTTTTTGTCTCCCAGGCCTTCCTTAAGCCTCCTTGCAAAGTATGTTAGTTATATTTTATGGGATATATCAATTTTGACAAGATATTTCCTCTTCCCAAATTATGTAGACTCAGTATGAATATGATGAAGTAAAATTGTTAATTAGGCCATACCAAATTCATTTATACCTGTCATGGTTTCAAATCTGCCAGTTCTCCTTAATTTTCAGCCAGCTCTTTGTAAATTGCACATCTTTATGCTTTTCCAAGATTATCCAATTTTTTTGTCGATATTAATCCATCAGTCACAATACTTATGAATGGCCAGATGCCTTTTGACTTGTCGCATTAAGGTACAGGGTCCTGCTAATATAATTAACAATATATTACTGCTATTTCTACTAGTTAATGAAAACAAATGAAATGCTAGTTGCATTTATTGATTTTTGTTAAAGTGAGCAAATTTCTGTGTAAAGTATTTGAGAAATGCCTAGGAAGGGTGTGGCTTATAAGAAAAGCACAGTCATTTACTATGATTTTACAGGAAGTTCCTCCTGTGGCTAAATGTACTCGCTCTCTCACATTGCTGTAGATATCTCACAAAGGAAAACCCAACACAAATATCTGCAGCTTTTAATATGCTGAATCTAAAACATTCCTGCCAATGAGAAACAGATCCTGCATTTAAAGGAGGGTAAAGCTTGTTTCAATAAGCCTGGCGAATGGGTCTGCCAAACTTTAGTTAACTCGAGCAAGCCTTTTAAAGCATTTTTTTTTAGGCTGTTTTATATGACACCTATCTCCAGATAGAATTTGAAACTTCTTCTAAATGTTTTGTCTATATGGCATCAAATATCTATTAAGCCTTAAATAAGAGAAATTGGGTAACCAATACCTAACCAGCAATTCCCAATGTAAAGAACTACCTCATTGGGCATATCTATATTTTGAAATCAGATGTGGCTATTGTTAACCAGGCTTTAGGCATGAGAGCCCCTTATCTATAAAAAAAGAATTATGGTCATGCCGAAGTTTTTTATTTTTTATATCTCACAGGGTGAACTTATTTATCACATTTACTGTATAACTAATAATAAAGTCTAACTTCAAATCATTTGGGATTCTGTTGCATGGAGTAAGCTTAGTTATTTCTGAAAAAGTTCATTATTCTCTATTTACCCTAAATTTTTTCCCAAGCCTTCAGACATGTCAATAAATGATCCAGAAAACAATACCTTCACACATAGGACATACACTGTCACACACACACAGTTGCAAAATACTTTAGAGTAAATTTTGCCGTCAAAGAGTAAGTTTTTTAAATCCTAGGAAACCTTAGAATTTATCTTTATAGCCAGATAATTAAAATATTCCTCAACAATATCCTATTAAGGTCAATTTTGTGTTTTCTTTATGAGGAAAATATGATTTTGAATGCTTTTATAACATCTCAGATTCTACATATTTGATACCATATTTGGTGGGAAATTACAGTCATATGTACAGCTGGTGAAAAAAACATACATACAAGTAATTTTGAAGCACATGAGTTTTGCTTCAAAAGCATTTCAAGTAAAAATTTATGCAATGAAAATGAAGAGGAAGAAGTATGCTTGTTAACATAGAGACATTAAATTAAAAACAATATAGACCATACATTCTGGTTTGCATTTTGAAGTGACTGTTGGGAAAGGTCTATTTCTTTGCAGTCAGAACAATTTTTCTATTATGTTCTATTATTATTGTTCAGACTTATATCTTTGAAGGTCAAATTCGTCTGAAATTTTTATTGTGAAATAAGGAAGAGCCATTTATTTCTCTTACAGTCCTATCTAAATATTGTAATGTGAATTGTAATTCATTTTCTCTATTGGAACTTTATTACTTTAATGCCATATCTGAATACAAGCTTTCAAAATCCCTATATTTAAATCTTCTAATAGACTATCTTCATAGCTTCTTAGGATTACAAAGATCCTTTTATCTTTTTAACACACTCCCCTCATATTTTAGATTAAAAATTGAGAAGCAAGAAAATTAAAAGAAATAGAATAGTCATCTAGTGTTACAACCAGAATTATACCATTTCTCTTCAATAGATTTGTATTGACTATTCCATAAAATGTCCACAAACTACCTAATCTTGTCTCTTAAAGTTATCAGCAACATGCTGATAAAGACATCAGATATAAAGATATCAGCATGTTGCTGATAACTTTAAGAGACAAGATTAGGTAGGGTCTTCTGGACATTAATGTGTTCTTCTGGACATGTTCTTATATATTGAACTTCAAATTTAACAAAGCATTCTGTGATATTTACTATAAGAGCCTCACTATTATTAGACAAATTTGAGAAATCTTCTGTTTCACAATGCCCCAAAGCAAATTGTCACGTACAGTTAAGTCTGGGCTTCAGGAAACTGCCTCATTTTAGATTCATATCCAATCCATTGTCCATTCAATTAGTCAAGTCATTTTCTAACTTAAGAAACTGAGCAGATAGTAAATGGAAAAGAATTGAGAAAAAATATATTCTATTGTACTAGATGAAGCTGGATTTGTTAGCAAGGCTATCAAGCTGGACTTGTTATCAGGGACATCAAACTGGCACATTAGTAAAGCAAACAAAAAAACATAAAGCACTCTGTTCATTAAATGCAACTTTTAAAACTCATTGATTTTTTAATCTGCCCAAACCCAGATATAAATATCTATTTTCTAGAAACACTAATTTTTTAATTGGAATTTTGGTAATAAAAACACTTGACCTGTGGATACAATTGTGTGTCAGTCCTTTATCTTATTTCCTGCTATCTACCTTTGATCTTTTGGTAACAGATTTTTTTAATGCTGCGTCAGTGAATTCCTGACAATGTCTACTTTCCTTTTATTCATACGGTGGAACCAGGTTAAAATACTTGGTCTAAATATCCTTCCTTTTGTCCACTTCCTACTACACTCCTGCTGTCATCTGCATGCTTGAAATAATGTGTCAAGAAGCTTTGAATTTTGTTGAAGAGGGACAAAGAAAGTTGGATGGTTTTCTTTTGTTTGGGAGACCCAATTTGTGACAATGAGAATATAAAGGCTCAAAGGGTGGCATGGTGTCTATGCTTACTGGACACTGAACTGGTTTGGAGTTTCTAGAGAGCTGAATATGAAAATGGTGTTTTCATGAGGGAATTAATAAAACTCTTGACAGGAATTGTGCTGCTATAGGCCCAGATGGCAGCACAGCATAGGGTAAACTTGAAGGCCATTTTTCACCAGTTGTGCACAGAATGTAGCAGGACTCTGGCACCCCAAGAGTTGATGACTTTGAGAGCATCAGGAGACAGTGTCAACATAAAATAGTACATGGTAGCCAGAGTAAAGGCACTCCAGTTGACTATAAAGGCAGAAGTCATGGACAAATTAAGTCAGAATGTTAGAGAAAGAATGATCTGTGGTGGTCCTATGAAAGAGACTGGCTTGCAGACCATCCCTTTAGAGAGGTTAAGAAATGCCTTGAACTTTCCAGGATGCTGGAAGTCTCATGTTCTGAGGTGCAGATGTTCTGAGGTATAGGAATTTATGAGTTATTTTGATATCCCGAGGCTTCTGAGGCCTAACAAGGTTTCAATCACAAGAGTAATTATGGAAGAGATGATTTAGATATAATTCAGATAAACATTTACTTACCAACAGTAAGTTTCAAAGTGTTTGAAAATAGTGCATGAACTATAGGATTATGTAGCTGATTTCAGGTATCTTGTACTTTCCTATGAGTCACCTGGCAGTCAGAAGATACGTGATATTTTCTAACAAAGTTATTTTCAGATGGGAAAGATGAATATAACTACTTCCATGTGGGAAGTCTCGCTGCTGATCTATGTAACCCTAAGGATTAACCTATTCCTGGCACATATAGTTCCAGCTAAGAAAGGCAACATGTAAATTCTTATAAAAGAGCCATGATATAATAAGCCAGTATTCACAGACACCCGTTAGTGTGTTCAAAGGAAATTCTCAAAGGCGTTGAAATCTTTAACTCAATCTTTTCACAAAACTCACGCAAAGTATCCAATATTCAGATATGTTAAATCTATTGGAAAATAAAACTCTAGACGTGGATTATTTCTGTATTTGTGTGTAAATAAATCAAGACTAGATATTAAAAATTCACTTTCTTCCTCTGTTCTGAACCTAACTTTCCCCACACCTCTACTCTCAGAAGAGTACATCTCTTACATGCATATTTCAAAATTCTTTTTTTTTCACTCACAATGCACTTGAACATATATTTTTCTGAAATGTAAATTCATATTATAATATTTACCATTGATTTTGGACTTCCAAAATAAATTGCATGGGGCTGTATTGATATATTGTTTTTCCTGGCAGTAGTGGACAAGAATTTATAACTGGCTTTAATGCGTTCTTTTAAAAAACTCAAAAAAAAATTTCTTTTGAAAAAAATACAAAAGAAGAAGAAATATAATTATAACTATTAGACTATATAAAGTATTCTTTTAATGAGGTTTATCATAATGTTTTCCTTATTCTTTGAAAAACAACAGTGGTTCAGTAAATAAGAGATTTTTCTAAGATGTTAATTATTAATATTATGTCATAATCTTATAAAAGAACTTTGACTTCTTCCAGATCTAGTTTATTAAATGATTACGTTAATCAAAATAATACGTGATATGAAAGACAGAAACCTCTCTTTTAAAGATACTCACTGGCTGGAAAGCTATGATCACTTAAGCACATGAAATACCAGCAGATTCGATTTATTCCAAGCACTACATGAAAATGATTTCTTTAATGTTCTTGTTCTGAAGGCTTTCTTGAAATGTTAGCATCTGTTTCATTTCCTAGATTCTGGAGTAATTTCTGTTAGGAACTTGTAGTTCAATGTGACAATAGCAACTAGGGGTTGAATTATTAGTAGGGCAAACAGAGGTTGTCAGTATATGAGCCAGCTTCTGCTTCCACAAAGATTAACATATGGCTCCAGAACTAACAGTTATTAATCATATCATTTAAAACTGTTATTTATAATGGCATAATATGCTATTTATATTCATTATGCTATCATAGAATGTTTAGAGGCAGATTTATGCTTCTAGCTAAAATAATTTAAGGAAGTCTCTTTTAACACATTTTACTTTAACTTCACATTCAGTAAGCATTTTCTTCAGTTAACATAAGTTGCTCTTCTGTAAATTAAAATATATTGCTTTGTTTTTATCTTTGAAAAAATGGCCTGCTCAAAAATAAGGAAGTGTTTAAAATTAGATAATTTTAAAAATTTCACTCGTAAAATTTTGAATTTTTTTGCCAGCTTTCACTTTAGAGTTAAATTCTGTGAGCTGGCCCAAACTAACTGTACTAATTTGCAAGGGCTGCCGTAATGAAAGCTGTAGACTAGAAGACTTAGACAACTGAAATTTATTTTCTAACAGTTCTGGAAACTGGAAGTCCAAGATCAAGATGTTGGCAGGTGTGGATTCTCCTCAGGCCTCTCTTCTCTATTTGCAAACGGTCACCTTCTAATTGCATCTTCACAGGGGTGTTTGCATATTCCTGACATCTCTTCCTCTTCTTATGAAGACATCAGTCATATTAGATTAAGGATATGCACTTATTACTTCCTTAATCATAATCACTTTTTAAATGTGTCATGCCCGAATATAACCACATTGAGGGTTAGAACTTAAATATGTAATTTGGGGACAGACACAATTTAGTCCATAATATCAGCCGGGCCTGGTGGCTCATGCCTGTAATCTCAGCATTTTGGGAGGCCGAGGCAGGTGGATCACGAGGTCAGGAGATCGAGACCATCCTGGCCAACATGGTGAAACCCGGTCTCTACTAAAATAAAAAAAAAATTTAAAAAAAAATTTGCCAGGCATGGTGGCACATGCCTGTAATCCCAGCTACTCGGGAGGCTGAGGCAGGGGAATAGCTCGAACCTGGGAGGCGGAGGTTGCAGTGAGCCGGGATCGCGCCACTGCACTCCAGCCTGGTGACAGAGCAAGACTCCATCTAAAAAAAAAAAAAAAAAAAAACACACACACAAAACACAAGAGTTTCTAAGAAATTATTATGAACAAGGTGAAATTTTCTAGAATATAGGAAAAGCTGAATAAAGAAAAGAACACATGTCTGAACCTTAATATTATGTATTATTGACAATACACAACTATAATTCAGCTTTGCAAAAGTTGGTAAATTACTTAAACAATTGTATTCTAGGTTATTTAAATAGCAATTTAACCAATCTTCCAATGTCTACTATGAACTGTCTTAAATGCTAAAACAGAAGGTAAGGTAAGAATGAATAAACCTTGATCTATACCCTTAGGAAGATTCAAAATAACAATAGAAGTCGATATTTAAGACATGATTCGTTTCATTTACTCTCACGAAGACTATATAGGCTAATGAAGGAAAAAGACAAAATCAGCGCAATACAGTGTCATTAAGTAGATAAGGGAATGTACACAGAAAACTAAATATTTTATATGGGCTTATAGATCTGTAAAAATAGGTTAAATTTTACATGATTCTCGATTCCTTTTAGAATGCTATATTTTTATAAAATTATATGCCCAGTTGAATATTTTTAAGCTTCAACTGCATCTCTAAATATTGGTGTGAAGAATAACTTTTGAAATTGATGCAGAGAATGATATACACAATTTTTTTTCTTTTAATGACCAGAATTCCAGGATTAGTATGGATAATTCCAAATTTTTAGTGGGTGGGTAAAAGGTCAGAACAAAGGCTTCTGCAAGAGAACTCTGAGAACTGAAAATGTCAAAGCTTTTTACATTTAACCTCAAACTAAGCTGGGTACTAACTTGACTGCATGGAAGTACACTTGATTACAGTGGGAATCGGGCAAAGATGTTAAATAACAAAAATGTAGGCGATATTGATAAAGAAGTAAACACTTGACACTTTGTAAATGTGAAAAATCCTATACTGTGGGTTACTTTTTATTTTATAAACTGTTACATTAACAAGTAACTATCGAAACATTATCCTCTTTCCTATGGTGGTTTTATAGTTGATAACTTTAAATTAATTTTAATCACAAAATCTAAATTTAAATATAATTATTTCAATAAAAAAATATTTCTGTAAGATAAAATATTGAAAAGTATTTAGACCTTGTGTCTTCCCCCACTCCCATGTCCTATTTAAGTAGCTTTAATGTAGTTTACATTATTTTTAAGTCAATATTTTACCACAAATATTACTTATGCTACTACTGAATCTTTAATCATCTTTCAGGTTCTGTAGTTGTTCATTACAGGTCAAAGGCATGTTAAAATTGTTTTAAAATTTATTAAGAGTTATGCTTAAATTGGAAAATAAATAAGCAGACATTATCTATAATATAGGCATATATTTCATCAAATATTTTAAATCTATATTTGATTTGGATTGAAATCAATTGAAGTCTCATACAATAATAAACCTCACCAGCATAAATGTCACAAAATGTTTATTCAGCAAGCTATTCCAAAAGTAGCTTTGCTGGGTTCCATTGATGCTTTTAGTATTTCTTTTCTTTCCTTTGTGTGTTTATGGGTTTGTTTTTTGTTTGTTTGTTTGTTGTTTTTTGTCATAGTTGTAGTTGTTAACCATGCTACTCTGAGTATACCTTTGAAACATCAATTAGTTTTTTTATCTATATATTAGTTTTCAAAAACGTCTTGGGAATACATTTTAAAAATCACTTGAGTATGGAAAATAAGTGGCCTTTATTTTCAGACAAAACGTTTTCAATCTTGTTCCAGTAAGAGAGCTTCACCCTCATTATTCATCAAGAATTGTATTTATCAAATATATATTTACTAAAAATCTCTTCTGAGAGAAAGAGTATACAGTCAGGGTTACTCAAAGGATATTTAGTGCACTTACTTTTTCAGATAATTCAAAGTTTATTCCTAGGTGAAGTCAAATCAACAGATTGAAGGACCACATTATATTTAATTGCTATAGAATACTTTTTTATGCCTGATTATAGGTCTTTATTGATGAACATAAGAAACAGCCCTTTGCAACTTGCCACATTTTCTATTATTGAAATTCACATGGGAAACATATACATTGAATTACAGAATGTTCTCTTTGAGAGAATCCTACGTGATCTGTTTGCAGTTAGTTCAGAGTATATTAGCACTTCTTCCTAGAAATTCGTTAGTTTCATACTACAGACCATACACTTGGTAACTTGATCTACTAGAAGGATCAGACTCAAAATTTTAGACCGTCCCTCATTCACAAGAGTTTTTAATAAAATACAAGGTCTTTTAATGTCTTATTTCTAGCTCTTCTTTACATTTCCCAATATTAGTATTTTTTTTCTCTTTTTTCATGTATGTAATGTTATCTGTGTTTAATAAGTTTCATTTAGGTGAAAGAAACAGGGACACTCTTATACCTATTTGGATCTATTACTAAGATAACAGGGAAATTAGGAGTACAGAAGATATTCTGTGTCATTCAGTATGACGTGGTAACTCTGTATCATTCAAGATGAAAAATTTTAGATACTCACACACAGAAATTATAAGTGCTGAATGTCCTGCTTAAACATTACTTTATTATATTACCATTAGTAAATTTGTTTATTATGATTTTTAATTGACTGATAAAATTATACACATTTATTATGCACAACATAAAGTTTCGTTGTATCTATAGATTGTGAAATGACTAAGTCTAGCCAATTAATATACACATTACCTAGTAGAGTTGTATTTTGTGCTACAAACAACATCCACTCTCTTAGCATTTTTCAATAATACTTTATACCTGTATTATTATTATTATTGTTATTGGCTGAGCACAAGGGACTTTATTGATGGTACATGACGAGGTGGGATTCCCTAGGCCCCTCCATTTTCAGGGGGTCTTCATGGAAACTGTGAGGAGGGGAGATTCTCAGTGTGGTGGGGGACTGAGTGTGGCAGGGACTCCCCAGCAATGAGGGCCTCTCTCTTCCTCTCGTGCTCTTGCTGGGGCTGGTGGTCCAGGGGTCTTACTTTTTGGAGGCCATGTGGACCATGAGGTCCACCACCCTGTTGGTGTAGCCAAATTCATTGTCATACCAGGAAATGAGCTTGACAAAGTGGTCATTGAGAGCAATGCCAGCCCCAGCATTGAAGGTGGAAGAGTGGATGTCGCTGTTGAAGTCGGAGGAGACAACCTGGTGCTCAGTGTAGCCCAGGATGTCCTTGAGGAGGCCCTCCAATGCCTGGTTCACCACCTTTTTGATGTCATCATATTTGGCAGGTTTTTCCAGATGGCTGTTCAGGTCCACCACTGACACATTGGCAGAATTCCCTGTCGCAAACATTGTTAGATATCACAAAAGTTTATATAACGTTTCCATATTATGAAGTACACTTCAGATGTATATTTTTTCTCTGATTCTTTTGTGTTTTGATATTTTTCAAGCATGCCACCTTTTAAATCTGTTTGTTTTATTTTGTTTGCTAATCATGGCCTGAAGGCAAATCTGCTTGCCCACAGACACATTTTGTGAGTTGCCTTGGCTACACTCACTATCTGCTAAGCTTCTTTCAAAACCCCTTTTCATGTGAGAAGTTCAAAAGCAGGCATGTAAGCGCAGCTTTTAACAAAAGTCCTAACATTTAGGAAGCATTTGTCTAAGAATTTACTTAGTGTGGACTTTTCATATATTCTATATCCCTTCTATCCTATCACCTGAAGCTCTCACAGTTTTACCAGTAGGATGCATAGAAATATGATGTTCATAAAATTATATTATGTACTACATATCTTTCCTTTAAAACATTACGATGATACAGAAGCCTAAATGCCTGTTGCAGAAATAAATAAATGTATTTACTCTAACCTTGTACTAGAGTCCTCTGCTCTGTACAGAAATTAATAGTAAATAATAAAACCCCCTTCTATGGCTGGTTTTGGTTTTGCTCTTGGGATAACTAAGAAAGGATTTTATTTTTTTTTTGTAATTTATGTATAAATTCTCACATCTCAGAAAAGCTACCAAGAAAATTTTAATGAGATAAATTAGGTAATTTAATAACTGTACAGTGGAGTGAGATAATTGTATTCCAACCAGAGTTAAAAAATAGCTACACCAAGAAAAATAATTGTTAAAAATGCAGTTTTTTATCATTTTTATTCCATCCTCCTTTTCTCTGTGCTCTCTATAGTCACATTGTGCTGTATAATATTTTGTAGAAATATAGAACTTGCTTTTTTCTAAAAATAAGTAGCAACTACATTTTAAAGAGAGCACGAATAAATTAATTCAGAGCACATAAAATGTTCACAACTACTCTTGGTTAGAGGTCTGAAGTCTTTCTTTCTTCTTCCCTTTCTTTCTTCCAACACTGTAACAGTCCTTGTGAGCTTTTTGTAAAGAAATCTTTTACATGTGAATGCAGTTAATTGACTCCCTTTACCAAATAATGATGGATAATAGCCTTGGTCTCCTTGGGAAAGTGTTTACAACATCAAGTCATTTTTTTTCTCCCTCCACTGGGTCAGCCTTTCAAATATATTTGCTTTGATTCAGGGAATAACCTCAGTACTGTGTCAGAATTTCTCTCTGGATTAATAAAGGAAACGTTATTAAGATCTAAACATCTGTCAGAAGATATTTATGAAATATTTATTTCCTGATATTTTCTTTCTAAAATACTAGGCTCAAATAACTGTATGCCAAAGAAATTTGGTACAAAATATGTGACTTTATAGAAATATAAGTTTAGTGCCATGATTGCATACACCATCGAAGACAGCAACTGTCCAAAGCATAATCTGCAGTGAAATTATTAAATGTCATCCTGTACCTCAGAAAAGTTTAACTTCATTCACACATTCAACAAATGCTTGTTGAGCTACTGGTATGTGCCTAACATTTGGCTGGGTGTTGAGAAGTAATGGTGAATAAAAGATTAGTTGCAAGCCCTTGTGAAATTATAATAGGGGAGACAGGTATTAATCAAATATTCATACAAATTTAAAATGACAAGTTGAAGTAGTCCTATGAAGGAAGAAGATGACCTAATCTGGAGGATTAAGGATGGTTCCCCAGATGAAGTGGTATTTTACTCACTTGATATCTGAAATTTGAGTCCTCATCGACTAGGGAAAGACTGGAGGTGGGTCAGGGAGAGTGAATTGGAGTGATGAGAAAAACATATGCAAATGCCTTCTATGGAAAGGAATGGAGGGCAGAAGGCAAGGGAGAGAGCTGTGTCAGGTGAGGCTGTGGAAATGCAGGGACCACACTAAGCAGGGAGTTAGATGACTTGTTAAAGACTCTGGTCTTTGTCTTATTACACTGGCGAACCTGTATTTTCAGTAGCTGATAAGAAAATATGTGGTTTAGCACTGAGCAACAAAAATCAGAGGGAAATGGGTTAAGAAGTGAGGGTGAAAACAAGAATAAAGAGTTCTTTTGAGATTTTGGTTTTGTAAAGTGAGAAAACAGGGTACAGTGGTGGATGTGGGAGAATCTATAGGGTAGAAAGAAGAGTTTTGTTTTTGAATGAGAGTGACATGAACATTTTAAAATATTAATAGGGGATCCATTTGAGTGGAAGAATTTGAATGTATTAAAAGACATCACAGATATTCAATTTTTTACCAAATTGGAGGAAATGAGGTGCAAGTCAGCAATGGCAATCTGTTTCACAGAAGAGAAGAGATACCTTCTCTACTTCACAAGTTGAAAAAGAAAGAAAAAAAAAGAACACTGATTCTGATAAGCTTATAGGTGTCGAAATATGCAAGTGAGGGAGCTGTATTCTGTAAACCTCTGTTTTGTTTTGAAGCACTGGCTGTTGAGAGAGAAAGGAAAAATGAAGTGGGTGTTGAGGTTTTGTAGAAAGGACAGAAGGTTTGAAAGACTGTTTTAGACAGTGGAGGAAAGTATTGACTAAACCAAGTAGAATTTCTTTGCAAGGAATAAACTGGTTTGAGCTAAGTTTAAAGTTTGCTGGTGGGTGGGTGTAACATCAGTTCCACGGCCCACAGGGGAAGAATGTTAAGGATGAAGAAGAGCTGAAGGTGGGATCAGGGGATCATCAGGTACTATGGCTCAAGACAGAGGTGCATGTGGGTCTTGATAATCTGTGCCTTTGTACTTTGGGATGAGAGCATGGTTAAGGTAGTCTCAAGAAGCTCAAAGTGTGTGTGTGTATGTGTGCGCTGGTGTGAGCGGGGGGGGGGGCGTGGGGAAGTACATGGGGCCACAGGGTTTAATGGGATTTAAATGCTTTTTTTCTGGTGCATTATCCTTCCAACTTTTATATATAAGAGAATAATAAAAGATTCATTATTTTGTCTGGTGTGTGATAGAAGAAAGAATTGCATGAAATAAAAATCAACTTCAATTACTCATGAAAGCTTTAATAGTTGGAAAACTTGCTAACCAAACTTTCTTTTAAACAATACCCTTTTTACTTCTTGAATTCAGATCTCCCTAGAAATACTGAAAGAAATGTACTGAAAGCACATGGAGAAAAAAGATAGTTGAGGTAATCTTCAAAAAATTGAGATAAACTCTATCAAAAAATGGTAATAACTTAATATCTCTATATAACTATAAATAAGACACTACTCTAAATACTATTACATTGATTCTTGTTCATGATTGTATGTGCTAATTATGTTGATAACATTATCTGCTACACCTGAGGAGTTTTTAGGTGAAACAGCCTCACACATTACTATCGTTGTTTAGTCAAACAGATAACTTATCCAACAGCAGCAATCTATAAGGTAGCAAATGACCCATGATGTAATTTAGTGTTATAAGGATGAATTGAGCCAGTTTAAATCTCTTTCAAAATTTTAATTAGGAAAAAAATTATTTAGTGATGGATCATGAAATGGGATACCTAGATAAATACTAAGATGTAGAATCGGTGTCAAAACATAGGATAAAGGATACAGAATCAGGGCCATTAAATATCATGAGGTATTGCGACAAGGACAGGAAGAAACAGATAGAAGGATAAGCCAGAGGAGTAGGGGGTGTAGTAAAGAATTACATCCTGAGTGGAAAGAATTAGCACCTTTCTAACAAGAGGCATTGAGAACAGAGATGCAGAGGAGGAACAGGGATCTGGAACAGTAATGGCACTGGTTTAATGAGAGTGAAGTTACTGAGAGAAGGTCTTTCTGTATCCTTCCAGTTATAGAATTGAGTTTCAGTCTGTGTGAGATACTGCTCTAAATCTTTCCTGATTTTCAGAAACATTCTTACGTTTCCTATTTCTGCTGATCAGGAGAGCTTGAGCGGGTGTCATTTCTTTTAAAATTCATAGTCTGTGTGGAATGTTCATGATTTTTCTCTTGAAGTGGCCCAAAGACAAGAGAAATGGTCCACAGGGTAGACGTGGAACCAAGTACTGAAAAGGGGACTCAAGAGCGTGGGCAGCAGTCTTACTATGGCATCTGACTTGGGCAACCTTTGCAAATTCACTTATCTCTCTGACTCTTTTCTTTCCCTGTCTATGAAGTTAAATATTTAAGCAAAATTATTACTGTCTCCCTCTAATTCTAACTCTTTCTGGTTTCACACGAAAAATCTCATGTTTATTTTATTAAGCCGAGCTTCACAAAATATATGCCTGTATCTGGAATTTAAATCATAGACTATTATCTGAATTATTCAAGCTAAGGGCAGCCTCTGTTTGATATACTATTTTAAAACTTTTTAAAAAAATAGCGGGTGGAAGATACAAGTGTGAAGAGTGAGACTTGAATCAAGCCTCAAGGCTCTAAGGCTTAGTCTAATACAAAATGGAATATTTAAATACTGTAAATAGCTTTCAGGTTTTAAAGTCTAGGACATCTCAAAATATTTGTCCTTTGGTGACTAATTCCACATATATCAATAACTAATCAGTTTTTATTGATTGTTTTCTCTCAACTAGTACTATTATAGTTACTATGGATCATGAATATGTGTTGTTGATTGTTTTCTCTCAACTAGTACTATTATAGTTGCTATGGATCATAAATATGCTTTGTTCTCTGCAAACATACAATTTGGTGAGGAAGACAAAATAAGCATAGTAAGCATTCAAGTTATTTGTATATAAGGATTTATCTCTCTACATTTTCAGGGAAGGAATTATCAAAGAAGGCTGGAATGCTTAGGGTTATCGAAATAGAAGTTTCAGGGAGAGGGGAAATCTAAGCTTGTCCTTAAAGAAAAAGTAGGAGAAAAAGAGACAGAGGGAGAGAAAGATAATTCTAGATAGAAGAGGAAACATGGGCAAAGACAAAAGACAGGGAAAAAAAAGTGAACATCACATGGGCATAGCACTTACATCTGAGGATTTCAATGAGACTGAAATAGTCATTGTTTTATTTAATATCATATGTAATTATATGTGATAATTATCAGCTGTTATAGTTTAAACCTTGTAAATTAATCACTCTTTTTACCTGACTGTTGCTCTACCTATAACTGTTATATATTTTACCAGTTAATTTAATTATATCTTCCCTCCCATATGAGAAAAGCAAGAGAATGAGATAAGATTATAATAAAAGACATTGTAATTTACGTGTCAAAAAGACAAACCTAGGGGAAGATAAGTTCCCTGCAAAAAATAGAAATGATTCTTTCATTTGGCAATTCTGATAGAAAAACTCTGCAAAGTAATTGTTAATGGCCTGACCTTGAAATAATCCTCTTTATTTAAACTATAACTTGTATGTTGACAGCACAAGGACTGACACACAAAAAGCTGTGATTTATATTTCAGTAGATGTAAAATACCAGAGAGGAAAATCCAGAATTGCTTTGGTCACATTTACATCTTAAGGGAAGTGAGAGTTATTTGGCATTTGCAAAGACTGGAAATTTGCTTCTAATTATGGAGCTGGACATTGATTGAGGCTGTACTGTGTTAAGCTATGATGTAAACTGAGGCTTTCTCTGCATCTATGTAACTTGGGCAAATTATTTTACTCCTCTAACCTCAATATCTACATAAATAAAATGTGGATAATAATATTATATTTTATTTTATATCCTATATGTGACTATTACTTGAAACATTGGAATGAGGAGAACTTAGAACATTTTCTGGCACACAACACTCAAAAAGTGTTAGGCATTACTATAATGAAAATTTCATATTGGATATCATTACCTGTCATCTAACAGGAGGAAAGGAAAGCATCATATCTAAATTTGGACAGCAACATAACAAATATTTTATTTATGTACATATTTTATTTGTAGGTTGGAATCTTTTGTCTACCATGTTTTATTAGGATGTGAGTATGGGAAAGTCATGTAATCAGAGTTGCCTAAGAAAGTTAATTTGCAAATTTTTGTCTAAGAAGCTTTCTGGATTTCTCAATAGTAGGCAACCCTACTCTATTCTTAATTATAAAAATAACTTTATATTTAAAAAGTATAAATGCATGGCCACATTTTAAACCCATCACTCACTTCTTAATGTAGGCAGCAGCATGTCATACTGATTTTATTTAAAATTCACTTTGCATTAAGAGGAGTTGTAATTATTAGCTGCCAAGCCTGGAAGAGACTGAAAACATAACCTTTCATTTTTCATAATATAATAGTGCCTGAACTCAAAGTATATATGTGAATCTGGGCTAAAAAAATGACATCTGACTGGCATCCTATTCATGATATGCCATCTTCCATCACCCCAGCTGAAAACCATCTTCCATCACCCTAGCTGAAAACAAAATCCAAAAATGTTTCATAAATATATAAATAAACATGAAAATAACACTGTGTTACAAACTGTAATATTTTGTTTCATGTATATTTGAAGTAAATTAACCAGAAAAGATTTTCTATATTTTAACTTTAGCTTTCAATACTTAATGTATTTGCATTAATATATATGTCCTGGATGTAATAATAATGACATTTTTTCCCTCAGAATGATATAATTAAAGAACAAAAAGGACCTTGAGAATCTAGTCTAGTAACTTATTTTACAAATTAAATAAAAATAATCTGAGGCCTCCAAAAGATAAATGGTGTGATTTTGCTCAAACTATGTAGAGTTTGCTTAGTAACAGAAACAAAGTTAACATATAGAGGTGGGAACATTAGCAAAGCTTAATGCCCATGCAGAAGAAGTCTTAGAATCACACCTGTTGCTGCTGGAACCAGCCTCCATTCAGTCTCCTCTGTAATCCCGAGGTTTAGTTAAAATTAGAAGCTGGATTTATTCACATTCAATGTAGTGCTATTTGAATTTTTTAGATGCAGTATGTTACCTAAATATGTACTTGTTGCTAAAGAAAGATTTAGTGTCAATGCTTTGTATATTTATCTTTCACTGCACAGCAGTCCTTACCTTATGCCCAAAGACTTTTCATTCTTTTATTATTAAAATTGAAGTCTTTCTCTCATAATATGAAAGTCAATGTCAGTACAAATTTCTAAGATTAATAGGCAAAAATACACTACTAAAATTTTGAATCTGCATTATTTCTGAATTAAAAGCAATAATTCATTTGAAATTGTTTACAATGTTCCCATTTTAACGACCACAATATTATTATTGCCTACTAATTTTTTGCTTGTTTTCTTCAAAAGTGGGAGAAAACACTTCCTTTGAGTAGTTCAAGTGCTTTTCCTTATTTACTTTACAAAGGGACAAAACAAATTATCTTAACCAGTCTTTATTCTCCCTAAATATATGTGGGTTTTACTGTGATCAGACTTCATAAAGTATTAAAACAATGTTAATTATCATCACTATGGATGCATTTTTGTAATGGATAATTATTTCATTTATTTATTCATTAAAAAACTTAGTGAAGATAAATGAATACCAGACAATCCCTTGGGGAATCCCAATGATTAAAAAAGCAATGCCCTCAAATAGCTTTTACCTTTAGTGCAGAAGATAAAAAAGAAAAGAAAACAAAAACAGACCTAACTTGACTGTGATAATGTGTTGTCAGAAGGCTCGTACAAAAGGCGTATTCGGCCTATTTGTGCTGTAGGCAGAAGGTGGAGCGAAACTAAAGAAGTTATGACTTCAAATAAGGTTTCTTGGGAATGATAGTTTAGGCCTAAAGAGATAGGTAGTAGACTTCACAAACACTACTAGCATTACTGTACAAAATAGTTCTATTTTTTCCAAAATTCTGCTCTTCATACATCTAAAAGATTTTTCAGTTTGTTAATTTGTGTGTATTTAATAATGTTGATTCCATCACTCCTATTCTAGTAGGAAATAAACCAAGTAAGACTGTCCTTCTGTCTTCTTTTTCTTTCTCTGTCTCTTTTTCTCTTTCTCATACGTACACAGCAAAAAGTGACCAAACCACATATTTTTTTCAAACAATTATTGGATCTTTATTTTGAGTGCCAACCACAGCATTACCAGGAATGGTTAGTTACAAAGACCATAGATAAAAAATAAATAAATATACAGCTAGATTTCTCAATACTTCCTTTTCTTTTATTTTCTTTATGTATTCGCCTTTCCCTTTTTCTCACCAACTGGTGCTCTGCATCTTGCAGAGATAGAATTCACCTAAGGTATGTTTTATGATGACATTATTTTGTAGAAATTTAAGTTTGAAATGTGTATTGAATATTCTGTACATTTACACTAGTACATTTATTTCCATTTTTTCAAAGAACGTTTGCCTACAAATAATTTTTATAAAATAGAGTTAAAACAAAATATATGCAATATTACAAGCCAATACATTTTTTGAGTTGCTCTTGAGCTTAAACAACAATTTTAGATGATGGACTGATGTTTTTCACATACCACATATCAGGTTTGTGTTTCTGTTTAGTTGGTTGGTTTTGTTTCGTTTTGTCTTGGTTGGGAATGGCGGTTGGGTGGTCTGGTGTCAAGTTTTGACAAGTCATTCTGAGTGAGGTGATAAAGCCCAGCTGCTTCAGAGCCCCATATTGGTACTATTTTATACTAGCAGACACAACACTGACTTGTCCCAAATGGTTAAAACACATGCACATGTAAATGCGCGCGCGCGCGCACACACACACACACACATATCTCTCTACATACAGACAACACAGGTATACACACACAGGACTTAAATAGTCCAATGGACGTACTTCATAAGGACAAAATTTCTTAAGTGATTTCTGTAGTTATTGCATGCTAAATATCTCAGGAACACAGCAGCCATTCCTCCAAACTACCAAACTTTCTGCTGAGCTTAATTGCTGGCTGCAAACTTTTCTTTCTTTCTGTTTCAGCCATTTGCATTTTATCTCTTTGCACAAATTTATCTCCAACTAATAACCTAGTGCTAATTCCAGGTAATGAATCCCACACCTTTAGTTTAACTGGTTTTCCTCTTCCTCTAGGAATTGATTAAACAAATATAAATCAAGAGTTATAATGCAAATACGCAAGTCACTTTAGAGTCTGTGTTTGTGACAAGACATAAGTGTCTTCACCTCCTTAACAATACTGTCCTCTGGATGATGAGAAAAGATGAGAGACTTTAACATTGGTGTTTATTACCACTCTTAAAAGGGAGGGTTAATATGTATTTAAAAGATACTGAGTAACAGAGCAGAGTGTTATGCATACAGAGACAATTAGTATTGGTGAGAAAACAAGTGATTTTGGAGACAGTGCCCATCCTTATTCATGCTAAAATATGTTAAAATCCTACCATGTGTTCATGAGCTCACAAAGCCTCCTTTACAGAAAGCTGGGAAAGTTGGCATTGTTAAATGTTCACATACAATTTTACTCAAAATTATAAGTCTTCTAACTGAGGCCAATTAAAGCAAACCAAGACATTCCATTTCTGCTGCAGGGGAGAGACCACCACTTACTTAGCAGTTATCGCTTCCTAGTCCTTGTGATACAGAATCGTGTGGGTTATTACATTTAACCCCCACAATATACTTATGAGACATATATTACCCCATCTTAGAGCTGCAGAAGGTAAAGCTTACAGGTTAGGTTTCTACCTACTTTCCAGTTAGTAAACCCTGCAGTTCCACAGCTGTTATCCAAACCCTAGTATCCAAACCCAGAGTCGTTCCGTGTGAAACCTGTGCTCTCTGCCTTGTGTCTCTCTTTCTACTGCTCTTTTTTTCCCTCTGGTTCAAGTCCCTACTGCTATTATTTTTCATTGTTGTTATCTGCTGTCTAAAGCAGCATACTATTCAGATACCCATACTGACTTCTGCTCCAGAAAGCCGCATTCATGTGAGTTTTCTAGCCATAGCCTCCACCAGTGTCCATCAGATGGTGTTTTTTACTTACTTTCGTCATTTTTTTTTTGTTTTGAGATTGTTATTGCAGCTCAGAAGGAATTTAAGTGAGGAAACTCCTCACTGCAAAGACAGACACGCACGGTAAACTACAAGCCAAGTTGCAGTTTGAGAAAAATACTCCAGCAATGCATGGGATTCATTTTGAAATGACCAAGGTAGACCTCAGGATGTTATGGTTATGTGTTTTCTACAAAAAAAAAAAAAAAGCGTTTATAAGATACTTAGGGAACCATTTCATATGATTAATTTTTTAGATGATTTTAACTTTTATAAAAATCATTATTTTCTGTAGTGACATTTTTCTCTTTGTTAGGAAAACAAAATTTTAACTTTGGTGGACAGATTTTTCACTAGATGTTTTGATTTTAATAGAGTAACTT